>NC_079490.1:135575823-136825823 GCF_020520425.1 Spinacia oleracea
GTTGTGCGCGAGAAACTTCCTACATGTTTTCTACTTGATCATGCTTGATTTCACTGAATTTCGGGGTAAGTTCGGTTAAAATCAATTTCTAGGTATAAGGCTTGATCGATTTTTATGTGTTTTATGCTTCATCAGTTTTAGGGAATTCATCTTTAAATTATCCGAAACTGTTGCTTATAAATTCGGCTGAAGTTGAACAATAATTGTTTTTGCAGTTCTATCATTAATTAAAAGTGGATAGAAATCTAGTAGAAGTAAATCAATTAGACTCTATTGATATTGATATGTTAGGTGTGGTCAAGCTTTATGAAGTAAACAAAATCTCTATGAAAGTAAACAAAATCTAAAAGTAAATCGATAACAAACTACTGTCAGTGTTGCATCGTATTTCTTGGTGGATGGTAAATCTGTTCTTGTGGTGGGCCTAGTTTCCTTTCGACTGGAGTTCCTCTGCAACCTGTTCTCTTGTATTCTGCGAGTAGTTGTTGTTGAGATGTTGTTGTTGGGTTTCAGTTGATGGTGTTTTCGTTGAGTGCCTCTCACGAATGTTGTGGTGATGTCTTTCTTCACGGAAAGATCATAACTTCAATTTAAACCTTGTACACAATTGTAATATTGTTTAATATTGTGTTTTCTTGGAGGTATGACAGTTTTGTGTTTTGACACAAAATGAAAGTAACCAAATTGACTAAAAGTAAAATTAATCTCTCTAATAGTAAACTCAATCCTTCTAAAAGTAAAAAAAATCTTTTTGTTCCAGCTGCTGCTTCTGTTGTTGGATGTCCGCTGTCGTGATTCTAAAGTGTGCAGTGTGAGTGTGATTGTTTGTTGCAGCAGCTGCTTCCTATTGCTTGGTTGTTCTGCTGCTTGCAGGTTGTTTCAAGTGCAGTTATTGCTTCTGTTTGTCCAGCAGCTGCTAGTTGTTAGGGCTGCTGTTGTGGACTGACTTGTTGTTTGCAGGTTCTGCTATGCTCTCCTGCAGTTTGGTCGATCCTGTTGTTTCTTGTTTTTGTGCTACTAGCTGCTCTCTCGCATCTGCTAGTTGTAGTGTTTTGTCAGGGTTGCGGTCTGTGCACCCTTATCTGTTGTTTGTTATTTCTTTGCTTGAATTCTGCTTTTCTTTTTTAACCTTTTAGTAATAAAGTTCTCTATTTTACAAAAAAAAAAAAAAACTAATATGATCATCTATTTTCTTTGAATAGTACAACATATAAAGAAAGTAAATAAATAATTAGTAAAAGTAAATAAATTAAACTTAAAAGTAAATACTCCGTATTCAAAACGATATAAGGAGATTGATTTGTGTTTTTGTTCTAACACAAACCCTTTGTTGGTACACTGATTGCAGAAAAGAAATGACGAAAGGCTTGCCAAAAGGTAATTTTTTTAACCCTTGAATTAGTAAACTAAATATATGTGAAGGTAAACTAAATCTTTCTAAAAGTAAACTGAAATTGTAATCGTGTAATTGTATGGCCTCTAATAAATAAAGGGTGATTGTCCAATACTTTTTGCAGGATGGGAACCGCATTTAGGAACATGCTTTCCTATTTAGGACGAGGGAGATGTTGTTGATGAGGATTACTACGGATCGGGAGGAGGTTAAGCATGATAATTTTTTGCTTTTCTTCGAGGAAACGAATTTATTTTAATACTTTTGATTGAATGGTGACCACTTTTCTTTTTCTGTTTTCGTGTACATTAAGATTGACTATGAGAAGAAAGGGCAAGTTTGGACAAAGATGTTGCACAGTTCCCTTGATGATTGGCATATCAATTTAGATACTATTATCCAGTGGTCTCCATTCTCTAGTGAACAAGAGCTTCTTCAACAGGTAATTACCTCTGCTTCTACCCCTGTTGTAATTAAGATTTTAAGTTTAACACTTATGAAATGTAGGATTTTCAGTCACTTGCACTAGTAGTTGTACATGGAATGTTGCTTTCTTTCTAGATTCCAATACTATTCCTACTTTAACCAATTTATTCGTAATATAATCTGATTCATTAATCATTTGATAGTTACCGTTTCCTTGCTGTCTAAGGTACATCTGAATCTTATTTATGCATGTTATCCGAGTTTTGATATTTTTCTTTATGTGTAGTTCAATTCCATAGGTCATCAAGGTACAATTATTGTCAAGAGTAAACTGATCTCTAAAAGTAAACTGAATCTCTTTAAAAGTGAACTGAATAATAATGGAACTTTGATTGTTATATTTTTCTTAAACATTAAATTGAAACCTATTAGCTCAAATGAGAGAGCAATGTGCTATGGTACATGGATGTATGTTCAAATCCTACATAGGTTGGTGATTTACATGCGTAAAGAGAATCAAAGTAGATAATAAACTCAAATGTAAATTAAAGAAACTCAAAAGTAAATAAGAAAATCTTAAAAGTAAATATTGTTAATCTTTTAGCCGAGCATACCACAATAACCCCCATTTGATTAGCATGAAATTCTTCAATGGCTATTGGATCACTCAAAAAATCAGCTTGTAGGAGTACATCCATGCCAAGTGATATTGATATTATGTCGACACCATCTTTGACATCATCATCAATAGCCTTTAATATAGTGGAACCAGCACAATTATCTAAATTACAGGCCTTGTAAACTGCAATCCTGGCAGATGGTAAGCCTCCTTTGGTTGTGCCTTGTGCCAACCCAAAGTAACTAGCATTTCTAACTTGGACACCTACAGCAGTCGATTGTTGTATCAGTATAGGTACCGTGACTGTCATGGTCTCTTGCTGAGACATTTGACTTGGTGGCAGTGGAGTTGCTGTATTTTTCAAAGCCGCCTTGGTGGATGTAGTATCTTGCACCAATTAACTTCCAGTAAAAATGGTGTTTATACAACAACATTATTCCGGCAAGACAAGACATAATCAAAGTCTTTTTGGAAGTTCAGAAGAAGCAGCAGCCTCAACTGTGAGAATTTACCAGGCCAGAGTGGTAAAGATTGTTAATCTTTTTTCTCTAAGATAGCTTTATGTAATTTTCCTTTTGTTCAATTTAAAAGTAAAAAAGAACTAATAGAAGTAAATATAATTGATTCAAAGTAAAGAATTATCAAATAGGAGAATTAACATCATATGAAAAGTACCAAAAGTTGCCTATGTAGGATTCGAACCTACATCATTGTGCAATGCACAAAGCTCTACCAATTGAGCTAATAGGCTTTACAATAAGAAAGACGACATGATATATTTAAGATGAAACCTGAATCGATCCTGCTACAAAAGTTCAACTTTGAAAATTTGAATTCAGACCAGCACTTGCAGAAACAAACAACAGTTCAGACCAGCCTTTCAAAAACACTTCTAGTCTGCTAGTTTTTGAGGTCTATTGGCAGTAGCTGGTTGCTAGCTTGATGCAGACATATGCAGAATGTTTAATTATAATTCTCCAAATATTAAAAGTAAATTTTTTCCTATTAAAAGTAAATAAGACAATACAAAAAGTAAATAAAAGTAGAAACTAATTGAATACACAAGTAAACTCCAATAAATAGTCTCGTCACCGCAATGCATACACTTAACCCGATAAGATCTGCTACACTATCCCTGCAAGGCCAAAACCCCTGAACAACTAAATCTAGTTTGAAGCCCAGCCACTGTTGAATCCCACAAAAGCCAAAACATAATTAAAAAGAAAAAGAAACAACCAACACAAAGCAAATTACAAACTACTTTCCACTGTAGTCCATCCTTCACGCTGCTAAAAAGTTTCACCTACGCAAGCAATCACTTCCAGGCCTTGGGTTAATTCATACTCAACCTTGTCTGCAACAAACTGGAAGAGAAAATATAAAGAACAAAAGTTCAACAAAGACGCCTTAATCAACAAAGCAAGCCATAGTAATCTATCGAACAACAAGAAAGTAGTAAAAGATTTTGAAGGTGGCACATCATACATCATCTGTCTCATTTGATAGGGTATTCTCTCTGAATGACCAAGGATCAACCAGTCAATACACAATGACGAGCATCTCTACACTGCAAAAACGAATAGAGCTTGCATATAAAAAATCTAAATCCTAATTTCAACAATCAATTTCATGGTAGTCGTCCTCTACCATGAAGTCATCCTCAATAGTCAAGATCATCCTCACTATTAGTAACTTTTGATTGTGACTGCTCTAGTATAGATACTGAAGCAACATTATGAAGCAACATCAGAACTCAGAAGCTGCGGTGGGATGATGCAGACGAACATCGCAGCAAAATTGATTTTTTTTGAAATATTATAATGGAAAAACAAGGTGAAATCAATAGGCATCTGATATCACCAACATGGTAATACATGTTATGTTTTAGTTTATCCAATAGGAAAATTTCACTGCAGATTTGTCATCACCCTAAAACTATAACATTAACATAGGTTACATTACCAACGAAGGTTTTCATAGCTCTAAAACCATAACAAGAACACAAGTAAAGACAACCGCCACTGCAGACAGATTCCTTGAGAGAGTACTGAGTAATAGGCATTTTTTCAGGTTACTTGAGAATAGAGATTAATAGCCTAATATGAGAAAGAGAAACAAGAACTAAAGGCCTGAATTGAGCTATTACTTCTTACAGACGGAAGGATCGCAAGAGAAACTCCAAATTTCTATCGAAATGGAGCAAAGTGATTTCTTAGAATGAACTAACATTAAACAAAACTAAGCCAATACCTTCTAAACACTTGAGTTTAATTGTTTAAGTCAGAAAATTTGTCCAGAAAAATCAGTCATACCAAAGGGATAATCCAAAAATTAACTGAATTCATTCTACAAATTGAAGATTATATACCAATTGCAAAACTAAATTTGAAGCAACTTAAAACATTGCAAGGTAAGAAATTACCTAGCCTATTGAAGAGGCAAAGTGAGACAGAATTTCATTCATTTCTCTTCAACATAGAATAAAACACACAAATTCGAGAAGCCAGAGTAAGATTGAATCGCCAAATTTGGGAGAGGAAAGAGAAAAACTAGAGCAACAATCGAACATGTAAAACAACAAAAATAATCGATTGAACCCTAATAAAACAATCAACAATCAGAATCGAAAAATATAATAATCAACAATCGAAAAATAATACCTAGAAGGTAATTTGCTGGACAAATTGAGAAAATAAAGGGAAAGCCGATCAATAATGGAAGAAGAAGTTGAAGGATGAGGAAAACTTCACTGCAATAATGGCGGAAAATGAGGCGGGAGGAGGAGGGAGAAAATAGGAGAGAGAAAACAAATCTGAAAATTAGATTGAAAGAGAGATGTCATTCAGCCATCCACAATTATCATACTACCATTAATATTTTGATTTTTTCAGGTGAATCCTGGGCTGTTGGATTGATTTGATCGACGGCTGAGATTAGTTCTCAGTTCTCATCTTAAGGGGTGGTTCTGATCCCGATTATATATATATATATATATATATATATATATATATATATATATATATATATATATATATATATACACAATCTCCTTTGACTTCACTTTGTGATTTATATTTAAGAACAAATACATATATATATATATATATATATGTATATATACATATATATATATGTATATATACATATATATATACACACAATCTCCTTTGACTTCACTTTGTGATTTATATTTAAGAACAAACATAGTCGTGTGGGGTTTTATTAGATCCGTCTCAATAAATATTTTTTAAATATCAACTTTTTATAATTTTTTCTTATCCATAATAAGAGATATTGACGTTTTAAACGTGCATAAATAATTGTGTCATTTAAAAAAGAACAGGAAGTATATATATATATATATATATATATATATATGTATATAATGTTGTGGTTAGAGGCCTCACAGTGATTTGACTTTTCTTTAATAATATATTTATTGTTTTATTCTTTATTTTTTAAATGTTATTAGATTTCCTTTTTTTAGCCAACGCATGAGAGGTGAGTGTTGGGGGGTTTGGAGGCCTCTCATTGATTTGACTTTGCTTTAATAATACAAATAAATGTAATTGATCAAGTTTCCTACCCCTATAAATAATAATTCTTCAATCCCAACTAATACACAAAAGTACGTAACTCAATTCTATCCCGACCTCTATCTAATCTCTCTCCTGCCTTTTCTCCCCATTGTTTGTTTAGAAATTATCATTAAATTTAAATGGCTCAGGGAATTGTCAGTGCAAAACTAGTTTTATTGCTTGTAGTTGGCATATTGTACCTTTTAACTATTACCAAGCCTGCTTATGCAACCGTTTTCACCGTAGGAGACGCTAAGGGTTGGACCTTTAATGTCAAAAATTGGCCTGAGGGAAAATCCTTCAAAGCTGGTGATGTTTTAGGTCAGTGTTCCTATTTTTTTTCCGCTTTGATTTCACCATGCATGTGTTAGATTATTACCATATACCGAGTCTTATTGAAGACTTAAACACCTTTCCAACCATGATTCTATGATTGTTAAACTTTCGTTCTTGCGATCCTATGATCCTACGCTCCAAAAATATGTTACCGATGTTAATCTTAGGTACATAGGATCTAATTATCCCCATTTTGGATAAGTGAGATCTTAACACGATCATATGATGGTACGATCCAATAATTCGATCCAACACACACTGATTCTTCAAAATAATTAATAACTTTTACATTTTAAATTACTGAATAGTTCATATTCAACGCCATTAGAAGTATTATATTCTTGTTATTAATAATGCCTGGATAATAAAATAAATTCATATAATTTAACAATTAAGAGTTTAAATTAATCATAACTTAAATCTTAGTCTCGGCATCCTAGCTCGACATATCTTATCAATTGCACTTGAACTAAGGTATATAAGGTATATCCAATTAATAGTATGCAATATAAAAATAATTTTATATATTGTAGGATGAGATGTTACCATCATACGATCCGATCCTACCCACGTCATGGATCTAAAGTAAGATCCCATCTATTTTGTTTTTGACGTTATTTATTTTAAGACTCGAATGTACAATGTTAAGATCTAGACTCGTGTAAAATCGACTTCTATCTCATGTAAAATCAATTTCTATTTATTATTATTATTATTGTTGTTGTTATACAAAAACATTGCAAAGAAATTTAATCATGCTTAATTAGTTACGGAGTATTGAGTTTGATCAAGTTAATTATGGAATTGTTGTTGACAAATGTGATGTTATTTTGCAGCATTTAATTATGATAAGGAAAGGCACAATGTGGTAGTGGTGAGTAAGGAAGGTTATGATAAATGCTATGAACCAACCCCATCAAAAGTTTACCAAACTGGAAATGAAAAAATCAGCTTGGCCTCAGGTCCAAACTATTTCATCTGCTCTTTCCCTGCCCACTGCCACAACGGGGTCAAGATCGCTGTTAATGCATCATAATTAATTTCTCTTTGAAGAAAGCAAGCTAGTATATTAATTTAAGGATAAAGTGTCTATGAGTATATATAGAGTAGTATCTTCGGGATAAATGGCTTTTCCAACTTGTTTAAATCCAAAAGGAACTAGTTTCGCAAGGTGATGAGCAATAACATTGTCGTCCCTTTTAACACAAGAAAAAATGACATATAATAGATGTGGTTTATCATTGTTGTGATTACTTTAAATAATTATCTTAATTAATTATGTTGTATTTGAACTTGCAGATAATAATAATTACGATTTTGTTGCAAATCATGATAATATATATCCTTATGAAAAATTAACTACTGTAAAGAAAGTTCATGTGCATTACAATGTTACATTTCAACCTTGTAGGTAGGGGTGTTAATCGGTCCAAACCCGGACCGGACCGGACCGAACCAACCCGAACCTGATCGAAGACCAAAATTTTAATAATTTAAGACCCGAAGTCCGGACCGATTATGCTTTGACCGAACCCGAAAAATCGGTCCAAAACCCGGACCAGATCGGTTTGGACCGGTTGACCTATTTCTATATTTTTTATAAAAATTATGGTAAAAAAGAAAAAATATATATAAAAAACTAATTGTTTAAGTCTTTTTTTGGAAGCTAAAATAAAATATATTACAATATAGTAATATTTACAACATATTAAAGGAGAAAATAAGAATTTTAAATAGGTTCAGTTATATATTATTAAGGGAAAATCGGTCCGGTCCAAAATCGAATTTTGGACCGGACCGAACCGGAAATTGAAATTTCTCGAACCGAAGACCGGACCGATTGGGTTCGGTCCGGTCCGGCCCGGTCTATTTTTTCGGTCCGAGCCAATTTTTGCACACTCCTACTTGTAGGTATTCATTAGTTCTTTCTTCCCAAAAAATTGCTCCATTTTACTTTTGAATAGTTTTCAAGACACGATTTAGAACATAACTATCTCACATAACAATATTAATATTTCTGATTAGTGAAAACTGAAAAATTCAAGATAAACAACTTTAATAATTTGAAATAAAAAACATAGGGCAACCATTAAAGGACAGAGAGAGTGCAAACAATAGTGCTCCTTTAGCGCAAAAATAAATTTGCTAAATACCCCTATTTTTAAAACTTATTTCACTAAATACCCATATTCAAAAACATAATTTACCAAATATCCTTGTTTTTAAAGTAACATTTGAATGGTCAACGAATAGGTTTGTGTTTGAAAAAGTAACTGTTGGTTATTCTTTGCAAGGTTCATGTGGTTGGGTAATTGTTGGGGTTAATTTCTTGTAAAAAATTATGAATTATTAGACAATTCGGTTGGGATAAATTCTCTCAATTATTCCAATTAATTTCATAGTTTTTGTTGCTTGTCTGCTTGCTCTTTTTATTTTTCTCTCATTTTTTGGACAAGGAAAAATACAGGTTAATTGTTTGTTGAAGACTTACTCACTTGACAATGAATTTCAATTTCCCTCTTGCTGGTCTTCCGAAGCAAAGATCAGTTATATGAGTATCGGAAAATGATCCATGTCTTCCGTAATAAGGGTCATGTAATCTTAACATTACCATTTATGCTCCATTCCACTTACAATTTAATTAAAGTAAAAAAGTTTGTTATTACTGATATGTCAATAGCTACACAAGCATCGCATGTGTTAAGCAAAGCACGCTGAAACTGTCACCTCGATCCAACAAGAGTCATCCGCTGAAAGTGTCACCTCGATCTCCAATATGATTGTGGAGGAGCTAACAATAGACTGACAGCTACCTCATCCGCAACTCACCAACCTACAAAAACTCTTTTAACATTTCTCATTGCAAAGAGGTGGAGAATCTTTCAAGAGTATTCAAGTATCTCGAAAACCTGCTGAGCTTATCAATTGCTTGTTGCAAGAAAAAACAAGGTGGAAACAGAAATGGAAAGGAGAGGATGGATGAGCCGGAGGAGAGAAGAAAAATGAGGCTTCCTTTCGTTACAAAAAGAAAATGTTTTCCAGCTTTAACGAGAACTATTTTTCCACTTCTTTGAAAACAAACATAAAGTGGGAAATCCCTTCTCCTGTCTATAACTGTGTTCCTCCTAACCAATACTTCTGCAGAGATTTCTGCTATCACCCTAACTATTTCAAGTCAAAGGCTCTTTCGACATAACTGATTTGCAAACTGATCAGCAGCAGTCACAGCGCATGATGCAGATCCTATCGACCCTTCGTATCTGTGAAACATGATGGAAATTAGTAGATTACTAATGAGGAAGAAGAGAACTGCTATATGCAACTTCACTTGAAATTTCAGTTAGCATTTTTTATGTAACGGTTTACTAGGCGATATTCTTGGAATAAAATGTCTCAAATCTCAATAGTGTGTAGTAGGTATAAAGAGATCAAAAGGAATATTACACTTACATGGCTACCAAGAGAAATGCTGCTGTTTGCATCACCACAACACCTTCACCTGAGGGCTTTGATGTGTTCATACACCTTGCATGAAACCAATTCTCATGAATTGAAGTTACCAAGTCTACAACCAAAAAGCCAGGGGTTAAGAAAGGCCATAAACAATAGTGTCCTGGAAGGAGTAGCATTTAAATTAAGATTTGCACTTTCACGGCCTGATTTGAAAGTCATAAATTTACACTCAGTTAGTCTAAGGCTCTGTTTGGTAGGGCGTAAAACGTTTTCATTGTAAAATGATTTTCCATGGAAAACATTTTTCAAGTGAAAACACAATTCCAAACTAGTTTTCCTTTATTTGGCATCTTAAAGGAAAATGGGAGAAGATGGTGAAGATTGAGGGGAGGTAAGGAGAGGGAGGTAAGGAGGAAAGAAGGAAAAGTGGTTTCCGTCCCTTTCAAATGGAAAAGGGTTTTCCACCTTTGAGGGACTCATGGAAAATTGTTTTCCACCCTTACCCAACCAAACAACGTAAAATGATTGAAATGAGGAAAATTGTTTTCCATGATTGTTTTCCACCCTTACCCAACCAAACAACGTAAAATGATTGAAATGGGGAAAATTGTTTTGCATGAAAATGTTTTACGCCCTACCAAAAGGAGTCTAAGGAGAAGAATACATTTCTGCGATTGAGCATCATTTTCACAACACACCCAGAGAAAAGGGAACAGATATTCATTATTCATTAATCTAAGGAGAAGGTTACTCAATACTAACTCAGAATTGATGGTAGTCATTAGTTGAGCACAACTCACATTCATTTGGCCCAAGGAGGAAGGTCTCAGTCTGCAGGTTGTTGCGTTTTACAAAGTTTACAAACTGACTTAATTCAACAGGATCTGCTCTAAATCCTTCTTGCTCTGCTCTGCAAATGCCATATCAACCATTAGCACTCTAGATGTCTTTCCAAAGTACACTTATAAGAGGTAAAAAATAAAAATAAAACAACACGTGTGTTTCTATCTCCTTTTTGAGCTGCTAGGAACAGCAACTGCATTCAGAAATTTGCACAACTTGAAGATGTTGTAAGGCAAAAATCTGATGGCTGTTGGGTGCCAGTGCAAAAAACTGTCACAGATATAACCCCTGATCAACAAATACTTTATCCCTCTGCCATTCCCCCAGCCTCAACCTATGCTACACATAACTAGTTCCTGTGTCCAATACCCCTATGTATCATTCCAGGGTCAGACTCAGCTTTTAAACAAAAATCCTATTTTTAGGTTCAAGTTTCCACACCCATATTGGCATATCAATTATGGAATCAAGGATACTTGAGAATGTTGAGAATATAATGAATAATCTAAACCAATCACTACAGCCCCACTGCACAATCTTAGGTATGCGAGAAGGAACAGAGGATCATTCTATGATCAAGTTATGCAAAAAGAAAAGTTTTTATCATCAACTCATCCAAATATTCAAGAAACAGCATACTAGTAGAAATTATCCATATTCAAAACAATTAGGAAATTAATGGAATGAATTAACTAACAATATGTTGTCTCCAGTACATGTACTCAGTCATCTATTTAGGGGGGGAATTCATGGTTTTGACCCAAAATGAAGTGTTGGGGTATTTGACGTGAATTGAAGAGTTCGAGTAACATAGATTGCAACTGCAAGTATAAAAACAAATGCAAAATTTTAAAAAATGCAATACATGGTTGATAAGAGGCGTGAGGGTCCTGTAGGATCATAATTGACAAGTAATGCTGCCTTCAAAGGTTGTCCTTCACATTGAAAAATAAAATCAACAAATTAGTCAATTCTTTAAAAAAAAAAATTAAAAAACAAAACCCAATTCAAACCTAGAAAATTAAATCGAAGTTTCTAACCTGAGCCAACATTGTCGGGTGCCCATTTATCCCACAATCTATGAACAGCAGTCCAATCCATACACAATCATGTACAAACTGCAAGACATTAAAATTCAAACTTATTCAATTAAAAGAAATTAAAACCCATCTAAAGCATCAAAATTTACAGAAAATTGCAGATAAATTCTTAATTAGACAAGAATAGCTACGGTGCACGGAAACGCCAAAAAAAAACCACGACGTACCGTTTCCGAAACGTCCTGGAACGGGGCAACCGCGAAACGCGTTTCGGAACGCGCCAAAACCGTTTCAGAAGAATAGAGACGTATTTGAAACTGAACTCATCCCGGAAACGAATGGGAAACGAGATTTCAATCTAATATTCACGTTTCCCAAGCAAACTTGCTAATAGTATGAAAGTTTTTCTGCCAGAAAACTGAAATTAGGTTGAAGAAGATACTCTGTATTTAACACTTGCATAGCCTTTATACGAAACCGTGCTACAAATTTGGGCCTGGCCCAAGTAGACAAATGGAGATTAAATCACCAAGGGTGTGTTTGGTTCAGCATATTTTGAAATCAGGTATGGTTTTGAAATCATCCAACTCTATACTTGATGTTTGGTTAAAACCTGTGGACCCACTTCTAAAACCCCTCTGGTATGTGGTACCGAGTTTTCATACCCAAGGGGAAGCGGGCATATAGAATCATCTTAACTGGAAATAAAATCGACATTGCAAACTCATTCAAACCAACAATGTGACAGTCTAGCTAACGTTACTCCACCACCATCGCCGTCCAAGCTACCCAAAAAATCAATACCATGAAAATTACACTACATAGTTACTACCCCGTCGACTCGACATCAAATCGACAATGCTACCTAACGCCACCATCAGCGTCCCGTAAGAACCCAAAATGACGAAATTAGAATACTAAAAAATAATTTAACTTAACATATATTTGAATAAAATACCTAGATATATTATTAATCGTCAAAATTTTGGACATTGAAGTCTAGATTTGTAGCTTCAATTGTAAAAAAAACAACCACCAAATATCAAATTTTGTCTAATGACAGAGGGATGTGATGGTTAGGGACGAAGCAAAGCGAGCAATTGTGGTGGTGGAGAACTGGAGATGGTGACATAGATCAAAATATAATGTCTGTCTTTTATATTTGATTGAATTTTAGATTTTTTTTCTAACATCTTTACGCAGAAGGAGGAGGGGGATCGGAGGTGTAGAAAAAAGAAGATGAGAATGAGGAGTGGGAGAGTATAATATCGATAGGATTAAATTCTAAATTCATTTTACCAAACAGGTGGAATAAGGTATGGGTTTTTAGGTATCGTTGATTCTAAACCCATGAGTTTGATACTCAAACCTATACCTTATACCTGTGGTCGAACCAAACGGAGTTTAACTGACTAGTCAATAAAATATGGATATGACTGTATGCATTAAAAATATCATAAATGTCACTAATTAGATGACTGTACACG
Organism: Spinacia oleracea; assembly: GCF_020520425.1. NCBI lineage: Eukaryota > Viridiplantae > Streptophyta > Magnoliopsida > Caryophyllales > Amaranthaceae > Spinacia > Spinacia oleracea. The sequence goes on from NC_079490.1 coordinate 135,588,999, forward strand.
AATCTTTGACTTTAAATTTGTGTTTATAATGACAATGAATTTTCATTTATTTTATCTCTTCTCTTTACTATACTTCGCAGTAACATTTTGAAAAATGTTTGTACTTTTTAAAATCTAAAAATTATTCATTAATAATTAATCATATGTTAATCAACAATTTTTTTATTATCAAATTAAATATATATATTTTTTTATCAATCAATAACTATATACTAAAATACACACCATGATTGACACGTGTCATCTCTTTATGTGTCTTTGACTTTTTTAATTTAATTTAATTTTATAATTTCTACTCCATTAAAGAAACTTTTAAAAACTATAAATTTTCGAATTTGTTTCTTTCCATATTATAGAACAATATACGAAGAATATTACAACAAATATTACGAGTTCATTTATTATAGTAAGAATCGAAAATAATACAATGCACTATTACTATTGATTTTCTAATATTGATATGAAAAATATCAATCACTTAACATGAAAATTTTTGTGAATTATACACTCCACTATTACTATTGATTTTGGCCTCTTTGCTCGTCATTAGTCATTTACTCATTAGTCTTAGTCATTAGTCATTGGTACTTTCTCTCCGTCAATGAAAAATTGTCTATATTTTTTTTGGCAAGAATAGCCTCAATAACACTAACTATGGTTCGGGTGTGCCTAGCAGCACAACCTTTGACTAATAATCAAAACAACACCAACTAAAGTTATGGTGCATCGCATATCATTAGTGACGCCTGATTCCCAAGATTCTTTCGGAGACTCGAGATTCCACCGGATCTACATTATTTTATATGTTTTATATATTTTTTCAGGGAAAGATTAGTTTTTAAATATCGCAGTTAAATCACTGCAAAATCCAACAATCAAACACCAAACAAAACAACATTCAAAATAATCGTCGGTGAAATTTAAGTAATAATATACATATCTCAAGTCTTATATGAGACCAGCCACACCATCAACTTATGGTGTGACATGTTCATACTTATAAATAAACCCAATGCGTTTAAAGGCATAAAACAAAGTAACATCGGCATAGAAAATAAAGTAACATGAGTGTAGAAAATAAAGTAACATCAACATAGAAAATAAAGTGACATCAGTATATACAAGGAAACTCTAACATGAAATTGAAGAAAACGCAATAAAACAAAAAAAGTAACCGCGAATACAAGGTATAAGTAACATCATCATAGAAATTCAAGTAACACCAATTTATACAAAGGAATCTCTAACATGAAATTGAAGAAAATGCAATAACTAAAAGTAACATCAGCATAAAAGGTCAAGTAACACCAGTCTATACAAGGAACCTCGAACATGAAATTCAAGAAAGTGTAGTAAACACAAGAAAATAACAACGAATACAGCGTACAAGTAACATCATCATAGAAAGTCAAGTAACACCGGTCTACACAAGAAACCTCTTACATGAAACTGCAATAAAACAAAAAAAGTAACCGCGAATACAAGGTATAAGTAACATCAGCATAGTAATTCAAGTAACACCAGTTTATATAAGGAATCTCTAACATGAAATTGAAGAAAATGCAATAACTAAAAGTAACATCACCATAAAAGATCAAGTAACAGCGGGCTATACAAGGAACCTCGAACATGAAATTCAAGAAAATGTAGTAAACACAAGAAAATAATAGCGAATACAATGTACAAGTAACATCATCATAGAAAGTCAAGTAACACTAGTCTATACAAGGAACCTCTTACATGAAACTGCAATAAAATAAGAAAAATAACGACGAATACAATGTATAAGTAACACCAGCATAGAGTATCAAGTAACAGTCGTCTATACAAGCAACCTCTAACATTAAATTCAAGAAACTGCAGTAAAACAAAAAAAAACAGTAACGGCGAATACAATGTATAAGTAACACCAGCATAGAAGTCAAGTAACATCGTCTATAACTTTCTCCATATTAGTTGCGCGCGTCACACCACCAAGTTGATGGTGTGACTGGTCACACATGAGACGCACTGATATACATATTGAAGATAGAGGAAAAGACCGGTTGATCATTAGTCTGTTCTTTTATAACGAAAATGCCAAAATAAAACTAATCCTTCCCTAAAAAAATTAATAAAAGATATTAAGAAAATTAAAATAATATTATAGCTCCGGCGAAAATTGAGACTTCTATGTTTTTATAATATATATTATCATTGGTTTTTGGAAGTTACTTTTGTTGACAAGCGCGAAATGACTAACTTGCCCTGGGTATGGGGTTAAAAGACACGCTGGTTACCGGCGGTGTATCACGCCTCTGCTTCTGGGTGCACCAAAGCTATAGTTGGTGTTGTTGAGACCAATTACGCCTATTTTTTGTGTGATATCTTTCTGTGTAGTATATATCTATTGAACGACCCAATATATTGACTCATATGCATATTTTACACTCAAATATTAAAAAATGAAGTTTGTTATATGGAGCAACTTTTAAGGACAGAGGGAGTAACAACTGACAACTATGATCACGATTTGTTTTTTAACGGTTTAACGGGAAATTGGCTGGAATGACTTTTCAATGGCTACAATAAAATAGTAGCCACTGTAATTATATCGAATCTAAACCGTTCGATAATAAAGATTGAATCTCATCCCTCTATTTGTTTGACCCAAAAAAATAAAGATTTTTTTTTTAAAATAAACAGTTTGCATTACGAAAAAAACGGTTTCAGAAAATTCACTTGCATAAAAATTAGCACAATTTCATATTTATCTGATTGTTTACCCATCCAAACCCACAAGAATAATAATCAAATACGTAGTACATACTATCATTAGTTTTATGATTAGTTTTACGATTAAAAATACCATTTAAACTAAATGTTGAAATCAATTTTGGGATTTATACTGTGTTGGTTGTTTTCATTCTAATGGTGATTTTCTTCTTTAAACAACCCAATTTTCAATAGTGTAAAATTTTGTAAAACAATACCTCGTATATGATAACTCTTTCAGAAAGAAGCCGTGCAAGTTAATACTTGTAAAACGAAAAAAGCATTGGTTGATGATAATCATGGAGTTTTAGAGAGGAGAAGAAACGAAATTAGTTTTTTTTCCTTCTAATTATTATTTTCTTCACTTTTTTTAAATATTAACATTTGTTTTTAAAAAAATAAATAAAAGTCAAGTCAATAGAAAATTAATGGTGTAGATTAATATATACTTCGTAGACGGTCAAGATTAAAAGCTTATAATGGCCACCAAATTGATGTAGCCATTGTAAAATCATCCATCATCATTACTTACGCTTATAAAAAGTATAGGTTATTACTTATAGTAAGTTTTTTTGATTGACCAAATAGAATCAGAAATGATTGTTACCATCGTACCAATGACAACCCCCCCACCCCCCCAAAAAAAAAAATCAAAAAAAAAAAAAAACATACTAATTTACCAACCTCGTGTCCTCATGTATCAATAAGCATACAACTAAAAATAGAGTTTTATTTGATCCATTCTAAGGGGGGAAGTTGAGAGAACTATAAAGGGGAACATATATAGACGGTAATGTAAAATGTGAGGAGTTCTCATCTGGAGAGGACAACAGATAAGATTTAAACTGAATTTATTGAACCTGTTTAAACGTGATTGAAATTTATTAGACCTAATCAGTATGTAAAAGAGTAAACTTTAGAGATAAATTTTTGCTACACTTGATTCAAACTTAATTATTGGCCTAACTTACTAGATTAGAACTTTTTTTTAACCGAAAAGACACACCCATAGCCTTCCAATTGACTTTAAAAACTTTGACCACCTTCGATATGAAAAACCATTATTAGATTCGTTTAAATTTTGTATTGTTCATAAAATTACAGGTATCCATGGTTAAATATGCACGTAAAAGATAGACATAAAATGCAAGTGAGGAGACGTTTTAAGGAAGTGAGAGAGTAATTGACATCCATATACACATTACAAACGCAACGATTTAGTTAACAGTGAGTTGTCAACGTCACGAAGATGAATTCAATAAAAGTTGAACAAATTGAAACCAAAAAGTAAAAACAAACAAGTATAAAGTTTGCCACTCTCTATTTCTCCAAATTCAATTCAAGTTCCCGTCTTACTTTCTCATGAGTCATGACTCATGAATGGTGTGAACGGAAAAACTTATTGATCATCAAGCTTACTGCCGGCAACATCGACAACGAACCTGTATCGAACATCGTTCTTCTCAAGCCTTTCCATAGCTTGGTTAACGTAATCCATCTTAACAATCTCAATCTGAGATTTTAAACCTTTTTCATTGCAGAATTGTAGCATCTCCTCTGTTTCCTTCATGCTTCCTATAAAGCTTCCTGTAATGGACTTCCTCCCTGTAACATATTACATGTATAGTGTAAATCAGTTACACGTCACAATATCATTCACCACATTTCCGAGAATTGAACATGGTGCAACTATTTAAAAGCTTCAATGTTAATATGAACACATGTAATTGAGTTGAAGTTGGCATTAAATGTTGAAATAACTAGAATGACTTGATATGATATACTTCCCCTGTTGTGTTTTGGTTGCAATTTTTACTGTTTATCCTAATCTTTGCAATGTAAGTGGATAAGTAGTAAATTACATTCATACCCTCATTTACAGATATATTTTGGTGAAATTAAATGTGGGTTATTGAATATGGATAAGTGTAGTTTGGTAAAGTTAATTGGTGAAGTTGCCAAAAATAAAAAGGTTGCAACTAAAAAGAAACGTCTCAAAATATAAACGTTGCAACTAAAAGAGAACAGATGAAGTAATATGATTTGTTTACGCCGTGTGCTAACATTTGACAAGTTATAAGTGAAATTAAGGTGAATATAACAGGGCGAACTTACGAAGGTAAAAAGATTTAAAAAACCGGTTTATAGTCAACGGATATTGCAAAAATGTCCTCTATTTTACGGACGGGGAGGGTTAGAAGACTTACCAAGCATGACCATTGGAGTGAGGAACGAAAGAGGAGTACTGATAACACCATTCAAAATCAACTTCCCATTCAACTTCAAGAGTGGAAGGTAAGGTTCGAGTTGGTGATGCACCGGTATGGTGTCAATAATGTAGTCAAGTGAGTCACTCAACTCTTGCATTTTCTCAGCATTTGAGCTCACTACATATTCATCAGCACCCAAATCATCCAATGCTTCCTTTTTCTTCTTATCAGATGAGCTTATCACTGTCACGTGATGCCCCATTGCTTTCGCTATCTTTACTCCCATATGGCCCACACCTCCCAGGCCCAATATCCCTCCTTTCAGCCCACTCTTGTTCAGCCCGAAATGTTTTAGTGGGCTGTATACTGTCAGTCCTGCACATAGTAGTGGTGCTGCTTGCTCTGGTTTCATTCCATCTGGTATTTTCACTATAAACCTGGTAGCAAATATTGCATTTTTTGTCATGTTAATGAAAAAGGAAAACAAATGAAAACCACAAAAAAGTTATTTATGTTTTCTGTTGTCGATTTTCAAAAATTAACATGACTATTATAAGGGGTAACAATTTTGAGTTCATAAATCAACCTAAAATAAAAATCAAAAACCTGAAAACATGGCGATGATACCGATTGGAACAGATAAAGATCATTATCAAATACGGAGTAAGGCTTAACACAACTTTTCGTCAAGTACTTATCATGTTCCGAATTACAATTCAGTAAAGATCTTTTCTTCGAATTTTAAAAACATCCTAAAATTTTCAAACAATAAATGCACCTTCACTACACTAATGCTCAATCTGTCTGATATTAGTTGTCATCACACTGTCACAGTGTTTAAAAAACCTTATAATAAAGTTATAATACATCACTTTGTTATATAATGTAACGGTTGCAATAACATATTTAATGTACGATATGCATATTGTAGATTTGTAGGGCAGGGGACTTTGAGTAAGAGTAGGACGTACTTTTGATCAACAATCATATTTGTGGCAAAGCCTCCTTGTGTTGGGTTACCGTCAGTGTAGACATCATTGTAGGACCAGATCTTCTTGTTACAATACTGCTCTTCTTCTGCCTTGCAAGGATGGCAGGTCCTACAGCATCCGACGATCACCCCAACTCCGACCTGATCACCGACTTTGAACTTGTTTACATTTGATCCTACCTCCACCACTTCACCTACCACCTCATGTCTGCATTCATTCATGTGTGAAACAATTTACACATTTAGACAAAATGTTGTTTATTTTTGTTGAATAGCATTGTAAGTTGAATTGTATATTGGCAGATACCGGTCAATTTGCTATTGACTTTAGAAGGTTAATTAAAATGACACTTGAACAATAACCTTGGAAAACTAGTGTAGACAAATACAATATTTTTTACCAAAGGTTCATCCCACCGGACGATGATAAAAGTCGCAAGTTGCGACAACATTTAGTTATCGCAATCTTACGTGTCGCAGTTTAATTGGTATATATAGGCGCCAGTAGGATACACGTCATTATAATATTTTTACTATCAATGCAATATTTCTACTATGAAAATATGTAAATAAGGTAGTCGATATGAATAAGGAAACAAATTAGAATATTAAGATTTTCCTACCTTTTTTTATAACATGTATAATAGATAATATAAGTTAAATATTTTAATTTCCAATTTAAATCATGACACATAAGCATGCCATGTCATTATTGTGACACGGCTTAAATGTCGCATGTTGCCACCAACTAATAATTAACCCTTTGACTAATTCTTGGAGATTTCTACATCTATCGATCAATATCTATTCAATGAATATCTATGGGTCTACCCTTTAGATTAAGTAGTAGGCTCATACGAGATTGACATATGCATAAGACCAACATTAGGAAACGTAATTGTATATGATGACAGAGTATAACTAGCTATTTGATTAGAAAGTAGAATTATTTGATTGATTATAAAATTAAATAAAAATAACTATTTGATCATAATGTATAACTCTTTGATTAGAAAATACAACTATTTGTTAGGAAGTTAGTCATGCTAACTCCGTTTTAAAATGATCTTTACATTTTCAGTTTCATAACGTTCTTTACCTCGTGCTTATATTTTTTTTTGCCGTTTAAATAGAATAGTAGCCAAAGACATACGGATTAACAAATACAGAGTATTTTGTATTATGAGTAAGAGTTTGATGATTAACTTTGATGAGATGAGACGGACATAATAACAAAGTACATTAGAAATAGACAATAATAAAGATATGAGACAGTGCGACGAGTAATTCCACTTACAGCGGTACAAGTGGTACAACAACAACAAATCTCACCATAGTCCCAAAATAATTAACATGAACCTTAATTCAAAAAAAACAGTGATAATGGTATATGAAAAAATTCAATGACCAAAATCGACAAAGATATGATGATATAGAGTGAAAGGGAAACAAACCCGGGAACCATAGGGTAGCGAGACATGCCAAGATCATTCTTGGCTTGATGAAGATCAGTGTGACATATTCCACAGGATAGCACCTTTATGTATACATCTTCTGCTCCTGTATTCCTGTTTTACACATAAAAAGATTAATACTTGAGCGAAGTTAATTCAACTTATTATTATTATTATTATTATTATTATTATTATTATTATTATTATTATTGTTATTATTATTATTATTATTATTTTTATTTTTAGATGACAAAACAAATGCTCGAATTAATGTCTGAGAAAGAGTAGTTACCTGAGAGGAAAGGAGTAAGGGGAGAGAACACCAGAAGGGTCTCTAGCAGCCCACCCTGTGATCACTCTTTCTGAATCCTGGCTACCCATCTTACACTATGTTTTTTCTCTAAGCTTGTTGAAAAGGTGGAGTTATTGGGGAAAAGAGCTAAGAAATGGGAATATATATTGCGGAAAAATAATGGATATGTTATCTCAAATGTACTATATGTCTATATATATATTATATATATATAGACATGCGCAATAAAAGAAGAGAACATATAATGATGGATACAGTAGACGCTTTTGTTTTTGTTTTATGGCTACATAAATTGCGGGATAGAAGATTCGGACTCAGTACTCCAAGTTTGGTTAGAGTAGCAACACTGTAACAAGATTAATAGAGCATTGCTATTTGCTACCAATAATTGATTTTACGAAAAGTTGGACTATTATGCAGAAAAAGATGGTTTTGTGGTTGGTAAACCCATTGAGAATTGAGATTGCTGCGTCAGTTAGTCGTCATCATCACCAACATTATCCAACAAAGCAACCCGTGAATTAGTGTGATGATAACTCACTCTTCCACCATCATCTTTATTCTTGCATTTGTTTTAATTTAAGAGAACTTACAATTGGCGACACAAATTTTCGCCACCTTAATGTTACCCGTTCTGAACCCGCTACAAATCATCAGCTCGTCTTCTATAAAAACGCCTAATATTCCACTTCTTTAACGAACAGACCATACTCTACCATCTAGATACAGAGCAGGAAATAGGTGGTGTGACAATTTCTGGTTAAATTAATGAGGATATTGGAATAAAATGACTTGTTTGAATCTGGAGATAGTTTAAAGTTTTTTCAATCCAATTGATTGGGGCAACCACAAATTTTACAATGCACGTCTACTCCGTATTTAGCAAACAATTAAGTTAAGAAAGTATCTTTTTTAAACCACATATTAACATGTCATGTATGGGAGAATTGTATGTTACGTCAACGTTATAGCTACCTGCTCTTCCAACTCAGTTTCATTTGATTGCTTGGGTTTTTTTAACTTTTTATTTACCCTTCACCAAAAATTAGGCATGCAGCGCGTAAAATCGTAAAGCAACGTATGCTCTTAACCTTGTCTCTACGCCCCCCCCCTCTACGCCCCCCACTTCCCTCCGTAGATGTTTTTTTCGGCTTTGTTTAATTTTTGTTTGCGAACAAAATAAATAAATCTACACCTAGTATTTAAAAAGGAAAACCGCAGATTATTATAACCCATGTATCATCTCATTATTAGAAGTTATGTGACATCTCTCCTTTCATCCATCATTTTGTTTTGTTTTTTTTTCAAATTTTCTTTATTGTTTATATATTTTATAACTTCTAATGTCTCTTTCACTTCATTTTCCTTATTCAACATCAAGTTTTATTAATAGTGTACCCTTTTAACATCCAATATTTATTCAACATTATAATTTATATATTTTTTATATTTTTCCAACCTTCAAATTACACCTCTATTTAATTCATCCGTTACCAAAAATCACAAGTATTCACTAATGAAAATTTCAACAGACATTTGAACAACCACTATACAACAAGAACGGGCTCAAAACCTAGGATTGTCAAAAGGTGTCACAACCACACCTTATTAGGTGTTACGAAATTGACTAATGTACAAAAGAAGATAATGCGTGGATAGAAAACTAGAAAAAAGTTGCAAAAGTAGAGTTGTAGGAAAGAATTTGGGATTGTTTGACACCCATACTTTACTTTGAAACTTGGGTGGGTGTGAAAATGATAGGCCTTTATACTCTTTTACTTTTCTTCTATTGTTTGACAATTGACAGGATTGTAGACCTCCCTCCGTCCCAGCTCCCTTTGTAGACTAATTTTACAAAATCTCATACTCAATATTTGCACGATTGTAAACGTTCACCCCCTTCGTTTCACTATGATTGCTTAAAGAGCTACGAATTGAAGTATATATATTTCACTTCTTTTGAGTCGATTCATGGACAAACATGTGAAATTGTTTTCTCTTTCTCACCCCTCCCAGAAGAAGAATAACCGAAACACAAAAATGAGATCAGACCAAACCATAAAAGCAAAATTCAGAAAATAAATCCTTAATTGGACGGAGGAAATTGTAGGTAATGACCAATAATATGTCGTATTACAAAGGTTTTACACTCCAAGTTCAAACTCAACAACTTCCTTTCTTGATTTTCTATTTTTCATGTAAGTCGTCGCTTTTCAAGTACAGTAGTTTTGACAATGTTGAGGAGAAAAGTTCTACGTTCTACGCTAACATGGCTCACTCATATTTGATATTTGTATTAAAGAAAATTATGAAAACTTAATTTTAGTAACCATTTCAACAGAAAATAATGCAGCTCTTTTGACCTAATAAAAAAGAATTAATCACGAATTTTCTAAAACACCCTATAAGTGGTCATGGTTCTCTTTTCCATCTCTACTACAGAGTATGGGGTACTACAATTGAATCGGGGTTTACCGTGATCCCTATTTCCAAAATTGACATCTTTTTCCGAATATTTCAAAACAGTACGGTGTATTATAGCTAACAGAATCTACTTAGTGTAAAGCTTGAAATGGTACATTACCTATACGAAGGTGCTCTTTGTTTACATCCCACATAAAAATATAGAATAGGAAAATTGGTAAACAAGAAGCCAAATTATAGATAAAAAAAGAAAAAGAAATCCTTTGCTCTTCTCCGCTGACCTGGTTATGCTATATATCCCCTAAAAAGTCTTAAATTCCTGTAATATAACCTATATATGTCACTAATTTCTAATCAAAGTTACTCCAATCCTTAACATTTGCAAACCTACTCAACTAACTCAAGAAAAGAATCCGACATATCAGAGGCCATATAACAAAGCCGTATTGGAAGGAGAAGGAAAACTTAATGATGTAGGCCGAAAACATGCCTCTTGCTCAACATGAATGGAAAGAATAAAGAGAAGTAGAGAGTACCATCTGCAAAAGAAGGATACTTATGGACTCAGGAATCTTGCTGAGCGAGAAATTTCAGAAGATTCCAACTCCTCTGCATGTGCAATGGCAAGGGGGCTACCAAGTTTATGGTCTCCAACTTAGAGAAGTCATATTCCATATCAGGGGAAACATGCTTAAGAGCGACAGATATGTTGGGCAAATTCATCTGTTTACAGTGCAGATGTAAGTGGGGTTGCTTCTCGGAGATGCTTCCACACTCTAAATTCAGGCCAAGTGGGTCCGCTTTTGCTTCAACAAATTTCTCATCAGGAATTGATGGTAAAGGTTCCCATCTCCGGTGAGCTTGCCAACCATATTTGTAGTCTCCTACAATAGGTGTACCGAGTACCTCTGCACAATGCACTCGGAGCTGCATTTTACATGACATTGCCATTTCCATCAACAAAATCCATTAAAAGAAAGGCCAGGATTCATCAACAAAAATGTCTCTCGGAGTTTACCTGGTGTTTCCTTCCAGTGACCGGGGATAGTTCTAACCATGTATACCCTGGAAAATTATCAAGACAATAGCTCTACTTCAGTGAACCATATTTCCAAATTCTTCTCTTTGATCAGATATCAGGAACAAATATTGTTCAGAATGGAACCTTTGTGCTAACTGGTCATACATCATAATATAATTTTGTAATAAACAATATACCAAAGAGTGAAGGATACCATAAGAAGAAGACTCGATGACCCTATACTCTGTCACAGCCTGCTGAGATGAGGAAGCATTGTCTGCAACTGTAATTCGCTCTGACTTCCCATCATCTACCAACACCTAAACCATACAAGCAGAACAAGTGAATTCATGAACCATGTTTATGTTTCTTAAACTAGCACTAAAATTATACAAAGTGAGCCACCAACGTGGATGGCGTGAGTATTAGTAAAGAAGAGCATTATTAGGGTAATGTATCCTTTTTTTTTTAAGCAATGACAGAGAAGAATTGATCATCTAATTCCAGTTCAAAAACAATGCTTAGACAAGTTCACAAACTTTGGACAGTTAGAAACGGCAAAATGTATGTTTGTTCCATTTTCATCCTGCTTAATAGGCAGGTATACTCCATTGTGACAGGATTAAAAGCAAGCAATTAACAATATCGTAATATTATTATATTTACAATGGTGACTCCACCAAAATAAGAATAGAACATGTTACAATAGGAAAGTGTGTGGTACTTGTGTATTTATCCCACCTATTTCATGCCCTGCTCCCTAACACAACTTCCGTGTGTGTAACCAAAGAAAATTATTAACATAGGAGGTCTAAACTAAGATTGCTGTATGGGAAACAATACAATTGAGAGTTATGAAGAAATGGTTTACAAACTAAGATTGCTGTGTGGGAAACAATACAATTGAGAGTTACGAAGAAATGGTTTACATTTGGTTGCGAGACCATCTTAAAATGAGTTATACACAAATGGGACCTGATTCCACATCACATAGAGCAGTCATAAAGACTTTCTACAGGACGTGTTCGCCTCATAATCACAACTTATAACCTATTCAATAAGCCTTATCCATTCCATCTCGAGGTACAATATAATATCTGGTTCTAAAGGTCAGTGGGACTCTAGTGACAAGAGAACCTCTAGAATGTCCAAAATTTGATGCCGAGAAGATCGGATGGATGTGAGTGGTAACTTATGAAATACTCCTTAGAAGCAACTACTTACTTGGGCATGGTGTAAAATCCAGCAAAGCTAATATGGAGAAATAAGAGCGATTCTTAACTCAAAATAAATGTGTGGAAAAGTTAATAGGACGGTTTTAATAGGAAGAAAATGTAAACAATATTGAAAGAAATTTTGTTGAGCATTTGACAACAAGGGGGGGGGGGGGGGGGGGGGGGGGAGTAGATAGATGAATAAAGATTGACTGTCTCTTCAAAATCTCAACAATATTAAAAAAAAATACAAAATTCAAAACCTTTTCCTGAATAATTACCTTTTACTTGGCTGAAATCTAGACCACATTTCATCATAAGAACATAAAAGGAAGTACCACCTTCCACTATTGTAGAGTATAACATCAAGATTCTTCTAGTTGAAGAACAACAGGTATACCCACTAGCATTTATTTTCACCGTTGCAATTGCTAAAGTTGTTGTATAGCTCTGTCACATGTATCATTACTCTAACAACAATGCCTACGAGTTTTGCAGAGCCTAGCATCATTTTAAGTCCCAGGCTACCCATATGGATTGGTCAATCCTAGAGCTTTCTTGAAAGACAGGGAAATTTTCCTCCATATTTGTCAACACTTCCCGACATTTGGAAAGGACGACAGATCTCAGTTCAATCTAGCATCATAAATTGAAACCAGGGCCATCAAACTATCCCTAAGGACTTACTGACCAATTTTACCAACACCCAACAGTACGCAAAATCATGAATATCCGCTGCCAAAAAAGGTTCTCTCAAAATTGCTTTATATCTAATGTCCTATACAGAAAATGGTCAGTATGCGTCTCAAGGGACAGTTACAGGTTATTTAGAATCTGTAAGACTTTCCTCCAATTCCTGTCATGATCTTCAGATCGAAATGGGTTCACACGCGTGCTTTATGGGCTATTGCCTTTGCAGAATTAAAATCTTGCATTTGGTGTCCCATAGAAACATGGTGGCTATTGAACAACAGTACAACATACAAAGGTCCCCCCTGCCCTGATTCACGTAAACTATTCCAATGAACTTCGAAATGGTCTCACGGAGCATGAGTAACATACAGCCATCAAATGGGGCTCGGTTGCAGCAATTTGGTGTTTCATCATCTTATTAGAATGACCAATATGTAACCTAATTCCTAGATGATCCAAGAAGGGTAATTTGGAGAAGAAAGACTTCTCTCTGAGTTCCATATCTGAAAAATGAACGCTGATTAAGTCAAAATGCCCCTCTCCAGGACTTGATTAGGCCTTGCACATAGGCTCAGATTCATATCTTGTAGCTTTTGACATGATATCCATCTATTCAGTCTAGTATCATCTGTGTTCTGAATACCAATTAAGACTTATGAATTTTTCTTGAAGTCCGAAATGAGTCTCTCAACTATGATTTATTACTTTTCCCAAAGGTAATAAATCCTGATCAAGTATCATGCGAGATACTCGGTTACTGGAAGGCCACAGCAAGATTAAACCTCATAAAAGTAAGTTTAATATCTCAAAATTTGCAACGGCAATGTAATCCTCACGTGACTGTGGAAGGAGCATGGTGTAAAAACTCGCCCGAGTTAACTCGTATCGCCCGAGTTAACTAGGTTTTGGAGGCCGGCGATACGAGATATGCCGAGTTGTAAAGGTGTTTTTGAAAACGGCGAGATCTCGGCCGGTTCAACCGATCCGAACGAATTTTGTCCGCATTAAACGTTATTAACCTCACATCTACTCGGTTTTCAGCCGAATTTCCCATGTTCTCGACAAAAAGAAAGGGAAAAGGGAAAAAAATGGAGAAACTCCACTAAAATAGAGTGGAGAACTCCATTTTCAGATCTAGAAACAAGAGAGGAGAGAGAAGGTAGACAAACAAATTCATTTAATTATGTCACGTGTATGGTTTAGGGGAGGGGGACTAGGGTAGGTAGTGAGTGAGGCTGACATGGGGCTTCTTTTTCAAATTTCCAATTCCTACGCGACAACCGCGACACGGTTCGCGACTGACGCATCATTTCCGTTACCGAGACTCCGCGACCGATCCCGCGACTGTGAACGATACCGCTTTTTTTATCTATGGGAAGGAGTCACTCAAAGAGTCTGGAACAATTCCCTTCAGTTTCTGCAAAACCCCTCCAATAGTGTCCAAAGATGTCTCCCATATTCACTTAGATATTGATTACCAATGAGCCTCACAAGAATCTCATCAGACTGAATTACAACCTTCGAAAGGTTGGCGAAGCCACAACCATTTAGGTGTGTTTATGAGTTGGATGGCCAATAAATACCCTCGTCTAGTGATTGGAAGTTGAAGAGACTTTCCTCCAAATCTTGTAAAGTACTACTGTACTAGATATTTTACCACTATCCTGGATAAGACTTGTGACTTTTGCTCAGGAAATTAAGTCCTAGGTCTAGAATCCTATATGGACTAATTAGCCGTTCAGCCATTACACAATGCTAAGCTTCCTTCTGATTCTCATTAACCTATTTCCTGGCCTTAAGAGGCCTTATAAGTGTGAGTATTACAGTATTTTAAAGTTTTTAAGTATAGATTATTAGGCATTTTGACTTTGGTGTCAATTATATCCGATGGCAAATATGGACCCTTAAGCAACAAGGAAATACTATTTGAGAGCCTACCCCCAACAGCTGTAATTTTCTGATGAGTTCAAAAATGTATCTTTTGTCATGAATGGTGTCTTGCAAAGGGTAGTAGATCTTTGATCCAGTTCTATACACTAAACAGGACAAAGTTTTTATCAACCTTCACAACAAGTATTTTTCCGGATTGTCATGCTTCTTAGAGAAAAAAATACGAAGTTATGAATAATAAGGATAACAAATACTCGAATTGTATGCAAATAAATAGGTAAATTGCAATTTTTTGGGGAAACTAATCAATATTCCAAGTACTTGTTTGATACTTTAAAATCAGATATTTGATTTTAGGTGAGATGCTCCTAGAAATTACTCCAAAGCATCGCCGTAAGGTAAGATAATAAATTGAAGAGAAGGTGACACTTCGGCAACACTTAGGCTGAGTACAACCAATAAGAATAAACTAGTGTCAAGAATTTATGGGTTGAGAGTTCAAAAATAATAAAGAAAAAAGAGTTCAAATACAAGATCAATAGTTGATGTAAGAGATTAATGACAAGAGCAAGCACCTTTGCTAGGGGTACTGAAATCAACCCCTTGACATGTTTGGGAACCCCAAAGACAAGTGCCAAGTATCTCTTCTGTAGGATTCTCTTCCCCCAGTCAACCTCCTTCTGAGAATCAAATTTCATTAGTTTTTCTTAATCACGGTTAATCTCATAGCAATAAGGGTAACACACATAAAAAATCAAAAAGAACACCTCAATTTAAATTTTTAATGTGATGCCTGTCAAGAAAAGGCTACTGACTTTGAAAGATACGACAACTCACATCTTTTGTTATACCAATAGTTTTCTCCCGGAAAACAGAGTGAAGGATTGCTGTGCTTGTTTGTGTTCTTCCCATCACCAAGATTCCGCTACTATCTCTATCGAGTCTGTGCACCTTAGAAGAAACATGAAACTTTCAGCAACAAGCTTATTTACACATGAAAACAAGACAATTAATAGATGATTCAACTTTGTTGTGACTTCTGCTACAACTAATACATGATTCCGCTACAAATATAGAATCAGTGTCTGCTTCTATCCAACCTTACACATAATTCCAAGATGAACTTCAAATACAATTCACAATGTCATCATGAATTCAGGAGTCATACCATTCTCAGTAGGTTCATTTTTTCTCTTAATATATACTACTTCAAACTAATACAACTTAAATAGAGATCTTACAAAATGATCCAATTTCTTTCATTAATAACAATACATTCTAAGTCAATCCTTCCCTGAAAGCTACTTTTTACATAACATCCTTGTAGAAGTGGGGCATTTAAATTGGAACCGAGGAAGTCCCAATGTGAATAAAATGCAAGCCCACTTAAAAGATAATACTTTACTAAACCAATAATAGCTCTCCTGGCAAAACTTTCGCTGGATAAACAATATTAAAAATTGTGTCCATAAAAGACAGAGGAGGAAGGGAGACGATAATTTAAGGAGAGAAAAAGAAAGTGATATAAGTTCCCTAGTTACACCTTGCAACTAGTCACAAATCTAACACGGTACGTAGTAGTTAATAAGTGATTAAGTTCCATGACTTCGATCTCGACTGGCAGTTCACAGTTAACAACAAATACTAGATTCCACTAAGTTCTAGACTTCTACTCCTATTCTTCTAGCTAACCATGAACAATAGCAAGCAGCAATTTAGGCATTACTATTACCTCATCATTTCTAACCACTAACCAATGCGGGGTAAATTAAGGGCGTTTTGATGTACACACCTTGCCCCCGCACTTTGTACAGAGGTAGTATCTATATTTCTGACAGAATAGGAAAGGAAATGACAGGCCTACTAATTGAAAATGAGATATTTAAATTCTTTCATTATTATCTAACTCTAAAGCTGTGAAATTCCCTATTTCAACGCTGTTGGAAATGGGAAGAAGCAAGCACCAGTAATAACTGCAGAATTACAAAATAGGTCATCTCACTTCTAAATTTTATCTCACAGTGTTCTCTCCCATTCTAATCTTCCAAATGTAAATGCAATAAAGGAGTCCAAGTAGTATACTAGTATGATCTCCGCTGATGAAGCACAAACTTTGACATTCAGCAGAAAATCTGTAGTAACTACGTTTGGTACTGTAGGCACGGAAAATTTATTAATGTGCCACGTTGGATATTATTCGGGTCAAAGGTCAAAATATTGACTCAGTATATATTTGACGGTCCATTAAATTGAATTAATTTGGATGAACAAAATATAATTTAGCCCATTTTAAGTATAAACCGTTTATTTGTGGTTAAAACCCAATAAAGTGGGTCAAAACTGTTGTAAATGGGTCATGACAACCAAGTCCAGACAAATAGAGTATTTTACCTCATTTTCCGGAGAGGAGAAACAGACAGCAAAACATAAAAAACTCTCAAATACTTTCCCTGCAAGTCAAGTCACAACTCTCTCCCTAGAAGAAGAACATCAAGCATCAAAATTGACGTGCAGTTCCATTCTAGAAGATCAAGCCAGAGACCCTTATTCGAGAAGAGCAAATTGGGTCGTGAACAACATCAAATCATTCATAAAAGAAGAACAAGCAACAAAACTGACGTGTCGTTCTATTCTACATCAATATCCTTGAACGAGATCAAGCCAGAAGACCATAGAAAAAAACGCGGATGCGGTCGCGTTCGCGGTAACGGTCGCGTTGTCGCGGAAACCGCTTGTAACGGAAGAATAGAACGGATCGCGGCTAACGCGGTGTGAATTTTTTGAAAAAAACCACGTTAGCATGTCTAAGCCTTATTATTACATTTTTAGTCTAAAAAGTATTATATCAAGACAATATAACCAAATATATCCTAATATGAGTGACTATTATATTCTGTGAACAAATAAGCGCTAGAAATATCATGTTTCATAAAATACATAACTAATTACAAAAATATTTTTGGTCAATTTATGTAAAAGAACGGTGTAACGGAGAAAAAAACGTCTAACGCGGCAAGTCACCGTTACGTAACGGACGTCGCGGGGAGAAAGACGTGATTTTTGTCAAACCGTAACGTAACGGGTTTTCGCGTAACGGAAAATCCAAAATAGGTTACAGAACGGCCGTTACGTAACGGAACGGCCGAGTTTTAATTCCATGCAGAAGACCCTCATTCAAGTACAAATCAAACTAGTTCGTGAACCAAATCAAATCATTGCGTGAGTCTAAGTCAAATTCAAAGTGGAGATCGAATCAGAGGAGAAAATATTAGAGATTGTACCAAATACAGAAAATCAATAACATTATATTTTGTTCACATATTTTGATTCTCTTATTTTGCACACTTGAAATTTGTGTTTACAAGTACATTGTTGCTAGGATGCTTGGACTCGGGTACGGGTCTAAGGGTCGGACCCGAACTTTTTAATAATTAAGGACTTGGGGACACGTTTTAGAAGTGTCCAAAATTCAGATACGGACTCGGGGACACAACAACTATTAAAAAAATATTAATTTACTTATTACTTCAATATTTATAATACGTGTATAAATAAATATTAATACGTATTTTTGTAAGATTATAAAAGAATTTTAAAAGTAAAAATGTTTTGAAAGTTGAAACCAGTAAAATATTAATACACGTGATCTCTATTCCCAAAAGAAAATGGGGTTAGAAGTCAAAAAGAATCTCAAAAGTTAATAAAAATAAATAAATAAAACAGTTCGCAACCCCATTATCCCATGTTATTATTATTTTAATTCACTTTTAAATAGGAGATAGTGGCTGACAGTTGTCCACACCTGCTTCCTTATTTAAAAAAAAAACTAAAGCTATCGACTTCCATGGAGTCTGTCTGCAAAACATCCAAGAGCATCACCCAGCCGGCGAATATCCTAGTGAGCTCGCATTTCTCAGGCGGCCAAAAGCCCTAAGGTCTCGGTCTCCATATCCCTGATTCGAGGCTTCTATTTTCGGATCTAGGTTTACAAAACCCTAAAAGACGAGTCCATTTTCCCCATGGCGAGTCCGGTCCGGATTCCGTGTCCGTACCCGCGTCGCGTCGTGTCGTGTCGACACCGGTACGGAGGGGTGGTGGGGCGAGTCCGAGCATCCTAGCATTGTTGACCTACTCTAGAGATGCACACAATTCTACAACCTAGACTTCTAACTTCCAAGTCCTTAACATTGACAACCCATTTGGTAGCTGGTAATAAATGGAGTTAATGAAAATTAATTTATATGTAAATAAAATCAATTTTCATTTCCATGGTCAAGTTGTCTATTGTCCATAAATTTCCATTACCATCCATTAACATTTGGGGTTGGTATTGGGTGGGAATGAAACTTTATGAAGAAAACCACAAGTTTTGGATGAGATTTCATTATCACGGACATTGTGATGATATTGTCCTTGCCAAACCACACTTACATTCATTCTCATTCCCACTGGTTATTACCGCTCCAAAACAGGTCGTGAATTTGTTGTGAATAGCTAAGTTGTAACCTCTCAGAAAACGCGTGATTTTTGAAGTTACTGTAAGATAATGTTTTCCGTGATTTCTATTGATTGTGAACCATCAATATATACAAACTAATATTGTAACTGATAGCATAATCTTAGGCTAATTTAGGGGACTAATTAGCTGTACACAAGGGATATCACTTGCTATAATTAGATTATTTGCTAATATTTACATTTGACTATTTCATAGTCTATCACACCCCCGCAGTCAAAGCGGGAGGTTATCGTACGCTTAGATTGTCCCTGGAATCATCAAAAAAGTACGCGAGTGAAAATATCTGCAATCTGGTAACGGGACGGGACACGAAGAACACGAACTTCTCCACGTGCGACTTTTTCAAGCACGAAGTGAATATCCATTTCTATATGTTTAGTGCGTTGGTGTTGAACTGGATTTCCGAAAAGATAAATAGCACTTACATTGTCGCAATAAACTAATGTAGCTTTCTAGATAGGACAACCGGAGTTCCAATAGTAGGTTTCGGAGCCAACATGATTCGGATACTACATTAGCAACGCCTCTATATTCAGCTTCAGCACTTGATTTAGATAGAGTAGGTTGGCGTTTAGACGACCAGGAAAGTAAGTTATCACCAAGAAACGCACAATAACCGGAGGTGGATCGTCGAGTATCTGGGCATCCACCCCAATCTGCATCTGTATAGGAGACAAGAGAAGCAATGGTAGACTTATACAGATGGAGACCTAAATCAATGGTACCTTGAATATAGCGCACAATGCGCTTGAGAGCATTCATGTGCTCGACTTTTGGGTCGTGCATGTGGAGGCACACCTGTTGAAAAGCATAAGAGATGTCTGACCGTGTGATGGTGAGACATTGTAATGCGCCGGCTAGGGTACGGAAATGAGATTGATCATCATAAGAGTTCCCACCCGAGGAGCCAAGCTTGGCTTTTGTGTCAACTAGAGTGTGGTTGGGTTTGCACTTACTCACGCTCAATTATATCTGCTGCATAGTTTTTCTGAGAAAGGAACATGCCACCTGGAGGGTGACACCGATACCAAAAAACAGCTCAAATGACCCAAGTCCTTCATTGCAAATTCTGCCCTGAGCAAGGATATGAATGATAATGTGAGAGCATCTGAAGAAGCTGTAAGAATTATATCATCAACATAGAGGAGAATATAAGCCATATCAATACCATGACAATAAATAAAGAGAGAGCGATCGGAGCGACTGTGAGAGAAACCAATGGTGTGAACAAATTCAGCAAATCGTTGGTACCATGCCCGTGGGGCTTGTTTAAGTCCATACAACGACTTTTTCAAGAGACAAACATAATCTGGATGAGTTGGATCCTTGAATCTCATTGGTTGATGCATATAAACTGTCTCTTGAAGATTGCCATGAAGAAAAGCATTTTTCACATCCAACTGATGAATGGGCCAAGAATGTGATAATGCAATGCTTAAGACAGCCGAATTGTAGCCGGTTTGACAACCGGACTAAATGTCTCGTCACAATCAATGTCAACCTGTTGAGACCTGCCATCACCTACAAGACGGGCTTTGTGCCTCTCAAAAGAACCGTCAGATTTCTTTTTATGTCTAAAAATCCACATAGAACAAATGAGATTAACATTATGAGGACGGGGAACCAACTCCCACGCTTATTTTTAATAAGAGCATCATATTCATCAACCATGGCAGCCTTCCAATTCGGATCATTTAAAGCACTTATGGGATTTCGCGGAATATGCGAAATAGAAGTGGTGGAAGTGCTCAAATTAAATGGGATTTTGGGCTTGTGAATCCAATGTTGGCTTCTAGACTTCTAGTGGTCATACGGGTGGGCCGCTGAATTGGTTGGGCTAAGGGGGTGGGTGGTCCAATAGCATGGGGAGTCATAGGCTGGGTTGGGAATGGAGGAGGGGTGTTGAGTGGCAGTGGGCCTTGCATTGTGGGCTGGACTGACGAGGAGAAGCCAAGAGCAGGCTGGCCAGGCGAGGAAGTTGTAGTGGACTGGGCTTGCTAGGCAGCAAGGGTGTTGGGCTGAGTTGCAGCCTCAGCGTGGGTTGGGCCTGGATTTGGGGAAGTCAAGTATTGTATGAGGTAGGGTGATAATTCGTTGTCCAAAAATTCATATTTGGAGTATGAATTTTGGAGAATGGAAATTGTTCCTCATCAAATATGGCGTGCCTTTGAGATTATTATTTTCTTGCTTGACAAGTCATAACATTTATACTCCCTACAATTGGATAGATACCCCAAAAAGAAACAAGGTGTGGAACGTGCTTGTAACTTATTAATAGTTGTGGACGGAAAGAGAGGATAGCACAAACACCCAAAAACCCGTAGATGAGAATAGGAAAGGGTCTTTTGATAGAGGATTTGAGTTGGAGATTTGAAGCCCAAGAGTTTGGTGGGGAGAATATTTAGAAAATAGGTAGCCATTTGAAGAGCATGATGCCAAAATGTGGGAGGCATGGAGGCGTGGGCAAGCATTGTACGCACCATGTTGTTAATGAATTTAATTTTTCGTTCCGCGCTACCATTTTGAGGGGAGGTATGTGGACCTGAAAAACGAAAATTCAAACCATTAGTCGTGCAAAAGGATTGAAAAGGTCCATTATCAAATTCCCGCCCATTATCACATTGAATGTTTTTGATATCTCTTTCGAATTGAGTTCGTATGAATGCCTTAAATGATAGGAAAATTGAGTAAACTTGGGACTTGGCGGAGATAGGAAAAGTCCACAAATAATTACTATAATTATCCAAGAAAAAACATAATAACGATGCCCATTAGAACTCAAAACGGGAGATGTCCACAAATCACTGTGAGTTATATCAAATGGCATAGCAGTAAAAGACATAGAGTGATGAAATGGCAGATTAATGTGTTTTCCCAAAGGACAAGAATGACATAATGAAGTTCGAGTTTTATCACATTTAATCAAATCATTGTTCCGAAGAGAACTGGCATTGCCCGGATGCTCGAGTCGAGAATGCCATAAATTTTGAGAAGCAGCTAAGAAGGTGGATGGTGGTGTGGCTTTGTGGATGGCAGTAAGTGGATATAGTTCCCCGACGCTCTCACGTCTCATGAGACGGCTCCCCGTCCGTAAATTCGTCCGTAAATTCTTCACAGAAAACCCAAGAGGATCAAACTCAACAGAAACATTATTATCATTAGCCAATTTACGAACAAAAATAAGGTTTTTGATGAGTTTAGATAAGGTTTTTGATGAGTTTAGGTGCATGTAATACATTTTTGAGATGCAAAGGGGGGTTAGGAGGGGTGAGGGAAGTATGATCATAGCCACGAATTGGAATAGTGCTACCATTTCCAACAACAATACCAGTATTTTTGCTCAAATTAAAATAAGACGTGAGAATAACTGGATTTGCGGTCATGTGATAGGTATCCATATACCAATTATAATCCGGTTGGTGAAGAGAAAGAGTGTGCATCGCGGCTTCAATATTGGTTGGTGCATAACCATAAAATGGGGGCGCCTGCATTGCATAAGTCTGATGAGGCCTTGGAGGTGGGCCTAGCACCCTCGGACCAGAATTGGGCCTTGGAGGTCGTTGAGCCCCCTGCGCCCAAGCAGATGTTGGATACGGGCAAGGGGACAACGCCCATGGCTGGTACTCCAAGCCTGGTCAGGCGGGGTAGGGCCACTGTGCCGCGGTGGGTGTGGCTGGATGGACCACCGCACGTTGGTGGTTGCTGGTCTGACCACCGTCGCGGCCGGCTGGTCGGCCACGGTTGTTGTTGTTGGTATTATTTCCTTTGCCACGATTATAATTATTCTTCCTGCCACGATTATTATTAATATTATTATGATGAGAATTACGACCATTGGAATTAGAATTACCTCCATGATTGTGAGTTGGAGATTGTGACGACTGACGAGGATCATCATCCATGAGAAGAACGGTCGTGGACCCGGCGTCGCGAGCCCGTTCTTTGGCAGTGGTGTCCTGTAGCTTTAACCGAGAACAACTCTCCGTGAAGGAAGGCAGAGTTTTCTTCTTCTGTATATTGGTGACAAAATAGGAATAGGCTTTAGACAGTCCCGCAAGAGTGCGTAGCACCAGGAGACCCAACGTTGGCCAATTGGTCCGCAAGACACTTTAGGCGATTGTAGTAGACAACCACCGAGGAGAACTCCACCATCTTTGTGTTAGTCAATTTGGTTTCAAGGAAAGCAGCTCTATAATTCTGGTTGTCCTGAAAAATCTGATGAACACGTTTCCGGGCATTTTCAGCAAGATTATCAAGAACGAGGATGGTGGAGAGAATGTCCGGAGAGACGGTGGCGTAAATCCATTGGAGGAAAACAACATCTAGTCGTTTCCATAAGGTGGCAAGTCAGCAGCTTTGGCAGCGACGGAGGCGGCAAGCTCTTTTTCATCCGTAGGAGGGATGATGTGATCAAGGAGGGATGATGTGATCAAGGACAGAGTGCATGTACCTTAAAAAGTGTTGCCCATTCGTGATATTGGCCGGTTTCTAGGTCAAGTGTGATAGTGATGAGAGACTTGACATTAGTAACAGCAAGGGCAGAATGGAACCCAGCTTTCTCGGCCATGAGGGAGGTATCACGAAGAAAGAAGAAGAGGAGGGAGGGAGGGAGGAGACGGCTAGGGTAGAGGTTTAGAGGAAGGTAACCAAAACTGATACCATGTAAGATAATGTTTTCCGTGATTTCTATTGATTGTGTAATCATCAATATATACAAACTAATATTGTAACTGACAGATACAAACTAATATTGTAACTGACAGATACAAACTAATATTGTAACTGACAGCATAATCTTAGGTTAATTTAGGGGACTAATTAGCTGCACACAAGGGATATTATACACTTGCTATAATTAGATTATTTGCTAATACTTGCATTTGACTATTTCATAGTCTATCGGTTACATTTGATTTTTTTCACCAGAGACTATATTACTAGAAGCCTGGAGCACACTGTGCTTCCTATGGCAGCACTTAAGGTACTATGTAATTATTTAAATCCACAGTAAGAACAACAAAAGAATTTCATGAATAACTCACCAGCCTGGGAGGTTCCATAACGTCATATCTGAGACTTGTAGCAGCCAGTTCATCTAAACTCTTTTTGATCCCAAGGCCACCCTGAAGAATGTTGAACCCAGTAAGAATGAAGCAAGGATGCTCAGTTTCTTACATTCCAAAGCAGAAATTACAAAGATGTACATGGTATACCTGCCCATTACCTGTACTGGCAGTTTCGGGGGTTTATTGATGGCAATAATGGCAGAATCCTGATTTGACAACGTAATAAGAGTCGTTATCTAAGTGAAACACAAAATACAACAACCAAAATTCAAATTCAACTCCCACCTTATACAACTCAAGGCTGCGAATGAAATTCATTTCTGCTTCGCTGCACTCATACTTCGGCTGCTTCTTGACAGGTGATGATCCTTGTACAGATATAGGAAGAAAGATACGCTCTCCTTTATTCATCGAGTCCTTAGCTCCCACCTTCCAAAAAATATTGAAACTGATCCTCAGAATAAAATTGCGATGGGCACTTAACAACAATAATCATTGAAGGCACATACAATTATACAAAATACATGAGCTATCTCATTAAAGTTACCCTTTTTAGCCTGAATTCTTGGGCATCACCGCTGCTGTACACGTCTCCTTCTAAACATTCTCTTCTAACCTGCCACAGCCTCAAACAGTGAATATTTTTGAAGCAATAATATTCCCAATAATACCCCCTCACACACACTTGCTCTTGTTCTTATTTTTAAGGTGATCATGGAGTATTCCCTATGCCTAAAACAAATTTCGAATACTCCCTCTATCCCGAAATAATCGTCACATAGTTCAAAGACTTATAGCTGCTCACAATTAGGGACATTACATAATTTCCTTAAAACATCCAAAGCATTACTATATGTCTATATGGAGCATAACATATCATTTTCCCGCACTATCAAAAGAGTCAATTTGCTTGATTGTTCCAATAACATTGCACAAATTTTGCTTTTATATTAAATTCAATAAGCAAGAGAATAATGGATACCTCACACAGTCACATAAATCAAACATTATTGGAAACATTAATCAACTTTTTGTGAGCAAAAATGCTTTAATTTACAATTAATTCATACTCCGTATTTTTTAAAGATTGAAAAACAAACCTGTCTAAGACGAAAGAGTTTCTGGACAAGTGATTGAGGGAGATGAGGACAGCAACGAATAACCCATTTCAGAGCAGACGTCGTCGTTTTAATGGACTCATTCGCTTCTTCGATATCCCGGCGGCTTAGTCTTCTACCAAGCGAGTCAGTGTTAACGGTTGAGGTAAACGGCGGTAAAGTTACCCACTTTCCTTTGCCTCTCCCACCACTATCGTTCTTCTCCGTTAACTCATGAGTTTCCTCTTTAACGGCGGCAGAGGCGAAATGGTAGCGTGGTTGTTTGAACAAATTTTCGGTTTTTGTGGCGGCGGAGGCTGCTGAAGAACGGAGAATTTGCCGGAGAAAGGAAGGTCCTGCCATTCCCTGTTTCTCAAGTGCGGTGGGGTTTAGTAAATGAGTCAAACTCTTACGAGTCTTACAGTCGTATTTTTGAAGAAATTCCAAACCTACTCAACTTTCCATAATACATAAAAAATAACTAATGTTTCAATACACTAGGATCGAACGCGCACTAAATGCTCACCGTAAAAAATAATGAATTTTTGTCTCTAAAATCAAGCACGATAAAACAAAGAAAATATGTACTTTTTGCTCGGTTGATGTTATCGCCAATGAGCTGATCCTATTGTATTACAGATGATGCAGACTTATTTACCATGCAAATAGCTTGTTTAACATGCAGAATATCTCAACACAAATAACAAACAGGGTAACAAAGACCAAAAGCACGCCACCGTCGATCCAACACTAAATTATGAGAAAGAGTGTCAGAGGACATTGACGACAAAAGACAATGAAGAAACAAGTCTAAACAAAAGACACGGCAATTGCCAATAGAAAAGAAGTCTGCATAAAACTCGTAGCTATGATAATATGTTTCAACAAAAGCTGTAACTGTTCAAGCCTTTGCGTTCTTGACACCAGTTGGGTCATTCTTGACACTCTTGATGACACCAACATCAACGTTCTGTCTCATGTCCCTCACTGCAAAACAACTGAGGGGTTAGTACCGGGAGAAAGTCTTCACCACCATAAGCTTGGTGGGAATCATCTTCACCATACCATTACCATATCATGTTTTTGTCAGCTAGGCCTGTGGGACATTATGCCTTATCACCACAATCCATGCCAGCTACTCCCGCTTCTTCAATATAATGTTGCTAAAGCCTAACAAACAACCTCACAGATCGAAACACATGGGAATAGAACGGTACATAAGACCGTCGATTCATCATTAAAAAACATAACTATATAGTGAAATGTGTAATTAATTTGATTAGAAAATATAACTATTTGATTAGAAATTAAATATACCTATTTAATTAATTAATTGTAGAGTATAACTATTTGATCACAATGTGTAACTAGTTTATTAGAAAATATAACTATTTATCAAGAAGTTGGTTTTATACACAAGATCGTCATATACTTCGTATAAGTTTTTGTATAATCGGTATCCCAAACTGTTTATTTTTGGAATGACAGTTTTCGTCCTGTAATCCTAACAGAATAGTGTGTCATAGAGGCATAGAGCAACCAGTTCATATGTCCTTCATCTTTGGCCAGGCTAAACATACCAACTGTCTTAAGAATGTCTATTCAGATAACGTTACTGTTACTGCATAACTGCAACAAGAAGTTAGCGCCTTTGAGAAAATTTCCAACTGGCCACAATATAAAAGCGATTAACATATTTTCTTTTGTGTTGCTTGAAATTGAAACAACAACCTATAGACAAGGGATTATAAAACATTAAACTAAAGCAATCAGATCATAAAAGCATAATCAATGTTTAATTAACACTTAAATGAATATTTAAGATGTCATTTACCTTAGAAATCTGCGAAATAATCCTGACAAATTTTGCAGCATTTCTTCTGAAAACAGCAGATCTGAAATCTCTCAATACCCGAGCTGAGAACTCAAAGCCCGAAAGCCTCCTCTGTTGCCTCCACTTATCTCCATCAACCACAAATATTCCTTCCCCAAATAGATCAATAAGTATATCTTTAATATACTTGCCTTTCACATACTTGTCAAAACTTGTTTTCGGAATGTGTTCTATGTTTCTGACATCAGTTGTGTAAAATTCACTCTGGTCAGGCGCTAACAGCCGTAAGGTTGGATGTTTTCTAGCAGTTTCATTTTGTTAATCATACAGTTTATTGAAGTAGAACAGTTGGTGAAAGACTGTTCCCTTTACTGGTGGATATAGTTTGGACTGCCAACAGACTTAACGGAGAATATTTTGATGAATACAGCAAGAACAAATACAATATCAGCCAAAGTGCAGACACTATGAAGGCATAAATGGCTGAAGACAAATCCATCATCTTTTATCAAGATCAAATAATCCATGATTGTCATTGATAATAAGATGGAAGTTTATCTCCTGTTTCAGATTTAAAAGTTTTTAATTAGTCATAGATCCCAACAACTGTGAGCAATATAAGGCTAAATCACAGCCATCAAGTATATAAAAATAGTACTTCTATGACTAACAAATATCTAAGGAAAACTTGGTATATAATAATCATTTCAAAGTAGCAGGTAAAAGAGATTTCTACCAGTAAATGAAATGTATAATCATTCCTACTAATCACCCATAAACGAAATGATTTCTTAATAAAAAATCTTATCTGGTTTTTGGCCAAATTCTCTCTTCCCCCTGTTCCCTAAAATGATATCTGCACATATCACCCATAAACGAAAAATTAGCACAACTAATAAGAAAGTTTCGCATTTTATTGACAACAGTGGCTACAATGCTTTTGCTGATTAAAGAGTTGAAATTAACTTGGAAAAAGACCATGCAAAAAGTCATTGGAATTTTCTCTCTTCTCCCGTAAGAAAACCAAACTCATTTCAGCATATAAGTGACTGAACAAAACGTTGCAGTAAAAATTTCATACCTTTCTAAATCATAACTGTCAATAGCGGGATGGACAAGGAATGTCATCAATCTAAAACCAGTTTGCAATTCGAATTTCACTATTATTACAAAACTTTTATACTGAACTGTAAGTTTATGCCGAAAGTTTAAAAATGGATGAGAAAATGTTGTTGTACCTTTGTATTTTTATCTTTGCAGGTACAACATCCTGTGAGAAGTGTGCACGTATCCATCTTCTTATAACTGCTAAATATTACTCCAGAGTTCGCAACTGGTTCCATTTAGGGTAGATGGAGGCATAAGCAACACATGAGCAATTTCCCAAGCACTTATCTTCGCAGTCAACCACACCCAAAATGTGGTTCCTTTTATCATACTTAAAACCTTCGGATAACACATAACCCCGGCTACTGTCAAACCAGCTTTCGTTCTTGTATTCTGGCAACTTGTGCTTCACGCATTCAGGATGGTACTGCACTCAACAACACTGGTCAAAGAATACTGTAATGCGTTTGAGTACTGTGATCTACCTGATGTGGGATTTTCATAATGAAGTATTGCACCTTTCTATTTTCAGCAAGACTCCCCGGTCTTCAGCTGTCACTATTTCAACATTTTTTTGATTTCTAGCTTTCATGTACTCAACCCTTTAAGCACCTCATTTGTCTAGGAAGAATCACATACTTGTTGAACACCACCCCTTTAAGCAACCGGGAATCTTCTAGTTGGCCTTCAAGCACTTCTCAACTTTAATGTACATTTTAATATGCACCTGTAGAATCCCTTGTCAGAGGTCCACACCAACCAAGATTAATATTGCTAGTACAAAGGGACAAAATATACTAACAAAAAAACAGGTAAAGAATGAAGGAGGATGCACCTGACAGAAGGAAGAATCTGGAGTAAGCAACTGATTAGATGGCCTGCACAAACAACCTTTGTGTGCTCTGTAGGCCTCCTTCCAAACATTTCAGTAATGAAGTTCAGCAGAGTCTATGTCCAGTGAAGAAAATAGTGGCTAGGATACCAGCATATTTTTTTTGAGGGAAAGACCAGGCCATTTTATTAATTTGTAAGATCAAGTTCCGCCAAAGACAAGATCCCTTGGGGGAAAGAGCTTAAGAATACATGTTGACCCCATCAATGGGTGGCAATCTAGCCACTAAATGGGCCACGGTATTTCCGGATTTACGTACATGAGAGCAAGAGAAAGAAACAAAACTTTCACTTAGACTACAAAAATTTTCAATGATTAGATCAAAAGGTGTTCTACCAATTCTTTTTCCACACACATCCATCACTATTTTTCTCGCATCACACTCCAGCTCCACTTCACTAAACTACATCCTTTGCGCCACAACAAGCCCAAACCTTGCAGCCATTGCTTCTGCCAGCTCCACCGTCCATCAGGCTTTGTATATCCTCACACCAACAACAACAACCTCCCCTTCAAAATTCTGAATTACAACCCCCAAACCCCCAAACCCACCATACCCCCCTCCATAATTATTGCATCAACATTCACCTTCCACTTACCCCTAGCAGGAGCATGCCAGCAAGACCTCGAGCCCCCCACCTGCCCCTTTGTCTTTATGAACACAACACAATCGTATTCCTTAAGTCATTAACAAGTTTCAAAAATCCCACAATTCCTTGTTGCAGGCCGCTCTAGGGTTCATTAAACACCACCTAATTTCTAAAATCCCACACAGCCCACACTACTATCATACAAGCTAGCAGCTCATCTTTATTAATTTTTTGAGGCAAGCCAAGAGAAGAGTGATATATGCGTTTTATATAGAGTTTTTACCCCCGTCCCTTAGTACTTTTATGTATCAAACGTGCTCTTAGGAGCCGTTTCTAGTACTAATGTGTGCTATTGAGTGTGCCTTGAGTTTCAGGTTTGATTATGAGAAATTGGTCGTTTTAGACCCGTTTCATTGTTGATCAAGGCCACTAGATGAGTCCGAGAAGTTCGGGACTTCCATCGTCGACTTTCGGGAGCCTTAGATGCTTATGGTTGAGCCCCGGGAGTTAGACTTGGCGATACGGGCGAGATACATTGAAGATTGCAAATCGCCCTGGAAGCTGAGGGCGAAATGCAACCATCGGGCGGAAGTATAAGCAAGCCAAGTTCATCAACGCGCGCCCGATCGGGCGCAGCTCGCCCGATCCGGATCGGGCGGTCAATCTGGAGGCTTTATGGAGATTTCGCATTTTTGGCCCGATCGGGCCGACTATCGAGTGATTCGCCCGATCGGGCGAAGCGTCGCCCGATCGGGCGACGCCAACCTCCAGCAGTTTTTCGCGTTTTTAATTCCGTTTTTAGGCCTTATTTTGGCAAAACTATATAAGCAAACTTGTTTTATTTTTTTAGGATCATCTTATTTTCCAGCACTAAAACCTTAGTTTATTTTTTCTAAGTTTTATTTCCTCTCTACATTAATTCAAACACTTAGTTCGATTGATATAAAAACACAAGCTTTCAATTTCCATTGTTGGAGAATTAGGTATTGTTTCTTACTTTAATTTATTCTATTGCTTTGATCATGTTTTCCATTATGTTAATCGCTTTGTTATTAGTTATCATGAGTGAGTAGTTTAATTTCTAGGGTTTAGGGGATCCATGAATGCATGATTGGGATTATATGTGGACTTGATTATTTGATTGATTGATTATAATTTCTATAGCTTATTATTATTGCTCGTCAATTCTGTTCGGTCGGACTATTTTGATTTGAGTTTGATTAACCTTAGATTATGCGCCGAGAGGTATAAATCTGATGTTTTTGGTCTGTGGCTATTAGATAGGAATTATTTCTAGTACGTAGCGAGAGCCCGCTAGTTGTTCTATTCTAAGGAATTCATAAGATGAGAGATGCATGTTTTCCTAGTTATGATTGTTAATTAATTGTTATTGTCCGTTGTCCAATCCCGGTCTGCATTTGTGGTGAACCGCTGCCCTAGATTCCCTTAATATTGTTATATTCCAGTTTGATTATTTGCCTTAGCTTAATATACAAACCAATCCATTTCTTTGTTACCAGTAGTCTAGATTAGTTAATTAATAGTAGAAAGAACATTGTTTCCCTGTGGATACGATCCCTGCTTCCCTTGCTATATTTTTAGTTGGTGAACGTTAGGTTTATCTTTGATAGGAGTGCGATTGAGCCTGTCAAATTTTGGCGCCGTTGCCGGGGAAACGGTTTTATTTTCCGTTATTAATTGTTTTTCTAGATTATTGTTTGTCACTTCTCAAGGGACTCTCGTTCCTTGAGACCGGATCTCACGACTGTTTTCTAGTTCTTGCTTGTTTATGCCCAGGACTGTCCCTACCAGCGATCTGACTTCGTTCGATCCTGAACCTGAACGGACCTTTCGTAGACGGCGTAGATTCGTTGAACAGTTGAGAGACTATTCTGACTCTGAATCCGACCATCTGATTAGCAATCTATTCCATACAGATTCAGAGATGGGTGACCAAGCACCACCACCCCCACTTGTGCCAAGGCTTACAGACTATTCTAAACCAAGTCTGTCTATGCTTCCCAAGGCAATCATGCCTTCCATTGCGGTCGAGAATTTCAAGATTGAACCCCAACTGATAAACATGATCGAGAGACACCAATTCGGTGGGGAAAAGGGTGAAGATCCCAATCTCCACATTCAGTCTTTCATTCAGTATTGTGCCACCATTAAGCAGAAGAATTTAACACCGGAGCAGACTATGGAGATACTCTTTCCATTTTCATTGAGTGGGAAGGCCAAGCTATGGATTAACAGTCTCAACCGCGTAGCTATGAAAATCACCGATTGGAATTCTTTGGCCCTTGCATTCTATGTTAAATATTTCCCACCTGAGAAGACAACTCGTCTGAGGGGTCAGATATTAGGTATCTCTCAACAAGTAGATGAGAGTTTGTTCGAATTTTGGGAGAGATTCAAGGACTTGCAAAGAGAGTGCCCACACCATGGTTTGGATGACTGGTTCCTGGTTCAGCAGTTTTACAATGGTCTGGGTAATGAGTCTAGGTGTCTTTTGGATTCAGCTGCTAGTGGAAGATTTA
Organism: Spinacia oleracea; assembly: GCF_020520425.1. Lineage (NCBI taxonomy): Eukaryota > Viridiplantae > Streptophyta > Magnoliopsida > Caryophyllales > Amaranthaceae > Spinacia > Spinacia oleracea. The sequence continues at coordinate 135,621,608 of NC_079490.1, forward strand.
TGCAACTGGAGGTGCCTAGAGCTTTGGAGGTGATTGAGGAGATGGCCATCCATAGTGCCCAATATGGGAATCCTAGAGGTTTTGCCGACCGAGGTGTTAAGCATGAGATGAATTCTATTGAACAACTTACTGCTCAGCTAACTGCCCTACATCACAAGCTCGACAATATACAGATCGCATCTTCCCAATCCACCCAACATGCTAGTGTCGCTGCAATGAGTGCCCAATCTGCTAATGTCTGTAATAGTTGTGGGATGCAAGGCCATTATGCACAGGTATGTCGGAGCTCCATCGAACAATGCAATGCATTCCAGTCCTACAAGCAGAACAATCCGTATTCCAACTCATACAATGAGGGGTATAAAAACAACCCCCTATTATCATATAGGAGTACTAATGTTCAGAACCCCCACCAGATTCAACACCCTCCACCACCACAACAACCCTACCAACCGCGGAGTAACTACAACTCGCAACCTAGTGGATCACCTGGCTTACCACCACAACCTCAACCCACACAACCTGATCCCATGCTTGTAGAGATGAGGAATATGATGTTGGAATTGCAGAAATCTCTAAGCGAAAAGGATGCCAAAATCGATGCCCTCACTGCTCATAACAAGATCATGGATAAACAGTTGGCACAAATGGCTACCGCTCTTGCAGAGAGACCCAAAGGTCAACTCCCTTCACATCCTGTGACCAGAGAGTCTGTAAATGCTGTCACTCTGCGGAGTGGATATGAGTATGATGGGCCACCTATGACTATAGAGGAAGGGGTTGAAGTATCTGTTAGTGGTGCTGTGCCAAGAGAAAGTGAGAAGGTGGTCAAGGATAAGGAAGCTGACACAGAGGTTGAGAAGAAAGTTGAGATACAAGTTCCACCTATCAAACTTCCCTTCCCTCATCGTCAGCTAAAAAACAAGCTAGACAAGCAGTTTGGTAAGTTCTTAGAAGTGGTAAAGAATCTGCAGGTAACAGTTCCTTTCACTGAATTAATTACTCAAGTACCTGCATATGCTAAATACATGAAAGACATCTTGACTAGGAAGAGAGCATTTAGTGAGGTGGAGACTGTTGCATTTACTGAGGAGTGTAGTGTCTTACTACAAAATAAGTCTCCACCCAAGTTGAAGGACCCCGGGAGTTTCTCTATCCCGTGTAATATTGGCAACCTTTTTATTGACAAAGCCTTATGTGATTTAGGTGCCAGTGTTAGTGTCATGCCCCTGTCTGTATGTACTAAGTTGAACATGGGTGATTTAAAAGTTACCAACATAACTCTGCAAATGGCCGATAGATCTGTAAAATACCCCCTAGGTGTCTTAGAAGATGTGCCTGTTAGAGTAGGTAAATTCTTTATTCCTGTTGATTTTGTTGTTTTAGACATGGAAGAGGATAGGCAAATTCCTATTATTTTAGGTCGGCCTTTCCTACACACTGCGGGGGCAATCATAGATGTCAAGAATGGCAAGCTGACCTTAAATGTGGGGGATGATAAGGTTACTTTCAATTTAACCCATGTTGCTAAGAACCCTATGGTAGAGGAGTCATGTTTTGGAGTCAATGTTTCTAATGAATATTTTAATACCGAATTGACTCATACTAACTCTAATAACTCCTCGGAAAAAGCACATGTTTCAAATTGTCTTGCAGGTGGAGGTGATCAGAGTATGCACTCTTCGGCATGGGTTCGAAAGAAGGGACGGATTGATGATGCCACGACCCAAAGGGCCGAAAGTTCTATAAACGGTGGACATCGTATTCGTGATCGGGGTCGTGATCTGTCACTTCCCGCACCACACAGCTCATCCAAGGTAATCGATGTGACACCAGATGGCACCATCTTTGGTGCCCCCATTCGATGAGCTGTCGTGGCTCTCATCCCTTTCATGTCCATTGTCTGCGCATAAACGGAGATACTGTAATGGGGACATTACATCAATCTCATAGGGGATGAGTATTTCATTATCCATTTATTGCCTTAGTAGTATAAGTTTGATTGTTGATTCTAATTTTTGTGTGTTTAGTTAGTATTTCCATACCTAAGTGTGTTTAAGTATTGTTTTTTTGGTGTTAGTGAGGCGAGAAGAGGGAATTACGCTATTTGGGTGTTTAATAATGTGCAGGCCTAAAGCTCCAAGTTCGAGAAAGTGAAATTACGCACAAGGCCAAGCACGCTGCAAACCGCCCGATCCGTATCGGGCGAGGTGCGCCCGATCGGGCGCGCACGGATGAGTTTCTTGCAGTTTATTTCCGCCCGATCGGGCGCAGCATGCCCGATCGGGCGGTCCAGCGAGTGGAATGCTCGATCGGGCGAAATAATTTTGCCCGATCGGGCGGTTGATGAAATTTTCGAGGAAAAGTCAAGGATGATTCTGGGCAGGAAAAAGTCAAGAAAATGAGCTTTCGCAAATCGCCCGATTCGGATCGGGCGAGGTGCGCCCGATCGGGCGCGCACGCATGTAAAGAAAAGGATCGCATCCCGCCCGATCGGGCGGAAAGTCGCCCGATCGGGCGAGACGCGGTTTCAGCGATAAACTCACGGTTTCCCCAATCTTTCTTCACTTCCTCTTCATCTTCAACCTAACTTTCTCTCACTCCTCCATTAAACCCCAACTTCCAAAAACTTCAAACCACCATATCTCCCTCAAATCTCCACCAAATTCAACAATTCTTTCATCAAAATCATCCTCTCATCATCCTCTACAACCTACACCTAACCGATTTAAGTTTTCTCTCATCCCCACAAAATCCCCAAATTCACCCAAAAAGCTCAAAAAACTCAAAATTTCAGATTTTTCATCAATGGCAAATAGACCACAAAGAAAATGCACGAGGGTACCAAGAAATCAACATGAGGCTTCCACAAGCCGAGCTCGGGAACCGACACCACCACCTCCACCACCGCAATTCGAGCCCGACACGGATTTTCCGGATGTCATCTTTATTACGGAGGAGCAACGAGCACGATTCATGCACCTCAAATTGAGGGAGGTAATCCCTACTCGCTTTATATGTCAAAAATCATTGCATGAAATGGGAATTGAGCGTGATGTAAAACGTGTTTTTGTTGGTGTTGGTATGAGTAGCATGTATGGTATGCTCCGTCTCACATTTAGGCGGTTGACTCTAGAATTTTTGAGTAGTTTTAATATTCGTAGGGATGGTTATCGAACCGTGTCATCGGTTCAATTTCGTGTCATGAACCGAACCTACACCATGAGCTTATCTGATTTTGGTAGGATTTTTGGATTGTCTACCACATATAGTAGGAAACCCAAGGAGACTCACAATAACTGTACCATGTGGGGAAAGCTTACGGGCAATGATAATCCCGGGAGTATGCAACATTTGCATGCTTCCAAGATTCAACACCCGGTACCCATTGTCTTTTACAGGTTCCTAGGATTTACTATCTTTGGTAGGGATGAGACCCAGAACATTAGAAGTACGGAGCTAGAGATCCTAGGTGGCTACGTTTCCGAAGGAGAGGAGAGCTACAAAATGAACCTTGCACATCACATGGCCTCTCAATTTTACTCCATAGCCACCTCCACACATACTACCAAGATTACCATTGGTGGGTTGATCACCCACATAGCCATGGCCAGGGCCAATTTTACTGAGGCTAACCAGATCCCAGTTCTGGGTAGCAACTTGCTTGATTTGGCTTATTTTGCTGGACTCCGTAGGCTGCAGGGGGAGCACGGGTTATTTAGGCCGGGAGCCATGTACTGGATGTTCGAGGGAAACAGGCTTTTCACCTTGCCTGACCCTCAGGGCCGCACTAGTTTCAGACCCGGTCAGGCTCATTATCTATTTGTTGGATTTGAGCGAGAGCCTCAGCCTGACCCCCAGCCTCAGCCTGACCCTCAGCCAGAGCCCCATCAGTACCAGCCAGAGCCTCGCACCTACTTCAGGAGGGGGCGTCGAGACACGGGGAGGCCCCAGAGTGGCCCGGTAGTTCATGAGGATCAGGGGTCCATTGATGAGAGGTTGAGCAGACTTGAGCTCGGGTTCCGGGAGTTCGCAGCTGATCACCAGAGGACCATGTTCCCATTTTATGATCAGTATGCCAGGCAGGGCTATATTGCCCCAGATTACGAGCACCCTACCTGGTTTACCTATCCCGCGGAGGGATATGGAGCTCCGGGTTCTATGGGCACCTTCACACCCACCCAGTACGGAGGGTGGGGAGCGGGTCCTAGTGGGCATGCTGGCCGTGATGATGGTGATGATGATGGTGATGATGGCCAAGGCCATCAGTGATGCCGAGATGATGTTGATGATGAGGTTCGATACCCTTGAGCCAATGAGGACATTGTCTGATTTGGTTTGGGGGGGGGTTTCACACTACTTGTACATTGTAGGTATGTCTTTCTTTTATTATTGCATTTCTTTATTTTGGTGTGTTTATTTTGGTGTGTTTAATGCTTTCTAGATTAGTTTATTGCTTTGAAAAAAAAAAAAATTACAAAAATACGTTCCGATGAATACAAAACCATGCTTCCCTGTGCCCCTTGATTGTAAACTGTTTTGATTCTTGGTTTTTGATGACGAGTATTGTTGATTTGTTAACCATGATTTGAGATCCGATTACTTTGATGCCTTGACATGAGTCAACTCTGACCAACTACTTGTGGACTTGGTGCTTGACTAGTTGACTTGGTTAGGATGTGTGATAGCTTCCTGGTGTGCCATTGATTTTGAGTATTGGTTTGCAACTATTAGTAATGTTTTATGACTCATATACATGCACATTGTGGAGGACGAAGGCATTTTTCTGTTTAGGTAGCCTTCAGATGAATCTAGATACATTTGTTCCCTCCTTTTCTACCCATGTTGTTGCTTGTGCCCCTTTATTCGGTGACTAGCCATATTACAAGCCCATGAAAGCCCCATTGGTTACTAGTCCCAAGCCTAGCTTGGGGGAGCTAATAGTAAGTGAGGTGAGGGAGTTGTAGTGTGCTTAGTTTTGAGCACAAAGTGAGTGTTGAAAAGGAAATAAGGGAGTTCTTCTTATCCTGTTGTTGTTTGAAAAAGAGAAAAAAAATAATGAAGAGTGAAAGAGATGAGAAGAATAGAAAATATGAAGGTTTCCAAAGGAAAAAAAAAAAGGAAATTGAAAAAAAAATAAAAAGAAAAAAAATTCATTACTCTCAGAAAAATTCAAAGCATTGTTACACTCAAGTATTGTAATTTCTTATCTTTATGAGTGATTGATTTTAATTGTGAAAGAAAGGCAATAAAGTATAGTGTGGTTTGTTTGTTGTTTCATCATGTGTTGAGTGGGAAGTTGTGGTTGTGGTCGTCATTTGTGGTTGACCATGGTTTTGCTAGGATTTATGCTCCCCAAAGCCAAGGCTTTAAGCTCACGTTTTACCCAAATTTACCGCACCTCTACCCAAGCCTATCATTACAAGCTTTGAAGACCTTCCGACCTTTGTGCATAGAGTCATATTAATGTGAAAGTAGTTGTTTATCAATGCAAGTTATGACATGACACATTCCGAGTCGACTACTAGGTTGAGTGCATGTTTTTCTAGACACACGAGTGTTGTGAGTTGGGAGGGCATTGTACACATATATGTTGGGAGGGGAGCGAACGGGTACATTTTTTATCCGCCACATAAATGAGTGACGAGTGTGTGAGCACTAGTCTTGAATTCCATTGTACACTTGTGGTTCGCTTTGCGTGACGATCATTGAGGTGGATTGGCGGTTGAATGAATTTGATTGGTTGACATTGATGCATGCTTGTTGGATTTTGCCTTGAATCGTATCCATTGTTTTAAGATGTGTTTGGGGTGAAGTTGATTTGTGTATTCATCGATGATTTCTTTGCTTAGGGGCAAGCAAAGATCTAGCTTGGGGGAGTTTGATATATGCGTTTTATATAGAGTTTTTACCCCCGTCCCTTAGTACTTTTATGTATCAAACGTGCTCTTAGGAGCCGTTTCTAGTACTAATGTGTGCTATTGAGTGTGCCTTGAGTTTCAGGTTTGATTATGAGAAATTGGTCGTTTTAGACCCGTTTCATTGTTGATCAAGGCCACTAGATGAGTCCGAGAAGTTCGGGACTTCCATCGTCGACTTTCGGGAGCCTTAGATGCTTATGGTTGAGCCCCGGGAGTTAGACTTGGCGATACGGGCGAGATACATTGAAGATTGCAAATCTCCCTGGAAGCTGAGGGCGAAATGCAACCATCGGGCGGAAGTATAAGCAAGCCAAGTTCATCAACGCGCGCCCGATCGGGCGCAGCTCGCCCGATCCGGATCGGGCGGTCAATCTGGAGGCTTTATGGAGATTTCGCATTTTTGGCCCGATCGGGCCGACTATCGAGTGATTCGCCCGATCGGGCGAAGCGTCGCCCGATCGGGCGACGCCAACCTCCAGCAGTTTTTCGCGTTTTTAATTCCGTTTTTAGGCCTTATTTTGGCAAAACTATATAAGCAAACTTGTTTTATTTTTTTAGGATCATCTTATTTTCCAGCACTAAACCCTTAGTTTATTTTTTCTAAGTTTTATTTCCTCTCTACATTAATTCAAACACTTAGTTCGATTGATATAAAAACACAAGCTTTCAATTTCCATTGTTGGAGAATTAGGTATTGTTTCTTACTTTAATTTATTCTATTGCTTTGATCATGTTTTCCATTATGTTAATCGCTTTGTTATTAGTTATCATGAGTGAGTAGTTTAATTTCTAGGGTTTAGGGGATCCATGAATGCATGATTGGGATTATATGTGGACTTGATTATTTGATTGATTGATTATAATTTCTATAGCTTATTATTATTGCTCGTCAATTCTGTTCGGTCGGACTATTTTGATTTGAGTTTGATTAACCTTAGATTATGCGCCGAGAGGTATAAATCTGATGTTTTTGGTCTGTGGCTATTAGATAGGAATTATTTGTTAGGTTATGATACATATGACATTACATAGATCATGCGGAAACAACCATTAACCCAGGACAACATATTATTTACACATAATCATATAGCATAATTTAGATGCATACTCTTTGTTGCGTGCCCTCCCTAGCTGCGCCCGAACCGAACAAGAACAAGTCTTTAGGACTCCAAGTGTCGTCCCTCCGTAGATAGTCCACAGCACGTCCGGATCCGCCTTAAGATTGACCAACTAGAATCGCCCTTAAGGTACTAGAAAATTTCGGCACTTTTATGAGCAAGATGTGTGTTTTAATTTTCTCTCAAAAAACTCACTTTTTGAATACTTTGAAACTTTTTATAAATTGTGAGCCCTAGCCTCATATTTATAGGGGTATGGAAAGGGAATCGAAATCCTATTCAGATACAAATTAATTAAACCTAGAATCCTACAAGAACTCTAATTTAATTAATTTATCAAATAGAATTAGGAATTTAATCATTAACCGAACTCTGCATGTTTTAGGAAACGTGCACGAACACAAACACTTGCACACACACGCACGGCAGCCACGATGGGCCCCCATGCGTGCGCGCGAGCAGCAGCCCACGCAGCGCCCGCGCGCGCTGCGCGCTGCGCGTGCTGTGCGCGCTGTGCGCGCTGCGCAGCCTGCTGGGCCTGGCCTTGCGCTGGGCCTGGCGTGGCTGTTTGTGCGGCGCGCTTGGCTTGCTGGGCGATGGCCTGGCTTCGTGCTGGGCCTCGTCCGGCAGGCCTCGTCCGATGCTTATTCGTACGATGCCCTTCCGATTAAATTTTCCGATTCCGGAATTCATTTCCGATACGAACAATATTTAATATTTCCGATTCCGGAATTAATTTCCGTTTCGAACAAATATTTAATATTTCCGTTTCCGGAATTATTTTCCGATTCCGGTAATATTTCCGATTCTGATAATATTTCCGTTTCCGGCAATATTTCCGATTCTGGCAATATTTCCATTTCCGGCAATATTTCCGATTATGGCAATATTTCCATTTCCGATAATATTTTCCGATACGTACCATGTTTCCGTTTCCGGCAACATCTACGACTTGGATAATATTTATATTTCCGATACGATCCATATTTCCGTTTCCGGCAATATCATCGTGTCCGGAGTATTCATTTCTTGCCTGTGACGATCTTAGCTCCCACTGAAACCAAGATCCGTCAGTTCCGAATATTCATAGATGGAGTATTTAATGCCATTAAATACTTGATCCGTTTACGTACTATTTGTGTGACCCTACGGGTTCAGTCAAGAGTAAGCTGTGGATTAATATCATTAATTCCACTTGAACTGAAGCGGCCTCTAGCTAGGCATTCAGCTCACTTGATCTCACTGAATTATTAACTTGTTAATTAATACTGAACCGCATTTATTAGACTTAACATAGAATGCATACTTGGACCAAGGGCATTATTTCCTTCATTATTTCTAGTACGTAGCGAGAGCCCGCTAGTTGTTCTATCCTAAGGAATTCATAAGATTCGAGAGATGCATGTTTTCCTAGTTATGATTGTTAATTAATTGTTATTGTCCATTGTCCAATCCCGGTCTGCATTTGTGGTGAACCGCTGCCCTAGATTCCCTTAATATTGTTATATTCCAGTTTGATTATTTGCCTTCGCTTAATATACAAACCAATCCAATTCTTTGTTACCAGTAGTCTAGATTAGTTAATTAATAGTAGAAAGAACATTGTTTCCCTGTGGATACGATCCCTGCTTCCCTTGCTATATTTTTAGTTGGTGAACGTTAGGTTTATCTTTGATAGGAGTGCGATTGAGCCTGTCAAAGAGCGCAAAGAAAGAAGCCTTGGGCGCATCCAAAATAGGTTGAAAGAAAGGCGATTTCTCCCACACATAACTAATCTCAGGACACAAGAAGAGAGCATGAATATTAGACTCATTTTCCTCCCCACACAGGCTGCATATTCCCATTTCAGAAATATGCCGGTTCTGTATATGTTAGGTTATGACAAATATAAACAATATATTTCATGCGGAAAAACCATAAAGCCAGGAATCCAAATTAATTGCCACATAGTCAATTATCATAAATAGGATACATACAGTGTGATGCGTGCCTTCCCTAGCTGCTCCCGAACCGAACAAGAACAATTTTAGGACTCCAAATGTCTCCCCTCCGTAGATAGTCCACATCACGTTCGAATCCGCCTTAGATTCAATCAACTAGAATATTCGTTAACGTATTATGTTTATTCGGAAAGCTTTAATTATTAATTTAGGAAAATTATTAAATTCTTACTTGAATTTAATCTATGTGAATACTTATTGAATTGATGTATAAATTGTGATTATGAACCACTTCTTTATAGGGTGGAAATAATGGAATTAGATTTCTACTAGGATTCCAATAACTAAATCCATTAGGATTCTAGTTGAATTAAATCATTAGAATTTAATGTTTAATCAAACACCTAAGTGTTTCAGATTTAAAAATAACATTCAATTCGAGTAGAATTAGGAAAACGATAGCAAGCAATCCTAAACGACCAAGGACTTGGTCGTACAAAGTCTCGCAGCCACGCAGCCCACAAGGGGCACTGGTACTCGGCTCGACCCAAGGCTGGGCCCTGGCAACACGCGACCCATCATTGGGCGCTGCTCGCTGGGCCTGCCTCACTCGCTTGCGCGCTGGGCCTGCCTTGCTGCTCGCTTGCGCTCGCGGGCTTCGCTGGGCGCTGGGCCTAGCTTCGTGCTGGGCCTTGCGTCTAGCAAGCTCGTCCGACGATCGTTTCGTACGTCGCGCTTCCGATTCATTTTCCAATTCGAACAATATTAAATATTTCCGATTCCGGAATTTATTTCCGATTCCGACAATATTTCCGATTCCGGTAATATTTCCGTTTCCGGTAATATTTCCGATTTCGGCAATATTAGTATTTCCGATAATATTTCCGATACGTACCATGTTTCCGTTTCCGGCAACATCTATGACTTGGATAATATTTATATTTCCGTTATGATCCATATTTCCGTTTCCGGCAATATCATCATTTCCGGAGTATCCATATTTTTCCTTTTGAGGATTTCTGCTACCACTGGAACCGAGATCCGTCGTTTCCGAATGTTCATAAATAGAGTATTTAATTCACTTAAATACTTGATCCGTTCACGTACTATTTGTGTGACCCTACGGGTTCAGTCAAGAGTAAGCTGTGGATTAATATTATTAATTCCACTTGAACTGAAGCGGCCTCTAGCTAGGCATACAACTCACTTGATCTCACTGAATTATTAACTTGCATAATTAATTAATACTGAACCGCATTTATTAGACTTAGCATTGAATGCATACTTGGACCAAGGGAATTATTTCCTTCAGTCTCCCACTTGTTCTTAGGGACAAGTGTGCATTGCCTAATTCTTTTGTCGCTTGATGCTTTCTCATGAACATAAGGTAAGAGTAGTCATCCTTATTATGTCCAGAGGTATTTCTCGGTTTCAGGGTTCAACTGATCAAATAAACAGATAATCATAGCCTATGATTCATCTGAGCACGTCCATGCATTTTTCAGTTTCTAGCTCTCCGAGTGGCCTTGTACAACTTTCAGCATCTAATCCCGACATATGGGAGGACAATCCCAATCTTGTGATCTTGAGGTTAGACTTCGTTTGATAGGTGATTACCTGAGCGTTGCCGTTATGGTCTCCTTTTATGGTGCGACAGTTGACAACGTCAAAGTAATCTCAAATCACTCAGGTGTTGAGGATTAGTGTCTAATAATGTAATGAAATTTACTTATGACAGATTTTCATCTCTTACAGTAAAGTTTCATATGTTTGTCCGATACTAGTCTTCTCAAAGTAAGTATCTATGCAAATGATTGCGACATTGCCATGTCCACATAGTTCAAGAAACAGAACTACTAGTCATCTTGCATTCTAGTCGTCTAGCGTTTTCTATGCGTCCACCTTTATAGAAAACTCCGACCAGGGACCATTTTCAACTTTTGACATTCAAGTTCACTTGATAGACATTTCTTAGTCACATGACTGGTCCTGACAGTCTATCTTGAATATATCGTCAAATTGAAAGGACTCATCATTTAATAAACCACAAATTAAATGGAAAATTGTATTTTATTCATTTATATGAATGGTTAACCAAAACGTTTTACAAAGTATTAAACTCTAAAACTTTAAAACATTAATTAAGGACATCAAAGCCAATCTCCAACATGCTTGATTCCCATAGCTACAGTGTGCAAGTTGTGCTTCGCTTGCGGCAGAGGTTTAGTCAATGGATCTAAGATATTGTCGTCAGTTCCAATCTTGCTTATCTCGACTTCTTTTCTTTCAACGAACTCTCGTAGAAGGTGAAATCTACGAAGTACATACTTGACTCTCTGGTGGTGTCTAGGCTCCTTTGCCTATGCAATAGCTCCGTTATTGTCACAATATAGAGTTATTTGTCCTTTAATGGAGGGGACTACACCAAGTTCACCTATGAACTTCCTTAGCCAAATAGCTTCCTTTGCTGCTTCATGTGCAGCAATGTACTCCGCTTCAGTTGTAGAATCTGCAATGGTGCTCTGCTTAGCACTTTTCCAGCTTACTACTCCTCCGCTGAGGCAGAAGACAATCCCAGACTGTGATCTGAAATCATCCTTGTCGGTTTGGAAACTTGCGTCCGTATAGCCTTTAACAATTAATTCATCATCTCCACCATAGACCAGAAAGTCATCTTTGTGCCTTTTCAGGTACTTCAAGATATTCTTGGCAGCAGTCAAATGTGCCTCTCCTGGGTCTAACTGGTATCTGCTCGTAGCACTGAGTGCGTATGCAACATCCGGGCGTGTACATATCATAGCATACATTATTGAACCAATCAATGATGCATATGGAATCCCATTCATTCGTCTACGCTCATCCAGTGTTTTTGGGCACTGAGTCTTGCTTAGAGTCATTCCCTGAGACATGGGTAGGTAGCCTCGCTTGGAGTCTGCCATCTTCAACCTTTCAAGTACCTTATTGATATAAGTGCTTTGACTAAGTCCAATCACCTTTTTAGATCTATCTCAGTAAATCTTGATGCCCAGTATGTACTGTGCTTCTCCTAGATCCTTCATCGAAAAATATTTCCCAAGCCAAATCTTGACAGAGTTCAACATAGGAATGTCATTTCCGATAAGTAATATGTCGTCGACATATAATACTAGAAAAGCAGTTTTTCTCCCACTGACCTTCTTGTATACACAAGATTTGTCCGCGTTCTTGACGAAGCCAAAGTCACTGACTGCTTCATCAAAACGTATATTCCAGCTCCTTGATGCTTGCTTCAATCCGTAAATGGATTTCTTAAGCTTGCATACCTTTTTAGCATTCTTTGGATCCTCAAAACCCCCTGGTTGTGTCATAAACATAGTTTGTGTTAAAACGCCGTTTAAGAAAGCGGTTTTGACATCCATCTGCCATATTTCGTAATCGTAATATGCAGCGATTGCTAACATTACCCGAATAGACTTTAGCATTGCAACTGGTGAAAAGGTTTCATCGTAATCCACACCATGGACTTGCATGTAACATTTTGCAACCAATCTAGCTTTGAAAACTTCTAGTTTCCCATCCTTGTCCTTTTTCAGTTTGAAAACCCATTTGCTTCCTATGGCTTGGTAGCCATCTGGCAAATCGACCAAATCCCGAACTTGGTTTTCAGACATGGAGTCTAATTCAGATTGCATGGCTTCTTGCCATTGCTTGGATCTAGGGCTCGTCATAGCTTGTTTGTAAGTCGCAGGTTCATCGCTTTCCAGCAATAGAACTTCATGGATCTCGTTCGTCAAAATACCTAAGTACCTTTCCGGTTGAGACCTGTATCTCTGCGATCTACGCGGGGTTACATTTCTAGTTGGTTCTTGATTCTCACCAGATACTTCTAAAGATCTCTAAGTTTCAACCTGAATGTCATCTTGAGCAGTCTCTAGAGTTTGTTGTTCGACTCGAATTTCTTCGAGGTCTACTTTTCTCCCACTTGTCATTTTGGAAATGTGAACTTTTTCCAAAAGGATACCATCTCGAGCAACAAACACCTTGTTCTCAGATGTATTGTAGAAGTAATACCCCTTTTTTCCTTTGGGTAGCCCACAAGGATACATTTGTCAGATTTTGGTTGAAGTTTGTCAGAAATTAATCGTTTGACGTATACTTCACAACCCTAAATCTTAAGAAAAGACACATTTAATAGTAGCTTGGAATGGGATTGAACAGTACATACTCAAATCCATTGAGTCTCACTACTTCAACCAGCTTAGCTTCCCATTCAAGAAAATTTGTTAGGTTCAACTTGATCATAAGTTCAGAACCCTTGATGATGTTTTGATTGTTGTTTGCCATAGTTAAAACTACAATTGAAAAGAATAAAAAAAGAAATAACCATTCAAAGTTTCTCTTAATAAACTTAAATTCTAGCATTCATGCATAATTCAATATTTATTAGGCATTTTATTCAAGTTATGTGTTCCGGCAGATGTGAATAAAATGAATCCAAGATCCTTAAATCATTGAAGAATTAAGCACATTATGCATTTAGAATCAATTCTAAAATATTTTAGGTAAGCAAATCCTTTGCTAATAGTCTAGAAACTACTCTTAGTTGATAGGTACGTCTAAGAACTTATTAGGTAAACCTATCTATTTTGCCACACATAAAAGGACTCCTTACTTATATCATTGAGTTTCACCAAAACTAACATGTACTCACAATTATTTGTGTACCTTACCCCTTTAGGATCAATAAGTAACACCTTGCTATGGCGGAAAACTATTACTAAGATTGATGTAAAGGTTATCCAAGTAAGTGTTATTTTGGCATTGCACCTTTTAACTCAATTTTTAAAGTTTAGAACTTAAGGCTCTTACTATGTTGGTTAGATTTTAAGTGAACTAAAATCCTTAATCATGCAACATAATCAAGCCACAATCTCATGCATCATTAAGACATATTTAAAGCAATAAATAACTTAAATCATGCATAAAATATAAATGTGATCTAGTATAGCCCGACTTCATCTTGAAACTTCAACTTCAAACTCCGTCTTGAAAATGGATTGGAAACTCCGTCTTGAATTTCACCATGGAAGGCGCCATTTTCTTCAAATAGGATAAGCTATAATTGAAACTAATTACAACTATTTGATGGTACGCATACCATATTTAAAATAAAAACTTTGGTGCATTAGACCAATTTTACATTCAAATTAATGGTACGCATACCATATTTTCTATCCTATTTGGGCCATACTAGTCACTTTCCATAACCTGCAAAACAATACATTTACAATATACCATTCACCCATTCATTTATCAATGAATGGCTCACATAGCAAGTTAGTAGAACATATTACGCATCACATAAACATTTGCAACAACTAATCAAGGGTTCCAATAATCTACAAATTATTCAATCCTTATTAGTTCTAATCGAGGTGTTTTAACCTTAAAGGAATGTAGACCTAATCAAGAGTTTAATGACTAAAAGCTCCCACTAAAACCAAGAAATTTACATGCTTTACAAATTTTAAACATAAAATTGTATTTCCTAGTCTAACCGGAAACTTACAAATTTAATTAAAATTTAAAGCTCATATAAAATAATATTTAAATCCTTTAATTTTATTTTCAGTTGATTAAAATTAATTAATTTAAATTTTATCAAGGTTTTAATTTTAGTAAAATATTTAGTATAAATAAATTTATAATAATTAAATTAATCAAAATTAAATTCCGAGAAAAAATTAATTTACGAATTTAAATTTATTTAAAATCATTTTCATCCGATAAATAAATAAAACGACCCTTACGTACTAAGGCAAGGCCTTAGGCCAAAGCCCAAGCCTCTCCCAAGCACAACACAGCCGCAGCGCCATGGGCTGCGTGCACGAAGCAGCGGCCAGGCCCGCGCTGTGTGGCCGAGTGATGCCCAACGCTGCGCACAGCCTTGCGCTGTGCGTGCTGCTCGCTTGCTTGGTGGCTTGCTCGCTGATGGCTGCCAGCGCTGGGACTTGGCATGCGCAGCGCATGCGAGCTCCCTTGCTCGTATGATGCTGCCTTGCCTGGCGCTACGTAGCATTATTGCCCTTTGTTTGCTCGACCACCCACAGGGCACACACGGCACATCTCCCTTGCTATCGCGCATGCCTTGTTGCTCGTTGCCTTGTACCGCATGGGCGACGAGCTCCCTTGCTCGTCGTCGCATGCCCGCACAATGCAACACCCCTTAAAGGTAACACTTAGCTTTTATTGCTTCGTGCGTGCAACATTGGTGATCGGTTTTATAAAAATTAATAATTTTTATACTTTAACTTAATTGACGAATTAATAAATCATATTAATTTCATTAAATTCGGGCAAAAATCAAAAATTTATTATCAAATTAATTTTCGATTATATTTATTTTCATGGATTCAAATCTAGGTCATAAAATTTTAAAACTTTTCAATTTTAACAAATTTTATGGTGGTTTTTAATCATAGGATCCTAATTAAATTGCTAATTAATTATGAAAATCAAAACAAATTCTAAATTATTCGAATTTCAACAAATTAATTACAATTAACAAGTTTAGGCTTTAAAATTGTTAAACATATACAGTAGGTCAATCATAGATTCAAGATTTACATACAAGATTCGCAAATATTTAATTTAACATCATAAAAATTACAAATTTTGCGTTCGAAAAACTAAAACCTCCGAAACGTCATAGTGAATTTGGGAATTCTGGGTTCGGCGACAAATCTTTGATTTTTTGTCAAAATTTTAAAACGTCGTTTACTCGCGAAATTCACTATAAAATTATAAGATTCCGACCAATATTGACAAAACTGCCGAAAAATACTACGAATATATAATCAAATAATCCCACGAATTTGCAATTAATTACATACACGAAATTAATCACCCCTTTAATTCATTGCAAATTTATAAAATTTAACCATGTTAACTATAATTGATTATGGAATTAATTAGAGGCTCGTGATACCACTGTTAGGTTATGACAAATATAAACAATATATTTCATGCGGAAAAACCATAAAGCCAGATCCAAATTAATTGCCACATAGTCAATTAGCATAATTAGGATACATACAATGTGATGCGTGCCTTCCCTAGCTGCTCCCGAACCGAACAAGACAACTTTAGGACTCCACATGTCGCCCCTCCGTAGATAGTCCACAGCACATTCGGGTCCGCCTTAGATTCAACCAACTAGAATATTCTCCAAGGTATTATGTTTATTCGGAAAGCTTAATTATTAATTTAGGCAAATTATTAAATGCTTGAATTTAATCTATGTGAATACTTATTGAATTGATGTATAAATTTTGATTATGAACCACGTATTTATAGGGTGGAAATAACGGAAGTAGAATTCTACTAAGATTCCAATAACTAAATCCATTAGGATTCTTGTTGAATTAAATCATTAGAATTTAATGTTTAATCAAACACCTAAGTGTTTCAGATTTAACAATAACATTCAATTCGAGTAGAATTAGGAAAACGATAGCAAGCAATCCTAAATGACCAAGGACTTGGTCGTACGAAGTCTTGCAGCCACGCAGCCCACAAGGGGCGTTGGTGCTCGGCTCGGCCCAAGGCTGGGCGCTGGCAGCACCCGGCCCATCGTTGGGCGCTGCTCGCTGGGCCTGCCTTGCTGCTCGCTTGCGCGTACGGGCTTCGCTGGGCCTGGCTTCGTGATGGGCCTTGCGTCTAGCAAGGTCGTCCGACGATCGTTTCGTACGTCGCGCTTTCGATTCGTTTTCCGATTCCGGAATTCATTTCCGATTCGAACAATATTTAATATTTCCGATTCCGGAATTTATTTCCGATTCCGAGAATATTTCTGATTCCGGTAATATTTCCGTTTCCGGCAATATTTCCGATTCCGGCAATATTTCTATTTCCAATAATATTTTCCGATACGTACCATGTTTCCGTTTCCGACAACATCTACGACTTGAATAATATTTATATTTCCGTTATGATCCATATTTCCGTTTCCGGCAATATCATCATTTCCGGAGTATTCATATTTTTCCTTTTGAGGATTTCTGCTCCCACACGAAATTGGATTGAGCTTGGATTAGAATTAAAATAGTTTTTGAAATACGACCCAACAATTCCCGAATAAATAAATTCGTTTAATTTATTTAATAAAAATCGGTTTTCGTAAATAATTAATAATTAAATTATTTAAAAATAAAATACATTTAAATCGCATTAAATGTAATTAAATTCATAAAAATATTTATAAATACAATAAAATATATCTATAAATTACGAAAAATACGAGGTATTACAGTGGACGCTCTGAATGCTCTTGAAAAAACTCCCCTTTATATATATAATCTATTTTAATTCTATCATTAGCTATGGCTTCAAATCTAATAGAAAATTTGGATAATGTTTGCTACCAGGAAATATTCTTGTCTTCCTTGAATGATTAGGAGAGAAAAAAATTGGGTCAAAAGAAAATGTCATTTTAGAGTTTTATCAACAATTTGCTTGTGTGGGTGGGGATTCGCTATTTTCGGAATCCTTGTGTAAGGACTTGAAAAAAAAATCTTTCAACAAAGATGCGAATTAGGAAGGATTGGTCGACGAAATATGAAATGACGACTGAACCCTTATCTACCCGAAAATAATACGTTTTTGTTACCGCGTGATATAAAGGCAGTTGCGGATCATTTGATTGGAATGAAATTTGGAATGGGTACACTTGATGATATGAATCATTTGAAACATAAACGTATTAGGTCTGTCTTATATCTCTTACAAGATCAATTTGGATTGGCTCTAGTTTGTTTAGAAAACGTGGTACGAGGAACTATAAGTGGAGCAATTCAGCACAAAATATATGCCGAATTTTGAGGAGTCGAGCACACAGCCGTGCCTTGCTCGCTGCTCGCCCAGCCGCACACACTTCATGCGTCCCTACCTTGGTCGAGTGTTGTGCCTCGTGCACCCTCTCCCTCGTCTCCCTTTTCTTCTCGCGCCTCACGCGCACCCCTCACCTTGCATCCCTCTCACTCGCTCTCACTCACCCTCGATATGTATATATATATATATATCTATATATATATATATATATATATAGATAGATATATGCATATATACATATATATATATATACATATAGGGGAGTGATCCGGTAAGAACACTTTTACACTCTCCATGTTCTAAATTTGTTCAACCATGTTCTAAATTTATTCAAGCATGTTTTAATTTTATTCAACCATGTTCTAAATTTTTATGCTCATGTTCTAAATTAATTCAAGCATTTTCTAAAATTATTCAACCATGTTCTAAATTTTCAAACTCATGTTCTAAATTTATTCAAGCATGTTCTAAATTTATTCAACGATGTTTTAAATTTGTTCAACCATGTTCTAAATTTATTCAAGCATGTTCTAAATTTAATCAACAATGTTTTAAAATTAGAAGATGAGAACCTAGTCAACACATATACATATATACATGTTCTAAACTTTCAAGCTCATGTTCTAAATTAATTCAAGCATGTTCTAAAATTATTAAACATGTTATAAATTTATTCAACCATGTTTTAAATTTATTGAAGCATGTTCTAAATCCATTCAAGCATGTTCTAAATTTATTCAAGCTTTCAGCATGTTCTAACTTTATTCATCCGTGTTTCAAAATTTCTTCAAGCTTGTTCTAAATTTATTCAAGCATGTTATAACTTAATTCAAAAGTGTTCTAAATTTATTCAAGCATGTTCTAAATCCATTCAAATTTATTCAACAGTCTTCTAAATTTATTCAAGCATGTTCTAACTTTATTCAAGCTTGTGCTAACTGAAGGAAATATGTCCTTCACCCAAGGTGCATTAAGTCTAATACCAAGGTTCAGATTAATTGCGAACAATTAATTCAATAAGATCAAGTGATTGGAACAGCTAGCTGGAGCAATGCTTCCGATCAGTGAGTTCTAATGAATATTAAGCTCACAACTTACTCTTAACTGAACCTACAAGGTCACACCAATGGCATGTAACACATCACCGGATTAAATGAATCGAAAATTCATTTAATAGCTTTTCGGGAATTAGTTTTGGAAAATGTATTATACGATACGACCTTGCATCGGAATCGTATATCGTATCGCGAATATTCGTAAGCTGGGCGAAACGAATAATCCTATCGTACGACGGTGATTCATCGGATACGATACGATAAATAATAGCCGTAAGGCATTAGTCGCGAATACGAGCCGCAACATAATTGCCGGCCCGTCGAGCCAAGCACGCAAGCGCGCAAGGCCCAACGAGCCAGCAATGTTGCGCGCAACAACAAGCCAGCCCGCGGCATGAGTGCGCGCGCATGGCTGGGCAGCAGTGCAACAAGTGAACAGCAAGGCCCGCGGCCCACTGTTGTGTTGCTTGGCTGCCGCATGGGCTTGCGTGAGTGTGAGCATGTGTGTGGCCGGTTAGGGCCTTGTGCCTTGGCCGGTTACACACAAATATAACCTTAGGGTTATATTCCACACTTGCAAGTTGTCGTTTTCCAACATATCCAAAAACCTAATTCTAAATATTACGTTTTTCAGTTTTCTCTCTGAAAACTGTTCATCCCGAAAAGTAAAAACTCTTGAGTGATTGTCTAAGCTACGATTATCAAGACGGATCTGAATGTGTCGGTGAACCAAGTAGAGGAACGACAAGTGCAATTCTTTGTTCGTGTTCGTTGACAGATTACTTGGGAAAACACGCTTCAAATGTAAGTTTGCTTAATCTGTGCTTTATACATGTTTCATGGCTTTGGGGATTTTTCCGCACATGTTATGTATGTTTAACTGTATTCCCCTACAGTGGTATCACGAGCCTTATGTATTCAAAGCATGTTTTAGCATGAATTTTATTTTTTTTACTGTTGTCGAATTTTTGGGAATTTTTGTTGATTTTTCGGAATTTTTGATGAATTATTGGATTAATTGCGTAATAGGTTCTGAAATAAAAAATATTCGGTTTTTCGACTTTTCTGACCCTAATCTGATTGAAAACGATTTTCTAAGATCAACTCACGAGAACGGAATTGCAAAAACAGGCCTCGAAGTTTTGTCTTTTTGTGTTTTTGTTAATTTTCGAATTAAAATTAATAATGTCGGAAAGTTTTTCAATTAATTGGTCAACCTAAACTACTCGGAATTGATAAAAAAATTTGACACAATGTTTCTGGGTATATTCTTGATCTATGGTAAAACTTTTCAGCCGTTTCCGATAAGTATAAACCCTAATTTTGCTTTCCCCAAATTCGTAAATTTTAGACCGCTAATTGTTTTTTTAAATAATTTAGATCTAATAATTCGGTTAATTGGGAAAGAGAATATAATTTCATGGTCAGTGGATAATTTTAAAAATTATTGGATTAAAATTTTGAATAGTTTCGTTAATTTTAATCGCACTTAAACCAAATTTACTAAAATCTGAAATTTAAATGTTTAGAATGATTTAAAACATTAGATTTTATTATTTAAAAGTTCAAATTTTTAGTTGAAATCGTTCGTTCTTAAAATTTGAATAATGTTAGCCTTGATTTAATATTTTACGAAATTGGATTGTCGTTAAATTAATTAAATCGTAAAAACCGTTGTTTTTCGAAAATAAAAATCGTAACTTTTTATGAAAAATAACTTAAATGCAAACGTTCGTGAAATTAATTTTTTTTAAATTAAGTTGATCCGTAGTACGAACCAAAGGCACGAACACAAGGGTGGGGTTGACGTGTGGCTCGACAAGCCACGCGGGCTGCCGCATCCGTGCCGAGCCGCAGCGACGCGGCCAGCAGCATGGGCGCTTCGTGCCGCCCGAGCGCTGGGCGAGGAAAGGGCAAGCAGGTAGGGCTTTGCTTGCGATGGCTGCGAGCAAGCAAGGCACCTCGCCTTACGTTGTGCAGCGCAGCAACGAGCAGCGACGAGCTCACAGGGACAGCAGCGATGCTGCGGGGACGTGGGCGCGGCTGCGGGGTGCATGGGCCTTGCTCGTGTGCCTCGTAGGCCACACCGTGTTGTGCTGGGCTGGGCGCAAGCCTAGCCCGCGCATGCACACGAACAATTTTTTTTTTGTTATTCGTTGGGCTTGACTATGTTTGCATTAATTTGGGCTAACAGGATAATTAATAATTATTTTATTTACTTGGGCCGGGTCTCGAGTTTTAATTTAATATTTAAATATTTAATTATCCAGAATAATTATTGGTTTGAGTGGGAGCCACTAAATGAAATTAAAAATGAAATAATTATTTTAATTATTTTCGTAGGTCGCATTATATTAATTAAATTCAATTTTAATTAGAATAAAGTCTAAGGATTAATAATTTAGAAATTGATTAATCTTTTAGGACGCGTTTATGTGAACGTGAATTTTAATTAATTCATGTAAATACTTGCATAATTAATTGGGCCATTCGTTTTAGCATACGAATGGGTGAATGCATAGAATGTATATGCATGTACTCCAAGTGACTAGTATGGCCATTTAGGATAGTTAAATACGGTATGCGAACCGTTCTATCTTTGAATGTAAAGTTTTAAATATGGTCTGCGTACCATGGAAAATTTGATGTAATTTTATTATTTTCAAGTATTTCAAAGTTTAGAACTTTAAGTTAGCAATTGAATGAAGATTCAAGACGATGCCAAGCTAACAAGATGGTGAAGAAGATTGGATGCTTCAAGACAAGATGTTTTGGGCCATACTAGTTCACCTATTATTTATGCACTTTATATATATTATGCTTGAATGAATGTATATTTTGAATAGGTTGTTTTGTATGACTCGATTAGATTTAGTTCACTAAATAACCGAACCAACATAGAAACAACTAGTTCCAAACTAATATTGAGTTCAAAAATTGCCTTCCAAATCAAGCACTTACAAAAATCTAAGGATCTAACGTAGTAGGTTTACGCCAAAGCGAGGTGCTATATTAGTTGACTTAGATGGTAAGGTGTCCCAAAGGAGCACGTTGATTGTGGTTTCAACTCAAACAACAATGGCATTATGTCGTGGCACTGGGATAAATTATGGTATTAATTTATTAACCAAGAGTAATTTGGAGATAACTAGAAATAGGTTTTGCTTACCTAGAATCTTAAAATACTTAAGACATGCCAAAGATGCTTAAGGATTTAGGACTTTTAGGGTCTTTGAATCGTTTCATTCATTTTGGACCATGTTTTATTTTTGCATGAATGAAATGTTTAATAGCTTTAATGATTGCGTGAATGCTTTTATTTCAAGTTATTAAAGTATGATAAATGTTTTCTTTGCTAGTTCATTTTGTAGAATAGTAAATCTTCAACTTTATTGCGTTCGGACAATAGAACTGCGATATTTCCTCGATCGATTAGTAACTAATTTTGAGAGCGATTCTCAAAGAAAAGGAGAGTGAGAGCGTATCTTGAATGTTATTTTCTTATAGTGATCTGCATGGTTGGTTTCAGACTAAAATTTGAATGGTAGAACAATTGGACCTCATATATCCAGAATACTGGGTAGTTTTGGAATAGTGAAGTATTGAGTTAAAGACTCATGTATAACCAATGGTTAACAACCAATTTTCTTTTGATTCGATAATGAACTAGACTCATTTGATGCGGTCATTCAAAGTGAATAAAAGAAAGGGACTTTGTAAGCATAACAAAGTAAGAAGATCGAGCAAAGAGTAAAATCTTTAGGACTATAAGAAAACGTGTTAGAAAGGATAGGAAAGGGGAACAAAAGAAATGAATTGAAGATTCAATTTCTACCTAAAAGTTTGTGTTAAAGAGAAACGACTTAGCAAATAAACTCCTATAGTATTAGATTACCGCTTGAGGTTCTAACTCTTGTTAAGAACTCAAATTCCGGGATCTAAGTCTGTTTATTGACCTACAAATGGGAAATGAAGCAAAGTTGTGCAAAATTAATTGTAGGGTCATCATGTTTGTTTTAAAGTCCTTCTAAAGGCTGGAACTTAATGGTATTATGTTCCATTAACCATCATAATCAATTTCTGTTTGGAAAACAGAAAGACTCACATTCAAAGTAAACAAAGACATTCGTTGAGTGTTTATTTGAATGAAATGATCATTTAAGGGTTGAGTCATATGATTGATTAATAAACAAACGAATCTCTTCACAATCAAACTTCAGAAGGTTCAAATCAAACATTTTGATTTGTGTTCCACATATCTTTGGCATGTCATACGACCATATCAACAAGACAACATTCTAAGATTTCATGGCATGGATTTCTGAAAGTTGGTTAATTAAGACACGTGGGTCTTGCTTGTTGAACAAGACATCGGAATGGACTATTGTTAGACGTTTCTAGACAATGAAGTTCATGGGCCAAAGATGGATTTTATGACTTACCTATTTCACAAGAATTTGAGAAAATATGGCTATATTTACTCAAGGTGAAATATGTGAAATGCTTCAATGCAATTCACAAAAGGGTATAAAATCAACTTGGAAAGAATTTTGGAACATCTAGGCTGGGTCAAGGTGATGTTTGCATGAGCCAAGAAAGATTATCTAGATTGTTTATATGGCACTATGACAATCGAAGCTCCATAAGAATATGGTATGTCCATATGGAGATATTGGAATCTATTCGATTAACGATAATCACAACTATTTTCCTATATAGTTTCTAAATGATACTCTCAAGTATCACACTAAACAAAGTTGTCAAAGATAAGGATAAGATGTCATAAGGATTGAACTTCGGTTCAGTACATCTTTTCAGTACATATATACCTAGGGTTGTCAAACCCAGTGGGAGTTAGTGTTTACATCAAACAAACTCAAGTATAGATATATATGTTTCTTTATGAGCGACTCATAGAAACAAAAGGTATTGATTCTACCACAAATCTGAGAACATATGGTTGTTGCTCTAGATAATGTCTTTTAGGAAACCGTCATATTTCCAAAAAGGCAAGTGGGAGAAAAATTACCTCGAATGAACTTCGAGTCAAGCAACAAACAAATGTAGAATACTTATGAGTCTTTGAAAAAGCTCCGTACTTTGAAGCCTTTGGATTTTCGAAGAGCTTCATGAAGACTTTAGAAGTGCTAGTTTCGAGAGAATCCTAATTCTCAAAGGACTTGAGTAATGTCTTTATAGACACTAACGTTTGATGTTCAATACCTAGGTAAATCGTATAAGGAATAGAATTCAACCAAGATAGATACATAGATATCTTGAGGAATGGAAACTATGAAGACTTTGGAAAGTGCTTCAAGAACATACGACTTACAGGTTAGCTACGACGAATTAAAATATTCCCAAGTATGGTTTGAGGCCATCAGAAACATAAGTATGGTTCGAGGCCATACAAAATGGTTTGAGGCCATTTTATCCGAAATATCTTCATCTTAAAGAATCAAATCTATGATTTGGTTGATTTGCATAAAGGGTTCACTCCCATTAGTTGCAAACATGTTTTCTAAACATAGAACATTGATTTGCATAAAGGGTTCACTCCCATTGGTTGCAAACATGTTTTCTAAACATACAACGTTGATTTGCATAAAGGGTTCACTCCCATTGGTTGCAAACGTGTTTTCAAAACATACAAAGATGATATTGTATACACATACAAAAGAGAAGCTAGATTGGTGGTTAAAGATTGTAAACAAATTCATGGCGTTGATAATGTTGAAATCTTTTTCACCAAGTCGGAATGCTTGAACTATTTTGGATAAATCTAGCAATCATTGCATATGGCAATATGGCAATTGGAAAACGAAACACCTTACTCAATTGGACTTGTAGAAAGGAATTGTGTACATCACACAATGTAAAAGTTTTGGATGCTAGATAAAAGAGCAAGCTTAAGAAATCTATTCGTAGATTAAAGCATGCAAGTGGGAATTGAAGCATATTTGTCTAAAAGGCTATTGAGCAATCGTAGCTTTATGAAAATATGGATCATCTTATAGATGAGGAGTTTAGTGGGAGCTAAGTCAAGTCTATTGGTTCTATATATGAGATACATATCTCTCTATTGAAAATGACATTCAAATTCTAAATGGTTAGATTTGAAAGTATTTGTCAATATTAGAACCATGGCGAAACTTAGAACATACTGGGTTAAAGATCTATTGGATAGGATCTAAAGTGTTGTTTGCATTATGTAAAAGTAATTACTAAATCAAACACAATTGAGAGACTCAAATGAGACTCTCAACCCATATGAGTAAGTCTAAGTAAAGAATGCTTTAACTAAGTATAAAGCTAGGTTTTTATCACTAAAGTTAAACATGAAGGACCTTGAAGAGGTGCCTTCACCTTATATCACATGGCAATGCCAAGAATTTTAGCAAGATTCAGTATCTTTTGAAACAGAATAAAGCTAAAAATTACATGGATAGATTTTAAAATGAGAATGGTTTTTGCATTACAATCAATCATGTATGATGTGATACATAGATCTCCAAGATAACTCGTGAACATTGGATCGTGATGAGTTTATACCAATCTCTATTGATCTGGATCAAATATCATTGGAACAGTATCAAGAACATCCAATACATTTGGATATGTAGGATGAGCACTTGATAAGAGGAAGTGAAGATAACTAAAGTTTTGATGCTACATGCATTTGCCTAAGCAAAATTTGAATCTTGTTGTTAGGAAAACCACAAACAAACACGGGCAATTAGGCGTCATGATTAAAAGGTGGTTACATAGGTTCTAAACCATATGTGATGCATGGAAAACTGAATCAATGATTAGTTTCCAAGTTCTCAGTTGAAAGATGTATCTCCCACATCTCTGTGAACTGGTTGGAGCATTCCAAAAGGGAAGCATCATTTGAAATTCTACATAATTGAAATGAATTCATTATTGCCTAAGAAGCAATAAAAGGGAATTGTTTTTAGTGGGAGTTCGTCAATGAACTCAGGTTGATCACAAGTCTGCTATCCGGATAATTTTCTATTTTGAATATGAGAATCATTCTAACAGCAATGAAAGACTAGATCATTCTATAAACATATTCAAAGATCTTTTCATCTTACATCGAAAGGCTTTCGATAGAAATGATGCTAAGAATAGCAAAGTATGATAAACTAAACTTCTGCATTGAATGAGACACAACATTCATATGCAGAAATGGAATCAAGTTTGAGTTCCATGAATGTTTTAAGTATTGGGTGAAAGGCCTATATCTGTAAAACATTAAATGCTTGATTTTGGGTTAGAGGCCCACAAATTGGTAAGCATTTGGTTTAAACATTTATCATTTATGAAATTATATTTCATATTCATTTAATTTTGGTTTAGTATTAAATGATAAGTCCATGTGATTCAAAACATTCAAATGGGATGTCAAATGGATTCTTCGACAAAGAAACACCCATAAGTGAACTTGAATATTGAAGTCACAAAGTCCCTAATCCAGGTCATTGAAAGGTGGACGACCAATGACTAATGAAGATTAGATTGCAAGTAGATTTGTAGTTCGGTTTCTTGAACTAGATTGACGGGATGTCAGAATCTTTTGCATAGATAGTTATTGGATCTTGTATCGGATTGACCATGTGAACACTTTAAGAGATTAAAGTCATGTCATAAGTAGTTCTCATCAATGGTGATTAGAATCGTTCCTCAGAACATGAGCGATTATGTCTGCTCGTTTGAGAATTAGTTCGCTTTGATACTAGCTAAACGCCGCACCGTAAAAGGAGGCTATAAAAGCAGTTATTGGGAGTTCTATGAATCAAAGTGAGTGTTCATAGATTGCAAGAATGGATTGTCCTCCTATCTTTGATAGGATATGGTGTTGTTGTGTAACAAGGCCTCTCGGAGAGTTAGATACTGTAAAATGCATGGCCGTGCTCAAAATGGTTAAGGCTTAACCTTCTGTAAAAGTTTAACAGTTGAGCTTTGTAATCCGAGAAACACTTCTGGACCTAATAAGGATGGCTAGGATCTTACCTTATGTTCAGTAAGTAACACTAAGTGACAAAGGAATGTGAATGCACACTTGTCTGAATGACAAGTGGGAGACTGAAGGAAATATGTCCTTCACCCAAGGTGCATTAAGTCTAATACCAAGGTTCAAATTAATTTCGAACAATTAATTCAGTAAGATAAAGTTATTGGAACAGCTAGCTGGAGCAATGCTTCCGATCAGTGAGTTCTAATGAATATTAAGCTCACAACTTACTCTTAACTGAACCTACAAGGTCACACCAATGGCATGTAACAGATCACCGGATTAAATGAATCGGAAATTCATTTAATAGCTTTTCGGGAATTAGTTTTGGAAAACGTATTATACAATACGACCTTGCATCGGAATCGTATATCATATCGTGAATATTCGTAAGCTGGGCGAAACGAATAATCGTATCGTACGACGGTGATTCGTCGGATACGATACGATAAATAATAGCCGTAACGCATTAGTCGTGAATACGAGCCGTAACGGAATTTCCGGCCCGTCGAGCCAAGCACGCAAGCGCGCAAGGCCCAACGAGCCAACAATGTTGCGCGCAGCAACAAGCCAGCCCGCGGCAAGAGTGTGCGCGCATGGCTGGGCAGCAGCGCAGCAAGCGAACAACAAGGCCCACGGCCCACTGCTGTGTTGCTTAGCTGCCGCATGGGCTTGCGTGAGTGTGGGCATGTGTGTGGCCGGTTAGGGCCTTGTGCCTTGGCCGGTTACACACAAATATAACCTTAGGGTTATATTCCACACTTGCAAGTAGTCGTTTTTCAACATATCCAAAAACCTAATTCTAAATATTACGTTCTTCAGTTTTCTCTCTGAAAACTGTTTATCCCGAAAAGTAAAAACTCTTGAGTGATTGTCTAAGCTACGATTATCAAGACGGATCTGAACGTGTCGGTGAACCAAGTAGAGGAATGACAAGTGGAGTTCTTTGTTCGTGTTCGTTGACAGATTACTCGGGAAAACACGCTTCAAATGTAAGTTTGCTTAATATGTGCTTTATACATGTTTTCTGGCTTTGGGGATTGTTCCGCACATGTTATGTATTTTTAACTGTGTTCCCCTACACTAACTTTATTCAAGCATGTTCTAACTTTATTCAAATATGTTCTAAATTTATTCGAGCATGTACTAACTTTATTCAACCGTGTTCAAAATTTCTTCAAGCATGTTCTAACTTCATCCAACAGTGTTCTCAATTTATTCAAGCATGTTCTAACTTTATTTTCGACTTGATTTTATAATTGGAGTGAGTTACTCTGTATCGCATGAGAAATTAGAAAAAATCTTTAAATTAACATTCGAATATACAATAAAACCATGACCGAACTCCAAAATTCAGCAATTTCTATCAACTTTTCAATTTATTACACAATCGAGCTTTTCCAAAATTCACTCAAAAATAGCTGCAATTTTGAAGCAAATTCAGAATCAAACGAGATATTAATCCTGATATACGCTCAAACGAGATGTTAATCCTGATATACGCTCAAACGAGATCTGATTCGCGGCCACCAAAATTGAAATCGATTTTAATTTTTGAATTAAAAATTGATTGAAATCCATTTTTAATTTCGAGTTGAGAAATGGATTGAAATCAATTTCGATGTCGAAGAATACCGAAATTGCCAATCGAATTGATTTTAGAATCGAAGAATCGATTGAAATCGAGTTGGAACACCAGGGATTGAATTAAACCGAGCAGCGGCGGCGAGAGGCGATCGAAGTAAACCGAGAAGCGGTGGAGATTGAATCGCTGCGAGAGGCGAGCAGCGGGGCGGCGAGAGGCGAGCAACAACGGTGGAGAGAGGCGAGTAGCGGCGAGCGGAGCGAGAAGTGACCACCGCGAGAAGGAACCACCGCGAGCAGCGATATCGATTTCAAAATCGATTTCGAAACCGCGAGAAGGAACCACCGCGACCGGCGATAAGTGACCGGCTAGCAGCCGCCTGCGAGAAGTGACCGGCAAGCAGAATCAGGCGAGCGTTGGTGGTGGCTACGACCGAAGAGAGGAATTGGAGAGAGAGGGGGGAATTGGAGAGAGAGAGAAAGAGAGAATCTGAAATAAAAAATGGAGTGAAATAAAAGTTTTGGGTGGTTAGATTTGATTTGATCTTATGGTCCAGATAGTGTTCTTACCGTAAGAAGTGTTTTTACCGAGTAAAGTGTTCTTACCGAGTAAAGTATTCTTGCGAGAGCTCTCTCTCTCTCTCTCTCTCTCTCTCTCTATATATATATATATATATATATATATATATATATATATATATATATATATATATATATATATATATATATATATATATATATATATATATATATATATATGTCTTCTATTACATTATACTAAAACAGACACCAAGAGTGCAACTTGTCATTTCCTGGTGCAAAAATTTTCCGCCAAAAAGTTATTTCCAAAAAAGTCTCTACTTCATTTATCTTTTTATTTTCTATCCTTTTTATTTACACGTGTAATGTAGTACTTCTTCCGTTCCTGGAATATCGCACCATGGTTGACTTTTACTCCTCTAACCATTACTTTGACTCTTAATATCTCAAATCGTGTGCAAGTAGAAATTATAAAAAAATCATATTTAGAAAATATATATCGATACAAAACTAACATGACCCCACATGACTATAATTTCCTTGCGTATGAATCACAAAAAATGGCCAAAGTCGTAGTGTGAATAGTGTAAAAAACAAATGGTGCGATATTTTCGAAACGGAGGAAGTATATTTTTTATTTACACAAAACTTTTCCGCCAAAAAAGTTATTTACTGTTAATGTATGGAAAAAATATAATTTTTTATAGATAATGTAAATACTATTTGTCACATAATAATAATTTGCTAAAAATAATTTTGGGTAATATTTTAGTCAAATCGTTATATTGATAATGGAAATGATATTTACTCAATATTTTGGTCAAATCTTCATTGTTTTGGTCAAATTAGCATATGAAGCATATAAATTATGTAATTCGTAGTAGGGCGGAAATTGCATAATCCGTATTAGATGATTAAATGAGTACATTCAAGATTTTATTAATTATGCAATAACTTTAAGAAGAGATATATTTTAGTCATATATTACAAAAAGTTAGTCACATAATTTTAGAATATCCGTGCATGCACGGGATCTAATCTAGTATATATATTAAATTTTACATACTACGTTGTCGACATATATTTTTTAGGAAGTGCTACGTTGTAACCATGAAAATTACAATAATAATAAGGAAGAAACAAAATACTCATATATATAATCGATCTCAAAAGTTGTGACGAATTTTACGCCTGTCTTAGAAGCCTATTTCGCCATCACCGGACAAGATTCTCAGTGACAATTGCTCCCCAAGGGTAACACGCTACCTTCCAACTCTGTACCCCAATTAAAAGGCTGGAACTACTTCAAGAACTACTTAGATCTCCATGAATAATGATAGAGAAAATATGTGTTTAGGGTTTTATTTGTTTCTCTGTGTCGTTGAGTTATTTTCTTGGAATAAATAAAAGAGTATGTATAATGAATCTGTTATAAATCGCAACTCACAATCAATACTCCAAAACCAATACCCACAACAAACATGGAAACGGACCCACAAACATTATCATGTTAAAGGGATCCGTATTGCATTACAAAGACCAACATATTTATAACCCGACCCAACTATATATAAACGTCTTTAAAAGAAGGAGAGAAAGCATAAGAGAATCCTCAAACCTAAGAGACCCAAGTGTTAAGAGTAAAATCCGATCCAAATATATACATACATTATACAATATAGTATATTAGTATACATCAATAACACAAGATTAACAAAAAAAAAAAAAAAAATTGTGAACATAAAATAGTTCATAATTAATAACCATCAAAAAGTTTGGTGGTACATATATCCTCTAATAAACTTTTGTAAAAATTACAAAGTCCCATATAGAAGCAAACAAAATTACAAAAAACAAAGTATATTTACTTTAGTTTTGCAAAATATAAGAGAGTAGGGAGAGAAATTATGTTAATTATGATTGCCATCATCAATAACATACTCAGAATGTTCAACACTAGGATCACTAGGATTAAAATCCTTGCTTACTCTGAATATTTCAAAGTGTTTGAATCTCCTATGCCCTGCACCTCCTTTGCTAGGACCCGAGTTCATCATCGCCCCCAAAGCAAAGTTCTTCTCGTCTTGGCCATCGGAATGTAACCGCCGAGCCTCAATTTCCGGGAGATTAGAGCAAATAATGAGAGAGAGGAGGAATACAAACGCCATTATTATTCTACTCATATAGCATACACTATGTTTATGAGTACAATGCATCACAAGATGTATGACTTGGTTATATATATTATACTAAACCTATAGTTTTTTATTTTATATATGTAAGGACAATAGAGATTGTGTGTCGTAACGTTGAAGGCAAAAAGTGTGTGCTTGTGCTTTGTGCAACTTTGCATGAAACAATGCTTATATGTGGGGGTTTATATAGTATATAGATTAAGACTCTTGTTTTTGTATGATCTAGTCTAATCTAGCTTGATTTTTTAATTTCTGATATATATATGGCCATTCTTCTTCGCCTCAGGTCTGGCCTAATTTAATTTAATGTTTATATGATATAGTGTTGTTTTATTTTTCTTGTCTAGTTTGGTCTGATCTAGTTTTTTTTGTTCTGGTTGAGTTTGATTTTCATAAAATGACAATGTGCATAATAAGAATAAGGTAAAGAGATAACATAACCTAAAATGGCTTCGAATATTTATTTATTTTGTTTTTCTTTTGAGTTTTGACAAAGGATATTTTTTGGTAAGACAAATACAATTCAGAAAAAATTAGATACATATATTAAAAATATAATTTAAGACTTGTATTTATTTCTTTGGCCGCCTAAAATAATTTTCCATATTCTTTTAATTTGGTTCCAAGATAGAAGGAAGCTAACGAAGAAGATTCTCAAATTGAAGTGGAAAATTAACCAAGCATTTAAGAAGGGATATAGTGAAACATTGGTCTAGGAAAACGACTTGACATAATTTAGCTTTTGACAAGCATTTTGGTAGGAAAAAGTCCAACAAAAAAAGTTTTCTAGCTAAAAAGGTACACATAATTAATAGTGATTAAGTGGAATATTATTGCATATTTTAATTATTCATATTTGATTTTTGCTTGACCAAGAGGGGTTTTTAATTTTTAACAATTAGATATACATTTTACTTATTGAAGCTAATTTTTGCTCATTTGTGCACTTGAACCTATTCGAAAGGAATATGATATCCTAAAAACCGGAGCATATATTAGGCAAATTTGTCAAATACAACTTAATAAAGTTCACTATTTGCCAATTACAACCTCAAATTTCTAATTTTGTCAATTACAACCTTAAACTTGTACATCTATTTTAAATTACAACCCGAAACCATTTTCCGGCAAAAATCACCGGAAGATGATGTCATAACGTTATTAAAAAAACTTACGGAGTACATAATATGTATAAAAAAAATTTAAAAAAAAAATCAACTTTTTAATTTTTTTTTGTTTTAATTCTTATTTATCGATTTAATTTTTTTGTAGAAATTATGTAATTTTTTTTTTAATAACATTAAAACATCATTTTTCGGTGGTTTTTGCCGGAAAATAACTTCGGGTGTAATTTAAAATGGATGTATAAGTTTAAGGTTGTAATTGGCAAAATTAACAATTTAAGGTTATAATTGACAAATAGAGAACTTTATGAGGTTGTATTTGGCAAATTTTCCCATATATTATGGTTGTAGGGGATTTTTCTGAAACTGAGGAATAAATTAAACAATAGTTCTCTCTTCGTCTCTTTTTATTCTTTATGTTTGGTATTTTGCACGCGTTTTAACGATTAATTAATGTGCATTGAGATTCCTCTATTTTTTTACTTAAACAAGACAAATTACGTTTATTTATAATGTTTTTACTTATATCAAAATTATGATATTGGGAAAATGAGACAAATTTAATGTCTCAGTGGAAAGTGTGAGAGATTAAATGACACAATAAATTTAATTGGTTAAAATAATCATTGGACACAAATTTTGATAGAATATTAAAGCATTTATGTGATAATATAAAAAAAATATAAAGAACATTTTGGGACACCAAAAAAACAACGTAAAGAACAAATAGAGACAGTTATAAACTATACTTTGAATTATGAAAAACGAAAAAACAGAAACTAGATTAGGACGAGATAATCTTTGTCCTTAGGATAATATTAGCCCCCACTATATTGCTGATGGGATTCAAAGCTAATCTACCCCCAGGATTCCCTAATCAAATGAACAGATTACAGCAAGATCATCCATTCTCATGAACATGTGTTTATCAGAAATATGAATGAAAAACGTAACCAGCATTAACCTTCTGCCTTAGGTTAAATAGGAAAATAATATGGCAGTTACAAAATAACCGCCTCTGATATTGTCCTATTAACTTAAATAATTAATTAATATTTTAATAAATCAAAATATTAATAACCGCAAAAATATTAATCGTTAATTAAATCCTTAAATAAGTGCTAAGTGCTAAGTCTTGATTAATAATATATAGCCATATTAACCCAATACTAGCAACCAAGTTCAATGCCCCACTTGATCCAATGACTCAAGCCACAACATATTTAATAAATCAAGCACATGGGCATAATTAAAGATATGCAAAAGTTCATATTTCTTCCATGTGGGAGAAAACTCCCACATAACAAAGTGAAGACTATTATATCTAACAGAGACAGACAGAGTAACAATTTTCAATTTACATATACGATGTAGGAGTTTTGTAGCACGGAGTAGTTACGTTATACTCCGTAATTTTTTTACTCAACATCAATCTATGTACCATTTACTTTTAGTACATTTTTTTTTCTTCTACTTTCCTTTATTTTCCAAACATCTATACTTTGAATACTTAAAGTTTATTTTCAAAAAAATTCTTAGGAAAATTTGCCAATTACTACCTAGGTTTTTAGTGACTTTGTGAATTACTACCTACCTTGCTAAAAATTATCAATTACTACCTAGTTGTTTAGTTATTGTTGTCGATTACTACCTTAACCCATATTTAGACCAATTAGACATTAATTGTATCATAATCAATCGTTAATTAAACTTTAATTATTTTAATTAATTAATAAAAAATATATCCAAAACTAATTAAATACAAAAGTAACAAAAAAAATTTGAGAGGACCAAAAAAAAAATTCCCCAAAAAAGATTAAGTTCCCAAAAAAATTCTCAATCAATCTACCGATGTGGAAAAAAAAACTTCATTAAGCGGTTAAGCCTAAACCCAAATCCCTGCCTCCTCAAATCAACCATTTTCAGGTTCTCGCCATTGTG
Organism: Spinacia oleracea; assembly: GCF_020520425.1. Taxonomy (NCBI): domain Eukaryota; kingdom Viridiplantae; phylum Streptophyta; class Magnoliopsida; order Caryophyllales; family Amaranthaceae; genus Spinacia; species Spinacia oleracea. The sequence continues at coordinate 135,655,911 of NC_079490.1, forward strand.
GCATTGTTAAAGCTTCGGAATTTTTGCTAGTAGGCATTGATGATTTAGATGATCCGTTTCAAGCACCGCCACCGAAACTGTCAAGGTTTGCGCCGGAACCCGCTAGGTTTTAGCCGAAGTCAGCGAAAGGTTATGGGCTGAAGGTTGCGTTGAAGTGGAAACACCGGTGATGGTTAAGAAATAGGGGATTCGCATTCGATATCTTCCTCTTTTGCTGCTACTGCTAAAATGGATGTTGACGGCAATGAGTTTTGGTGAAGAACGACGGTGATAATTGTACAGAACTTAAAGAGGAGTAGTAGTTTAATTTTTGGGGTTCTTTTTTTTTTAAAAAAAAAATTTCTGCAAAATTTAGTTTCCTTTAAAATTTTAATTAATTAATTAAAATTTTTAAAGTATGATTAATGGTTGATTATAATATAATTAATATTAATTTGCCAAACTATGAGATAAGGTAGTAATTGACAACAATAACTAAACACCTAGGTAGTAATTGACAACTTTTAACAAGGTACTCCCCCGTTTCTTTTTGTTTGTTACGTTTGGACTTTTGCACGTTTATTAACGTATAATAAAGATTATTTTTCTTTTTATTAAAAAAATAAACCCAAGTAAAACATCAATCCACAAATCATTACTACAACCAATAAAATTGTTCTATTTATCAAAATGAACCAAATAATGGAAAAGCACACAAATTGCTGACTTAACATACTTGGAAATTGTAAAGAAATTTAATGAGTTGAAAAAATTGGACCAATTAAAATTAAAAGTTGGCACAAAAAATGATAATATAATAAATTTATAAAATGAAAGATTCTCCCACATAACAAACATTGTGAAATACCCAAAAAGGAATACGTAACAAACAAAAAGAAACGAAAGGAGTAGGTAGTAATTCGCAAAGTCACGAAAACCCTAGGTAGTAATTGGCAAATTTTTCAAATTCTTAACTACATGCATGTTTGTTATAGTCCGGAAAAATTGGCGCCACTAACTCCACAAGTCCTAACTATGGCCGTCTTCTTTAAAAAATTCTTAACTTTTGATTATTCCAATCAGGATGGTCCCAACTTGGGGGTCAACTTTTGAGAAAGACATTAGAAAATGGAAACGAATAAATTAATTAAAGTTGCTAATAACACGGAAACAAACTAGTAATCTATATAAGGGAACGATTGAGGCGGCATCAAAAATGTAATTGTCTATTTTACCCTTTACTTAAATAAGAAAAATATAAAAAATTGTCTATTTTACCCTCAAAAAAAATCATTTTACATTTTTAAATTATAAGCACGCATCACGCGCATGCATAAATAAAACTATTACTCATTATCTGAACAATGGAGGGAGTATCATGTTTGGAGTATTTTTTAAAAATACTACTAATGATGTCTTTTTCTAATGGTAAAGATTGTGGACTTACAATAGGTCACAAGTTTAAATTCCCTCCCCGTTTGTAATCTGTAATACCTTATAATTCCAAATAAAATACAAAACTTTTAAAATACTACAGCGTAAAAAGTTACTCTGTAAATGTAATTGCTTTCAATTTAATCAAATCGAATATGTTGAATTTATATCCCCAATTGCGATTGAGAGTTTGAAACTTTTTAAAAGAATTATGTCATTCCGTATTAAAAACAATAATCTAATGAAAAAGACTCAAAGAAGTAGTTTGACATCTCCAAAATACCAAATGGTTTGCTTGTAAAAGTACGTTTATTTAGTTTTGATAAGACGACTTGAACGACCAATAGTTTAGGAGTAGTAAGAAGAGTGAAGAACTTTGGTAGCTGGATCAAAGTATCGGGCTAATTAATGTCATGTCATTTTGTTACACTTAGCTTTAACCACCAATCCATACCAATAAAGCATTTTCAACTCTTTTATTGTTATTAAAAAAAAAACTCTTTTATTTCACTCTCTTTTGCCTTTTTTTTCTTCTTTTTCTTTACTCAATAAAGCATTTAGGAATGCCAGTGAGGCGGGTTACGTGGGAGACTCGTCTCGCATTCGTCCCAAGTAGGCGGAGATGGAGGTAGGTTTGGTGGGTGATGGGGCGGGGATGGGTATAAAAATCGTACCCGTCATGGGTGATGGGGCGGGTTTGGATTTTGTGTTGAACCAGCCCCATCCCCGCCCGCCCCGCCCCATCCCTACTCGCTCCGCTTCATACCCGGCATGGGTGATGGGGTAACTGCGGATTTATTTGCATGTCTAGGCAGTGGCGTATCCAGGATGTTTCGGGTGCTAGGTCACCATCGTCCATAACACAATATATATTTTTTTAAAAAATTATCGTCCCAAAAATAATAAATATTTATATTACAATCAAATACCTACAAAATTATTACAATTATGTTCTATAGGTTTTATATAAATGTTAGAAATAAATAACTCCATTTAAGAGAACATGTATTTAAATAATTGGTCTGTAGATTTGAATTGGCCTCTGTACTCGATTTTAAAGCACAGGTCTCTAGATTTATCACAAAATGTGGTAGGTATACCCGTTGTCTTATGCGTAGGGAAAGGTTTTTCGAGTATAAGATATGAGACCGGCTCTAGGGTATAACAGGTCTCTTAGATACCAGTTATATCGTTTTTTTCCCCAAAGTTTCGTTGGGTCACGTGACCCACCGGGACACTCTGTAATTCCGCCACTGTGTCTAGGTGATAATGTGAATTTAATTAGGTGAGTTTTTTAAGTTTTCTGTTTGGATGTTTTTGTATGATGTGTATTTTTTTCGATTATATATCACTACAAAAAATTGTACTATTAAAGACGGGAAATCCCGTCGTGAAAGGCCAATAACCGTTGATTAACGACGGGATTTCCTGTCGCGAACCCGTCATCAAAGGGGACCGTCGTTAATAGAAATCCCGTCGTAAATCCGTCGTAAACCCGTCGTAAAAGACATTTGCGACGGTTATTCCCGTCATTGTTTGGTTGTTAGCCCTTTTTGCGACGGGATTTTTGACCCGTCGTAATTAGGTTGTCGTTAAAGATACAAATTCTTGTAGTGTATGTTACTTTAGTCATAAGGTATTTTTTTTTTTCTAAAGTTAACTTTCATTACTCTGTATATATGACAAATATTTTCTAAGTAAGAAAAATTAGGCGGGTATGGGATGAGGATAAGAAAGGGATAAATACCCAGTTGGGTGGTGGGGCGGGGATGAAATTTAGTTATACCCTGTTGATTCTGAGTTTTGATGATGACAACGCAAACTTCCTAATCGTTGTTTAAGTGTGTTTTTGGAATGCTAAGTTAGGGAGTGCCTGAGTAGGACAAACTAAGCATGTGGAACAAACACTAAGCAATGCATGGAATTCCTAAAGAATCGATCAAGTCTGCATATGAAGGTTGTTCCCAAGACAGTTGTTCCCGAGACAGCAGGAACAGCTGTTCCCAAGACAGCGGGAACAGCTGTTCCCAAGACAGCGGGAACAGCTGTTCCTAAGACGGCTGTTCCCACGACGGCTGTTCCCACGACGGCTGTTCCCACAACGGCTGTTCCCACGACGGATGTTCCCACGACGGCTGTTCCCACAACGGCTGTTCCTAAGATGGCTGTTCCCAAGACGGCTGTTCCCAAAGACGGTTGCTCCTAAAGCAGGCTGATCCTCAACGACTGATCCTAGGCAAGTTATTAAGGGTGCTCCTCATATAATATGAAGATCATCAAAGTTCCGGAGAAGGAACAATGCATGAAGCATTCAAGTGATGCTTCAAAAGGTGCCAACATAGAAGCTACAACATATGAGTTTATGTTTAGATTTTATGTAAGTATTTTAATAACGTTTATGCATAATATGGAACAAAAGGAACACGTGTGTTTTAATATGTTTGAGAAAATAGTTTTTGTAAATAAAATAAAGTTTTATAAAGGAAAAACTTTTGGAAAATAAATAAAACGATTTTGAGAAAATCAACATTGGATTCTGATTTAGAATTCCTTGTTTTCCAAGAAAAGGTTTCTACTTGTTCCTAAAACTACTCCCACTATTTCCTCTAAAATTGAACGTGTTAAAAGTGGTTTGAAGAAGTCTCCCTGTTTCTCTCAATCAACGTGCACGTTACTGCTCCTAGTAACTGTTAGTGGCCGTTGAGGGGAACATGGGAAACTGACCAAGAAAGTTCTTCTATAAAAGGAAAAGGTTTTTCATTTCTCAAATCACAACTGACAACGCACAATATTTCTAAAGAGCTTAAGAGTTTTATCAAAAGTCAGTTTACAAAAGAGCGTGTTCCTAGAGTTTCTGTATTATTCATAAGCTTTATTGATTACTAGAAGTTTCAAATACATCGAGTTGTAATTTGGGGTACAAGGGTTGAGTGATCCTAAAGTGACTTAGAGTCAAGTCAGTAAAAGAGTGTGAAAGGAACAAGGCACTGTAATCAAAGGGGATTGCAGTGGGGAACTCGTGTTCAAGTGGAACTCGAGTTATTGAGTGTGTTGTATTCGAGCGATTACAATATATAAAAGAGTTTGAGGTTTTTGCTTCTTGATAAGGATCAAGAAGTTTCCTCAGTTTTCACAATCTTCGTATTAATTTGATAGTTGTTCCTTTAATTTCTAAATTCCGCAAAGGAACAACCTAAGTTCACGAAAACAATTCACCCCCCCTCTTGTCAAGTGTTCCTACTAGAATATCAGTTGGTATCAGAGCGGGTTCTCACAAAAACACAGGAAACCCTGTCGAGAAAAAGCTCCTGGCAAACATGAACACTTACGAGAAACTCGAAGAAGGTTATTCAACTCAGAGACCTCCAATGTTCAACGGGAAATTCTATACTTATTGGAAGAACAGGATGGAGATCTACATCAAAGCTGAGAACTATCAAGTCTGGAGAGTCATAGAAGTCGGTAACTTCGAGGTAACAAAAACCAATGCTGAAAATGAGGTAGTTCCTAAACCTATTTCTGAATTTACGAAAGAAGATTTTGAGAAATACGAAATCAATGCTTTGGCAGTTAAGATTTTGCATTGCGGCCTTGGACCTCATGAACACAATAGAGTCATGGGGTGCAAGACTGCAAAGCAAATCTGGGATCTCCTTCAAATAACTCATGAAGGAACAAATGAGGTCAAACGTTCCAAAATTGACTTACTGATGTCTAAATATGAACGCTTTGAAATGCAACCAAAAGAAACAATTCAAGAAATGTTCACTCGTTTCACTAACATCACAAATGAACTTGTCTCTCTTGGTAGAATTATTCCCTCTGATGAACAGGTTAGGAAAATTCTGAGAAGCATGCCTCAAGATGATCGATGGAGGACCAAAGTCACTGCATTGTTCGAAACCAAGGATTTCACAAAATTTAACATTGAGCAGTTGGCAGGATCCCTAATGACCCATGAATTGCATCTGGGAGAAGCTGTTCCCGAGAATTCCAAAAACCGAGGCCTGGCTCTTAAGGCTGAGGATGAAGAGGATTCGGAACCTGATGAAGAAGAAGCTGCCATGCTAGTCAGAAGGATGAGACGATTCTACAGGAACTTCAAACCTGGAAATCAGAAAGGCAGAAATTCTGGAAGAAAAATAAATGGTTCCAAATCTGATCAAGGATGCTTCAAGTGTGGTGATCCTAACCATCTAATCCGGGAATGCCCCCAGTGGGAAAATGAAAAGGGAAAAGGCAAAGGGAAGGAACAGCCTAAGGAAAGATTCAACAGATCTACCTTTTCAAAACCAAACCTCAAGAAGGCGATGATTGCAGCTTGGGGAGAAGTCTCAGACTCGGAGGATGAAGAGGAACAACCAGAGGAGGAAACTGCCAACCTGTGCCTCATGGCAAAGATCGAAGGAACAGGGAAAGATCCTTCAAATGAGGTAACCTCCAAAACTCTTCAAACTCTGTCCAAGAATAGGTTGATTGAATTACTAATAGAAACTCTAGATGATTTTAAGAAGCTTAGTATAATAAAAGAACAAAGTGATAAAGCTTTAGAACTCAGTAAAGGACATATGACCTACCTAACTAATGTCAGATCAGATATACAGGGCAAGTTCTTTGAGTTGCTTGATAGGAACACCTCGCTTAAAGACTCTTATGAAAGAGTAAAAAATGAGAATATTCTTCTTAATGTAGAACTCAGTCAATACAAGTTGTTTAATTTAAGTCTAGACCCTACTAGATCCACTGAAATAAATATGGGTGTGTTTAATGTTGATCTAGAAAGATTAAACAGTGAGCTAATCACTGTGAAAGAACAAAAGGAGAAATTGATAAAGGAACTAGCTCTAGTCAACGCTTGGAAACAATCTCCTAAAATAACACCTAAGTGGATTGAGACTGCCAAATCCAAAAGAACTGAAGGTCTGGGCTTTTACTCTAAAAACAACAGTAAGAAGAAAAACTATGTTGATCTACCCAGTGTAAAGGCTTGTTCCTTTTGCGGCAATGGTGATCACGTTGTAACTGAATGTACCAAGAAAGAGGAACAAGTTCAAAAAAATGAAAACTATGTCAAGAAAATGTGGGTTAGAAAGGCTGATCTTGTAGTTGAAAAGGAACTCGAGGAAACCCGAGTTCCTGTAACTAAGCATTAGTTTTCTTGCAGGTCCTAGTGAGGGGGAACAACTCGTGGTATCTGGATAGCGGGTGTTCCAAGCACATGACAGGAGACAAATCTAAATTTCTCTCACTAGAGGCCTATGATGGAGGAACTGTGACTTTCGGGGATAACAAGAAGGGCGAAATCATTGCCATTGGAAAAGTCGGAAGGTCAAGTTCCCATTCAATTGACAACGTGTTCCTTGTAGAAGGATTGATGCATAGTCTGTTAAGCATCTCACAATTTTGTGATAAAGGAAACTCGGTAAGCTTTACTTCAGAAAATTGTCGAATTATAAACAATGACAGCAAGAAAGTTATTTTGGAAGGAACTCGAAAAGGGAACACATATACTGTGGATCTAAACAAAGTTCCAAGGAACAACTTAACTTGTCTAAGTGTCATTGAAGAAGATCCCCTTTTGTGGCATAAAAGATTCGGACATGCCAGCTTTTCACTGCTTGACAAACTAAGATCAAAGGAACTAGTAAGAGGGCTACCTTCTATCAAGTTCCTTAAAGATAAAGTTTGTGAAGCCTGTGCCAAAGGAAAACATGTCAGAAGTTCTTTTAAGCCTAAAAACATAGTAAGCACAACAAAACCATTGGAACTCATCCATATGGACTTGTGCGGACCTATGAGAATACAAAGCAGAAGTGGGAAAAGATATGTCTTAGTTATAGTTGATGATTACTCACGTTTCACTTGGGTTATTTTTCTAACAAGCAAGGATGAAACCTTTGACGAGTTTGTTGCCTTTGCAAAGAAAATTCAAAGAACCACAGGTTATCAACTCATACATATAAGGTCAGATCATGGAACTGAATTTGAAAATCACAAGTTCACCGAATACTGCAAGGAACAAGGTATGGATCATAACTTCTCTGCTCCTAGGACTCCACAACAAAATGGAGTCGTTGAAAGGAAAAACAGAACCTTGGAAGACATGCCTAGAACCATGTTAATTGCTAGTTCCTTACCTAGGAACTTTTGGGCAGAAGCAGTAAATACAGCTTGTTATATTGTCAATAGAGTCATGATTAGAACCTTATTAAACAAGACTCCCTATGAGCTACTAAAAGGAACAACACCTAATATCTCTTACTTTAGAGCCTTTGGATGTAAATGCTTTGTCCATAACAATGGTAAAAGAAACCTAGGGAAATTCGATGATAGAAGTGATGAGGCTGTGTTCCTAGGATACGCCTCAAATAGTAAAGCTTACAGAGTCTATAATAAGCGATCAATGAGTGTTGAAGAGAGTGTGCACATTATTTTTGATGAAACTAACAATGTTAATGAAGTTCAGGAGCAGGAGAATTTCGATATTGGTTTAATTCGCCTTACAGATAATGATGAGGAAGATTCTCCAGCTGAACCACATAAGAAAGATCAAGGAATTCCCATACAAGAGGAACAAGTAGAAAATCAGGGTGTTCCCATGCAAGAGGAACAAGTAGAGAATCAAGGTGTTCCTATGCAAGAGGAACAAGCAGATAATCAAGGCGTTCAAAGGACGGAAGCAACCTTGGATGTTCCCGTGGCTCAATTTCAACCTAAGCCATGGAAACATCAAAGCTCCCATCCAATGAAACTAATTGTCAGCGACATTAGAAAGGGAATTCAAACAAGGTCTCAACTCAGAAACTTTTGTGCCTTTCATGCGTTCCTTTCCACAATAGAGCCAAGAAATCACACCGAAGCTCTGGAAGATGCTGATTGGATAACAGCCATGCAAGAAGAGCTAAATGAGTTCGAAAGGAACAAGGTGTGGCACCTGGAACCCAAACCTAAGCACCAGAAAGTGATAGGACTGAAATGGGTGTTCCGGAACAAGAAAGATGAACATGCAACAATCATAAGGAACAAGGCAAGGTTAGTGGTCAAAGGCTACAATCAACAGGAAGGTATTGATTTCGAAGAAACTTTTGCTCCTGTTGCTAGATTAGAAGCTATAAGAATCTTGATTGCCTTTGCTGCTTTTATGGGTTTTAAACTGTACCAAATGGACGTCAAATGTGCTTTTTTAAATGGTTTTCTAGAAGAAGATGTCTATGTGGAACAACCTCCTGGTTTCGAAAATCCTGAATTTCCCAACCACATCTATAAGCTTGATAAAGCTCTTTATGGATTGAAGCAAGCGCCTAGATCGTGGTATGATAGATTATCCAAATTCCTTTTGCAAAATGATTTTAAACGAGGCAGAATTGACAAAACTTTATTTCTAAAATCAAAAGGAGCAGACTTGTTAGTTGTACAAATTTACGTTGATGATATATTATTTGGTGCAACTAACGAAATTTTATGCAAGGAATTTGCAAATTTAATGAGCAGCGAATTTGAAATGAGTATGATGGGGGAACTAAATTTCTTCCTCGGTTTGCAAATCAAACAAACCAAAGAAGGAATCATGATCCACCAACAGAAATACGTGAAAGAACTCCTCAAAAAGTACGAAATGGAAACTGCCAAAGTGAATCACACACCAATGGGAACAACCACAAGATTAGACGAAGATCCCAGAGGAACAAGTGTGAATCAAACAAGATACAGAGGGATGATTGGATCCCTGCTCTACCTAACTGCAAGTAGACCTGACATCTCATTCAGTGTAGGCTTGTGCGCAAGGTTCCAGTCAAACCCAAAGGAGTCTCACATGACTGCTGTAAAGAGGATTCTCAGATACCTCAAAGGAACAGACGATCTATGTTTGTTCTATCCAAGAAGTGGAACATTCGACTTAAGAGGATATGCTGATGCTGACTATGCTGGTGATCTGGTAAATCGTAAAAGCACATCAGCTATGGTTCAATTCTTAGGTCCCTGCATGGTTTCTTGGGGTTCCAAGAAACAAAACACTGTTGCTTTATCCACAGCTGAAGCTGAGTACGTAGCTGCTGCTGCATGTTGCTCTCAAATCCTTTGGATAAAGCAACAGCTAAGGGATTTTGGTATCATATATGACTGTGTTCCGATTTATTGTGATAATACTAGTGCAATATGTATTTCTAAAGATCCAGTTCACCATTCCAGGGTCAAGCACATACACATTAGACACCACTTTCTTAAGGATAATGTAGAAAAAGGTTTAATTAAGTTGGATTTTTGTCAAACAGAAAATCAAATTGCAGATATCTTGACTAAACCTTTAAGCAGAGAGAAGCACGAGAAAATGAGACTGGAACTGGGAATGATCAAGCTAAGATAAGGAAGCAGGAAGATCCTCTAAAGGTATAAACTTTAATATTAAATGCCTGGCTTTAATAGATATTCATAATTTTACGTGCGAAAGCATAGCTGAAGTTTACCATCGTTAGAGATCAACCTACATAATGAAAGTGCATAATACATGATGAAATGAATGAATCAATAATACGAGATGCAAAATTAAGTTGTTCCACAACTAGATTCACCGTTATGATATTTCCTGTATTCTCTCCTATTTTTCAGTTATCAATTTTTTTTCTTTTTTTTTCCTTTATTTTTCCTTTCGAAATTTTTTTTCCTTTCTCCGATTTTTTTTTTTTTCGAATTTTTTTCCTCTTTCCGATTTTTTTTTCCACATACATAAACCTCATAAATTTTCTTAATCCTCAAATTCTTCCTGTTCCCAATATCTAAGAAAACAATGGAAACAATCCCAATGGATCTCAACTACTCATCCCCCACACCAACAAATACACGATTATTCCCACCTCCCGGTAATTCAATAATAATTTATTCTCCACCCATCCATACCCCTTCACAAACAATGGTGAAAACCAGTAACAATACCAACTTGTCAACCAAAAGAAAAAGAAACCCCAATTCTCCAATTCCCATGGAAACCTCTCCTCTCCAAACCCCTGAGAAACCACACTCACCACCAAACAACAACCCATTCGGAAATCTGACCACCCATATACCGACGAGGAGTCGGTTATCTCCGGCCACAAACCGACCGATCTCCTCGCCGGCGACACACCCCGACACCCATAACGCAAATCCCTTTGCGGTAGCATCAGACCACGAAATACCCAACCCACACCCCTTCGCGGTGGCTTTAACCCAGAACCCTAACCCTAACCGGTCCGCGGCGGCTGGACCTCGGCCAAAACGACCACGGCTATCGGCAACCGTGGCCCGCATCGCCTCTACTGGGCTCGAAAAAGGGTCGACCGGAAAGAGGTCGCCGGTGCGGGGGAATTTAAAACCTAAAGCCAGATCTAAACCTCTACACCAAACCACCGCCGAAACCGACGAGGAAAGGGATGAGGGCTCGATCTCAGAGGGGGATGGTCGGTCCGACTCAAAGGATGATGATGCAGTGATCGACAGCCGACGAACCACCGGTCGGCAACGGCGAAGGGCAGGTCGCGGCGGTGCTTCAAATACAAGGGGTGGGCGGCGACACTCGACCTTTGTCTCAGTGGTTGCGCATGAAGGTGAGGATAAGGGGAGTGAGTCGACTCAGGGGGAAGACACCGGCGGTCGGTCGCCGAAAGTGGTGTCCGGTGGCCGAAATCTTAGGGGGAAAATAATCTCAGTAAAGGAAGCAGATTTGGTTGAGGGATTTGCGATTAACAAGGTATGGTGTGACTCACAGTTTACTGATTTAATTGATTTATTAGAGCACCAAGATTGGATGAATTTATTCTGTGTTGTTGCAAAAAATCCTATTTTTCCTATGGCGATGTGTGAATTTAGAAATAATTTTGGGTTTGAGGACGGAGTTTGCAAAAGTGTTGTGAATGGAACAACCATATCTTTTAATGCTGAATACCTTGCAAAATTATTTCTTGCTCCTAATGAAGGATATGACCAGTATGTGAAAGGAAAATCGGATACAATTCAAATTGGGGTGATTACTAATGATATATTTGTTGAATTGATTGGAGGTGATTATAAGATAAGTTCTATTACTCATCAAGACTTGTTCCTTTCCCCAACCCAAAAACTCCTGTTTAATATTGTTAGGAGAGGCATTGTTCCTAGACTACACAAAAGAACCTTAGCCAGTTTGTATGATGCCTCCCTAATGTATTGTCTAGCCCACAAAATTCCAATCAACTTCCCTGCCCTAATGATTAAACACATGACCCACTGTATTGAAACTAACTGTAAGCTGGGTTATGGATCTTTAATGACTGAGGTGTTTAAAAGCTTTTCTGTTGACCTCAGTGAATATGTTGAAGTAAAAGTAAAGTCAGAACAAATTTTACAGCATGATTTGTTATTTTACTTAAAATTGGAGGTTGCGGACGGTAAATTAAACTGGAGAATGTCGGATAGTGATGAGGAAGAAGAAGAGTCAGGGGTAGTTAAAAAGATGAGAAAGGTGGTGAGGCAGGTAAAAGAGAAGAAGGTAGTCAAGGGTGCTTCAAAACCACCTCCGAGTGTGAGAAAGAGTACAAGAATTGCTACCAAAGGACCAACTTTAATTCGTCCTCCTGCTTATGTTGAAATTTCTGGTGATGATGAGGATGATGAGGGGGAACAAGGTGAGGAGGATATAATTATACAGGAAAAGGAACAGGCATCCAAACCTATAGATGTTGTTCCTAAGCCTAATGTAGCACTTGTTCCTCCACCCACAGCTGTTCCTCTTGGTTTTTCTGGTTTTGGTGGTTTTAGCTCATTTGTTAGCTCCTCTAATTCTTTGGGATCACAGAAGGATCCCTCGATTTCGGAACTCAAGGAGCAGGTCAGTGAACTTCAGGAAAGGGTGGCTAGAATGTTAGCTGTCCAGGAAGGTACAGATGCCAGGATCAGTGAATTGCAGTCACAGGTGGGTGCCTTAGTTTCAGTGATTAAGGAGATGGGATCCGGTCTGCATCAACTCAATGCTCAAGTGACTACGAGCTCGTCCACTATTCTACAAAAGCTTGAAAAATAAATCCTTTACCCCTAAACCTGATCCGCTATTTGATTGTTACATTGGTTTTTTATTTGTTTGGAACAATATTTTTTATTTTTTTTATTTTTTATGTGATCCTCAGTTTGGGTGAATCATCTTTTTAGACACTGTGGAACCTAAAGCTTGCATCTCTAAAAATTGGTTGAATTCTTTTGTTCTATATTAAGCTTACAATTAATTATGCATGTTGAGACTTGACTTTGAGGCTAACTTAGTTTGCCAAACGTTGATCGTGGGGCGATATGAATATTATATTATTGCCTTGTATTTTCTCTTTTTGTTAATGCCAACAGGGGGAAAAGAATGCAAACTTTGTTTTAACTTGATCTTACCTATCTCCATGTCCCTCATTACCTCACTTCTCGCTGCTGTAAGTTTTTGTCTTAAGGTTTCAATTTGTTTTTCTTTTATTTTTTTTTCTTTCGTAAATTTTTTCATTTCCATTTTTGAGTTTTAAAAAAAACTTGTTTAGGATTGCAAATAAGTTCGATTTTTTTGGTAAAAGTTTGCTTATGTTGTCATCACCAAAAAGGGGGAATATTGTTGATTCTGAGTTTTGATGATGACAACGCAAACTTCCTAATCGTTGTTTAAGTGTGTTTTTGGAATGCTAAGTTAGGGAGTGCCTGAGTAGGACAAACTAAGCATGTGGAACAAACACTAAGCAATGCATGGAATTCCTAAAGAATCGATCAAGTCTGCATATGAAGGTTGTTCCCAAGACAGTTGTTCCCGAGACAGCAGGAACAGCTGTTCCCAAGACAGCGGGAACAGCTGTTCCCAAGACAGCGGGAACAGCTGTTCCTAAGACGGCTGTTCCCACGACGGCTGTTCCCACGACGGCTGTTCCCACGACGGCTGTTCCCACAACGGCTGTTCCCACGACGGCTGTTCCCACGACGGCTGTTCCCACAACGGCTGTTCCTAAGATGGCTGTTCCCAAGACGGCTGTTCCCAAAGACGGTTGCTCCTAAAGCAGGCTGATCCTCAACGACTGATCCTAGGCAAGTTATTAAGGGTGCTCCTCATATAATATGAAGATCATCAAAGTTCCGGAGAAGGAACAATGCATGAAGCATTCAAGTGATGCTTCAAAAGGTGCCAACATAGAAGCTACAACATATGAGTTTATGTTTAGATTTTATGTAAGTATTTTAATAACGTTTATGCATAATATGGAACAAAAGGAACACGTGTGTTTTAATATGTTTGAGAAAATAGTTTTTGTAAATAAAATAAAGTTTTATAAAGGAAAAACTTTTGGAAAATAAATAAAACGATTTTGAGAAAATCAACATTGGATTCTGATTTAGAATTCCTTGTTTTCCAAGAAAAGGTTTCTACTTGTTCCTAAAACTACTCCCACTATTTCCTCTAAAATTGAACGTGTTAAAAGTGGTTTGAAGAAGTCTCCCTGTTTCTCTCAATCAACGTGCACGTTACTGCTCCTAGTAACTGTTAGTGGCCGTTGAGGGGAACATGGGAAACTGACCAAGAAAGTTCTTCTATAAAAGGAAAAGGTTTTTCATTTCTCAAATCACAACTGACAACGCACAATATTTCTAAAGAGCTTAAGAGTTTTATCAAAAGTCAGTTTACAAAAGAGCGTGTTCCTAGAGTTTCTGTATTATTCATAAGCTTTATTGATTACTAGAAGTTTCAAATACATCGAGTTGTAATTTGGGGTACAAGGGTTGAGTGATCCTAAAGTGACTTAGAGTCAAGTCAGTAAAAGAGTGTGAAAGGAACAAGGCACTGTAATCAAAGGGGATTGCAGTGGGGAACTCGTGTTCAAGTGGAACTCGAGTTATTGAGTGTGTTGTATTCGAGCGATTACAATATATAAAAGAGTTTGAGGTTTTTGCTTCTTGATAAGGATCAAGAAGTTTCCTCAGTTTTCACAATCTTCGTATTAATTTGATAGCTGTTCCTTTAATTTCTAAATTCCGCAAAGGAACAACCTAAGTTCACGAAAACAATTCACCCCCCCTCTTGTCAAGTGTTCCTACTAGAATATCATACCCGTTAGGACGGAGATGAAGATAAATTTTATACCCGCTATGGGTGATGGAGATAAAAATTTTAGGTGGGCGGCGCCCCATTAACCTCCCTAATTTATTTTTTTGACTACATGAAATAAGAATCTTCTTTGTATAATTAGTTGTACCGGCCTACCGGGTAAATTAGCATGAGCAAATGGAAAAAACAGTCTCGTTTGTACATGAGATTGTTAATTACTATAATCCCTATTGGGCTACTGAGTATAATAAATTCATTAAACTAGTGTAGTATCTGTGCGATGCACGATTTACATTATTTTATACTTCATTCGTTCCTTAAATATCACACCATCTTGATATTACACTATTCACATCACGACTGATCAGTTTTTGTGATTCATACTTAAGAAAAATTGGCGTCATGTGGGGTAATGTTAGATTCGTATCAATATGTATTTTCTAAATATTAATTTTTTTTATAAGTTTTACTTATACATAATTTGAGATATTGAGAATCAAAATAAGATATTAGATGAGTAAAAGTCAACCATGGTGCAACATTTAAGGAACGGAGGAAATATTAAATTTGCATGAAATGTAAACTATAGTTGTAGACAATGATCATCTAAATAGATCTTATACTACCTCCATTTCAAAAAGATCTTTACACTTACTATTTGCACGGACTCCAATGCAATATTTAACTACTAATATATCCAATTTCGTAAGTGAAAAAACCATAAAAATTTGATATTCTGGAAATACATCCCGAGACCAATCTAACAAGATCTTACATGTAACGTTTTGATGTATATAATGGTGAGAATTTACGGTCAAAGTTTTTATACTTTGGACACACTTTTCAAAGCATAAAGAACTTTCTGAAACGGAGGTAGTAAATATTATTCGAATTAAGTTAATGATGATAGATCTGTTCTGTTATTGTCCATTCAATGTCTTTACTTTTTAAAAGGCAAAACAAATATGGGTGTATGTAGATAAACATAAAGTTATTTTCATCCATTGTTTATTTAAATGGTGATACGCACCCGATCCACTTACCTTATCACTTAACATCTCCACCATCTGCTTTATCCAGCTAGAGATATTCTCGGTGTGGGGCGGGGTTGGGGGTGGAGGATGGTCCCTTCACCTCCGTATCCGCCTAAAAGTCTCATCCCCATACCCGCCATCCATTATGGGTAAGGGTACCCATTCGATCATCCCCGCCTCACAACTTGATCATGCGTTCCATAAATCAATCCTAATTCAAACCCTAATTAAATCATAATTGTATTACCCTAAATTCCAAACAAACCCTAAATTTACATGATACAGAAATTTAACAACATACTATCAAAGAATACTTATGAAAGATTTAATCTTTACCTGGAATGACGAGTAAAATGAACTTCCACCCTCTGACACCAAAATGTAAATATCCAAAATGAAAATGAAAACCCGGCTTCAGAAACCCTTATATAATGAAGTAGCGGCAGTTATCAACGGTGCAGCGATTAAGCGTTTGAGGGGGAGGTTATTTTGTGTGGGAGGAATGAGGGGAGGTTTCCGGTTTTGGAGGGAGAGCAAACGAGCGGGAAACGAAATGGTCGAGAGCTCAACTGCTACTGGTAAGTTTATGGAGAGAGAGAGAGGGTGGAATAAGTGTAAAATATAATTTTACTAATTTAGTACAAATTTACAGCTACAAATTTATTACAAATTAAATTAAAAGGAAAAACATTAAACTTTTTGAATTCTGAAAAACTGAATCAGAATTCTAGAGAGAGAATTACGAAATAGAGGGAAATGATATATTGGTGGGCCAAAGCATAAATGGCACTTGAAATTACCCATTTGCCCAAGTTATACCATTTCAACGGTATAGTAGTTAGAGGCTTAAACAACCTCATAGAGATAGATTGTTGATTAAAGTCCTTGAAAGATTGAGAGAATATTTTCCGTAGTTATTTTCATTCATCAAGGCTCAATATATACATATTACAGGCCTATGATTTAGGCGTATAATCCGCCCATGCATCACGGCATATCTGCTAACCATAATGCACAGATATTGCTAACTGATTCTAACTTTACATAATTGCCTAATATACAATAATCTAGAATATATTAACATATATTCTAACACCCCCCCGCAGTTAAAACGGGTGGTTTCCCAACGTTGAGACTGTCCCGAAATTCGTCAAATAAGACTTGAGGAAGGCCCTTCGTAAAAATATCTGCAATCTGATACCGGGACGGGACATGTAAGACACGAACATGCCCTTTCGCCACCTTCTCACGAACAAAGTGGATATCCATTTCTATATGTTTGGTGCGTTGATGTTGCACTGGATTACCCGAGAGATAAATGGCACTCACGTTGTCACAATACACCAAAGTAGCCTTATTAATAGGACAATGTAGTTCTAGAAGAAGGTTTCGGATCCAACATGACTCGGAAACCACATTAGCGACCCCTCTATACTCCGCTTCAGCACTAGACCGAGATAGAGTGGGTTGTCTCTTAGACGACCATGAGAGCAGATTATCACCCATGTAAACACAATAACCCGATGTCGAACGCCGAGTATCGGGACACCCACCCCAGTCAGCATCAGTATATGAAATAAGATCCGAAACCGAAGAAGGGTAGAGGTGCAAGCCATGATCTAAAGTGCCCTGTATGTACCGTATAATCCGCTTAAGAGCATGCATATGATCATCACTCGGAGCATGCATATGTAAACAGATTTGTTGGACCGCATAAGATATATCCGGTCTGGTGAAAGTGAGGTACTGAAGAGCACATGCCAGGCTACGATAGAGAGTCGGATCAGAAAAAGGGGCACCAGAATGAGAACTGACCTTGGGTTGTGTGTTCACGGGGGTCAACGAGGCCTTACAAGAAGTCATACCAGCAGGCGTACTTGCGCTGAGAAAGAAACAACCCACATTTGTGTCGCTTCACCGCAATACCCAGAAAATAATTCAAAGGACCTAAATCCTTCATAGCAAATTCCGAGCTGAGAAGAGACATAATAGAACGGCGGAGAGCATCTGATGATGCTGTGAGGATAATATCATCAACATATAACAAAATGTAAGCCATATCAGAACCCTTACGAAAAATGAACAATGAATTGTCACACCTGCTGTTCACAAAACCAATGGAACACACAAAATCAGCAAACCGCTTGTACCACGCTCGTGGTGCCTGCTTAAGCCCATACAAAGACTTTCGTAACAAGCACACATAATCAGGATGAAATCTATCCCGAAAACCCATAGGTTGATGCATGTACACTGTCTCTTTTAGTTCACCATGTAGGAAAGCATTTTTGACATCTAATTGATGAAAGGGCCAATGCTTGGACAAGGAGAGACTAAGAACAGTACGGATCGTTGCCGGTTTTACAACCGGACTAAACGTCTCACCACAATCAATGCCAACCTGTTGAGTTTTGCCATCACCTACAAGACGGGCTTTATGCCGCTCAAAATCACCATTAGACTTTTCTTTATGGGTAAAAATCCACATAGAACGAATAACATTCACATTAGGCGGACGGGGCACCAACTCCCACGTCTTATTTTTAATAAGAGCATCAAATTCATCATTCATGGCCATTTTCCAATTCGGGTCACGTAGGGCGGTCAATGGGTTACGAGGGATAGGAGATTTCGTAACCGTGGTATGTAAGTTAAGTAGGCGTTTAGGCTTAACAATACCGTGTTGACTTCGAGTCATCATTCGTGACTGAGGAGGATGGATGTTTTGTTGGACAGATGGATTTGTATGTGGAGGAGATGATGATGTGGGCTGGCCCAAAGAGAGAGGCGTGTCTAATGATGGTTGAGAAGATGGGGGAAGTGAGGCAGCCAGGGAGGGTGTTAATTGGGCCGGCCCAGTAGCAGGATCAGTAGGGAACTGATCAGCGTGGGTAGGGGCAGGGTCCATTAACACAGGTTGGGCCTGGGATGGGGAGTTTGGTTGGGCCACGTTGTGGCTATTTTGAGAAGGAGAGGATTGCTGCAAATAATGTTTCAAATATGAAGAAGGTTCATCATCCAAAAAATTAAATGCAGAAGACGAGGGATTGTGTGACTCAGAAAATGGAAACACGTTCTCATCAAAAACCACGTGACGACAAATAAAGATTTTGTTAGATGATAAATCGTAACATTTATAGCCTCTATGGTTCGTAGGGTAACCCAAAAATACACAAGGAGTGGAGCGTGCTTGTAATTTGTGGATAGTGGTGGATGGGAATAGGGGGAAACACAAACACCCAAAAACCCGGAGATGAGAATAAGATGGTTTCCTATGATAGAGGACCTCAATAGGAGAAGCATGACCCAAAAGTTTGCTTGGTAACACATTTAAGAGATATGTAGCCATTTGTAAAGCATGGTGCCAAAAAGATGGGGGTAAAGAAGCATGTTCAAGAAGAGTCCGAATTATATTATTGATAGACCGAATTTTTCGTTCGGATTTCCCATTTTGTGATGATGTGTGAGGACATGAAAGACGAAAAGACACCCCATTATGTTCACAAAATGCCTTAAACTGACCATTCTCATATTCCCGCCCATTATCACATTGAACATTCTTGATTTGACGTTCAAATTGAGTATGAATGTGTGTTTTTAAGGCTAAGAATTTTGCATAGACATCTGATTTTCTACCCAACGGAAATGTCCACAGATAATTTGAGAAATCATCCAAAAATAACACATAATAACGATGACCCATAGAACTTAAAACCGGAGAAGTCCATAAATCACTATGGAAAATGTCAAATGGCAACAAAGTTTGCGAAACTGAGGAATTAAATGGCAATTTAATGTGTTTACCAAGAATACAAGAACGACAAATACTAGAACTACTAGATTTAGTACATTCAATGCTTTTATTGAGTCTAAGAAAATCCAAAATAGAAGCGCCCGGATGACCCAACCGATCATGCCAAAGGGAAGAAGTCACGACCGCAAAAGCAGATGGTGGGGTAGATGGAGTGGTGATGGTGGTGATGGGATAAAGGTCGCCCTGGCTATCACATCTCAGAAGGGCCTTCCCCGTCCGCAAATCCTTCACAAAAAACCCATAAGGATCAAATTCGACAGTTACAGAATTATCAGTAGTAAATTTACGAACTGAAATTAAATTCTTGATGAGTTTAGGGACATGGAGGACATTACGTAAGGCTAAAGGGGGGTTCGGGGAAGGCAATTTAGCGTGACCATAACCACGAATTGGAATTGAATGACCATTACCAACAACAATACCAGTATTAGGAGTGCTCAAATTAAAATAAGACGAGAGATTACCAGATGATGATGTCATATGAGAGGTAGCACCGGTATCCATATACCAATTGTTGTCGGGTGGGTTCAAGCTCATTGTGTGCATAGCCGATTCAACATCCGTCGGAACGAACGTGGGAACATACGATCCCATTGGCGGTGCTGCAGCTGTGTAAACTTGATGTGGATGAGGGCCCAAAACACTTGGCCCAGTTGGTTGCCTATTTGGGCCTGCAGTAGTTGGACGGGTCCAACTTTGTGTTGGATAAGGGCATGGAGGGGTGTAGTGAGGCACCCACTGCCACTGCCAAGAACCGTGGGGTGAAGCCTGCTGACTGCCACCAGAGTTCCGACCACCTGACCCACGGCCACCTGAACCACCTGATCCACCCTTGCCGCCACCATTACCCCGGCCACCGGAGCCACCTTTCCGGCCACCGTTGTGGCGGTTATGGGATTTATTTTTCCCACGATTATGGCCTGAGTTCTCGGTTGACACCGCAACCTCATCAGACGCGACCAACATCGCCACAGAACCACCTTGAGCTGCCTGTTCACGGGCCTCTAACAGAAGAGAAGACCGGGCCTCGCCGAACGGAGGAAGTGGTTTCGCGTGCCGAATTTGGGAGCCAACATATTTGTATGGCTCACTGAGACCCGACACCAACTGAAGGACGAGCCGGCTATTGGAAACCGGAGCACCGACGTTCTTGAGTTGGTCGGAAAGACTCTTGAGGTGCTGACAATATGCAGAAGCAGAGGGAAAATTCTCCAGCTTAGTGGTGGTGAATTCCTGTTCAAGAAGCACGGCCCGAGAATTCTGATGATCCTGGAATATCTCACGTAACCGCACCCATGCTTCCATAGCCGTCGAGTCTGGTTCCATAATGGTGTTCAAGAGATCCGTGGAGATCGTCGAATAAATCCATTGCAAAACCGTAGCATCAAGAGTGGTCCAAAGTTCAATCTCATCATCCGTTTCCGGAGCCGGCTTCTCCGTAGGTGGAGGGATGATGTGATGAAGAACCCTGTGCGAGCGGGCGTGGATTTTGAAGAGTTATGCCCACGTCCCGTATTGGATGTTTTCCATCTCCAAAGTAATGGAGACATGATTTCGAATGTTCGAAACAGATAAAGCCGGGTGAAAGAACGAGCCACCATTGTTGGATTTGTCACCTTTCTCAGGCATGGTGGCTGCAAAGAGGAAGAGAAGAGATGACGGAAGAAGGAGAAGAGGAGAGAGCAAGTAGGGCAGCGGAAGAAAACCCTAACTGACTGATACCATGTCAAGGGACCAACTCAACCAAAAGCTTAAGCTGATGGTTGAAGCCCCAAGATTAGTTTTATACTCTATCACGCCCCCTCACATGAAAGCCCTTTGGGCTTGAAGTGTGGATGCAGCATAGGCCTCCTCATACCTAGCGCGAAATATTCCACTTTGAAAAGAGGGGTGGATGAGATTCGAACCCGTGACCTTTGCGTCACGTTGGCTCTGATACCATGAAAGATTGAGAGAATATTTTCCGTAGTTATTTTCATTCATCAAGGCTCAATATATACATATTACAGGCCTATGATTTAGGCGTATAATCCGCCCATGCATCACGGCATATCTGCTAACCATAATGCACAGATATTGCTAACTGATTCTAACTTTACATAATTGCCTAATATACAATAATCTAGAATATATTAACATATATTCTAACAGTCCTTTTAACTTAATTATTGCTGACACGTGAATTGTGTTGTATTATGGTAACTTGGAAAAAAATGTCATAAAATATGACATGAAGTCCTCCCTCCAGATAAAATATGACACAAGCTTCTGCATCCACCACCGTAGGGAAGTAATTTTAAAGTCTTCATGTAGGTTTTTCATATAACAAAGAATATAGTAGTGTATGTAAAAAAAACTAACTAATTTGATCAAAATATTTGGGGAGACCGTCTGAAAAAAAAATCCAACTCTTTTTTTTTTGGACAAAGGCTAAAGACAACTAAGTTAACGAAAAACTACTACTACTAAAAGAAGTTTAAGACCAAATTGCACATGGTTACGATTTCATGTTCCGTTTTGACTTGCTTCCGATCCACCTTTAGGAAGGTGCATTTTGTGAAAGTCTGCAATTGTCCAAACCATAGGGATATTATTTGCAGTCTTTGAAGAGAGCTCATCAATTAGTTGTGTCGAGTCTGTAAGGATTAAGACTTCCTTCCTATCTATCGTCGCTGACCATTTAAGAGCTTCATGGGTCTCCTTCGCATCCGATGATAAGGCGGAGTGTGTTAGACCATAGTTTCCACCACCGTGCATAGTAGTTCCAACTATTGCCCATCCTCCTCCATAGATCCTAGTCTCCTTCTCCCAAGAGACATCAACCTACAAAACAAAGTCAGAAAATTCATTTTGTCCTTTCCCCAGATGTACATAATAGAAACTTGGTGGCTTAACCAACTATTGTGATGGCAAAGAGCTATCCATAGTGAACTTGTGCGACAACTTGAAGATTCTCAAATCTTATAGAGCTTGATCTATGTACAACAAGGCCAATCTTGCGCGACCATTAGCATTTTGAAAGACCATTTAATTACATGTAATTCAAATACTCCACAACATCGACAAAAACATCCCTAGGCGAGTACTATTCTTACCATCCTTGCTATAGAAGAGCAGGATATAGTTTTGAAACCATTCATGGAACATAATAGTTTCATCATTATCAGAGCAAAGAGATAACGGGCAAAGAGCCTACACAATCTTTGTTATGCAACAAAACCGAAACAAGTGTTGTAAGTCCTTCATATCTACGCCACAATAATCATAATTTGTAGCAACATTAATGTCCCTCCTTGCCAGGTTTCCTTTGACATCAAGAGCATTATGAGATAATTTCCATTGAAATTTTTTCCATTTTGTTAGTTTTAAGAAATTATTTCATTAGCTCATAATTATTTTATTATGAGGAATAGTAGTTGATTAATTTTTAAGGGAGGTGCTAAACGCAGTATGATTTTACTTGACGCAACTTCTTTTACTTTTATTTTTTTCATTATAAAAAAAACCTTAACCCTCACTTAATTTTATTATTTTCACTCAATATTTTTTGATATTATTTCGTTTCAAATAAATTTGATTTTTTTTTGGTGTCATGTGTATCTAATCACATAAGAATACATATTTTGATTGCAATTGACGATTTTTTGACTTGGAATTGAGGTACTTTTCTATTATTTTTCCTGTTTTTTCGAGCTTTTTCATGCACCTTGTATGAAATAAATACTTTTATTTTGTATATATTGAACAGAGTATAATTAACTATTTCGTACAGATTGAACAAAAATTTAATTAGCCATTTTGTACATATTGAACAAGATATAATTAACCATTTCGTACAGATTGAAGATAACATAACTAAGGATTTCGTATAAATTTAACAAAGCATAATACCGTACAAATTGAACATAACATAAATGGGTTATATCATCACTACTAATCTATAAAAAACACCAACTACATGACCAATCAACAATACTTTCATTATAGACAACTGAAAGAATTAGCATCATCATTTTGTTCAAATTTGTACGGAATACTTCGTTCTGTTATGTCCAATCCGTATGAAATGGTTAGTTATATTTGTTCAATCAGTATGAAATATTTAATTATATTTTGTTCAATCTGTACAAAATAGAAGTATTTATTTCATACAAATCGCATGTAAAAGCTCAAAAAACAGGAAAAAACGAAAATTACCTCAATTACATGGTCTTCCAAGTCAAAAAGAATCTTCAACTACAATCAAAATATGTTTCTAATTTGATTAGACACACGTGACACTAATAATAAATCATATTTATTTGAACCAAAACAATATCAAAAATGGTTGGCAAAAAATAATAAAAGTGAGAGTTAGTTTTTTTTTAGAATGAAAAAAATGAAAGTAATAAGGGTTACGTCAAGTAAACTCATGTTGCGTTTAGCAACCGTAATATTTAAAGTAACATTATTTCTCGAATTCCAAACCATTAACAAATAATTCGTCGTGCCGTATAAAACAGGCTACAGGCCTACAGGTAGTGACCAAGCAGTGGGCTTATCCGCTATAATGTGTTTCTTAGAAGCAAGATAGGCCCAAAGTATTGCCCATTGGGCCTACTAAAGCAAAATGATCTGCATATTAGAGTTTTCCTAATAGACACACGAAACCTGATTTACGTTAAAACATATTAGGTGCATTGTGGTATGTCGTGCACCCTTTCACATTTTTTCCAAACTAGTTGTTGGCCCGTGCGCTAGCGCGCAGGGTCCCCCGAGATATAAAAGTCTATTAGGTAAAAAATCAGTACAAAAAACTTTATGGAAAATGCATACATATCGTCAACACAAAATCATCATTCATGTCAATCAAGTTCGGTGATCTATGAAACACGAAATAAAGATGCCATAAATGAATTGAACATGAATTGGATGAAATAAGAGAAATAAAGATACCATAAAAATTCCTAATGTTGATTACCTTTCAATAAAAATCCAAGATGTTCCATAAATCAAGAATCTAAACAAACCAATACTATTCACAGACACTAAGATAGCCGCATGACAACAAAAAAGAGTTGCCTATAACACACCACGTCTAAACTAGCACAACCACTGCCAATCATATGGTGACACAGTCAAAAATATAAAACACCATATAAAGATATACTAACCCCGAATCACACTTATCTAAGTAATTTATATGCATATGTCAGAAGAGAGATTACCGGAGACCTAGGTCAAACAAACTCACTCGACCCCTTAGATTGAGCACACGCGGAACTCAAACCTGCCAAAGGTTAACAAATAAATAGATGATTAGACCAGAGTAAATTCATGTCTTGTATAAACAACTGATTAAAAGAAAGGATATATACTATGCATGTATAGCTAGATATCTTGACTGGATACAAGCACATCAGAAGCTTGTAATGTCTATGCTTGAGAAACGGGTAATCCTATATGAACTGCAGTTTGGCTTTGATCTACAGCAGCAATGTGGATGTGTTGTCTTGGACAGTACCCAATTGTTGCACTTAAGATTGCACACTCTAATTTGGGGAAGTTTGGAGTGTAAGATTACAAAACTATGCAATAAGATAAACTCAGAGAGACCACCAGTACATAATACAATAGAGAAGCAGATGCATCTTAACTTACATGATAACTTTGTGCATGTTCCTACACCTGGCGATGCATAATTTGAATTCCACATATGTTGTGTAGTATTGAAGACTCCCTAAATGAACATCTAGAACAATGAGATATGTAGTCGGTGAAGGAAATAATGCCCTTGGTCCAAGTATGCATTCTATGTTAAGTCTAATAAATGCGGTTCAGTATTAATTAACAAGTTAATAATTCAGTGAGATCAAGTGAGCTGAATGCCTAGCTAGAGGCCGCTTCAGTTCAAGTGGAATTTATGATATTAATCCACAGCTTACTCTTGACTGAACCCGTAGGGTCACACAAATAGTACGTAAACGGATCAAGTATTTAAAGGCATTAAATACTCTATCTATGGATATTCGGAATCGACGGATCTTGGTTTCAGTGGGAGCTGAGATCGTCACAAGCAAGAAATGAATACTCCGGAAACGATAATATTGCCGGAATCGGAAATATGGATCGTATCGGAAATATAAATATTATCCAAGTCGTAGATGTTGCCGGAAACGGAAACATGGTACGTATAGGAAAATATTATCGGAAATGGAAATATTGCCGAAATCGGAAATATTGCCGGAAACGGAAATATTGTCAGAATCGGAAATATTATCGGAATCGGAAAATAATTCCGGAAACGGAAATATTAAATATTTGTTCGAAATGGAAATTAATTCCGGAATCGGAAATATTAAATATTGTTCGTATCGGAAATGAATTCCGGAACCGGGAATTTAATCGGAAGCGTATCGTACGAATAAGCATCGGACGAGGCCTGCCGGACGAGGGCCCAGCACGAAGCCAGGCCATCGCCCAGCAAGCCAAGCGCGCCACACGAACATCCAAGGCCACGCCAGGCCCAGCGCAAGGCCAGGCCCAGCAGGCCATGGCAGCGCGCGCAGCGCGCGCAGCAATGGGCTGCGAGCTGTGCTGCTGCTCGCGTCGGCTTGCGGCTCGCGTGGGCTGAGTGGCCGTGTGGGCTGTGCGCGGGCATGGCCTGCACGCTCGTTGGTCATGCTCGTGTAGAGTTTGTGTTCACATACGAAACCTAAATTGTATAGGATTTGTTTGATGATTAAATTCCTAATCCTAAAAGGATAAAATTAATTAGTTAGAGTCCTACTAGGATTCTAGTTTAACTAATTAGTATCCTAATAGGATTCCAGTTCCTTTTCCATACCTCTATAAATAAGGGCCTAGGGTCATTATTTGCGGGTACGATTGAAGTATTCAAAGGGTAAGTTTTTGAAATAAAATTAACCATACACTTGCAAACACTACCCGAAATTCCTAGTAACCTTAAGGGCGATTCTAGTTGGTCTAACTTGAGGCGGATCCGGACGTACTGTGGACTATCTACGGAGGGACGACATTTGGAGTCCTAAAGACTTGTTCTTGTTCGGTTCGGGCGCAGCTAGGGAAGGCACGCTACAACATGTATGCATCAATTCTATGCTAAATGATTATGTGAATATAATATGCTTTCCTGGCTTTATGGTTTTTCCGCATGATTTATGAATTTTCATATGTATCATAACCTAACAGTGGTATCACGAGCCTCTTATTATTTTCATAATCTAAATTGCATAAACATGGTTAAATATTACAAATTTGCAAGTATTAAAAAGGGGTGATTAATTTTCGTAATTGTTAATTAATTGCAAATTGCGTTTATTTAATTATACGTACGCATTTTTTCGGCAGTTTCTTCGTTACTCATCCAAATCGAGTGATTTTTGTGTCAATTCCGCATGTAAAAGGCATTCTAAAATTTTGACAAAACTAGTATTTTTCGGCCGAACCCAGAATTCTCAAATTCGAAGCCTAACTATGACTTTTCGGAGGTTTTAGTTTTTCGAATGCAAAATTTCGTAAATTTAAGATGTCAAATTAAATATTTGCGATTCTTGTTGATAAATCTTGAATTTTTGATTGACCTACTGTATATGTTTAACAAGTTTGAATGCCTAGCCTTGTTAATTATGCAATCTAATTTGTAATTATGATTAATTTGTTGAAAATTGGAATAATTTAGAATTAATTTGATTTTCATAATTAGTTATAATTTAATTAGATACCTATGATTAAAAACCACCATAAAAATTGTAAATTTATGTTAAATTTTAAATTTTTATGACCTAGACTTGAATCCATGTTAATCGGAAATCAATTAAATAATAAATTTTCGATTTTTCGCCCTAAAATTATGAAATTAATATTATTTATTAATTTGTCATTAATTTTGAATATAAATTTTTAATTTTTTATGCGATTCGCTCATATAACTTGCACGCACAAAGCAATGGACGCTACGTGTTACCCTTAAGAGGTGTTGTATAGTGCGGGCATGTGACGACGAGCAAGGGAGCTCGTCGCCCATGCGGTACGAATGCAGCGAGCAAGGGCATGATGCACGAGCACAAGGCAGCAGCCCTGCCTTGTGTCGTGGGCTGTGAGCAATGGGCGCATGGGCAAGGGCGAGAGCAAGGCACGAGCAGTCGCGTGAGGGCAGCAAGCGTGCTGCGCCACAGCGCGCACTACCTCGCGCAAGCATGCGGAGCCTCGCGCGCAGCGAGCGCTAGTGTGCGTACCACGAGCGCTACGCACAGCGTCGATGGCTCGCGCGCAGCGAGCGTCATCTCGCATACTGCTGCCTCGTGCGATGAGCGCAAGCTCGCGTGCGGGAAAGGCAGGCGCGCAGCGAGCGATGGCTCGCATAAATCGAGCGATGGGGCGCGCAGCGAGCGATGGCTCGCGTGCATCGAGCGCTGGCGCGCGCAGCGAGCACCAGCTCGCGTGTTCGATTGATGCCTTGCGATGGTGAGCAGCAGCGATGCGACGCAGCGCATGGGCTGCGCGCACATGGCCAGCGATGGCTGTGTGCGTGTGGCCCATGGGCGTGCGTTGCGTGATATTGTTGCGTTGCGATTAAATCGTTTTAAAAATTTTAATTTGAAATTTTCAGTTTACGTAATTTTAATTAATTTTAAAATTAATAATTTAAATTATTTTCTTGGATTTTAATTTTGAGTATTGTAATTATAATAAATTTTATTTATTCTAATTATTTTACTAAAATTAAAATCATGAATTAATTTAAATACGACTGAAATTAAATTAAATTTATGGATTCAATTATAAATTTATATGAGCTTTAAATTTTAATTAAATTTGTATGTTTCCGGTTAGACTAGAAATACATTTTTATGTTTAAAATTAGTAAAGCATATGAATTTATTGGTTTAAGTGGGAGCCCTTTTTAGTCATATACTCTTGATTAGGTCTACAAATCCTTAAGGTTAAAACAACTTGATTAGAATTAATAAGGACTGAATAATTTGTAGATTATTGGTGCCCTTGATTAATTGCTGCAAATGTTTATGTGATGCATAATGTGTTTTACTAACCAGCTATGTGGGCCATTCATGATAATGAATGGGTGAATGGTATATATTGTATATGTACTGTTTTGCAGGTTATGAAGTGACTAGTATGGCCCAAATAGGATAGAAAATATGGTCTGCGTACCACTAATTTGAATGTAATTGGTCTAAAGTACCAAAATTGTTTTTCAATTCAAATATGGTCTGCGTGCCATCAAATAGTTGTAATTAGTTTTAATTATAGCTTATCCTATTTGAAGAAAATGGTGCCTCCCACGGAGATTTTCAAGACGGACTTTGAAGTTGAAGCTTCAAGATGAAGTCGGGCCATACTAGATCACATTTATCTTATGCATGCTTTAAGTTATTTATTGCTTTAAATATGTCTTAATTATGCATGAGATTGTGGCTTGATTATGTTGCATGATTAAGGATTTTAGTTCACTTAAAATCTAACCAACATAGTAAGAGCCTTAAGTTCCAAACTTAAAAATTGAGTTATAAGGTGCCATGCCAAAATATACACTTGCTTGGATATCCTTTACATCAATCTAGTAATAGTTTTCGCTCAGCGAGGTGTTACTTATTGGTCCTAAAGGGACAAGGTACACAAATAATTGTGAGTACATGTTAGTTTTGGTGAAACTCAACGATATAAGTAAGGAGTCCTTTTATGTCGTGGCAAAATCGATAGGTTTACCTAATAAGTTCTTAGACGTACCTATCAACCAAGAATAGTTTCTAGACTATTAGCAAAAGGCTTTTGCTTACCTAAAATGTTTTAGAATTGAGTCGACAAACTGTGCTTAATTCTTCAATGGTTTTAGGGTCTTTGAATCATTTTATTCACACCTGCCGGAACACATAATTCGAATAAAATGCTAATGACTTGTTTAAATTGCATGATTGCTTTCATTTTCAAGTTATTATTCATGATAAATGTTTAGACTTTGCATGCTTCAATGTATGTTTTAATTATTGTTTATAATTAAATATCTTGCACTGCAATAAATCCTTTTAGAAAGGTAACAGTAAATTTCCTCGATTGGTAGTGCATTCAAGAACGATTCACGGAAATGAGAGAAAATGAGCGATTTAAAATGTACGTTTCTTTTAGCGACTTTTATGGTTGTTTTCGAGTATCAAAGTTGAATGGCAAACCGATTGGTGCTTGTGAATTCAAAATACAATGTAGTTTTGAGATCATAAAGCATTGAGTTTAAACACTCGGCTTTACCAATGGTTAACAACCTAATATCTTTGTCCATTTAATTCTCGAATGAGTCTAGTCCCTAGACAGTCGAATAAGATTGATGCTTAGAGAACTTTAGAAGCTTCTGGTAAGATCATCTAGTTGAAACAGAATATTCAACATAAATAAAATGGTAAGAACTCTGTTGGAATGACATCGGACATGTCTAACAAAGTATAAAAGTCAACACTATAGAATTCAATTCTTAAGACTATAAGAAAGGGTACAAGAAATAGGAAAACAAGGAACAAATGAAAGGAATTTACGATTCCGTTTCTACCTATAAGTTTATGTTTAAAGAGAAGTGACCTAGCAATCAAACTTCCTTGGTATCATATACCGCTTGAGGTTCTTACTTCAGTAAAAACTCAAACAATGGAATCTAGGCTACACTAATGACCTACAAGTGGGAAATGAAGCATGGCAATGCTACATTAGTTGTAGGGTCATCTAGTTTGTTTTAAGTCCTTTCAAAGGCTGGAACTTAATGGATATTTTGTTCCATAATCAGCATACCTAAATTTCTGTTTCAAACACAGAAAGACTCACATTCAGAAGAACAAAAACAATGTTTGTTTGTTTATTTGAATGAAATGGTCATTTACGGGTTGAGTCAATATGCTTGATTAAAACAAACAACTCTTTAAAAATAAAAACTTTACTAGGTGCAAATCAAACCCTTGATTTGAGTTCCACTAATCTTTGGCATTGTTGCTTAGACCATATCAACAAGTTAACATTCAAAACCTCTATTTTAATGGACTTTTGAAAGTTCATTGATTTCTAGATCAATTTAAGATGACTAGTCTTACTTGTTGAAAGTAACAAAAGATATGAACTATTATTAGAACGCCTAGACAATTGAGTTCAAAGCTAAAGAAAGATTTTATGACTTTATTATTTCACATGGATTTGAGTGAATATAGGTTTATTGACTCAAATGTGATATAAGTTGAATCTGTTTGGGTAGTTCCAAGATTCAGAAGTATAAAATCCACTTGGCAAGAAATCATAAAGATCTAGGTTAGATCATGTTGATGATTACTTGAGACCAAATATGATCATCAATGGTTGTGTGTTGTAATTTCACAATCTAGGTCCATAAGATATGGCATATCTTAGTTGGAATAATCGAAGTCAATTAGTACTTGATTCGATTAATGATGAATCATAAGGACTTTTCCTATAATTTCTAAAACAAAATGCTCAACTACCACCAAACTAAACCAAATTCGTCAAAGCTATTGAAAAGTAATTTCAGAATATCTTTTTTCATAATATATCTAAAGAGTTCCTAAACTCAGTGGGAGCTTAGTGTTTGTTATTCAACAAACTAAGGCCCAAGTATAGATATATGTTTCATTGTGATTTATTCAAATGAGATACAAGGGTATTGTTTCTACCACGAATTTTTGAGAACATAATGTTTGTTTGCTCGAAATAATGTCCTTTTGGAGATTCGTTTCCAAAATGACAAGTGGGAGAAAATAGACCTCGAAAGTGTTCAAGGCGAACAACAAACATAAACGGACATTCCGGAGGCTTTTCGAAGTGCTTCAGAAAATCCGAACTTATTCTTTAAGGACTTTAGAAGTGGTTTTAGAGAATAGACATCTCTTAGAAGACTTCACAAGTGCTTCAAGGAGAAACAGAATATTCAAAGGACTTTCAAGTGGCTATTGATATTCTATTTGTTTGATGTTCTATACCCAAGTAGGCATAGAGTTCAAGTCACTGAAACTATGCGATTCTTCTATTAGATAGTGAAGAAACCTACAACTTACAGTCAAACTATTATCACAAAGATTAATGAGTTTGTGACTTGTAAGAAAGCTATGACGAAACCCAGATTCCCTAAAATGGTTAAAGGCCATATATAGACTCAAATGTTTTAAATGGTTAGAGGCCATAAAACATACTAAATGTTTTGATGACAAAATTGAAATTTTGTTGATTTGCAAGAATAGTTTCACACCTATTGGTTGCAAGTTTGTTTTAAGGATAAAAACCATCAAACATGAAATTGTGTTCACACACAAAGCTAGATTAGTTGCTAAAGGTTACAAGCAAATTCACGATGTGGATTGTGTTGAAACCTCATGCAAAATCGTAATGCTTAAGTCTATAATTCAAGCAATGATTGCATATTGGTACATATGGCAATTGGATGACAAAACATCTTCCTCGGTCAAATGTTGGAAGAAACTATGTACATGGTATGTCATAGGATTTGTGGATCCAAATAAATGCTTGAAAAGAAAAGCTAGTTTATAAAATCTAAGTACAGATTTAAGCAAGCAAATTGGGAATTAGAAATGTATTTTAGTGAAGCTAATAAGTATTTTAATTTCATAAAATGCACATAATTCTTATAGATATATAAGAAGTTTAGTGGGAGTACATAAAACTTAATTGGTCCTATGTGTATCACACACATATCTCTCTATTGTGAAATAACATTCAAATGATAATGACTTAGATTTGAAATTATTCATCAATGATGGACCAAGGCGAAACTTAGTACATACTGGGTATTAAGATCTATTTGCAAAGATCTTATATTAATGTTTTGGATTAAGTAATGGCATTTACTAAATCAAACACGAAAGACTCCATTGGAGATATTCGACCCATGTGAATAAATCTAAGTAAAGAATGTTTGAACTATGTATAAGCATTTACTAAGTTAAACATCCAAGGATCTAAGTAAGATTCTTAACCTATATTATATGTCAAAGAATTTAGCTGGATTTAGTATCTACTGAAACTAGATGAGCTAAAGTTACATGAATAGAATTCAATTGGGAATTATTCTGCAAAAGAATTTATCATGTATGATATAATATGAGGATCGCCAAAAACGTATCATATGACTTTAGGCATGACGAACATATACCAATCTCTATTGATCTAAGTGAAGATCAACTAGATTGAGATCAAGAACACTTATGGTACTTGAAAAGGTACATAGGAATAGTTCTTGATTCAAGGAAATAAAGATATGCTCAATATTGATGCTACACGCATAAACACTGGCAAAGGATCAAACAAGACCCCTTGGAGTTAACCATTGACAAGGACGAGCTAAAGAGCATCGTGTTTTGAAATGGCAACATGGATTGAAGACCATGAGTTGTTGCGTGGGAAATTAAAATAATAATTTCTATGTTCTAAGATATAGTTGGAGAGTCTTCCACATATCTGTGAACTGCTTGGATAAGTAGATCCAAACAAAGTATCACTAGCAACCTATACAGTTGAAGTAAAAGTAATTATTGCCTAAGAAGCAATAAAATAGAGTTGTTTATATGAGTTCTTCATTGAATTTGGGAAGATCACATGTCTGTTGACTTAATGGTTCTTCATTGCAAAATGCGTAGAACCACTAATGTAGCAAGAAAGACTAGATCACAAAATAAACATACTCAAAAGTTCTTATCATCATATCTCGAAGAACATTCGATGAAAAGGATGTTAAGATTGGCAAAGCGTGATAACTAAACCTATGCAACAAGTGAGAAGCAACACTCACGTTGTAGCACTGGAAATCAAGCATAGCTTTGAATTCCATGAACTGTTTTAAGGATGGGTTCGAGGCCCATGGCTGTAGAACATTAGGGTTAAACATTTATCATATATGAAATGTATTTTCATATTCCATTTAATCTTGGTTTAGTATTAAATGATGAGTCCCTTCAAATTTGACGATATATATTCAAGATAGACTGTCAGGACCAGTCCTGTGACTAAGAAATGTCTATCAAGTGAACTTGAATGTCAAAGGTTGAAAATGGTCCCTAGTCGGAGTTTTCTATAAAATTGGACGCAAAGAAAACGTTAGACGACTAGAATGCAAGATGACTAGTAGTTCTGTTTCTTGAACTATGTGGACATGGCAATGTCATAATCATTTGCATAGATACTTACTTTGGGAAGACTAGTATCGGACATACCTATGAAACTTTACTGTAAGAGATGAAAATCTGTCATAAGTAAATTTCATTAAAAATTATTAGACACTAAATCCTCAATACCTGAGTGATTTGAGATTACTTGTTTGAGAACTGGTTGCTTTGACGTTGACCAACCGTCGCACCGTAAAAGGAGGCTATAAAGGCAACGCTCAGGTAATCACCTATCAAACGAAGTCTAATCTCAAGATCGCAAGATTGGGATTGTCCTCCCATAAATCGGGATGAGATGCTTAAAAGTTGTACAAGGCCACTCGGAGAGCTAGAAACTGTGAAATGCATGGCCGTGCTCGGATGAATCATAGGCTATGATTATCTGTTTATTTGATCAGTTGAACTCTGAAACCGAGAAACACCTCTGGACATAATAAGGATGACAACTCTTACCTTATGTTCAAGAGCAAGCATCGAGCGACAAAGGAATTAGGAAATGCACACTTGTCCCTAAGGACAAGTGGGAGACTGAAGGAAATAATGCTCTTGGTCCAAGTATGCATTCTATGTTAAGTCTAATAAATGCGGTTCAGTATTAATTAACAAGTTAATAATTCAGTGAGATCAAGTGAGCTGAATGCCTAGCTAGAGGCCGCTTCAGTTCAAGTGGAATTAATGATATTAATCCACAGCTTACTCTTGACTGAACCCGTAGGGTCACACAAATAGTACGTAAACGGATCAAGTATTTAAAGGCATTAAATACTCTATCTATGGATATTCGGAATCGACGGATCTTGGTTTCAGTGGGAGCTGAGATCGTCACAAGCAAGAAATGAATACTCCGGAAACGATGATATTGCCGGAATCGGAAATATGGATCGTATCGGAAATATAAATATTATTCAAGTCGTAGATGTTGCCGGAAACGGAAACATGGTACGTATAGGAAAATATTATCGGAAATGGAAATATTGCCGAAATCGGAAATATTGCCGGAAACGGAAATATTGTCAGAATCGGAAATATTATCGGAATCGGAAAATAATTCCGGAAACGAAAATATTAAATATTTGTTCGAAACGGAAATTAATTTCGGAATCGGAAATATTAAATATTGTTCGTATCGGTAATGAATTCCGGAACCGGAAATTTAATCGGAAGCGTATCGTACGAATAAGCATCGGACGAGGCCTGCCGGACGAGGGCCCAGCACGAAGCCAGGCCATCGCCCAGCAAGCCAAGCACGCCACACGAACAGCCAAGGCCACGCCAGGCCCAGCGCAAGGCCAGGCCCAGCAGGCCATGGCAGCGCGCGCAGCGCGCGCAGCAATGGGCTGCGAGCTGTGATGCTGCTCGCGTGGGCTGAGCGGCCGTGTGGGCTGTGCGCGGGCATGGCCTGCACGCTCGTTGGTCATGCTCGTGTAGAGTTTGTGTTCACATACGAAACCTAAATTGTATAGGATTTGTTTGATGATTAAATTCCTAATCCTAAAAGGATAAAATTAATTAGTTAGAGTCCTACTAGGATTCTAGTTTAACTAATTAGTATCCTAATAGGATTCCAGTTCCTTTTCCATACCTCTATAAATAAGGGCCTAGGGTCATTATTTGCGGGTACGATTGAAGTATTCAAAGGGTAAGTTTTTGAAATAAAATTAACCATACACTTGCAAACACTAGCCGAAATTCCTAGTAACCTTAAGGGCGATTCTAGTTGGTCTAACTTGAGGCGGATCCGGACGTACTGTGGACTATCTACGGAGGGACGACATTTGGAGTCCTAAAGACTTGTTCTTGTTCGGTTCGGTCGCAGCTAGGGAAGGCACGCTACAACATGTATGTATCAATTCTATGCTAAATGATTATGTGAATATAATATGCTTTCCTGGCTTTATGGTTTTTCCGCATGATTTATGAATTGTCATATGTATCATAACCTAACAGTCGGAACCAGTTTAGGTTGCTTTCTGATTCGATTCAGGCTCCTGTCGCATATCCATTGGCATCATAACCCCCATGCGGATACCCATAGGCCATATCCATATGCTTTGTTCCAATGCCCCTGGCCATGTTGAACCTGAAAAGTTGGAGAAAGAAGATATGTTTGTCAAAAAAGAAAAATCAAACATGCAAAACAAATCCATTCACATTGCTCAAAAGTAAAACAAGCAGACATGTTTAGCTACTGGACTACGAGACCATGAAAGTTTAACACTCTGCAATCCTATCTGAGCTCCACTCGTGCTGCTAATGTTTGTCCTTCAGCAGCTCTTAAGTTAAAGCAACAGAAAATCAAGCTTTAGCAGTAAACCCAAAATATACAATTAAAAGTAACCAACAAAACATGTCAAATTAGCTGAAAATCGAGAGTAGTTATCAAATTTGAAAACTTTTTTCAATATTTCCCAATCTAAACAAAGGTTTTTTTCTTATAAAAAAATTATTGAATAAACACATTAGATTCTTATAAAAGAATCAGTGAATAACCTCATTAAAGGCTCAGTTTGGAATTAATTTTAGAGACACACATAAAATCCTCAACATTGGATATTTTAGTCTCTAAAAACAAAAATATATTTTGAAACTCACCCATGGAATCTCAAAGAGTAGTTACAAAAGAATTATGAGACCGAAATTGAGTCTCATTAATGAAGATGATCTAAGAGTCACCACACTAATTTATCATACCCGGCGCAATCTCATCCCCCTGTTTAGATATGAGGAATTCAAACAAAATAAAGGCCACGTTGCATAAGGAGCACTCATTTAACATTTTACCAATCTACATCTGAGAGATACAAGAGCACTCATTTAACAAAGATTTGGTACATAACCAACTATAAGGGAGATTATAAGCATCAGGTCCTCATAGTTAAAATGTTCTCTACTAAACCTCTACGATCTAATAAGCTCATGGCAACAAGAATTACAAACTTATTCCCAGCTAAAATTACTATAATAAGAACATTCAAACCCCATAGCAGACGCCCCAGGGAGACACCTAATAAAAAGATGCAAACCCATAACAGTCACCCCGGGGAGACATCAAACATATAGGGACTACAGTCACTTTTGATTACTTTTGACTTAAAAAGATCTAATATGCCGACATAGTCATTGATCAACCACGAGACAGAAAAACGCAACAATTATTACGAAACCCTCAAAGATAGAACATCAACATACTCATACATATTGTTATCGATGACGACCCTTAAAATTTTCGTTGTTATCTCTTTGTTAAGACGCGGTCGTCTGGGATTAACTACTTCTCCTTCTTAATGTAACAAATACAAACCAGTAATTAAGTTCTATGAAATCCCTAATTCTCAAAATGTTAAATTTTTCCAGAAAACTAACCAAAATCAAATCACGAACACAACCTGAACTAGTGCCACAAAGAATCAAACAGTTTTTATGGATGCTTGTAAAATAAAGTTAAGCAAGGTGCATCCATAAAACTTGTTTTACTCTTGTACCAAAATCAAACCCCATTATCCTGATCACACCCTCCTCAAGAAATTAGCTCGACGTCGACTACTTGTACCAAAAATGTTCCTTGGTGATCACCAATCAGCTCCTAGCTTTTTAATTGTATCCTCAAACTAACTATCCCATGATTAGAATCCATACTCAATTAGAAGTTGACAGTGATTAGGAAATAGAAAAATTAGATTATTTTTCACTCCTTCGTAGTACAGTATACACCAAAAATACTTAAATTTCTACCCTTCATTCTACCATTATTAATATCTTACTTCCAACTTACATTAACCACTCTTCATTTCAAGAAAATCCCAGAATTATGCATATTAAGCATCAAGCACTACAAAGTTCGCAGCAATCACAATTTTCCAATCATTACAAGCACCCTAATCATTTCAATAATAATAAAAGTTAGTTTTAAATTTAGCATATAACAGATAATTAACAAAGAAATTTGTGCCAAAAAAGTTACCTGCTCCAAATCTGTTTTAAAATAAGTAGATTTTACTACTTCCTCCTTAGCCATATTTCCAATATAATTATCAAGAATCTCAATCACATTCTTGTGTAAACTCTTTGCTACAAACTATGCCTCTATTCTTCCTCCATGCCCATCATTAACCCCCCCCCCCCCCCCCCCCCAAAAAAAACATGCGAAATTAAACAAAGTACCCTGATTTAGCAACAGAAAGAAAAAAAACACCCGAAAAACATGATCATTTGAAAAAAAAATCAAAGATACTAAATAAACTGCTAATCATAAGAGATTTTTATATCTACTCAAACCCTCTACCAAGGCTTTGTAATCATCAAGCTGCATATCCACAACCGCTATTTTATATACGAGCTCCTTATTCTTTTTGCCTTTACAAAATAAATTTTGTAGTACCAACATAATAGACATAATATTATTGAACCAACATAAAATATGAGCATTTTGGGTTAGGAAGAGTCCTTTCTTTCCAAGAATTGTCAAGACTTTTTTTGTCTTATCCATGTTTACTTTAACTGCAAAAGAGTAAAGTAGCTTCGTTTGTTGCACTAAAGCAACTACCTTTGGGTCATCCTTTTGAAGAAATATCCCATCTAACCATCTAATTTCTTGTCATCTGTAATTAATTCTGTAATATAATTGATCAGTTTACTCATTTAAAGAAACCCATTCAAAAGGTAATGGCATTACATGAAGACGGTCAAGCTCCTTAAGTCAGAATTAATTTTAGCAAATTCAAAAGACAAAAGTTAATAACAAAAAGTTGACAAATAATTGGAATGGAGCTTTCAAAGTCATTACCATTGATCAAAGAGTCCTTAGTTGTGGACGCTAGTGAATTATCGATATCGCAAACATTTTGGTCCATACTTCACCATTGCAAATGGAGGTCTCGGGTGCTTCCCCGATGAACCACATTCCTTGAGCAACTTGTTTAGATAATTTAAGTTTATTGCCAGACGTGGAATATGCTCCTTCATGTATTAAGAATGTATAATGAATCAACTCAACAATTATCAAGTCCTAAATTCTACATATTTCTTTTCAAACAAGAATATTCAATCTAATCCAATCCAACACAGCAACACCGAGATAAACTTAGCAAACCTTAATTGCAAATAAAACCTTAAAATCCAAACCCCTAAAATGAGCTTCCATTTTAAAGGGAGAAACATTTTTTCTGTAACATACCCAACATTTCACAAATTCACCAAAAACGATAATAATTTAAAGAAAAAATTAAAAAATACAACTAATAAAACCCTGATATCAGCCCACAGTCAAGTACTTGCAAATCAGTTAACACCATAATGATAAAAACACTAACAATAACTACTGTAACATAATTTCGTTACTAATACTAGTCCATAAATACAAAAGATACATTATTAGTAATGGGCTTCTAATTAACCGATTATTAAAAAAAATGTACTAGTAACAAGCAATTTGTACATAACAATAACAATTATTTCAATTATTTCTACATTTGTAATCATTCAAACAAAGCAATTCTTTAAGTATCAGCAATTTGGTAGTAGCTAACAGATCAGAAGCTATTGAGAGGAATCTGAACACATTAATTTGCTTTGTTTATCGTAGTTCTTAATGTTTTTAACATAACCAGAAATCAACTCTTTTACTCGGACAGCCGAATCTTACCTTAGTGAGCTTGAAGGCGACATAATTAGCAAAGACTCCATCAAAATTCAGCTAAGCATTTCTACAAAGAAACAATATAAATCAAGAAGACTACTTACCTGCTGCATTGCTGACAGAACCATGGTTCTTGACCCTCCAATTGTAACTCTTGGATCTTGTAGTGCATCTCACATACTTTATGACGTCGGTGGTAGTCCCGACATTTACTAAAGTCGACCTTGCCCCTGTCAACCAAGCGTGCAACCAATTGGCCACTGCTACCACCCGGTGTTCGGGGCCTCTTTGATGATCCAGCTGTTGATGAAAATGGGTCCATAAGAGAAGTTTTGTGACCCTTCAAGTTGTTAGCAAATTATTTTTACAATGTCACCCAAACTTCCAAGTTTCAAATCAACAAGGCTCTCCCCTTCTGACTTCCCTGCATCAAATCTTGAGAACCCAAAAATGGCTGAAATAGTAGAAAACCCTCTCTTCTCCAACTCAGCCTTGTCACTGTAATTTTTTTAAAAGATTATAGCCCATATAACAACCTTCTCATTCCCAAAAATTTTCCTCCCTACTCTTATCTTCCTGTATTGAAAATGTGACAAAATGAAATTAATATGACAATGAGAAAAGCTAAGCGTATACTCCCATTTCATGTTATTTTAGGGAAATCACCTCAAAGACCTCATAGATGTTGATGAACTATTTGCTTGAAGAGGTTGCACAGATTAAAGGAATTTCTCAAGAAGCAGTGAACTAAATTTTAACCTAGGAAAATTAAGGCTAAAATTTCACCAATACTACTCATCTTAATATAAAAACCTCAATTTTAAGAAACACAAACTAATCTCCAAATCTCCGGTTAGGGATACTCCAATACGGAGTAATTCAATTAATTCACATCATCTGAAACATCAAAACCCCCCAAAAACATCGATATATTTACATGATCGAAATTGTAAACCCTAATCTGAAGCTTCAAAATCCCCCAAAAATTCGAAAATTAAATACACACCTAGAAAGTTCGAAAAAAGATCAGGAATTGAGGGAAGTAAGAGAAAAGCACCTGAAATTCCTTTAAAGTCGAAAGAATGAGATAGAATAGGATAGGATTAGATGATAGAAATTGTAAAGCCTAATCTGAAATACCAAACACCCAAAAAATCAAAATATAAATACATAGACATAGAAAATTCTAAAAAACCATAAATTGATGGAAGACAAGAAGAAAATGCCTGGAATTCCATTGAAATCGAATAAATGAGATGGTTTGGATAGATCAGATGTGGAAATTCTCAAAGACCCGACCTAGGGCTCAAAAATGGAAATGAAGAATGAGAAGGAAGCAGAGCGATGAAGGACGTGATATCATCAAGAGAGGATAAGGGAAAAACCATAAATACACTTTCTGTAAGCTACAAGACAAAAAAAATTGTGCATAAAATTGGGAGTATTATAGTAACTTCACTATTGTAGGAATAGTAATCTCAACTCCTTGCTTTTACAAGTGTTAGGATGTGAGAGGGACAACTAATAAGCATTAAAATATCATTGGGTGTAAGGGACATCCGAGTGCACCTAATAATTTAAAGATTTTAAAAATCATGTTACGAGCAAAGCTAATGGTCGACGGAAAGGGCTTCCAAAAGTTATAAACTAGCTTTTTGGCCCGTTCGATGAACGGGTATGTATACAAAATTTGATTTTGTCACTCTTAAAAAGTTATACTGTTTAGGGCTTTGGCTATCATTTTGAATATCTAACACGTATTATATGCATTACGCCATTATGCAATAATGTACCAAACTCGACCAAACATCTAAAAAGAATTGAAATCTCTTAACCTCAACTTTATTACATCAAAACACAACAAAGAAAAGACTCGGACTGATAAGTAGCAAAATAATAGAGATTACTTTTTTATTTTATATATAATTAGTTATATTGGTTTCATCTTGCCTATAAATATAGATTTGTATCAGTCACCCATAGACAACTAAAACATACGGAGTATCATTTGAATCCTAACACTTATAAAGCTTCATACTTTGATTACTATTCACCCAATAGTGCATTTACGTGCATGCCCCTCATTTCCTTCTTTGTTTTATTTTGTCTTATTCTTAACAATAGAGCATTTACGGTTTCACCCTTCCATTGCTATACAAAATGTATTGTTTTCTTTGGGTATAATTTCCTATATATTGTATCTTCGAACTATCAATTAAAACGCATATGGTTTCTATTTCTTGTTACATGTAAATCCAACATCTAACTTTAACATATCATTTCTAGCATTTACCATAAATTGTAAGTTCCTAGCTTTTAAGTAACATTTTTACAAAAATAATTTTGTATACCTTGGGGTATCGTGCGCGCTAGCGCACGATCCAACAACTAGTAACACTAAAAATATCAACATTCTATTCTATCTCACATTAAAACTTAAAATTCTATTCAAATTCTAGTGTAACTATTTCCTCCGTTTCTTATATTACATGATACAATTTGATTTTGACACCATTCCTACAAGCTCCTTTGATTTCATTTTGTGATTTATACTTAAGAAAAAATATATTATGCGCGGTCTTATTAGATTTGTCTCAATAAATATTTTTAAATATCAACTTCTTGATTTTTTTTCTTATCTGTAAGTAAAAATATTATTGTTTAAAATGATGCATTGACAAATGTGGCTAAAGAATTATGTCATCTGAGGAAGAATAAATTACAAAAAATGTGATTCTTAAGTTTGTGTAAAATATCACATCTTTCACCATATTATGGTTAGCAAGGCAAGAAACTGGGACAATGATAGAGTGACCCTAAGGGTTGGTTACTCTTTCAATATTGAATTCTAATTGGTTACAAATGCATTGAAACTTACCTTAATTGCAACACTTTCTCTCTCATATTAATTACACTAATATATTATTTTATGTTATATGTATCTTGAGGGTTGCAAACCCTTAGGGTCACCCAAACATTTCTCACAAGGCCACAATTACCAAAGAAAAAAAACGGTAGAATAAAGAAATATCATATCGTTGCACTTGCCCCTCTCTAAAAGGTCATAGCTCAAAGCCTCAATCATGAGAGGGGTCGAAATTCCATTTCATTACTCACTCCTAGTTCAACGAATCACCAAATAGCAACACAAAAATATCGAACTTTCCAATTATACAAAACTTTACATATAGAACCAAATTAATAAAAAGAGTCAAAATATTACAGATATAACCCACTTGAAAATCTTAAATTTTCGATAACATCAAAGAAAAAAAACACATTTTGCTTGAAATATTGTAGATGGTGCAATTACAGATGTGCAAACAAAAAAGTAAATCCATATTTCCCGATCTGCAACTCTTTGAGACACATCTTTTGTCGGTGTGTTCACCCTTAATGCTCATTTGGAAGTACATCCACATAGCCAAAAGCTCCTATTGCAGTAATTAAGCAAGCATAATATCCGCTACAACCATTGATTTATCGAATTGTTTACAATGACCAATTTATGGTGTGGGTTTTTTGTGGATGAATATCTATTGTGGGTTTATGACTATTTTGAATCCAATAAACAAACTCTACCGATTCAAAGTCATTGTCAACGTTTATTTATACATCAGTTATTGGTTCTCTTAAATTAATTTGATGTAAACTGTTAGGTTATGATACATATGACATTACATAGATCATGCGGAAACAACCATTAACCCAGGACAACATATTATTTACACATAATCATATAGCATAATTTAGATGCATACTCTTTGTTGCGTGCCCTCCCTAGCTGCGCCCGAACCGAACAAGAACAAGTCTTTAGGACTCCAAGTGTCGTCCCTCCGTAGATAGTCCACAGCACGTCCGGATCCGCCTTAAGATTGACCAACTAGAATCGCCCTTAAGGTACTAGAAAATTTCGGCACTTTTATGAGCAAGATGTGTGTTTTAATTTTCTCTCAAAAAACTCACTTTTGAATACTTTGAAACTTGTTATAAATTGTGAGCCCTAGCCTCATATTTATAGGGGTATGGAAAGGGAATCGAAATCCTATTCAGATACAAATTAATTAAACCTAGAATCCTACAAGAACTCTAATTTAATTAATTTATCAAATAGAATTAGGAATTTAATCATTAACCGAACTCTGCATGTTTTAGGAAACGTGCACGAACACAAACACTTGCACACACACGCACGGCTGCCACGATGGGCCCCATGCGTGCGCGCGAGCAGTAGCCCACGCAGCGCCCGCGCGCGCTGTGCGCTGCGCGTGCTGTGCGCGCTGCGCAGCCTGCTGGGCCTGGCCTTGCGCTGGGCCTGGCGTGGCTGTTTGTGCGGCGCGCTTGGCTTGCTGGGCGATGGCCTGGCTTCGTGCTGGGCCTCGTCCGGCAGGCCTCGTCCGATGCTTATTCGTACGATGCGCTTCCGATTAAATTTTCCGATTCCGGAATTCATTTCCGATACGAACAATATTTAATATTTCCGATTCCGGAATTAATTTCCGTTTCGAACAAATATTTAATATTTCCGTTTCCGGAATTATTTTCCGATTCCGGTAATATTTCCGATTCTGACAATATTTCCGTTTCCGGCAATATTTCCGATTCTGGCAATATTTCCATTTCCGATAATATTTTCCGATACGTACCATGTTTCCGTTTCCGGCAACATCTACGACTTGGATAATATTTATATTTCCGATACGATCCATATTTCCGTTTCCGGCAATATCATCGTTTCCGGAGTATTCATTTCTTGCCTGTGAAGATCTTAGCTCCCACTGAAACCAAGATCCGTCGGTTCCGAATATTCATAGATGGAGTATTTAATGCCATTAAATACTTGATCCGTTTACGTACTATTTGTGTGACCCTACGGGTTCAGTCAAGAGTAAGCTGTGGATTAATATCATTAATTCCACTTGAACTGAAGCGGCCTCTAGCTAGGCATTCAGCTCACTTGATCTCACTGAATTATTAACTTGTTAATTAATACTGAACCGCATTTATTAGACTTAACATAGAATGCATACTTGGACCAAGGGCATTATTTCCTTCAGTCTCCCACTTGTCCTTAGGGACAAGTGTGCATTTCCTAATTCCTTTGTCGCTCGATGCTTGCTCTTGAACATAAGGTAAGAGTTGTCATCCTTATTACGTCCAGAGGTGTTCCTCGGTTTCAGAGTTTAACTGATCAAATAAACAGATAATCATAGCCTATGATTCATCCGAGCACGGCCATGCATTTCACAGTTTCTAGCTCTCCGAGTGGCCTTGTACAACTTTTAAGCATCTCATCCCGATTTATGGGAGGACAATCCCAATCTTGCGATCTTGAGATTAGACTTCGTTTGATAGGTGATTACCTGAGCGTTGCCTTTATAGCCTCCTTTTACGGTGCGACGGTTGGTCAACGTCAAAGCAACCAGTTCTCAAACAAGTAATCTCAAATCACTCAGGTATTGAGGATTTAGTGTCTAATAATTTAATGAAATTTACTTATGACAGACTTTCATCTCTTACAGTAAAGTTTCATAGGTCTTGTCCGATACTAGTCTTCCCAAAGTAAGTATCTATGCAAATGATTATGACATTGCCATGTCC
The DNA here is from genome assembly GCF_020520425.1 of Spinacia oleracea. Classification (NCBI taxonomy): domain Eukaryota; kingdom Viridiplantae; phylum Streptophyta; class Magnoliopsida; order Caryophyllales; family Amaranthaceae; genus Spinacia; species Spinacia oleracea. The sequence continues at coordinate 135,700,666 of NC_079490.1, forward strand.
ACACAGTTCAAGAAACAGAACTACTAGTCATCTTGCATTCTAATCGTCTAACGTTTTCTATGCGTCCAATTTTATAGAAAACTCCGATTAGGGACCATTTTCAACCTTTGACATTCAAGTTCACTTGATAGACATTTCTTAGTCACAGGACTGGTCCTGACAGTCTATCTTGAATATATCGTCAAATTGAAGGGACTCATCATTTAATAAACCACAAATTAAATGGAAAAATGAATTTATTTCATTTATTGTGAATGATTAACCAATAATGTTTTACAAAGATTTAAACTCTAAAACTTTAAAACATTAAACAGAGACATCAAAGCCATTCTCCAATATGCTTGATTCCCATAGCTGCAGTGTGCGAGTTGTGCTTCGCCTGCGGCAGAGGTTTAGTTAATGGATCTGATATGTTGTCATCAGTTCCAATTTTGCTTATCTCGACTTCTTTTCTTTCAACGAACTCTCGTAGAAGGTGAAATCTACGAAGTACATGCTTGACTCTCTGGTGGTGTCTAGGCTCTTTTGCCTGTGCAATAGCTCCGTTATTATCACAATACAGGGCTATTGGTCCTTTAATGGAGGGGACTACACCGAGTTCACCTATGAACTTCCTTAGCCATATAGCTTCCTTTGCTGCTTCATGTGCAGTAATGTACTCCGCTTCAGTTGTAGAATCCGCAATGGTGCTTTGCTTAGCACTTTTCCAGCTTACTGCTCCTCCGTTGAGGCAGAAGACAAACCCAGACTGTGATCTAAAATCATCTTTGTCGGTTTGGAAACTTGCGTCCGTATAGCCTTTAACAATTAATTCATCATCTCCACCATAGACCAGGAAGTCATCTTTGTGCCTTTTCAGGTACTTCAGAATATTCTTGGCAGCAGTCCAATGCGCCTCTCCTGGGTCTGACTGGTATCTGCTCGTAGCACTGAGTGCGTACGCAACATCCGGGCGTGTACATATCATAGCATACATTATTGAACCAATCAATGATGCATATGGAATCCCATTCATTCATCTACGCTCATCAAGTGTTTTTGGGCACTGAGTCTTGTTTAGAGTCATTCCATGAGACATGGGTAGGTAGCCTCGCTTGGAGTCCGCCATCTTGAACCTATCAAGCACCTTATTGATATAAGTGCTTTGACTAAGTCCAATCATCTTTTTAGATCTATCTCTGTAAATCTTGATGCCCAATATGTACTGTGCTTCTCCTAGATCCTTCATCGAAAAACATTTCCCAAGCCAAATCTTGACAGAGTTCAACATAGGAATGTCATTTCCGATAAGCAATATGTCGTCGACATATAATACTAGGAAAGCAATTTTGCTCCCACTGACCTTCTTGTATACACAAGATTCGTCTGCGTTCTTGATGAAACCAAAGTCACTGACTGCTTCATCAAAACGTATATTCCAGCTCCTGGATGCCTGCTTCAATCCGTAGATTGACTTCTTTAGCTTGCATACCTTTTTAGCATTCTTTGGATCCTCAAAACCTTCAGGCTGTGTCATAAACACAGTTTCTGTTAAAACGCCGTTTAAGAAAGCAGTTTTGACATCCATCTGCCATATTTCGTAATCGTAATATGCAGCGATTGCTAACATTATTCGAATAGACTTTAGCATTGCAACTGGTGAAAAGGTTTCATCGTAATCCACACCGTGGACTTGCCTGTAACCTTTTGCGACCAATCTAGCTTTGAAAACTTCAAGTTTCCCATCCTTGTCCTTTTTCAGTTTGAAAACCCATTTGCTTCCAATGGCTTGGTAGCCATCTGGCAAATCGACCAAATCCCATACTTGGTTTTCAGACATGGAGTCTAATTAAGATTGCATGGCTTCTTGCCATTGCTTGGAGCTAGGGCTCGTCATAGCTTGCTTGTAAGTCGCAGGTTCATCACTTTCAAGTAATAGAACGTCATAGCTCTCGTTCGTCAAAATACCTAAGTATCTTTCCGGTTGAGATCTATATCTTTGCGATCTACGCGGGGTAACATTTCTAGATTGACCATGATTCTCACCAGATTCTTCTAAAGATCTCTGAGTTTCATCCTGAATGTCATCTTGAGCATTCTCTAGAGTTTGTTGTTCGACTCGAATTTCTTCGAGGTCTACTTTTCTCCCACTTGTCATTTTGGAAATGTGATCCTTCTCCAAAAAGACACCATCTCGAGCAACAAACACTTTGTTCTCAGATGTATTGTAGAAGTAATACCCCTTTGTTTCCTTTGGATAGCCCACAAGGATACATTTGTCAGATTTTGGATGAAGTTTGTCTGAAATTAATCGTTTGACGTATACTTCACATCCCCAAATCTTAAGAAAAGACACATTTGGAGGCTTTCCAAACCATAATTCGTATGGAGTCTTTTCGACAGCTTTAGACGGAGCTCTATTTATAGTGAGTGCAGCTGTATTTAGTGCATGTCCCCAAAATTCTAATGGAAGTTCGGCCTGACCCATCATTGACCTGACCATGTCTAGCAAGGTTCTGTTCCTCCGTTCTGACACACCGTTCTATTGTGGTGTTCCAGGAGGAGTCAATTCTGATAGAATTCCACATTCTTTCAGATGGTCATCAAATTCATAGCTCAGATATTCACCGCCTCTATCAGACCGCAGTGCCTTAATCTTCTTGCCTAATTGATTCTCTACTTCACTCTGAAATTCCTTGAATTTGTCAAAGGATTCAGACTTATGCTTCATTAGGTAGACATAACCATACCTACTGAAGTCATCAGTGAAAGTGATAAAGTAGCTGAAACCACCTCTAGCATTTGTACTCATTGGTCCACATACATCTGTATGGATTAAACCCAATAGTTCATTTGCTCTTTCTCCAACTTTAGAGAAAGGTTGCTTTGTCATTTTGCCAAGTAAACATGATTCGCATTTACCATAATCCTCTAAGTCAAATGGTTCTAGAATTCCTTCCCTTTGAAGTCTTTCTAAGCGTTTCAAGTTTATATGGCCTAATCGACAATGCCACAGATAGGTGAGATCTGAATCATCCTTTTTGGCCTTTTTGGTATTTATGTTATATACTTGTTTGTCGTGATCTAATAAATAAAGTCCATTGACTAATCTAGCAGATCCATAAAACATCTCTTTAAAATAAAACGAACAACTATTGTCTTTTATTAAAAAGGAAAATCCCTTAGCATCTAAGCAAGAAACTGAAATGATGTTTTTAGTAAGACTTGGAACATGGAAACATTCTTCCAGTTCCAAAACTAGCCCGGAGGGCAACGACAAATAGTAAGTTCCTACAGCTAATGCAGCAATCCGTGCTCCATTTCCCACTCGTAGGTCGACTTCACCCTTGCTTAACTTTCTACTTCTTCTTAGTCCCTGTGGATTGGAACATAAGTGTGAGCCACAACCTGTATCTAATACCCAAGAAGTTGAATTAGCAAGTATACAGTCTATAACGAAAATACCTGAAGATGGAACGACTGTTCCGTTCTTCTGATCTTCCTTTAGCTTCAAGCAATCTCTCTTCCAATGCCCCTTCTTCTTGCAGTAGAAGCATTCGGATTCAGAAGTGGGTTGACTGACCTTCCTCTTTGCAGATTTGGCGCCAGTTTGCTTAGTTGGGCTGGCCTTGTTGCCACCTTTCTTAGCATTCCTCTTCTTTCCAGATTTCTTGAACTTGCCCCCACGCACCATAAGCACATCCTGCTTATCACTTTTGAGCGTCTTTTCAGCGGTCTTCAGCATACCGTGAAGCTCAGTGAGCGTTTTGTCCAGACTATTCATACTGTAGTTCAGTTTGAACTGATCATACCCGCTATGAAGAGAATGTAGGATGGTGTCTATAGCCATTTCCTGAGAAAATTGCTGATCCAGCCGACTCATATTCTCAATGAGTCCAATCATTTTGAGAACATGTGGACTTACGGGCTCGCCTTTCTTAAGCTTGGTCTCAAGAATTTGCCTATGAGTCTCGAATCTTTCGACTCGAGCCAGATCTTGGAACATGTTCTTCAACTCACTGATGATTGTGAAAGCATCTGAGTTGATGAACGTTTTCTGCAGATCCGCACTCATGGTGGCGAGCATTAGACATTTCACATCCTTGTTGGCATCAATCCAACGATTGAGGGCTGCCTGAGTGACCCCGTCGCCTGCAGCTTCGGGCATCGCCTCATCCAGGACATACTCCTTTTCTTCCTGCATAAGAACTATTTGCAAGTTCCTTTGCCAGTCAAGGAAGTTTTTCCCGTTCAACTTCTCCTTTTCGAGAATTGATCGAATGTTGAATGAATTGTTGTTTGCCATATTAAAAAACTACAATTGAAAAGAATAAACAAATAAATAACCATTCACAGTTTCTCTTAATAAACTTAAATTCTAGCATACATGCATAATTCAATGTTTATTAAGCATTTTATTCAAGTTATGTGTTCCGGCAGGTGTGAATAAAATGATTCCAAGATCCTAAAATCATTGAAGAACTAAGCACAGTTTGTCGACTTAATCCTAGAACATCTTAGGTAAGCAAAAGCCTTTTGCTAATAGTCTAGAAACTATTCTTGGTTGATAGGCACGTCTAAGAACTTATTAGGTAAACCTATCGAATTTGCCACGACATAAAAGGACTCCTTACTTATATCGTTGAGTTTCACCAAAACTAACATGTACTCACAATTATTTGTGTACCTTGCCCCTTTAGGACCAATAAGTAACACCTCGCTGAGCGAAAACTATTACTAGATTGATGTAAAGGATATCCAAGCAAGTGTATATTTTGGCATGGCACCTTTTAACTCAATTTTTAAGTTTGGAACTTAAGGCTCTTACTATGTTGGTTAGATTTTAAGTGAACTAAAATCCTTAATCATGCAACATAATCAAGCTTTTGATCTCATGCATTTTAAGACATATTTAAAACAATAAATAACTTAAAACATGCATAAGATAAATGTGATCTAGTATGGGCCGACTTCATCTTGAAGCTTTGACTTCAAAGTCCGTCTTGAAAATCTCCGTGGGAGGCACCATTTTCTTCAAATAGGATAAGTTATAACTAATTACAACTATTTGATGGTTCGCAGACCATATTTGAATTGAAAAACAACTTTGGTACTTTAGACCAATTACATTCAAATTAATGGTACGCAGACCATATTTTCTATCCTATTTGGGCCATACTAGTCACTTCATAACCTGCAAAACAGTACATATACAATATATACCATTCACCCATTCATTATCATGAATGGCCCACATAGCTGGTTAGTAAAACACATTATGCATCACGTAAACATTTGCAGCAATTAATCAAGGGCACCAATAATCTACCAATTATTCAGTCCTTATTAATTCTAATCAAGTTGTTTTAACCTTAAGGATTTGTAGACCTAATCAAGAGTTTATGACTAAAAAGCGCTCCCACTTAAACCAATAAATTTATATGCTTTACTAATTTTAAACATAAAAATGTATTTCTAGTCCAACCGGAAACATACAAATTTAATTAAAATTTAAAGCTCATATCAATTTATAATTGAATCCAAAAGTTTAATTTAATTTCAGTCGTATTTAAATTAATTCATGATTTTAATTTTAGTAAAATAATTAGAATAAATAACATTTATTATAATTATAATATTCAAAATTAAAATCCAAGAAAATAATTTAAATTATTAATTTTAAAATTAATTAAAATTACGTGAACTGAAATTTTCAAATTAAACATTCAAAACGATCTTTAATCGTAACGCAAACACCCTACGCGTTGCACGCCCATGGGCCGCACGCACACAGCCATTGCTGGCCATGTGCGCGCAGCCCATGCGCTCGTCGCATAGCTGCTGCATCCCCATCGCAAGCCTCCGCACGCATTGGTGCTCGCTGCGCGCGCCAGCGCTCATCGCACGCGAGCTATCGCTCGCAGTGCGCGCGCGACATCGCTCGCTGGGCGCGCGACATCGCTCGCTGGGCGCGCGAGCCATCGCTCGCTGGGCGCGCGACATCGCTCGCTGGGCGGGCGACATCGCTCGCTGTGCGCGCGAGCAATGCTGGCTGTAAGCGCGAGTCCTCGCTCGTTGTGCGCGCGAGCAATGCTGGGCGCAGCGCTCGTGGCACGCGAGCTTGCGCTCGCTGCGCGCGAGGCTGCGCGCTCTTGTGCGAGGCAGCGCGCGTTGTGGCGCAGCTCGCTTGCTGCCCACACGCGACTGCCTTGGCTCGCCCTTCGCCCATGCCCATTCGTCCATTGCTCGTGGCACAAGACACAAGGCAGGGCTGCTGCCTTGTGCTCGTGCACTACGCCCTTGCTCATTGCATTCGTGCCGCACGGGCGACGAGCTCCCTTGCTCGTCGTCGCATGCCCGCATTATACAACACCCCTTAAGGGTAACACGAAGCGTCCATTGCTTCGTGCGTGCAAGTTTTATGAACGAATCGCATAAAAATTTAAAATTTATATTTAAAATTAATGACAAATTAATAAATAATATTAATTTCATAATTTTAGGGCGAAAAATCGAAAATTTATTATCCAATTGATTTCCGATTGTTATGGATTCAAGTCTAGGTCATAAAAATTTAAAATTTATCATAAATTTACAATTTTTATGGTGGTTTTTAATCATAGGTTTCTAATTAAATTACAATTAATTATGAAAATCAAATTAATTCTAAATTATTCTAATTTTCAACAAATTAATCATAATTACAAATTAGATTGCATAATTAACAAGACTAGGCATTCAAACTTGTTAAACATATGCAGTAGGTCAATCAAAAATTCAAGATTTATCAACAAGAATCGCAAATATTTAATTTAACATCTTAAATTTACGAAATTTTGCATTCGAAAAACTAAAACCTTCGAAAAGTCATAGTTAGGCTTCGAATTTGAGAATTCTGGGTTCGGCAGAAAATTACTATTTTTGTCAAAATTTTAGAATGCCTTTTACATGCGGAATTGACACAAAAATCACTCAATTCGGATGAGTAACGAAGAAACTGCCGAAAAACTGCGTACGTATAATTAAATAAACGCAATTTGCAATTAATTAACAATTACGAAAATTAATCACCCCTTTTAATTCTTGCAAATTTGTAATATTTAACCATGTTCATGCAATTTAGATTATGAAAATAATAAGGGGCTCGTGATACCACTGTTAGGTTATGATACATATGACATTACATAGATCATGCGGAAACAACCATTAACCCAGGACAACATATTATTTACACATAATCATATAGCATAATTTAGATGCATACTCTTTGTTGTGTGCCCTCCCTAGCTGCGCCCGAACCGAACAAGAACAAGTCTTTAGGACTCCAAGTGTCGTCCCTCCGTAGATAGTCCACAGCACGTCCGGATCCGCCTTAAGATTGACCAACTAGAATCGCCCTTAAGGTACTAGAAAATTTCGGCACTTTTATGAGCAAGATGTGTGTTTTAATTTTCTCTCAAAAAACTCACTTTTGAATACTTTGAAACTTGTTATAAATTGTGAGCCCTAGCCTCATATTTATAGGGGTATGGAAAGGGAATCGAAATCCTATTCAGATACAAATTAATTAAACCTAGAATCCTACAAGAACTCTAATTTAATTAATTTATCAAATAGAATTAGGAATTTAATCATTAACCGAACTCTGTATGTTTTAGGAAACGTGCACGGACACAAACACTTGCACACACACGCACGGCTGCCACGATGGGCCCCATGCGTGCGCGCGAGCAGCAGCCCACGCAGCGCCCGCGCGCGCTGCGCGCTGCGCGTGCTGTGCGCGCTGCGCAGCCTGCTGGGCCTGGCCTTGCGCTGGGCCTGGCGTGGCTGTTTGTGCGGCGCGCTTGGCTTGCTGGGCGATGGCCTGGCTTCGTGCTGGGCCTCGTCCGGCAGGCCTCGTCCGATGCTTATTCGTACGATGCGCTTCCGATTAAATTTTCCGATTCCGGAATTCATTTCCGATACGAACAATATTTAATATTTCCGATTCCAGAATTAATTTCCGTTTCGAACAAATATTTAATATTTCCGTTTCCGGAATTATTTTCCGATTCCGGTAATATTTCCGATTCTGACAATATTTCCGTTTCCGGCAATATTTCCGATTCTGGCAATATTTCCATTTCCGATAATATTTTCCGATACGTACCATGTTTCCGTTTCCGGCAACATCTACGACTTGGATAATATTTATATTTCCGATACGATCCATATTTCCGTTTCCGGCAATATCATCGTTTCCGGAGTATTCATTTCTTGCCTGTGAAGATCTTAGCTCCCACTGAAACCAAGATCCGTCGGTTCCGAATATTCATAGATGGAGTATTTAATGCCATTAAATACTTGATCCGTTTACGTACTATTTGTGTGACCCTACGGGTTCAGTCAAGAGTAAGCTGTGGATTAATATCATTAATTCCACTTGAACTGAAGCGGCCTCTAGCTAGGCATTCAGCTCACTTGATCTCACTGAATTATTAACTTGTTAATTAATACTGAACCGCATTTATTAGACTTAACATAGAATGCATACTTGGACCAAGGGCATTATTTCCTTCATAAACGTACCAATCAAAGAAGTAAATAGTTTGGGAATTCAATTTATTGAATGAAGGTTACAGAAGGGGAGAAGATTGGGGTTATACAATGAATTTAAATTGAATGTAATTAAAGTTGAAAAATAAATTGTAGGGATGAAAAACGGAGAAGATGTTGGGTAAAAGTATCACATTATCTCTCTCTTTCAAAAGAACAAAAATAGACTTATCAGGTTTTGACACATGTCACTTATAGAATTATAGTTGATTTTGACACATGTCACTTATATAGTTATATACTTATGGTTTTGGTTTTAAAATACTAGGTATAGATGTTAAATTAGTAGTTAGACCATTATTACATTCTTTCTAAATTAAACTTGTCAAAAACCGACCAAACATGAAACCCTTTATAAAACCGGCAGAAAATGTTAGAGCTTAGAACAAAATTTCGTGGTCCGAAATACAATTTTATCCAAACCCGAACAATTAGAAGATGGGTCAAACCCACCGTAACTTATTTTGACCCGACATATCAAAAATGAGATTATGTGAAATTTTAAGCATAATAAACACAGTATTGTTACCATGGTTGGGTGTAGTATGGTTTTTGTTTGATTTATACATTATTTTATGGTTGAATTTGACCGGAATATATATAAACCTAAGTATTATACTTTATTATTTTGTGCGCATATTTTGTACGAAGTATACTTTATTGAAGTATGATTATATTTATTAAATTGATTAATGAAAAAATAATACGGCTTTTTAAATCTTTCAACTAACCCTAGCTGAAGGCTTCCGGACTTCAGGTTATAAACAAACACTTGTCAATCGGAATCCGAAAGTGATCACCTAAACTAATCCGAACCCGTAAATGATTTATTATAATCCGCCCCAACTTGTTTAACAAGTCTACTATCAATATTAAAAATAGGTCTCAACTTAAAATTTCTTGCATGACATTTCCATTTTATCGTGTTTAGTACTTCCTCCGTTCCACAATAGATGCATCGTTTCTCATTTACGTACTATTCATCAATCAAATTTGACAATCATTTTTTCACTGTTGTGTAAGAAAAAAACATAATCAAGTGAGATCTTGTTAAATTCGTATTAATGCAAGGATTCCAAATATAAACTTTTTATAACTTTTACTTATACGCATTTAGAGATATTAATGTTCAAAGAAGCGTATTGACATACGTGCAAATAAAAATGATACATCCTATGCGAAACGGAGGAATTACGTATTATGATGCAACGATAAAAATATTACTCGCATTGTGTCATAGTCACTAGTAATTATGAAGACATTAATTAACATGAAACATTGTGTGCATCATCATCATATCGTGCAGTACTTGTCTATTAATCTACGTAAATAATATTGTCATACTACCTCGATCCTTTTCAAAATAATCTTTACATTTTTCGTTTTAGTCCGTTTCATAACGTTTTTTTACACTTTATTTTATTCTATACTTTGACATAAAAATTTTCTACTTTACTCTTCTCACTCCACAATATTTACAATTTTCCACTTACTTTCTCTTATTTTATTCATTTTTTATCCCTATCAATATTTTTACACATTTATCTTACTAGGACTAGTTTAGTTAGCACTCTAATATATGGGAAGTTTCATTTCCTAGGAAGTGAAGAGCAAAGAGTTGTTTAGTTGACATGTGCATAGAAAGTGAAACTTCCTAGGAAGTTCTACTTCCCCCAAAATGGGGGAAGTTGCTTACCTAGTCCTCCCTAGGTAAGTAGAGGACTAGGTAAGCAACTTCCCATGTGAATTCTAACTTCATATGTTCAACGGTTCAACCAAACAAGAATGCCCAATTCCTAGGAAGTTAAAATACATGGGAATTGCAAATACAAGGGAAATATAACTTCCCAAGTGCAAACAAACATCACCTTTATCCATATTTTATTATATTCAACCAACTATTTTTGTCATAATATTTGTTCAAATAGTAACCGTAAAGATCTTTATGAAATGGAGTAGTATAAGCTAATACTTTTCATGATTTTTCATGTAAACTAAACAACAGCTTAGTGTTTGAAATTGTGCATTGGTATACGTGTCTAAAGAATTGTGTCGTGTTTAAAAAGATCGGAAAAAGTATACTATTTGGAGTTTGGTTTATATAATTTTTAAAAGAAAGCAGGTAATTTAAGGGCCATATATTCTAATATTTGTACAAGATAAGTTCATCCCTTTCGTTTTCTAGCTGCCATATACTTGGTATTCAAAATTATTTGTTTCAATTCATGTCCAAATACTAATTGAACTCCAATCTCATCATGGAGAAAGAGAAGCAAACAATTCATGTATTGATGGTAGCATTCTCATCCCAAGGTCACATTAACCCTATGCTTACACTAGGAAAACACTTGCAAACAAAAGGCCTTCATGTTACTCTTGCCATCACCGAAACTTTCCGCCTTCAGATTATGAAGCACCACCACTTCACCACCAACACCATCGCCAATCGGATCCCCTCAATATCGAGGATCGATATTGAATCCTTCTCCGATGGGCTAACCCTAGAGCATAATCGTAGATACGTACATGACCACACTAGCCAAATTCGGGCCGGTAAACTTGACTAGTCTTATCACAACCCTAGCTTGTGACATTACTAGGCCTAAAAAGTTCTCATGCATAATCAATAACCCTTTTGTGCCATGGGTTGCTGACGTGGGAACCCAATTAGGAATTCGATCCATGTGGTATGCTATGGATTCAACCATGCACCCTCTTTGAAATCTACCATGGATTCTACATCAATCCCAATGATTTCCCTACACAAGAAAAACCCGAGAAAAGCGTAAAATTACCGGGTTTGCCATTGCTACAAGCTTCTGATCTTCCCTCTTTTGTGCTCCCTTCTAATGCTTTTGGGAGCATAGCACAAGTATTTTTTGAATCCATGAAAAACATCCACAAGTTGAGGTGGGTGTTGGCAAACTCTTTCTATGAGCTTGAGGAAGAAGCGATCAATTCTATGTCTAAATTTGTCATGATCAAGACGGTTGGTCCATTAGTCCCTTCAACACTCCTAGGTAAAGATCACGAAGACCGCGGCGAGTTTGTAGGGATTAATATGTGGAAAGCGGATGATAGATGCATAGAGTGGCTTAACCAAAAGGGTCCTAATTCTGTAATTTACGTGTCATTTGGTAGCTTGGTAGTCCTATCGAAAACACAAATGGAGAGTATTGCAACGACGTTAAGAAGGAGCAAGAGGCCATTTCTTTGGGTGGTTAAGCCGTCCGACTATCCGGTACCTGAGGGTGCCGGAGAATTTCCCGACGGTTTCTTGGATGAGACTAAGGAACAAGGACTAGTGGTACCATGGTGTCCATAAAGTTTAGTTTTATCTCACAAATCTACTGCTTGTTTCCTAACACATTGTGGGTGGAATTCTATGTTGGAGACTATTAGTGTTGGGGTTCCTGTTATTGCTTATCCAATGTGGAGTGACCAACCCACAAATGCAAAGCTTATGGTTGACGTTTTTGGTATTGGGCTAAAGGTGAAGCCCAATAATGATGGGCCTGTTGGAACTTGGAATTGAAACAATAGGGGAGTGTATTGAGGAGATTATGGATGGGCCACAAGCCGTAAATATTCGGGCCAAGGCGGTGGTGTGGAAGGCAATGCCAAGAGGTGGGGTTGCAGATGGCGGGTCATCTGATCGGAATATCCAAGAGTTTATTGGTGATATCGTTACCATATCATCATCACATACAAAGTGTCAAAATCCTTTATAGGGAGGTATCTTTCGGCCTTTTGGGGATTTTTGTTTGTTTAGCCAACGCTACAAACTTACAAGTGTTATAATCATCATTTCTCTTTGTAAATTTGGCAATACTTCTAGAAAATATTGTGTAAATCTATACTATATATTAAAAGGCATTTATACAAATGTGTATTATTTGCATAAGATTCAAACCTACGACCTCCACTTTCAATACTAGAGCATTATCCAATTGAGCTAAACCTTTTTATGTTATCTTTGTAAAATTATTATTAATATAATAATTATCTTATGAAAAAGACATTAACATAATTTCATTAAAGAATATAATAATTAATTGTTATTCATATAATGACCCGGAGTATCGCCCGGGCCCAAATACTAACTAATTACCAAAAGTGGTATAAGGTATTTTTACAAAACTTTAACTTAAGCAACAAGCATTAATGTTTCATTAACGCCGCCAATATCGCCGGTAGAAAGAAAGGCTAACGTACATTGGCATTATTGATAAGCTAAAAAGAAAAGGTGGTATTGTTGTCATTTGACAAAAGTCAATAGTCCAATAGTACAATGGTTTCAGTGAGAATTTTTCGAAAGTTTCAGCACTAAATTTTCACAAAATATAACTTGTAATAAGATTAAGTAAGAAAAATTTATCCGAAATGACCTTTTAAAGTCACAAAATTGTGACAAATGACCTTTTAAAAAAAAGGTTGTTAAGTAGAACCTAAAATCGAATTTTTTAATAGGGACTTGAACTAATTTTTCGGTGTGCTACTCAATTTTCCGGTGTTGACCCACGCGTGTGGGCCGCGTGCCTAATAAAAAAATTCCCTTTCAAAATTCCCTCCAATTCCCCCCTAACAACCTAACATAACCCTAAAAAAAACCAGCACTTCTCCTTCCTCGACATTAATATATGGCCATAGTACCCTTTTGTGGTTGAGATCAAAACCGTGGAGACCTTATTAGGAGACAGTAGGAGTAGGAGGAGACTGCTTGAATATATAACTGCAAAGCTCTCGAAATCTAACTCGATGCTGCTTTTAGTAGAATGTGAGATAGACAAGCAGCATACATATCAGTTTAATTATTTTGATTGGCTTGATCAGTGATTATTGGAGCTTCTTGAAGTAGCATTTAATTGAAGTACTTTCCATTTCTATGGGATCAAAATAGGTGTCCAATCCCCTCAAAAATATTTTAACAAGAAACAAGCTATTGCTTTCCGGGCTTTACTTTATGTGCTTTGTCATTTCTTTTCTCTTCTTTACTCTACGTACGGTTGCAATAATGTGTTTTCGGTGGTGACTGACTGGTTGTGATGGTAGGAATTAATGGCAACAAGTTTGGGTGATTCTACGAAGGAGATGAAGAACTAAATCGGTGGGATAAAAGAATTATAAAGTTGGAGGGATTTTTTTTTGGGGATGAACCCTAACTTGCACAATTATCAAATTGGATGAACTAAAGCAAATAAATTGGGGGTTCTGATCTTACCTTGTTCGAATAGCAAAGACTAGAAAGGGGAAAGCAACAATTTTTTTAAAAGAAATTATCCACGAATTGATGAACTTCACGAAGGAGATGAAGAACTGAGCAAACAGAGCATCAAGGAGAGAGAGAGAGAGTGAGGGGATTTTAGGGTCTTTTTTAGGGGGGGGATGGGAGGGAATCCTGAAAAAAAAAAATTATTAGGCACGTGACCAACACGCGTGGGTTAATGGCGGAAAAATTGAGTTGACCATCTAAAAATGTGTTCAGGTCCTTATTCACAATAAAAAAATCGATTTTAGGTCATATTTAACAACTTTTTTTAAAAAAATGTTCTTTATCACAATTATTCGACTTAAAAAGGCCATTTTCCGATAAATTTTCCATTAAATATTATCAAAAATACATTATATTGTCATAAATTTCTAATGTGATGTTATATTAAAAGATGTTTATAAGAACGTATATGTACACCAAAAGCATGTAGCAAGGATCGAACACTAGACCTCATGATTTAAAAGTTACATTTTGTTTTTATAGAAAAAGTTACATTTCTTAATATCTTAGCAAATTACAATGTGTGTTATATATTTCCAAGTAAATACAAAATATAACCTTTTTAATTGAATAGTTATAAATTAAATTAAATGAATTGGAAAAAAATCACTGAACTAATACATGTACAATTCTTCCCTTTCCATCTTAAGCTTAAATATTTCGGGAAATGGAATGTAATTATGAGTACAGAAGAGAGAAACATTGACGTAGGTATAACAAGCAACTAATCACGAAGAAAAGGAATCAACTTCGGATATGAGGCTTAAATTGGAAGGTTGTTGATCGACTGCTGATCTTGCGTCACCACGATAATCCGTTAACGGTACCACTATATGGACACATATTTACAATAAACCCCACTAAAAGTAAAAACCTGAAGTAACGCCCGACTGCCGGAGCCACACACTAATTTAATACAGTAACTAATTATGTTTAGCAAGAGAAACAAAAATGGACTATTACTACTTCGTCTTATGAAAGGACAAAGCGACTTATTGTTTAGGCCCAAATGCATTACTGTTTATGAATTGGTGCAAGGCACGTGTGACCCATTGGCCGGCCGTTTCCGTAGGCCCAATTACTTGTTCTCACGTTTTATTTAGACCGTTGAACTGTTGTGTTTGGATTCATAACAACATTCCCTCAAAAAAAAAATTAAAATATAAAATTGTACCATTATTACCAGAGCTTTTCTAAATGTCAAGTAGTTTTAATTAAATTGGATTGCAAAAAAAGTCAAAAGTCTAGTCCAATTCAGTCCAATCCAAACTTGTCGGAATGGATCGGATTTGAAAATATTTGGATCGGCCATGGACTCTAATTTTCATTTCCAATTATTTTTGTACTGGACTTGGACTTAACCTTTTGGAGTCCAAAATACAATTAAGTCCAAGTTTTAAAATTTTATTTTTATATAAGCATATGGGTCTTTAAACTATTGTTAAACACGTGTTTTTTGGGACTTTTATTTACTACGTGCAATAAAAAACAACCAAATGTTACACACCATATAAAATCCATAACCCAAAAAATATTCTCTCACCCTCTTTCTCTTTCGCTTTCTCTTGTAGGCGGTGATGATTGATTATTTAGTTTTAATATATTAAAAAAATATATTGTTTTTTTTAAGAACTTTAACTTTTTTCAGCTAAGTATTTAGATGTGTAAGACATATTGTTATTTAATAATATCTATTACTTAACTGGATTCTAGTTATTTATTTTCTCTTTATAGAAGAGTGGCTTTGTAGTTATAGAACTTAAAGGATTCCATACCCAATATTTAATACTTGTATATTTTATTTTATGTGTCAAAAAGTTAGCTGGTAACAGTATTATTAGCATTTATGTTCAAACCATTTAAGGTTAACTTTATATATATATATATATATATATATATATATATATATATATATATATATATATATATATATATATATATATATATATATATATATATATATATATATATATAAAAAAATAAAATTAATGTTTTTTTTAGTAAAAGAAGGCGGATCGGATTGGACTGGATCGGACTCGAAAAAAGTTTGGATCGAACCCAACTCAAATATCCAAGCCCAAATTTTTTTAATTGGATTTGAACTTGGCAAAATCCAATCTAGTCCATCCAATTTACACCCCTACATATTGGTACTACTCCCTCCATATATAATTAATTGGTGTACTAACCGACACAAAGTATAATGAAGGTGGTTAATTTTATTTGTAAGATGTAAATGGAGAATAAACAATTGTAATAGTAGGTAATGGTGGTATTAAAGTATTAAAAATAAAGAAAAGACAATGACTCAATGATAAATATTATTAGTATTTTGGTCATATTAACATATTAAACATATCGAATATTTTAGTCGAATTATCATAGTCAAGATATAAAGTATGTAATACGTATTAGAGCGAAAATTTCATATTAGATGATTAAATGAGTACGTTCAAAAGTTTGTAAAAGTTTTATTAATTACGCATTAGATTTAAAGGATAAATATTTCAGTTAAATATTTTATAAAGATGGTCAAATAATAATTTTCGAATATCCGTGCGTGCACGGGACCTAATCTAATACTCCCTTCGTCCCAAAAAGTTCTTTACGTTTGGTATTTTGCACGCGATTTAACGACTAATTGGTTGGTTAAAATAATACTTGGACACAAATTTGATAGAATATTAAAACATTTAGGTGATAATATAAAAAAAATGTAAAGAACAATTTGGGACACCCGAAATAATACTTAAAGAACATTTTGGGATGGAATGAGTAACTCATAAGAGTCACTTACGTCTTACGTAAATTTTAAACGCAAGTCACTTTTGAGATAGATTTTATATACCTGTCAACCCCAAGACCTCAATACCTCATGCATATTGAGGGTACGAAAGTAACACCTCACATACCAATTGCATGTTGGTTCAGTGGTGATTGAGGCTGAATTTGGTAGGAAGGACCGCGTATTCGATCCCCTGCAACAACAATTGGACTGAAACCTATCCACCCAGAACTCGCCCCTGCTTTAAATTAACCCTAAAGATAAACCGGGTGGTAACAAAAAGAAAAAGAAAAACACCTCACTATCTTTTAATTGTTGCAAGTTTTATGATCGATAAACGAGAGTAAATTTAGTCTCCATCGTGAATTTTAGGGATGGACATGAGTCCAGGATCCAACCCAGATCCGGTTGGACCCAGCCCATTTTTAAGGGTCTGGGTCTAATTATTTGAGACCCAATGGATATGGGGCGGATCTAGATCTATGTGTTTAAAAACGGGCCTGGGCCAATATTCTCATACCCATACCCGGTCCAGATCCGGCCCATGGACCCGGTCAATTACTAGAAATTAGAAATAGTCTAATTAGATACATGACTGCATTAGTATTTTGGCACTAATTTGCGAATTGTGATATTTTATATATCGAATGTGAATATCTGATGGTAAATGACAGTTAAATTAATAGCGCGGGAAAATAAGAGACAAAATTGTTTAAAAAAAAAGTAACACTAGACGCATTTTTGACCCGAGACCCATTAGAACCATTGGATCTAGATATGGGTCTAAATTTTTCAGATCCAATGGATCTGGGGCGGGTCTGGGTCCGCCTAAAAAATTGGGTCTGGGTCTGGGTCTGGATCTCACCAGACCCGGCCCAGATCCGGCTCATGACCATCCCTAGTGAAGTTATAAATGTTTTAGGAAGATGGGGTTGTTTTACCTAATTTTGCTCACTCGGAAAAAAAAAACAAATTGGGCCATAGCAATACAATCTTGTACGAGTAATAATTTCCATATCCTAACCCTTTAAAAAGCAAGAGTTACCCAACATTTTTCTTAAGAATAGTTAAATTACCACCCTACCCTTAAATCCTTTATTGAGAAATATTCAAATTCTCTTAAAAACAGTAAAACGACAACATTGTCCTTTCACACTTTTTCTTGATTTTCCTGTCTTCATCCTCCATATCGATTTTCTTTATCTCACCTCTTTCCAAACCAAATCATATTTCTACAATACCATCATCATTATCATAAACAACTAAGGTAATCAATCCGGTTGTGTCTTCGTCTCCCTAAATCTTCCCGATACTCTATCTTCTCTCTCTCCTTGACCGGTTGAAATTAATATCAAATATCACAGGTATCAGAAAACCCTAATTCTCTAATTTTTGGATTTTAATGGGGACCCGTCTAGTGGTATGTCTTTCATAGCCAATAACTCCAATAGAAACAACAACAAAATCGAGTAACTTTAGTTTTATTTTACGGGTTTATCTTCTTTGCTATTAATTTTACGAATTGAAATAACTCCTTGGTTCTTGTAATTTACGATTAATGCGTTTCTTTATGTTTTGGCTTCTTCTACTTAGTGATTAACTCAGTTTCAAATTGACTATTTTGTATGAAATTTCAAATGATTTCAGGACAACAATATGCCACAACTGTTTAATGTCAATTTTCAGGAAAATTCTTCCCAGGTATGTAATTCTCTCACCTAGATAATTCCTTCAATTTTGTTTCCTATTTATTTTATTTGCAGCTACTCTTATTGATACCTTCGAGATTGTCCTTGTGAGAGGTTATGTCGTTCTTGTGCATGCTACTACTAGAGATCATATCGTGCTTTATCTTAATGTAACGGTTTCTTTTAGTTATTATAATCTAAAATTTAAGGGTTTAATTGGAGTGTTTTATTTAATAAATCAATTTAATTGTTGGGAGTTGTTGGTTATTTGGGTGTTTATTGATGATGTAAAAGATACTTGTTCTTCTTTTACTTCGTATTAAGTAACGACTTTGAGTGTGACATTTGATTGAGCCACAATTATTGATTATGCCTTTTGGTGTTTTCATGGAGAATTTGCATGAATGGAAGTATGTATCAATTTTAAATTCTTGTGGGATGGTTTAGTCATGAGATGTATATAGTGGGTCAGATATCTAATCTAATTAATACTACGGAGTAAAAAGCACCTGAAAGATGTTGGTTTGTGTTTGGCGTTACATTTCCTGTTTATTTACAAATGTCAAAAAATTGTGTAGTTAACTTACTATAGTTTCAGTCTGCTGAATTTGCTGATAATGTGGAGCAGTGGAAATGGAAATTAAGCATGCTTCTACCAGACGAGGATTGAAATCCAAGGAGAAAAAGGACCGATGTGACGTTGAACAAATAGTAAATATGAAGCATTCATGACAATAATGACATGTATGCAGCCTTATGCACTACCTTTCAGTTCGTAACAAGTGTCTCTAGACTTTACTTTTGAGCTAGGCAAGGTATACCCAAGCGACTATTTTAACACCTCATTTTAGAATTGAATAGATGGAATTCCCTGTGATATTAATTTGATAGGGTTAATCAGATAATTCATTTCCGTTCCAACTCATATTTAGGGGTTTTTGTTAGGTTATGATACATATGACAATTCATAAATCATGCGGAAAAACCATAAAGCCAGGAAAACATATTATTTACACATAATCATTTAGCATAGTTTAGATGCATACTCTTTGTTGCGTGCCTTCCCTAGCTGCGCCCGAACCGAACAAGAACAAGTCTTTAGGACTCCAAGTGTCGTCCCTCCGTAGATAGTCCACAGCACGTCCGGATCCGCCTTAAGATTGACCAACTAGAATCGCCCTTAAGGTACTACTTATTTTCGGCTAAATGGGCAAGAGTTATGGCTGATTTTTCTGCTTAAAAATCCTAGCTTTGAATACTTGAAAAACTTGTATATAAATAATGACCCTAGGCCCTTATTTATAGAGGTATGGAAAAGGAATTGTAATCCTACTAGGATGTGGTTTTGTTAATTAGAACTTTATTAAGACTCTAAATAACAAAGCAATTCTAATAAGATTTAGGATTTTAATCTTCGCACGAATCCTAATAGAATTAGGATTTCCCGTACACGCCTCGTACGAGCCGTGCACCCGCGCAGGCCTTGCGGCCCACGACAAGCGCACAACCCATGTGCGGAGCTGCGTGCGCGCGCGCGCCCTTGGCTGGGCCTGGCCTTGCGCTGGGCCTGGTCGAGGCGTGCGTTGCTGCGTGCGGCTCGCTGGGTGATGGCCTGGCTTCGTGCTGGGCCTTCGTCTAGCGGGCCTCGTCCGATGCTAATTCGTACGATACGCTTCCGATTAAATTCCCGATTCCGGAATTCATTTCCGATACGAACAACATTTAATATTTCCGATTCCGGAATTAATTTCCGTTTCGAACAAATATTTAATATTTCCGTTTCCGGAATTATTTTCCGATTCCGACAATATTTCCGTTTCCGGCAATATTTCCGATTCCGGAAATATTTCCATTTCCGATAATATTTTCCGATACGTACCATGTTTCCGTTTCCGGCAACATCTACGACTTGGATAATATTTATATTTCCGATACGATCCATATTTCCGTTTCCGGCAATATCATCGTTTCCGGAGTATTCATTTCTTGCCTGTGACGATCTCAGCTCCCACTGAAACCAAGATCCGTCGATTCCGAATATCCATAGATGGAGTATTTAATGCCATTAAATACTTGATCCGTTTACGTACTATTTGTGTGACCCTACGGGTTCAGTCAAGAGTAAGCTGTGGATTAATATCATTAATTCCACTTGAACTGAAGCGGCCTCTAGCTAGGCATTCAGCTCACTTGATCTCACTGAATTATTAACTTGTTAATTAATACTGAACCGCATTTATTAGACTTAACATAGAATGCATACTTGGACCAAGGGCATTATTTCCTTCAGTTTTATTATCTAAGCTCTTGCTATAATATTATTTAAATAATCTACAGGTTGCAGTTGATTGTAGTTTGTTGAGGAGAGTAGGTGCTTATCTTGCTGACTACCATAAATTTGAGAGTGTGAATGTTTTACAGGATAAGGTGTAATACCTCGTATTTTTCGTAATTTATAAATATATTTTATTGTATTTATAAGTATTTTTACGAATTTAATTGTATTTAATGAGAATTAAATGTATTTTATTTTAAATAATTTAATTATTAATTATATACGAAAACCGGATTTTTATTAAATAAATTAAACAAATTTATTTATTCGGGAATTGTTGAGTCGTATTTTGAAAACGAATTTAATTCTAATCTATGCCCAATCCAATTTCGTTGACAAACCCAACAAGGCTTGCAAGGAACAATTATTCATTAAGCCCGTAAGCAAGCCCAACTCAAATTCAAAAACCTAGCCCATGAGGGAAGGAAAAGCTATAAATACAACCCTTCCCCTCATTAAATCCCCACATTAAATTTCTGAATTTTCTCTCTCTCTCTCTCTCTCTCTCTCTCTCTCTCTCTCTCTCTCTCTCTCTCTCTCTCTCTCTCTCTCTCTCTCTCCGGCACTTTCTCTCTCCTCTCGTGCATTGCCTTTGGCCGCAAGCAACGAGCTTGGCTCGCCCAGCCGTGTGCGTACACCGTGCACCCCTGCCCTGCCTTTGAAGGAAATATGTCCTTCACCCAAGGTGCATTAGTCTAATACCAAGGTTCAGATTAATTACGAACAATTAATTCAGTAAGATCAAGTGATCGGAACAGCTAGGTGGAGCAATGCTTCCGATCAGTGAGTTCTAATCTATATTAGGCTCACAGCTTACTCTTGACTGAACCTATAAGGTCACACCAATGGCATATAACAGATCACCGGATTAAATGAATCGGAAATGCATTTAATAGCTTTTCGGGAAATTAGTTCGGAAAAACATAATTATACGATTAAACATTGGATCGTGAAATCGTAAATCGTATTGCGTTTATTCGTAAGCTAGCCAGGCGAGGCGAATAATCGTATCGTACGACATTGGATCGTCAAGTACGAAACGATAAATAAATTTGAAGGAAATAATGCCCTTGGTCCAAGTATGCATTTAATGTTAAGTCTAATAAATGCGGTTCAGTATTAATTGACAAGTTAATAATTCAGTGAGATCAAGTGAGCTGAATGCCTAGCTAGAGGCCGCTTCAGTTCAAGTGGAATTAATGATATTAATCCACAACTTACTCTTGACTGAACCCGTAGGGTCACACAAATAGTACGTAAACGGATCAAGTATTTAATGGCATTAAATACTCCATCTATGGATATTCGGAATCGGCGGATCTTGGTTTCAGTGGGAGCTAAGATCGTCAAAAGCAAGAAATGAATACTCCGGAAACGATGATATTGCCGAAAACGGAAATATGGATCGTATCGGAAATATAAATATTATCTAGGTCGTAGATGTTACCGGAAACGGAAACATGGTACGTATCGGAAAATATTATTGCAAATGGAAATATTGCCGGAATCGGAAATATTGCCGGAAACGGAAATATTGTCAGAATCGGAAATATTATCGAAATCGGAAAATAATTCCGGAAACGGAAATATTAAATATTTGTTCGAAACGCAAATTAATTCCGGAATCAGAAATATTAAATATTGTTCGTATCGGAAATGAATTCCGGAATCGGGAATTTAATCGGAAGCGTACCATACGAATTAGCATCGGACGAGGCTCGCTAGACGAAGGCCCAACACGAAGCCAGGCCGTCGCCCAGCAAGCCAAGCGCAACAAACCACACGCCAAGCCTCGACCAGGCCCAGCGCAATGCCAGGCCCAGCCAAGGCATGTGGCGCGCGCGGAGCTGTCGTGGGCTGCGACGATGGGATGCGAGCAAGTGCAGCTCGCGTGGGCCGCAAGGCTTGCGCGGGATGTGCTCGTGCTCATGCTCGTGTACGGTTGTGTGAAAAACGAATCCTAAAGCTATTAGAATTTGTCATATGATTAAATCCTAATCCTAATAGATAAAGTTTATTTAATAGAGTCCTAGCAGGATTCTAATTAAACTAAATTAGTATTCTAATAGGATTATAAGTCCTTTTCCATAACTCTATAAATAGGTGCCTAGGGTCACAAATTTATACACAACATTGAAGTATTCAAAGGTAAGATTTTGGAGCAAAAATCAGCCAAACACTTGCAACCCATTTGGCCGAAAATCCTAGGAACCTTAAGGGCGATTCTAGTTGGTCAAGCTTAAGGCGGATCCGGACGTGACGTGGACTATCTACGGAGGGACGACACTTGGAGTCCTAAAGACTTGTTCTTGTTCGGTTCGGGCGCAGCTAGGGAGGGCACGCTACAAAGTGTATGCATCTGAATTATGCTAAATGATTATGTGTAAATAATATGTTTCCTGGCATTTAGGTTTTCCGCATGATTTATGTTTTGTCATATGTATCATAACCTAACAGTTGTATCAGAGCATTTTGTTTTAGAAATTATAGGAAAAGTCTTTATGATTCATCATTGATCGAATCAAGTACTAATTGACTTTGATCATTCCAACTTAGATATGCCATATCTTATGGAGCTAGATCGTGAATACACAATCATTGATGATCATTTTTGGACTCAAGTAATCATTAACATGATCTATCCTAGATCTTTATGATTTCTTGCCAAGTGGATTTTCTACTTCTGAATCTTTGAACTAGCCAAACAGATTCAAACTTATATCACTTTGAGTAAATAAACCTATATTCACTCAAATTCATGTGAAATAATAAAGTCATAAAACCTTTCTTTAGCTTTGAACTCTATTGTCTAGGCGTTCTAACAATAGTTTATATCTTTTGTTACTTTCAACAAGTAAGACTAGCTTGTCTTGAATTGATCTAGAAATCAACCAACTTTCAAAAGTCCATAAAAATAGAGCTTTGGAATGTTAACTTGTTGATATGGTCTAAGCAACAATGCTAAAGGTTTGTGAAACTCAAATCAAGAGATTGATTTGAACCTAGTAAAGTTCTTATTGTTAAAGAGTTGTTTGTTTTAATCAAGCATATTGACTCAACCCATAAATGACCATTTCATTCAAATAAACAAACAAACATTGTTTTTTTTTTCTTGAATGTGAGTCTTTCTGTGTTTGAAACAGAAATTTAGGTATGCTGATTATGTAACAAAATAACCATTAAGTTCCAGCCTTGAAAGGACTTAAAACAAACTAGATGACCCTACAACTAATGTAGCATTGCCATGCTTCATTTCCCACTTGTAGGCCATCAGTGTATCCTAGCTTCCATTATTTGAGTTATTACCGAAGTAAGAACCTCAAGCGGTATATGATACCAAGGAAGTTTGATTGC
The DNA here is from genome assembly GCF_020520425.1 of Spinacia oleracea. NCBI lineage: Eukaryota > Viridiplantae > Streptophyta > Magnoliopsida > Caryophyllales > Amaranthaceae > Spinacia > Spinacia oleracea. The sequence goes on from NC_079490.1 coordinate 135,724,674, forward strand.
TATGACACTTTTCTTTAAACATAAACTTATAGGTAGAAACGGAATCGTAAATTCCTTTAATTTGTTCCTTGTTTTCCTATTTCTTGTACCCTTTCTTATAGTCTTAAGAATTGAATTCTTTAGTGTTGACTTTTATACTTTGTTTAGACATGTCCAATGTCACTCCAACAAAGTTCTTACCATTTATGTTGAATATTCTGTTCAACTAGATGATCTTACCAGAAGCTTCTAAAGTTCTCTAAGCATCGATCTATTCGAATGTCTAGAGACTAGACTCATTCGAGAATTAAATGGAAAAAAGATTTTAGGTTGTTAACCATTGGTAAAGCTGAGTGTTTAAACTCAATGCTTTATGATCTCAAAACTACAGTGTATTTTGAATTCACAAGCACCAATCGGTTTGCCATTCGACTTTGATACTCGAAAACAACCATAAAAGTCGCTAAAGGAAACGTACATTTTATATTGCTCATTTTCTCTCATTTCCGTGAATCGTTCTTGGATTCACTACCAATCGAGGAAATTTACTGTTACCCTTCTAAAAGGATTTATTGCAGTGCAATATATTTAATTATAAACAATAATTAAAACATACATTGAAGCATGCAAAGTCTAAACATTTATCATGTGTAATAACTTGAAATTAAAGCAATCATGCAATTTAAACAAGTTATTGGCATTTTATTCGAATTTATTGTTCCGGCAGGTGTGAATAAAATGATTCCAAGACCCTAAAACCCATTGAAGAATTAAGCAAATTATGTATTTAGACTCAATTCTAAAATATTTTAGGTAAGCAAAAGCCTTGTGCTAAAAGTCTAGAAACTACTCTTGGTTGATAGGTACGTCTAAGAACTTATTAGGTAAACCTATCGATTTTGCCACGACATAAAAGGACTCCTTACTTATATCGTTGAGTTTCACCAAAACTAACATGTACTCACAATTATTTGTGTACCTTACCCCTTTAGGATCAATAAGTAACACCTCGCTGAGCGTAAAACTATTACTAGATTGATGTAAAGGTTATCCAAGTAAGTGTTATTTTGGCATGGCACCTTTTAACTCAATTTTTAAGTTTGGAACTTAAGGCTCTTACTACGTTGGTTAGATTTTAAGTGAACTAAAATCCTTAATCATGCAACATAATCAAGCTTCAATCTCATGCATGGTTAAGACATATTTAAAAGCAATAAATAACTTAAAGCATGCATAAGATAAATGTGATCTAGTATGGCCCGACTTCATCTTGAAGCTTCAACTTCAAAGTCCGTCTTGAAAATGGATTAGAAACTTCTTGAATTTCACCGTGGGAGGCGCCATTTTCTTCAAACAGGATCAGCTATAATTAAACTAATTACAACTATTTGATGGTACGCACACCATATTTGAATTGAAAAACAAATTTGGTGCATTAGACCAATTATATTCAAATTAATGGTACGCAGACCATATTTTCTATCCTATTTGGGCCATACTAGTCACTTCATAACCTGCAAAACAGTACATATACAATATATACCATTCACCCATTCATTATCATGAATGGCCCACATAGCTGGTTAGTAAAAACACATTGTATGCATCACATAAATATTTGCAGCAATTAATCAAGGGCACCAATAATCTATCAATTATTCAGTCCTTACTAATTCTAATCAAGTTGTTTAACCTTAAAGGATTTGTAAACCTAATCAAGAGTTTATGACTAAAATTGCTCTCACTTAAACCAATAACTTTATATGCTTTATTAAACATAAAAATTTATTTCTAGTCTAACTGGAAACATACAAATTTAATTAAAATTTAAAGCTCATATAAAATTATAATCGAATCCATTTATTTTTCAGTTAAATAAATTTAAATTAATTCAAGGTTTCATTTTATTAAAATAAATAGTATAAATAAAATTTATAATAATTATAATATTCAAAATTAAAATCCGAGAAAACAATTTAAATTATTAATTTAAAATTATTTCCGAACTGAAAATTCCAAATTGAAATTAAGACCAACCAATCGGGTCAAGACAAGGCCATGGGCTTGCGCCCATACCTCGTCAAGTCCAACAAGCAACAAACCTCTTGTCACTCGATTGATCGTACCGCAAAGCCCAAGCAACAACGCACCAATGCGTCAGGCCCAGCGAGCCACGCTTGCGCGCAGCCCACTCGCCCATCGCCTTGGCGCGCTGCTGGGCATGGCTTGCTGGACAACTCGTCGCTGCCTTGGCCCATGCCTTGGCGTGCTGCTGGGCGAGGCAACGCGTGTGTGGCGCAGCATCCATCGCTGCCCACGTGTGCTTGCCTTGCTCACTGCACTTGCTCGCCCGTAGCCCCATCGCCCACACGCGTAGCACACAGCCCTTAGGCACATTGCCTTGTGCATGCCACGCTCGTTGCTCGCTGCATTTGTACCGCACGGGCGACGAGCTCCCTTGCTCGTCGTCTCGTGCCCGCACTATACAACACCCCTTAAGGGTAACACGTAGCTTCCATTGCTTTGTGCGTGCAACATTTATGGGCGTTTTCATAAAAATTTAAAATTTTTAATTTAAAATTAATGACAAATTAATAAAACATATTAATTTCATAATTTTAGGGCGAAAAATCGAAAATTTATTAATCAATTAATTTCCGATTAACATGGATTCAAATCTAGGTCATAAAAAATTAAAATTTAACATAAATTAACAATTTTTATGGTGGATTTTAATCATGGATACCTAATTAAATTATTAATTAATTATGAAAAACAAATCAATTCTAAATTATTCGAATTTCAACAAATTAATCATAATTACGAATTATGTTGTATAATTAACAAGTCTAGGCATTCATAATTGTTAAACATATACTGTAGGTCAATCAAAAACTCAAGATTTATCAACAAGAATCGCAAATATTCAATTTAACATCTTAAATTTACAAACTTTTGCGTTCGAAAAACTAAAACCTCCGAAAAGTCATAGTTAGGCTTCGAATTTCGGAATTTCGCCGTTGTTATAAAAAAAAGGTAGGAAAATCTTAATATTCTAATTTTTTTCCTTTTTTATATCGGCTACCTTATTTACATTTTTTCTTAGTAAAAATATTGAATTAATAGTAAAAATATTATGATGACGCGTAGCCTACGTGGCGCTTATATGTACCAATTAAACTGCGACACGTAAGATTGTGACAACTAAATGTTGTCGCAACTTGCGACCTTTATCATCGTCCATCACGGAGTCCATCTTCTGTGATTCCGGACGTCGCGAAAAGAGAGTATAGTTGTTTTTGATCCCTTTGTTCTAATGGATGTTGACACAAAATAATGGCTCCAACCTGTTCCCCTTTTACCGACCTCGAACTCGACTCCATATCCAAGCAAGACCATAAGGAGAGCACACAGTAAATAGAAGCGGAAAATGAGAGGAGGATGAATGAGTGAACCATTGAAGCAGCATATGAGATATTCATTAACCAGCTAATTGGAGGAGTTTAAAAAGTGATGGTTGCATCAAGGCCGAGGGAGGAGGAGACAGATTAGAGAAGTGGCGGAGAGAGGAGAGAAAATGGAGATGAAGAAGGTTTGGTTATGAAAGAGAAGAGGGAGGCAGTGAAAATTTTGTTGTGAATGAGGTATAAATGCAATATACATTACAAATTGAAGAAAGAATATTCGAACATGTGACCTATCGTACATAAATCCTCATTACCCTAGACACTAGACCTCCGTTAAATTAACGTTTTCTCCTCATCTTTCTTTAACTTATCACGACTTTACAGCCTTACAGGTGGATAACACAAACGACGTTTAACATCGGCTTTTCCGAATATTTGTTTCATTAATCGACAATTATAAAAGTACTCCGTAAGAAAGTCAAATACTGCTCCGTAGTTCCTTGTTTGATTTTTTTTTTTTTGAAAGATAAGGAGAATATACTTAGGAGCCTCTCCGCACGAGAGTCACTCCTGAGTAGTCATTACAAATAATGGAAGATAAACGAGGACTAGCTTTAGGATCTAAATACATTTTCCCTACAATGATGTGACCGACATTTGCTATCCAATCTGCTGCTGAGTTGGCTTCTCTGAAAACATGATTAATTTCCCAAGTGTCGAAGAAGGCGAGGAGATGCTTAATATCCTGAATGACGTTATGAATTTTCCACAGAGGAGTGTACTTTCCCTTGATAGAATTGATGACAAGAAGATTATCACCTTCGATCTGAATGTGAGAAATGTTGAGCCGACGAGCTTCTTGGAGACCCTTGTGGAGGGCGATAGCTTCAGCCATGAACGCCTGAGTGTGACCAAGATTAAAAGTACAGGCCGAGACCGGGTTGCCTGCACTGTTGCGGATGATAATACCTGCTGCTGCTGAAGTAGTTTTACTGGAGCCGTCAAAATTGAGTTTGAAGTAACCTGGTGGAGGGGGGTGCCAGCGAACCAAAATCAGGGGGGAAGGAGGAGAGGGAGAAATGGAGGAATGAGGGGTGAAAGGAGTGCCCTTGAGCTGGTGATGGTCTAGAAGGAGACGACATTGCCATTCATGGAAAGCCGAGCTGGCTTGGTGGAACACTCTATAGGGGTTAAAGGAAGTGTTTTTGAAGATACAATTGTTCCTTTCTTTCCAGAGCGACCATATGAGGAAGGAGAATTTGCATATGGAAGAAGAGTAATTTTTGAGGTAATTTATGTTGTCGAGTAAATCATGTGAGACCGAGTAGTAATCGAGCCATTTCTTAGTTAAAGGCAGGTTCCATACTAGTTTGGCCGAAGGGCATTGCATAAATAGATGATTAATAGTTTCAATATAGGTTTCACATAGAGGACACACATCGAAGGGAAGAATATTCCTTTTATGCAAGGTGTCACGGACTGGAATACTTTTGTGGCATATTTTCCATAAGAAGACGGCAATCTTAGGTGGAATGTCTAAATTTCAGATCCAGGTGTGGTTCCATTTTTGAGGAACGGGATCCAACCCATGAGCCAACCAAGAGGCAGATTTAACAGAAAAGTCCCCGGATGAAGTAGCCCCCCAGATTGGGGTATCAGCTATATTAGAAATAGGAATAGGGAGACCTTGGATTTTCAAGACTATAGAAGGGGGAACCATAGTTGCTAGTTTGGAAAGATCCCATTCATGATTGGGAAGGATAAAATCAGAGACAAGGAGGGAAGTATTAACTTCATTAATATTCAAATTCAGGTAATTGAGGAGGTTATCCAGTACTGCCCAGTTGTCTAACCAGAAATTGATTGAAGAGCCATTTCCGATTTTCCAACGAATTCCTTTGCGAAGAATTTCTCTTTGGCTAAGGATATGTTTCCAGATAGCGGAGTCTTTAGGTTTAGGAACATACTCAAAAAAGGTTGTGTTTGTAAGGTATTTTTTCTTAATCAAGGAGACCCAAAGACTTTGATCATTTTGGAGGATTTTCCATCCAAGTTTTGCTAAAAAAGCTTGGTTAAGCGACCTCGTTCTTCGAAGACCCAAACCCCCCATATTTTTAGGTTGGCAAATTTTATTCCATGAAACAAGAGGAGTATGGTTTGAAGTCGGGGATTGTTTCCAGAAGAAATTACGATGGATAGAATCTAGACTAGAGCAGGTCTTTTGAGGAAGAAGGAAGGAAGAACAGACATAAGCTGGAAGGGCCTCAAGATTACTTTGGATTAGAATGGTTCTACCTGCTTTCGAAAGAAAATTAGCATGCCATAAATTGATACGCGAGATATTCTTTTGGAGAAGGTTCGAGTAGTCTGCTTTTGTCGGTTTGAAGGAAGAAAAATGGGCACCAAGATATCTTCCCAAGGAAGAAGATTTGGTCATCGAGAATTTTCCGGCAAGAAAATTCCGACGAGCAGAATCAATCTTTTTTGAGAAGATAATTGATGACTTATGAAAATTGACTAATTGTCCTGACATATCGCAAAAGTTATTAATTAACATTTTTAGATGGTTCGTAGCTGAGGATGTTGCTTTAACGAAAAGGAGGCTGTCATCCGCAAAAAGGAGACAAGGAATTTTGGGAGTAAGTGGTGCGAGGCGAATTCCAATGCCCGTTCTTGGAAGTGTACTACTTCTTGTGAGCATAATGGTAAAAACTTCCATGCAAATAAGAAAGAGATAAGGAGATAGAGGATCTCCTTGCCGAATTCCTCTTGAGGGAGTGAAATGTTCTGTGGTGGAACCATTAATTTTGAGGGAGTACGATACTGTAGTAACACATGCTTTAACCCACTGAATCCATTGGTTTGGAAATCCGAAAGAAGAAAGCGTGGCCCAGAGGAAATTCCATTCAATCCTGTCATAGGCCTTTTCCATGTCTAATTTGAGGGCACACCAACCTACTTTAGAGGTTGATTTTTGGAAGGTATTTAAAATTTCTTGGGCAATCAAGAGGTTATCATGGATTGATCGCTCCGCTGTAAAGGCGTAGTTCCTTGTTTGATGCACAGTTAATATTATCTTGAGACTTGAGTACGTTAAAATATAAAACCAAAGTACAATTATATGCAATCTCAAATTACGGATCTATTTTATTATAGATAAATGGGCAGGCATTTGTAGTTTGTGCTACGTTGTTTCATTGGTGTTTTGTCCCTTTCTTGAAAGTGGTGATTAGACAATAAATAAATAACTCTAGTACTCCGTAATTATTATCTTGTTCTCTAATTAGTTATCACTAATCATCCTCTTGTCCTGTAGGCTATAGGCGATTAGTGGCCGTCAATAATTAAACGTGCAACTCACCTCGTTTTACTGTTTTATAAATCTTTTAAAAAGTGTCGTCTTAAATGTTGTGACCGTCTTTTCTCTTTCATAATATCGCTTCTACATGTCGAGTCGTCGAGATGAGCATACCATTCACGATTACGGAGTATAATGTTTCAAATTTAAAATAAAATAAATAAAAGGAAATGAAAAGGGACATACAAAACTCTCATCTCTAATGTATCCAATATTCCAATCAGTTGTACAGATCAAATTTTGTATGGAAGGGAATAGAAAGTGTTTCAGATGTGGAATGGGAACAACTGACTGCAGAATTATGAACTTCTGTTGAGGTCGCTGGTTGGGATCTGCGTAACAGTATGGATTAACTAACCTCGGGGGTGGTCGAGGATACCCCCTCCAATGCTTAAGTAAGATTACTTGATGTAGTTAAGAGTTAACTAAACAGTAAGTAGGGAGTGTGTTTAAGTACGTATTTCGTACCTTGTAGCAATAAATGAGGTCCTTCTTATATAGACAAACTGTCTTGTACGGTCGAATAAGCTCTACCTCGTAGGATATTGACTTGTCTGATGGTGACCTCTTGGTGATATTTGATCACGTGGCTAATTGTTTATGTCTGTAGGATATATGGAAATGCACGGGTAAGACTCAATTGTCTTTATTAACCGACTTATAGCTGCAAGATAATTTTACTTATGGGGAGTTCTGCCGGTATGCTGGCATGCTGGTAGGGCACCCCGTACAACTAGCAACCTTAGAGTAAGCGTAACCATGACAATTGTTGGGCTTGCTCTGAAGATAAGAAAAAATAAGTATATTTTATTATATGTCTGTACAACTAGCTGCCGCAGAGTGACTACAGACGGTTATTGATGTGCTTCATTGGTGTGATGGAAAGCGATGTTGCCGGTCTTCTTTCAAGGTAATGAAACAGTAGTTGCCTTCCGTGGATGCTCTTAACTAAGCAAGGAAACACGATAATTAGCCTTCCTTGAAAGCTTTGACTATTGGCCCTCTTTGAGATTTTGGAAGACTAGCCCCCTTTAGATTTTTGTCGACTAGCCCCCTTGAGATTTTGGACGACTAGCCCTTTTAATTAGAATTTTTGACGTCTAACCCTTTTGAGACTTTAGAGGACTACCCCCCTCAGAATTTTTGACGACTAGTCCCCTTGAGACTTTAGACGACTACCTCCTTTGAAACTTTTGACGACTAGCCCCCTTTATATTTTTGAATGATGCTTAATTCCCATTTAACAAGTGGCGGGAGAAAACTGAAACGTGTCTTGCCAAGTGCTTTTCATCTGGGGTCTCAAGATCTGTGCTGATTTTGAACCATTGATCCATCATTAATTGTCTAATCCATCTTTGACTTGTGACCTTTCGCCTTCCTCCCTTTGACCTCCTCTATAAAGTCTAAATTCTTTTCCTCTGGAGCTTTTATTCTGTTCCTCCTTCAATTTTTCGAATTGCGTACTTTCTCTCTCCTCCATTGAGCATCTTTCCTGTATTTTGTTGTTGTCTTGCCATCTCATTTCTCTACTCTCTTCCAATTCGAAGGTTATAGACATATTTTTGGCTTTATTTTTCCGTTCACGATTTTTCAATAGTCTCAATTCTTGACCAATCTCTCCCGTTTTTGCCCTTTTCGGTATTATTTGCAGTTTTTTTTCTCTTTTCTCCTTCGCGGGCAAAGTTTCAATTTTTGAGATTTTCATAGGTACCCCGTCTTTTCACTCTTTTTTCCTTTTCCTATATTTCCTTTGCTTTCCGCTTTTGTGCTATTTTAGATTTTTCTAGTCTAGGCATAAGTGGCTCTCTGGACGGGGGTGAGCCTTCCTCTTCTCGCTCCTCTGAGTTTTCTGGTTGGGCTGCACCTCGTGAAATAAATTGTAATTGGTCCAATATTAGGCCTTCTTCTTAATCTAGTTTTTGCCATACAACCACTCGCGAGTTGTACGACGAGGGTTTAAGCCAGGCCGAGAGGGAGAGTTGTTTCGCTTTTCATCAAATGTGTTCTCGAATGGAAAGAGATTTGCGGCCTCACGAGCATGACGTTCCTGACTCTGAGCCCATATTAGACGTCTCCTCCATCTCTGTGTGGTATCACATCCGGTCTGTTCGGGAATTTATGGATCCTGACGGTAGGGGTCATGGGCAGTATAGTACTAACACTGGCAACTTTGGTGTTTCTTCTGGTCAGGCTGATACGATGGCTCTAGAGCTAGACGCTAGTACCAACGGTCGCCGACCTAGTAAAGAACACGTCGAGGATGATGACGATACCGGTGAGTATTTTGAGGGTGATTCTATTTTCGACGAATCGGAAGGTAATAGCGGTGGTGAACACGTTGATGACGATAATGCCGATAGAAATGATGACAAGGCCGATATCGCCGGGGATAATGATGATGATGACCCGACTACTGTTATAGTAGCAGAGGTGCTTGCAGATGAGGCTAAGGAGCAACCTATTTTCACTGATGAGGAGTCAAACGAGCATAGGACACCAGTGCTTCCTCCCTTAACCAATACCGCGAGTAAAATCGTAATATTGAAGACTTGGTGCGACATGATCGTGAAGAAGAATCATGAAGTACATGGTTCCACCAGTCTTGGTTTGCCGGTTGACTACGGGCTGAAAATTCCACCTGAGGGTGCAACTATATTTGACTGTCCTCCCGGCCATATCGCGGTATATGCGAAGCATTTCGACTTTGGGCTTCGTTTCCCCTCGCACCCCTTCATTGAGAAAATATTTCGGGCTTGGAACGTTTCCTTGGCCTAAGTTACTCCCCCAACCGTCTGAACCATCGTCGCTTATGTTTGGTTGTGCTTATTTAAACAATGGCCCCTGACCTTACATTTGTTCAAACGGCTATTGTGGCTGAAAAAAGATGGGGAGTCTGGGTGGTTATCCATATATAGTTCTCCGAAAAGGAAAATTGTGCACCCTTCCTTGTCTAGCTGCAAAGGCTGGCAAGACCGTTTTATTTCGTTCAAGTGTCGGAAGGGTTTCCTTTCATACAGACTTTCTGCAAACCTCGGCCCTGGACGGGTCAATACGATCAACGTGATTTGGGCCGCCGTGAGAAGAAGGCGTACAAATACTTAGAGTCTGACCTTCCGAACGTTGGTCTTAGCAAAAAGCAGAATGTTGACCGAAATTGGCACCCCAACGTTTATTATATTTCGGGAAACCAACCATTATCTGTTGTCGGCCTTTTCCATACACATTTTTTTGGTAATTATGCCTTTAGTTGTTTGGATCACTATGATTTTTGAAGGAAATAATGCCCTTGGTCCAAGTATGCATTCTATGTTAAGTCTAATAAATGCGGTTCAGTATTAATTAACAAGTTAATAATTCAGTGAGATCAAGTGAGCTGAATGCCTAGCTAGAGGCCGCTTCAGTTCAAGTGGAATTAATGATATTAATCCACAGCTTACTCTTGACTGAACCCGTAGGGTCACACAAATAGTACGTAAACGGATCAAGTATTTAATGGCATTAAATACTCTATCTATGGATATTCGGAATCGACGGATCTTGGTTTCAGTGGGAGCTGAGATCGTCACAGGCAAGAAATGAATACTCCGGAAACGATGATATTGCCGGAAACGGAAATATGGATCGTATCGGAAATATAAATATTATCCAAGTCGTAGATGTTGCCGGAAACGGAAACATGGTACGTATCGGAAAATATTATCGGAAATGGAAATATTGCCAGAATCGGAAATATTGCCGGAAACGGAAATATTGTCAGAATCGGAAATATTATCGGAATCGGAAAATAATTCCGGAAACGGAAATATTAAATATTTGTTCGAAACGGAAATTAATTCCGGAATCGGAAATGTTAAATATTGTTCGTATCGGAAATGAATTCCGGAATTGGAAATTTAATCGGAATCGTATAGTACGAATAAGCATCGGACGAGGCTGCCGGACGAGGGCCCAGCTCGAAGCCAGGCCATCGCCCAGCAAGCCAAACGCGCGCCCAGCCAAACGCGCGCCCAGCCAAACGAGCGCCCAGCCAAGGCAGCGCCCAGGCCCACCGCAAGGCAGGCCCAGCGCGCGCCAAGGCCATGGCCTCGCTGCGTGGGCTGCTGCTCGCACGCACACGCATGGGCGGCCCATCGTGGCTGCCGTGTGTGTGTGTGTGAGTTTGTGTTCATGCACGATTCCTAAAACGTGCAGAGTTCGGTTAATGATTAAATTCCTAATTCTATTTGATAAATTAATTAATTAGAGTTCTTGTAGGATTCTAGGTTTAATTAATTTGTATCTGAATAGGATTCCAATTCCCTTTCCATACCCCTATAAATATGTGGCCTGGGTTCACAATTTATAACGAGTTTTCAAGTATTCAAAGTGAGTTTTTGAGAGAAAAATTCAGTCACACATCTTGCTCAAAAGTGCCGAAAATTCTAGTACCTTAAGGGCGATTCTAGTTGGTCAATCTTAAGGCGGATCCGGACGTGCTGTGGACTATCTACGGAGGGACGACACTTGGAGTCCTAAAGACTTGTTCTTGTTCGGTTTGGGCGCAGCTAGGGAGGGCACGCAACAAAGAGTATGCATCTAAATTATGCTATATGATTATGTGTAAATAATATGTATTCCTGGGTTAATGGTTGTTTCCGCATGATTTATGTAATATCATATGTATCATAACCTAACAGTGGTATCAGAAGCCCCTTATTATTTTCATAATCTAAATTGCATGAACATGGTTAAATATTACAAATTTGCAAGAATTAAAAGGGGTAATTAATTTTCGTAATTGTTAATTAATTGCAAATTGCGTTTATTTAATTATACGTACGCAGTTTTTCGGCAGTTTCTTCGTTACTCATCCAAATCGAGTGATTTTTGTGTCAATTCCGCATGTAAAAGGCATTCTAAAATTCTCAAATTCGAAGCCTAACTATGACTTTTCGAAGGTTTTAGTTTTTCGAATGCAAAATTTCGTAAATTTAAGATGTTAAATTAAATATTTGCGATTCTTGTTGATAAATCTTGAATTTTTGATTGACCTACTGTATATGTTTAACAAGTTTGAATGCCTAGCCTTGTTAATTATGCAATCTAATTTGTAATTATGATTAATTTGTTGAAAATTAGAATAATTTAGAATTAATTTGATTTTCATAATTAATTATAATTTAATTAGAAACCTATGATTAAAAACCACCATAAAAATTGTAAATTTATGATGAATTTTAAATTTTTATGACCTAGACTTGAATCCATAACAATCGGAAATCAATTGAATAATAAATTTTTGATTTTTCGCCCTAAAATTATGAAATTAATATTATTTATTAATTTGTCAATAATTTTAAATATAAATTTTAAATTTTTTATGCGATTCGTTCATATAACTTGCACGCACAAAGCAATGGACGCTTCGTGTTACCCTTAAGGGGTGTTGTATAGTGCGGGCATGCGACGACGAGCAAGGGAGCTCGTCGCCCGTGCGGCACGAATGCAATGAGCAAGGAATGGTGCACGAGCACAAGGCAGCAGCCCTGCCTTGTGTCGTGGGCCACGAGCTATGAACAAATGGGCATGGGCGAAAGGCAAGCCAAGGCAGTCGCGTGTGGGCAGCAAGCGAGCTGCGCCACAACGCGCACTGCCTCGCGCAAGAGCGCGCAGCGAGCGCAAGCTCGCGTGCCACGAGCGCTGCGCCCAGCGTTGCTCGCGCGCACAGCGAGCGATGTCGCGCGCCCAGCGAGCGATGTCGCGAGCCCAGCAAGCGATAGCTCGCGCGCACAACGAGCGATGGCTCGCGCGCACAGCGAGCAATGGCTCGCGCGCACAGCGAGCGCTGGCTCGCGCGCACTGCGAGCGATGGCTCGCGTGCGACGAGCGCTGGCGCGCGCGCAGCGAGCACCACAGCGTGCGATGGCTTGCGATGGAAGATGCAGCAGCTATGCGACGAGCGCATGGGCTGCGCGCACATGGCCAGCAATGGCTGTGTGCGTGCGGCCCATGGGCGTGCAATGCGTAGGGTGTTTGCGTTGCGATTAGATCGTTTTGAATGTTTAATTTGAAATTTTTCAGTTTACGTAATTTTAATTAATTTTAAAACTAATAATTTAAATTATTTTCTTGGATTTTAATTTTGAATATTGTAATTATAATAAATTTTATTTATTCTAATTATTTTACTAAAATTAAAATCATGAATTAATTTAAATACGACTGAAATTAAATTAAACTTTATGGATTCAATTATAAATTTATATGAGCTTTAAATTTTAATTAAATTTGTATGTTTCCGGTTAGACTAGAAATACATTTTTATGTTTAAAATTAGTAAAGCATATGAATTTATTGGTTTAAGTGGGAGCCCTTTTAGTCATAAACTCTTGATTAGGTCTACAAATCCTTAAGGTTAAAACAACTTGATTAGAATTAATAAGGACTGAATAATTGGTAGATTATTGGTGCCCTTGATTAATTGCTGCAAATGTTTACGTGATGCATAATGTGTTTTACTAACCAGCTATGTGGGCCATTCATGATAATGAATGGGTGAATGGTATATATTGTATATGTACTGTTTTGCAGGTTATGAAGTGACTAGTATGGCCCAAATAGGATAGAAAATATGGTCTGCGTACCATTAATTTGAATGTAATTGGTCTAAAGTACCAAAGTTGTTTTTCAATTCAAATATGGTCTGCGTACCATCAAATAGTTGTAATTAGTTATAGCTTATCCTATTTGAAGAAAATGGTGCCTCCCACGGAGATTTTCAAGACGGACTTTGAAGTTAAAGCTTCAAGATGAAGTCGGGCCATACTAGATCACATTTATCTTATGCATTTTTTAAGTTATTTATTGCTTTAAATATGTCTTAAAATGCATGAGATTACGGCTTGATTATGTTGCATGATTAAGGATTTTAGTTCACTTAAAATCTAACCAACATAGTAAGAGCCTTAAGTTCCAAACTTAAAAATTGAGTTAAAAGGTGCCATGCCAAAATATACACTTGCTTGGATATCCTTTACATCAATCTAGTAATAGTTTTCGCTCAGCGAGGTGTTACTTATTGGTCCTAAAGGGGCAAGGTACACAAATAATTGTGAGTACATGTTAGTTTTGGTGAAACTCAACGATATAAGTAAGGAGTCCTTTTATGTCGTGGCAAAATCGATAGGTTTACCTAATAAGTTCTTAGATGTACCTATCAACCAAGAGTAGTTTCTAGACTATTAGCAAAAGGCTTTTGCTTACCTAAGATGTTTTAGAATTGAGTCGACAAACTGTGCTTAATTCTTCAATGGTTTTAGGGTCTTGGAATCATTTTATTCACACCTGCCGGAACAATAAATTCGAATAAAATGCTAATAACTTGTTGAAATTGCATGATTGCTTTAATTTTCAAAGTTATTACTCATGATAAATGTTTAGACTTTGCATGCTTCAATGTATGTTTTAATTATTATTTATAATTAAATATCTTGCACTGCAGTAAATCCTTTTAGAAAGGTAACAGTAAATTTCCTCGATTGGTAGTGAATCCAAGAACGATACACGGAAGTGAGAGAAAGTGAGCAATTTAAAATGTACGTTTCTTATAGCGACTTTTATGGTTGTTTTCGAACATCAAAGTCGAATGGCAAACCAATTGGTGCTTGTGAATTCAAAATACAATGTAGTTTTGAGATCATAAAGCATTGAGCTTAAAACGCTCAGCTTTACCAATGGTTAACAACCTAATATCTTTGTCCATTTAATTCTCGAATGAGTCTAGTCCCTAGACATTCGAATAGATCGATGCTTAGAGAACTTTAGAAGCTTCTGGTAAGATCATCTAGTTGCAATAGAATGTTCAACATAAATTAAATGGTAAAGAACCTTGTTGGGGTGACATTGGACATGTCTAACAAAGTATAAAAGTCAACACTAAAGAATTCAATTCTTAAGACTATAAGAAAAAGTACAAGAAATAGGAAAACGAGGAACAAATGAAAGGAATTACGATTCCGTTTCTACCTATAAGTTTATGTTTGAAGAGAAGTGACCTAGCAATCAAACTTCCTTGGTATCATATACCGCTTGAGGTTCTTACTTCGGTAATAACTCAAACAATGGAAGCTAGGATACACTAATGACCTACAAGTGGGAAATGAAGCATGGCATTGCTACATTAATTGTAGGGTCATCTAAGTTTGTTCTAAGTCCTTTCAAAGGCTGGAACTTAATGGCTATTTTGTTCCATAATCAGCATACCTAAATTTCTGCTTCAAACACAGAAAGACTCACATTCAAGAAAAACAAAAACAATGTTTGTTTGTTTATTTGAATGAAATGCTCAATTACAGGTTGAGTCAATATGCCTGATTAAAACAAACAACTCTTTAAAGAACTTTACTAGGTTCAAATCAAACCCTTGATTTGAGTTCCATTAATCTTTGGCATTGTTGCTTAGACCATATCGACAAGTTAACATTCATAAGCTCTATTTTGATGGACTTTTTGAAAGTTGGTTGATTTCTAGATCAACTTAAGACAAGCTAGTCTTACTTGTTGAAAGTAACAAAGAATATGAACTATTGTTAGAACGCCTAGACGATAGAGTTCAAAGCTAAAGAAAGGTTTTATGACTTTATTATTTCACATGGATTTGAGTGAATATAGGTTTATTTACTCAAATGTGATATAAGTTGAATCTGTTTGGCTAGTTCAAAGATTCAGAAGTATAAAATCCACTTGGCAAGAAATCATAAAGATCTAGATTAGATCATGTTGATGATTACTTGAGACCAAATATGATCATCAATGATTGTGTGTTGTAATTTCACAATCTAGCTCCAAAAGATATGGCATATCTACGTTGGAATGATCGAAGTCAATTAGTACTTGATTCGATCAATGATGAATCATAAAGACTTTTCCTATAATTTCTAAAACAAAATGCTCAACTACCACCAAACTAAACCAAATTCGTCAAAGCTATTGAAAAGTAATTTCAGAATATCTTTTCATAATATATCTAAAGAGTTGCTAAACTCAGTGGGAGCTTAGTGTTTGTTATTCAACAAACTAAGGCCCAAGTCTAGATATATGTTTCATTATGATGAGACACAAGGGTATTGTTTCTACCACGAATTTTTGAGAACATAATGTTTGTTTGCTCGAAATAATGTCCTTTTGGAGATTCGTTTCCAAAATGACAAGTGGGAGAAAATAGACCTCGAAAGTCTTCGAGGCGAACAACAAACATAAACGGACATTCCGGAGGCTTTTCGAAGTGCTTCAGAAAATCCGAACTTATTCTTTAAGGACTTTAGAAGTGGCTTTAAAGAATAGACATCTCTTAGAAGACTTTACAAGTGCTTCAAGGAGAACAGAATATTCAAAGGACTTTTAAGTGGCTATTGATATTCTATTTGTTTGATGTTCTATACCCAAAGTAGGCATAGAGTTCAAGTCACTGGAACTATGATATTCTTCTATTGGATAGTGAAGAAACATGGAGTTCAGGTCACTGAAACTATGCAATTCTTCTATTAGATAGTGAAGAAACCTACAACTTGCAGTCAAGCTATTATCATGTAGATTAATGAGTTTGTGACTTGTAAGAAAGCTATGACGAAACCCAGATTCCCTAAAATGGTTAGAGGCCATATATAGACTCAAATGTTTTAAATGGTTAGAGGCCATAAAACATACTCAATGTTTTGATGACAAAATTGAAATTTTGTTGATTTGCAAGAATAGTTTCACACCTATTGGTTGCAAGTTTGTTTTAAGAATAAAAACCATCAAACATGGAATTGTGTTCACACACAAAGCTAGATTAGTTGCTAAAGGTTACAAGCAAATTCATGGTATGGATTGTGTTGAAACCTCATGCAAAATCGTAATGCTTAAGTCTATAATTCAAGCAATGATTGCATATTGGTACATATGGCAATTGGATGACAAAACGTATTCCTCAATCAAATGTTGGAATATAATATGTACATGGTATGTCATAGAATTTGTGGATCCAAATAAATGCTTAAAAAGGAAAGCTAGCTTATAAAATCTAAGTACAGATATAAGCAAGCAATTGGGAATTGGAACTGTATTTTAAGTGAAGCTATATAATAAGCATTTTAGTTTCATAAAATATACATGATTCTTATAGATATATAAGAAGTTTAGTGGGAGTACATAAAAACTTAATTGGTCCTATGTGTATCACACACATATCTCTCTATTGTAAAATAACATTCAAATGCTAATGACTTAGATTTGAGATTATTCATCAATGATGGACCATGGCGAAACTTAGTACATACTGGGTATTAAGATCTATTTACAAAGATCTTATGATATTGTTTTGGATTAAGTAATGGCATTTACTAAATCAAACACGAAAGTCTCCATTGGAGATATTCAACCCATGTGAATAAATCTAAGTAAAGGATGTTTTAACTATGTATAAGCATTTACTAAGTTAAACATCAAAGAGTCTAAATGAGATTCTTAACCTATATTATATGTCAAAGAATTTAGCTGAAACTAGATAAGCTAAAGTTACATGAATAGAATTCAATTGGGAATTATTCTGCAAAAGAATTTATCATGTATGATATAATATGAGGATCGCCAAAAACGTATCGTATGACTTTAGGCATGACGAACATATACCAATCTCTATTGATCTAAGTAAAGATCAACTAGATTGAGATCAAGAATACTTATGGTACTTGAAAAGGTATATAGGAATAGTTCTTGATTCAAGGAAATAAAGATATGCTAAATATTGATGCTACACGCATAAACACTGGCAAAGGATCAAGCAAGACCCTTTGGAGTTAACCATTGGCAAGGACGAGCTATATAGCATCGTGTTTTGAAAATGGCAACATGTGTTGGAGACCATGAGTTGTTGCGTGGGAAATTAAAATAATAATTTCTATGTTCTAAGATATAGTTGGAGAATCTTCCACATATCTATGAACTGCCTGGATAGGTAAATCCAAACAAAGCATCACTAGCAACCTATACAGTTGAAGTAAAAGTAATTATTGCCTAAGAAGCAATAAAACAGGGTTGTTTAAAGTTCTTCACTGAACTTGGGTAGATCACCTATCTGCTGGCTTGATGATTCTTCATTGAAAAATGCGTAGAACCACTCTTGAAGCAAGAAAAACGTCTGCTAACTTGATGGTTCTTCATTGCAAAATGAGTAAAACCACCATCGAAGTAAGAAAGACTAGATCACATAATAAACAAACTCGAAAAGATCTTATCATCATATCTCGAAGAACATTCGATGAAAAGGATATTAAGATTGGAAAAGCATGATAACTAAACCTATGCAACAAGTGAGAAGCAACACTCACGTTGTAGCACTGGAAATCAAGCATAGCTTTGAATTCCATGAATTGTTTTAGAAGATGGGTTTGAGGCCCATGGTTATAAAACATTGGGGTTGAACATTTATCATATATGAAATGTATTTTCATATTCCATTTAATCTTGGTTTAGTATTAAATGATGAGTCCCTTCAAATTTGACGATATATTCAAGATAGACTGTCAGGACCAGTCCTGTGACTAAGAAATGTCTATCAAGTGAACTTGAATGTCAAAGGTTGAAAATGGTCCCTAATCGGAGTTTTCTATAAAATTGGACGCATAGAAAACGTTAGACGATTAGAATGCAAGATGACTAGTAGTTCTGTTTCTTGAACTATGTGGACATGGCAATGTCATAATCATTTGCATAGATACTTACTTTGGGAAGACTAGTATCGGACAAGACCTATGAAACTTTACTGTAAGAGATGAAAATCTGTCATAAGTAAATTTCATTAAATTATTAGACACTAAATCCTCAATACCTGAGTGATTTGAGATTACTTGTTTGAGAACTGGTTGCTTTGACGTTGACCAACCGTCGCACCGTAAAAGGAGGCTATAAAGGCAACGCTCAGGTAATCACCTATCAAACGAAGTCTAATCTCAAGATCGCAAGATTGGGATTGTCCTCCCATAAATCGGGATGAGATGCTTAAAAGTTGTACAAGGCCACTCGGAGAGCTAGAAACTGTGAAATGCATGGCCGTGCTCGGATGAATCATAGGCTATGATTATCTGTTTATTTGATCAGTTGAACTCTGAAACCGAGGAACACCTCTGGACATAATAAGGATGACAACTCTTACCTTATGTTCAAGAGCAAGCATCGAGCGACAAAGGAATTAGGAAATGCACACTTGTCCCTAAGGACAAGTGGGAGACTGAAGGAAATAATGTCCTTGGTCCAAGTATGCATTCTATGTTAAGTCTAATAAATGCGGTTCAGTATTAATTAACAAGTTAATAATTCAGTGAGATCAAGTGAGCTGATTACCTAGCTAGAGGCCGCTTCAGTTCAAGTGGAATTAATGATATTAATCCACAGCTTACTCTTGACTGAACCCGTAGGGTCACACAAATAGTACGTAAACGGATCAAGTATTTAATGGCATTAAATACTCTATCTATGGATATTCGGAATCGACGGATCTTGGTTTCAGTGGGAGCTGAGATCGTCACAGGCAAGAAATGAATACTCCGGAAACGATGATATTGCCGGAAACGGAAATATGGATCGTATCGGAAATATAAATATTATCCAATTCGTAGATGTTGCCGGAAACGGAAACATGGTACGTATCGGAAAATATTATCGGAAATGGAAATATTGCCAGAATCGGAAATATTGCCGGAAACGGAAATATTGTCACAATCGGAAATATTATCGGAATCGGAAAATAATTCCGGAAACGGAAATATTAAATATTTGTTCGAAACGGAAATTAATTCCGGAATCGGAAATGTTAAATATTGTTCGTATCGGAAATGAATTCCGGAATTGGAAATTTAATCGGAAGCGTATCGTACGAATAAGCATCGGACGAGGCTGCCGGACGAGGGCCCAGCTCGAAGCCAGGCCATCGCCCAGCAAGCCAAACGCGCGCCCAGCCAAACGCGCGCCCAGCCAAACGAGCGCCCAGCCAAGGCAGCGCCCAGGCCCACCGCAAGGCAGGCCCAGCGCGCGCCAAGGCCATGGCCTCGCTGCGTGGGCTGCTGCTCGCACGCACACGCATGGGCGGCCCATCGTGGCTGCCGTGTGTGTGTGTGTGAGTTTGTGTTCATGCACGATTCCTAAAACGTGCAGAGTTCGGTTAATGATTAAATTCCTAATTCTATTTGATAAATTAATTAATTAGAGTTCTTGTAGGATTCTAGGTTTAATTAATTTGTATCTGAATAGGATTCCAATTCCCTTTCCATACCCCTATAAATATGTGGCCTGGGTTCACAATTTATAACGAGTTTTCAAGTATTCAAAGTGAGTTTTTGAGAGAAAAATTCAGTCACACATCTTGCTCAAAAGTGCCGAAAATTCTAGTACCTTAAGGGCGATTCTAGTTGGTCAATCTTAAGGCGGATCCGGACGTGCTGTGGACTATCTACAGAGGGACGACACTTGGAGTCCTAAAGACTTGTTCTTGTTCGGTTCGGGCGCAGCTAGGGAGGGCACGCAACAAAGAGTATGCATCTAAATTATGCTATATGATTATGTGTAAATAATATGTATTCCTGGGTTAATGGTTGTTTCCGCATGATTTATGTAATATCATATGTATCATAACCTAACAATTTTTTCCTTTGCACCCCTTTTCCTCTTCTCTTTTCTCTTTTTTATTTTTTTTATTTTTGTGTTCTCACCTTGACAGTCTTTCTTTTTTGTAGGTCTCCGTACTCTAGATAAGGAAACCCTTGGCTTTGACGAGAAGTGACAACTTTTGCACACGCAGTCTCTTAACCCCAAGAGTCGCTACGATACTATAGCTACTTATTCAACCCGAGCTTTCAGCCATCGATGTACTGTAACCGTCGCCAGAAACCGAGTGAAGAAGAAGTGCAAAGTCTACCTCAACTGCCGCTGTCTCTTCTAAACCATCTCTTGCCTCCGACATGCAGTCTAATCCTATCGGCCGCGGTGATTATCGCCATAAGAGATCTTCCCTTGTTAGCAATCGGGAGGATCGGACAAAGAAATCCAAGACTGATACTAATGAAAGCATCTCTATTGCTACCGGCTATGTTCAAGAAAATCTTGAGGATCATGAAGTTGTTCAAGTTGTGGGACTTAATGCCAAAAAACAACCATCTCCCCATCTTTCGCTTGAGATCTTGGAGCACGAGTATTCTGTCGGCGCTACTGGTAATGTTGTTCAAGATCAAGCGATTTCGATGCCTGTAATGAAGGGTGCCTCTAGCATGCCTCCAATGAGCCCTAGTGTGAACAAATCTGGTAGCTCTCGCTTGAACTATCATCTTCCTTTACGAACCGACAGTTGGATTGAAGATACTCCCTTCAAGGTTCCGCCGAAAAAAGAGCTCTGGTTTGGGTCATCTGGAGGTGAGCCTACCGATCCTTATTACCCTAATATTGATCTGCTTAGCGGGGAATCGGTGGCCACTGATTCAGCAAAGGATGGTGGGGATTTGGGCTACTGTGTTTTTCGGGATATGATGACCACCACTGACCGGCTAAAAGGTGTTATTGAGGCTCTCGCAGCGCAACACTTCAACGATCTATACAAGTTATGCTACCAGCATTTTATTATTTGTGTTTTTATTCCTTGCTATTGTAATATTTATATATCATTTCTCTTCAGGCAATACAGTCTAGCATGGACCTGTACTACGTGTACCGGTGGAACCAGCTTCAGCTGACCAAAGATGTTGAAGATCTTTCTAGTTTGAGAGAGCGGGTTGAGAAGGCCGAATCTGCTATGGGGCAGAAGAAGAAGGAGGTGTAAGCCTTGAACTCTAAGCTAGAGGCGACGAATAAAAAGGTTGGAGAGATTGAGCAGAAGCTTGATGCCGCTACCAAGAAAGAAGATGAGTTGGATCAGAAACTTACTGACTTTGGTAATGGTTTGCCGGCGGTAAAAAAGGTTGTTGCGAAGAAGGCCGTCGATAAGATCCTTAGGTCTGACTGGTTTTACGAGCTTCTCGCCCTTCAACATAATGGGGGTTGATGTGTCGCTCATCATGTTGTCTTCCATCTAGGATGCTTGGTATGAGTATGAGGAGGCTTATGAGAAGAAGAAGATGTTTGAGAAAACCACCAGCTTCGAACCTCAAGAAATGCCAGAGGAGATCATTCGCAATGCTGACTCGGGAACAATTTCCGCGATGGAAGTGCCGACTGTTGCTTACTTATCTGTTGATGATAGATGATACGACAGTTTGACGGTTTGGGAAGTGATCACCTTCCTCCTCTTGCGGATCCTCTTCAGTCCCGGTCGGCCTTATACATGCTAGGTTGCTTATTTATTAGTTGGCTTTGTTTTTTCTATTGTTATACGTTGTTAGGGAACTTATCATTTTTTGCTTCAGAGATGTAATAGTTGATGTAATATTTTGAATATTGTACCATTGTGTTGATGTTGGTTTTTACCGGAATCATTGTGCCTTGTGATCAGCTACTCACTCCGCGAGGTTTTTTTGGGTGATGGTCGTCGATTTGTCGTGCCAGTGTTTATGTTTGAATGTTTAATTAGTCGCCGAGCTATTTTTTATTCTTGCGTTTTGACTATTTTGTACTTGATTTTTCTCTATCTTTCATAAATAGAACCACCTTTTCGGTAATTACTGATTACCTTGATAACCCTATTTGTGACTACTCTGCCTCGTGTTATTTATAAACTTGTGAATCTTTTACCATGTCTGTCGACGGTTATTTTCTTTATATTATCAACGTAATTTGTGGATTACTACGCCTCGTAATGAAGCTTGGTTAATCAGAGATTATTATTTTCAAATTTACTTGTTCCATCGCTGAATTTTATGGATTGCTACACTTCTCCGTGGAGTGCCCTTGCCATTTTTCCAAAGATATTGATCAACTCTATACATTTTGGTGAATTTTATGCTTCTCTGTGGAGTGCCCTTAACAACATTTATTTTCTCCAAAGTTCCTAATCATATCAACTTATTTGCTGAATGCTACGCTTCACAGTGAAGTTCCCCTATCGGCATTTATTTTCTTCAAAGTTACTAATCACATCAATGCCTCTCATGGACTGCTACGCTTCACAGTAGAGTGCCCTTAACGGAATTTATTTTCTCCAAAGCTACTAATCACATCCATACATTTCGTTGAATGAAACACTTCACAGTGGAGTGCCCTTAACGACATTCATTTTCTCCAAAGCTACTGATCACATCAACTATTCTTATGGACTGCTACGCTTCACAATGGAGTTCCCTTAATCGACATTTATTTTCTCCAAATCTACTGATCACATCCATACGCTTCGTTGAATGCTACGCTTCACAGTAGAGTGCCCTTAACGACATTTATTTTATTCAAAGATACTGATCACATCAACTATTCTTATGTACTGCTACGCTTCACAATGGAGTGCCCTTATCGATATTTATTTTCTCCAAATCTACTGATCACATCCATTCATTTCGTTGAATGATACGCTTCATAGTGGAGTGCCCTTAACGGTATTTATTTTCTCCAAAGATACTGATCACATCAACTATTCTTACAGACTGCCACGCTTCACAATGGAGTGCCCTTAACGACATTTATTTTCTCCAAAGCTACTGATCGCATCCAAACATTACCTTGAATGCTATATTTGATGTTTTTGCTCATAGTGCTTTCTCTATTTCCTCCAAACTGCCTATAATTTTTTACGGTCATAAGCACACATCATTGGCAAAATAAAATCTATGGCCCTATCGGCCTAAATACAAAACAACCGGTGTTGTTTTATCACACATAATACTTTCTAAGTGTGCCGACATTCCAAGAATTTTTCAAGGTAGTATTTTCCATCTGCATTAGCTTGTAAGATCCAGGGAATATTTCCTCCCATATCCGGTACGGTCCTTCCCAATTGGCTGTCAGTTTCCCTTGGGCATTTCCCTTACCTGTTGTCGTTGTTTTGCATAGCACCAGATCACCTACTTCCAAGGGCCGATGTTTCATTCTCTTGTTGTATGCTCTACTCATCCTGCTCTTTTATGTCGCCGACCTGACCTCTTCCCTTAACCACATTTCTGGCATACGGTCCAGTTGATGTCGCAAGAGTTTGTCATTTGATGCTTCATCGTAATGCTGGATGCGCAAGGTTGGTAGGGCCATTTCTGTCGGTATCACCGCTTCAGAGCCAAAACTTAACTTGAACGGGCTTTCGCCGGTTGCCTCTTTGACCGTCGTTATGTTACACCATAATACTTCCGGCATAAAATCTGCCCATTTTCCGTTACAGTCTTCCAACTTCTTTTCTAATGCAGCCAGGATTTGCTTGTTAGCTGCCTCTCCTTGCCCATTGCTCTGAGGGTGGCAGACTAAAGAGTGTGGAATTTTACTCTGTATAGTCCGAGGAAACATTGTATTGGCGCACAATCAAATTGCGTTCCATGATCGAAGACTATTTTTTGAGGCAAGCCAAACCTCGTTATTATATTCCGCCATATGAACTTTTTCGCCTGATTTGTCGTTATTTTTGCTATCTGCTCTGCCTCAATCTATTTTGTGAAGTAGTCGACTGCCACGATCAAGAATTTGTGCCCCCCCTGTTGCCATCGGGAAAGGCCCTACAATGTTCATTCCCCACTGTGCGAATAGGATCGGGTTTAGGATAGGCATTAAGTCATTTGCCGTCAAGTTGATAACTGCAGAGAATTTCTGGCATTTGACACATTTCTTGACATACTTTTGGGCGTCTTCTAACATTGATGGCTAGTAAAATCCTTGTCTTTGGCAGACCAGAGCTAGCGACTTTTCGCCGGCGCGGTTTCCCTTAGTTCCTTCATGCATTTCTTCGATTAGCCTTGCAGACTCGTATGCCGTTAGGCATCTTAGGAAGGGTAGGCTGAATGATTTTTTATACAGCCTTCCCCACAGAATGATGTACCATACGACGTCTCTTTTAACTTTTTTGGCTTCAGCCAAATCAGTCGGCAGCGCACCAGTTTGCTTGTATGCCTGAGTATTGTCAAACCGTTCCGGCTTCCCTGTTATGACCATGACTTCCTATATTTTCAACTATGTACTCCAATGGTTCATGACTTCCATCATGACTATTCTCTTTAAGTCGGCAATATTGTAACTTCCTAACTTTGATAGCGCGTCTGCCAACGTATTTTCTGCCCTAGATACCAGGTTAATATTTAATTTATCTAGCTGTGTTGCCACCTCCTGCAGCTTATCTAAGTACCTTCATTGATGGCTCCTTTGCTTCATATTCTCCTCTAAACTGAGTGGCCACCAGCTGTGAATCTGTTGTCAGCGTTGGGGGTGTTCATTAGCGGGTACCCGAAGTGGAGGGTACCCACACTTGCGGGTATTCAAAATATTACCTTGTGACCCGACCCGCAAAAAACGGGTACCCGATTATAACCGGTCGGGTAACAGGGTACCCGATTTCTTTAACTTGTTATTTTTTATCTCAAAAGCCAACACCTTTTTTTTTATTTTAGCAAGAGCATATCAAGAGAATAACCGGTGCAACTAACTTTACTACTAACCAGATAAAATGCAACAAGTATCTCATTTTCTCTCGATCAGATTTTTTCTCTAGATGAAAGTCACAAACTCACAATCTTTAAAATGCACAAGACTACATAACAAATTTGTTAAACTTGGCCTGACTTGATAGGAGGAATCCTCCTTTACTAATACTTGATGTGCTGTTGAATAAAATTAAGCGTTCATGACTCCTCACCATAGTCCTTCACAACCATATATGAACATCCTAAAACTTTCCTTGCTTTCCCTTCACAATCTTGCACAACTACAGAAGAATCAAGAATTCAGACAAATTAGTTTAGAAAATGAGAATTGTACATTAAAGTGAAGTTCTTAGCAGGGTATAGTAACTTACACCAACCCACTAGCCCAAGGTCTCAGAACTTGGAATTGTGAGCAAGCTAAAATTATGCTCAGAACAAAGAGCTTTGACTAGTTTGAAATAGTCAGGCTGATCAGTCTTCTACCAGCAAGCATAGCTGAGCAGCATGCTTCTCCATCACTTTGGCACTCTGGTGAAGATCACTAATAAGGCCACCATGGGCAGTAGACTTCTTCAATACAAGCTGAAGAGCGCGCAGTCATTAAGTCCATAGTCTTCAATTAAGTTCATACAACATGACCAGAAAAAAGATGGATAAAGGAATTGAACCTCATAGTAGTCAACCAAAAACAATGTACACATTTGTTGCCAATGTGTGAATAATGCAATCAATTAGAAAATACGAGAAAATCAACATTAAACAATTAAAGAAACAATCACAAAATTCATATACGCATACATTAAGTCAAAAGTTTTGAGGGATTAGCTAATTTGGTTTATCACAAGAGAATAAATGGCTGAAATAGCTCAATTACAATTAATGTATGAAAAAATGATAAACCCCAGAAGCCTATCATCATACACAATTACGCATACATTAAGTCTTCTATTAATCGAAAGTTTTTGTGGGTTTCGAGTCTATTTACGCATACACTAAGTCCTTTACGCATACAGATGAACACAAATTACATAAATAATTACAAAATTCATATAAGTTAACATTAATTAATAAATTTTAATCCTTTAACACAATTACATATTAACATTAAAATATTCAAATCAAAACAATTACAGATTTCATCCAACAATAAACACAATACCAAGAAAAAAATCACCTTGAAGATGTTACAAGTAGCGAAGCGACATCAGTTTGAGAGGAGACTAACTGATAGAGCAGAAGAAGAGCCAGTCGGCGTGGACTGGGAGACACGAAGGGGAGAAGACTCAAAGGCTAGGAGGAGAGAAGAGACAAAACAACGGATACTAAGAGAGTGAAATTGAAAAGAAAGAAACCCTAAAAAATATCCACAATCCACTCTAGTATCCATATTTTTCTATAAAAAAATACAAATCGGGTATTCGGGTACCCAAATATACTAAAATAATGACTCGTACCCAACCCGTGTACCTGCAATTTCTAGCGATTGGGTACCCGCCCCGTGAAATTCATACTTTTTATTAAAAAAAACCCGGTTAATTTGAAGCGGCTTAGTGGGTTGGGTTAAGCGGGTCGCGATTTTTTGCACACCCCTAGTCAGCGTTACCGTTTTGCCGTCAGCCACTAATCACATTTGGATACCAGCAATTGCTGCCTCGTACACTGCCTCGTTGTTTGATGCTGCAAATGTAAATTTTGTGGCATACTAAAAAATTTCTCCCCCTGGGGATGTCATAATCACTCCGGCTCCACTACCGGTCTGCACCGTTGGCCCATCTACTGAGACCTCCCATGTTCCATCCTACACTTCTTCTTCTTGGTATGAGGCTTCGACTATAAAATCAGCTAGAGCTTGGGATTTTATGGTAACTCTTGGCCGAAATTTCAGATCAAATTCTGATAACTCTATTTCCCACCTTAGCAACCTTCTTGATGTATCTAACTTATGGATCTCTTTCTCGAGTGGCAAATTTGTCAATACCTCGATTGAATGTGCATCAAAGTATGGCCTCAATTTTCTCGTCACCACCAGGACTGCATATGCCATCTTCTCAATAAGCGGATACCTCATTTCTGGGCTATTCGGCACATGACTGATAAAATACACTGGCTGTTGCACCTTGTTTTCTGTATCAGCTACTTACACCGCTGCTATTATTTTTGGCGATGCCGAAATGTACAATTTCTATTTATCACCCTCCTATGGCTTTGCAATCGCCGACAACTTCTTCAAGTTATATTTCAGAGACTCAAAGGCTTCTTCTTCTGTCAGCCCCCATTTAAACTTTTTGTTTTGTCGCAGTGTTGTGAAGAATGGCATATGTTTGTCCGCCAACTTGCTTATAAACCTGTTATGGGTTGTATATCTTTCCAGTCAGTTGTTGTATATCTTTTATGCATTTGGGCTGTGGTAGGCTAATGATTGCATCTATTTTCTCCGGATTCGCGTCTATGTCTCTTTTGCTGACTAGAAAACCCAAAAAAAATTCCGACTTTACGCCGAAGACACATTTCTTGGGATTCAACTTCATTTTGTATTTTCTCAGCGTCCCAAACGTCTCACGTAAATCATCGACATGATCTTTTGCTTGGCGGTGTTTCACAATCGAGTCATCGACATAAACCTCTACATTCATTCCTTTTTTTTCGGCGAAAACTTTGTCGACCAGTCTCTGATATGTTGCTACAGCATTTTCCAGCACAAATGGCATTTCTTTATAGCAGAATAATCCCGCATCCGTGATGAAGGCTACCTTTTTCCTATTTGACTTATGCAAGTTAACCTGGTGGTATCCCGAGAAAGCATCTAAGAAGCTTAGCAGTGCATGCCCGCTGGTTGAATCTACTAGCCTGTCGATTCTTGGCAGAGAGTAGAGGTCCTTTGGGCATGCTCTGTTAAGGTTGGTGAAATCAACACATATTTTCCATGAACCGCTTGGTTTCTTCACCATGACTACGTTTGCTAGACATTCCAGGTAATCGCATGGCCCAATGAAATCTGCCGCCATATGTTTGTCCACCTCTTCTTGGATTGTTGCCATTTTCTTTGTGGAGAAATTTTTCTTCTTTTGCCTTGCCTACCTTATATTTTTGTCTGCGTTCAGGTGATGAACCATGACAATAGGATTGATACCCGACATCTCGTCCGCCGGGAAAGCAAACACATCACATGCTCTCTTAACAGACCTATAAGGTTGACCCTCATGTCAACCTCCATTTCTGTGCCAATTACAATCGTTCTTCCTTATCGGCCCACTTCTAACTTTATTTCTTCGGTTAGACCATCTGATGACTTTCTCGGTGCTGTTGCAGGTATTTCATCAAAATTTTCCATGTTAAGGTCTGCTCGCCCTCTTTTTGCGTTGGCCTCTCTCGCCAGGTTCATCACACAAAATCGAACGAATTTATGTTATTATTACTCTGGTGATGAACTATGTTGTTGAATATTCATTGAAATTTCATTTAATATCTAGAATCACTAATTAATTTTGCCTAGATTATTAAAAAAAATCTTCAATTTCTCTCTCCTAATTATTTCCCCCAAAAAAATCTAACAAAAGCCCAAATTTAATAAAATTTAAAGGTAAAAGAAAATAACAAAGATTTGAATTTCAATTTCAAAATCAACTTGAAATTTCAGATTGAAATTTCAATCCCATGTGGCCATGCTGATGCGGATCCCAGGGTGTGAGGGGGTCGAAAAAGCACGAGGCTAATGCGTGACCTCGTCCCTCGTGGGCGTGACGTTGTCAGATCAAGTGTAATTGGATTTCCTGTGAGTTTACAACCAATCGACTAGTAATATAGGAGTCGCCATTCAGTTTTTAACGACAATGAGAAAAACTGACAAAACCCGGTTATCGTGACATAAAGGGAGTGCAATTATGTTCGACCACGACGGCCATAGGTTCCCTTGTGATCCCTGGTGTGGGGATCGCTCAACGTACACCTGCAGGGCAGAGATTGAGAGTTAGGGGGACTGTAACTACCGAGAGTAGTGCTCATCGATAATACTCCAGAGGCAGGTTATCCTTACTAGCTCAGCATAAATAATTGAAGGGACATGCGTTAAACTATTAAACTATTCTGAATTGATTTTAGCAATATGCAACACATAATACTAAATCGATCGTGATTATCTTATTTAGATTGATTTAAGGTACCTAGCATGATAATTCAATTATCCAAGGTATTATCTTATTAGGCGTGATAGATCAATCAAATTAATAGTTTGACAATTTTATAAAAGGGTGATGAAAGAGATTAAATCATATGAGGGACACATTACAACGCACCCTTGAGAGGTGCGTTGTGGTTCTCAGAAAACTAGCCACTTGGCTTTGCTATTTCTCCTTTTATTTAACGAATCTCGGGCTTCTAAGCAATGTTCCAGTATTTAGGCTTAATTCATCAAGCTACAAGGGGCAGGATGCGTTCTGTTTGACTTTTGGGTCGATTGCGACAGAACGCCAGATCAATTTCGCAGCGTGAGGCTTAGGCTTAAGGCTAGAGTCAATACTCAGGTTATGGAATTGTGTGTTATTTTCACGTCGGTTTTGAGGCTGTATTTATAGGAAAAGGGTGTGTGGAAAGATAGATTTTAAGATACGAATCCAAAAAGAATCCGGAGAAAAAACGGCCCCAGGCATTTTCAGCGCCCAGGGCTGGGCGCCGAAGATTTCGGCGCCCAGATCCAGGCGTTGAAAATGGGATCTGGGCCGAGTTCTTTGTCAGATTTGGACTCTTAGAATACGGAGCTTTTGAGATTTATCCGAGCCTTTTAGTGCGTATTAACTTATGACGGAATGCGTCTGGGCCCGTTACGAACTCTAGGTTCGTTAGGAATTTAATTAATACGTAACTGTTATTTTCGAATTATACCAAGAATGCAAATTCTATCTCTTTTAGGATTTATATTGGAGTGCAACACCTAATTCTGACAGGTTTCTATCTTTTATGACTTTGCCACTTTTAACAACTACCTTTAACGGCAGTTACTATTCTTAGCAGGTTTCTATAAATAGTAGCTTTCGCTGAAATAAAAGGGTGATTGAGATCCGTTATTTTATAGGAGATGCGTTGCCAAGTGGAGATTTATGTTCTCATCATCGAACCTTCCCTTTCGGGAGATTTATTATTTTATAGGCTTTAAAATTTTTGCAAATTGGTTGGACCGAATCATGGATTTCCTACGTATCCGCCTTAAATAGATTTAATTTGGAATCAGGTCTTGCGTAGTTCTTAGCCAGAAAATGGTTTCTTAGAATGCTGATTTTAAACAAGTACGTTCGAGTGGAATCATAATGTTTGAAATAGGGTGAAATAAGTGTACGAAAATTTTGGAGCGCGCGTATTTTGCGTATTTTATATGATCTTCTACCCCCAAGTGTTCGTTATTCTTCCGCATGTATATAGGTAAATATACGAACACTTTTAGGAATTGGGAGTTGAAAAGTGATAAGCAAGAACGGCGCCCAGGGCTGGGCGTTATTATTTTAGGCGCCCAGGCCTGGGCGTTGAAAACGTGTTCTGTGCTGCCTTTTTGCGCTGCTCCTTTTCGTTTTGTGCCAAATATTTGCGAATTTTTTTGTGCGCTAAATTCTTCTTTTTCTTTTTAGACGAACTTTAAAGGCGCTTTGCAAAGTTTCTTTTTTTTTTTTTTTTTTACGTTAAGCGTAGAATGTACTTTTCATTTGTCTTTTTTTTTTATTCGTGACTCAAGACGGCTTGAAAGATGGGTTGAATGAGATAGGATAATTTGTATAGGCATTAGTCAAGCATGAGGATTGGAAAGGGTAGAAGATCGTAGAACTTTATGTATTTTTTATGGTATGATTTGGATTGGTTGACTCAATTCTTTTCCTTCGTTTACTTGGGTAAATTTCGCACTTTGGGAGGTACGGGCCAAGTATTTCATGGCTCGCTCTTTTCGCTCTCCCTTTTCTCTTTCTCTTTTTTCTATTTTGCTTGGGATTTCTCCCCCTTTTATTTGGGCTAAAAGGTAGATGGTTGTGGTCTTTGAGTCACGAGGCGAGACTGAGTGAGCCTCGTTAGGTAGGCCTATAGTGGACCTTTAATTTTAGTAGGCCTAGGGTGGACCTTTAAATTGTCTTACTTTGCAAGCGTATTTAGTCGTTTCTTAGAATGTGCAAATAGCGTAGATTCAAAATGTTGTTTTTACTCTATTGAAATTTAACGAAAGAATTACATCGAAAATTTTTTTTGCTTCTTTTCAGACTCCAGTTTCCGGGATTTAATTGGAAGTTGTGATTTAGACTCGAACTTTCATTAATTTTTCTGATTATAACCCGTGCATGAATACAAGGAGGTGGCCTAGACTCAAAATAATGACGTGGCGTAAGCCTATAATACTTGACCAAGCGACTTTCAGACTTAGGCTAATTGGACCATAACTTTCGTTGGTTGACACTTTAGATTTTAACCCTTGGGTGTTCATTTGTCATGCGCCATTTTGCTTAATGTTGGCAAGGTAGTTAGTTTGGGGAGATCGAATTTTCATTTTTGCAAGACTAGAATCATTAGTGTGGCTTCCCTCTTAGTGTGTATTGCTTTACCCCAATGGTAGCCTTATGGCATGCCGATTTGGGTATTTTCATGGTTCGTCATGTTGCATTCATGGAAAATCTTTTAGTCCGTACTTAGGAGTACTTCAAGGAGCGAGTGGCTCGAGAGGACTATGATAGTCGTGATCCAATGTGATCATAAGCCTTGAGGCCATTACTTTTTTTTTTGCCAATGGTATTGACACCTTAGGCTCACTTTGGGGGTTGTGCGACTATGGAGGAATGATTTTCAGAATGTGACTGTTTCCATTTTACTTAATATATTCTTTTTATTGGTGAGAGAGAGTATTGAGGCCGTAGATTCTTAGCAAGGGATGACAATTTATGGGTGCTTATTGATTTAAATGTTAGGAAGGGAGACTCTATACGGTTTAACCTTTTAACTTGCAGAACGACACCAAGCATTATGACCGATTCTATGTATAAGACAACTAAGACTTAGGATTTAGATTGTACTTTGGCGTAGCCTAGTATAGACTCGGATTTATTTATTTTTTATTCGAACATTATTTTTCCTTGAAAACTTTATTTGAACATCATTTTTTGAATACTTTGCCCATGTGACATTCAAGGTTATTTTAATTAGCATGCTCGGTTTTGGTGCCGAACATTGTCGTCATAGGAGGCCTAATGACGACACAAGGAGTTGTTTATTTTATAAGTCGTTCTTAGAACCGGGTGCCTTTTTTCATACGTCCTCGTAGCAAATTTGTTACGAATTTTTTATTGCTACGTATACTTTATGCGCGGGTACCGAGGCTGCTGTGCCTGACCAAAAGGCCAGGCAGCAACTTCAGCGCCCAGCAGGGGCGTTGAAAATGATTGACGCCCAGCCAGGGGCGCTGAAAATGCGTCCCTGACTGGTACTCGTATTCTGTTCGTCTATCCTTTTTTCGTACATACGACTTAATTTTGCGTGCTTGCCTAATAACGTCCTTTACGCGTTGTGCAGCGTTGTGGGATCCGTTACAGGCTGTCCTGGGCGTCGCTTATTTTTGTGGCGATCGCCCGGGGATGCGGAACACGTATTTTGGTATAACTCTTTGGCCAATTGGTGTTTATGAATGTTTGGGCGATTTTTAGGGTCGTTGGTTTTCTAGTATTATTTGTCACACACAATCACATAATTCGCTACACACAACTAACATTACAACATGAAGCAAAATAATATGTCACGTAGTTTATGATAGGCTTCTATGGGTAATATTTGCGCCGGCTTGGTACCTCTTCTTGAAGGAAATAATGCCCTTGGTCCAAGTATGCATTCTATGATAAGTCTAATAAATGCGGTTCAGTATTAATTAACAAGTTAATAATTCAGTGAGATCAAGTGAGCTGAATGCCTAGCTAGAGGCCGCTTCAGTTCAAGTGGAATTAATGATATTAATCCACAGCTTACTCTTGACTGAACCCGTAGGGTCACACAAATAGTACGTAAACGGATCAAGTATTTAATAGCATTAAATACTCCATCTATGAATATTCGGAACCGACGGATCTTGGTTTCAGTGGGAGCTAAGATCGTCACAGGCAAGGAATGAATACTCCGGAAACGATGATATTGCCGGAAACGGAAATATGGATCGTATCGGAAATATAAATATTATCCAAGTCGTAGATGTTGCCGGAAACGGAAAGATGGTACGTGTCGGAAAATATTATCGGAAATGGAAATATTGTCAGAATCGGAAATATTACCGGAATCGGAAAATAATTCCGGAAACGGAAATATTAAATATTTGTTCGAAACGGAAATTAATTCCGGAATCGGAAATATTAAATATTGTTCGTATCGGAAATAAATTCCGGAATCGGAAAATTTAATCGGAAGCGCATCGTACGAATAAGCATCGGACGAGGCCTGCCGGACGAGGCCCAGCACGAAGCCAGGCCATCGCCCAGCAAGCCAAGCGCGCCGCACAAACAGCAACGCCAGGCCCAGCGCAAGGCCAGGCCCAGCAGGCTGCGCGCAGCGCGCACAGCGCGCACAGCACGCGCAGCGCGCAGCGCGCG
Source organism: Spinacia oleracea (assembly GCF_020520425.1). Classification (NCBI taxonomy): domain Eukaryota; kingdom Viridiplantae; phylum Streptophyta; class Magnoliopsida; order Caryophyllales; family Amaranthaceae; genus Spinacia; species Spinacia oleracea. The sequence continues at coordinate 135,758,557 of NC_079490.1, forward strand.
CGGGCGCTGAGTGGGCTGCTGCTCGCGCGCACGCATGGGGCCCATCGTGGCTGTCGTGCGTGTGTGTGCAAGTGTTTGTGTTCGTGCACGTTTCCTAAAACATGCAGAGTTCGGTTAATAATTAAATTCCTAATTCTATTTGATAAATTAATTAAATTAGAGTTCTTGTAGGATTCTAGGTTTAATTAATTTGTATCTGAATAGGATTTCGATTCCCTTTCCATACCGCTATAAATATGAGGCTAGGGCTCACAATTTATAACACAAGTTTCAAAGTATTCAAAGTGAGTTTTTGAGAGAAAAATTCAGTCACACATTTGCCTATAAAGTGCCGAAAATAATAGTACCTTAAGGGCGATTCTAGTTGGTCAATCTTAAGGCGGATCCGGACGTGCTGTGGACTATCTACGGAGGGACGACACTTGGAGTCCTAAAGACTTGTTCTTGTTCGGTTCGGGCGCAGCTAGGGAAGGCACGCAACAAAGAGTATGCATCTAATCTATGCTAAATGATTATGTGTAAATAATATGTTTTCCTGGGTTTATGGTTTTTCCGCATGATTTATGAATTGTCATATGTATCATAACCTAACAGTGGTATCACGAGCCCCTTATTATTTTCATAATCTAAATTGCATGAACATGGTTAAATACTACAAATTTGCAAGAATTAAAAGGGGTGATTAATTTTCGTAATTGTTAATTAATTGCAAATTGCGTTTATTTAATTATACGTACGCAGTTTTTCGGCAGTTTCTTCGTTACTCATCCGAATTGAGTGATTTTTGTGTCAATTCCGCATGTAAAAGGCATTCTAAAATTTTGACAAAAATAGTATTTTTCTGCCGAACCCAGAATTCTCAAATTCGAAGCCTAACAATGATTTTTCGAAGGTTTTAGTTTTTCGAATGCAAAATTTCGTAAATTTAAGATGTTAAATTAAATATTTGCGATTCTTGTTGATAAATCTTGAATTTTTGATTGACCTACTGCATATGTTTAACAAGTTTGAATGCCTAGTCTTGTTAATTATGCAATCTAATTTGTAATTATGATTAATTTGTTGAAAATTAGAATAATTTAGAATTAATTTGATTTTCATAATTAATTGTAATTTAATTAGAAACCTATGATTAAAAACCACCATAAAAATTGTAAATTTACGATAAATTTTAAATTTTTATGACCTAGACTTGAATCCATAACAATCGGAAATCAATTGGATAATAAATTTTCGATTTTTCGCCCTAAAATTATGAAATTAATATTATTTATTAATTTGTCATTAATTTTAAATATAAATTTTAAATTTTTATGCGATTCGTTCATATAACTTGCACGCACGAAGCAATGGACGCTTCGTGTTACCCTTAAGGGGTGTTGTATAATGCGGGCATGCGACGACGAGCAAGGGAGCTCGTCGCCCATGCGGCACGAATGCAATGAGCAAGGGCGTAGTGCACGAGCACAAGGCAGCAGCCCTGCCTTGTGTCGTGGGCCACGACCAATGAACGAATGGGCATGGGCGTAGGGCGAGCCAAGGCAGTCGCGTGTGGGCAGCAAGCGAGCTGCGCCACAACGCGCGCTGCCTCGCACAAGAGCGCGCAGCCTCGCGCGCAGCGAGCGCAAGCTCGCGTGCCACGAGCGCTGCGCCTAGCATTGCTCGCGCGCACAGCGAGCGATGTCGCCCGCCCAGCGAGCGATGTCGCGCGCCCAGCGAGCGATGGCTCGCGCGCCCAGCGAGCGATGTCGTGCGCCCAGCGAGCGATGTCGCGCGCGCACTGCGAGCGCTAGCCCGCGTGCGATGAGCGCTGGCGCGCGCAGCGAGCACCAATGCGTGCGGAGGCTTGCGATAGGGATGCAGCAGCTATGCGACGAGCGCATGGGCTGCGCGCACATGGCCAGCAATGGTTGTGTGCGTGCGGCCCATGGGCGTGCAACGCGTAGGGTGTTTGCGTTACGATTAGATCGTTTTGAATGTTTAATTTGAAAATTTCAGTTCACGTAATTTTAATTTTAAAATTAATAATTTAAATTACTTTCTTGGATTTTAATTTTGAATATTATAATTATAATAAATGTTATTTATTCTAATTATTTTACTAAAATTAAAATCATGAATTAATTTAAATACGACTGAAATTAAATTAAACTTTTTGGATTCAATTATAAATTTATATGAGCTTTAAATTTTAATTAAATTTGTATGTTTCCGGTTAGACTAGAAATACATTTTTATGTTTAAAATTGGTAAAGCATATGAATTTATTGGTTTAAGTGGGAGCGCTTTTTAGTCATAAACTCTTGATTAGGTCTACAAATCCTTAAGGTTAAAACAACTTGATTAGAATTAATAAGGACTGAATAATTGGTAGATTATTGGTGCCCTTGATTAATTGCTGCAAATGTTTACGTGATGCATAATGTGTTTTACTAACCAGCTATGTGGGCCATTCATGATAATGAATGGGTGAATGGTATATATTGTATATGTACTGTTTTGCAGGTTATGAAGTGACTAGTATGGCCCAAATAGGATAGAAAATATGGTCTGCGTACCATTAATTTGAATGTAATTGGTCTAAAGTACCAAAGTTATTTTTCAATTCAAATATGGTCTGCGAACCATCAAATAGTTGTAATTAGTTATAGCTTATCCTATTTGAAGAAAATGGTGCCTCCCACGGAGATTTTCAAGACGGACTTTGAAGTCAAAGCTTCAAGATGAAGTCGGGCCATACTAGATCACAAATATCTTATGCATGTTTTAAGTTATTTATTGTTTTAAATATGTCTTAAAATGCATGAGATCAAAAGCTTGATTATGTTGCATGATTAAGGATTTTAGTTCACTTAAAATCTAACCAACATAGTAAGAGCCTTAAGTTCCAAACTTAAAAATTGAGTTAAAAGGTGCCATGCCAAAATATACACTTGCTTGGATATCCTTTACATCAATCTAGTAATAGTTTTCGCTCAGCGAGGTGTTACTTATTGGTCCTAAAGGGGCAAGGTACACAAATAATTGTGAGTACATGTTAGTTTTGGTGAAACTCAACGATATAAGTAAGGAGTCCTTTTATGTCGTGGCAAAATCGATAGGTTTACCTAATAAGTTCTTAGACGTACCTATCAACCAAGAATAGTTTCTAGACTATTAGCAAAAGGCTTTTGCTTACCTAAGATGTTCTAGGATTAAGTCGACAAACTGTGCTTAATTCTTCAATGATTTTAGGATCTTGGAATCATTTTATTCACACCTGCCGGAACAATAAAATCGAATAAAATCCTAATAACTTGTTTGAATTGCATGGTTGCTTTAATTTCAAGTTATTATTCATGATAAATGTTTAGAATTTGCATGCTTCAATGTATGTTTTAATTATTGTTTATAATTAAATATCTTGCACTGCAATAAATCCTTTTAGAAAGGTAACAGTAAATTTCCTCGATTGGTAGTGAATCCAAGAACGATTCACGGAAAAGAGAGAAAGTGAGCAATTTAAAATGTACGTTTCTTATATCGACTTTTATGGTTGTTTTCGAATATCAAAATCGAATGGCAAACCAATTGGTGCTTGTGAATTCAAAATACACTGTAGTTTTGAGATCATAAAGCATTGAGCTTAAACGCTCAACTTTACCAATGGTTAACAACCTAATATCTTTGTCCATTTAATTCTCGAATGAGTCTAGTCCCTAGACATTCGAATAGATCGATGCTTAGAGAACTTTAGAAGCTTCTGGTAAGATCATCTAGTTGAAACTTAATATTCAACATAAATTAAAAGGGTAAAGAACCTTGTTGGTGACATTGGACATGTCTAACAAAATATAAAAGTCAACACTAAAGAATTCAATTCTTAAGACTATAAGAAAAGGTACAAGAAATAGGAAAACGAGGAACAAATGAAAGGAATTTACGATTTCGTTTCTACCTATAAGTTTATGTTTAAAGAAAAGTGACCTAGCAATCAAACTTCCTTGGTATCATATACCGCTTGAGGTTCTTACTTCGATAATAACTCAAACAATGGAAGCTAGGATACACTAATGACCTACAAGTAGGAAATGAAGCATGGCAATGCTACATTAGTTGTAGGGTCATCTAGTTTGTTTTAAGTCCTTTCAAAGGCAGGAACTAAATGGCTATTTTGTTCCATAATCAGCATACCTAAATTTCTGCTTCAAACACAGAAAGACTCACATTCAGAAGAACAAAAACAATGATTGTTTGTTTGTTTATTTGAATGAAATGGTCATTTACGGAATGAGTCAATATGCTTGATTAAAACAAACAACTCATAAAAGAACTTTACTAGGTTCAAATCAACCCCTTGATTTGAGTTCCACTAATCTTTGGCATTGTTGCTTAGACCATATCAACAAATTAACATTCAAAAGCTCTATTTTGATGGACTTTTGAAAGTTCATTGATTTCTAGATCAATTTAAGACGACAAGTCTTACTTGTTGAAAGTAACAAAAGATATGAACTATTGTTAGAACGCCTAGACAATAGAGTTCAAAGCTAAAGAAAGATTTTATGACTTTATTATTTCACATGGATTTGAGTGAATATAGGTTTATTTACTCAAATGTGATATAAGTTGAATCTGTTTGGCTAGTTCAAAGATTCAGAAGTATAAAATCCACTCGGCAAGAAATCATAAAGATCTAGATTAGATCATGTTGATGATTACTTGAGACCAAATATGATCATCAATGATTGTGTGTTGTAATTTCACAATCTAGCTCCATAAGATATGGCATATCTACGTTGGAATGATCGAAGTCAATTAGTACTTGATTCGATCAATGATGAATCATAAAGACTTTTCCTATAATTTCTAAAACAAAATGCTCAACTACCACCAAACTAAACCAAATTCGTCAAAGCTATTGAAAAGTAATTTCAGGATATCTTTTCAATTATATATATCTAAAGAGTTGCTAAACTCAGTGGGAGCTTAGTGTTTGTTATTCAACAAACTAAGGCCCAAGTCTAGATATAAGTTTCATTGTGATTTATTCAAATGAGACACAAGGGTATTGTTTCTACCACGAATTTTTGAGAACATAATGTTTGTTTGCTCGAAATAATGTCCTTTTGGAGATTCGTTTCCAAAATGACAAGTGGGAGAAAATAGACCTCGAAAATCTTCGAGGCGAACAACAAACATAAACGGACATTCCGGAGGCTTTTCGAAGTGCTTCAGAAAATCCGAACTTATTCTGTAAGGACTTTACAAGTGGCTTTAAAGAATAAACATCTCTTAGAAGACTTTACAAGTGCTTCAAGGAGAACAGAATATTCAAAGGACTTTCAAGTGGCTATTGATATTCTATTGTTTGATGTTCTATACCCAAGTAGGCATAGAGTTCAACTCACTGAAACTATGCAATTCTTCTATTAGATAGTGAAGAAACCTACAACTTACAGTCAAACTATTATCATGTAGATTAATGAGTTTGTGACTTGTAAGAAAGCTATGACGAAACCCAGATTCCCTAAAATGGTTAGAGGCCATATATAGACTATATGTTTAATTGGTTAAAGGCCATAAAACATACTCAATGTTTTGATGACAAAATTGAAATTTTGTTGATTTGCAAGAATAGTTTCACACCTATTGGTTGCAAGTTTGTTTTAAGGATAAAAACCATCAAACATAAAATTGTGTTTACACGCAAAGCTAGATTAGTTGCTAAAGGTTACAAGCAAATTCATGACATGGATTGTGTTGAAACCTCATGCATAATCGTAATGCTCAAGTCTATAATTCAAAGCAATGATTGCATATCGGTACATATAGCAATTGGATGACAAAACAATTCCTCAATAAAATGTTGGAAGAAAACTATGTACATGGCATGTCATAGGATTTGTGGATCCAAATAATGCTTGAAATGAATGCCAGCTTAGGAAATCTAAGTACAAATTTAAGCAAGCAATTGGGAATTGGAATTGTATTTTAGTGAAGCTAATAAGTATTTTAGTTTCATAAAATATACATGATTCTTATAGAGATATAAGAAGTTTAGTGGGAGTACGTAAAACTTAATTGGTCCTATGTGTATCACACACATATCTCTCTATTGTGAAATAACATTCAAATACTAATGACTTAGATTTGAAATTATTCATCAATGATGGACCATGGCGAAACTTAGTACATACTGGGTATTAAAATCTATTTACAAAGATCTTATGATATTGTTTTGGATTAAGTAATGGCATTTACTAAATCAAACACGAAAGACTCCATTGGAGATATTCGACCCATATGAATAAATCTAAGTAAAGGATGTTTGAACTATGTATAAGCATTTACTAAGTTAAACATCAAAGAATCTAAGTAAGATTCTTAAACCTATATTATATGTCAAAGAATTTAGCTGGATTTAGTATCTACTGAAACTAGATGAGCTGAAGTTACATGAATAGAATTCAATTGGGAATTATTCTGCAAAAAAATTTATCATGTATGATATAATATGAGGATCGCCAAAAACGTATCGTATGACTTTAGGCATGACGAACATATACCAATCTCTATTGATCTAAGTGAAGATCAACTAGATTGAGATCAAGAATACTTATGGTACTTGAAAAGGTACATAGGAATAGTTCTTGATTCAAGGAAATAAAGATATGCTAAATATTGATGGTACACGCATAAACACTGGCAAAGGATCAAGCAAGACCCTTTGGAGTTAACCATTGATAAGGACGAGCTATAGAGCATCGTGTTTTGAAATGGCAACATGGATTGGAGACCATGAGTTGTTGCGTGGGAAATTAAATATTAATTTCTATGTTCTAAGATACAACTGGAAAGTCTTCCACATATCTGTGAACTGCTTGGATAAGTAAATCCAAACAAAGCATCACTAGCAACCTAAACAGTTGAAGTAAAAGTACTTATTGCCTAAGAAGCAATAAAACAGGGTTGTTTGTTTATGTTAAAGAGTTTCTTCACTGAACTTGGGTAGATCATATGTCTTCTGACTTGATGGTTCTTCATTGCAAGATGCGTAGAACTACTCTTGTAGCTAGAAGGAATAGATCACAAAATAAACACACTCAAAAGATCTTATCATCATATCTCGAAGAACATTCGATGAAAGGATATTAAGATTGGCAAAGCATGATAACTAAACCTATGCAACAAGTGAGAAACAACACTCACATTGTGGCACTGGAAATCAAGCATAGCTTTGAATTCCATGAACTGTTTTAAAGATGGGTTTGAGGCCCATGGTTATAAAACATTGGGGTTGAACATTTATCATATATGAAATGTGTTTTCATATTCCATTTAATCTTGGTTTAGTATTAAATGATGAGTCCCTTCAATTTGACAATATATTCAAGATAGACTGTCAGGACCAGTCCTGTGACTAAGAAATGTCTATCAAGTGAACTTGAATGTCAAAGGTTGAAAATGGTCCCTAATCGGAGTTTTCTATAAAATTGGACGCATAGAAAACGTTAGACGATTAGAATGCAAGATGACTAGTAGTTCTGTTTCTTGAACTATGTGGACATGGCAATGTCATAATCATTTGCATAGATACTTACTTTGGGAAGACTAGTATCGGACAAGACCTATGAAACTTTACTGTAAGAGATGAAAGTCTGTCATAAGTAAATTTCATTAAATTATTAGACACTAAATCCTCAATACCTGAGTGATTTGAGATTACTTGTTTGAGAACTGGTTGCTTTGACGTTGACCAACCGTCGCACCGTAAAAGGAGGCTATAAAGGCAACGCTCAGGTAATCACCTATCAAACGAAGTCTAATCTCAAGATCGCAAGATTGGGATTGTCCTCCCATAAATCGGGATGAGATGCTTAAAAGTTGTACAAGGCCACTCGGAGAGTTAGAAACTGTGAAATGCATGGCCGTGCTCGGATGAATCATAGGCTATGATTATCTGTTTATTTGATCAGTTGAACTCTGAAACCGAGAAACACCTCTGGACATAATAAGGATGACAACTCTTACCTTATGTTCAAGAGCAAGCATCGAGCGACAAAGGAATTAGGAAATGCACACTTGTCCCTAAGGACAAGTGGGAGACTGAAGGAAATAATGCCCTTGGTCCAAGTATGCATTCTATGATAAGTCTAATAAATGCGGTTCAGTATTAATTAACAAGTTAATAATTCAGTGAGATCAAGTGAGCTGAATGCCTAGCTAGAGGCCGCTTCAGTTCAAGTGGAATTAATGATATTAATCCACAGCTTACTCTTGACTGAACCCGTAGGGTCACACAAATAGTACGTAAACGGATCAAGTATTTAATAGCATTAAATACTCCATCTATGAATATTCGGAACCGACGGATCTTGGTTTCAGTGGGAGCTAATATCGTCACAGGCAAGGAATGAATACTCCGGAAACGATGATATTGCCGGAAACGGAAATATGGATCGTATCGGAAATATAAATATTATCCAAGTCGTAGATGTTGCCGGAAACGGAAAGATGGTACGTGTCGGAAAATATTATCGGAAATGGAAATATTGTCAGAATCGGAAATATTACCGGAATCGGAAAATAATTCCGGAAACGGAAATATTAAATATTTGTTCGAAACGGAAATTAATTCCGGAATCGGAAATATTAAATATTGTTCGTATCGGAAATAAATTCCGGAATCGGAAAATTTAATCGGAAGCGCATCGTACGAATAAGCATCGGACGAGGCCTGCCGGACGAGGCCCAGCACGAAGCCAGGCCATCGCCCAGCAAGCCAAGCGCGCCGCACAAACAGCAACGCCAGGCCCAGCGCAAGGCCAGGCCCAGCAGGCTGCGCGCAGCGCGCAGCGCGCACAGCACGCGCAGCGCGCGCGGGCGCTGAGTGGGCTGCTGCTCGCGCGCACGCATGGGGCCCATCGTGGCTGCCGTGCGTGTGTGTGCAAGTGTTTGTGTTCGTGCACGTTTCCTAAAACATGCAGAGTTCGGTTAATAATTAAATTCCTAATTCTATTTGATAAATTAATTAAATTAGAGTTCTTGTAGGATTCTAGGTTTAATTAATTTGTATCTGAATAGGATTTCGATTCCCTTTCCATACCGCTATAAATATGAGGCTAGGGCTCACAATTTATAACACAAGTTTCAAAGTATTCAAAGTGAGTTTTTGAGAGAAAAATTCAGTCACACATTTGCCTATAAAGTGCCGAAAATAATAGTACCTTAAGGGCGATTCTAGTTGGTCAATCTTAAGGCGGATCCGGACGTGCTGTGGACTATCTACGGAGGGACGACACTTGGAGTCCTAAAGACTTGTTCTTGTTCGGTTCGGGCGCAGCTAGGGAAGGCACGCAACAAAGAGTATGCATCTAATCTATGCTAAATGATTATGTGTAAATAATATGTTTTCCTGGGTTTATGGTTTTTCCGCATGATTTATGAATTGTCATATGTATCATAACCTAACACTTCTATCGTTGATCCAACACATGCCCCGGTCGGTGTAGTGCATTCACGAGCGAATTTCGTCCCAAGAGGCCAATCACGATGTAAGCCAAGGGGGCATGCACCAATGAGAGGGGCCTAGTGGACGAGCGATTGGGTTTGGGATAGGTGTACTACTAGCGAAAGTGTCGAGTGGACAACATTCGAAGCGTATGCATCCCCAGGGTGGCGATGGGTATCCTTATTCCCAACTCCCGAGATGAAACATGGAAAGGGAGCCAAGTTTCGTTATGCGGTTCTGTCCGTTCACATTAATATGCTGATTTTCAGGTCGTCCCAACTTGATAGGGAAATAAACGCGGGGTAGGATCGTTTCACCCTTCGGCTATTTTGATTACCTACGAGCACGAGTATTTCATTAACATCCCCAGTGGAGTCGCCACTGTGAGGGGGTCGAAAAAGCACGAGGCTAATGCGTGACCTCGTCCCTCGTGGGCGTGACGTTGTCAGATCAAGTGTAATTGGATTTCCTGTGAGTTTACACCCAATCGACTAGTAATATAGGAGTCGCCATTCAATTTTTAACGACAATGAGAAAAACTGACAAAACCCGGGTATCGTGACATAAAGGGAGTGCAATTATGTTCGACCACGACGGCCATAGGTTCCCTTGTGATCCCTGGTGTGGGGATCGCTCAATGTACACCCGTAGGGCAGAGATTGAGAGCTCGGGGGACTGTAGCTACCGAGAGTAGTGCTCATCGATAATACTCCAGAGGCAGGTTATCCTTACTAGCTCAGCATAAATAATTGAAGGGACATGCGTTAAACTATTAGACTATTCTGAATTGATTTTAGCAATATGCAACACATAATACTAAATCGATCGTGATTATCTTATTTAGATTGATTTAAGGTACCTAGCATGATAATTCAATTGTCCAAGGTATTATCTTATTAGGCGTGATAGATCAATCAAATTAATAGTTTGACAATTTTATAAAAGGGTGATGAAAGCGATTAAATCATATGAGGGACACATTACAACGCACCCTTGAGAGGTGCGTTGTGGTTCTTAGAAAACTAACCACTTGGCTTTGCTATTTCTCCTTTTATTTAACGAATCTCGGGCTTCTAAGCAATGTTCCAGTATTTAGGCTTAATTCATCAAGCTACAAGGGGCAGGATGCGTTCTGTTCGACTTTTGGGTTGATTGCGACAGAACGCCAGATCAATTTCGCAGCGTGAGGCTTAGGCTTAAGGCTAGAGTCAATACTCAGGTTATGGAATTGTGTGTTATTTTCACGTCGGTTTTGAGGCTGTAATTATAGGAAAAGGGTGTGTGGAAAGATAGATTTTAAGATACGAATCCAAAAAGAATCCGGAGATAAAACGGCCCCAGGCATTTTCAGCCCCAGGGCTGGGCGCCGAAGATTTCGGCGCCCAGATCCAGGCGTTGAACATGGGATCTGGGCCGAGTTCTTTGTCAGATTTGGACTCTTAGAATACGAAGCTTTTGAGATTTATCCGAGTCTTTTAGTGCGTATTAACTTATGACGGAATGCGTCTGGGCCCGTTACGAACTCTAGGTTCGTTAGGAATTTAATTAATAAGTAACTCTTATTTTTCGAATTATACCAAGAATGCAAATTCTATCTCTTTTAGGATTTATATTGGAGTGCAACACCTAATTCTGACAGGTTTCTATCTTTTATGACTTTGCCACTTTTAACAACTAACTTTTACGGCAGTTACTATTCTTAGCAGGTTTTTATAAATAATAGCTTTGGCTGAAATGAAAAGGTGATTGAGATCCGTTATTTTATAGGAGATGCGTTGCCAAGTGGAGATTTATGTTCTCATCATCGAACCTTCCCTTTCGGGAATGGGGACAAAAGTAGGTGTCTACACAGGGTACAACACTATTTCGTACCCAGGGGGAGAATCCACGGTAATTAAGCAAAATGAAAAGTGTGTAAGAAAAACAATGATTGTGATTGTTTTTTTGTGGAAATGATAAAGTAGATAATTGTTTATTGATAAAGTACAAATAAAAGTGGATGTGGAGATGGAAAAGTGGGAAAAGTGTAGAATGTGTAAGAAAGAGCAATCATGATTTATGGAAAAGTGAGAAAAGTGTATGAAAAAGTGAGAAAAGTGTATGGAAAATTGTAGTCCAAAAATGGAAAGTGGACACTTATAAAGGAACACTATTTTTGGAAAGTGTACATTTAAATAGGAACGCAGGGAGTAAGACTTTATTCTTTTCAATTTATTTTGCATGATAAAATTTATTTTTTGGTGAAATTATCTAAAAGAAACTAAATTCACATAAGCATATTATTGTAAAAGGTCATTTGAGAGTTATAGTAATTAGTTATAGAGTAACTTTCATAACACATGCCACGTCACTCACTTTCTACTCAGCGTAGAAACTGTTGAACATGGTCTGCCAGTTTAGTGATATCAAATAATTTGATAAGCTTATCTTAATTTATCTCTAACTTATCTTAGCTCCCACATTCGAAAGGAAAAAAATACTTCCTCCGTTCTTATTTATACGACATAATTGAGTTTTTGACACTATTCATACAGATTCTTTTGACTTCCTTTTGTGATTTATACTTAAGAAAAAACATAGTCGTGTGGGTTCTTATTAGATTCGTATCAGTAAATATTATTTAAATATCAACTTTTTAAATTTTTTCCGATCCAAAATTAAAAATATTAATATTTGAAATCATGCATTGGCAAACGTGTCTAAATAATTGTGTAATTTAAAAAAGAACGGAGGATTTATTGCGTTAAAAATAATAAACCAGAGAGTATCAGAGTACCAAAACACTATATGACCGAGTCATACTTAAAAATCTAGGACATACTGTAATAAAAACCAAAATCCAACGGGGGGCCAGGGTACAATATTACTCCGTAGTTCGTTATGACCGTTAGGTGGTAGATTACGTCTTATGAACGATCGTACGCATTTCAGATCAAGTAGTTAAGTATTACGAGAGTACAATCATTCGTAATCAATGCACTGGTATTGGAGGAGCAAAATTCCAAGTTGGAGACTTGGAGCACATTGGAATGTACCTTCATTTTATTTAACGTAAAACTATGGACAAAATGAAAATGAAACTACCATAAATTTCTTTGATGGACAAGAATTTGAAGTCAAAACATGTATAGTGATATCCAATTATTCATGAAATAATGGGGTGGCGGCTCATGACTCGTGAGTATTGGACTATTAGGACAATTTTTATTTTGCAAAATGAGCAAAATAAAATATAGATCAGATGACAGATGAAGTATTATTTGTTCTCATGATTTTGCTCTTTTTAAAGATTGTTAGTTAATATAAGGGTTAAAAAGTTACTTTATAGGCATATAACATAATCATAAATACTTTAAAGTAAGTTAAATTAATTACATATTCTTGGACATTTATGATCTCATCACTGGTCATTTCTTTTATGGTCCACAGATCAATCAAGTAATTTATGCCACTATAAACAATTACAAAATTAACAAGTTACAAAAGTTCGTTTATCAGCTACAAGAGTAAATTACACTTCAAAAAAGATTGTTATGACAGGGAAAAAAAATACTCCATAACTTATTTGATACTCGTAATAGGTATGCATAATGTATTGTGAGGTAATTATAATTATGAAATCATGTATTTTCCCATTTGCATGAGGCAGATAATTACGGTCTATGTAATTTTGTCGTTTACATTACTATAAGTATTATTCTCATGTCATCATGTGCAGATTTAGGTATAGTGTCACATTGTCACAAATTTCCTTAGTGAAGAAAAGGACATGATACTTGCAAAATACGTACTAGGCTTTACTCCCTATTATATTTGTACATGTGTGTGGTCGGGTGTTTACACCAGGGCATATGAGCCTATGAGGTGTCCTATATTCGAGGTTTTTTTTTTCCGCATATCATATATGTGTAGCACTCTAAAAGACAAATTATTAAAACACAAAATAGGAAGTATCATTCATGTAAAAAAAGTATCATTCTGTAAAAAATAAAGTATCATTTTGGTTTAAAAAAGTACCATTTAATTTCTTTTTTGTCATTTTTCCTATTTTGTCTTTTGCTATGATATGTATTTGCAAGCACATATCTGATATTCGAAAATACTTCCTCTCCCATATTCCTATATCAATGAAGTCGAAAAAGAATTGCTAATGCCTAACATACTGTACCTTTTCCCAATCAACTTCACAATAAAACATTGTAAAGTTGAGTTAAGCTAAAGATTGGGGCCTAACCTTTTGGTTATTCCACCATTTGAGAGACCCCAACCTTTTTTTTCACCTTTGGGGTCTCATTTTCATTTTCCGGCCAGTTAACCATAGTTAACCCACCGTTAAACCAAACTATCACTCAATAATAAATTAAGCCAAAGGTTAGGGTCCAACCTTTTAATGTTTTCACCTTTCAAGGCCCGAATTATTATTATTATGAATCAAATGCTAACAAAGTCAAATATTTTACAAATAATTAGTGGGAAGCCGAGATACAATCTAAGCCCCCACTACTCTGGCTATAGCAAAGCCTATCCTAGTGAAAATATGAGCAGCAGCACGAGCCCCAATGTCCTAAGTCCTAGAGAAAACTTATTATTATTATTATTATTATTATTATTATTATTATTATCATTATTATGACGATTATTATTATTATTATTATTATGGGAAAACACCAAAACGTTACAAGCTTAACAAGCTACAAAGATCAAATGAACTACAAGAAGTTGGAGGGGAGCCGAGATACAATCTGGGCCCCCACTCCTCTAGCTATGGCGAACCCGATCCTGCTGAAAATGTGGGCAGCTGCCCGCGCCCCAATGTCTTGAGTCCTGGAGTACGTCTGGACCCGCTTCAGCAAAGAAACAGCCCCTTTCTCTAATTCCCCAAAAGAAGAGAAGGAAAAAGGAAAGAAACCGTAACCCAAAGCCCTACAACGTGCCCCATACTTATCCTGCTTCCGCTGCGCTGCAACCGCCACAACCCGACCCGGAACGAAGCCTGACAACCCAGATTGCGTCATAGGGGAAGACCCAGTCAAGTCAACACACACATCTAGACCGCCATCCCATGAGTAAAGCAATATATCTGCAGGACGAAGAGCTCCATCACTCTCACTAGTCAGCCCAACATCAACCTCCTTGCGAGCAGAGATCCCCGACCGATAGCAAATATCCAAAAGGGTATCACGAACAACATTATGTCGATGTTTGATACCCACAATCCCAGCACAAGACACGGCATGATCCCCATAAATGTCCCCGTCGAAAACCCGAGAGCAAGCAGAACACGGCGTCGAATAAGAGAACAACGGAATACCCAACCGATAGCAAAGAACCGAACGATAAGTCTTACCGTTCATAGTCTGGCCTAACCCCGAGATGGGGACTGCCCGCAACCAAGCTGAGGAGTGATCCCCCTGCTGTGATTTCCATAGGGCAACAAGACGTGAAGATAAGGAGTAGGCGGATTCCGCATCAGCAGTAACCTTCGTGAAATATAAGTCTGCCAATTTCTTCATGAGTCTGGGGGCAGCGATCTCACTAGGGCTACGCATAAGGTCGGTCTCCACGGTCCTATTGAAAAGACCAAGAGCATCATCAAAGGCCGGTCCCGGACCATCAACACCTGAAAGCCGAAGAAGCGAATCCTGCAAACCAGAAGACTGCAAACGGGATGCAAGAAAAGCATAATGCCGAACATCACCAGCTGAATAAACACCCAATCCTCCATAAGAATAAGGCAAGGTGGAAAGGCGCCATTGCCAGTCACCAAACCCAGGTCCCGAAGCAGTCACGATGCGCTCTAAAGAAGCCCGCAGAGCCACATCAAAAGATAATTGGGCCGCTTCGAAAAGATGAGGCGGACAAGTGCGCATAGCAAAGTAGAGTTTAGAAACTCCAGTACACGCACGAAGAAGCAACAACTCACACTTGGGATCATTAAGCTTGGCTACAGCATCCATCAACACAACAGTCTTCGACACACGCTGCGAAACCAACTCCTTACAAAAAGAGGAATCCGTACTGACTGGGCCACCAAGCAACTTAACACCAAGCGCAGGACGAGCAATATCCGTAGGAAAGACACCCTCTAGACGACTGCGGGGGTCCTCCGAAGGCCAGAAAACCTCCGTCTTCGCAACATTAACATGGAGACCTAAATGAGGACCCTCCTCCAAAATCAACCCCAAGACCTGTCCAACCACCAAAGTGTCACCAACGATAGTGCCATCGTCCAAGTACCACGCCTGAAGAGATAGATCAAATGAGTCTCTGATTCGACACACCAATGGATGTAGAACCAGAGAAAAAAGCAAAGGGCCGAGAGGATCCCCTTGCTGCACACCCTGACAAGACCACAAGGTATGCTCCCCATAATACAGCCGCGCTGGAGAAGAGTAGCAGAATTCAACCCAACGCGAAAGAGCAGGACAATGTAGCCGTACCTCACGCAACAAAGCCGATCGATCAACTAAATTGAACGCATTCCGAAAATCCACCAATAACATAGAGAGGCCAACATCAGCCCCATGAGCCTCAACCAACCGATTGACAGCATGGAGAATGGCCTCACCACCTGCTGGAACCCCAACTCCAAACTGAAGACCTCCAAAGTAGTTTCCTAAACGCGGACCAATCAAAGCAGCCCCGACCTTAGAAACAAGGCGCCTCCAAATAGTGCCCACGGCAATAGGCCGAATACCCCCACCAGGCTTAATAAGTGGCGTAAGAGGAGCACTAGCAATGTATCCTCCAAGCTCAGCAGGACACTTTCCAGCAAGAAAGAGATTAACTACCTGAGTGATAGCATCCACCAACTCATCAGAAACAGCTACAGCAGCACCACCCAAGCAATCCAAAAGGTGTTGAGCACGCAAGCCATCTCTACCGCACGAAGTACCACGCGGAAAGCCCTTAATCTGCTCCAAAACAACAGCGGAGGAAGCAATAAGGTGATGATCAACAGGGATATCCGGTAAGGTAGGGACCGGAACGGAAGGGTGCTTTGCTTGCAAATCTGCAAGAGTAGCATCATTGTAAGGGGCAAGACCTGAGGAAGAAAGAACCCTAACGGCAGCAGTGTAGTGACCGTCAGAAATCTTTCTCTTGCATTGCTTAATATTACGCTCCGCCAAATCATGGTCGTCGTCAACATCCAATAGAGGGGGAGACACGCTAGCCAATGTGTCTATGACAAGTTGCTCAGAACCACCAGGCACACCCCAAGAACGAATAGCAGAGGTGATACTCTCTTCCTGTTGTCGCCGCCTAACACCGGAGGAACACTCACGATTACTTCGTGGAGAAAAAGTCTTGAGGACACAAAGAGGTAACACGAGCAACTGAACCCAACAAGCGATGTCATCTGGTCTGCAAATCACCTTATCAAGCGCCCCTTTCAGAACTCGCGAAAAACCCAAACGACATTTGGGAGGGATGGATTTCACAGAACGCAGCCGCTTAGACCATAAAGTGTTTAGAAGAGCAACATCAAAAGAAAAATGATGTTCTCGAGGCGCATCAGAAGTAGACAGCTCGGAAGAAGGAGCCTGTGGTTTTTGAATACCGTAGAGAGTAAAACGAATAGTACCATCCCCAGAATCAGGTGGGTCCACAAAAACCGAACTAGAACCACTGCCATGTCGACACCTAATACGATGAGTATGCGTCTTGAAACAATCTCCACATAGCCAAATTCCCATACGACGAAAGGTCACCTCAGCCGTAGTAAAAACCTGCAAATTGGTAGTAAGGGAATGACGGGTTACATCCCGCACATCAGTGCAACAATGACGATCACGTAAGTGAGTGATCAGAGAACTCCTCACCAAACCACGCCCACCTCCATCCTGGCACCCGCTAAGACCCACAAAAGGGCAATGAAACTTCTCCACGGAAGCTGCCATATCAAAGCACTTCAACCGCACTGAAAACTGAAACGGAACTCACCGAAACTGCCACTGCCACTGCTGGTAACTTCCAAATTACAAACACCACTGACCACCACGCAATGACCACCACAACTGACACGCAACTTCCTAACACCAAACACTGCAACTGAGCCGCAAAGTTCCAAACACCCAACACCTACACTGCCACAAAAACAAAGCAAACAAGACAGCCTCTCAAGCACAACAACGCACACCGTACACCGCTGCCGGACACCACTGAACGGCGCTTCAGAACTCGCGAACACCACTGAACGGCGCTGACTAGAGAGAACCGTTGTGAACAACCCTTGTGACCCTGTATAACCGTCGCGAACACCGCTGACTTGTGACCCAGTATAACCGTCGCGAACACCACGGACCTGATGAATAGAAACGCCTTGTCGAACCAGTATAACCGTCGCCAAACACCCCTTGTCAAACCTGTATCCACGTCGCAAAACACCCCTTGTCGAACTTGTATCACCGCCGCAAAGCACCCCTCGTCGAACCTGAATCACCGTCGTAAAACACCCCCTGGCGTACCTGTATCACCGTCGCAAATGACGAATAGAAATGCACCGGCGAGATGGCCGGAGTAACCCCGCCGTTGGCCGATAATTCAAAACCAGCCCCTGCCCTAATCGCCTGTTTCGAGAGGAGGCCGAGAATTATCATTATTATTATTATTATTGTTATTATTCATGTTTCCCAAACCCCTTCATACAATTAAAACTACATAGTACCCTTCTCCAAACGTCAAAGATACTTTTCTCATTTATAAGACCTTTAATAGTTGAAACTTAATTTACGTAATCCAATAACAACTTATTTGAATATGTTATAGAAAATTTAAGGTCAGAAATTTTAATTCGAAAACTGCTGATTAATTTTGATCGAGTTAAGCATAAATCATTATAGCACCTCATCAATTATGGGCATCAATAATCCAATTGTCTTTATTCTCATAAAAAAATTAAGAACTAGTATGATATACTACCTCCGTTCCTAAATGATCTTTACGGTTACTATTTGCACGGTAATTAAGGAATTTTGGTGAACATGTGATGGTGGGGTAACAAATGGAAAATGAGTGGCTATAAATTGTCCAACAATGTGAGTGGGTGAAAACTAATATTAAAGTATTGTGAGTGGGTAAGTTATGGTGGGCCAAATAAGAGTAAAAATGGAATAAAGTAGGAGTGTAAAGAACTTTCAGGAACGGACTAAAACGGAAAGCGTAAAGAACTTTTAGGAATGGAGGTAGTATTAACTTGTGATTAAAACCCGAAATTTGTTTAAAATTAACCCATTTTTTTTATGATTTTTACGTTGTAGACATTATTAATATTTTTCAAACAAACCACAAATAATTTCAAGGATATCAATGGCGGATCTTCCTTACAGCTTGGGTTCGGGGTGGAAATTTCATAGTGTACTTTTAGTTCCACCATCCCCCATAAACATTTAAGTATAATTGTATAAATATCGTACTCCACTATATTATTTAATTGTTCTATTGTCATTGAACACCTTAACCGAATGTATAAAACATAAGCAACTTGTAAATAATTATTTGCTTCTTTACTCTTTAGATTATTTGATGCTCAAATCAATTTATATATGGGCTAAGTTTGTGAATTAACTTACATATTATTTCAACTTGAGCTTATTATACGTCAATTATTAGAAAATTTAATAATTGTATTGGAATTAAATGAAAATATGAATGAGGTCTTAAAAGGTGAAAAAAAGAAAGTTCAGGTTCCGAAAGGTAAAAAAACGAAAAGGTTAGTCCTTAAACTTTGGATTTACTTTAACCTTTTAACCTAAGGTTCTAACCTTTTAACCTAAGGTTCTAACCTTTTAACCCAATGACATAACCTTTTAATGTACGCTAGTTAAATTTGGCCGGAAAAGGGGAATGATGTCCTAAATGATGAAAATTTCAAAAGGTTAGACCCCGTCTATTATCTTAACTCTTGTAAAGTTTGTAGATATGTAGTCAGATTCTCCCTCGGTAAAAAACGTTTATGTGAAGCATGTAAAGACTCAGCGCGTCTCCTGTGAGACCAGTCACACCATCAACTTGATGGTGTGACGAGCGCGAAACCAATAACGTACCTCCCCTAAAACTATATAAAAAAAAGTAACAGATCTAAACTATAGAAGTAACATACCTAAACTAAAGAAGTACCTCCTCTAAAATTATATATATAAAAAAAAGTAACATGTCTAAACTATAGAATTAACATGTCTAAACTAAAAATGTACCTCCCCTAAAACTATTCCGTATAAAAAAAGTAAAATGTCTAAACTATAGAAGTAACATACCTAAACTAAAAAAGTACCTCATTTAAAATTATATATAAAAAAAGTAACATGTCTAAACTATAGAAGTAATACATAAATAAAAAGGTACCTCCCCTAAAACTACTCCGTATAAAAAAAATAACATATCTAAACTATAGAAGTAACATACCTAAACTAAAAAAATACCTCCTCTAAAATTATTAAAAAAAGAAATTAACATGTATAAACTATAGAAGTAACATACCTAAACTAAAAACAATATTTCCTCTAAAATTATATATAAAAAAAGTAACATGTCTAAACTATAGAAGTTACATATCTAAACTAAGAAGGTATCTCCCATAAAACTACTCCGTATAAAAAAAAGTAACATGTATAAACTATAGAAGTAACATACCTAAACTAAAAAGAGTACATCCTCTAAAATTATAAAAAAAAGTAACATGTCTAAACTATAGAAGTAACATACCTAAATTCGCAAGTGTGAACTGGTATCACCATTAGTTGATGGTGAGGACAATCTCATATAAGAATTTGGGGTAAAGACTAGATGAAAATGTTAGACTATGTAAATAATCTAATGTAATCATAGATATTATTCTGCAAATATCATAGATTTATTTAGTATTATTTTATATTTCTAATGTACGCTATATATACACCTTTTAAGATTAATGAAAATATTACGGAAAATATTCTTTCAGAAAATAATGTAAACCACTATTTACATGTTTAATGTAATTTTTTTTTAAAATGGAATAAAATAGATACTCATCCTAAATTCCTATTGCACTATTCAACTAAGAATTTTCCAAGTACATGTAATTGTAGGGCTGTCGTTGGCTGTATAGCCAGTTGTGTCCCAAGTCATTTAAAGTCAATGAGAAAATGGGAACAACTAACACTACAACAACTAATTTACTACTAGTATTTTCCTTTTACTATTAAAATTTTTTGTTTGAAAAAGAAAATGAAAATTATACTCACCATAGAACACACCAACCACGGCGGCCACTATATATAAAGTTGCCCATTTTCAATTTGCAACCATACACTCTGCCCACAAACCATTTCTTTCCAGTTCCTAACCATTATAAAAAAAATTAAGTTTGAGATATGGGGTCCGAAACCGATATAAATCTGAACCGCGATCTTGTACATGTGTTCATGATCTCGTTCCCTGGTCAGGGCCACATTAATCCACTCCTTAGGCTTGGCAAGAGAATTGCCTCTAAAGGTTTTTTAGTCACCTTCACCACCACCGAGAATCTCGGTCAGGGGATCCGAGGTTCTAATGATTCCGTCTCGGATCAACCCATGGCCATCGGGGACGGGTTCATCCGATTCGAGTTCTTTGATGATGAGTGGCCTGATGGCGACCCGAGGAAGCACGACATGGATCAATACCTCCCACAACTCGAAGTCGTGGGTCGCCGTTGGGTGCCTGAGAGGCTAGTGGCATTAGCCCAAGAAGGCCAGCCCGTTTCTTGCCTCATCAATAACCCGTTTATTCCATGGGTGTCTGATGTGGCTGAGGAACTCGAGCTGCCTAGTGCTATGCTGTGGCCACAATCATGCGCTTGTTTCCTCTCTTATTATTACTTCCATCACAACTTGATTTCTTTTCCTACCGACAACGACCCCGAAATCGACACCGAAGTTCCAACTTTACCCCTACTAAAATGGGACGAGATCCCCACCTTCCTCCACCCAACTACGCCATACGCCTTTCTAAAAAGGGCAATATTGGCACAATACAATAACTTGTCCAAGCCATTTTGTATCCTCATGGATACTTTCTATGAGCTGGAGAAGTCCACGGTGGATCACACCGTCGAGCTTTTAGCTCCAACCCCGATCAGGACCATCGGGCCACTCTTCAAGAAGTGCATCCCTGGTGGGGCTCGAGTCCGTGCTGACCCGCTTAGGCCCAATCAGGAGTGCTTGAAGTGGCTCGATGGGAAGGCAGATGGATCGGTGGTGTACATATCATTTGGAACTATTGTATTCCCACCGCAACAACAGATTGACGAGATTGCAGCGGGAATTGAGGCGGCCGGGATATCGTTCTTGTGGGTGATGAAACCGCCTTCAAAGGAGTCGAAGCTCAGCCCGCATACTTTACCCGATGGGTTCTTGGAA
The DNA here is from genome assembly GCF_020520425.1 of Spinacia oleracea. Classification (NCBI taxonomy): domain Eukaryota; kingdom Viridiplantae; phylum Streptophyta; class Magnoliopsida; order Caryophyllales; family Amaranthaceae; genus Spinacia; species Spinacia oleracea. Next base: position 135,780,427 of record NC_079490.1, read on the forward strand.
AGAATTGGCGATAATGGCAAGGTATGTGACTCCGTACTATTGTTTTATTAATAAGCGGTAGTTTCCCAGGCAAAACGTAAGATGTTTAATTGGATTCTTTTCACCGACAAAACATGAGATACGTGATTTAGTGAACTACTCCGTATCTTCCTATTAGTCAAACTTCATTTCTTTTCATGTAACGTGACTCCATTATTGAAAAAAGAAAAGCACAAGAGTGATTTTTCAAAGTTGGTGAAACTTCTTTTAAAAATCAGTTAATATTTTGGCGAATTCATACTCCGTGCAAAAGACAGTTTCAATGATTTTAATTCCTCATGTTGTACTCCCTATCTCTCATATTACTTGTTTTTATTTTGACCAATTAATTCTCACAAATATTGGCCAAATGAGCAGGTAAAATGAGACTGCTCCATAAAATATAAATTGAATAAAGTGTATGTCTTTTATTGGATCTTTTACCAAATTGACTACTTTTTAAATTTTATTTACTAAAATGACTACTTTTATATTCTATTTCCCAAACTATCTATTCCGTAGTACTTCAGTATTTATTTACCAAAATATCTATTTTAGTATTTTGACTTTGAGACAAAAAAACCATTAAACTGGTTTGTTTTTTTATTTTTATTTTTAATATATATGTAGTATTAAACCAGATTTTATAGGGCGGTTTTATATTTTTTTTTATTTTTGACTAAAAAGAATTAAGAAACATTAAAACCTTTAAACTTAAATTTAAGAACTTCGTAAACTTAAATATGAGAACTCCATAACTAACTATTGTCTCTGATATTCGTCAAAAGCAACTTGTATTCCCAGTAGAACTCGATACTCAAGAAAAAATAAAAGACATAAATAGGGTAATGAACCAAAGAAGGTACAAATTTAAATATGCTCAAGTAGACAATTGAGGCTATTTAAAACCCAAATCAGTTTAATATATATTTTTTAAATACTCAAACCAAACTGCTTCACTATTAAAAAAAAAAAAAAACTCAAACCGGGTCACTATTTTTAAAAAAAAATATCAAACTGGTTCACTATTATTAAAAAAAAAAATCAAACCGGTCCACTATTTTAAAAAATAATTCAAACCGGTTCACTATTTAAAAAAAAAATTCAAACCGGATCAATTTTTTAAAAAAGTTCAAACCAGTCAGTATAAAAATAAAAACTTAGACCGGTTCATTGATTTTACTTTAAAATCAAAATTAAAAGATAGCTAGTAAATAAATCAAATTAAAAGATAGCCATTTTGGTAAATAAAATTATAAAAGTAGTCACTTTGGTAAAAGATCCTCTTTTAATCCACAAATCACAACTTTTAAACTACATTTTTTTTTAATGTGACAAATTTTAAAATGATTTGTTATAACTATAATTAGCCAACTTAGATTCAAAGTGTTGGGATCCTGCATTTCTGTTTGTTTGGTTCAGTACTGACACTAATATTTTAAGGATATATCAAATCATCGATCTAATTAAGTTAGCCATTTGTTGTACTTCCTCCCATATGTTCTCTAATAGTTATCCATTTTTATAAACTTGCAACATTCGGATGGCTTTTTAGTTTTGACCACTTTTGTTTTCTGTTTAAAATTTTTCATTACATACTCTGGATAAATTTGTTTCTGCTTATTATGAATCTAAAATATCTGGAACTCTGGATAAATGTTAAAAAGACATTGAAAGTAAACAACCCCCGGCTAGAAGAATCAGAAAATGGAGGGATGGAAGGAGTCGAAGCCGGTAACATTGAAACAATCCCGGCTGTAAAAAACAAGTTTTAATTTGTTTTTAGATAGTAAAATACAAATTTTAGTTTTTAGGTGGTAAAAAATAATTTTTTTGATTTTCACATAGATAGTAAAATAATTTATCCTAAGCGCTACAAATAAAAAGGTAGGACCGTAGGACAGTTGAAACTTAAAGGAACAAAACCATAAATTTTGTTGTCATAAACAAAAGTTAACGTGTATAGTATAGTGGTCCTTTCAAACCCAAAACACCTATGTACCTCAAAACGGTTATATGGCTACTTAGAGTTGAAATTAATTTTACAATTATTCAAAGCAAAAAAGTCTATATAACGGTATGAATTTCTACGAGATTAGATGGTTTAGCAGCGTACAGTAATTGAGTATATTAGTTTTGATTATGAATTATGAATTATCAATTATGAATTATGAATTATCAATCACATTATTGTTTTGGGTCCACCACGACGATGACAATATGACATTATAGGCAAATGTTTGAATAATTGTGGTGTACTAAATTTGTGTACATTTTAAGTAAACGTAATCAATTTCCCTACACAAAATTGCAGGTGGTCAACTTTGCTCCACAAGAGCAAGTACTAGGACACCCAGCCGTATCATGTTTTATGACTCACTGTGGATGGAATTCGACAATGGAGGCAATTTCCTGTGGAGTACCGGTGGTAGCGTTCCCTTCATGGGGTGACCAAGTGACGGACGCTAAATTCCTTTGCGATGTTTTCAAAACCGGAATACAACTCACTAGGGGTGAACACGAGAAAAGGATAATCTCAAAGGACGAAGTAGAAAAGTGTTTAAGGGAAGCCACTTCGGGCCCTAAGGCAGATGAGATGAAGGAAAACGCGCTTAAATGGAAGACTTTAGCCGATAAAGCGATAGCTGATGGTGGATCATCGGACAAGAATTTCGATCTTTTTATTGATCAAGTGCAAAAGAGGGGCGAAATCGTTCTTGCTAATGCTAAGAAGCTTGCTAATGGTTTACTTACTAAACAAAATGGACATTGATTAGTCTCCAATGTTAACTTGTTTTTTTCCCTATACTTTTGCACATTTTTTGGACCAATTTGGAAATCTTTATACTTTAGTCCAGCTCTATAGGAAGGTTCTTTACTTCCGAGAAAATCATTTCATCAAATTCGTGAAGCGCGTGAGCAATAACTGGAGAAATATATGGTCTCCTCTTTATTTATTTATTTATTTATTTTTCTTTTGATTTGTATGTTCCACTATTGTAATGTGTAAAGTTGTCCAATATCGTTAAATTAATTAATTAATTTATTCAGTTTGTTCTTCTTCAAGTTGGTTCTGTTGGATAATTGTACACTAACATTAGTCTCTTTCTTTGTTTCTCGGTAACAGTCTGTTTTTACTTGGAGAGTTGCGAGAGCTGTTTAAAGCCTAAAATTCTGCTGGAATGTATGGTATATATGTGCATACGTGGTGCTTCTAGAAGGAAACTACGAATGAGTCGTTTGATTTAATGATTGATAGAATGATCGATAATGACATGAGGCACATGACTAAGTATTGGACAAATTTGAGCAGACTAAATAGACCTGTCAAGCATCAATGCTGTTGTGGGAGTTTTTCCTTGGATGATGACGAGGAGGTATCAGGTTCCACGTAGTGTCGAGTCCAATCCACGTCGGCAGCGTACCTACAAAACAAGATTCGGGAATATTTCCTCCGATGCTTAAGTAAGACACAGGTTTTTGGGAGGATGTAATTAATAAACAGAAAGCATTAAAGTAAGTAGTAGAATGTTTCTCTATCTAGAATTGTGTGTCCATTTCTTGGGAAATGAGAATATTTATAGTCCCCCTTTTGGGGGAAACCCTAAGGTGAGCTCATATGATTGGTTGGTGTGTAAGATGGTGACATGTGTCACCATCATAACTCCCTATGGGCCATGGCCTTAAAGTGGTTGCCATAATTAGGCCAGTCACCCATGAGCACATGGTGACTCCTAAGTGGCAGCCCAATAGGCGGCCAGCTAGTCAGGGAGTGCCACGTGTCTTGCGGCAATTGGGCCACGTAAGCGAGGGTATTTTTACCCACATCATTTGCCCCTTAAGAAGGGTATTAAGGTAAGACGGTTGGCGTGATACCCTTCCTTGACCCCTGATCTCCTGATTGGGCTTTTTGAACCGAGGAGAGTGCGCCACGTGGCGGCCTTTCCCATTCTGCCCTCCCTATATATATGTGAAGGGGGTAAAATTTTCATTTTTCACTTTCCAAAATTCACCTCTGTGCTTTTCTAGAGAGGGATTTTACAGAGATTCTTGGCGTTTTCTTCGATTCGGCCCATTCTTAAGACGAAGGAAAGACCGGACAAGCCTTTCGTCTTCTTTTCGCGACGCTCACCTGTGAGGCCATCATCCCCGTTATTTTTGAGGTAAGGGCCTGATTTCAATAAGTTATTTTTTGTATTTTTGTTATTTGTCAATCTTGGAGTCGTCTATTTTTCTTTTTGGAACAATGGCCTATGTTTCTCGAGCCGTTAAGGTTGGAGCTCCTGGATTTGGTGGTCTGATCTGCGCCGCACCAATATCCCTCATTGTTTCCTTTTAAGTCCGTCGTTAAGTTCGGCCTCCCATTGCGTCTTTATGCAGGACACGATGGCGAGGACGAAAAAGACGGCAAACATTGCTGACTTGGGGCTTAGAGGTCAGCAGATGGACCCTTCTTTCTCAGGAGGGAGATCCATCAAGGTGCCGGCGGAGGAAATAAGCCGGACTCCCCCAGGTGAGACTAGTAGTGCTCGTCAAGGAGGTACTTCCTTTAACGAGTTTTGGATGGAAGAGATGAAAGCTGGTCCATCAGAACAGCCCGCCGCCTCGATCGATGAGTCGGAGCCAGATGAGAGCGGCGGCGAGGCTGTGGGTGAAGAAGCTGAAGAGGAGGTGGCTGGAGTGCCTCAGGTTGTTGCTGGGGGCGTCCAGGGTGAGAATGCTCAAATCGATGCGGGTCATATTGGGGCTGACCCGAAGTGGCTTAAATGGCTGGAGAGGCATAAAGAAAATTATGCCGCTGGTATGAATACCGGCCCGGGATATGAAATGAGATTTCCTGAAAGTGAGGCGTCCACTATTTTTGACGTGGGCCCAGGCGAGTTCCCTGTATATGCTGGAGCTTTTAAAAGTGGATTACGCTTTCCAGTCCACCCTTTTGTGGAGGAGGTTTTGGATGGGTTCGGCATTGGCATCTGCCAATTGTCCCCCAACTCTTGGAAGAACGTACTTGGGTACGTCGCCAAATGTGAGCTGTTGGGCCTGAAGCCGTCTTTCAACGCATTTCTTAGACTGGTGCGTTTTCAAAAAGTGAAGGGGGCCGAAGGTTGGTTCCAGTTGGCTAACAAAGGGGAGTATGCCACCACTTTTGACAAGCCGTCAAAACATCACTTATGGAGAATGAGGTGGGTGGTGATGTGGACCGCCGACGAGGAGGCGGAGCTGAAGTTTAGCCGTTGGCAGCTAAATCCTCGCTTTGCAGGGGGGAACGAGGAGTTACCGGCCTTAACGGCGCAGGAATGGGACCAGATCACGGTCCATTTCCAGGCTGAGGCCGTGACGGCCCAGGCCAAGAACTTGAACATTCCCCTATCCTGGCTTCCGTCGTGTTCTCAGCTCAGGGACTCCGTGTTTCTGGCAGCGGCTGGTCTGGACCATGGGTTGGACCAAGGTATCTCGGCATAACTGCCTTTTGTATTGGATATTACTTGCTTACTGACTTCTATAAAATCTCCTTTTGCAGCCGTCGCCATGTCCAAGCTTCCGCCGCAAGAGAAGGGGGTTATTAACACCAAGGAGTGGTTAACCCAGATGGTTGACCAGAAGCTAAGAGGACTCGGCGGAGGTGCCCCGGCGAAAGTAAGTTAGTTCATTTTTGTTGATGTTGGTATGTTAGTTCGGAATTTTCTTTATGGTGTCTGTTTCTGTTTTTGCAGAAGGGTGAGAAGGGTCCTGCCGGCTCAAAGCGCAAGGCCGAAGAGGGGGATGCTTCCGCAGCGGGGAAGCGTCCTAAAGTTAAGGCGGGGATTAGGCGTCCCAAAAAGGAGGACGTGCCAGGGAAGTCTGCGGACTCTCCTGTGGAGGTTGTCCCCATGGCCGTAACTCCGTTACGGCAACGCCCTCCCCCTGAGGGTTCGGCCAGGCGGGGGGACGCTAGGGGCGGAGCCGGCCCCAGCAAGAGAGCTGCGTCTCCTACGCCGGTGGAGATCCTCGATGGTGAGGATGATCATCCATCGGCTCAGGCGGCTCGGACTCCTGAGGCGCCTCGTCCTCCTCCCCGCGGCAGAGACGATCCAGGTATGCTCAGGATTCTTTTAGACTTAATTGTTTTTGGGTTAAGGGCTTGCATAATCTCTTGCTTTTTCTTTATATAGCCTCTCGTCGGCAGACGGCATTGCATTGGACGATGAGGTCCGCAATATTCCTCCGTCTCGGCACTTCTCTTCCCGGGATAAGGCTAAGATCATTTCTTCGTTGATCAAGGCTGTGCCGAAGGAATATGTGGACCAATTCCCTCCGGCGGCGGATGCGCAGTTTGGGGCTATGCAGGCGGTCCTTTTAGATGTAAGCGTCCTACTTTTTGTTTCACCTTTTGACTTAATAATTGTATCCCCTCTTACTTGTATTTTTCCACAGCTGCTCATTAAGGCTGAAGGCTTTAAACGCTGGCGAGCTGACGTCACCAGTCAGCTTCAGCGGCAGGTGCATAAGGCTACCGATGCCGGCGACTATGCCATGGCGACGGTAGAGAAGGTTCGGGTGGAGATGCAGGAGACCATTGAGGCTCAAAGCAAGGAGCTGGCCGTCCTGAGGAGTGACAAGAGGCAGTGCTTGATCAAAATTAATGAACAAGTTCTTGCTATTGAGACCCTTAATGCCGAAGCCCTTTCTACCCAGTCGTTCCTCCAGGAGGCCGAAGCCAAGGTGAAGGAAGCTGCGGGCTTGCGTCAGCAAGTGGCCAGCCTTGAAGAGATGGTCTCAGCTTCTCACGCTGAGGTTTCTCGGGTCAAGGACGAGGCCAAGTTGGGTGCGGAGGAGGTGAGAGAGAGAACTCGCCGAGCCTGGGACACCTCCATGGAGGACTTCTCATTCGCCTGGTTTGAGCGGCAAATTCAAAAGCAGGGTGCAATTATTGAGGCCGAGCAACAAGGTCTTCCTCCTCCCGTGTTTGAGGATTCCGACGCCGAAAGTGAGGAGGTGAACTCACTGGCTCCGGAGGAGGGGACTTCAGCTCAGCCAACCTCAAAGCCTGCTGTCGACGGTCCAGATGGTGTGGGCACGTCGACCTCCGCTCATTCTGCCGCTGCCCGTCCTCCTGGGTCTTAACTCCACTCCCCTTCATCAAAATCAGTTTTTACGGCGCCTAGAGCGTCTGTAATGAATAATTTTTATTTGTGTTTCAACGCCTTGGGCGTTTGTTTGGATAATTTTTAATTTTCTGTTTGAATTTGGCGCCGTTTGGAGCGCAGAGCAGTGGTGATTCGTCACCTTTTTATATTATCTTTTTTAGTTTGAGACTTTTAAATGCCTTCTCTGTTATTGATGTCGTGTATGATTGGCCGTCCAATTTATGCCCCAGAGCAGGTGTTTGCAAGTTTCTGGACCAGACTCCCATGCCCAAGTTTATTTTAGTTGATTGATTAACGCAAGTCAATCAATCAGTATGATTGCCGCTGAACTTGGGTATGGGGATTATTGTGCGGCTTCTCGCAGTTGGATTACTTTTTTGTTTCGGCATGTAGGAGTAATCCCACTTGCCTTAGAAAATATTCGTTGTTTTAAGAAAACGCCAAATTGTATGGGGTTTTCCCCCGTCGCAAATTGGGCGCGGCATGTTTGATGCCGTAGCGTATGACTTATGTGGGGGTTTGTCCCCGTCGTCAATGTGAAGCGGCATGTGTTTCCGCGGCATATAGGGAATGAACCTATTTGCCTTAGAAAATATTCATGTTTTTTAAGAAAACGACAAATTGTGAGGGGTTTGCCCCCGTCGCAAATTGGGCGCGGCATGTTTAATGCCGCAGCGTATGACTTATATGGGGGTTTGCCCCCGTCGTCAATGTGAAGCGGCATGTCTGTTGTCGCGGCATATAGGGAATGAACCTATTTGCCTTAGAAAATATTCATGTTTTTTAAGAAAACGACAAATTGTGAGGGGTTTGCCCCCGTCGCAAATTGGGCGCGGCATGTTTGATGCCGCAGCGTATGACTTATGTGGGGGTTTGCCCCCGTCGTCAATGTGAAGCGGCATGTGTTGCCGCGGCATATAGGGAATGAACCTATTTGCCTTAGAAAATATTCATGTTTTTTAAGAAAACGACAAATTGTGAGGGGTTTGCCCCCGTCGCAAATTGGGCGCGACATGTTTGATGCCGCAGCGTATGACTTATGTGGAGGTTTGCCCCCGTCGTCAATGTGAAGTGGCATGTCTGTTGCCGCGGCATATAGGGAATGAACCTATTTGCCTTAGAAAATATTCATGTTTTTTAAGAAAACGACAAATTGTGAGGGGTTTGCCCCCGTCGCAAATTGGGCGCGGCATGTTTGATGCCGCAGCGTATGACTTATGTGGGGGTTTGCCCCCGTCGTCAATGTGAAGCGGCATGTGTTGCCGCGGCGTATGACTTATGTGGGGGTTTGCCCCCGTCGTCAATGTGAAGCGGCATGTGTTGCCGCGGCATATACGGAATGAACCTATTTGCCTTAGAAAATATTCATGTTTTTCAAGAAAACGACAAATTGTGAGGGGTTTGCCCCCGTCGCAAATTGGGCGCGGCATGTTTGATGCCGCAGCTTATGACTTATGTGGGGGTTTGCCCCCGTCGTCAATGTGAAGCGGCATGTCTGTTGCCGCGGCATATAGGGAATGAACCTATTTGCCTTAGAAAATATTCATGTTTTTTAAGAAAATGACAAATTGTGAGGGGTTTGCCCCCGTCGCAAATTGGGCGCGGCATGTTTGATGCCGCAACGTATGACTATGTGGGGGTTTGCCCCCGTCGTCAATGTGAAGCGGCATGTCTGTTGCTGCGGCATATAGGGAATGAACCTTTTTGCCTTAGAAAATATTCATGTTTTTTAAGAAAACGACAAATTGTGAGGGGTTTGCCCCCATCGCAAATTGGGCGCGGCATGTTTGATGCCGCAGCGTATGACTTATGTGGGGGGTTTGCCCCCGTCGTCAATGTGAAGCGGCATGTGTTGCCGCGGCATATAGGGAATGAACCTATTTGCCTTAGAAAATGTTCATGTTTTTTAAGAAAACGACAAATTGTGAGGGGTTTGCCCCCGTCGTAAATTGGGTGCGGCATGTTTGATGCCGCAGCGTATGACTTATGTGGGGGTTTGCCCCCGTCGTCAATGTGAAGCGGCATGTCTGTTGCCGCGGCATATAGGGAATGAACCTATTTGCCTTAGAAAATATTCATGTTTTTTAAGAAAACGACAAATTGTGAGGGGTTTGCCCCCGTCGCAAATTGGGCGCGGCATGTTTGATGCCGCAGCGTATGACTTATGTGGGGGTTTGCCCCCGTCGTCAATGTGAAGCGGCATATGTTACCGCGGCATATAGGGAATGAACCTATTTGCCTTAGAAAATATTCATGTTTTTCAAGAAAACGACAAATTGTGAGGGGTTTGCCCCCGTCGCAAATTGGGCGCGGCATGTTTGATGCCGCAGCGTATGACTTATGTGGGGGTTTGCCCCCGTCGTCAATGTGAAGCGGCATGTCTGTTGCCGCGGCATATAGGGAATGAACCTATTTGCCTTAGAAAATATTCATGTTTTTTAAGAAAACGACAAATTGTGAGGGGTTTGCCCCTGTCGTCAATGTGAAGCGGCATGTCTGTTGCCGCGGCATATAGGGAATGAACCTATTTGCCTTAGAACATTATTCATGTTTTTTAAGAAAACGTCAAATTGTGAGGGGTTTGCCCCCGTCGCAAATTGGGCGCGGCATGTTTGATGCCGCAGCGTATGACTTATGTGGGGGTTTGCCCCCATCGTCAATGTGAAGCGGCATGCCGCGGCATATAGGAATGAACCTATTTTTCTTAGATAAATAGACGTTCGTGTTTTCGGGAACGGTTTTTACAATTTAATAGGTGATCAGCCTATGTTTATGCTAATTTGGGCCACTTCTTAGGCTTCAAACAATTAGGCTTGTAAATGTTGTCCTAATCTGGGGCCACTTCTTAGGCCTTTATTCGATTAGGCTTTTTGCATGCATATGTTAGATAAGTTAGTAGAGAGTAATAAATAAGACGAAACAAGAGTAGTATTATTTATACTTTGTAAGGCGATTTTAGCCGGTTACAAGAGAGACTACTACTCCATTAGGACCATTAGCGGCCGTTGTCTAAACCACAGATTCTTTCATAAAAGATAGTTAGAATACACCCTAGAAAAAGTATTTTTTGAGATTGTCTGCATTCCAGGTGCGTAAAATTGGTCGGCCCTGCATGTCCTGAATGCGATAGGTTCCATCTCTGACTTCGTCATAGATCTCATAGGGTCCCTCCCAAGTGGGCGTCAGTTTACCCTATTCCACTAGTGGAAAAAGGCTTATTTGCATCCCCGCATTTGCCACGCCATTCTGAACATGTGATGCAAATAACAAATTTTAGCATAAAATTTACTCATTTGCGTCGCAGCTTTGTTAAACTGCGAGGCAAATGACTCTAGGATGCCCCCCAGAGTCATTTGCATCGCAGATTAACAAAGCTGCGAGGCAAATGACTCAATCAAGTGCGTCGCAGATTTACAAATATGCGTGGCAAATGACTCTAGGAGCATCCTAGAGTCATTTGCCACGCAGATTTACAAATCTGCGATGCACTGCGTGTCCACCTAAGAATGTACGATAATTTCGGTTTCTAAAATTTAATTATTACCTTTTCCTTTTTTTTATTTGGTGCGACGCAGTCTACCTGCTCATATTCCCTTTCTCTCCTATTCTCTCATACATATCCTGCCTCCCCTGTACAACTCTTTCTCTCTCGTATTTTCCAGATCTCCATTGTTGAAACTCCAAAGCTTCTCTGTCGATCTCTCCTTCAAAATCAATATCGAGCTTTCCCTTCAAAGTCTCCTCTCACCAAATCATCCCAATCTCTCATATTTGTTTTAAAATTCAAGCTTAGCGAATACGAAGGAGGCAAACCCAGATCTGAAAGCGATGACTTCTTCAGCCAGATTTCAAGCCGCGTTCTCTGAAAACTCCAGCTCTGAGTTGGATGAATCGGCGACGACTCATCTTGGGTGCGGTGGAAGTGGGGCTGAGTTTTGGGGCATTCTGTTGAGTCGACTCAGACTGAGTTGGTCCCGAGTTACACCGGTACATGCCTTCAAATTGCAGAAAAGTGGGGAGAGAAAGAGGGATATAGTTGGGTTTTCGAAACAGTGAAATCTGCAAGTGTCCTCTTCATCTGCGAGCTCCCATTCCAGCATATTGTCCGTGAAATTTCTCAGGATTTCAAGGTAATTAAGTAAAATTTAAATAAAATTTGGAAATTTGATTTCAGTAATTTAATTGTTGCTTGATTTGATTAATTAGCTTGTGATTTCATTGTTGTTTGATTTGCTTCTCCTTTTGTGATGTACGTGTTTAATTGGTTAAGTGTGCACTGGTTAACTGAGATAGTATGATTGGGAATTTTAGGTTTACATTGTTGTTTGATTGAATTTAGGGCAATTTAGGACTAGGAATTTAATTTTTGTTAATTAATTTCTGATTTCTATAGGGCAATTTGTCTTTCGTTGTTTTCTGTGGCTTTGCAGCATTCACTTGATTATCATACCCGATTATGGTCCAGTTGACAGTAACGTCAGAGAAGAAGGTATGAGTTTTGCTTTAGAATTTCGTTGATATATCCACTAAGAGTTGTGTTTAAATGTATCAATTGTGAGGAATCAGTCTGCCTTTTTGCCCACTTTTCAGCATTAGAGATAATTAAATGTCAAGCTAGTTGTTTATAAGAAGTATTGTGGAATTCCCATTCTTGTATCTAGCTCGAGTAGACTAATACATATTGAGAAGTATCACATGAAAAATGGAATATATCAGTGAATGAATAGTGAGTTAGTTAACTGGGTGTCGATGGTATTCGGGTTTTTTATCTCTCTGTTTGTGAAAGTCGACTCTTTATTCATGGATTTGTCAATTAGCTGATCTCAATCGTTTTTCTGGTCTTGACAAACATTGATATGGTCATCAATCACACTAATAATAATTATTTTGCATACCTTGTTCGCATATGCTTTATGGTGTGGTTTCTTGTTGGTAGTTCAAGAATTCCATATTGTTCAGCCTGTTGGAAACCTAGAATTACTGTTTCGATGTCATTTGAGGTTATACATAGGATGTATACAGACTTGTGAGGCCATATAAACTCGTTGTACTAAAAAAGTGAATTCTGTGATCTTTATTTGTCTTGTTAATCCACATGAGATTAATTCTAGTATAACCGAGCACCAATAAATCTACGAAGCTTAGAGAGAGTTTGCTTGTAGTTTTATGTATGGTGTTAGGTACTCTCATGCTTGTAGTTTATGATTGATTTCATAGATGTGTTGGTTTGTGTATTCTATATTGTTTGCCTAAATAATTAACTATATTAGAGAGTTCTATCATGTAATTAGATATTCCATAATATTTATTAGCACATGGTGATTGTTTAGGCCCGAAAGATCGAATCGTACCGAAACATGTAACTTGTTTCCGTAAAATTACCCTAGATTTGTGCAGATGCGAAACATAGATAGCTTTTTTTTGGCACTGTTTCAATTCATTGATTTTTGTGGTCTCGTGGTAAAGCATTGGTTCTGTATTTTAGGAAAGCATTGATTTTTCATTTTTGTGGTCTCTTATGGATGATTTTCAATTGAAATAAATAGATTTTCTCGTTCTGGTTTTGTCCAAAAATCTATCTTATTGCGTTCAAAGAGTTTGGGTTTTTGTAGATTCTAATGGTTGTTTGATCAATGCAGTCATGGCAGGAGTTGCACCTGAAGGTTCCCAGTATGATGCTCGCCAGTATGACAGCAAAATGAGTGAATTGTAAGTTGACTAGTTTGCTGTAATACATAATCTGTGAAAGTTTTATTGTTTTATCACTGATTTTCATTTACTCCATGACAATGAAGGCTTTCTGAGGAAGGAAGTGATTTCTTCACTTCATATGACGAGGTTTATGAAAGCTTCGATAAAATGGGTTTGGCAGAGAATCTTCTTAGAGGAATCTATGCTTATGGTAAATTTCAATCCTACATTCTTTTTTATTGTTTTTGTTTTAGTTATTTGAAAATGGAACTCTGTACGTTATCAGGTTTCGAGAAACCTTCTGCTATTCAACAGAGGGGAATAATCCCATTCTGCAAGGGTCTTGATGTTATTCAGCAAGCCCAGTCTGGTACAGGAAAAGTTTTTCCATATCAGAACTCGTTTGAACTTATAAAAGAATAAAGCCTAGAAATTTGTCCTTCTTTTGGAAATGAAAACTGGAAAATGACATCTTTAACGACAAATTTTATCTGATTTCCACAGGTTTTGGATCTGATCACGAGAAGGACTTTTTTTACAGCACTCCAAGCTGTTATTCGATGCATCAAGTCCCCCCAGGAGTACTTGGAACAGGTAGTTAGCTCGTCCATATTTTGATAATCTAGCCTCAAATGTTTGTCGCAGCACTCCAAGCTGCTATTCTGGACTTCTGGTAGAGATTGATCTTATGGCTATATGTTGAGTATAAAGCAACTATTCGAATTTGAAATAGTTAGACAGTTCTATTTTTGTCAAACTATTTCTTTATGCATATGAGTTCTTTTAGTTTTGATTTATGGATTTATCAAGGAATTTTGAGAGTTTATGAATTTTGATTCAATGAGCTTGTGTTTGTGATAATTTATTGGATATATATCTTGTGAGTTTTTTCTTTGGGAAACTGACTGCAAGTCTGCAATGGGTTGAGATTTGTGATAAAAATGGGTCACCTTGATTAGCAACCTATAATGTATGATTGTATGAGTGTCCAGTTACGACTATTTGTTAGGATTGATTGGTATTTTTCTAATGATAAAATTTGATCTGAATGTTCAAGGGTGCTTCTACATTAGAAGTTACTATTTATTATATTTTGAATAAAAAGAAGGTTCCTCATTTGCAGGTAAAATGAAAGGAATTACATTCATAAAGGATCCTGATGGCTACTGGATTGAAATCTTTGATCTTAAGACAATTAGAAGTGTTGCTGCAGGTGCCTCTTGAGGCTTTCTTCCAGGTGGTTTTCTATCATTAATCATTTATTAAGTCGTATCCCATAAAGGAATATAGAAAATTTTCTATGTGCGAAGGAAGTACGTCTTATGTTGTTTTTTTCCTGATGTTTTCTTTGTATACAAATAGCATCTTAGTTCACTTATCTTGTAATAACGTACTCTTAATTGATTTAATATGCCCCCTTTTATTTAATTTTATTTTTTTAATATGCCCCCTTTTATTTAATTTTTTTTTTAATAGCGCATTTGTTAGTCGTTGGGCATGCCTGAGTTTTTCATCCCTGGATCAAGATGTAGTGCACGCGATGCGTGCAATAAGTACGAGTCGACTTTTAGCTTAATATGCAATATTTCTTTTAAAGTTTGAAAACATTCCTTAAGTTGTTTAGTTTAATTTGTAATACTTTCTTAAGGACATGTAATACTTCATGAACAATGTCGACTTTTAGCTTAATTTGTAATATGAACTCGATCTCTAGCTAGATACCTTTGTTGTAGTAATTTTATGTTTGTTGTAACATGTTGGTTGATCTATGACGAATTTAATTGCCTTTTATTGGGAACGTTAATTACGTTGTAAACTATTGTGACAGGTATTATTTATAAATGTATTCCCGGTATTGGGAAGCGTCTACTTTCAAAGACGATCATGTTGGAATTTCCAATAAAATATTAAAAAACCAATTTAAAAAAAAAAAACAAAAAATAAGTCATTTGCCACGCACGTTAGCTTAATGTGTGAGGCAAATGACTTAATTTTTTGGCGCCAAAAATGTCATTTGCGTCGCACATTAAGCTATTGTGCGAGGCAAATGACTTAATTTTTTGGCGCTCAAATTGTCATTTGCGTCGCACATTAAGCTATTGTGCGTGGCAAATGACTTTTTTTTTTGGCGCCTGAAAGTCATTTGCCACGCACTTTAAGCTAATGTGCGTGGCAAATGACTTTTCAACATGGTGCCTGAAAAGTCATTTTGCCACGCACATTTGCTTAATGTGCGACGCAAATAAGGGTCATTTGCATCGCACTTTTGTGCGATGCAAATAACTTTTAGTCATTTGCATCGAGATCTTTTGCCACGCACAATGTGCAACGCAAATGTGCTTAAAAGTGCGATGCAAATGACCCTTTTTCCACTAGTGTTCGTTGGCTCGTCCCACAGATTCCATTTTCCGGAGAACAAAGTCTCCTACTTTGAGCACCCTTTTGGAGACTTTCTTGTTGTACTCCCTCGCCATCCTTATCTTGTACAGTTGTTGCCTCAATGCTGCATTTCCTCTTACTTCAGGTAAAAAGTCAAGGGCCAACTTCATCATTTCCCAGTTGGCATTCTCGTCATATAACATGACCCTTAGTGTAGGTTCACACATTTCTATGGGCAATACGGCCTCAGCTCCATAGGCTAACAGGAACGGGGTTTTGCCGGTTGAGTTCTTAGCCGTGGTGCGGATGGACCATAAGACGTTTGGTAACTCATCGGCCCATAGACCCTTGGCTTCATCTAGTTTCTTCTTGATCCCCTCGGAGATGATTTTGTTAAAAGCTTCGACTTGGCCATTGGCTTGAGGTCGTCCCAAAGAGGCAAAGCAGCTGTTTATGCCGTGGTCTGCTAACCACTCCTTCAGCTTAGGCGTCTCAAACTGAGGCCCATTATCAAAGACGATAGCTTGAGGTATTCCAAAGCGAGTCATGATATTTTTCCAGATGAATGCCCTCACATCACTTGTCTTTATGTTCTTGAGAGCCTCTGCTTCAACCCACTTGGTGAAGTAATCAACAGCCACTATCACATAGCGCCGGCCTCCAGGGGCCGCTGTATATGGCCCTAACAGGTCCATTTCCCACTTGGCAAACAGAATGGGACTCATAATAGGAGCGAGAGGGTGGGCCGGCCTGTGGATGAGATGAGAAAACCGTTGGCACTTGTCACATTTTTGCACCAAGGCTAGGGCGTCTTCTCTCAAAGTGGGCCAGTAATAACCAGTTCGCAAGGCTTTCTCTGCCAGGGCTCGTCCTCCAATGTGGGAGCTACATAATCCTTGGTGCAAACCATCTAGAATTTTCTTCCCTTTCTCAGGAGTGACACACCGAAGGAGAGGTCTAGAAAATGATTTTTTGTACAAAACTCCATTCCACCATTCAAACCAAGAACTCTTCTTTTGTATTTTGGCGGCCAGACTTGAATCGTCCGGAAGCGTGCCGTCCATTTTGTAAGCAATGATAGGGTCCATCCAGGTTGACGACCGATCCAGAATAGCTACCATAGGAGCGCACAATTCCTGCTCAATACTTTGCTTATCCTTTACTTCCCAAAACACGTGACGCGGTGTATCACAGGAAGCCGAGCTAGCTAGTTTTGACAGGGCATCGGCCTGATTGTTCTCCGTTCTGGGAATCTGCTTAGCTTCGAAGCTCTTTAGATGTTCTATTTCTTGATGCACAACTTGCATATATTTGATCATGTTAGGGTCCCTTGCCTCATAGTCCCCATTTACTTGGCTCACAATGAGCTGAGAGTCGGAGAAGGCAAGTATCTCTTGAGCTCCAGCGGCTTTGCACATTTTTATGCCGGCTAATACAGCTTCATATTCTTCCTCATTGTTGGATGTTTGGAAATTGAATCTCATGGCATACTCATACTTGTCTCCTTCAGGAGACTGACATATTATGCCGGCTCCACACCCGTTCTGGGTTGACGAGCCATCTACATAGACTGTCCAGCGAGTCGCCACATTCTTTTCAAAATTCGGCCTCGTCATTTCTGCAATGAAATCAGCAAATGCTTGTCCCTTGATAGCTTTTCGAGGCTCATATGAGATATCAAATGCATTCAGATCAATTTCCCACTTCAGCATTCGTCCAGCAGCGTCTAGCTTAGTAAGAGGTTGTTTCAAAGGCTGGTCTGTGTATACCACTAGTTTGTGTGCCAGAAAATAAGGGCGCAGCTTCTTGCTGGCCATAAACAGCGCAAGTGCGAACTTCTCAATTGGAGAATATCTTAATTCAGCGTTTTGCAGGACATGGCTCACAAAATAGACGGGGAGTTGCACTCCCTCCCTTTCAGTTAGCAAGACAGCACTCAAGGACCACTTGGAAATGGCCAAATATACATACAAAGTTTCCCCCTGAAGAGGGCTGACAAGCCGAGGTAAGGTGTGGAGGTGTTCCTTTAATCGGACGAAGGCAGTTTCTGCCGCCTCAGTCCATTCAAATTTGCTCTTTTTCTTGATTGTGCCGAAGAAGTAATGACACTTGTCACCTGCCCTTGATAAGAACCGCCCCAGGGCCGCTAGACATCCCGTCAGGCGTTGGACTTCCTTGACTGATTTTGGCGACGTCATATCTATTACTGCCTATACTTTATCAGGATTGGCCTCGATTCCTCTTTCATCAATAAGGAATCCCAAGAACTTCCCAGCCGTTACCCCAAAAACACACTTCTTTGGATTCAACCTCATCTGATATTTTCGGAGCGTCTCAAAAGTTTCTCTTAAGTCAGCCAAGTGGTCTTCGCGTTGCTTGCTTTTTACTATCATATCATCAATGTAAGCTTCGATGTTTCGTCCTAACTGACAAGAGAAGACAGTGTTGACTAGACGTTGAAATGTGGCTGGAGCATTCTTTAAACCGAACGGCATCACTTTGTAACAGTATAGGCCTTGCTCAGAAACAAATGACGTCGTCTGGCCACAAAGGAATTTGGTGAAAGCCCGAGTATGCGTCCATGAAAGACATCAAAGCATGGCCAGCCGTTGAATCAACCAACCGGTCTATCTTGGGTAGAGGGAAGCTGTCTTTTGGGCAAGCCTTGTTTAGATCTGTATAGTCCACACACATTCTCCAGGATTTGTTGGGCTTCGGCACCAACACTACATTTGCCACCCAATCTGGATATTGACTTGGCCAAATGAACCCAGCCTCCAACAACTTCTGCACTTCTTCGGCTGCAGCTTTGTTTCTTGCTTCCCCATGATTTATCTTCTTCTGACGAACAGGTTTTAAGGACTCATCTACATTGAGCTTGTGTACAGCTATGCTTGGATCAATGCCCGACATCTCCTCCACAGCAAAAGCAAAAATGTCCCGGAATTCCCTCAGGAGAGTGACTAAATGTGCCCCAAGATGGTCGTCAGGAGAGACCCCTACTGGATCCGTCCTATCTGGACGGGCTTCATCAAGGATGATTTCATAATGTCCACCAATCGGCTCAGGCCGCCTAGTTTCCATGTGAGCCGTGGCAATGGTAAAGGTCTCCTTCTTGACTTTCTCCTCCATCTCATCTAGTTTTCTTTTTGAGCTTGCTCTGGCTTCGTTAGTTTTCCCCCAAGCCTCGGGACTTAGCGTAGTGAGGTAACAATCTCTTGCTAGCTGTTGATCACCATGAATTGTGCCGACCTGACCTTTATCACAGATATACTTCATGAGCATAAGATGAGTGACGACCACTGCCTTGGCCTGATTCAAAGTCGGACGACCCAGTATGATATTGTAAGTAGTGAGGTCCTTTACAATTAGAAAGAAGACGTTCAAGTTCTTGCTTTGATGCCGGCCTCCAACTCGTAGGGGCGGAGTGATTATCCCCTATGGGTGGATTATGCCGCCTCCGAATCCAATGATAGGATAATGTATTTTCTCAATTGTCTTTGGATCATGCTCAAGACGACTTAGACAAGCTGTGCTGATAATGTCTGACGAACTCCCCGTGTCTACTAAAATACGCCTTACCTTGAGGTTTGCCACCTTCAATTCAATGACCAAGGGGTCGTCATGCGGAGTGGCGATCTTGCCCCTGTCAGACTCACAAATCTCCACTTTAGGGAAATGGTCAACTGGGGCTTTTCCAGACAACATGACCTGTCCCAACCGGCTTGCATAGTCTTTTTGACCTCTCATGGTTGGTCCCCCAGCGGCTAAACCTCCTGAGATGACGGCTACAATCTCTGGATCAGTGTCATTGTCATCACGTCGGTATGACGGTGACTTGCTTTTCTTGTAGAACTTTTTACCACTTCCTCCTGCGCTCGAGCTGAGATACGGCTTCAAGAATCCCTTGGCGGCAAACCCATCAAGGGCCCTACGCAAACTCTTGCAATCTTTAGTTTCATGTCCCACATCACAGTGGAATTTACAGTAGAGAGAGCTGTCCCGCGTTTCCACCGGCGACTTCATTGGGAACGGCCGATCAATCTCATACCTATCACTGACGTCCAGCAATATTGTGTATAAGTCAGTGTTATACTCAAACCTCTCTTTGTCGTAGGGGCGTCCCCTCTTCTGTCCTTGGGAGGCGTTTGCTTGATATCCTTTCTTTTCAATGGCCCACGTCCCATTCGGACGGTTGGACTTTTTCTCCGATTTGTCCTTCCGCTGGGAGTGGTCTGCAATCTCTGCTCCCTTAGACTCCTTGGGGACCGAACAGATTTCAGTGGCATGAATAAAGGATTCGGCCTCATCCTCAAAGCATCAGCCATTGTTCTCACGCTCTTCTTCACCAGATCGAACTTGAAGGACCCCTTCTTAAGTCCCCTAAAGAAATTATCAAACGCCACCCCGTCGGGCAGGTCTGGAATCTGTCCTGATTTCGAATTGAAACGTCGAACATAGCTTCGCAAAGATTCGTCTTTTCCTTGCTGTATTCGACCCAAATGCATACTCGTCTTTTTCTCTTCTTTATAAGCCATAAATCTTGCTGAAAATAACATCTCCAATTCGGCATTTGTGTTGATCGTTCCCGCAGGCAACTTCTCGAACCATTTGGAGGCAACTCCTTTCAGAGTGGACGGGAAGTATTTGCACCATGTTGCATCAGTAGTGCCCTGGACATACATATGATGCCGATAGGCCAAGAGGTGTACATCAGGATCAGACGTGCCATCATAGGCGTCAATAGCAGGTGGTTTTACTTTAGGCTCCTTGGGAGCATTCATGATATCAGCGCAGAATGGGGTAGTGTAATCAAGGATAATGCCGGCTACCCCTTGTTGAATATGGCATACTGGATCTTGCCTTCTATTCTGGGATGTTCTACGCCGCTCGCTGTCCGCTCGGCTGACATGAGTCCTGGTGAGACGGCGCGAAGGGGCAGCGAGGGGTGAATCTTGCATGACAGGAGTGGAACCTGTATCTGACAGCTCAGTTTCTTGAGGCCTATCTAGCTGAATGATCGGTACTCTTCGGGACGGTCCAGGTTCAGGCCGAGAAGTTGGCAGGATCCGACGCGGAGCTATGGGCTGGAAGGAAGTTCTTGTTCTGTCAAAGCGTCTGTCATGATCGTCATTTCGTGCTTGGTCTTGCCGCCAGACATTAGACCGAGTGAGTCCGTTAAAGAATGGAATTCCCGTCCCCTGAGACTGAGAACGGATAATCTTGATCTCATCTTGTAGGGTGTCCATCTGTGCTTTGAATCCAGCTAGGATATCTTTAAGCTGCCCAGCAGACACCGGCAAGTCTGGGTTCTCCTCCATAACTGTGTCGGCATCAACCCTCAAGTGGCCGCCTAGAGGAAACAAAGGTTGACCCGTCTCATTTTTCACTTGAACCTGCTCGGGTTGCGACTCAGGAGGAGGTTCAGGATGACCGTCCTGCCCTACAGACTGGTGGCTTCTGTCGTCCCTCCCTCGAGGAGGACAATCACCATTGATTGCGGTTTCGTCATTTTCGTTTCGACTGATGGGTGCGTCTCCGAAGTGCTGGACGTCTACCATGTTACCTTACCTCCCCACAGACGGCGCCAAATGTTGTGGGAGTTTTTCCTTGGATGATGACGAGGAGGTATCAGGTTCCACGTAGTGTCAAGTCCAGTCCACGTCGGCAGCGTACCTACAAAACAAGAATATTCCCAAAGAAATATTCCCTCCGATGCTTAAGTAAGACACGGGTTTTTGGGAGGATGTAATTAATAAACATAAAGCATTAAAGTAAGTAGTAGAATGTTTCTCTATCTAGAATTGTGTGTCCATTTCTTGGGAAATGGGAATATTTATAGTCCCCCCTTTTGGGGGAAACCCTAAGGTGAGCTCATATGATTGGTTGGTGTGTAAGATGGTGACATGTGTCACCATCATAACTCCCTATGGGCCATGGGCCTTAAAGTGGTTGGCATAATTAGGCCAGTCACCCATGAGCACATGGTGACTCCTAAGTGGCAGCCCAATAGGCGGCCAACTAGTCAGGGAGTTCCACGTGTCTTGCGGCAATTGGGCCACGTAAGCGAGGGTATTTTTACCCACATCAAATGCGTTATCCTTTTCTATATGATTTAGCATGGATGTGGGTTTGGCTGGAACACATGTTGTCTAAGCCGGATATAAAATTGACCTAATATAGCACCGAGTCTGTTGTAAGTCCGGAAGGGCATGAGAGGCACGCCAATGTGCCATGGGTTGTTCGTGCACATTATTTCGGAAACTTTGTATAGGAAATATTTATTTTTTATTATTATTTTAATATATCTCCTAACTGAATTCTGTTATCAGTTAGTTAGAAACAATATGCTGACTTGTATTTATACCCTCATGTCTTGCTTATAACTTAAGAAATTCATTTCGATTGTTTCTAAATCAAGTTTCTCTCTACTGCTTTCTGCATATTTCTCCCAAAATCATTTTAGTTTCTTCATGGTATCAGAGCAAAATCTCTAGTAAGAGATCGAGGTCTTCTCAGATTAGAGAAATCATTCTTTGATCGTGATTTGCTGAGCTGAGAGTATCTGAAATTGAAGGATTGCTGAATTTTTGTTGCGAAATTTCTTGCACAAAATCGATTGAAACTGATTCTTATAAGATTTGATTACTGAAAAATGGAGATTGAAAGTAATGACGATGATAGCACTCAATCAAATTCTGGAGGTAACAACAATAAGTTTGATCCTTACTTCATAGCTAGTTCAGATAATCCTACTTCTACTTTAGTTGCAATTCCATTTTCTGGTGTGAATTTTGTTCGCTGGAGTAGAAATGTGAAGAGAGCTTTGATAGCTAAGAATAAGGAAGGTTTCATAAATGGTGAATTGACAAAACCTGCTGTTAATCATAAGGATTACATGAAATGGAAACGAGCTGATTTCATGGTTGTGAGCTGGATTCTGAGTTCTATGAACCACGATTTTGGCTGATGATTTTGGTTACATTGATAATGCTGCTGATCTGTGGCTTGAATTGACTGAAAGATTTGGACAATCTAATGGTCCATTGATCTATCAGTTAAAGAAGGAAATAAAGAATTTGACTCAAGAAAATATGACTATAGTGTCATATTACAGTAAACTGAAGAAGCTGTGGGATGAAATGCAGACTTTAAGAGCTTTTCCTACTTGTACTTGTGGTGTAATGTTGGCATGTAGTTGCCAGTTTTTGAAGAAAGTGGCTGAATTCGAAGAAGAAGACAAGATGATGAAGTTCTTGCTTGGTTTGAATGGAGGTTTTGACAGTACCATCGCTAATGTGTTGGCTATGGATCCTATGCCCAACCTGAATAGAGTATTTTCTATTACACAGCAAATTGAGAAACAGAAAGAAGTGAGTAATACTGCTGCTGAATACAGTGCTGTAAGTAGTAGTGCTATGGATGCACAATCTTACAAGAGTAATCAGGTTCAGCAATATACTGGGAATCATGGGAAGAAAGACTGGAAAGATTTAAAGTAAGAAAAACTGAACAGGACTTGTCTCATTGTAAAGGAAAAGGACACACTGTAGATCAGTGTTTCAAGATAATTGGTTATCCTGATTGGTATAACTCCATCAAGGCATCCAAAGCCAGTAGTTTCAATGGTGCCAGATTTGGTGCTCATGTCAATTCTGCAAATGATATCAATGATGATCCTCTTGGTAATGTTGCTGGAGATGTTGGTGTGTTGAATAATGCAATGCTTAATGCTATTTGTCAGGAAGTTATGAAGGTGATGAAAGGACAACAACCACAAAATGGTGACAATAATGCAGCCAGTTGTTCTTATGCAAACTATGCAGGTACAATTTCTCATTCTTTTAATTGTGCTACAACTAAATGCAGTCTTGATCATGTATGGATAGTTGATTCTGGTGCTTGTGATCATATGACCTATGATGAGAGTATATTGATCAACATCAGAGTTCTTATTCAGCCTATTAAAGTTGGTTTGCCTGATGGAATCAGATGACGGTTGAGAAATTGGGTGATACTATATTGAGTGATGATCTGACCTTGCATGATGTGTTGCTAGTGAAAGGTTTTAAACATAATCTGCTTTCTATTGGGAGATTGATTGAACACACTGGTACTATTGTAACATTTACAAGAACTGGATACATTTTCCAGGACCCTTCTAATTCCAAGATAGTTGGTGCTTGAAAAAGGACAAATGGACTCTACTATTTTGTCAAGACTACAGTTGATGTCACTTAAGGTATATCCTCTCAGCTGCCAAGTTGTAACAATGTTGATAATTTGGTTGATGTACATAGATTGCCTAATAAAACTGCTACTAGTATTTCTCAATCCAATGGTGATTCTAGAAATCATCTGGATCTGTTACATGCTAGGTTGGACATCCCTATTTGTCAAAAATGAAAGATGTGAATGCTGAATTTTGCAAAGGTGTTACTGAGTATAACTGTGAAGCTTGTTATAGTTCTAAACATCATAAACTTCCCTTTTCTGTGAGTGATAGCAGAGCTACTGCATGCTTTGATTTAATACATATTGATCTTTGGGGTTCATATAGAATAAGAAACTTTGATGGAACTTCATATTTCTTGACCATAGTTGATGATCATAGCAGAATCACTTGGACATATTTGATTCACAACAAGTTACAGGTTCAGAAAGTTGTATCTGAGTTTCTTTCAATGATTGAAACTCAATTCAATACTAGGATTAAGAAAATTAGAACTGATAATGGTACTGAAATAGTTAAAGAGTCCTGCAGAAGCATGTTTGCTAGTAAAGGAATTTTGCTTCAAAAGAGTGTTCCTTATGTTCCTCAACAAAATGGTAGAGTTGAGAGAAAACATAGAAGTTTGCTGGAAATTGCCAGAGCATTAATGTTTCATGCAGGTCTTCCTAAAAAGTTCCGGGGTGAATGCATCCTCACTGCTACTCATCTTATCAACAAGATTCCCTCCAAGGTTTTGAATGGTAAAACACCATTTGAAACTATGTTTAACACTCAGCCTACTTATGACAATCTCAGGGTTTTTGGATCACTTTGTTTTGCTTACAACTCTCATATTCACAGAGATAAGTTTGATTCTAGGACTAGAAGGTGTTTGTTCATTGGTTATCCTATTGGTTATAAGGCCTTCAAGTTATATGATCTTGACACTCACAAAGTATTTGTTTCTAGGGATGTGATATTTTTTGAGACAATTTTTCCATTCAAATTGTCTTCTGATATAATTGCTTCTGGTGTTCCTAATCCTCCATTGGTTGACTTCAGTACTGAATCTTGCCAAATTGCTATTTCTTCCACTCATTCTCATAATTCTTCTCTTGTTCCTTCACCTACTTCTCACAATGAGTCTCTGACTGTTTCCCCACAAAACTCTCCTATACTTTTCATTCAATCCACACCTTCTAATTCTGCAGCATCTGTTTCTGATTCTGTTAATTCTGATTCCTCTCCTTCTTCTCATCATGTTATTACACCAAATGAAATTGTTGTTCATGAGCAAAGACAATCCACTAGACCTATCAAACCTTCTGTTGTTCTAAAGAACTTTGTTGGAGGTTATATTCCTCATAGAGATCCTCCTGAATCACATTCCAGTGAGTCACTCTCCTTTTCTGTTGCATCTTCTTTGCCTCATACAGAAGAACTTTCTATTCCAACTGATGATGATTGGTTGTTGGGATTGGCTTTGGATAACTTTGATACTTGGGATTCTCTTGCCTTCTCTGTATTTTCTTCTCCCAATGATCCCAAAACTTATCATCAAGATAAAGATGATGATAATTGGATACAAGCCATGGAAAAAGAAATTGTTGCTCTTGAGAGCAATGATACTTGGGATTTAGTTCCTTTACTTGAGGACAAGAAGGCAATAGGCTCTAAATGGGAGTATAGAACCAAACTAAATCCATATTACTCCATTGATAAGCACAAAGCAAGATTGGTTGCTATTGGTTATCAACAAGTTGAAGGCAGAGATTTCACTCAAACTTTTTCTCCTGTTGCCAAGTTAGCCACTGTGAGAATAGTTATAGCCTTAGCTGCTGCAAAAGGGTGGAATTTATGTCAACTTGATGTGAATAATGCCTTCTTGCATGGTTTCTTAGAAGAAGAAGTGTACATGAAGCCTCCTGCTGGCTATACAAAGGCTAAACCTGGTGAAGTCTGCAAACTTAAAAGGTCCATTTATGGCCTCAAACAAGCCTCAAGACAATGGAACAAAGAGCTTAGCAAATTTCTGAAGGTGTTAAACTTTCAGCAATCCACACAAGATTACTCTTTGTTTACAAGAAGCCTTGATGGTGAGTTTTTGGTACTTTTAGTTTATGTTGATGATATTCTGTTAACTAGAACATCTTTGTCTCAAATGGAGGATGTCAAAACTGCTTTGGATCAAGCCTTTACAATCAAGGATTTGGGTCAGTTGGCCTATTTTTTAGGCATTGAGATTCACATAACTGATCCGGGTATTTTTCTCTCCCAAAAGAAATATATCAATGACATACTTGCTGATGCTGGTATGTTAAATTGTGAACCTGCTCCTGCTCCTCTATCTTGTGGACTAAAACTATCCACTGAAGTTGGTCATGTTCTAGATGAACCAGACATTTACAGGAGACTTGTTGGAAGATTATTGTACTTAAGCATCACAAGACCATATCTCTCTTATAGTGTTCAACATTTGAGTCAATTTGTGCACTCTCCTAGGGTACCACATTTGCGTGCTGCCTTACATGTTCTTAAATATCTCAAGGGCACTTTGGATCATGGTCTATGGTATTCTTCTGCTTGTGATCTGCAGCTTTCTGCTTACAGTGATGATGACTGGAGTTCTTGTCAGTACAGCAGTAGATCTCTTAGTGCATATGCTGTATTTCTTGGCTCTAATCTTGTTTCTTGGAAGACCAAGAAGCAAAAGAGTGTCAGCAAATCCTCTGCTGAAGCGGAATACAGGAGCATGTCAGCCACTGCAAGTGAATTGGTTTGGATGCAAGTTCTTCTGGAGGATCTCAAAGTTAATGTTCCCCTACCAATCACTCTTCATTGTGATAATACTTCAGCTGAGCACCTTGCACACAATCCAGTTTATCATGATAAGACTAAGCATCTCAAGAGAGAAATGCATTACATAAGGGAGCAAGTGGCAGCTGGTTTCATCAAAACTTCCCATGTTTCTAGTTCCCATCAACTGGCAGACTTGCTTACTAAACCTATAGCTTCCTCTCATCACCATGTGTTAGCTGCCAAGCTTGGCCTCTTATCCAAGGTCCACCTTGAAGGGGGAGTATAGGAGATATTTATTTTTTATTATTATTTTAATATATCTCCTAACTGAATTCTGTCGTCAGTTAGTTAGAAACAATATGCTGACTTGTATTTATACCCTCATGTCTTGCTTATAACTTAAGCAATTCATTTCGATTGTTTCTAAATCAAGTTTCTCTCTACTGCTTTCTGCATATTTCTCCCAAAATCATTTTAGTTTCTTCACTTTGCACGAGCTCAACACACAACCACGTATATTATGTTCCGTTGTCGGTTAATGTATAAATTTGATTATTGCGGAATAGTATTTGAACTCATAATACAATTTTCAAGTTAATTTGTCCAAAGTTTAATCACAAGTCCGATGTAATTTAAGGATACAGGTAGTCCCATTATCGATCTCCAATCTTCCCTTTAATAGTTTAATTAGTTGATTGGTTACATCAATAACTCAATGTTGTACGTAATATATTGACAAGTTCTTTAATACTCGATAGACCAATCATATTGAGAAGTAATTAACACTCAAGATTATAGAGGATTATATATCGCCTATAGTATTGTATTGTTCCGAGTATGGAGTTAGGAGAACGTTCTGGATGAGCCTTGTCCTGTCAAGCAGAACAAACGTAAGCTAACCTTGGGGTTTTACCAAGGAAATCCCCTTCGATGCTTAAGTCAGCAGATACAGTATGTAATAAATCTTTAGAGAGAAAGTAGAGAGAAGGTGGAGCAAGTATCGAGAATATAACGTGTCCCATCATAAATGATGTGGATGGTATTGATGCGTACTATTATGTACTTTGGCCTAACAGATGTCGCCACGCAGTATGACGGCGATGTGCTTGCTTTTGTTGCTTAGCCTACATGTCTTTCTTTGGACCTACATTGTCTGCGAGGCATGGTCTGCCTTAGGCCTTAGGGCCTTTGTCTGCCAGACCAATACTACTTGGTCTTATCCTTTCGACCTTATCTATGATTTTGGTCTAGTCTGAAATGGTGACTTTGCTCTGCCGCCTTAGGTCTGGCTTTACTAACAGAACCCCTACATGTATAATAATTGTATTTAACTATTTAGTACGGGCTAATTGAAAGTGGCGTACGAGTGGTATACTTATCGACTAGACTACAAGTTCTAGTAAAGAATAAAAAGACGTGCTCCCTTTTCTCCTTGCACGTCGGTAGAATGCCATATCAAATGGTAGGTTATGAGTACATGGCCACAAGTAATTTGTACGAAGTATTAAATTTATAACAATTATGTCACTTAGAAGATACTCCCTCCGTCCCAGAATACTCGTAACGGTTTGACTTTTTGCACTATTCACATGATCCACTTTGACCATATTTTATTTATAGTATATGAAAATAAGTGTTAAAATATAATATATTGATGGTTTCATCTTAATATATATATATATTTGCAAAATATTAATATTTTATAAATTTTTATAATATATAATTGAAGATATTGATGGTCAAAATTGTGCATTGATAAGCGTGTCCAGTCAAACTGTTGCGAGTATTCCGGGACAGAAGGAGTAGCACATATCATTTCACGATCGAGGATTTGATCATGGTTTGAAATTTCACCACCAACTAATTTCTTATTGAATTGAGTGACATTTATTTCTGATTTGGTCACTTCAAATTATGAATTCTATCTTGAGTGTTCTAGATATATTGCATCTACCGATAAGTATGAATTATTGACTGTTCTAGATATATTGCATCTAATGAATTAGGGACCTCTGTAATCAAGTATTTTGAGAAGATATATAGGTGGTAATGGATACACCTGGTTATTGGACAGGGTAGTCCAATGGATATAGGGTTAGGGTCAAGTTAATAGGGCTTTTATTGGACAGGGCCTTTATTGGACAGGGCCTTTATTGGACAGGGTCATTATAGGGTCAAACTTATACTACAATTATTTTGAAAATAAAAATAGTAATGATACAAAAAATTACATGCATAGCTTCGTATTTACTTGTACTTGCACATGGCTCTTTTGTTTTTCATTTTTCATTGCTCGTTTATTGACCCGCCCAATAATGACCCGCTATTGACCCGCGACCCGCTTTTGACCCGCCCATTATCGACCCTCTAAAAATGACCCTTTCAATACCCGACCCTCTTTTGACCCGCACCGACCCTGACCCGCCCCGCCCGATAACCAGACCTAGTAATGGATAAGGATCCGTCTTGTATTCGTTTAGACAGTCTGATCAAATATTTTTTGTCAACAAAGTTTGTTGTTAGTACACGCAGTGGTTATAAACCAGTCAAAAAGCCACTTGACCTCATTATAGCTCATGTTTTCAACTATCATTTAAACAGAATTAATGGTCATGTTAACAATGTAAATGTAACAAGTGACTCTTAACAATGTAAATGTACGTAGTTATTTTATTAAAATGGTTTTGATCCATTAGTTATATTATTTTGTTTGTATCAATTGTTTGTTGGTTCAGTGGTAATTGAGGCTGAACTTAATAGGGAGCACCGGTGTTCAATCCCCCGCAACAACAATTGGGGGGACTGAAACCTATCCACCCAAAACTCGCCCCGAATTCGTATCACCGGTGTTTGTTTGTGATACAAAATTAGTGACATGATATGGATGGGCTGGAAAATGCATGTGACAACATGGAAGGCCAACAGAAACCTCATCAATTATCAGATCACATTCATTTATTACTTCCCAAAAATATGCGGTGGAATATATCATTTTGAAGGAATCCATGTAAGTATGCATGACTTAAAAAAAAAAAATAAGCTCAAGTTAAAAAAAAGGAAAGAAAACCCCAATTAATTAACTCAAATGATTATCATGTTATTGTTACGCAGTTACTCAAATTACTAAGATTATCTTCCAGGAAAATCAACTTTTCGGAAAAGGCAATATATACACCTATTGTATAAGATTATCTTGTACACCACCATTAATTTGTTGACATATCATCAAACTCACTAAAAAATGAGAATGAAAGACAATAAATATGTCATTTCAACTAATAGAAAAGTATGGTTATAATATCTTGTACACCTAGTATACATGTAATAGGATCCCAACTTCCATGGCCCCATCACCCATGCAACTTAAAGTTTGAGATTCAATTCTCATCGGACACACTTTGACTCTTTGAGGATGGGGGATCCCTTTATCTTCCCCTTAACTTCGAAGGAAGGGCAAGTTATCCCTCATACTAAAACCAAATTTCATACTCTATCACATTAAAGTATTAAACCGCTCATTTTTATCTACTTTTTCTTTATTTAGATTCACATTAGACTCTCCTTGTTTTGCACATTATCTACAAACTCACTCCAGACTCAACTAAACTCCTAAAAAAACATAATTAAGGGTGTATTCGGCGGTAGCGTTTGAGGTAGCGGGTAGCATTTTGAGCTATTCAAAACGCTACTTGTAAAATTTATAAGTGTTTGGTGAAGCAGCGAGTGAGGTAGCGGTTAGCGGTTGGGTAGCTTTTGTCAAAACGTTAAAAATAGTAACGTTTGATGGTAGCGGATAGTGTTTGATAAAATTATAATAAGTTTTAAGTGTTGTTTTTATTGTATTTTACAATTTCAACCGTTGCATACTAGTAACCCGCTACTTTGACAACTAACCGTTACCCGCTATTATTGACCGATACCCGCTACTCCAACAGCTACCCGCTATCGCTAGTTTTTTCGATCATGGCCTGAGTAGGATAAATTAAGTGTAATGATGTAGCTTGATTTGATTTGGTTGGAGAAAAAAATGAAGTTTTAACTGAGTCTTGGATTTTCAAACCCACCTCAAGACTTGATTAGTCTTTTACTACATTATCCCAAGAATCTGACTACAAACTCCATTCCAAACTCCCCTCCAACTCACCATAAATATAAGATTTAGCACAGTAACCTGGATCGGGTTCACCGAAATAGGTTCATATTTTAGAAGGACATGTTATCTTACAAAAAATGAAAATTACTCGTCTAATTTTGAGTCTTAAATGGAGCTATAGGGGTGCAAATGTGCAATGTAGAATAAGTAGCGACTCGGGTTATGTTGAAATGTTCAAATTGATTAAGAAGTTGTCCTTTTGAATTAGGCACGTTAACAACTCACAAGAAAGTCCATATCTTTAATTTAGCACATATATTTATATGTACAATAATAGACCTATTAATACTAGCATGAAAATATAGAATTGCAGACCAATTCTCTTGCTTACCCATTTCTTCGACAATGATTGGGACCATTTACCAGCAATTTAATTTAAGCTTGGAAGTTGGGGGCTCGCAATTAGCATTAGAATGGTACTAAATTATTGGGGAATTCATGCTTATTATAGGTCAAGGAAACATATTCCTCCAACTTGCATTTGTTACCATTTTTATATTTCCTATAGGTATTTTTATAATACAAGAATACAAATTGCTACGATTTTGATGTTTTTTGTGTGCAAATGAGCCATAAGACAATACAAATTACAAATTAAAAAGCAAGATTGTTTTGTGGCTAAAGC
The DNA here is from genome assembly GCF_020520425.1 of Spinacia oleracea. NCBI lineage: Eukaryota > Viridiplantae > Streptophyta > Magnoliopsida > Caryophyllales > Amaranthaceae > Spinacia > Spinacia oleracea. The sequence continues at coordinate 135,811,431 of NC_079490.1, forward strand.
CGACACTGGATCATGCTAGTAACTTATGTTTCGATTGTTTTTAGTTAAAGGTGGCACTAGATCATGATAGTATGCCACTCCCTGTGGCGGAGCTAGGTAGGTGCATGGGGTCCACCGACCCCCCAAAAAAAACTTATAGCTGAGAGCTAAGAGCCCAGGTATTATAGAGAACCGATCTCTTAGGTTACACTTAAAAACACCCGCCCCACACGTAAGAGATCAGTACACTAATGAGATAATCTTAAGAGAACAGACATTAGAAACAACCGTTCTTTAAGAGTTTTGAATACCTATAGGGGGATTATCTTAAGAGAGCAGTCTTTAGAAATAACTGGTCTCTTAGATTTTTGAATTTCACTCTCCTAATTTAAGTTATTCTTTTCAGTTTTCACCACACATATGAAAACCGTAGAGAATAATTGTAATAATTTTTGTACGATTGTAAATTGAATATTGATTAATTTAAGGACGACATTTTTTTTAGTAATATATTGTGTGTTGTGGAGGATCACCCGATACAATACTCTAAAAATCCTGGGAACGTCACTGCCGACATCCAAAAAAAAATTTCTGGCTCCGCCACTGGTGCCCACTCCAAGAACATAGCCCTCATAAGTCATACAACTTTCTTTTGAAATACTTCGTATCATCTACTATGTAGTACTACCTCCGTTTCAGAAAGTTCTTTACGCTTTGGAAAATGTGTCCAAAGTATGAAAACTTTGACCGTAAATTCTTACTATTATATACATCAAAATGTTACATATAAGATCTTATTAGATTGGTCTCGTTATTCATTTTCAGAATATCAATTTTTTATAATTTTTTCACATATGAAATTGAATATATTAGTAGTTAAATATTACATTGGAGTCCGTGCAAATAGTAACTATAAAGAACTTTATGAAACGAAGGTAGTATGTAGTACGGAGTAACCTCGTGCTGTCTCAAGTTTTGCAAAACGGGCCTTAGGCCCATTTAAGGACTTTGTGCCGGGCTGAATCGTGTGCCGGTGTAGCCGTTTGGCAACTTTAATTTTGACTTGATCAACACTTCCTCGCATGCTTACCAATTAGTGAGTTAATATGATCAAAATGATTAACGCATCTATATATGAGTTTATAAACAAGAAAATGATTTTTTTTTCCCTTCATAAACTAGTATAGATCATCTAAACGAAATTGATTTTAACATATCTCCATACATGCGAGTAAATAAGTTTTTGACGACGCGTTTACTAAGCTAGTGTCAAGAATTCTCAGCCTGTTTCAAGTTGACACGAAACATGATATGGACCATGAAACGGCAAAACCGATATACATGAGAGAATGAAACAGGGAAACAGAATTAATAGAGTATAAAACTAATCTTGGGGCTTCAACCATCAGCTTAAGCTTTTGGTTGAGTTGGTCCTTTGACATGGTATCTTTCAAAGTGAAATATTTCGCGCTGGGTATGAGGAGACCTATGTTGCATCCACACTTCAAGCCGAAAGGGCTTTCATGTGAGGTGCGTGATAGAGTATAAAACTAATATTGGAACTTCAACCATCAGCTTAAGATTTTGGTTGAGTTTGTCCTTTGACAAGAATCACACCGAGTACAAGTGCAACCTGTGATCGAGATGATCGATTCTGTGAAGCTATTGTTGTGTCAATATCTGCTTAATTAGGATGTTACCAAAGCAAGATAATGTTGGATTGAATTCTGCAGTGTTGCGTTGTTATCCTTCAAAAAACGTGGCCTCTTGTTTTGTACAACATGACAACCCTAGTTCACAAGTTTCTGAACATATTACATCCAAGGTTCGTTCATCATGAATCATGATATACTGCAGTTTGAAGTGCGCTTCTTCAAGTATATCTATTTGTCCCCCCAACCCTTAAAAATTGTCTCAATTTTCTTTTGGATTGGTCCATTTGAGTACGTCTGTCATGTACCACTTTTAGTATGGGGTGCTCATACGTGTCTTCTCTCAAACTATTAAACTTTATATTGGAGATACCGTAGTTATTCTAGATGACAGGATTCCTGACACGATAAGATAGGCATATGACATACTTTTTCCTTGTATGAAACGACAGGACTTCTTGACACGACAGGACAAGCATATGACATTTTTTTTATTTCTTCAATCTCAACGTTCGTGAAACTGTCGTTCTGATTGCGGGAGGGTATTGGGGATAACGTAGTTATCGATGATAGAATATCGTATGTAGTAGAATTATGTTATAACTAAGCAATATGATACAATATAGAAGTCTATATGAGTTAGGAAACCTCCAAAAAGTAAAAAATCTAGTTTGTATTATAAATAGAGGCGTATGCTCACAAATAACACAACACAACATTATATTTTTCCCCATCCATAATATGTTTTATCACTTTAATTCTCACCACTCCTACAGTTGACACAAACCTTACTTACACGTACATAGCCGTTGATATTTGTTTGAGACCAAAAAAAAATATTTCTCATTTACGTTAGTACTTAAATCCTTGTTTAGTTGTTCAAAAGGTCTTGCATGCACAAGGTGTACAATAAATTTATTGTGCACCAATATAACTTTTACCTAATTTTCTTTAACTTTTACTCATTTTTCTCTAACTTTTATATTATTAAAAAGAAGTTAATAAATAAACGTTTTAAAGTGTTAAATGATTAATTTTATACATTATTAGTGATTTTGAAGAAATGTTTTTTATTAAAATGAAATTTTTTATTAATAAAAAGTAGATAACTTTTATATGTATAAGGATAACTTTTAAGCATACGTCAACTTTAACTTTGGTGTACAATATTTATCGTACACCCCATGTAAATAAGAATTTGTGTTAGCTGTTTATGAAGTTGTTTCATTTTGCACCTTTGCATGCAAGTGATAATTAAGTGTGAGGGCATGCATATAATAAATAGAATAACACAGAACAGAAACAGTTTTCTTTCGGATACGGGAAAAAATTATACATATCGAAGGATTGGTAAACTCCGTTCAGGGCCAAGTTGAGCCCACTACCACAAACGAATCTGATAGAGTCATATTCTAAAATTAATTGGTGATAGATGAACTGGTTGAGTAATATAACCAATATTATATGTTAGCCGACTACCCTTTTGACCTTTTTGGTCTTTTCTATGTAAGATAATTAGCGACCCTGCAGGAGCACAAATACTTACGAGAGATCTTTATAATTAGATATTCGAAAATTGTAGTTTATAGACGTTTTTTTTAAAAATAAAATTAAAAAAGTTGGTATACCACTAACATGTTGGAAAACTCGACGTTCTAGAAAATGTATAGTATGACGTAGGAGTACAAGTAAGAGGAAATGGATGTGACTTGGATAAGTCGGTATAATATCCAAATCAAAATTTGGAAATTAAAGCATTTGGCATAATAATGGAAGTATTTGGCTAATGAAAGTAATGGCTAGCTAACAAAGTTTGGCAACTTGAACACTAATTCTTTATATAAAAAATAAGATTTGGATGAACGAAAGAAGGGAATCTTTAGGAATATTACAATTCAGGTTCGTCCGTCTGGGTAAATGGCTCAACAATTGTCTACATTTTTGTGATCTTTTTGGTAAAACTGTTTATATCCTTTTCATCTTTTGTTATTGCTCATTATCTCCACTGATAAAGATTGACAAATAACATCAACTTTTCAAAAAGTATGTAAATTAACTTTTAATTTGTTTTATAATTTTGATTTTGTTTTTAAGGAAAATTTTGTATTAAAATTTTGGATGCAAATTATCATTTTTTTTAATACGATAGGTGGCAGAACTTGACCAAAATACTTATATGGGTCGTGGTTTGAAAATTCAATCTCTTTACTCTATAAAAGTTCACTCAATCTCTTTACTTTGTTACATTTTTAAATGTATATTATTACTCTAACTAATACTTCATCGGTTCATCCTTTCTTATTTAGTTGACACAATTCTTTATTCATATTTGTCGATGCATATTTTTCATCATTAATATCTTTAATTTTGTAAAAAGAAAAAATTATAAAAAATTGATATTTTGAAAATATTTATCAAGACGATTCTAACAAGAATCTCACATGATCATATTTTACTTACGCATAAGTAACAAAGCCCGATCAAATGATAGTGTATAAATAGTGTTAAATTCAAACCGTGTCATCTAAATAAGAACGGAGGAAACCTAAAGTCCTAAACCCGAAGAAAAATCCTTCCCTATATACGAGGAAACAACGGTCACGAACCAAAATGATGCAACTGCGTGGATGAGCCTATTTAGTGCTACACGCCTACACATGTCTATACTATTCATATCCAAGCCGCTTTGAAGGTAGGAAGACAAAATCGCAGTCTGTTATATTTTTTTACAAAAACGTAACAGTAAAAAAAAATCAATGAAATGGTACATATTTTAATTGAAATGGTACTTTATTTTTAATGAAATTGTACTATTTTTTAACAAAATGGTACATGTTTTTATCGAAATGACACTCTGTTTTACGAAATGGTACTCCTTTTCTAATAAAATAGTACATATTTGACGATGTGATGTGTTTGCTCACACATAACAGCATGCCGCCTCACCGAGGTCCATGGAAGAGCATATATGATATATGGCCACCATTCACCAGCATGTCCTCTAAAGTCTAGAGACTAGATGTTACATGTTATATGTTACAATATGATGTTTGGGCCAATCAAGATGGCCGAATATGATTCAAACATGCTGGAACCATTCTTGTCAAGTTGTGTAATTTATTTATTTTTGTTGACAGCCTCAAGTTGTTATGGTGTAACATCTATCAAATGGGTCCGTAAACATGACATTAGACCAGCATTAGCATCTCAATTATTATCAGGAGGCTTACATTCTTGACTAAACAATACGTTTTTTTTTGTACAAACATGAGATGAAAAAGGGGCCACTGAAGAACCATCACCCTGGTTCGAATTTACCATTGTTACTAACCACTTGTCTTATGGGCCTATTGGTGTAAGGAGTTGTTGGGTCATTGTTTGGGCTGAGCTGCAGTGTTTATCCAAAAACTCATTAAGGCCAACTGGCCAATATGGCGAAATGCCCTCAAAAATAAAACCTTGCGAAGTACCAAAAATAAAGATTATCAATAGAGGTCCTTCTATACAGCTAGTCCATGATGTTCAATAAAACAATTATAGTATTATACTATTATGTTCAGCGACATATTTTGGGTGTAATATCAGAAAGCGTTATCTGGGCTCAGATAACCATATCGGACACGGTACATCAGTACCTGTCCAAGTGTCCGACACAACTATTGCATGATCTTGGTCCAAAATGTAGTGTTGAAGTGTTCATATCTATGTCCGAGTGTCTAAGATCTGACAAGGTAACATAGATACCATAACAAGTTCAAGTAAAATTTCTGCAATACTTGCACAAGGTAGTAACTCCGTAGTTTCTTATCATTCCAGAACATGGTAAGTATTCTTACATTCTTCAGAGTAGTAATGGATACAATATTAATACATACACGGATATATACAATCAAACAACACTAGAACATAAGAGAACCTTTTTTTTGTCATGCAGGTAACAGACTCATTAATGCAAAAGTAAGCTTACAGCATCCTGCTCCATGCTTCCTAGTTCCTAGTTGTCTCAGATGCTGTAAATATTCAATATCATCCAAAGCACATAAAGCAAACTTGATCAATCCTACTACAGTCTACAGAGTGCCAGAGGATAGTAGATCTGTGAATGATCCTGCAAGTATAGAGACATTGGCACAATAAGTCAAACCAATGATTAAACTAAAAGCGTGAAGCCGGTCAGAGTTGCTTGTCTAACTTGTTTCAATTTATGACCTCACTCAACTGAGGACTTGGGGGAAAGGGAAATGAGAAACTTACATTCTATGTCATCTTCTGCTCCCAAAGATATAAATATAGTGTTGCAATAAAATTTACAGAACATATCCAGAGAGGACAGAACATCAACAACAGAGCAAACCCTGACACCCAGGGCACACCCAAGTCAAAGAAAGACTCTAAACCCCAAGCCAAGTATATGCAGCCCTACCTCCCCAGATCACGTGTAAAGACACAGAGCAGAGCTAGGCAAGGCTGCATCAGTCCAAGAAAGGACCTGCAGGCTAAACGACAACGACAAGGAATAAAGTACATCGCCGTCATACACGTGGCGGCATCTAAGTAGGCCAAAGTACAGAATAGTACGCCTATAAATAGCACCCACATCATTCATGATGGGACACATTCTTACACACGGTACTTGCTCCACCTTCTCTCTATATTCCCTCTCTAAAGACTTCTTATCTATTTGCTGACTTAGGCATCGGAGGGGGTTTCCTCGGTTAAACCCCCGAGGTTAGCTCACGTTTGCTCTGCTTGACAGGGCCAAGGTACTTCGGAACATCCTCCCGGTTCCACACTCGGAACAAGTGGCGCTAGAAGGAGGGGACTTCCCAGACCTTGCCTTTAAAAGACCTACCCTCTCACAAAATGACTGAGTCAAGCGAACCGATAGTCAAACAGATAGAACCACCCACCTCAAGAAACAACCAGAGAACCACAAACGTACCTTTGTTCGGCATGCCTCAGAGTCTTGGTCCGCCAAGAGAGACACCACAACCCAGAGCTATGGCAACCCCTAGCCAGGGCCGGGCATCCCAGTTCCAACCAGTGCCTCACTAGCACGGTTGGGGGCACAATTCTCACCCGACCAGATGCGCACAGCCATAGAAGTCCTGACCTTCCTTACTTAGACAACACCACAAGCCCAGGTCATGAGGACAGCCCCAGAGGTTGAGGTTGAGCAGAGGAGAAAACGTCCCAGACCCCAAAACAGTCCGAACGTCTGGAGGAGGAATCTGCAGCAGGAGATGGAAGGGGCTGACAGCCAAGAATATGAGGCAGAAAGTATCACGCCTAGCAGAGCTCAACCCAGAGCAAGGACCGAACAAGCACCCAGCCAGAGACACCACTCCGGGTCAGGTATGCCAAATCCCACCCGAGCAATAGTTAAGCCTGATAATTCCCCCTTCTGTGATGAGATACTCTCGGAAAAAATGGAAAAGATAAAAATGCCCACCTGCAAATATTCCGGAAAGTCAGACCCAACGAATCACCTCTCTGCCTTTGGAGGACACATGATGCTGTATACCAACACAGACTCTATGTGGTGTAAGGTCTTCCCTTCCACTCTGGAGGGGATAGCACAGAGCTGGTTCGGTAGAATACCCAAGGGCACTATAACCTCTTTCCGGCAGTTAGCCATCTTGTTTCGCACCCAATATGTGGCAAACATTGCCAGAGAAAGGATGACAGGGGAGCTGATGTCAGTCATCCAAGGACCTCAGGAATCTCTGAGGGAGTACATATCCAGATTCAATATGGAGGCATCGAATATACCCAAGTTACAACAAGAGGTAGCAGTCCCGGCTATGATGACTGGTCTACGGGATGGAGAATTCAAGAGCTATCTGGGCAGAAAGTCATTCACAACCCTGGCAGAGGTACTGGGGAAGGCAAATGAGTTTATAAAAAGTGAAGAGATTGGCAGAGCAACCTCACGACGATATGTAGCAAGTGAGAACAATTACGGTAGTCAGAGCAGAAAAGAGCCGTACAAGAAAGAATACCCAGACAAAAGAGAAAATCAGCAGCCCAGAAAAGATTGGCACGGGCAGGTCAGAGGAAGGGGTAGTGAGTTCAGAACTGAAAAGCGAGGCAAATTCAACGAATACACTCCTCTGGTTGCATCCAGAACCCAGATTTTTGCTATCAGCAAGGAGGATGAGAAATGGCAGAGACCACCGAAAATGTACAACAAATACAGGGACACGAAGAAGTACTGTGATTTTCACAAGGATCATGGTTATCTCACAGAGGAATGCACTCACCTGAAAGATAACATTGAGGACCTGATCCGAAGGGGGTACCTAACACAATTTAAGGCAAAGAGCTCATACAGCAGGACCTACGAAAACAGGGATGATGAGGATCGATTTGATAACAGAAAGACAGAGCAAAAGCAGAACCACCCAGCAGATCAGAAGAGGTCGAATGATATACTGGTCATAACAGGAGGACCAGTTTACGCTGGTACTACAGCCAGCGGCGCTAAGGCCAGTGTGAACGAATTTAAACACCAGGTTAATTACCATAACTCAGGAAAATGGCCTGCCCCTCCAAAAATCTCACAGTGCACTTTTACAGAAGATGATTGTAAGGGCATAATTTATCCCCATGATGACCCAATGGTGTTAGCTCTGGATGTGGCTAACAGAAAAATCCATCGAATCCTGATAGACGGAGGAAGCTCTGCAAATATTCTATTCTGGCCAGCTTTCCAAGAGCTGCAGATTGACGAAAAGCACGTAAAACCAGTTAGCTACCCAGTAATTGGTTTCACAGGGGCAACAGTGATACCAGAAGGAATAGTTAGCCTACCTGTCCAAATTGGGCAGGGGAAAGATATCAAGGATGTCATGGTTGATTTCATGATAGTGAAGGTACCCACAGCATACAACGCCATTCTGGGCAGACCATTCATCCATGATGCAGGAGCAGTGGTGTCTACTTATCACCTCACCATGATGTACACAACGAATGATAACAGATCAGCTAAGGTCAAGGGAAACCAAGAGCAGGCTAAGAGATGCTACCACACAGCCATGAAACAACCACCCAGACCTCCACCCCTGGCAGAGGCAGACATTCCCTTGTCCAGAAAGAGAAAGAGAGCAGAGCGTAAAAAAGACGCACTACTGGACATGGAGAATTTTGAGCATCGTGAAGAAGGACTGTTAAAACCAGCCCCAGCAGAAGAAACAGAAGAGATAGAGCTGGAAGAAGGAGTAGAGGACAGAACAGTCCGAATTGGCACAGACATAGACCTTTCCCTGAGGGTAAATATCATAGATCTGTTGCGAGAGCACGCGGACATATTTGCCTTCTCTGCCGACGAAATGCCAGGGATTGATCCCAACGTCATGGTCCACAGGTTGAATGTTAACAGAGAAGTCAGACCAGTAAAACAGAAGAAGAGAACTTTTTCGACAGAGAAGAATGTAGCCATCCAGGAAGAGATCAGCAAACTGTTAGCAGCCAAATTCATAGAAGAGTGTGACTACCCGGAATGGTTGGCTAATGTCGTGATGGTAAAGAAAGCAAATGGTCAATGGAGGATGTGCGTAGACTTCACAGACCTAAACAGGGCTTGTCCGAAGGATTGTTACCCGCTACCCAGAATAGATCAACTGGTGGATTCCACCAGCGGGCATGCCCTGCTGAGTTTCATGGATGCCTTTTCGGGCTATCACCAGATCAGTTTGTTAGAATCAGACCGGAAAAAAGCCGCCTTCATCACAGACGCGGGAGTTTACAACTACAGGGCTATGCCGTTTGGTCTAAAGAATGCAGGGGCCACATACCAGAAACTGGTAGACAAAATATTCGCAGGACAAAAGGGCCGAAACGTGGAGGTGTATGTAGATGACTCCATAGTCAAGAGCAAAAAGGAGGGCGATCACATTAAGGATCTGAAGGAAACTTTTGCAACGTTGAGGCAATTTGGTATGAAGTTAAACCCAAAGAAATGCGTGTTCGGTGTTAAGTCCGGAAAATTTTTGGGATTCCTGGTCAGTGAAAGAGGAATTGATGCCAATCCAGAAAAAGTAGAGGCCATACTCAACCTACCAGAACCAAGAAACATACGAGACATCCAGAGGTTGACTGGGAAATGGCAGCACTCACCAGGTTCATCAGCAAGTCCGCGGATAAGTCTCTCCCCTTTTTCCAGGTGCTAAAGGGAAACAAAACATTTAAATGGGGAGAAGAGCAGGAGAAAGCATTCAAGGGGGTGAAGAACCATTTGAAAAGCCTCCCAACCATAGCCAGACCAGAAGTGGGGGACATATTACAGCTATACATCTCTGCCTCCAAGAAAACTGTAGCAGCAGCTCTGGTAGTCGAGAAGGATAAAATCCAGCAGCCAGTCTACTTTGTCAGCCACATCCTCAACCCAGCAGAACAGAGGTACCCCCTGATTGAAAAAATGGCCTTCGCCATCATGATAGCTGCCAGAAAGTTGAAACCATACTTTGACGCACATAAAGTGCAAGTGTTAACTAACCAGCCTTTAGAGAAGTCATTGCAGAGACTAGATACCTCTGGTAGACTCCTGAAATGGGCAGTGGAACTCTCAGAATATGACATCGAGTACAAACCTAGAACCGCCATAAAAGCACAGGCACTGGCAGATTTCATTGCAGAGGCATCATACGAGGAGGAGGAAGAACCATTGGGGACTTGGCAGATCTCAGTAGACGGCTCCGCCGCAGTCACAGGATCGGGTGCAGGTATCATAATGGTGTCACCAGAAGGCAACATTTTCGAATATGCTATAAAATTTAAATTCAAAGCTTCAAATAACGAAGCAGAGTATGAGGCGGCAATCGCAGGAATCCAGATGTGTAAAGCAGCAGATGCTAAGAAAATAGTGCTCAAAACCGATTCACAGCTGGTGGCCAGCCAATATAGAGGTGAATATGAAGCCAGAGAACCATCTATGCAGAGGTACTTGGCCTTGATGAAAGAAGCAGTAGCCCAGCTAGAAAGCTTTGAGATTCAACTGGTTCCCAGGGCAGAGAACAGTCAAGCAGACGCCCTATCCAAATTAGCAAGTTCGACGCTACAGGACTTGGAAAGAACAGTGATGGTAGAGGTCCAGGATGAAAAGAGCATTGACAAAAAGCCTGCAGTCAACTTCATTGACACTGAGCCACAGTGGTATGATAGTATAGTCTCATACAAGCTGGGAAGGGACCTTCCCACAGCAGAGCAGGAGCAGAAAAAAGTAAAACGAAACGAGCATTGGTTCGTCATTTACCAGGGTAAACTGTACAAGAAATCATTTTCATTGCCTCTGCTGAGATGTATATCAACAGAGGAGTCACAACGAGTCATTGAGGAAATACACGAGGGAATATGTGGAAACCACATAGGTGGCAGGACATTAGCCTTGAAAGCTCTCAGAGCAGGATATTATTGGCCAACCATGGTAAGTGATTCTCAAGCATATGTTAAAAAGTGCGACAAATGCCAAAAATTCGCCCCAGTGATCAACCAACCCTCTAATGACTTACAGCCAATCATCAACCCCATACCATTTGCCCAGTGGGGAATGGATATTCTGGGACCATTCACAGCAGCAAGCGGGGGAAGGAAATTCCTGATCGTGGCAGTTGACTATTTCACTAAGTGGATTGAGGCAGAGCCCACTAAAAGCATAACAGCCAAGCGGATGAAGGATTTCATCTGGAAGAACATTGTGACAAGGTTCGGCATCCCAGAAAGTTTGGTCTTCGATCATGGAACGCAGTTCGACTGCACTCCGATAAAGGATTACTGCGCTGAACTAAGAATAAAATTCGCATACGCATCTGTGTGCCATCCCCAGAGCAATGGTCAGGCAGAGGCAGCAAATAAACAAATCCTGGGAGCACTGCGAAAGAAGGTAGAAGATTTTAAGGGTGCATGGGCCGACCTCATTCCAGAGATCTTGTGGTCCAACAGGACCACTGAAAAAGAAGCAACAGGAGAAAGTCCTTACAAACTAGCTTTTGGGGCTGAGGCGGTCCTGCCTGTCGAAGTGGGTCTACCTAGCTTTAGAGTGCAGTATTATGAGGAAGGCACTAACGAGCAGCGTATGAGGGAAGCATTAGATTTCTTACCAGAAGTCAGGCTGCAAGCAGAGCTCAAGTTGGCAGCAAACAAAGAAAAAATGAGCAGGGCATACAACAAGAGGGTAAAGCACAGACCCATGCAGGTGGGGGATCTGGTCCTCAGAAGAACAGCTGCCACTGGAAAGGGAAAGGCAGAGGGAAAATTCACTGCCAATTGGGAAGGACCTTACCAGATCACAAAAGAAGTAGCCCCAGGCTCGTACCATCTAATGACGATGGAAGGAAGAGAATTGAAGACAGCTGGAACGCCAACATGCTAAAGAAATACTATGTATAGACACAAGAAGTTAATATTATAACAAGGCAATAGAAGCCAAAGTGAATCTCTTTTCTTTTGTAACTTTCCACGCTTACAAGCATAATAAAAATTGGCCCAACTACCTTCGATGAGAAGAAAGCGCGTCAGGTCTCTTGGAAAAATAAAAGGTAAACGGCTAAAACTCGGAGAGAAACGCTACCCACGAATAACTTGGTCTGATCAACCAAGTTATTGGGTAAGTTTTTTCTCAACGAGATTTAAGCGAAAACGTTTCGCGAGTTTTGTCCTGGCCAAAGCCAGGACAATTCAATAATACGCAGCCAAAGTAGGCTGGAATAAATATGAAGATACTTCTAGCCAGGGCAATTCAATAATGCGCAGCCAAAGTAGGCTGGAATAAATATGAAGATACTTCTTGAGCTTTGTCCTGGCCAAAGCCAGGACAATTCAATAATACACAGCCAAAGTAGGCTGAAATAAATATGAAGATACTTCTTGAGTTTTGTCCTGGCCAAGACCAGGACAATTCAATGATACGCAGCCCAAAGTAGGCTGGAGCAAATTTGAAAACACTTCTCGGTTTTTGTCCTGGCCAAAGCCAGGACAATTCAACAATACACAGTCCAAAACAGGTCGAGGCGAATATAGAAATACTTTTTGAGTTTTGCCCTGGCCAAAGCCAGGGCAATCAAGCATGCAAAGCAGGCCAAATGGAAATATGGGGGAAACAAAACAGTAAAAAATAGCAAGCAAAAAGCAACAAGGTAAAACGCAGCATAGGCACGACGAGTTAACAAACAATGGGACCGGCGGCTATACCTCAAAAACTTATGCAATGTACAGCCCTACAAAAATGGCCATTGTTGATCAAAACTAAAAACGATAAATATTATTCCCAGAAACAAATTCTTACTCTCCACGCAGGGAGGACAAAAACTACCAAAAGAAATAAACTATGCATTGGCTGAGGTAGTGCAAGATGAACATGGGGACAGCCGCCTGTGCCATTATTGCCCAACATCATCTTCAGCATCAGACAGAGGCAATTCCCCAGGGTGAACATTTTCAACACAATGATCAGGCACCCCATCATCCTCTGGCACCACACCGCCTGCAGCCAGAGACGCTTGCTCGGCCTCCCTCTTCTTTCTCAGAAGTTCAACATGGAGCCCAGCCAACCAAGCAGCTTCGATAGGAGACCAGTCAAGATCAGGATGCTTTTCTTGCACTATTAGCGAAGCAGCCTTCCACCCGCCATCATAGCTCTGAGTGCGCAGAGCATACTGCTCATCTGACCGACGGAAGTCGCGAATGGCAGCCGCAAGTTGATCTTCGATGGAGTTCTGCAGTTGGGCCATCTCATTATCATGAGACTGCTCAACAGAGAGAAAGTCTTGCTGAAGAGTCTCAATTTTCTGCTGTCCGGTGACCAGATCAATTTGGGCCTGGGAAAAGCTAGCCTGCAGCTGATCACGCTCTTCAGTAACAATCTTCAATTGATCATTAGCCGAAGTGAGACAGGTCGATGATAACTCCAGATCAGCAGTTAGCTCCTCAATTCTCTTCTTCTGGGCCTCCATGTGAGCAACGTTGGCAGCAAGTCGTTTCTGGTAAACTATGAAAACTTCTGTCAACTCACGAACAGCGTTGCCACACTAAGAACATAGAAAAAGAGACAAGCATTATAAGTTAGTGCATAACAAAAGAAAACGAACCAATGTACCAAAGGAGAAGAGAAGTAAACCAAGTATACCTCCATGACCTTCTGGCAGGCATTCGCCCCAGGAGTATACAAACGCTCTTTGGGCAGGTCGCTGGGCAACTGCAAACCTCTTAACATCCTCAGGGCAAGCGTCCCGCCTTTCTCTGGGTAGTTCCCATATAAGCTCTCTGATTCGGACACATCCCAGCGCGGGGCAAAAGTACGATCCGAAGCAGAAGGACCAGAGAAGATAGCAGCCAGCTCAGGGTCGGCCTGGGGACGAATGTCGAGAAATTCTTTCTCAACAAACTCCTTATGCCGACCCGTGATATGCAGGTCAAGATCATCAGCAGCCAGATCACTTCCTTGAAGCTCGTGCTCCAGAAACTGTCGAAAAGAGCTACCAGAAGTGTTGCTACGATGGGGATCAGCCGCAGAAGGGGAGGCCCGAAGTAACTCAGCTCCACCATCAAGCCTAGGTTGTTTCCCAGGACGCTGAACAAAAGGCGGCTCCTCAGCTTCGATATCCACAGGTTCCGACGCAGAGCCCGAACGACCTGGCTGGTCACATACCTCACCAGCCACTTCCCCAAAATCATGGCCTGCATCCTCTGTCGGAGCCTCGAGCCCAGCCTCGAAATCAGCTCGGCCACGACGAGAGGCTGACAGAGCACCACGATGGGAAGCTCCGCGAGAGGTCTGCCCTCGGCGAATAGGGGTGCTCGCAGAGCCAGTGTTTGTAGAGGAGACCACCCGAGACACTCTGGGAACGATCCCAGAACCGCCACCCCGACCAGATCGGCGTGTAGAACTTCTCCTGCTGCCCTCTATTTGGTCAGCCAAAATTTGATACCCATTCGCAGCAGGATCTGGGGGAGCAGTGCAGATGAAAGAACCATCAGCCCGAACACCCAATTCCTCAAGATTCAAGAATTGACGACCTAAAAAATAAAAAAAATAAAAAAAAAATAAAAAAAACGTAAGGAAGAGAAAAAACAACTCGCACAAAGAGAAAAGAAAACATGAAGTGAGAAAGTAACGCAGAACTAACCTTGAGGGTGAGTAGAACAAAGAAACATAGCGGACAGCACGTCATTCCGCAGAACATAACTTGAATGCGGAAGCCAAACACGAGGCAACCGCCCAACCTCTTTACCAGCAGCATTAAGCTTGGGCTCAGATGAAAAATGCTCAAAAGCCCTCTCCTCCAAGACAGCACCATCCAAAATCTCGACTCCCTCTAGCCGAGTCCGAGGTCGAACAAAGCCCCGAGCAACAGGAAAGTCAGCAGGGACAGCGAGCCAGTAAAACCTATCCTTCCATTCCTTTTGACCGGTAGGCATCCCATGGCAGGTCAATCTTCCACGATTGCAATAGATGGAAAACCAACCAATCTTGTTCCCAGTACCGCTGTTGCGCAGATGATGGACTCGCTTACAGAGAGAAAGGGTCCCGGGAAACTCCAAAAACCGACAGACCCAAATATAGCTGATCAAAGTACGAACAGCGAAGGGATGGAGCTGAGCTAAGCAAACGTTAAAAGCACGAAGAATCTTCACCAGGGTAGGATCCAGAGGAAAGCGCAGACCAAAATCCAGACTATAGGCATAAACACCTATGCACCCCTCTGGTGGATGAGTAATCCGAGCATCATCGTCTGGCACGATGAGTCGATAACCATCAGGCAGACCATAAAACTCTTTACCAACAACAGCATGATTCTCTTTTCGCGCATCATCAGTCCACTTAGTGTTCAGCTTCGCGTGTAAGGGACCAAAAGCAGAGGCCTCAGAAAGGAAGGGCGTCGAATCCCCAGGAACGACATTCTCTTCCACGTAGTTCGGAAAAGGCCTCATCTCATTCACCTGGGCCAAAATATCCTCCCCACCAGCTTGCCCACCCACAGAAATAGTGACATGGTTGGCCATCATAGAACGAAAAATAGATTCCCGGCGTCTGTAAACACGCAAAGACAGTTCAGACTCATTAGCTCCAGCAAGCTGCTCAAAATCATCTAACCAGGCCTGTTCAGACAGAGGCTGAACATCAAGCCCTGGGGGGACATTGGACGGCGGATTTATCCTAACTATCCGCGACAGATAATCATGGCGCATCTCCCTAAGAGTTTGACGTAAAGATGGGGACAGGTCGGCCGTAGAGTCAGGACACCCAGAATCACCCGCATCTGGGGGGGGGCGGCTCCTCCCCAGAGGATTCATCGTCAGAGGACAAAGGAATCACAGCAGGCACAGAGTGAGACAAAACATCATGCATTGATTTGGTTCTGTGCTCAGCAGAAGCCCGAGTCTCCTCATCAGAAGATAAAGAGACAGAGGAGGGAGAAGAGGTAACATAGGAAGCAGAGGAAACGCTTTTAGCGCCTGAGCTACTAAGGTTTTGGCTATCAGATGCATCAGACATTATGAACTGAAAGTCACAGGACAAGGGAAAAGGGCACAAAAGTAAATAACAAAAAAAAAAAAAAAAAAAAAGGGGGAAAGCTACTCAACAATGGCGGAAGTTCAAAAAACGACTTAACAATGGCGAAAAATACCAGAAATTGAAACCCCAAAGACACTAAAATCAAGCGAACAACAAACAAAAGTCGTGCAAAAGAATCGAAAAAACAGCAAAAAATAGAAACTCACCGGAAAAAGAAGATAGAGTTAGAATCAAAAGGAACACAGCAACGAAAACCTCCCTTCGCGAAATGGCAAACGAAAACACGAGGGACAAATGACCACCACAAGCAACAAGAACACTAGCAATCGACCGGAAAAGCGACGGCAAACACAAAAATGTGCAAAAGATCGAATTTTGAGAAGACTTTTGCAAACAACAAGCAACGGAAAATGAGAGCACTCGAGTGTTTTTTCTCAGAAACACCAAGGAGAGAGAAGGTAAGAAATAAAGATGAAGAAGGAAGGAAGTTACCTTTTCCTTTTAAAAGCCAAAGAAGAACGGCTAAGATGCGAGCAACGATACAGTTGCACAAGCAGGATCAAGGACACGTGTAGACCTCAATACAACCAAACTTAATCATAATGAAAGACGGTCCAGATTGAGCGACGATTCCGATTGACTCTTCAGATGGGCAACGCGTGGCACGAGGAAAAGCCGGTTAAAATCCCCAAAGATTTCTTACCATTCACCTCAAGGAAAGCCCGCCCAAAAAAAAAAAAAAAAAAAAAAAAAAAAAAAAAAAAAAATCTACTCTGGAGGGACTGGTAGCAAGAAAGTACACAGCCAGAACAAAAGCAAAAAATCAACAAAACAAGCATTGCAGCCCCAAAGAGTCCAGATCAAGGACAGAAGAGCAGACCTGACTTAAAAGGTCAGCTCTACTCTTGAGGGACTAGTTGTACGGGGTCACATCCAGATCAAGGACAGAAGAGCAGACCTGACTTAAAAGGTCAGCTCTACTCTTGAGGGACTAGTTGTACGGGATCATATCCAGAGAGGACAGAACATCAACAACAGAGCAAACCCTGACACCCAGGGCACACCCAAGTCAAAGAAAGACTCTAAACCCCAAGCCAAGTATATGCAGCCCAGGCAGATCAAACCTCCCCAGATCACGTGTAAAGACACAGAGCAGAGCTAGGCAAGGCTGCATCAGTCCAAGAAAGGACCTGCAGGCTAAACGACAACGACAAGGAATAAAGTACATCGCCGTCATACACGTGGCGGCATCTAAGTAGGCCAAAGTACAGAATAGTACGCCTATAAATAGCACCCACATCATTCATGATGGGACACATTCTTACACACGGTACTTGCTCCACCTTCTCTCTATATTCCCTCTCTAAAGACTTCTTATCTATTTGCTGACTTAGGCATCGGAGGGGGTTTCCTCGGTTAAACCCCCGAGGTTAGCTCACGTTTGCTCTGCTTGACAGGGCCAAGGTACTTCGGAACATCCTCCCGGTTCCACACTCGGAACAAATACATACACGGATATATACAATCAAACAACACTAGAACATAAGAGAACCTTTTTTTTTGTCATGCAGGTAACAGACTCATTAATGCAAAAGTAAGCTTACAGCATCCTGCTCCATGCTTCCTAGTTCCTAGTTGTCTCAGATGCTGTAAATATTCAATATCATCCAAAGCACATAAAGCAAACTTGATCAATCCTACTACAGTCTACAGAGTGCCAGAGGATAGTAGATCTGTGTATGATCCTGCAAGTATAGAGACATTGGCACAATAAGTCAAACCAATGATTAAACTAAAAGCGTGAAGCCGGTCAGAGTTGCTTGTCTAACTTGTTTCAATTTATGACCTCACTCAACTGAGGACTTGGGGGAAAGGGAAATGAGAAACTTACATTCTATGTCATCTTCTGCTCCCAAAGATATAAATATAGTGTTGCAATAAAATTTACAGAATATACATAATACAGCAGCCCCTTACAAGCTGCTCGATTTCCCCCATGCACTGAAAAACTCAATCATCTGTTCATATACATCTTCCTTTCCTTTCACACTCAAGAGGAAATCAACATGGCCATAACTATCGAGATAAAGAACCTCTTTCTTGCATGGCAATTCCTTGATAGTGCGTTGTACATCTGTCACATCAGCTAAGGCATCATTACCCCCGTAAGCCATCCACAGTGGCAATGACTCAGGTACAAGGCTAAGATCAAATTTGGGTGGTCTGAATGACCCATAAAGTCTCATATTTTTTAACATCCCATAGTCAAACCTGGCAAATGTACCCTGGCGGATCACTGAAAACAGAAATTCAGAAATATAAACACAATGTCAACTCTGCAAAGAATCTATATATTTTGACGCCTTCATAACATTCTTTCATTTTCAGTTTACTCAACTCAACAATGGGAAGGTACAAATGGACTTGTGGAGACAATAGGCTAGACTTCAAATTTATTTTGCAAAGAAATGGAAGTGAAAACGTAGAAAAAGGAAAACGCAAATATGCAACTTTCACTGTTTCACAGCACTTACTTTGAAAGAGATGGTTTATATTTTTGGCTGATGAGGGATGGGGCTCGTATTCAAGGTAAAAATCCACCCTTGAGGTATTAAAGCAGCAATTCTTTCCTGCAAAATGTTTCAATACTTCTATAGAATTATACCTAATGAAGAAAATGTTTACACCATATAAAAACCAAAGAAATGCAATGACAGAGCACATGAACAATGGAACTGTAAGGCAAACCATTGAAGGATAAAGTTGACATGAAGTGCTCCCAGAATATGTTTAAGTACCAATTATGATCCATGATAACAATCACCAATTTGCCAAGCTAAATTTTATATGCATTCATGAAAGGTGGTGAGCATATAACTTCTAGATGGTGACAATATGATGCCTAACAGGCAAAAGGCGTAAGCAATTGCAGAACTTATTTTCAGTGGACGACAAGAGAACCTGAAAAGGTTCATAAAAGCCATCAAATAATGATTCATTAAGGGTTGGACAGTTGGATCATCTACAAAACCGAACAGCATCAGTGTAAGTGCAAACCCAGTGCAGGCTACTACTTTAGGATGGGCCCAGACAGTTAAAATTTAGCTAGTATGCAACCTAATCAGATAAATGGCACAGCCATAGAACCCAAAAAACAGGTGAAAATTCTTTGCAGTCCTATGCGCTCATATAGAGATTGAAAGGCATCAGTCCACCATCCTGTCCGAAAACCATTATGCAAAAAGAAAAGCTTTATAACTACTTGGACAGCAAAATCACTCAAACGCGGAAAGCTTTTCACTGATTGTTTCATTTGCAAAAGATGTCTTTTGCATCAATTAGACAACTGGTCAAGTACCTTCAACGGGGAGATGGAGAAGGCAATAAGCTCTTTGAGACAACCAAGTCAAGCTGCACCACATAGATAAAAGTAGCCATGCAAATAAGAAAACATGCAAAAGAGATGGAAGCGTCTTTGCTGAGAGATACCAACCCTAAGATAATATGATGAGCAGTTTGTAAAATGACAAGCATTAAAACTTACATAACTGGCAAGCAGGAATATGGGTGACCTAGTGAGAGACTGTATATTTGATAAAGCACTATGAGAGCTGAACATGTCAAGTCATCAAGGTAATCCCTGGATGGGAACTAAAATACCCATAAAAGAAAAAGAGCTAGTTGTATGCACAAGAGAAAAGGATAAATATCTTGCTTTTTGGCAGGGGGGTGGGGGGTGTTGGTGAAGGGAAAGCCAAAGGGGCTGAGATAAAGGGTGCATAAGGAACCATGACAAGCGTAAGGACCACTATGATTGATGCTTTTAGTGCTTACAGTTACAAGAGAAAAGGAAGAGCATCTTGCCTTTTTAAAAGGGTGGGGGGGGTGGGGGGGGGGGGGGGAGCTGATATACGAGGCGACAGAAGGAACCGTGACAAGCATAAAAACACTATGATTGATGCTCTTAGTGCTTGAAAATCTTAAGTTGCAAAAGAAGGGAAGAGATGCACTATGGAAACTATGGGGTCAATAAATCCATCATTCCCAAACACAAAAATAATATTGAAGGACAAAACACAAAAATCAACTCAATGATAATTTGATTTCTTCACTAACAACCTTAAGCAAAGAAAAGATACCTTCAGTATGAATTAAGAGATGATACGATAATCAGAGGAGATAAAGTATGTGAATTCTTACCGGTTATAGAAGCCAACATGTCATCACAGTCTAGATGGCCATCGCATACAGAATCCAAAAGCTGAATTCCTGCATCACTACAGCATTACATGCACCTTCTAGGGTCAATACACATAACCTCAGACTCAAAGCAAGCCAGTGCTAAGGAAATACTTTTACCTCCAAAAGTTAAGTTGATGAAAGCCCATTGCGATTATCATCTGCACACTCACCCACATATTGAATTAACAAAAAAAAAGCATGAGAACCATGAGACGTGAAATCTTCCCATCCAACAATAAACTGGAGTCTACATAAAATACTATAATAGAAGTACAAACAAAAAAAGTACCTTGTCAAGGTACATTTTTACCATCCGAAGAACAAGTGGTGCACTAACATGCCCCAAGTATGATATTGGAGAAAGAAGAGCAGCAGCTTCCACCTTATTCACTATGTCTGGCTGAGTGAAAGCAGCCAAAGACATTATTGTTCCCTGTGCTTGAATAATTATTCATCGTTTAGCAAACAGAAAATCAATGCATATGCACAGCCATACTACAACGTTCATGAGAACTCAAAGAGGGTTAGGTAGTGGCTAAGAAAATCCCAAAGAATTATCACCTGTGAATGCCCAACAACAAATAACTTTGAGCTCGTCTCCTCATATATATACTCAATCATTTCTGCAAGATCAAACAGAGCCAGTTCCTCCCAGCTCCAGTCCCAATATTCCTATAATTACAGCAGAAGCTACAATGAGCATGATCCCAGCACAACAAAAGATATGGAATAATTTTAATTGCTAAGTTTTCTTCTTAAAAAATTTAAGACACAAAAGCAAGGTTCCTGGCTCAACTGTCTGCCAGGCCATATTCATGACATCAATCATATCAAGATGGCATATAGTTTCAGGTACTAATAGTAGTTTACTTCTACATTTGTACACAAATTTCAAAAGCGGCTCACACTAATTATGTTAAAATCCAGAATTGTAAGTGACCGGAGATTTATATCACGAGATTCTAAATGCATCTGCTCCTTGGTGCAAGGAAACACGATCAGCGACATTTCATTGTTTCACGCATTTTGAAATTGATTGTTATTATACATCACGTTGGATGGTATCAAACAAATAACTGATAGAAAAGATCGATGTTTTTCTTACCTAACTGATCATGTCATAACTAAAAGCACTAACAAGCATCAATCAATTCAAAATATCTACTGCATCTAAAAAGAAGATCCGTGACCCAACCTAAGTGTATCAGAAAATCAATAATGAAACACCCTACATACCTTACTTCTCTTTGAAAGAGATACATGTCCCTGACTCCACCGTGTTCCTCTCACATTACCAACCCACACATCAAAGCCACGATCAGCGAGAATGTATCCCAAAGATTCTTCCTTTGAGTTCAAAAACCAAGCATCACCTGCCTGTTTACACAATTAGAAGACGGCGAACATAATTAAACTGATATGTAATACCAACTTTCCCACTTAATACATGTGTTCTGAAACAATTGCCAAGGGAAAAAGTACTTGCCTTCAAATTGGTTACTATAGTAAGTAAAGAGCACACCAAAAACAACTCAATGTAGTATTTCCCTCCGTCCCACCTCTATAAGCCAAGTTTCAACTTTGGGATGTCCCAAAATAATAAGTCACATTTCATGTCTTAAATTGCTCGTCTCATATACTTATGGGAAGATTGTTCTCAACAATTGTATAGATTACCAAGGATAATAATTATGGTATTTCGAGCCAATTCCTTAAAAATGACCTCTACCCAAATATGACCCATTAAAACGGGACGGAGGGAGTAGCAATTCAGTTAAGTAGATAGCAAGATTAATGCAACATTACAAAGTGAAAGTTGCATAAGGTTTACAATTGTTGAATGAGTAAAATTAATCCACTACTAAATCACTCAATTTTCTTTTTACAACAACATGAATGGAATTCAATTTCAGAAATTTCAAAACAGCAATAAACATGCGAACAAAAGAAGAAAAATAACCTAGTTTAGCAATATTAGGAATAAAAACAGAAATTATAAAAAAAGGGGAAAATATTACCATGAAAAGTCCATGTTGAAGAAGTACAGGAGGACCTCGTCGCAACCTTATTTTATCCGAAGAGGGAGACGACACACGCTGAAGAGCCAGTATATATCCGTCCTTCGTTTGAACCTAATTCCCAAAATTCCACCACCGGGAAAAAAAACGTCAAAATTTATGGAAAATGGCGGAGGAATCAAAAGAGAGGGAAGGAGTATGAGAGAGAAAGTACGGAGTGTTCGGAGCAAGGGTATCCGGAGGGAATTATGAGCTGATGACAGAGGCTTCCGCCGCGCAACTGATGGTGAAGGAGGAGGTCGGAAGCGGAAGAATTGACGACGGCGGAAGCGGAGGCGGAGGCGGAGATGAAGAAGGAAGAAGGAAAAAGGAGTGTGAGTGAGATTAGCGCGAGTGCGAAGGTGAGTGGTGTCATCTTCGACGCTAATTTTCCGACGAATGAGCCAAGCAGGGCGCCGAGATGAGATGAGATGGGAGGAGAGAGAGAGAATAAGAGGAAGGAGATTGCGTGCCGGAATCTAAGTAGCGGGTTTTTAATTGTGACGTGGTACTCCGTATTGATTAAGGTGTGACTTTGAAGTTTGAAGGAAGGAGGGACGCGCTGTTCATCACGTGGTTTATTTAGTGACTCCTTAGGTGAAATCGGTATGTCTATTTGTACATACGGGTCGGGTTGCTTGGCCACCGGCCCGGCCCACCTTACATCACGTGTGCACCTATTTGGGGTGGTGATATAGGAACACGAAAAACGTGTATGAAAGTATTATGGAGGAATGCTCACTAAAGAATTTGATCAATTAGAAGTTTGATAAGGGCGTCATGAAGGGAGGGCGGAGAGGCCAATATCTGATATGTATTTTAAGATACATATCATCTTACTAAACGACAAAATAGAGATAAGACAAAAATGAAAGCATGTGCCATTTTGCAAAGATCAGATGCCATTTTCCAAAATCGGATACCATTTAAAAAAAATTGATTTTTTCCTTTAGCGTTTGTCTTATCCCTATTTTGCCGTTTAGTAGGTGATATGTATTTGTGAAATACATATCAGACATTGATTTATACTTCCTCTCATGAATTGAGGTAGGTGAAGTGCATGTTTGATATATCACTCACAACAGAACAAACTAGGGGAAAAAAGTAAAAGGTAAGGATAAAATACTAAATGACAAAATACAAAAATTAGAACAGAAAAATAAGAGAGAGAAAGAGACGATAGTAGAGAGAGAAAGTGACAAAGTGGAGAGAAAAATGACCATTTCTTTTAAAACAAGTACTCCGTATCATTCTTTAAAAAGGGTATTCATCCGTTCCGAAAATATCGCACCATTTGTTTTTTACACTATTCACAGTATGACTTTGACCATTTTATAATTCGTACATAAGGAAATTTTAGTCATGTAGGGTCATGTTAGATTCGTATCGACATATATTTTCTAAGTATTAATTTTTTATAATTTTTACTTGCACACGATTTGAGTTATTAAAAGTCAAAATAATGGTTAGAGGAGTAAAAGTTAACTATGATGCGATATTTCCGAACGGATGAAGTATAATTTCTTCATTTTTTTCGTATTCATAATCAATTCATAAAGTAAACATAAAAAGATTTGTTTTTTTAAAAAAGTTGTCAACATTTTTTTTTGTCTTTTTTTAATTTTGTATTTTAATCTGATATGTGTGTTGTTACGCATATCATATATATATTGAGACTTCCTCATCATTAATGCACCATGCTTAATGCTACTCATGTGTGTTTGTATGAAACTATGAAATCGAAAGAAGGAACATGGGTAACCTATGAAATCGAAAGAAGGAACATGGGTAACCTTCTCATAGTCACCCATATTTAATGACGAGGTAGATTAAGCTCTTTACATCTATCTATATAATATACTAAAAGAGAGCAAATTAATGTGGTGATGACAAATGTCACTCATTAATTGGCCTCTCTTTTAATTTTTAGAAAAAATATAAGTCTAAATTTATTCTGTCATATTTAGAATGAATCAGAGAAGATATTATTGATTGCCATTATAAAACTTAAAGATTATGTTGATAATAAATATCCTAAAATATTAGGTAAGTAGTAAAATTGCAAATTACCAATAATTCCATTCTTAAAGATTCATATATTTTGCTAAATAATCTTTTTTATACCTAAAAAGATGACTATATGTTATTTAATTAAAACATATCCATGTCATTATATTATTTTGACTTAGCTAAAAATATTATGCAAAATATATAGACATATATTTATGCACGTAATCAGAGGCTTGAGTAATTATTGCATGAATGATGTTTCGATTATCTACGCTATTATATAATAAATTATGGCAAATTAACTTGCAAAGATGAAAATGTTAATTGATTACTTAAGCCATGAAATTGGAAATTATATACGTAGTAATTTATATACTCCGACCGTATGTATACATATCATGATGAATATCACAATCAAAGTGTTAACATATTGGTGTGCGGATTTTTTTTTATTAATGTCGTTTATCATATATTATAAGATATATGATGCAGTCTCCAGTAAAATTAATATTAGTGATACAAGTGCAGTATTCGAAGTATGTCATAGTCATATACATATATAGCAGCTTTTTGATTTAGTATTCGTATATGGAGAATTATGATCAAATTTAATACTCCCTCCGTCCCTTAATACTCGCACCGGTTTGACCGGTGCGGAGTTTAAGACATTGGAATTTAATGGGTGTTAGTTGAAAGTGAAGTATTTTTTTAATGTAGTTGATCGGAAATGTGTAAAAGGTGAGGAGTGGTGAGTGATAGGTGTGAATTTTTAAATGATTTTTTGTAGGGAATAGGGGTGTGGGTGGGTTAGTAGGTAAGTGTGAGAAATAATATAATATTGGTAAAGATTTCCATTTACAGAAGTGGTGCAAGTATTAAGGGACGACCCGAAAAGGAAATCGGTGCGAATATTAAGGGACAGAGGAGTATACTATTGACCATCTAAATATGCATATATAGAAAGACATTTATATGCGTCAATTTGCAATCATGACATACAATGTCAATGGTATGTGTAATTAATATCTTTTTTTTTTTTTACATAAGCTAAGTGTGTAATTAATATCAAACTATTTTAAAAGTAAAATATGTTCTAAAATGGTTGGTAAAATGAATCTTTGGTCGAATACAATGAGTGGACTTCTTTTGGGGCAGTGGGGAAGATATAATTTTAAAGTTTGTAACTCCACAAGAGACTTTATAATGGTATATAAGTATCTTACAAGGGTTTATAAGTATCTTACAGTGGGTGATATATATGGGAGGGTTGAGTTTGGGGTTCCAAACTCGCCTACTACATATTTACACATCTATAGATTGGTGGTTGGTAAAATGAATCTTTGGTCGAATGTAGTGGGTGGACGTACTTCTTTTGGGCAGTGTGGCAAAGATACTTTTAAATTTTATAACTCCACAAGAGACTTTATAATGGTATATAAGTATCTTATATAAAAGGGTTTATATTGTAGTATTTTATATTATAAAGAATTATTATAAATATGTTTACAAAAAATATTATTGTCAATATGTTAATGTAAAGGATTGTAACATCACTTTTATATAAAATTTGATCCAAAATTAACATTTTGTTACGTAAACCGTAGATCACAACCTGGTGATGGGGTTAGTTTGGATTTTAGATTCGGCTGAAAATGAAAATAAACATAGATAGTTGACTAATATTGAATAATAAATAGATAATTGATGTTGATGGACGGGTATAAGTAATTAAGGATAGCATGTACCTAATTTGGTGATGGTGCGTGTTTTGATTTATTGGCTTTGAAACACTCTTCCCATCCTATATGTATAGTCACTTTAAAATATATATTTTTATCAATATTATTGATATATATCAATATATATAAAAGTTAAATGGGAAGATAAGGTGGATTATTAACAAAATATAGGGATGTCAGATTGTCAATGTTGAGGGTATGTGAGAGACCCCCCTGCAACCAGCCCAAGAGGGAGGGGATGTAGAAAAGCTTGGTAAGTGACGAAGATAAAGACGTATTTACATCGAGTGAAGGGAGGTGATGGATTTTAGATTGCACCGTACGTGTCGCTGACTTTTCATCTAAGGATTATGTATATATCAACATTTTTCACTATAAACCTACATATTATAATGATTTGTTTATTATTTTTCAACTAATTACAACCCAATTGTGCGCCAAACACTCAAAGAAAAATCATAGGTTTTAGGGGTGGGTGTTGGAGCGAGGATGTATTTTATTTTGCACTCGCGAGGCAAGGATTTAGATAGGGATGAGTACCATACCCATCGTGTGTGGCGTGGATGGAGATGAAATTTTTGGTGGGTACAGACGTGGAGGGACCATCCCGCTCCCGTCCCGCCTTGAAGTTATCTCTAACTGAATAAATTAAAAGTAGATGGTCGAGTACTCCGTACGTGTTAGTAATCGGGTAATGAGTTCGATGGTGGATATGACCATCGGAGTAAAGGTTGGATTAGCATAACTTTATGTATGACAAATGAGATGAACAAAGATGAAATTAATTTTATTTATGTCTGTTATATTGTTCTTTTTATTAAGATAGAGAATGAGGCAATAAATATCTATACATCCATCATTATTTTTAATTAGAAGAATATATGTAAGCTTTATTCTGATTATAATAAACCGTGCATCGCACGGGTACTATACTAGTATATTATACTAAAAGAGAGGAAATCAATGTGGTGATGACAAATGTCACTCATTGATTGACCTCTCTTTTAGATATAAAAAAAATTATAAAAAATAAAACATTCTATAATTATTTTGTTAACTTTCACCTCATAAGGATATTTGATTCTATTTTCCTTTTAAAAAAGCACTCTACAAATGGGAAATATTTTGTAAATTATCTTTTCTATACTTTCATAATAAATATAACCAACTTAAGATTATCTTTTTATGAAAAGAAACATTACTATTGTTTAGACATTTAGCCAACGATATGAAATCTCGATTTAGATATACCATCATATAAATAAGAAATACGGAAACTCATTCCATAAAATATGGACTAACTTATTTATAATATATTCAGTACACGGTTGAGAAATTCTTATTTTAACACAATTAAATTGAAGGAAATAATGCCCTTGGTCCAAGTATGCATTCTATGTTAAGTCTAATAAATGCGGTTCAGTATTAATTAACAAGTTAATAATTCAGTGAGATCAAGTGAGCTGAATGCCTAGCTAGAGGCCGCTTCAGTTCAAGTGGAATTAATGATATTAATCCACAACTTACTCTTGACTGAACCCGTAGGGTCACACAAATAGTACGTAAACGGATCAAGTATTTAATGGCATTAAATACTCTATCTATGGATATTCGGAATCGACGGATCTTGGTTTCAGTGGGAGCTGAGATCGTCACAAGCAAGAAATGAATACTCCGGAAACGATGATATTGCCGGAAACGGAAATATGGATCGTATCGGAAATATAAATATTATCCAAGTCGTAGATGTTGCCGGAAACGGAAACATGGTACGTATCGGAAAATATTATCGGAAATGGAAATATTGCCGAAATCGGAAATATTGCCGGAAACGGAAATATTGTCAGAATCGGAAATATAATCGGAATCGGAAAATAATTCCGGAAACGGAAATATTAAATATTTGTTCGAATCGGAAATTAATTCCGGAATCGGAAATATTAAATATTGTTCGTATCGGAAATGAATTCCGGAATCGGGAATTTAATCGGAAGCGTATCGTACGAATTAGCATCGGACGAGGCCCGCTAGACGAAGGCCCAGCACGAAGCCAGGCCATCGCCCAGCGAGCCGCAGGCACCAACGCACGCAGCCAAGGGCGCGCGCGCGCAGCACAGCAGCGTGGGCTGTGCGCCTGTCGTGGGCCGCAAGGCTTGCGCGGGTGCACGGCTTGTGCGATGCTTGTGCGGGAAATCCTAATCCTATTAGGATTTGTGCAAAGATTAAAATCCTAAACCTATTAGATTTGCTTTGTTATTTAGAGTCCTAATAAAGTTCTAATTAGCAAATCCACATCCTAGTAGGATTACAATTCCTTTTCCATACTCCTATAAATAGGTGCCTAGGGTCACAATTTATGGGTACGATTGAAGTATTCAAAGGGTAAGTTTTTGAAATAAAAATCAGCCATACACTTGCAAACACTAGCCGAAATTCCTAAGCACCTTAAGGGCGATTCTAGTTGGTCTAACTTGAGGCGGATCCGGACGTACTGTGGACTATCTACGGAGGGACGACATTCGGAGTCCTAAAGACTTGTTCTTGTTCGGTTCGGGCGCAGCTAGGGAAGGCACGCTACAACATGTATGCATCTATTCTATTCTATGCTAAATGATTATGTGTAAATAATATGCTTTCCTGGCTTTATGGTTTTTCCGCATGATTTATGAATTGTCATATGTATCATAACCTAACAGTGGTATCACGAGCCTCTTATTATTTTCATAATCTAAATTGCATAAACATGGTTAAATATTACTAATTTGCAAGAATTAAAAGGGGTGATTAATTTTCGTAATTGTTAATTAATTGCAAATTGCGTTTATTTAATTATACGTCGTACGCAGTTTTTCGGCAGTTTCTTCGTTACTCATCCAAATCGAGTGATTTTTGTGTCAATTCCGCATGTAAAAGGCATTCTAAAATTTTGACAATAAAAGGATTTTTCGGCCGAACCCAGAATTCTCAAATTCGAAGCTTAACTATGACTTTTCGGAGGTTTTAGTTTTTCGAATGCAAAATTTCGTAAATTTAAGATGTTAAATTAAATATTTGCGATTCTTGTTGATAAATCTTGAATTTTTGATTGACCTACTGTATATGTTTAACAAGTTTGAATGCCTAGCCTTGTTAATTATGCAATCTAATTCGTAATTATGATTAATTTGTTGAAAATTGGAATAATTTAGAATTAATTTGATTTTCATAATTAGTTATAATTTAATTAGATACCTATGATTAAAAACCACCATAAAAATTGTAAATTTATGTTAAATTTTAAATTTTTATGACCTAGACTTGAATCCATGTTAATCGGAAATCAATAAATTAATAAATTTTCGATTTTTCGCCCTAAAATTATGAAATTAATATAATTTATTAATTTGTCATTAATTTTGAAAATAAAATTTTTAATTTTATGCGATTCGGTCATATAACTTGCACGCACAAAGCAATGGACGCTACGTGTTACCCTTAAGGGGTGTTGTATAGTGCGGGCATGCGACGACGAGCAAGGGAGCTCGTCGCCCATGCGGTACGAATGCAGCGAGCAAGGGCATGGTGCACGAGCACAAGGCAGCAGCCCTGCCTTGTGTCGTGGGCTGTGTGCGATGGGCGCATGGGCAAGGGCGAGAGCAAGGCACGAGTAGTCGCGTGTGGGCAGCAAGCGAGCTGCGCCACAGCGCGCACTGCGTCGCGTGCGCGTGCGACGAGCGCTGCGCCCAGCGATGGTGAGCAGCATGCTTGTTGCGACGAGCGCTGGCGCTGCGCCCAGCAATGGTGAGCAGCGTGCGCGTGCGACGAGCGCCTGCGCCCAACGATGGTGAGCAGCGTGCTTGTTGCGACGAGCGCTGGCGCGCGCCTTGCGATGGTGAGCAGCAGCGATGCGACGCAGCGCATGGGCTGCGCGCACATGGCCAGCAATGGCTGTGTGCGTGTGGCCCATGGCTATGCGTTGCGTGGGGTTGTTGCGTTACGATTAGATCGTTTTAAAATTTTAATTTGAAATTTTCAGTTTTCGTAATTTTAATTAATTTTAAAATTAATAATTTAAATTGTTTTCTTGGATTTTAAATTTTGAATATTATAATTATAATAAATTTTATTTATTCTAATTATTTTACTAAAATTAAAATCATAAATTAATTTAAATACGACTGAAAAATAAATTAAATAAGCGGATTCAATTATAAATTTATATGAGCTTTAAATTTTAATTAAATTTGTATGTTTCCGGTTAGACTAGAAATACATTTTTATGTTTAAAATTAGTAAAGCATATGAATTTATTAGTTTAAGTGGGAGCCCTTTTAGTCATAATCTCTTGATTAGGTCTACAAATCCTTAAGGTTAAAACAACTTGATTAGAATTAATAAGGACTGAATAATTGATAGATTATTGGTGCCCTTGATTAATTGCTGCAAATATTTATGTGATGCATAATGTGTTTTACTAACCAACTATGTGGGCCATTCATGATAATGAATGGGTGAATGGTATGTATTGTATATGTACTGTTTTGTAGGTTATGAAGTGACTAGTATGGCCCAAATAGGATAGAAAATATGGTCTGCGTACCATTAATTTGAATGTAATTGGTCTAAAGTACCAAAATTGTTTTTCAATTCAAATATGGTATGCGTACCATCAAATAGTTGTAATTAGTTTTAATTATAGCTTATCCTATTTGAAGAAAATGGTGCCTCCCACGGAGATTTTCAAGACGGGCTTTGAAGTTGAAGCTTCAAGATGAAGTCGGGCCATACTAGATCACATTTATCTTATGCATGTTTTAAGTTATTTATTGCTTTTAAATATGTCTTAAATATGCATGAGATCAAAGCTTGATTATGTTGCATGATTAAGGATTTTAGTTCACTTAAAATCTAACCAACATAATAAGAGCCTTAAGTTCCAAACTTAAAAATTGAGTTAAAAGGTGCCATGCCAAAATATACACTTGCTTGGATATCCTTACATCAATCTAGTAATAGTTTTCGCTCAGCGAGGTGTTACTTATTGGTCCTAAAGGGGCAAGGTACACAAATAATTGTGAGTACATGTTAGTTTTGGTGAAACTCAACGATATAAGTAAGGAGTCCTTTTATGTCGTGGCAAAATCGATAGGTTTACCTAATAAGTTCTTAGACGTACCTATCAACCAAGAATAGTTTCTAGACTATTAGCAAAAGGCTTTTGCTTACCTAAGATGTTTTAGGATTAAGTCGACAAACTGTGCTTAATTCTTCAATGATTTTAGGATCTTGGAATCATTTTATTCACACCTGCCGGAACACATAACTTGAATAAAATGCTTAATGAACATTGAATTATGCATGTATGCTAGAATTTAAGTTTATTAAGAGAAACTGTGAATGGTTATTTATTTGTTTATTCTTTTCAATTGTAGTTTTAACTATGGCAAACAACAATCAAAACATCATCATAGGTTCTGAGCTTATGGTCAAGCTGAACCTAGCAAATTTTCTTGAATGGGAAGCTAAGCTAGTTGAAATAGTCAGACTCAATGGACTTGAGTATGTACTATTACATCCCATTCCAAGCTACTATGCCAGAGACATGACCCCTGACAGATTTTTCGCCTGGGATGCGGATCTCAAAAAGGTTATGAGTCTCATGCTGAACAATATCCCTGATGATTGGGCTAGAAGGTTTGTAGCCTATGAACCTTTTACGCTCATCAAGAATCTGAGGGATATCTGTCGTGGAAGCACGGAGGACAGGGATCTGAACGTCCATGAGTTGATTGAATCAATGTCTGGTCTAAAGGTTAGTTCTCCCAACAGGTGTTATAGGATGGAAGTCCAAGAAACACATGTTCAGCTCCTTCGCACTAAACAGAGGGTAGGCGTCCCACTGAGGTTCCATGTGGATCTTATGCGTTCATTCTTTGATCGCCTAAGTCTACTAGGAACACCAATAAGCGAAAGGATGGCAGTCTCTATGTTGCTCAATTCACTACACAGTGGGTTTGGTCGCTTCAAGCAACTATACCTAAGTGAACCAAGAGAAGAAACAGTTGCAGAATTTGTTCACCTTGTCAGAAAGGCTGAGATAATACTAGACTGTGAAGCCAAAGATTTACTCAAGGCTAGAGGGAGACCGTTCAAGAAAAGTGGAAAGTCCAAGGGCAATGCTAAATCAAAGCAGGACAAGTCCACATCAAGCTGTCTTTATTGTGATGGAATAGGCAATTACAAAAGAGAATGTCCAAAGCTAAAGGAAGATCAGAAGAATGGAACAGTCGTTCCATCTTCAGGTATTTTCGTTATAGACTGTATACTTGCTAATTCAACTTCTTGGGTATTAGATACAGGTTTTGGCTCACACTTATGTTCCAATCCACAGGGACTAAGAAGAAGTAGAAAGTTAAGCAAGGGTGAAGTCGACCTACGAGTGGGAAATGGAGCACGGATTGCTGCATTAGTTGTAGGAACTTATTATTTGTCGTTGCCCTCCGGGCAAGTTTTGGAACTGGAAGAATGTTTCCATGTTCCAAGTCTTACTAAAAACATCATTTCAGTTTCTTGCTTAGATGCTAAGGGATTTTCCTTTTTAATAAAAGACAATAGTTGTTCGTTTTATTTTAAAGAGATGTTTTATGGATCTGCTAGATTAGTCAATGGACTTTATTTATTAGATCACGACAAACAAGTTTATAACATAAATACCAAAAAGGCCAAAGAGGATGATTCAGATCTCACCTATCTGTGGCATTGTCGATTAGGCCATATAAACTTGAAACGCTTAGAAAGACTTCAAAAGGAAGGAATTCTAGAACCATTTGACTTAGAGGATTATGGTAAATGCGAATCATGTTTACTTGGCAAAATGACAAAGCAACCTTTCTCTAAAGTTGGAGAAAGAGCAACTGAACTATTGGGTTTAATCCATACAGATGTATGTGGACCAATGAGTACAAATGCTAGAGGTGGTTTCAGCTACTTTATCACTTTCACTGATGACTTCAGTAGATATGGTTATGTCTACCTAATGAAGCATAAGTCTGAATCCTTTGACAAATTCAAGGAATTTCAGAGTGAAGTAGAGAATCAATTAGGCAAGAAGATTCAGGCACTGCGGTCTGATAGAGGCGGTGAATATCTGAGCTATGAATTTGATGACCATCTGAAAGAATGTGGAATTCTATCAGAATTGATTCCTCCTGGAACACCACAATGGAACGGTGTATCGGAACGGAGGAACAGAACCTTGCTAGACATGGTCAGGTCAATGATGGGTCAGGCCGAACTTCCATTAGAATTTTGGGGACATGCACTAAATACAGCTGCACTCACTATAAATAGAGCTCCGTCTAAAGCTGTCGAAAAGACTCCATATGAGTTATGGTTTGGAAAGCCTCCAAATGCATCGTTTCTTAAGATTTGGGGATGTGAAGTATACGTCAAACGATTAATTTCAGACAAACTTCATCCGAAATCCGACAAATGTATCCTTGTGGGCTATCCAAAGGAAACAAAGGGGTATTACTTCTACAATACATCTGAGAACAAGGTGTTTGTTGCTCGAGATGGTGTCTTTTTGGAGAAAGATCACATTTCCAAAATGACAAGTGGGAGAAAAGTAGACCTCGAAGAAATTCGAGTCGAACAACAAACTCTAGAGAATGCTCAAGATGACATTCAGGATGAAACTCAGAGATCTTTAGAAGTATCTGGTGAGAATCATGGTCAATCTAGAAATGTTACCCCGCATAGATCGCAAAGATATAGATCTCAACCGGAAAGGTACTTAGGTATTTTGACGAACGAGAGCTATGACGTTCTATTACTTGAAAGTGATGAACCTGCGACTTACAAACAAGCTATTACGAGCCCTAGCTCCAAGCAATGGCAAGAAGCCATGCAATCTGAATTAGACTCCATGTCTGAAAACCAAGTATGGGATTTGGTCGATTTGCCAGATGGCTACCAAGCCATTGGAAGAAAATGGGTTTTCAAACTGAAAAAGGACAAGGATGGGAAACTTGTAGTTTTCAAAGCTAGATTGGTTGCAAAAGGTTACAGGAAAGTCCACGGCGTGGATTACGATGAAACCTTTTCACCAGTTGCAATGCTAAAGTCTATTCGGATAATGTTAGCAATCGCTGCATACTACGATTACAAAATATGGCAGATGGATGTCAAAACTGCTTTCTTAAACGGCGTTTTAACA
Organism: Spinacia oleracea; assembly: GCF_020520425.1. Taxonomy (NCBI): domain Eukaryota; kingdom Viridiplantae; phylum Streptophyta; class Magnoliopsida; order Caryophyllales; family Amaranthaceae; genus Spinacia; species Spinacia oleracea. The sequence continues at coordinate 135,845,819 of NC_079490.1, forward strand.
GAAACTGTGTTCATGACACAGCCTGAAGGTTTTGAGGATCCAAAGAATGCTAAAAAGGTATGCAAGCTAAAGAAATCAATCTACGGATTGAAGCAGGCATCCAGGAGCTGGAATATACGTTTTAATAAAGCAGTCAGTGACTTTGGTTTCATCAAGAACGCAGACGAATCTTGTGTATACAAGAAGGTCAGTGGGAGAAAAATTGCTTTTCTAGTATTATATGTCGACGACATATTACTTATCGGAAATGACATTCCTATGTTGAACTCTGTCAAGATTTGGCTTGGGAAATGTTTTTCGATGAAGGATCTAGGAGAAGCACAGTACATATTGGGCATTAAGATTTACAGAGATAGATCTAAAAAGATGATTGGACTTAGTCAAAACACTTATATCAATAGGTGCTTGATAGGTTCAAGATGGCAGACTCCAAGCGAGGCTACCTACCCATGTCTCATGGAATAACTCTAAGCAAGACTCAGTGCCCAAAAACACTTGATAAGCGTAGACGAATGAATGGGATTCCATATGCATCATTGATTGGTTCAATAATGTATGCTATGATATGTACACGCCCGGATATTGCGTACGCACTCAGTGCTACGAGCAGATACCAGTCAGACCTAGGAGAGGCGCATTGGACTGCTGCCAAGAATATTCTGAAGTACCTGAAAAGGCACAAAGATGACTTCTTGGTCTATGGTGGAGATGATGAATTAATTGTTAAAGGCTATACGGACGCAAGTTTCCAAACCGACAAAGATGATTTCAGATCACAGTCTGGGTTTGTCTTCTGCCTCAACGGAGGTGCAGTAAGCTGGAAAAGTGCTAAGCAAAGCACCATTGCGAATTCTACAACTGAAGCGGAGTACATTGCTGCAGATGAAGCAGCAAAGGAAGCTATATGGCTAAGGAAGTTCATAGGCGAACTTGGTGTAGTCCCCTCCATTAAAGGACCAATAGCCCTGTATTGTGATAATAACGGAGCTATTGTACAGGCAAAGGAGCCTAGACACCACCAGAGAGTCAAGCATGTACTTCGTAGATTTCACCTTCTACGAGAGTTCGTTGAAAGAAAAGAAGTCGAGATAAGCAAGATTGGAACTGATGACAACATATCAGATCCATTGACTAAACCTCTACCGCAGGCGAAGCACAACTCGCACACTGCAGCTATGGGAATCAAGCATATTGGAGAATGGCTTTGATATCCTTGTTTAATGTTTTAAAGTTTTAGAGTTTAAATCTTTGTAAAAAAATTATTGGTTAATCATTCACAATAAATGAATAGAATTCATTTTTCCATTTAATTTGTGGTTTATTAAATGATGAGTCCCTTCAATTTGACGATATATTCAAGATAGACTGTCAGGACCAGTCCTGTGACTAAGAAATGTCTATCAAGTGAACTTGAATGTCAAAGGTTGAAAATGGTCCCTAGTCGGAGTCTTCTATAAAATTGGACGCATAGAAAACGTTAGACGACTAGAATGCAAGATGACTAGTAGTTCTGTTTCTTGAACTATGTGGACATGGCAATGTCATAATCATTTGCATAGATACTTACTTTGGGAAGACTAGTATCGGACAGACCTATGAAACTTTACTGTAAGAGATGAAAATCTGTCATAAGTAAATTTCAATAAAATTATTAGACACTAAATCCTCAATACCTGAGTGATTTGAGATTACTTGTTTGAGAACTGGTTGCTTTGACGTTGACCAACCGTCGCACCATAAAAGGAGGCTATAAAGGCAACGCTCAGGTAATCACCTATCAAACGAAGTCTAATCTCAAGATCGCAAGATTGGGATTGTCCTCCCATAAATCAGGATGAGATGCTTAAAAGTTGTACAAGGCCACTCGGAGAGCTAGAAACTGTGAAATGCATGGCCGTGCTCGGATGAATCATAGGCTATGATTATCTGTTAATTTGATCAGTTGAACTCTGAAACCGAGAAATACCTCTGGACATAATAAGGATGACAACTCTTACCTTATGTTCAAGAGCAAGCATCGAGCGACAAAGGAATTAGGAAATGCACACTTGTCCCTAAGGACAAGTGGGAGACTGAAGGAAATAATGCCCTTGGTCCAAGTATGCATTCTATGTTAAGTCTAATAAATGCGGTTCAGTATTAATTAACAAGTTAATAATTCAGTGAGATCAAGTGAGCTGAATGCCTAGCTAGAGGCCGCTTCAGTTCAAGTGGAATTAATGATATTAATCCACAACTTACTCTTGACTGAACCCGTAGGGTCACACAAATAGTACGTAAACGGATCAAGTATTTAATGGCATTAAATACTCTATCTATGGATATTCGGAATCGACGGATCTTGGTTTCAGTGGGAGCTGAGATCGTCACAAGCAAGAAATGAATACTCCGGAAACGATGATATTGCCGGAAACGGAAATATGGATCGTATCGGAAATATAAATATTATCCAAGTCGTAGATGTTGCCGGAAACGGAAACATGGTACGTATCGGAAAATATTATCGGAAATGGAAATATTGCAGGAATCGGAAATATTGCCGGAAACGGAAATATTGTCAGAATCGGAAATATAATCGGAATCGGAAAATAATTCCGGAAACGGAAATATTAAATATTTGTTCGAATCGGAAATTAATTCCGGAATCGGAAATATTAAATATTGTTCGTATCGGAAATGAATTCCGGAATCGGGAATTTAATCGGAAGCGTATCGTACGAATTAGCATCGGACGAGGCCCGCTAGACGAAGGCCCAACACGAAGCCAGGCCATCGCCCAGCGAGCCGTAGGCACCAACGCACGCAGCCAAGGGCGCGCGCGCGCAGCACAGCAGCGTGGGCTGTGCGCCTGTCGTGGGACGCAAGGCTTGCGCGGGTGCACGGCTTGTGCGATGCTTGTGCGGGAAATCCTAATCCTATTAGGATTTGTGCAAAGATTAAAATCCTAAACCTATTAGATTTGCTTTGTTATTTAGAGTCCTAATAAAGTTCTAATTAGCAAATCCACATCCTAGTAGGATTACAATTCCTTTTCCATACTCCTATAAATAGGTGCCTAGGGTCACAATTTATGGGTACGATTGAAGTATTCAAAGGGTAAGTTTTTGAAATAAAAATCAGCCATACACTTGCAAACACTAGCCGAAATTCCTAAGCACCTTAAGGGCGATTCTAGTTGGTCTAACTTGAGGCGGATCCGGACGTACTGTGGACTATCTACGGAGGGACGACATTCGGAGTCCTAAAGACTTGTTCTTGTTCGGTTCGGGCGCAGCTAGGGAAGACACGCTACAACATGTATGCATCTATTCTATGCTAAATGATTATGTGTAAATAATATGTTTTCCTGGCTTTATGGTTTTTCCGCATGATTTATGAATTATCATATGTATCATAACCTAACATAAATAATACATAAACATATGATCAATTAGCACAAAAAATGTATTTAATTCATCAAAATAAACCAACATGTACTTAATCATTCTTATAACAATATATCAATCTAGATAAATAAGGTAAAACAAAATTGAAATGAAATATATAGCTAAGTCTATAAAATAACTTACTTTTTCAAAATATATATTGCATTTTTCTTAGGCATGTACTATGTATCTACAACTCCCTCCGTATTTTAAAAATAGATACACTTTCCTTAAACGACCGTTTTAAAAACAGATAGTTCACTCTTTCTTGTGGTACTCATACTTACTCACATAATTAATCATTTTACTATAATAATTCATTCACCCACTACCCTACTTTCATCTTATTTTAATAAATTCAACTCACTCTCCTAAAATTACGTGTCGATCAAAGTGTATTTCTTTTTAAAATACAGAAGAGTAATGTTTTAATATTTCACTACTTTAAACAAATTATGTAACTTTATTAAAAATGTGTAAAACTTGCGTAATCTAATCTATGTACTACTCTATTGTGTAATAATTAAAATAATTCGCATATATTTTACCTAAAATGTTCTAATTTATATGATAATAATCGATCATACTACGAAGTACTTATTTACTTATGTCAATAGATTTGTTAATTTAAATATATATCTATGTACTCCCTCTATTTTTAAATATTAGTCATATGTTGACTTTTTCACCCATTTCAACTCAATATTTAAACATAAACTAGCTTTTGAGCCCGTTCGAAGAACGGGCGGTCGTATAGTGGTTGTTTAGTCTATCTTTTTAAGTTCTAATTTTATTGAGCTTGTGATTGTAGAGAGAATATATGAGGTAAATAGAGATAAAATTTAAAGGTTGAAAGAATACATAAATTAAATAGTGTATTAATATTGAGTGTTAATCGGGAAGATATAGTGGAAAATGTTGAATGAATAGATTGGTGAATTGATGTTGTATACTTGTATGAGGAAGATGAAGGGAATGAGGCGATTGAAGTTGTATAATATATCAAACAACAAAGAAAAAAGCAAAATAAATAAACCAAATTGATGGAGGAAAGAATGGATGACACGTGTCATCTAATCAAATGTGGTGACACGTGTCATGTAATCAAACATGGTTTCGCTTTTTAAATTACTAGGTATAGATTTCTCTAAATACGGAGCGATTTCCTTCAATATTGCATAAAGATCCAATAATTCCCTAAATACGTTACTTTCTAAGTTATTTCCCACCATACCGTCCACGTAAGCAAGGGAGAAAGAGAAGTAATTTTTTTTCCGGTTTAGCATTGAACCGCCATATGAGATAGCGGTTTCGTTTTAAAGCAAACCGCCATCTCAGATGGCGGTTTAATATTATAAACCGCTATCTGAGATAGCGGTTTGCATTAAAACAAAACCGCTATCTCAGATGGCGGTTTGCTTAGTTGTAAATTATTTTTAACATGAATTACAGTTTAAATAGAAATATAACTTAGAAGTAACATCTTGTGACATCAATGGCGTCTGTAGCTCAGTGGATAGAGCGTGTTGTTTCTAAGCAGAAGGCTGTGGGTTCGAACCCTACCTGACACACTTATTTCTTTTTAACCATTTCTTAATATTAATTATAAACATTACCAAATTTAACTTGCCAACATTAGTGTCTGTAGCCCAGTGGATAGAGCGTTTGTTTCCTATGCAGAAGGTCATAGGTTCGACCCCTACTTAACGCGGTTATTTTTTTTTTACCATTTATAAATAGTGATTATAAACCGCTATCTCAGATAGCGGTTTACTTAAGTCAACCGCTACCTGAGATAGCGGTTTAGTGCCGCTTCGTTAAAAAAAAGACCGGTTTTAATGCTGACGTGGACGGTATGGTGGGATTAAGTTAAAAAGTGGCGCATTTTGGGAATTTGACGTTCTTTAAACAATATTGAAGGAAATCTCTCCTAAATACTTACGTTAAAAAAGTATTAAAAAATTGATATTGTTAAACCAAACATAGAGACGAACAAAACAAAATCTTGTACGAATATGTTTTGAAATACATATTGGAAATAAATTAGAAGATTTTATTCATTTGTGAATTGTGACAAGATTCCAAATAGTACTAATATTCAACAATGGAGGGAGTACTCCATATTATAATAAAAGAGAGGCAAATTGACGTGGTGATGAAAAATGTCGCTCTCTGATTTTCCTCTCTTATAACATAAATAATCGAGTATCATGTTTTGTTTAGAAATTTTGTCATACTACGTATAATGGATGTGTACAATGTATAATGAACATTTACCTTTGACCGTTTATTATTTGTAATCCAAAGAAAAATCTTTGCATGAATTGTATATATGATAACCAATCGACATAGAAAATCTTATAATAGTTGAACATGTACTATCAATTAAATTATTATAATACTATCAACTTTTTAAGAATTTGTGTCATATAATGAATATGGATATGCATAACAAACGATAACTCTTGATTTAATATATTTAACAAGGTTATTTCAAACATTTACAGGCTCAATGTTGAATAACGACATGAGACCCCTGGTCACATACTTTTTCATGACGGGACCTAGCCTATACTTAATCTTAAATATCAAAAATAAAATTTACCACATTCTCATTACCGTAATACTTTCACACGAAGCACGAATAATAATTTATCCGCTCATATTATTGAAGTTTTAGGGCAGATTGATTGAAATTTTGACTAATGTATCGCAATCAATTATTTCCAAAATCATAAGATGATTGACTTTCCTTATTATTAATTCTCTCATCCCGAAGCCGGTCGCCTTAAGAAAGTCGTCTCTCTCCTCTTCGTCGCCCCATACCCCTTTGATCTCTCCCTCTACAGCTGCCTCTTCCACCTTTGCGCCGCCCATACCACTGGATTTTGGGGGATTTGGTGGGCGGCGATAGGTGAGAGGAATTGGGGCGGTGGTGGGTTGTAGGGGAGGTGGGAAGGAGACGAGAATGAAATTGATCAAGAGGGGCAGCCATGGAAAAAAACCCTCTCCCTCGCTGAAAAATCAAACTCCGGTGGAATTCTTCAGGTGGGTGGTGGGTGAATGGAAGAAGGAAGGGGAGAGAGAAAAGAAAAAGAAATGGGTGGGTTATTGGGTAATTAGGGATTATGGGGGGTTAATTAGGAATCAGGTGGGTAATTAGATGTTAATTGAATTAATTAGGGATGATGACATCATGAAGGGGTATTTGGGATTAACTCATTTGTGAGGGGTATTTTATGAATTATTGAAACTTGATGGCGTTTTCTGAATTATGGCAAAACTCATTCATGAAATTTCCGTTTTATCTATGTACTCTTATTTGTTTTAATTGGTTTGATAAACAAGACACCGAATGAGCAATGATAAACTTATCAGTAACTAATTTTAATTTGGAGAATATATGTAAGCTCAAATTTGGTGATAACTTTCTAACAGATTTCATACAAATTTATGTGTTCCGGTGTGGAAGTGGATGAAACAATGGGCTTCGAATGAAGGCCCATTTTTGTGTGTGTTGAAGATCTTGCTAGCTCGAATGTGTCGTGTCCAAATCAACCTGCACAATAAACAAGTTACTAGCCTCGGGGGTGTTTCCGAGGAAAGCCCCTCCGATGCCTAAGTAAGAACAATGCTCGGATTCTAGAGAGAGAAGTTCTCTAGAAGAGTAGTCTTAAGGCGTGAAATGGACATACCTTGGTATGTGAGCCATGACGGCTTATTTATAGTGTTTGTACAATAAATTCCCTTAGGTCATTTATTGCAAGTGAGCCTTGGGCCTTGATTGGTGGCTGAATAGCCTTTTTGGAATGTAGTGCTTGTGGGTTTGATGCTGCTGTATTGAGCCATTGGGCTTTGGACTTATTGGCCCAAACAACATGCCCCCCAGACCCGGTCCATTTAGGAATAAATGGGCGGGTTTCCATGTATCAGAAGTTGGAAAGATTTCCCCCTCTTTTTTCAAAAGGGGGCGTTTGAATCCGTGCGCTAGTGGGACAGGTGTCCAAAGGACGCTTCAGATGCGGTGTTCATCGTACGGTCCAAAATGTAGCGGAAGTTGGGCGGTTTTTCGTGCCAAGGTCTATAAATACTCGACCCAAACCAGATTTTAAAACTTTATTCACCCAAATCTCTCTCAAGCTTTCCCAGAAATCCGGTGACATTTCTTGTGAGTTTTCTTCAGATCTTCGTGAATTCGTCGAGAATCAGCTTTGGATTTTCACTCAGTTCGACTTATCGGCTATTTCCGCTCCGAGAAAGGTAATTTGTTTCCCCTTTTTGTTGTTTTCATTTCCCCACTCTGTATCTTCGGCATTCTGCCCCTTCTCGAAGTTCTTGCCATGGCCGGAGGAAGGTGGAAGAGGAAATTCAACATAGCGTCCTCCTCTAGTGGTTCGGAGGAGGATGTGAGGAATGCTCCTTCCGAGGTTGAGGAACGTGCAGGAAGCGGAGCCCAAGCCGGGTCGAGCCAACGAACTGGGGCCACTGGTCGATTTGTGGTTCGCCCTTTCTTTCCGAGGAGGTGGGAGGAGGCGGATCCCGAGGGTAAGCTCGCGGCTCTATTTAACGACCCTACTGAGATTGCTGGTCCTGACGGTACTGCTGTTGAGGGGGAGTGGTTGGTTGCTGCTCGGCGGGAGCGTTATGATCGGCTCGCCGAGGATCTATACGGCATTCGGTATGCCTTGGGCTACTGGTGCGAGCTTCCTCTTCAGCCACATGCTCGGGTGACGAGGCCGCCTCCAGGCAGGATAGCGGTGTATCTCCACCATTTTGATTACGGGCTTAGGTTCCCTTTGGACCCCTTCGTGTCCCGCGTGTTGGAGGAGTACAACATCTCTTTGGCTCAGTTGACGCCGAAGTCCATGCGTCACATAATCTCTTACCGCTGGACGTGCGATTTCCTCGGTTACCCTCCCTCTATCGAGGTTTTCAAGGAAATACACGAGCTGGCGAAGAACCAAAACTCGGAGCACGGTTGGTGGTCGATCAACAACAAAAGGCTTCGGAAGGGGGATTCGCAGTACATAACTGCGTTTCCTTATGTCTCCTCGGTTCACAACTGGAAGAAGCAGTGGCTTCTAGTGCGAGTGCCGGTGGATCCGAAGCATCCTTACTACTATTTTCCGCCGAAGTGGTTCGTGAGGGTGGACCCGGAGATGTCGAGGGTTGGTCCCGTGGATCTGGGAAATCCGGATCACGTAGCTCTGTTGGATTGGTTCCGAGCGAAGAGAACTAGGGAGCCTATGCATTGGCTTCCTAATTTTCATTATATCACTCGGGAGGCTATCCTTGCTGCTCCCGGTCTCAGTAGGATCTACGATAGGGGTGAGAATTCTCGTGCTGAGATCGTGCTTCGGCGGAGGTGTTCGCCTCTCCCTTGGCCGGTTTGTGACTGACCTTTTTTTCTTTTTCTTTGTGCAGCATTTGGTGAGGCCGCTCTTGATCCCGAGGTGTTGGGATACAAGTTGGAAGGTGGGGAGATTCTTTCCAACTGTCCTCCTTACGATTTCAAGGCTAGCAACCCTCGGCAACCGAGGTTGGAGAACGCCCGGTTTTCGGCTCACGCCTTGGCCCATATCGACGAAGTTCGGGCCGACCCTTGGTCTGCTGATCGTCCTGGTGACGCGGTTCCGAGACAGACTGTTCTCCCTGAACTGGTAACTACTTCTGATCCGGTAACTTCCTTGCTGTTTGTTTGTGTGGTATTCCGCCTTTTATCCGATGTGGGGGCTCATCTCGTTTTATCTTCGTGCAGGGTCCCGAGACGACAGTTGCTGCCCCAGTTATCTCATCTGCTTCGTCTCCTCCTTCCTTCGTTGTTCCCGAGGTGAGTGTCCACTTCTCGTTTTTCGTTCTCCTGCGGGTTTTTCTTGCATTCTTACTTTCATGTGTTCTCCAGGAGTCGCAGAGGTTGAAAAAGCGGAAGTCTTCGGAGGACGAAGCTTCTCGGAAGGGGAAGTCGGCTGCTAGGGAGAAGTCTCCGAGGAGGAAGAAGAAGAAGTCTTCGAACTTCTCTAAGGTAACCCCCCGCCCCGAGGTTCTCGAGTTTTTGAGTCAGCGACCTTTTTTGACTAAGGAGAGGATTCAACAGGTTGTTGCCTCGGATCCTAGTCTCGCTGAAGCAGGGGAACGGTATCTTGCTCGGCAAGAGAAAGAGATGGTTCTTCCTGAGAACTTGCGCCGCTTCATCCCTGTTCCGGGCCAGAAGCTGAAGAGCGTCGCTGTGTTGGTGCCCAATGAGCAGGTGGACCAACCCTTGGCCGAGGAGGCAACCATTCCCTCGCCGCTGAAGCCTTTGGGGGTGATCGTTGAGGACATCACCCTTGAAGTGGAGATGGAGGAGGATGATATTCCGATTGCCTCCGCCGAGGTGCATGCTTCTGAGGGGGCTGACGCTGTTGGTTTGGAGGAGGATCCGAAGACTCCTCCGAGGGTGCTCGTGGACCTCACTGCTGCAGATGCTGCTGAGGATGTCCCTTCGGCGGCGGAGGGTGCTGAACAGCCGGACCTTCTGGTTTCTTCTGAAGGGGGTGCTTCGGAGGGGCGTGGTACGAAGCGGCGCCGTGAGACCTTGGGCTTGTTAGGTTATGATACATATGACAATTCATAAATCATGCGGAAAAACCATAAAGCCAGGAAAACATATTATTTACACATAATCATTTAGCATAGTTTAGATGCATACTCTTTGTTGCGTGCCTTCCCTAGCTGCGCCCGAACCGAACAAGAACAAGTCTTTAGGACTCCAAGTGTCGTCCCTCCGTAGATAGTCCACAGCACGTCTGGATCCGCCTTAAGATTGACCAACTAGAATCGCCCTTAAGGTACTACTTATTTTCGGCTAAATGGGCAAGAGTTATGGCTGATTTTTCTGCTTAAAAATCCTAGCTTTGAATACTTGAAAACTTATGTATAAATAATGACCCTAGGCCATTATTTATAGAGGTATGGAAAAGGAATTGTAATCCTACTAGGATGTGGATTTGTTAATTAGAACTTTATTAGGACTCTAAATAACAAAGCAATTCTAATAAGATTAGGATTTTAATCTTCGCACGAATCCTAATAGAATTAGGATTTCCCGCACACGCATCGTACAAGCCGTGCACCCGCGCAGGCCTTGCGGCCCACGACAAGCGCACAGCCCATGTGCGGTGCTGCGTGCGCGCGCGCGCCCTTGGCTGGGCCTGGTCGAGGCGTGCGTTGCTGCGTGCGGCTCGCTGGGCGATGGCCTGGCTTCGTGCTGGGCCTTCGTCTAGCGGGCCTCGTCCGATGCTAATTCGTACGATACGCTTCCGATTAAATTCCCGATTCCGGAATTCATTTCCGATACGAACAACATTTAATATTTCCGATTCCGGAATTAATTTCCGTTTCGAACAAATATTTTAATATTTCCGTTTCCGGAATTATTTTCCGATTCCGATAATATTTCCGTTTCTGACAATATTTCCGTTTCCGGCAATATTTCCGATTCCGGCAATATTTCCATTTCCGATAATATTTTCCGATACGTACCATGTTTCCGTTCCCGGCAACATCTACGACTTGGATAATATTTATATTTCCGATACGATCCATATTTCCGTTTCCGGCAATATCATCGTTTCCGGAGTATTCATTTCTTGCCTGTGACGATCTCAGCTCCCACTGAAACCAAGATCCGTCGATTCCGAATATCCATAGATGGAGTATTTAATGCCATTAATTACTTGATCCGTTTACGTACTATTTGTGTGACCCTACGGGTTCATTCAAGAGTAAGCTGTGGATTAATATCATTAATTCCACTTGAACTGAAGCGGCCTCTAGCTAGGCATTCAGCTCACTTGATCTCACTGAATTATTAACTTGTTAATTAATACTGAACCGCATTTATTAGACTTAACATAGAATGCATACTTGGACCAAGGGCATTATTTCCTTCAGTCTCCCAGGGACAAGTGTGCATTTCCTAATTCCTTTGTCGCTCGATGCTTGCTCTTGAACATAAGGTAAGAGTTGTCATCCTTATTATGTCCAAAGGTGTTCCTCGGTTTCAGAGTTCAACTGATCAAATAAACAGATAATCATAGCCTATGATTCATCCGAGCACGGCCATGCATTTCACAGTTTCTAGCTCTCCGAGTGGCCTTGTACAACTTTTAAGCATCTCATCCCGATTTATGGGAGGACAATCCCAATCTTGCGATCTTGAGATTAGACTTCGTTTGATAGGTGATTACCTGAGCGTTGCCTTTATAGCCTCCTTTTACGGTGCGACGGTTGGTCAACGTCAAAGCAACCAGTTCTCAAACAAGTAATCTCAAATCACTCAGGTATTGAGGATTTAGTGTCTAATAATTTTAATGAAATTTACTTATGACAGATTTTCATCTCTTACAGTAAAGTTTCATAGGTCTTGTCCGATACTAGTCTTCCCAAAGTAAGTATCTATGCAAATGATTATGACATTGCCATGTCCACATAGTTCAAGAAACAGAACTACTAGTCATCTTGCATTCTAATCGTCTAACGTTTTCTATGCGTCCAATTTTATAGAAAACTCCGACTAGGGACCATTTTCAACCTTTGAAATTCAAGTTCACTTGATAGACATTTCTTAGTCACAGGACTGGTCCTGACAGTCTATCTTGAATATATCGTCAAATTGAAGGGACTCATCATTTAATAAACCACTAATTAAATGGAAAAATGAATTCTTTTCATTTATTGTGAATGATTAACCAATAATGTTTTACAAAGATTTAAACTCTAAAACTTTAAAACATTAAACAGGGACATCAAAGCCATTCTCCAATATGCTTGATTCACATAGCTGCAGTGTGCGAGTTGTGCTTCGCCTGCGGCAGAGGTTTAGTCAATGGATCTGATATGTTGTCATCAGTTCCAATCTTGTTTATCTCGACTTCTTTTCTTTCAACGAACTCTCGTAGAAGGTGAGATCTACGAAGTACATGCTTGACTCTCTGGTGGTGTCTAGGCTCCTTTGCCTGTGCAATAGCTCCGTTATTATCACAATACAGGGCTATTGGTCCTTTAATGGAGGGGACTACACCAAATTCGCCTATGAACTTCATTAGCCATATAGCTTCCTTTGCTGCTTCATGTGCAGCAATGTACTCCGCTTCAGTTGTAGAATCCGCAATGGTGCTTTGCTTAGCACTTTTCCAGCTTACTGCACCCCCGTTAAGGCAGAAGACAAACCCAGACTGTGATCTGAAATCAGCTTTGTCGGTTTGGAAACTTGCGTCCGTATAGCCTTTAACAATTAATTCATCATCTCCACCATAGACCAGGAAGTCATCCTTGTGCCTTTTCAGGTACTTCAGAATATTCTTGGCAGCAGTCCAATGTGCCTCTCCTGGGTCTGACTGGTATCTGCTCGTAGCACTAAGTGCGTACGCAACATCCGGGCGTGTACATATCATAGCATACATTATTGAACCAATCAATGATGCATATGGAATCCCATTCATTCGTCTATGCTCATTAAGTGTTTTTGGGCACTGAGTCTTGCTTAGAGTTATTCCATGAGACATGGGTAGGTAGCCTCGCTTGGAGTCCGCCATCTTGAACCTATCAAGCACCTTATTGATATAAGTGCTTTGACTAAGTCCAATCATCTTTTTAGATCTATCTCTGTAAATCTTGATGCCCAATATGTACTGTGCTTCTCCTAGATCTTTCATCGAAAAACATTTCCCAAGCCAAATCTTGACAGAGTTCAACATAGGAATGTCATTTCCGATAAGTAATATGTCGTCGACATATAATACTAGGAAAGCAATTTTGCTCCCACTGACCTTCTTGTATACACAAGATTCGTCTGCGTTCTTGATGAAACCAAAGTCACTGACTGCTTCATCAAAACGTATATTCCAGCTCCTGGATGCCTGCTTCAATCCGTAGATTGACTTCTTTAGCTTGCATACCTTTTTAGCATTCTTTGGATCCTCAAAACCTTCAGGCTGTGTTATAAACACAGTTTCTGTTAAAACGCCGTTTAAGAAAGCAGTTTTGACATCCATCTGCCATATTTCGTAATCGTAATATGCAGCGATTGCTAACATTATCCGAATAGACTTTAGCATTGCAACTGGTGAAAAGGTTTCATCGTAATCCACACCGTGGACTTGCCTGTAACCTTTTGCAACCAATCTAGCTTTGAAAACTTCAAGTTTCCCATCCTTGTCCTTTTTCAGTTTGAAAACCCATTTGCTTCCAATGGCTTGGTAGCCATCTGGAAAATCGACCAAATCCCATACTTGGTTTTCAGACATGGAGTCTAATTCGGATTGCATGGCTTCTTGCCATTGCTTGGAGCTAGGGCTCGTCATAGCTTGTTTGTAAGTCGCAGGTTCATCACTTTCAAGTAATAGAACGTCATAGCTCTCGTTCGTCAAAATACCTAAGTACCTTTCTGGTTGAGATCTACATCTTTGCGATCTACGCGGGGTAACATTTCTAGATTGACCATGATTCTCACCAGATTCTTCTAAAGATCTCTGAGTTTCATCCTGAATGTCATCTTGAGCATTCTCTAGAGTTTGTTGTTCGACTCGAATTTCTTCGAGGTCTACTTTTCTCCCACTTGTCATTTTGGAAATGTGATCTTTCTCCAAAAAGACACCATCTCGAGCAACAAACACCTTGTTCTCAGATGTATTGTAGAAGTAATACCCCTTTGTTTCCTTTGGATAGCCCACAAGGATACATTTGTCAGATTTTGGATGAAGTTTGTCTGAAATTAATCGTTTGACGTATATTTCACATCCCAAATCTTCAGAAAAGACACATTTGGAGGCTTTCCAAACCATAATTCATATGGAGTCTTTTCGACAGCTTTAGACGGAGCTCTATTTATAGTGAGTGCAGCTGTATTTAGTGCATGTCCCCAAAATTCTAATGGAAGTTTGGCCTGACCCATCATTGACCTGACCATGTCTAGCAAGGTTATGTTCCTCCGTTCCGACACACCGTTCCATTGTGGTGTTCCAGGAGGAGTCAATTCTGATAGAATTCCACATTCTTTCAGATGGTCATCAAATTCATAGCTCATATATTCACCGCCTCTATCAGACCGCAGTGCCTTAATCTTCTTTCCTAATTGATTCTCTACTTCACTCTGAAATTCCTTGAATTTGTCAAAGGATTCAGACTTATGCTTCATTAGGTAGACATAACCATATCTACTGAAGTCATCAGTGAAAGTGATAAAGTAGCTGAAACCACCTCTAGCATTTGTACTCATTGGTCCACATACATCTGTATGGATTAAACCCAATAGTTCATTTGCTCTTTCTCCAACTTTAGAGAAAGGTTGCTTTGTCATTTTGCCAAGTAAACATGATTCGCATTTACCATAATCCTCTAAGTCAAATGGTTCTAGAATTCCTTCCTTTTGAAGTCTTTCTAAGCGTTTCAAGTTTATATGGCCTAATCGACAATGTCACAGATAGGTGAGATCTGAATCATCCTTTTTGGCCTTTTTGGTATTTATGTTATATACTTGTTTGTCGTGATCTAATAAATAAAGTCCATTGACTAATCTAGCAGATCCATAAAACATCTCTTTAAAATAAAACGAACAACTATTGTCTTTTATTAAAAAGGAAAATCCCTTAGCATCTAAGCAAGAAACTGAAATGATGTTTTTAGTAAGACTTGGAACATGGAAACACTCTTCCAGTTCCAAAACTAGCCCGGAGGGCAACGACAAATAATAAGTTCCTACAGCTAATGCAGCAATCTGTGCTCCATTTCCCACTCGTAGGTCGACTTCACCCTTGCTTAACTTTCTACTTCTTCTTAGTCCCTGTGGATTGGAACATAAGTGTGAGCCACAACCTGTATCTAATACCCAAGAAGTTGAATTAGCAAGTATACAGTCTATAACGAAAATACCTGAAGATGGAACGACTGTTCCGTTCTTCTGATCTTCCTTTAGCTTCAAGCAATCTCTCTTCCAATGCCCCTTCTTCTTGCAGTAGAAGCATTCGGATTCAGAAGTGGGTTGACTGACCTTCCTCTTTACAGATTTGGCGCCAGTTTTCTTAGTTGGGCTGGCCTTGTTGCTGAAGGAAATAATGCCCTTGGTCCAAGTATGCATTCTATGTTAAGTCTAATAAATGCGGTTCAGTATTAATTAACAAGTTAATAATTCAGTGAGATCAAGTGAACTGAATGCCTAGCTAGAGGCCGCTTCAGTTCAAGTGAAATTAATGATATTAATCCACAGCTTACTCTTGACTGAACCCGTAGGGTCACACAAATAGTACGTAAACGGATCAAGTATTTAATGGCATTAGATACTCCATCTATGGATATTCGGAATCGACGGATCTTGGTTTCAGTGGGAGCTGAGATCGTCACAGGCAAGAAATGAATACTCCGGAAACGATGATATTGCCGGAAACGGAAATATGGATCGTATCGGAAATATAAATATTATCCAAGTCGTAGATGTTGCCGGAAACGGAAACATGGTACGTATCGGAAAATATTATCGGAAATGGAAATATTGCCAGAATCGAAAATATTGCCGGAAACGGAAATATTGTCAGAATCGGAAATATTATCGGAATCGGAAAATAATTCCGGAAACGGAAATATTAAATATTTGTTCGAAACGGAAATTGATTCCGGAATCGGAAATATTAAATATTGTTCGTATCGGAAATGAATTCCGGAACCAGGAATTTAATCGGAAGCGTATCGTACGAATTAGCATCGGACGAGGCCTGCCGGACGAAGGCCCAACACGAAGTCGGGCCATCGCCCAGCAAGCCAAACGCGCGCCACAAGCCCAGCCAAGGCAGCGCCCAGGCCCACCGCAAGGCAGGCCCAGCGCGCGCCAACGCCACGGCTGCGTGGGCCTCGTGGCGTGGGCTGCTGCTCGCACGCACGCGCATGGGCGGCCCTCGTGGCTGCCGTGTGTGTGTGTGTTTGTGTTCATGCACGATTCCTAAAGCTATTAGGATTTGGTATATGATTAAATTCCTATTCCTAAAAGGATAAATTAATTAATTAGAGTTCTTATAGGATTCTAAGTTTAATTAATTCGTATCCTACTAGGATTCCAATTCCCTTTCCATAACTCTATAAATACGTGCCTAGGGTCACATATTTTGAGAGATTAATTCAAGTATTCAAAGTGAGTTTTTGAGAGAAAAATTCAGTCATATTTCTTACCTAAGAGTGCCGAAAATTTTAGTACCTTAAGGGCGATTCTAGTTGGTCAATCTTAAGGCGGATCCGGACGTGCTGTGGACTATCTACGGAGGGACGACACTTGGAGTCCTAAAGACTTGTTCTTGTTCGGTTCGGGCGCAGCTAGGGAAGGCACGCAACAAAGAGTATGCATCTAAACTATGCTATATGATTATGTGTAAATAATATGTATTCCTGGCTTAATGGTTGTTTCTGCATGATTTATGAATTGTCATATGTATCATAACCTAACAGTGGTATCACGAGCCTCTTATTATTTTCATAATCTAAATTGCATGAACATGGTTAAATATTACAAATTTGCAAGAATTAAAAGGGGTGATTAATTTTCGTAATTGTTAATTAATTGCAAATTGCGTTTATTTAATTATACGTACGCAGTTTTTCGGCAGTTTCTTCGTTACTCATCCAAATCGAGTGATTTTTGTGTCAATTCCGCATGTAAAAGGCATTCTAAAATTTTGACAAAAATAGTGTTTTTCTGCCGAACCCAGAATTCTCAAATTCGAAGCCTAACTATGACTTTTCGAAGGTTTTAGTTTTTCGAATGCAAAATTTCGTAAATTTAAAATGTTAAATTAAATATTTGCGATTCTTGTTGATAAATCTTGAATTTTTGATTGACCTACTGTATATGTTTAACAAGTTTGAATGCCTAGCCTTGTTAATTATGCAATCTAATTTGTAATTATGATTAATTTGTTGAAAATTAGAATAATTTAGAATTAATTTGATTTTCATAATTAATTATAATTTAATTAGAAACCTATGATTAAAAACCACCATAAAAATTGTAAATTTATGATAAATTTTAAATTTTATGACCTAGGCTTGAATCCATGATAATCGGAAATCAATTGAATAATAAATTTTCGATTTTTCGCCCTAAAATTATGAAATTAATATTATTTATTAATTTGTCATTAATTTTAAATAAAAATTTTAAATTTTTATGCGATTCGTTCATATAACTTGCACGCACAAACCAATGGACGCTTCGTGTTACCCTTAAGGGGTGTTGTATAGTGCGGGCATGCGACGACGAGCAAGGGAGCTCGTCGCCCGTGCGGCACGAATGCAATGAGCAAGGGCATGGTGCACGAGCACAAGGCAGCAACCCTGCCTTGTGTCGTGTGCCACGAGCTATGGATGAATGGGCATGGGCGAAGGCAAGGCATGGCAGTCGCGTGTGGGCAGCAAGCGAGCTGCGCCACAACGCGCACTGCCTCGCGCGCAGCGAGCGCAAGCTCGCGTGCCACGAGCGCTGCGCCCAGCGCTGATCGCGCGCAGCGCGCAATTGCTCGCGCACAGCGAGCGATGGCTCGCGTGCATCAAGCGCTGGAGCGCGCGCAGCAAGCGCTGGTGAGCGCGCACAGCGAGCGATGCCTCGCGTGCGTCGAGCGCTGGCGCGCGCGCAGCGAGCACCACTTGTGCGATGGCTTGCGATGGGAGATGCAGCAGCTATGCGACGAGCGCATGGGCTGCGCGCACATGGCCAGCGATGGCTGTGTGCGTGCGGCCCATGGGTGTGCGATGCGTAGGGTGTTTGCGTTGCGATTAGATCGTTTTGAATGTTTAATTTGAAATTTTTCAGTTTACGTAATTTTAATTAATTTTAAAATTAATAATTTAAATTATTTTCTTGGATTTTCATTTTGAATATTGTAATTATAATAAATTTTATTTATTCTAATTATTTTACTAAAATTAAAATCATGAATTAATTTAAATACGACTGAAATTAAATTAAACTTTTTGGATTCAATTATAAATTTATATGAGCTTTAAATTTTAATTAAATTTGTATGTTTCCGGTTAGACTTGAAATACATTTTTATGTTTAAAATTAGTAAAGCATATGAATTTATTGGTTTAAGTGGGAGCCCTTTTAGTCATAAAACTCTTGATTAGGTCTACAAATCCTTAAGGTTAAAACAACTTGATTAGAATTAATAAGGACTGAATAATTGGTAGATTATTAGTGCCCTTGATTAATTGCTGCAAATGTTTACGTGATGCATAATGTGTTTTACTAACCAGCTATGTGGGCCATTCATGATAATGAATGGGTGAATGGTATATATTGTATATGTACTGTTTTGCAGGTTATGAAGTGACTAGTATGGCCCAAATAGGATAGAAAATATGGTCTGCGTACCATTAATTTGAATGTAATTGGTCTAAAGTACCAAAGTTATTTTTCAATTCAAATATGGTCTGCGTACCATCAAATAGTTGTAATTAGTTATAGCTTATCCTATTTGAAGAAAATGGTGCCTCCCACGGAGATTTTCAAGACGGACTTTGAAGTCAAAGCTTCAAGATGAAGTCGGGCCATACTAGATCACATTTATCTTATGCATGTTTTAAGTTATTTATTGCTTTTAAATATGTCTTAAAATGCATGAGATCAAAAGCTTGATTATGTTGCATGATTAAGGATTTTAGTTCACTTAAAATCTAACCAACATAGTAAGAGCCTTAAGTTCCAAACTTAAAAAAATTGAGTTATAAGGTGCCATGCCAAAATATACACTTGCTTGGATATCCTTTACATCAATCTAGTAATAGTTTTCGCTCAGCGAGGTGTTACTTATTGGTCCTAAAGGGGCAAGGTACACAAATAATTGTGAGTACATGTTAGTTTTGGTGAAACTCAACGATATAAGTAAGGAGTCCTTTTATGTCGTGGCAAAATCGATAGGTTTACCTAATAAGTTCTTAGACTTACCTATCAACCAAGAATAGTTTCTAGACTATTAGCAAAAGGCTTTTGCTTACCTAAGATGTTTTAGGATTAAGTCGACAAACTGTGCTTAGTTCTTCAATGATTTTAGGATCTTGGAATCATTTTATTCACACCTGCCGGAACACATAACTTGAATAAAATTCTTAATAAACATTGAATTATGCATGTATGCTAGAATTTAAGTTTATTAAGAGAAACTGTGAATGGTTATTTATTTGTTTATTCTTTTCAATTGTAGTTTTTAATATGGCAAACAACAATTCATTCAACATTCGATCAATTCTCGAAAAGGAGAGGTTGAACGGGAAAAACTTCCTTGACTGGCAAAGGAACTTGCAAATAGTTCTTATGCAGGAAGGAAAGGAGTACGTCCTAGAAGAGGCGATGCCCGAAGCCACGGGCGACGGGGTCACTCAGGCAGCCCTCAATCGTTGGATTGATGCCAACAAGGATGTGAAATGTCTAATGCTCGCCACCATGAGTGCGGATCTACAGAAAACGTTCATCAACTCAGATGCTTTCACAATCATCAGTGAGTTGAAGAACATGTTCCAAGATCTGGCTCGAGTCGAAAGATTCGAGACTCATAGGCAAATTCTTGAGACCAAGCTTAAGAAAGGCGAGCCCGTAAGTCCACATGTTCTCAAAATGATTGGACTCATTGAGAATATGAGTCGGCTGGATCAGCAATTTTCTCAGGAAATGGCTATAGACACCATCCTCCATTCTCTTCATAGCGGGTATGATCAGTTCAAACTGAACTACAGTATGAATAGTCTGGACAAAACGCTCACTGAGCTTCACGGTATGCTGAAGACCGCTGAAAAGACGCTCAAAAGTGATAAGCAGGATGTGCTTATGGTGCGTGGGGGCAAGTTCAAGAAATCTGGAAAGAAGAGGAATGCTAAGAAAGGTGGCAACAAGGCCAGCCCAACTAAGCAAACTGGCGCCAAATCTGTAAAGAGGAAGGTCAGTCAACCCACTTCTGAATCCGAATGCTTCTACTGCAAGAAGAAGGGGCATTGGAAGAGAGATTGCTTGAAGCTAAAGGAAGATCAGAAGAACGGAACAGTCGTTCCATCTTCAGGTATTTTCGTTATAGACTGTATACTTGCTAATTCAACTTCTTGGGTATTAGATACAGGTTGTGGCTCACACTTATGTTCCAATCCACAGGGACTAAGAAGAAGTAGAAAGTTAAGCAAGGGTGAAGTCGACCTACGAGTGGGAAATGGAGCACGGATTGCTGCATTAGCTGTAGGAACTTACTATTTGTCGTTGCCCTCCGGGCAAGTTTTGGAACTGGAAGAATGTTTCCATGTTCCAAGTCTTACTAAAAACATCATTTCAGTTTCTTGCTTAGATGCTAAGGGATTTTCCTTTTTAATAAAAGACAATAGTTGTTCGTTTTATTTTAAAGAGATGTTTTATAGATCTGCTAGATTAGTCAATGGACTTTATTTATTAGATCACGACAAACAAGTATATAACATAAATACCAAAAAGGCCAAAAAGAATGATTCAGATCTCACCTATCTGTGGCATTGTCGATTAGGCCATATAAACTTGAAACGCTTAGAAAGACTTCAAAAGGAAGGAATTCTAGAACCATTTGACTTAGAGGATTATGGTAAATGCGAATCATGTTTACTTGGCAAAATGACAAAGCAACCTTTCTCTAAAGTTGGAGAAAGAGCAAATGAACTATTGGGTTTAATCCATACAGATGTATGTGGACCAATGAGTACAAATGCTAGAGGTGGTTTCAGCTACTTTATCACTTTCACTGATGACTTCAGTAGGTATGGTTATGTCTACCTAATGAAGCATAAGTCTGAATCCTTTGACAAATTCAAGGAATTTCAGAGTGAAGTAGAGAATCAATTAGGCAAGAAGATTAAGGCACTGCGGTCTGATAGAGGCGGTGAATATCTGAGCTATGAATTTGATGACCATCTGAAAGAATGTGGAATTCTATCAGAATTGACTCCTCCTGGAACACCACAATGGAACGGTGTGTCGGAACGGAGGAACAGAACCTTGCTAGACATGGTCAGGTCAATGATGTGTCAGGCCGAACTTCCATTAGAATTTTGGGGACATGCACTAAATACAGCTGCACTCACTATAAATAGAGCTCCGTCTAAAGCTGTCGAAAAGACTCCATACGAATTATGGTTTGGAAAGCCTCCAAATGTGTCTTTTCTTAAGATTTGGGGATGTGAAGTATACGTCAAACGATTAATTTCAGACAAACTTCATCCAAAATCTGACAAATGTATCCTTGTGGGCTATCCAAAGGAAACAAAGGGGTATTACTTCTACAATACATCTGAGAACAAATTGTTTGTTGCTCGAGATGGTGTCTTTTTGGAGAAAGATCACATTTCCAAAATGACAAGTGGGAGAAAAGTAGACCTCGAAGAAATTCGAGTCGAACAACAAACTCTAGAGAATGCTCAAGATGACATTCAAGATGAAACTCAGAGATCTTTAGAAGAATCTGGTGAGAATCATGGTCAATCTAGAAATGTTACCCCGCGTAGATCGCAAAGATATAGATCTCAACCGGAAAGGTACTTAGGTATTTTGACGAACGAGAGCTATGACGTTCTATTACTTGAAAGTGATGAACCTGCGACTTACAAACAAGCTATGACGAGCCCTAGCTCCAAGCAATGGCAAGAAGCCATGCAATCTGAATTAGACTCCATGTCTGAAAACCAAGTATGGGATTTGGTCGATTTGCCAGATGGCTACCAGGCCATTGGAAGCAAATGGGTTTTCAAACTGAAAAAGGACAAGGATGGGAAACTTGAAGTTTTCAAAGCTAGATTGGTTGCAAAAGGTTACAGGCAAGTCCACGGTGTGGATTACGATAAAACCTTTTCACCAGTTGCAATGCTAAAGTCTATTCGGATAATGTTAGCAATCGCTGCATATTACGATTACGAAATATGGCAGATGGATGTCAAAACTGCTTTCTTAAACGGCGTTTTAACAGAAACTGTGTTTATGACACAGCTTGAAGGTTTTGAGGATCCAAAGAATGCTAAAAAGGTATGCAAGCTAAAGAAGTCAATCTACGGATTGAAGCAGGCATCCAGGAGCTGGAATATACGTTTTGATGAAGCAGTCAGTGACTTTGGTTTCATCAAGAACGCAGACGAATCTTGTGTATACAAGAAGGTCAGTGGGAGCAAAATTGCTTTCCTAGTATTATATGTCGACGACATATTACTTATCGGAAATGACATTCCTATGTTGAACTCTATCAAGATTTGGCTTGGGAAATGTTTTTCGATGAAGGATCTAGGAGAAGCACAGTACATATTGGGCATCAAGATTTACAGAGATAGATCTAAAAGGATGATTGGACTTAGTCAAAGCACTTATATCAATAAGGTGCTTGATAGGTTCAAGATGGCGGACTCCAAGCGAGGCTACCTACCCATGTCTCATGGAATGACTCTAAGCAAGACTCAGTGCCCAAAAACACTTGATGAGCGTAGACGAATGAATGGGATTCCATATGCATCATTGATTGGTTCAATAATGTATGCTATGATATGTACACGCCCGGATGTTGCGTACGCACTCAATGCTACAAGCAGATACCAGTCAGACCCAGGAGAGGCGCATTGGACTGCTGCCAAGAACATTCTGAAGTACCTGAAAAGGCACAAAGATGACTTCCTGGTCTATGGTGGAGATGATGAATTAATTGTTAAAGGCTATACGGACGCAAGTTTCCAAACCGACAAAGATGATTTCAGATCACAGTCTGGGTTTGTCTTCTGCCTCAACGGAGGAGCAGTAAGTTGGAAAAGTGCTAAGCAAAGCACCATTGCGGATTCTACAACTGAAGCGGAGTACATTGCTGCACATGAAGCAGCAAAGGAAGCTATATGGCTAAGGAAGTTCATAGGTGAACTTGGTGTAGTCCCCTCCATTAAAGGACCAATAGCCCTGTATTGTGACAATAACGGAGCTATTGCACAGGCAAAAGAGCCTATACACCACCAGAGAGTCAAGCATGTACTTCGTAGATTTCACCTTCTACGAGAGTTCGTTGAAAGAAAAGAAGTCGAGATAAACAAAATTGGAACTGATGACAACATATCAGATCCATTGACTAAACCTCTGCCGCAGGCGAAGCACAACTCGCACACTGTAGCTATGGGAATCAAGCATATTGGAGAATGGCTTTGATGTCTCTGTTTAATGTTTTAAAGTTTTAGAGTTTAAATCTTTGTAAAACATTATTGGTTAATCATTCACAATAAATGAAAAGAATTCATTTTTCCATTTAATTTGTGGTTTATTAAATGATGAGTCCCTTCAATTTGACGATATATTCAAGATAGATTGTCAGAACCAGTCATGTGACTAAGAAATGTCTATCAAGTGAACTTGAATGTCAAAGGTTGAAAATGGTCCCTAGTCGGAGTTTTCTATAAAATTGGACGCATAGAAAACGTTAGACGATTAGAATGCAAGATGACTAGTAGTTCTGTTTCTTGAACTATGTGGACATGGCAATGTCATAATCATTTGCATAGATACTTACTTTGGGAAGACTAGTATCGGACAAGACCTATGAAACTTTACTGTAAGAGATGAAATCTGTCATAAGTAAATTTCATTAAATTATTAGACACTAAATCCTCAATACCTGAGTGATTTGAGATTACTTGTTTGAGAACTGGTTGCTTTGACGTTGACCAACCGTCGCACCGTAAAAGGAGGCTATAAAGGCAACGCTCAGGTAATCACCTATCAAACGAAGTCTAATCTCAAGATCGCAAGATTGGGATTGTCCTCCCATAAATCGGGATGAGATGCTTAAAAGTTGTACAAGGCCACTCGGAGAGCTAGAAACTGTGAAATGCATGGCCGTGCTCGGATGAATCATAGGCTATGATTATCTGTTTATTTGATCAGTTGAACTCTGAAACCGAGGAACACCTTTGGACATAATAAGGATGACAACTCTTACCTTATGTTCAAGAGCAAGCATCGAGCGACAAAGGAATTAGGAAATGCACACTTGTCCCTGGGAGACTGAAGGAAATAATGCCCTTGGTCCAAGTATGCATTCTATGTTAAGTCTAATAAATGCGGTTCAGTATTAATTAACAAGTTAATAATTCAGTGAGATCAAGTGAACTGAATGCCTAGCTAGAGGCCGCTTCAGTTCAAGTGGAATTAATGATATTAATCCACAGCTTACTCTTGACTGAACCCGTAGGGTCACACAAATAGTACGTAAACGGATCAAGTATTTAATGGCATTAGATACTCCATCTATGGATATTCGGAATCGACGGATCTTGGTTTCAGTGGGAGCTGAGATCGTCACAAGCAAGAAATGAATACTCCGGAAACGATGATATTGCCGGAAACGGAAATATGGATCGTATCGGAAATATAAATATTATCCAAGTCGTAGATGTTGCCGGAAACGGAAACATGGTACGTATCGGAAAATATTATCGGAAATGGAAATATTGCCAGAATCGAAAATATTGCCGGAAACGGAAATATTGTCAGAATCGGAAATATTATCGGAATCGGAAAATAATTCCGGAAACGGAAATATTAAATATTTGTTCGAAACGGAAATTGATTCCGGAATCGGAAATATTAAATATTGTTCGTATCGGAAATGAATTCCGGAACCAGGAATTTAATCGGAAGCGTATCGTACGAATTAGCATCGGACGAGGCCTGCCGGACGAAGGCCCAGCACGAAGTCGGGCCATCGCCCAGCAAGCCAAACGCGCGCCACAAGCCCAGCCAAGGCAGCGCCCAGGCCCACCGCAAGGCAGGCCCAGCGCGCGCCAAGGCCACGGCTGCGTGGGCCTCGTGGCGTGGGCTGCTGCTCGCACGCACGCGCATGGGCGGCCCTCGTGGCTGCCGTGTGTGTGTGTGTTTGTGTTCATGCACGATTCCTAAAGCTATTAGGATTTGGTATATGATTAAATTCCTATTCCTAAAAGGATAAATTAATTAATTAGAGTTCTTATAGGATTCTAAGTTTAATTAATTCGTATCCTACTAGGATTCCAATTCCCTTTCCACAACTCTATAAATACGTGCCTAGGGTCACATATTTTGAGAGATTAATTCAAGTATTCAAAGTGAGTTTTTGAGAGAAAAATTCAGTCATATTTCTTACCTAAGAGTGCCGAAAATTTTAGTACCTTAAGGGCGATTCTAGTTGGTCAATCTTAAGGCGGATCCGGACGTGCTGTGGACTATCTACGGAGGGACGACACTTGGAGTCCTAAAGACTTGTTCTTGTTCGGTTCGGGCGCAGCTAGGGAAGGCACGTAACAAAGAGTATGCATCTAAACTATGCTATATGATTATGTGTAAATAATATGTATTCCTGGCTTAATGGTTGTTTCCGCATGATTTATGAATTGTCATATGTATCATAACCTAACAGTTGCCACCTTTCTTAGCATTCCTCTTCTTTCCAGATTTCTTGAACTTGCCCCCACGCACCATAAGCACATCCTGCTTATCACTTTTGAGCGTCTTTTCAGCGGTCTTCAGCATACCGTGAAGCTCAGTGAGCGTTTTGTCCAGACTATTCATACTGTAGTTCAGTTTGAACTGATCATACCCGCTATGAAGAGAATGGAGGATGGTGTCTATAGCCATTTCCTGAGAAAATTGCTGATCCAGCCGACTCATATTCTCAATGAGTCCAATCATTTTGAGAACATGTGGACTTACGGGCTCGCCTTTCTTAAGCTTGGTCTCAAGAATTTGCCTATGAGTCTCGAATCTTTCGACTCGAGCCAGATCTTGGAACATGTTCTTCAACTCACTGATGATTGTGAAAGCATCTGAGTTGATGAACGTTTTCTGCAGATCTGCACTCATGGTGGCGAGCATTAGACATTTCACATCCTTGTTGGCATCAATCCAACGATTGAGGGCTGCCTGAGTGACCCCGTCGCCTGCGGCTTCGGGCATCGCCTCTTCTAGGACATACTCCTTTTCTTCCTGCATAAGAACTATTTGCAAGTTCCTTTGCCAGTCAAGGAAGTTTTTCCCGTTCAACTTCTCCTTTTCGAGAATTGATCGAATGTTGAATGAATTGTTGTTTGCCATATTTAAAACTACAATTGAAAAGAATAAACAAATAAATAACCATTCACAGTTTCTCTTAACAAACTTAAATTCTAGCATTTTGTTTGCCATAATTCAATGTTCATTAAGCATTTTATTCAAGTTATGTGTTCAGGCAGGTGTGAATAAAATGATTCCAAGATCCTAAAATCATTGAAGAACTAAGCACAGTTTGTCGACTTAATCCTAAAACATCTTAGGTAAGCAAAAGCCTTTTGCTAATAGTCTAGAAACTATTCTTGGTTGATAGGTACGTCTAAGAACTTATTAGGTAAACCTATCGATTTTGCCACGACATAAAAGGACTCCTTACTTATATCGTTGAGTTTCACCAAAACTAACATGTACTCACAATTATTTGTGTACCTTGCCCCTTTAGGACCAATAAGTAACACCTCGCTGAGCGAAAACTATTACTAGATTGATGTAAAGGATATCCAAGCAAGTGTATATTTTGGCATGGCACCTTTTAACTCAATTTTTAAGTTTGGAACTTAAGGCTCTTACTATGTTGGTTAGATTTTAAGTGAACTAAAATCCTTAATCATGCAACATAATCAAGCTTTTGATCTCATGCATTTTAAGACATATTTAAAAGCAATAAATAACTTAAAACATGCATAAGATAAATGTGATCTAGTATGGCCCGACTTCATCTTGAAGCTTTAACTTCAAACTCCGTCTTGAAAATCTCCGTGGGAGGCACCATTTTCTTCAAATAGAATAAGCTATAATTAAAACTAATTACAACTATTTGATGGTACGCAGACCATATTTGAATTGAAAAACAACTTTGGTACTTTAGACCAATTACATTCAAATTAATGGTACGCAGACCATATTTTCTATCCTATTTGGGCCATACTAGTCACTTCATAACCTGCAAAACAGTACATATACAATATATACCATTCACCCATTCATTATCATGAATGGCCCACATAGCTGGTTAGTAAAACACATTATGCATCACGTAAACATTTGCAGCAATTAATCAAGGGCACCAATAATCTACCAATTATTCAGTCCTTATTAATTCTAATCAAGTTGTTTTAACCTTAAGGATTTGTAGACCTAATCAAGAGTTTATGACTAAAAAGGGCTCCCACTTAAACCAATAAATTCATATTCTTTACTAATTTTAAACATAAAAATGTATTTCTAGTCTAACCGGAAACATACAAATTTAATTAAAATTTAAAGCTCATATAAATTTATAATTGAATCCAAAAAGTTTAATTTAATTTCAGTCGTATTTAAATTAATTCATGATTTTAATTTTAGTAAAATAATTAGAATAAATAAAATTTATTATAATTACAATATTCAAAATTAAAATCCAAGAAAATAATTTAAATTATTAATTTTAAAATTAATTAAAATTACGTAAACTGAAAATTTCAAATTAAAATTTTAAAACGATCTAATCGCAACACAACAATCCCACGCAACGCACGCCCATGGGCCACACGCACACAGCCATCGCTGGCCATGTGCACGCAGCCCATGCGCTGCCTCGCATTGCTGCTGCTCACCATCGCAAGGCATCACGCGAGCTGGTGCTCGCTGCGCGCGCCAGCGCTCGACGCACGAGCATGCTGCCGCAGCCCATCGCTGGGCGCAGCGCTCGTCGCACGTCGCAACACGCACCCGCACGCCATCGCTGGGCGCAGCGCTCGTCGCACGCACAATAGCGCTCGCACACCATCGCTAGGCGCAGCGCTCGTCGTACGCACAACAGCGCTCGCTGCGCGCGAGCGATCGATGCTTGGCGCAGCACTCGTGGCACGCGAGCTTATGCTCGCTGCGCGCGAGGCTCCGCACGCTTGCGCGAGGCAGTGCGCGCTGTGGCGCAGCTCGCTTGCTGCCCACACGCGACTGCTCGTGCCTTGCTCTCGCCCTCGCCCATTCGCCCATTGCACACAGCCCACGACACAAGGCAGGGCTGCTGCCTTGTGCTCGTGCACCATGGCCTTGCTCGTTGCATTCGTACCGCATGGGCGACGAGCTCCCTTGCTCGTCGTCACATGCCCGCACTATACAACACCCCTTAAGGGTAACACGTAGCGTCCATTGCTTTGTGCGTGCAAGTTATATGAGCGAATCGCATAAAAATTTAAAATTTATATTCAAAATTAATGACAAATTAATAAATAATATTAATTTCATAATTTTAGGGCGAAAAATCGAAAATTTATTATTCAATTGATTTCCGATTAACATGGATTCAAGTCTAGGTCATAAAAAATTTAAAATTTAACATAAATTTACAATTTTATGGTGGTTTTTAATCATAGGTATCTAATTAAATTATAACTAATTATGAAAATCAAATTAATTCTAAATTATTCCAATTTTCAACAAATTAATCATAATTACAAATTAGATTGCATAATTAACAAGGCTAGGCATTCAAACTTGTTAAACATATACAGTAGGTCAATCAAAAATTCAAGATTTATCAACAAGAATCGCAAATATTTAATTTAACATCTTAAATTTACGAAATTTTGCATTCGAAAAACTAAAACCTCCGAAAAGTCATAGTTAGGCTTCGAATTTGAGAATTCTGGGTTCGGCCGAAAAATATTAATTTTGTCAAAATTTTAGAATGCCTTTACATGCGGAATTGACACAAAAATCACTCGATTTGGATGAGTAACGAAGAAACTGCCGAAAAACTGCGTACATATAATTAAATAAACGCAATTTGCAATTAATTAACAATTACGAAAATTAATCACCCCTTTTAATTCTTGCAAATTTGTAATATTTAACCATGTTCATGCAATTTAGATTATGAAAATAATAAGAGGCTCGTGATACCACTGTTAGGTTATGATACATATGACAATTCATAAATCATGCGGAAAAACCATAAAGCCAGGAAAACATATTATTTACACATAATCATTTAGCATAGTTTAGATGCATACTCTTTGTTGCGTGCCTTCCCTAGCTGCGCCCGAACCAAACAAGAACAAGTCTTTAGGACTCCAAGTGTCGTCCCTCCGTAGATAGTCCACAGCACGTCCGGATCCGCCTTAAGATTGACCAACTAGAATCGCCCTTAAGGTACTACTTATTTTCGGCTAAATGGGAAAGAGTTATGGCTGATTTTTCTGCTTAAAAATCCTAGCTTTGAATACTTGAAAACTTATGTATAAATAATGACCCTAGGCCCTTATTTATAGAGGTATGGAAAAGGAATTGTAATCCTACTAGGATGTGGATTTGTTAATTAGAACTTTTTTAGGACTCTAAATAACAAAGCAATTCTAATAAGATTAGGATTTTAATCTTCGCACGAATCCTAATAGAATTAGGATTTCCCGCACACGCATCGTACAAGCCGTGCACCCGCGCAGGCCTTGCGGCCCACGACAAGCGCACAGCCCATGTGCGGTGCTGCGTGCGCGCGCGCGCCCTTGGCTGGGCCTGGCCTTGCGCTGGGCCTGGTCGAGGCGTGCGTTGTTGCGTGCGGCTCGCTGGGCGATGGCCTGGCTTCGTGCTGGGCCTTCGTCTAGCGGGCCTCGTCCGATGCTAATTCGTACGATACGCTTCCGATTAAATTCCCGATTCCGGAATTCATTTCCGATACGAACAACATTTAATATTTCCGATTCCGGAATTAATTTCCGTTTCGAACAAATATTTTAATATTTCCGTTTCCGGAATTATTTTCGGATTCCGATAATATTTCCGTTTCTGACAATATTTCCGTTTCCGGCAATATTTCCGATTCCGGCAATATTTCCATTTCCGATAATATTTTCCGATACGTACCATGTTTCCGTTTCCGGCAACATCTACGACTTGGATAATATTTATATTTCCGATACGATCCATATTTCCGTTTCCGACAATATCATCGTTTCCGGAGTATTCATTTCTTGCCTGTGACGATCTCAGCTCCAACTGAAACCAAGATCCGTCGATTCCGAATATCCATAGATGGAGTATTTAATGCCATTAAATACTTGATCCGTTTACGTACTATTTGTGTGACCCTACGGGTTCAGTCAAGAGTAAGCTGTGGATTAATATCATTAATTCCACTTGAACTGAAGCGGCCTCTAGCTAGGCATTCAGCTCACTTGATCTCACTGAATTATTAACTTGTTAATTAATACTGAACCGCACTTATTAGACTTAACATAGAATTCATACTTGGACCAAGGGCATTATTTCCTTCAGGGCTCCACCTCCACCTCTGTTTTGGAGGGGTTGGTTCATGGCGACCCGTGCTCCGAAGTTCTTTTAAAAAGGATTCCTTTGGAGGTTCGGGAGACTATGGCCCGCTACGCTCGCCCTGCTGTCTTGGGTGAAGACCCTGCTGCCCATGCGACCTCCATGATTGGCCCCGAGGCGGCCCATGAGAACTTGCTGCGCGGGGTCCCGCAGTTTCGTGTTCCCGGAGAGGTGTCGAACCATCCCACCAAGATGGCTTAGTACCATCTCAACGAGGTAATTTATACTTTGCTTATTTTTTCCTATTGCTTTTCCTTCTTTTGTTTTTGTCGTCAGCTAAGTTCGTTTCCTCTTTTAGGTCGCCTATTGGAGCTCTTTATCTGCTGTATGCCAATCTCATGATGAGAGAAGGCTCCAGAGGTTCGAGGCACTCTACGCTCGGGACATTCCCAACCTTGACCAAAAGTTCAGTTTGGTCGTTGCGAAGGCAAGGGAGGAGGTTGCCGAATTCACCAAGGAAGGGGGGAATGCCCTGATGGAGATTGGAAAGGAGGTTGGCATTCTCGCTTTCCAAGTAGAGGAGGACGCTGAGAGGTACAAGGCCGAGTCGAAGAAGCATGCTGCTGAGAAGGCCGACCTGGAGAGCAAGCTCCAAGGTAAAGACACCACGATTGTCGGTCTTCGGGACAGCAACATGAAGCTTCAGGCCTCTGTCGACCGAGTTCCTATTCTCGAGGATGACATCAAGCGTCTGAAGGAGCAGGTTCGTGAGCTTGAGCAGAGGGGCTCCAACATGTACACTGTCGAGCAGTGTCAAGACATGTACTGGGAGGGGATCCTCGGCTGCCGCAGGATGTTCGCCAAGAACATGCCTGACTTCAAGTGGGCGGAGAATGTGCCCAAGTGGCTCGCAGCCGAGGACAACCAAGTGGAGTGCCAAGCTGACAGGGATGACGCTGCCAAAGCTCAGGAGGCAGCTGCTAAGGAGGCGCAAGCTCGGAAGGTTGCTTCGAAAGGTGACACCACTGCTGGTGGTGCTTCCCAAGCTACTCCTCAGGGGCCTGCTGGTGAAGTCCCTTAGGAACTCGGGCAGCCGTCTTCTTCAGAGTCGGTTGGCTCCAGTTGAGGGTCTCCGAACTTGTGCTTAACACTCTCCCCTTTTGCCTCGGCTCTGCGTTGTACTTTAATAATTTCTTTTTTTTGCTTTCCTAGTACTTCGGTAGGCCGACATTTTGTCTGTTGATGGCTGCCGATTTAGCTTTTTTAAGTCATGCTTTCAATTTTTGAGGATTCCTCGGTTTGATCCGAGCTTTAGTTGGTGTAATCGTATTTGCTCCCTAAATGTTGAATGAAAATGACTTCGCTGTTTCGTTTTATCTCTTTTGCACTTCCGAAGTATTTAACTTGTTTAGGGATCCCTGAATTCTGTTCGCATCCGCGGATCTCTCTTAGTCTTTCCGAGATCCTCAGATCTATGGATCTGTTAAGAGACTCGTTCTTCCGTTGACTTTATCAGGGCCTTGCTGAAGAGCATGATGGCTTTGGGATCTTCAAGGTCTAAACATTTGTTTAGAGTCTGCTTTTGAGCTCTTTATTGTTAGTAGATATGTCTAGAGTCTGCTTTTGAGCTCATCAGATCCGTGGATCTGTTGAGTCTTCTTTTGAGCTCTTTGAAGTTTGACGTTAGAGTCTGCTTTTGAGCTCTTCAGATCCGTAGATCTGTTGAGAGTCTGCTTTTGAGCTCTTTATCGTTTGTAGACATGTCTAGAGTCTTCTTTTGAGCTCTTTCAATGTCTACTTCCGCTCTTCCGAGTTCTTGTGGTTCGAAAACCTGGGCAAGAAATCGCAAGTCTCTCTTAGTTATGACTTTCGGGAATCCGTGGATCTGAGCCGTACTCGTTATAACTGTATTCGAGAGACTTTGTTGCGAACGGAGTATCCCTGGGTACCGCGAATCGGAGGTTCTGGACGGTGCCTTGCGGGTCGTTTTTGAGTTAGCTATTTCTTGGGCCTTTGGAACCCAAGGAATGGCTACTTCGGGTTGATTTTAGCTTCGGATTAATCAGATCCGAAGTTGCATGCATAAAGACATAGTGATAGAATAAAAAGACATAAGGGTATGTTTAATGAAACACATGGTGCCAGTGGCTTTCCTCTTCTTATTAAACGACTTACTTGGATTACAAAAGGAAGTAAGTTAGATCATACAAAATATTTCTTGAGAACATCGGCATTCCAATGGTTCTTCAAGATCGTTCCATCTAACTGTTTAAGCATAAAGGTGCCAGTCCTCTTTTCAGAGTGGATGATGTATGGTCCTTCCCATGTTGCCGAGAGTTTCCCGTGGATCTTTCCCTTCTGAACTGCAGCAGCGTTTCTGAGCACTAGGTCACCGACCTTTAGAGGTCTGGCAATGACTCTTCGGTTGTAGTGCTTGCTGACTCTTTGCTGATACGCTGCGTTCAGAGTTCTGGCTTCGTCCCGAGCTTCATCTAGTAGATCCAATAATTTGGACAGAAGTTGGTCGTTGCTTTGACCATGGACTCCATCATACCTGTTGTATGCCTGGACCCTTAAGCTTTCTGTTCCGATCTCTACAGGGATGACAGCCTCGGAACCGTAAACCAAGTGGAAGGGCGTTTGTCCTGTGGCTTCCTTTTCGGTGGTCCGAAGGGACCAGAGTGTTCCTGGGAGCTCTTCTAGCCATTTGCTTTTTTCGTCCTCGACTCTCTTCTTGAGTGCATTAAGGATGAGCTTGTTTGCGGCTTCGGCTTGGCCGTTGCTCTGAGGATGGCACACTGCTGAATAGGCGAGGTGGATACCGAACTGTTTGCACCATCTTTGCAGTGGTGTGTTGTCGAATTGCTTCCCATGGTCAAAGACCATTAGCCTCGGTATCCCGAACCTTGTGATGATATTTTGCCAAATGAACTTGCGGACCTGCTGCTCCGTGATGGATGAGACTGCCTCGGCCTCAATCCAATTGCTGAAGTAGTCGACCCCTACAATCAGCCACTTCTTCTGATTCACAGCCGAAGGGAACGGACCGATGATATCCAGACCCCATTGTGCAAATGGTAAGGGGTAGAGTGTTGCTTGCAGGGTTTGGGCTGGCTGGTGGATTGCAGGTGCGAACTTTTGGCATTTCTCACATTTCCTTGTCAGCGCCTTTGCTTCGGACACCATGGTGGGCCACCATAATCCGGCCCTTAGTGCCTTGTGTGCCAGTGCCCTTCCTCCGATGTGATTTCCACATATGCCGAGGTGGATTTCCCTGAGGATATAATCGACATCGGTTGGGCCTACACACTTCAGCAGTGGGGCTGAGAATGACTTCCCCATGAGCTCTCCGTTGGCGTCGATGATGAACCATTGGTTGAATCTTTTCAGCTTCCTTGCTTGCAGCTTGTCTTCGGGAAGTTCTCCCCTCTCTTTGTACGCAATGACTGCGTTCATCCAGCTCGGTTCTGGACGCACATTGCACACTGTGGGGGGTGGCATGTCAATGCTTCTTTCTTGGTGTACTTCCACATGGACTGACCTGTTTAGGTCGGTGAGCGTTGAGCTTGCAAGTTTGGATAGTGCATCTGCTTGTGCGTTCTGTCCTCGGGGAATGAGTATGACTCCAAAGGATCTTAACTTTGACGTTAAGGATTTGATTTTTGCTAGGTAAGCTGTCAAGCTTGGCCATTTGGTCTCATACTCCCCTCGGATCTGGTTGGCTACGAGCTGAGAATCAGTCTTGAGACAAACATGTTCGGCTTCCAGAGATAAGCACAGCTCTATTCCTGCGATTGCGGCCTCATATTCAGCCTCATTGTTGGTTGCTTTGAAACCGAACTTTATGGCGTACTCTATGCTCTTTCCCACTGGGGGTATCAGTACTACCCCGGCTCCCGAGCCGTTCACAGTGGGAGATCCGTCGGTGTAGACCTCCCATGTCTTTTTGGTGTCATCAAGCATTTCCTGATATGAGCATTCGGCCAAGAAGTCTGCGAGCGCTTGCGCTTTAATGGCCGTCCTTGGTTGATACTTGATCCCGAACTCAGATAGCTCGAAAGCCCATGCAGCCAATCTTCCTGATCTCTCTATTTTGTCTAG
The DNA here is from genome assembly GCF_020520425.1 of Spinacia oleracea. Taxonomy (NCBI): domain Eukaryota; kingdom Viridiplantae; phylum Streptophyta; class Magnoliopsida; order Caryophyllales; family Amaranthaceae; genus Spinacia; species Spinacia oleracea. The sequence goes on from NC_079490.1 coordinate 135,880,667, forward strand.
CACTTTCTCCAGTGGTTGGTCAGTTAGCACCACTATTTGATGGGAATCGAAAGGGTCTCATTTTCCGAGCTGCTACCACCACCGCGTATGCTACTTTCTCAATGAGCGGGTACCGAGTTTCGGCGTTTGTCAGGGTTCGGCTGGTAAAATAGATTGGCTGTTGTTTCTTTTCCTCCTCTCGGAGGAGCACTGCGCTTACAGTTCCGGGGCTGACTGCGACGTACAAGTACAGATTTTCCCCTTCTTTCGGCCTGGCTAGCGTCGGCAGTTGAGCTAAGTGAGCCCTTAGTTGCTGGAATGCGTCTCTTTGCTCTTGTTCCCATGTCAACTCGGGGTCCACTTTCCTCGGGACGCCTTTCTTTTTGATGGGTTCTGCTTCTCCTCCAGGGAGGGTCTTAGGTTTGAGAGCTTTGAAGAAGGGTGCCCCTTTATCCGAAGCTTTCGATATGAATCTCGACAGTGCAGCTAACCTGCCCGTTAGCCTTTGCACGTCTCTCTTTGTCTTCGGCTCAGGTAAATCTATTCCCCTTTCACTCACCATAAATCCTAGGAACTTCCCTGACTTTACCCCGAAGACACACTTCTTCGGGTTCAGTTTCATGTTGTATTTTCTCAGGTTGGCGAAGGTCTCAGCCAGGTCTTTGATGTGATCTTCTTCCTTCACGCTTTTTACTATGGAATCGTCCACATAAATCTCGACGTTCCTTCCCTTTTGATCGGCGAAGACGTGATCAACTAGTCTTTGGTAGGTGGCTCCGGCATTTTTCAATCCGAAGGGCATCATTCTGTAGTTGAACACTCCCGCGCTTGTGATGAAGGCGGTCTTCGCTCTATCGTCGGGGTGCATGAACACTTGGTGGTACCCTGAAAAGGCATCCATGAAGCTGAGCAATGCATGGCCACTGGTTGAGTCCACTAGCTGATCTATCCTCGGGAGGGGATAGCAATCTTTTGGGCAGGCTCGGTTCAGATCAGTGAAGTCGACGCACATGCGCCACGAGCCATTCGCTTTTTTGACCATGACCACATTGGCCAACCACTTGGGGTACATGCACGGCTCGATGAAGCCTGCCTCTTGTAGCTTCTTCACCTCTTCGGCGATAGCTTTGTTTTTCTCCGAGGAGTAGTTTCTTTTCTTCTGTTTGATTGGCCGAGCTTCGGGACTGACATCCAGCTTGTGACAGATCATCTTCGGATCTATCCCTGGCATGTCATCCGCCGACCACGCGAAGATGTCTTTGTGATCCCTTAGCAGCTGGATCAACTCTATTCGAAGTCCCGAGCCTAGGCCTCTGCCTATTCGGACACTTCCGCCTGGCTCATCCTTTAGGGGAATGTCTTCCATCTCTTGGTCTGATTCGGGGGAAAGGGTCTCTGGTCGAGCATCAACTTCTGCGGGCTTTACCAGGCTGCTCGGCCCCGCCTTTCTCCTCTTGGCATCTTTTTCTCCACCTGGGGGAGAACTCTTCTCATCTTCGTCCTCGGGACTATTTCCTAGCCTCGGCTTTCGGATGGCCGTGTGACAGGTTGACCTTGCCACCTCTTGGTCGCCCTTTATCCGCTCGGCGAAGCCTGCATCCGAGACGTACATCATCATCTGATGGTATGTGGATGGAACTGCTTGTATTTTGTGGATCATGGTTCGTCCCATGATGACGTTATACACTGAGTCGCAGTCCATCACCAAGAATTCCTCTCGGACATTTCTCGCTGCCAGGCCTTGGCCGATTGTGACGGGTAGGGTGATCTTTCCTCGGGGAATAGCTGCGGATCCGTTGAATCCGATCAAGGGGTAGCTGACCTTGGTCAGTGACTCTTCTCCCTCTTCGAGGATGAGCTGCTCAAAACAGTTCCTGAAGATGATATTGACGGCGCTTCCTCCATCGACTAGTACTCTATGGACATTGTGGTTGTTGAGATCAATTTCGATCACCAACGGGTCGTCATGTTTGTACTGGGTCCCGAGGCAGTCATCAGCAGTGAAGGTCATGTTCGGGGGGGTTGGCTGGTTTTCCCCAACATTGCTGAAGTTGACTCGGTGGGAGAGAGCTCTTAAGTGTTTCTTGCTGGCGTGGACGGACCTTTGTCCTCCGAACACCACGAGAATTGGTTTCTTCTTTTGCCCTTCGGTCTCATGGACTCTTCTCTAGGCTTGCTCTTGTTGCTTTCCAGATGTTTCTTTCTCTTTTTCTTCCCTCTCCGTTCTACGGTCGAGCAAGTATTGCTTTAGGTAGCCTCGGCGGATGAGGTCCTCGATGTTGTCCTTCAGCGAGTTGCATTCCTCAGTGGTATGGCCGAAGTCATCGTGGAACTCACACTACTTGTTCTTGTTCCTACGGAGAGGGTTGGATCTGAGTTTGTCTGGTAGCTTCCACTTTTCATCATCTTTGTGGAGATTGAAAATTTCTCTTCGGGGTATGGCGAGTGGAGTGTAGTTGGTGTATTTGGGTTAAAACTCACCCTTTTTCCCATCCTTCTTTGGGCTCGCATCTCTCGCACCCACCTTCTCTTTCCCCTTTCTCGAGTTGCCCTCGGGCTTACTCTGATTTGTTTTGTTATCTTTCGGATCTGAGGATCCTCTTAGCCTTGCTGCGGCCTTGTTGAACTCTTCTGTTCTGATGAACGCATCTGCCATTTGGAGCACGTCCGCTATCTTGGAGGGATTTTTCATTGTCAGTTTGTCTCGAAATTTTCCCTCCCGTAGCGCGTGCTTCAAAGCGAAGATTGCCACGTCTGGCTGTAGGTTCGGAATGTTGGTGGATTCCTTCATGAATCTGGCCATGAAGTCTCGCAGGCTCTCATCCCTTTCTTGCTGTATAGAAGTTAGCTCGGCAGTGGTTCGTTCTGGGCGATTGTTGCTCACGAACTCCACGCATAACCTTTTCTTCAGCTTCTTCCAACTTTTGATCGATCCCTTCGGCAACGATCTGAACCATTCTCCTGCAACTCCTGTCAGCGTGGTTGGGAAGTATTTGCACCAACAGACTTCGGAGTAGGGGCTCAGAAACATCTGTTGTTCATAAGAGATGACGTGATCCCTCGGATTCGTAATCCCGTTGTATGTCAAGTGTGCTGGCAGCCTCACTTTGGGGATTGTCTCCGTGACAATGTCGTCCGAGAATGGGGACGATGCTGGAGTCATGATCCTCTTTCCTAGCCTCGCCCTGATACCTTCGCTCTTCGAGTTCCCTCTAAGGGATTGCTCGGGGGCGTGTAGGGGGCTAGGAGTTCGGTCACTTCTCATTCTCCTTCTCGACTGGCCACTGCCTTCGGGTTGTCTACTGGATCCACAGGGGCTACCCAGCCTATCATGAACTGAAGGTCGCAGTTTGCTATGGACCGAGCTTCGGATCCGAGTGCGATCACTTGCTCCGCTTTGGAGGGCTTGCGGTGTTGGAGACGGTGTTGCGAACCACTCTGGCTGCTGTGCCGCTCTCTGCTGCGTATCCCACGTGCTCTCTCTCCACCTTGTCATTAGGTGCGTTCCTGACATTGTGGAGAGATCTTGCTCGGGCCTTACATTGTCCTCGTCAGTCGAGGGCATGTTCAGCAATACTTGTCGCCTAGCCCTCCTCGCCTCTCGCCGTGCTGCTGCCTGGGCTTGTTCTTTCTCGTTGAAGAGGAAGTTCTGCATGATGGTCATGGCCGCAGCGAGCTCTTCTCGAGAAGGGAGTGGTCTGCTGGTCGTGGCGGTGGCCCTTGTTGGCTGCGATCTCGCCACTGAGTGCAGCTGTTCACCTCCATCGGATTCCGAATCCGTTTGGACAAGGACATCTCCCACCTGGTTGTCATTGTTGGGCATTTCCATTTTTTACGTGGAAAGTGAAGTGTTTTTCGGAGCTTTCAAGTGTTCTTCCCCACAGACGGCGCCAAATTGTTCCGGTGTGGAAGTGGATGAAACAATGGGCTTCGAATGAAGGCCATTTTTGTGTGTGTTGAAGATCTTGCTAGCTCGAATGTGTCGTGTCCAAATCAACCTGCACAATAAACAAGTTACTAGCTCGGGGGTGTTTCCGAGGAAAGCCCCTCCGATGCCTAAGTAAGAACAATGCTCGGATTCTAGAGAGAGAAGTTCTCTAGAAGAGTAGTCTTATGGCGTGAAATGGACGTACCTTGGTATGTGAGCCATGACGGCTTATTTATAGTGTTTGTACAATAAATTCCCTTAGGTCATTTATTGCAAGTGGGCCTTGGGCCTTGATTGGTGGATGAATAGCCTTTTTGGAATGTAGTGCTTGTGGGTTTGATGCTGCTGTATTGAGCCATTGGGCTTTGAACTTAGTGGCCCAACTGATAGTCAATTGGGAACCCAACATTATGTATAGATTATAAAAACCGTGCATCGCACGAGTTCTATACTAGTTTTGACTAAATGAATGTAAACTAAACTTATTTTAGTGTTAAGGGGGAAAATGTCCACACAAATTAAATACGGGGTACCTCGTTTATCTCTAAGTCTCTAACTGACCCCTATGATAGCTGATTATTTCGTGTTCTATTAGATCCCTCACCCCTTAATCCTTATTGTAATAGACTATTAGACTAATAGGCTTGGGCTAGCCCCAAGCCGGATGAGGTACGTACACTAGGCTCTAGAAACCCGTAAATTTGAGATAATTTTATTTTCATTTTAGAGAATTTCTATTTTGGTTGAAACGGTTTAAAAGAATTTAAAGTTTTAACAATTAACAGTATATATGTTGTTTCAAACAAATTGTTAAAAATTATTTTGATCAATCCAAAGTAATTTCTAAATTTATTTGTAGTGACATATTCGTGTCAAGTGTTGTGAAATTGTAAACTCCTACATTCTACATTCTACATTCATGCGGCTGAGTCAGTGGCGGTGCCAGTACGGGTTCAGTGGGTTCAACTGAACCCGTACTGGCAAAACAAAGAAGAGGTTCTTAAGTTTCTGAAACTATCAAATTTCAATGTTATATACATTTTAGCGCTCAAAATATACACAAAGGAATAGCTGGAATGCTGGTCAGAGTTGAAACATTCTTATGTTTGGTGTGCATTGTGTAATCGCGGGTTCAAGTCCTAGCATGTGATATTCCAAGACTTTAAACTCTTTTTTTTTCTCTTTCTTAGTAGCGGCGTAATTTTTTTATACGTTCCTACTACTAAATGTCTTTCAAATTCGATAAATTATCCAATGCCTTTAAAAAATTAGATTTTATTTTTATTTATTTTCTTTAAAAAAATCTTTAATTATTTTCTTATATAGTACGTATAAAATTAGTTATTTGCACCCCCAAAAAATCAATAAAATCTAGGCAAATTTGCTAAAAAGGACCTTTTATAACCCAAATTTTGTGAGAAATGACCTTATATAATTTTTTTGTGAAATCACACCTTAATGTAAATTTTTTTTGCGAGAAAGGACCTTATATATATATTTTTTGTGAAATCACACCTTAATATAATTTTTTTTTGCGAAAGACAACCAAAAGTAAGTTTCCGGCATTGACTGAGCTTTTCCGTCCATTGACTTGCACGTGAGAAGCACGTGTGGCTTTATTTTGCCAATCACACCCAATTTTCCTCCAAAATTCTAAGCTTTAAAACCTAAAGTTGAAAAAAAAATCGAAATAAAATCAAGTTTGAAAATTCAAGACTCGGGAAAATCAGTGTCTTTAGCCAACGTAAGCCACGCGTGCTGCTCACGTGCAAGTCAATTGCCGGAAAATTCCCTTAGGTCCTTTCTCACAAAAAAAAATTACTTTAAGGTGTGTTTTCACAAAAAAAATTATATAAGGTCCTTTCTCGCAAAATTTGTGTTATAAAAGGTCCTTTTTGGCAAATTTGCCTAAAATCTACTACTCTACGCTATGCACAAAAAATATGACTCATGTTTTAATTTCGAACCCTTAACACACATTTTCTGGTGCCGCCACTGGGCTGAGTATGATTTTTCCTTTATTTAAGGTACCAAATAATAGGAATTAGATTGAGAACATAGAAAAAGGAACCAAATAAGAACGTGTACGGAAATGGTCATTAATGGCAGCTTGCAGATGCTTTGTTTCTTCTTCTTACGAGAGCTTGCAGATGCTAAACTGCTAAATGGCAATAATATTACATAGAAGTAACTGTGATAATCTAAAAAAATCCAACCACTACAAAATACGGAGTACAGATTAATTATCGCTCGGACAGAATCCATGAGGTTGCTGCAATCTTCAAGTATAAACATCTACAAACATAGCTTCATATTTTTGAGGTTGCTGCAAATAAACCAAGGTACTATCCATCAGATAATCCTAAAAGATGAGCACAGAGCACACCACACTAAACTTATAAGTCGGTTGTTTTATGGCTACTAATCATCTTCAAAATCACTCATGAGAAACTCCCAGCTTCACCAGTCACCAGATCTACCACTATGGACTTTATTATAAGTAGGAATGGACAAGACCAACATCGTTATGAAGATAAGTTATGTAAACAAAGAAACAGACAGATCCAGAACACCACAATGTAATCCGACAATGGCAAGTTCTGAGAGATCAAAATGTAAAATAAGAATGTGTTACCATGTAGCTGGCTGATATCAACCTACGACCAAACCACCTCGTATGCATTCCACGCTGGGCATTCATCGCAGCTTCCTTGCTGTCAAAACGCAGGTAGATATGACCAGCACTGTGTCTGCAAACCCATATTCACCAAGACTTCCTGCAATGCTGCATACAAGACAACAAATATTACCCCCAAGGAAAAGAGATGGCATTTAAAGCCATATATAAAAGAGATGCTAAGCTCATGAATTCTTTTTTCAGTGTCCCTTCTCAGTTCTCACTTATTAAAATAGCAACTTCACTTCCTCAGTGTTTTTTAAATTGCAATTGTCCTATTTTCACGCTTCCCAATGCAAATCATCAATCATTCACATCTTTAGTTGTCAATAATAAAATTATAACTTGATATTTTGAAAATATACACTGGGATGAATCTACAAAGATCAAACGTGATTATTTTTTCAATTATAAAACACCAAATATACTCAAAGTAATAGCGCAAAAGTCAAGCATTGCAACAAAAGAACCAAGTATTTTTTAAAACAAAACATATCAAGTATATTAAAAAAATCTAAAGGACTTCATAATCTTCCACAATCTTTGTCAGCTGATAATGTTAATGGGTTGAGTTACTTGTGAAAAGTTGAAAGAACGCTGTCACAACTCACAAGAAAAAGATATACTCCGTAACTTGTTAAGCACATGAAAGTCATATTACTCACAAGTGCACTTGTCAGCAAAGAACCTTTTCTCTATACAAATGCTATATGAATTTTATTATCAATCGATCAGTTCCATTGGACTGTATGCCACAAAATATTTTTGTTAAAAAACACTCGAGCTATGCTAGTATAAACAACCTAATCAACAGTTCCTAGCAATGCCTACTGTCTAATAACTTCAGATAGGCGTAGATAAATACATTCAAATAGTTTTGGATCATATATGGATCTGTTACAGAAGAATAGAGACGAGAGAAGTATGAACAAAGAGTAACTAGTCTAAATAAAAAGATAGATCATAGACCCAATAAGATCCAATCGTAACAACCTACCTTAATATATCTGCCAGCAACTTCTCTCCCATTTAAATTTAACTGTGCTGCTTTTGCATGTTCAACTTGACCAAACTGTCAATAAAACAAAATATCAGCCAGAATACAGACCAATAGACCACTAACTTTTCACTGACTTGAACAAACCCAAAACCTTTGCAGTGTCCAGTCTCAAGGTCAAGGGGAAGGGGAAGTTGCACCAGCTCCAAAGGGACATGTCACATGTGATTCAAAGATCTGCCCACAACAAACAAAGAATAGGAATCACATCAGCTCATGATTACAAGTATATCACTGCTTTATCTTTTAACCTATTAAATCATAATACCGGATAATACAGAATGCGCAGCAAATAAAATCTCGAGGAGTTAAACACTTAAACGAAAGTGTCCATCATCAATTCTCACTACAAGTCCAGAAATTAAGATATAAACATGTTATAGACAATATTATTTGACAATATAACCAAACATGTATTGACTAATTTACCACTCCAACACCTACCATAAAATTAATTTGCTTGCTATGCAATGATGCGAGGTCCTTGATCATCAATAAAAGTAGAGGTTACAAGCTTACAACAATACTCTTCAGCATAATTATAGTCACATGATGCGGAGCAACATTAATTCTGAATATCATCTTGTAAAGTTGGATTTCGTCAAAACGCATAAAAAGGCAAAGGGAACGAAAAACATGAAAACAAGGATGGACTACCTGACGCAATTGCTGCTCTTTCATATTAAAGTGTAAATTACCAACGTACAACTTTCTATCAGTCGGTCCATGAGGGCCCGTAACAGTTGAACCAGTACAAGTTGTAGGTTCTTTTCAACTTCAGATGGTTTCACCATCACAGGCTGCCCAAGAAATAGCTGGCCAGTCATAGCAATAGCCATTGGCACAGACATAGCATCATAGAATTCAATATACCTGCATTTAATTATAGACACTCACAGTAAGTTTACCAAATACTTGAACGTGCAAAATGTCAGGCAGGAATATTTACGGTGAACATAATCCATATTAGAGAAAGCTGAAGCTGAGCTTTTGTCCAGAATCTGGTTTCTCGCATATAAAAGAAGGTTTGATAAATCCCAAAACAATCAAACAATTAAACTTTTAGGATTAAGAAGGGTTAAAAACTACATAGCATAATTAGATACATTACGGGTCAGCAACATTTCTTAAGTGCCGGTATTACATTAAAACTGACAAGTGTATTACAAAGGCAAACCTCCTTCCTCCTCATCTTTCCCATTCCCATTAGTACACAGCTAATTCAATTACCATGACGTCCCTAATTACTTTTAAGAAGTAACAAGTTACAAGATGCAAATCCATACAATACAAGAACTGATAACAGAAACAACACTGTAAATATAACTCGACCTTTTCCTTGGTCATAGCATTTACCAAGTTTGCAAGACAGATTTCTGAAAAGAATATGCAATGTGTATTAGATAAATATAATCCAGGTAGCTCAATTGCAAATGCCTTTTAGATGATAGATTCCACACTAGTGTTACAGTAAATGGATTAACTTAACAGCTAAAATTGAACTAGGCCATCTAGCCTCTTATGTCCTCAAGAGTCAAGACCTTGACTTTACCACAGATTGGATTTTCTTCAGCGAATCCATCTATAACAATGATGTATCCAAAATTAAACTTACCTAAACTGAAACAACTCTTAATCAGAAATGAAGAATAAGAACAAAATTAAAATAATGGTTATTGTACGGGTGTGCTACCAGCTGGCTGGTAGCATCCCCAAGCTGTTAAGGATAAAAGCCAATGATCCTTAACGGCAGCTATTATTCCCTACCAGCATCTCTTGAAAGCCGGTAGGGAGGCGGCACATGACCAAATCAAGAAGTCAACGGGTCGCTATCAATCGCGTAGGACCCATTTGTCCGTACGCCCGACCCGCGCCTATATATATGAGCTTCATTTATTACAAAAAGGTACGCAAACACAATCATTTCCTTTAAGTCCAAAATACTTATTACTTATCATACCTGACTTTAGCATCGGATGGGGGATCCTCGAATCACCCTCGAGGCTAGTTCATCTTTGTTATCTGCGCAGGATATCATCAGGATAACAACAATACACGACCAGCAAGACCTCTCCAACCGTTCCCAAATCTTACCGGAACAATTGGCGCTAGAAGGAGGGGACTTCCCAATCTTGTCAAGCTAATCAGCCACCATGGATACCAACAACAAAAAACCTAGAAAAAACAACAATCTCCCACAATCAGCAGTGATCACACCAACACCAGTAGCACAAGCCACGACAGTCAAACCTTCTCTCTTACCTGTCTCAACCAGCCAAGTCACACCACTTACCAATCCTCCCCCAAAAGCACTCAAGTCACAGATAAGCATCGCACCCCCAGGTTTTGAAAACCCGAACGACGTACTCATAGAGGATGAGACGTCCATGGAAGAAAGGGCACAGGATTCTCCATCCCCCCCCACAGATTCAGAGCAACCTCTCGGCGTTGTCCCAAAGGTTCACACCACAACAGCTTCTGACGGCTTCGGCCGTCATGAAGGCAATGGCTGAATTGTCCTCGGAGAGGACAGAAGGAAATCAGATCGTGGTTACCGGTAGTCGCCAGGGTGCGATACCGGTTAGAAATCTCTACGAAACCCTAGAGCATGAAGTGGTACTGCCAGCACAACCTGAACCAATACTTATATGCAGTGAAAATCCGGGCAGAAGAAAAAGGCATAGTTCTCGGCGCAGAGAAAGGTCCACTAGACGCCGAGAGTCAATATCAGAGCAAGAAGGGTCGGTTCCTGCTGGTAGGGAATCGACACCGTACCACGAGGAGTACATCGTGCAATCTCCGCAGCCTGGTTGGAATATCAAACGACAGACGAAGATACAAAAGTTGGCCATGACGCTAGATACCTAACTAACGTTGTGTCTCAACATATATGTCTTCGCACAGGTTTTTTGAGAATTACATTCTGTTGTCTCACGCTCGTTAAGAGGAACGATTCTTTCACAAGATGTCAGGTTTACGTCTAATTAAGCTAAGGACACCAACATGAAGACGCCAATATACGCATGATGACGTCAAGTGCTGTCAAAAATCATGGATGACACCAAGTTGCGACGCCACTGATCAAGATTAAGTATGGAAGACGACGGACAAGACGAAGACAATGACAGATTAGCATCGACATCATATGAACGCGGTGACAGACTTTGAAGATTATTTTCCTAACTTTCGACTCCCTACAATTAGGAAAATGGGGGCTATTGTTATTGGTCGTTTTGTACGACGTGAGGTCGACGCTGGAACAAGTCATCGCAAGTCAGTCCGTCCTCGGATCCTATTAAGGAAGCAGTCAAGGTTGGTTCCTATATTCAAGGAGCCATCATCTCCACTATATGCTTGTTGGACAAGGTCAAGGAAGCTAGCAAGGGTCAAACAAACAGTTAGAGGAGATCAAGGGATCAGTTGAGAGTATCAAGGAATAACTAACGGCATTATTCTGTCTTCTATGCTTGACCTAGTACTATATAAAGACCATGAATCCGCAATGAGAGGCCACTTCCAATCTCCATCTAGAACGCCTACAATGAAACCCACGCTTCCCATGTTCTGCCATTTACTCCACTAACACACGTTATCCGAACGGCTACGGTATATATATATACTATCCCTTCATGCTCCTGGGATCCGATGGCTTTTCCCGTAGCTCCTACAACAAATATAAGCTAGCCTTCCTCTTATCTTCCACATGGGTATTCCATCAAGATATTAACCATTGTCGTTCATCTTTAGCCAAGGTATACTAAACCAATTACACTCTCTTTATACACCTACCCTTGCATTAAGCCTACTGCCCTATTATAAAGCTCTTTCACAACGAGTCTTCCCTGAATGTCTCGTCCGCTTACGTACTCCCACAATATTTGCCACACCTACTTGTGTTTACCCTGTTATATTAGCTATATTTACGTTCTTGCGAATATACAATGTAATTGTACTCAGTAAGGCTTTTTACGCCTATTACCTAGTGGACTCATGGCCACCCGCGGTTTTTATCCCTTTCGGGTTTTCCGCGTCACCATCCCTTGTCTTGTCTCTCTTTATTTCCGCCCTTTATTTCATGTCATTTACATACTTTATTTTATCTAGTCGTCTATGTCCCAACCAAAGGTCGTCCATACGAAATTTGGCATAAACATACAGTACGGAGTATCAGTTAAGTAACTATATACTGCTACTACTTCAATTTTGTTCAACTTATACTGCTACTACTTTTAAGGGTGCAGAAACGTGCATCAAATACTATATTTATTACCTATTTGGTACAACCAAAACAACAAAGTGGCTGTAGTTTAGTGGTTAGAATTCCACGTTGTGGCCGTGGAGACCTGGGCTCGAATCCCAGCAGCCACAAATTTTGACATGTTGTTTTCCCCCCTCTTCGATCATCCAGTTATATTTTTCTTGCTCAAATACTTTTTTAACGCTTTGATACCTTAGAACCACGGAAAAAAGGAACGTCGTAAGTACTAACTACTATAAACATAACATAGATAGTCATGAAGTATTTGATAATGGTACTTTATTACAATTATCGGTTATTCTTCTGCTTAGCTTCTAAGTACAACAAGTATATAAATATTTTTTTTAGTGCGACGTAATACAAGTATATTGAGTGTTACATGACTTACATCATAATTTAATTAACTTAATTGTTGAACTTGGCCTTATAATCAGTCCAAAGCTGATTTACAGACTTACCTAACAAATCATTGAAGAAAGCATCACTATACCCACCCCTCATTTTCTTGTTAAGCTCGGCCACAAACCCGTTTCTCAAACTGTTACAATAGTCTAGGAACCTGGCCGTAACATCATAACCTTGATCCCACCTGTTACCTTGACCGGCTCTAACCCAATGAGACGGAGCATAACCAGCCTTAAGCCTCACATAATCCGCGATCCCCTCAATCAACCCACCCGGGGCTTGCCCATTCCCGGTCCATTGCCACACATGGGTCATTTCGTGGTACAATACACCCGTTACTTCAGTCTTCACGTTGCCTGAGTAGCCTTGCACATAGTTCGCACTCAAGTGGATTTGGTCGTTGCTTGTGTAGGCTACCCCGTCCATGGTCTCTACTGTAAGGCTCACCTGTTACATTTTTTAATTTATAAATTAAGATATTGAATTTCGTGAAGCAATAGAATTGAACGACTAATTATTTTACTACTAGTTTTTGATCCCGGGCGATGCCCCGGGTCATTACATAAAAAATCATATTTATGCTACTACATAAAAAGAATGTGATTAAATGCGTCTATTATTTTCTTTCTTTACTATTTTGTCATTTATTATATTTTGTTTGTAAAGAAAGAAATCTAATGTGACATATAGGTTGGTGGATAAGTCTTTATTGTTTGAAACTTGAGGTTGAGAGTTCGAGTCTTATATTAAACAATATTTTTATTTTTTATTGTATGTAATTGCATGGAGTAAGACTCTTTAGAGAGGAAAGAGGGAGAGCGCAACGTGACAGATGAACTTGATTGCAAACTGCTTTTAATATATATTATAGATAGATAACATTTGTTGTTGCTCTTGAAAAAAGTCTTCTTATTTTGTTATAGATTTATACATGATCCGTCGATCAACACTATTTAATGCACACGTATACGATTGATTACTTTGCATGCCATTATTAGACTACTACGGAGTATAACATTCCAATGATCCAATCTTCCATCACCCAATTAAAAAAACCTATGTATAGTCGTACCCCATAATCTATCCTTTCATTTTAATGACAGATTGACACACATGACTTCTTCACTATTTACCAAAATCCAGTTTGACTAACTTTAGTGATTTATCTTAAAAAAAGTCACGCGAGGTCTTGTTAGATTCGCCCCAATATATATTTTAAAGAATTCAATTGTATATAATGCGTAATAACTTTTACTTGGTGAAAATATCAATGGTTAGATGTTCATTGACAAACATGTTTTTATAATAGTTCATCTAAGAAAAGAGAAAGTATTTGATTTGAGCAACTTCAGTGGTCAAAAAAAGGACTTGCTCACAAAAAAATAAAAATATGTGAGTGGGTAGCCAACCGTTGATACATCAGTGACATAATTAACTATTAAATTTTATACCTTTTTTGAGCAGGTAGCTCAAAATCTTGTTGGAAATTGAATAATTTATTTTGGATCAAATAAATAAATTAAAATAAGTACAGGGACCTACAAAGTATTGTAGCCAACCAATGTAAAACTTTGTAGCTTAAATTAATTGTAGCTAGAAATTTGAATTGAGTTGCATAATTTAACACTTAAGTTTTTCTAAATTGTCTTAGAACAAATGCTTAAAAAATATGGTAAATAGAATTAGAGAGTAACCTGTTGGATAGTGCTTTTACGGTCAGCCGGGTTAGTTTGTTGAAAAGTATTCCAAATAAAGTCCGTGGCAGATGAAAGAGTTTGTCGAGCATAGTCAGACCCAACTTCATTGTTGAATCGGGTTCCGCCAGCGGTGTTGGTGGCGGTGTTGGTGACCGAGTAAGTGACCGCGGTAACTCCGGTGGCGAGGAGGAGGAGAAGGAAGGAGGTTAAGATAACAAAGGGAGACATATTGTGAGGAGGGTTGTTTTGTCGGTTTGGTATACTTAGTTGTAGCTAATACTACATGTATATATACTATTTTTGAGTGTGAGTTGTGGTAAGCAAGTTGCATTGGCAAAGTGTTGAAATGGAAGTAAATGATGTTACCTAAATTAGTTGAAGATGATGAATGTAAAACGCATTGCCACAATTTTTGACAATTTTTGTATGCATGTTTTTTGATATTTGACTTGGTTTGTATTCTCATTTCTTGTAGACTTTGACTTGTTGTACATTGATGACTCATACTCGTTTAATTCTTTTATTCAAATTATGACCAATTTGGATACAAGACTTGGTCGATCATCTCATCAAAAATAAAAACAAAATATAAATAAATAAATAAATAAATAAATAAATAAATAAATAAATAAATAAATAAATAAATAAATAAATAAATAAATATTTAATTTCTATTAGTTCTTTGGAATGTATTATTGTAGACTTGCTTTTCATCTTTTAACACCCCACTAGTGTGTGGCCCGGACTTTGATCCGGGTTTTACTTTTTGTAAAAATGTACCCATTGTTAAAAGACTGTATTTTACATTTATATTGGAAAATATAACAAATATTGTAGCTAGTTGAGATGGTAGAAAATGAAACTTTAATCCATGAAGTTTGATGTTCGATCCTTGCTTTGTCAATAACATGCCGTCATGCTTATTAGTGGTGATGTGGCGTATAAGGAGGAAGTATACGTGACACATATACGTTTTCCTAAACGCCTTTTAATATATTAGTATAGATTATTGAGTTATTTTTAGTCAGTTTTAATTTGAATATGACGTACAAAGTAAACGCAGCATGTTATACCACTACACGAATTTGTATCTTTAACGACAACCTAATTACGACGGGTTAAAATTCCCGTCGTAAAAGCCCTTTTGCGACGGGTTAACAACCAAACAAAGACGGGAACAACCGTCGCAAATGTCTTTTACGACGGGTTAACAACGGGATTTTCCATTAACGACAGCCTCATTTTATGACGGGTTCGCGGCAGGAAATCCCGTCATTAATCAACGATTTTATTGGCCATTAGCGACGGGATTTCCCCATGACAGCTCCTAAAGCGTTAGTGTTGGAGGCTAGCTAGAGTTTTGGAAGGGGAAAAAAAAGGTAAACACATCCACTTAACGTCAATGATGATTTAATCAGTTCATATCCTCAAAAGATAATTAATTGCATGACCATCCTTAATCCTTTTACAAGGGTCTTAATTAACAATGAAGTAGAATTAAACATTTAACATAATACATAATGAAAACGTAATTTATTGACGAAAGCATCAATAAATTTATATAATGTCCATGATTGAGTTTGTTATTACTACGTAATTAACATCAATGATGTTTATTGTACTTGGCCTTGTAGTCGGTCCACAAGTGATAAACGGACTTACCCAACAAATGATTGAAGTAAGCATCGCTATATTGGTTCCTCATTTTCTTATTAAGCTTAGCCACAAACCCTTGTTTCAAAGTGTTACAATAATCTAGGAATCTGGCCGTAACATCAAAACCATCATCCCAATTATCACCGTGTCCATTTTCACCCCAATTAGAGGCGACATAACCTGCCTTAAGCCTTACAAAATCCGCTATCCCGGTGGTTAACCCTCGAGGGGCTAACCCATTGCTAGTCCATTGCCACACATGGGTGATGGGTCATCTCGTGATATATAATGCCTGTTACTTCTATCTTCACGTTCCCTTTGTAGCTCTCTACATAGTCCGAACTAAGGGTGATAACTGATATGGTTGTTGCTTTCATCGGTCCCAAACATGCCCACTCTTAGGTTAACCACTAACACTAGTAGTGGTTCTATATGTTAAAGCGGTTCTAGTCATATATTTTATATAAACTTAAATTAATTATTTTTATGTTATTCACATACTCATATAAATGTGGTTAATGTACATTTAAACAATAAAATTAAAATTGGATTTTAAGAAAAGTGGAATATAGTACATGAAAAAGTAGAATAAAGTACAAATGATGATTGAGTTGTGTGGAAAAGAGGAATAACGTACATGTGAAAGAGAATATAGTACATAGGAAATTGGAATAAAGTACAAGGTTTTTAATTAATATAGTACATGAGAAAGTGAGGACCTTAGTAGCTAAAATTAGAAACAAAACAATAATTTTGGGACGAATGGAGTAGCATTTTAAACAAATAAAATAGTTTAAATTAGGATAGTGGATCTGGTTGGTCACATGGTTAGGTGGGTTAGGTTGGTCGGGTGTGCCATAGTGGATTATGTCGGGTTCGATGGGATGGTCGAGATGATCGAATTGTATTGGAAACACTCGACCAATATTCAAGTTGAACGGGTTGTGTAGTGGGTGATAATTGGGTCGGACCCACATGACCCATTATAGCCATCTTCTAGCCCGCATGGATAATACTCCAATTTTTTGTGTTCATTGGAATCATTTGATTCGATCATTAGAGAAATTAAATATAGGATTAAATATAATTCAAAGTATACAAAAAAAAAATGTAAAAGAGGGTAAACCTTGTGGACAGTATCGATACGGTCAGCTGGGTTGGTTATCTGCAATGATTTCCAAACAAAGTCTGTAGCAGAAGCGAGGGTTCGACGGGCATAGGAAGCCCCAATCTCTTTTGTAAATCGACGTCCACCAGCAGTGTTCGAGGCGTTGTTTGTGACTGTGTATGTTATCGCGGTTGCATGGGTGACGACGAGGAGTAGCACGAAGGAGGATAAAATGACTAATATGTGAGACATGATATGATGTGATTTATTTATGTGTTGGGGAGTCTAGCTTGTTCTGTTTATGAACATATATAACAAGTGTAGCAGCAGTATATATATGATAAAATAATACTCTATCTCTCCGTTTCAAGATGATTTTACATTTTCCATTTTAGTCCATTTTATAACGTTCTTTACAATTTGGACAAAGTGTTTTTTATTACCTACAAAAATTGAAAAATGGTCTTTTACCACCTAAAAAAATTAAAATTTTTTTTTTATGACCTGAAATGAAAAAATAGATAAAACCTTTATGCGTGTCTAACTATTGTAATTTCCCCCCAATTTTTAGCACTCCTTTTGTGATTTTTTGTAACTGTTTTCCCCTTATCTCTTTACTTCCATTGAATTTTGTCAATTTTATCAATTAATGATGGTGAAAAATTATGTGAATTCATGGAACATAAAAAACGGGGGAAGAGAAGAGAGTTACATACATGAAATCGTAGAAGAATAGAACATATCAGAAACATCACCGTTATTGTGGCCCCCCCACATAACATTTTCATCTATTTTTCCATTTTTTAGTTGGTAAAATACAAGTTTTGATTTTTTAGGTGGTAAAATACAAGTTTTAGTTTTTTAGGTGGTCAAAAACAATTTATCCTTTACAATTTACTTTATTCAATTTTTGGACATAAATATCTACTCCCTCCGTCCCATAATATAGTGCCTGTTTTCCTAAAATGGTGTCCCTAAATGATGTGCCTATTTCTATTTTAAACCATTAATTTTTACTTTGAAAATTGTACTTTTTGACTTTTATTCAACCCATGTGCTTGATTTTTGTCCTTTTTAGGCCTATTTATTATGTACACACCTTTAATCTATAATTTATCTCTTCATTTTTGCCAACTAACATGTACTTTATCTTTTTTTTTTTTGAGAAAGGTAATTAGAACTATATTAAACAAACCAAAAATGTCAAAACATTACAGCTACATGCCACAAAACTAACAGAACACAACCAAAACTTCACCACTAAGACGTTGCTCCAGCATCATTATTGTTTTATCTTGAAAGTACAAATCATTATTGTTTTTATTATCAATGTTATCCTTTACCTTAATAACCGTGATTTTGGTCAAACGGGCACTATATTATGGGACGGAGGGAGTATTACCTTACCCTACGGTATTTACAAATTTTCACGCACTTTATTTTAATTTATTCATTTTTTTCTTCTAATTACCCACCCTTATACACATTTCTCTTACTTTATATCCATATTTTATTTTTATTCAACCAAATTTTCTACTTTTATCTTAATGTTTATACAAATAATTACTTTAAAGATATTATGCAACTGAGGGAGTACGTAGTATTCCTAGTTTTTACAGTACGTGCATATCCTACTTGGCATTGAGAGAGAGATGAGCAAGTTGTCAAGTTGGTAGAGCAAAGCAATGCAATAATGCGTGATTGATTGCAACGACACTAACTAGATTCGTGTAATGAGGATTGAGGATGGGCCTGCGTCGAACTATGGGACCGTGTTAGACTAGTTAGTTTTCTTTTTTTTTTGGTTCTACTACGAGGAGTTCCCACCGCCTTCGGCGAGGTAATCTCCCGTGGGAGTTTGCATGGGTACCTCGATGGGCAGCATCCCTCCCAATTGAGATTTTTTCCATTCCCAAGGCTCGAATCCGAGACCTTGGTTAAGGAGCAAGAGACCCTTAACCACTCATGCCAACCTCAATTGGTAAGTTTTCTTGCTTTATATCCGCTTAAGCAATAAAACAAGATTCCTTCGACTAAATATTGAATAAAACTTAGTACTCCCTCCGTCTCGGAATATTTGACCTGTTTTCCTTATCGAGCCGTCCCTTAATACTTGACATGTTTCTAAAAATGGAAATATTCTAACAATATTATATTATTTCTCACTCCACCCCTATTAACCCACCTACCCCTACTCCATACAAAAAATAATTAAAAATTCAACCCCTACTCTCCCCCAACCCCACCTCTTAACCCACCTCCCACTAACTACATTAAAATAATACCCCACTATCAACTATTACCTATTAAATTAAATAAGTCAATTCAAGTTCCTTAAACTCTGTGCCGGTCAAACCGGGTCGAGTATTTCGGGACGGAGGGAGTATTTCACAGAAATGAATGAATCATTTACTCGTACTAGATCTCATCTCCTATTTTATTTTAACTAATTTAAATTACCCCATTATTAATTATTCAAAACTAGACTCAACCTGCATGTAGTCTCTCTTAAATATGTGAAAGTAAGGATTTATTTTGTTCCATTGACTTATTTTGACTTATTTCAGACATAATTAATAAGATTTTATACACAAATAAATTTATTTCAGACAAAATAAGTCTTTATCATATAAGATAAGTTTAAATAATATAAGTTAAAACAAAATAAATTAAATAGAACGAAACTTAATTCCAAAATTAAATTTAGTAGTTCTCCGATCTCAAGCATATTCAATTTGAAGAAATATTGAGGATACATAAAAGCAAAGTGGAATTTTTCATCTAGCAACTAGCTAGGAGTATTATGGTAGGGCAAGTTAGTGTGGCTGTTATCCATATTTGATGAAAAATGGACCATTTCACTACATCATTGGCAGACACAATAGTATGTGTTTGGGTGTCGAATTGGCTTCAAATTGAGTCTGTAGTTTAAAAGTCCACTAGTCTAATAATATGTGTCCGTTTTCCTTAATTGTTCCAAATCCTCTCTATGGCCCAGACCCATCATAATAAAGCCCATTAACATTTATTATGAAATACTATAAATATGTCGCCTCATGACACATCCTAATGTATGCCCATTTATTATTTTCACACACGCTTTAATCTAGTAAGAACTCGCTTTAATGGCATTTGCTATGTTTTAATTTATGGTATACCAAATGACAAAGTTAATCAAAGAAATTTTCACTACAAGAAAGCGCTTGATTACCAACTGCATTTACCGACCGCCATAAAAGTAGTCAGTAAAACTAAATTTATCGACCGGGAAAAAAACAGTCGCTAATTTACCGACCGAATTATAAGCGGTTGGTAATTTTTAAATTTACCGACCGCTTTTAAATCGGTCGGTAATTCATGGATTGATTTTACGTGCATTCCGACTAAAGAGCAGTCGGTAAATACCCGACTACTTTCAAAACACATTTAAAATTTTAATTACCGCCTATTTAATTTCTCCGACCATGTAAGCGGTCGCTAATATTTTATTTTTATTTTTTAAAAAAGGCAACTAATTAATTGGCAATCACATTAATGCCGACCAACGAAAGAGGACTTCGTACATTAAAAAAAAACAAAAAAAAAAACGCAAAAGCTCTCAACTTAGCCGATGACGCAGCCGATGAGGCCACACCTCCCAACCATCGCCGCCTCCCACACCTCCCAACCGTCGCCGCCTCCTAAACCGCCGACGTTGTCACCCGCCCAGCTGCGGACGGTTCCACCCAGCCTAGCCGCGCACGGCCCCACCCAGCCAGCTGCGCGCGTTGGCGCAAGCAGCACCACCCAGTCGGACCACTAGCCGGACCGGACCACCTACTCAGCCGGAACCCGTCGACGATTTCCCACCCCAGGTAACCTTTGTTCTTCATTTTTCATAATATAATGCTTTAATTTTTCAAACCCTAACTTTGTTGTTTATATCAGATGTAGTTTTTCTCTATGAACTCTGCGAACTCTTCGATCTTTGAAGGTAACTTTTTTCTCTTCTAATTTTGTTGACTTAATGACTTATTATGGGTCAATGGGTAGTTTTTTCAATGAATTTATTGAATGACTTGTTAGAAAATTAAATGATGGAAATTATGGAAATTTTATGAAATTTTCAAGGAATGTCATATTTAATTTGATGCATGTGTATGATTTTATGAAGTTTTCAAGGAATGTCATATTTAATTTGATGCATGTGAATGATTTTATGAAATTTGATTTTATGAAATTTAATTTTATGCCAAATTTTCAAGGAATGCCATATTTAATTTGATGTATGGAAATTTTATGAAATTTTCAAGGAATGCAATATGAGAACAACTAATAATTTAAAGAATGAATTTGAGTAGTAAGTAATTGTATTGAATAAATTTGTGCATGTTTAGGTGTTTATTATAAATGCATTTTATTATTTATATTTGATTTTTATCCTAATAGGCTTGTGTTTAAGTAATTATTGATATATAATTTATAAGTAAATTATTGAACTTTATATAATTTATAAGTGTGTTTAAGTAAATTATTGATCATTATATCATTAATAAATTATTTAACTTTATATCATTAATAATTATTGATTTTTATATAATTAATAATAACAATTATTTGAGTGTTTATTTAGAAAACTTCGAGCGTTAGTTAGACTATATAATAGGTTTAGTAACATGATTAGTGTGAGATGTGTAGAGATTGGTTAGTAAATACTTTTGCATGTGTCTTAACAAGTTCAAACTAAGCTTATAAAACTTGTTTTAAGTTTAAAATCAACCCTTAGTTCCTTTAGTTGAAAAATGGGAGCGAAAACGCCTTATTTAGCCTATATATGACCTATATCGACCAAATAAGACTTAAATGTGCTTAAATTGATTAAAATCAGTCTTAGAAACCTTGAATGTGCCAGATAAAGCATGTAAACGGTTTGAAATGATAAGTTTGGTTCCTTAGCTCAAAGTTGGGCGAGAAAATGACATTTTAGGCAAAATATGACCTACAGCGACCAAATAAGCCTTAAATGTGAGTAAATATTTTTGAATGTGTCTTAACAAGTTCAAACAAAGCTTATAAAACATGTTTTAAGTTTAAAATCATCCCTTAGGAGTTAGGTCCTTTAGTTGAAAAATGGGAGCGAAAACGCCTTATTTAGCCTATATATGACCTATATCGACCAAATAAGACTTAAATGTGTTTAAATTGATTAAAATCGGTCTTAGAAACCTTGAATGTGCCACATAAAACATGTAAACGGCTTGAAATGGTAAGTTTGGTTCCTTAGCTCAAAGTTGGGCGAGAAAATGACATTTTAGGCAAAATATGACCTATAGCGACCAAATAAGCCTTAAATGTGAGTAAATACTTTTGAATGTGTCTTAACAAGTTCAAACTAAGCTTATAAAATATGTTTTAACTGAACTGAATGGAGCTGAACTGAACTGAACTGAACTGAATGGAACTGCAAAAAGGTCCAAAAGAACAGGGCCTAAATCTTTGGTTTTGACATTCATAATGATATATATACATACGGAGTATATAAATTTATATAATTTCCAATTCCATGGTTTAAATAATCAAGTAACATATTAGCATTTTCATCTTTGCAAGTTAATTTGCCATAATTTATTTTATAATAGCGTAGATAATCAAAACATTCGTTCAATAATTACTTAAGCATGTGATTACGTGCATAAATATATGTCCATATATTTTGCATAATATTTTTAGCTAAGTCAAAATAATATAATAACACATATATTTTTTTTAATTAAATTACATATAATTAGCTTTTTAGGTTTAGGAGAGAATAATTTTTTTTGGTGTTAGCACCCGGTTCACCTTAGGGCTAATCCGGATTTGGGGCGAGTTCTAGGTGGATATGTTCCAGTCCCCTTCAATTGTTGTTGCGGGGGATCGAACACGAGTTTTCCCTACCAAGTTCACCTCCAATCACCACTGAACCAACAAGCAATTGGTTTAGGAGGGAATATTTAACACACTATATGAATCTTTAATTAAGAATGAAATTCTTGGTAGTTTGCAATTTTACTACGTTTGTAATACTTTAGGATATTTATTATAAACATAATAGTTAAGTTTTATAATGACAATAAATAATATCTTCTCTGATTCTTCCTCAATAAGACAAAATAAATTAACACTAATAATTATGTATTTTTTTAGTTTAAAAGAGAGGTCAATCAACGAGTGACATTTTCATCATCACATTGATTTCCTCTCTTTTAGTATATATTATACTAGTCTTATATGCACGCGATGCGTGCGAATATAAGAAACAAATTTGTGTTATTACATTTAAACCTAAAATAACATGTAAACATATAATATAAATGTGATGCGTGCGAATATAAGAAACAAATAAGTTAGATAGAGCCGAACGCATATAAACAGATTGATTAAAATGGTAAGAATTTATTTAAGAGGATAGATTGATTAAAATGCTCTTATGGGATTTCCTATTGCGTTGGTTGTCATTATATTCCCTATTCTATAAGAGGATATTTTAGTAATCCAAAGGGACACCAAAAGTAGATTTAGTAGAATAACCCCAACTATTCACTTATATAATACTAGTCTTATATACACGCGATGCATGCCAGAGTATTTAAAAATTGTGGTATCACATCAAATAGCCTCACATACTCCGTCCATCTTAATTTAATCGCCGTAATAGAATTTTCACCAAATTTTCTACGAAGTTATTTTTTTCGACGGAGTTTAATTGAATGGCAGAGAAGATAAGACCCTAACTTTTGGTAACATTTGTTTCACTTTTTTTGTCATCTACATTTAATATGAGAGATTATTGTATTATTTGAATTAGACATTCCTAATTTATTCATTACATTAAATAATTATTTTTTCATTTAATATAATTTGATTCATATGATTGTGAATGAGGACATAATGATCTATTTTATACGGGACATAAAAAATATATTCCCTCCGTCTCTTTTTGTTCTTTACGTTTAATATTTTTCACGTGTTTTATCGATTAATTAATGTGTGTTGAGATTCCTCTAGTTTTTTATTTAAACAAGACAAATTACGTTTATTTATAATATTTCCACTTTTATCAAAATTCTGATATTGAGAATTTGAGAAATATTTAATGTCCTAATGAAAAGTGTGAGAGATTAAATATCTTAATGAATTTAATTAGTTAAAATGATTACTGGACACAGATTTTAATAGAATTTATGACATTTGTGTGATAATATAAAAGAAATTAATGTAAAGAGAATTTTGAAACACCCAACAAGAAAACGCAAAGAACAAAGAGACGAGGAAAGAGTAATTATTGATTTAACCTCGTGAGTTCGTGAGTTTCCTTATGTAATGTAATAGAGATAGATGCATATTCCGCCGGAGTATTTGATTATTTGGTAAGGTTATGCTCGAAAAGGAGAAGGAAAACCCCCAATGAATTTCCGGGTCGGTGAAGCAAGAACCAGCCACCACAACTTTTGTAGCAGCACCGGCTAACCTATTACCCGGCGACCTCAGCTTCGCCGAGACTGCAGACGGCGTCGAAAACCAAGCGGCGATTGCAAGGCTTCTCCCACAGCTCTGCTATTAATCCAAATTAGGTTAGTACTCAGTTTAATTGTTTACACTATGCGGCAAAATTTGGTATTTAGATCAGTAATGGATTAATTGTTGCTCCCCAATTTGAAAAATGTGTGAATATCGAGCACAACAGTTCAGAATTTCAATTAAAAGTTTGAAACTATAGTTTTATGGCTTTTGTATTATAGTATTAATGGATTTTGTGTTATGTAATCGGTTCTCGAAAGTCTAAACTTGCTGATTAACATACATTTTTTTCTTGGTTGAAATTGGTTTATTGAGATAGTTTTGTTGTAAATTGCGAGCGGGAATCGGAAAACGAGGCAAGTGTGGGGGTTTGCGAAAATCTCATTCGAGTATGGTCAAGGACATTACTCTTTTTGCTTGATAGCTGAACCTTGTATAGGCTCGGTGTTCACAGCTTGGCATGGCTTCTTTGCTACATTTCGTGTTGAAATTTGTGTAATTTTTTATGATTTTGCAGTAAGGAATCTTGCCATCTTGGAATGGGAATCAGCAAAACTGAGATAAATCTGAGAAGGTTAATTGCCGCTGCACCTCAACAGAAAAATCAGGCGAAATTAATTCATGTATGCAAAACATGTTGGTGGGCATGGATTTTACATTTTAGTAGTTTGAATGCATCTAGTTGTTTTTAACCGTATGATTACTCAACTTGTTTGTGACTCCTTCGCTTTTGTCTTGGTGCCACGTCTAAATTGGACTGTAATTTTGCAGTATGTGGTTACTTTGCGCGAATTGTTGGAACAGCTAACTGAAGAGACCATTCCGGAAGGCTTGCCCAGGTAAGAAAACATTACATCCTTCCTTATTTTTTTTAGTGCTTGTTTAAGAGTGTTAATAACTTTGCAATTAAAAACATTACATCAATCTTAATCAATGAACTCTGCACCTGGGTTTTGGCTTGTAGGGTCTCAAAAGCTAAATTAAATGACTACTCTGAGAAGATTGAAACTATTGCATCCAAATTAGTTCCCCCTGTGGTAAGTTTTGACTCTTGCTGTGTATTATTTGGCTATGCTTAGTTCTACCTGTTGTGGCTGTGCATTATATTACTCCCTTACACTGCATAATCGCTTAGGAGAACCTAGTGCTAGCAACCATTTTCGGTGAAATGTCTTCAAATATGTTGCACTTGTTGTTTATGTTATTCTGGTATGATTTTGATTAACAAGTTTTCTAGGGATTAATAGATAGAGGATTAGAGGAAGTTGAGTTTGAAATCATGCCAAAAACATAAACGTGTGATTCCTAAAGACCAACTTTTTTCAGTAACAAATTTCATATGTATCATTACCTTTTAAAAGGGGGAGAAAAGGAAGAAAGAAGTGGCTGGGACACTCTTTATATAAAGAAAAGGGTTCTGCTGTTATCTGTTTTTTCCCCTGAAGATAATGTTGTCACTTGTCAGTGAATGTAAACCATGACTATCCTATGACCTCTTTCCATATTCCTTTTGTAGTTTATATTCATGAGAGTTCTTCATGTTGGTTTTTTTCTTTCAAAAGTTTCCAAAGGGAAATAGTTTGCTGCTTTTTTTTATTAACATCTGTGTGGAAGGAGGTCTGTTGTTGTGTACATGATTATTTGGCACATGAATAATGCAGGAAATGTTTGAAGAGATTTCCACTGAGGCAACCCCTCAAATACTCGAAGAGGTAAAAGTTGCGTCGCCACCAGGACTAAGAAAGAGACCAGTGTATGTAAACACAATTATTAAATTTATTGCAATTTTTGAAGTATGTGTTTATTTGTGAAGTTATTTCAAGGAAATTTCCGAAATTGAGTTGAATTTTTTTTCTGGTTGTATAGTCCATCCTCGTTTGTTGAGGACAGATCACGTGATAATGCGGGAACTGATTCCTCACCACTTATCAAATTAGATGCTGCTGCAAATTCACATATAGAGAAGCACAGGTAATTTTATTTTGAACATTATTTCATAGACGTGCTTAATAATTCTGATGACCTTTGCCGAATGTTTAACACTATTTACTTTTAAAGTAACTTTGCTTAAGGTCTGCTTCATGGAGCACATCTACTGTCCCTTGCGTTTTAGAACTTGAAAGTTGAAACATCAGGAAACTATGTTTTGTTTAGCTCCAATCAAAACAGAAAACAAGAATTGTCACATACTTTGAGGATTCTTTTTGAGGAAATTTTTTCAGCTGACGTCCTTTTTGGAAGATTTTTCCTGTGAATCTGAACTGTTTTAGGTCTTTTTGTATGTATATAGTAACAAAGGGCTAGCTTATCCCCTTTTTCTCTACGAGATGAAATCCTTCTATTTTTTTGGGTCAAGTTACAGACTTGTTAGAATAGAGTTCTGAGTGGCTTTGCAATTTGTTTAGATTGTTGTAAAATTTATAGTATCTTCTTATTAGTTCTTGTTGAGTGTGT
This sequence comes from Spinacia oleracea, assembly GCF_020520425.1. Classification (NCBI taxonomy): domain Eukaryota; kingdom Viridiplantae; phylum Streptophyta; class Magnoliopsida; order Caryophyllales; family Amaranthaceae; genus Spinacia; species Spinacia oleracea. The sequence goes on from NC_079490.1 coordinate 135,907,425, forward strand.
TCTCTCACTTTTTCTTTGTAGGTAATCATGCAGATTTAAAAAAAGGGTTTTATAAATTTATCTTTGGATTCAGCACTAAAGTCAGGATGTTTTTGTGTCTACAGACATATTAAAAGTATGTTTTAAATTTCACCTCTTTTGCATTACAGAAAGCTTCAAGAAGACTTGACAGATGAGATGGTGGGAATGGCACGGCAACTAAAAGAAAGCAGTCTCTTAATGAGTCAGTCAGTGAAAAATGCTGGGAAGGTACGTACCTGTCTTGTACCCTTTGTTTTCTTTAGCTCACTCTGAACATGACACTGCTTTGCAAATTTGAATTACCTTTCTAAATGGAATCCTACAACAGTGTTGTGTTAAGGGATCAGGATGTGTTTTTGTTGTTAGTGTATTAAAAGAATTGCTAGTCAATGAGTTACTTTTCTCTTTCCAAAATGATTTATTTTGCAACAGGATTCGTTTTCTGTCTATATGTAAGAAATCTTAGCATTATGATGAAATCCTCAACATGTCACTGGGTTTTTAATTTTTTTATCCTTTACCTTTATCTCTCCTACCTAAGATTAGGACTGGATTGAACCCTGCAAATTTGGTGTTGGTTCAAACTCGAGACTAAGAAACCTACAATTTTCTGTTTGGATTTGGATTTGATTAAAAGTAAAACTGAATCTGCCTAATTACACTCTACTCCAACCTGTAGCATCAAATGAACTTATACTAAATAGGAAATCTTGCGAGGCAACTAGGTGTAATATGTAGCAGATAAGATTAACTGAGGAGCTTCTTAGGCTGTCAATATGTATGTGCTTCAGGTTGGCCATCTGCAGTCAGGTTATGTATTTATGCCTAAATGAGCTGTTAAGCATCTTTAGAACTCTACCTTATGAAATGGTGTCTGATCACCCCTTTAACTTTCCCTAACGTTCTAGAAAACCTAAAAATGAATATGAAACTCAAGAAGTGAGGTAATTATGCCATGAATTAACACAGGTTTTGACATCACAAATGACAGATTATAAGAGGAAGAAGAGGATGAGTTGATTACAGAAAATGTTACGGATATTCAAGCATTGGAGAGGCTTGATTATCTCCAAAGTGAACTCTTAAAAGCTCAATACAAAACTCACCAATATTCAACATAATCTTCCGTCCCTAATATACTCTCTATATATAGTGATAAACTCCCTAGCTTAATCCAAGCTAACCATAACTAACTTATAAGGATAATGTCTCAGCACCCTTCTCCCTTATATCAGTTCGTTCAGTACCATTGTATTTTCGATAAGATCAAAGGCCAGTTTCATTAAGTGACCTCCGTTTCCTGTGCATTTAATTGTCTATGAGATGAGCTATATGTTGTGCATGAAAGCCAGGAGCCCAGGATAGATGTTGGGGTTGTGATATTTGGGACAGTGCATTATCGTGTGTTGCAGTTGTATCTACAAATTGGACTTACTGTCTCACGACTCTCTCCTTTTTGAGAAGTTTTCCATGGAAGCTGATATGGAGAGGAAGTTTTCAGATGAAATGTCATTTTTTCCCCAAGTCTTCAGTGTAGGAACACGGAACACATATTTTGCTTGCTTTCTCAGAAAATAAAACTCTGTTCCCGTTTTCAGCCCTTCTGTCAACAAGTGCATTTTTCTTAATGTTATGCTTGTTGGCTTGTTGCTGCATCTCACTTTTCGATCCAGTTTCTACAACTTGTTTGCTTCCATGGCTCGCATTATTGTTAATTTTTTCTGCGGGGTTAATCATGTTTTATCATTATGGTTTTGCTGGGTGCAGGTACTTGATTCAACTGAAACGGCAGTTGAGCATAGCTTGGCAAGCACTAGTCACGCTAATGTAAGGGCAATTCATATTTTTTCACAGAGCTCGAAGACTTCATGTTTTACGTGGCTTCTTATGTTTGTTATGCTAATGGTCTTCATGATGGTGGTTTTCCTTGTTCGTATTACCTGATTTTCTTACTCGGGCAGTTAAAACTCATAACAAGGTGATATTTTAATTTTTTTTAATTTTTTCAGAACAAAAAGGCGGTAATGTTACACTGTAAACATACTTCGCAATAATTACAAGGTGATAATTGAATTAGGTGTAATTATTTTGTTTTTTGGGATCATATAATAATGTAATTAGCAAGTTCCTGGTCCCTATGTTGGGCTATGATTGTTGTAATGTAATTAACTTGCGACTTTTCTTCCTAAACTAAGGACATGAGAAGGTATTGACTTTCCTCCCTTGACTATAATATTCCCTTCCCCTATTCTGCAAGCTTTAACTGTGTGTTGTCTTTTCTCCTTCTGTTCGTGATATGATGAAGAAAGCATTTCATTTTGGCTGCAGGGTGTTTAAGTTCTCTTAAGATGAAATATGCAATAACTTAGATTGGCAGCAAAAAAAATAAGGGTTATAGGAAGGTTGATCTATCAAACATATAACCGAGAAAAAAGTCACAGTTTTCATAAAGTATTTACAGTAATCGGCTAATATTCAAACCTATGATGCCTTCAGGCACAAGCTTCATCTTCATAAGTGCTCGTTCCCTTGAAGAAAAAGCGGTGTCTGTTGTTCTCCATTGCTGTGTAGGGGTATGGAAAGAAGCAGTCTCTTCACTATTGGACAATTCCTAACATTGATATATTAATTCTATGGAACCACAAACATATATTCACCTGAAACAGGAATTGTTTGGACTGTTATTGCAATATTTGACTTTAACTTTGATATATACTAGTTGTTGGCCGACGCGCTATCGCACGCCGTCCCCCAAGGTAGGGACAAACATATGGCGTAGTTATTTTTATTAAAATATATCAAGCATGTTTAATTAGTATTATAACCATGTATTTCTAGGAAGAAACCTATTGTTTAAGGATTACTAATAACATTAGTTTTGTAAGGGAGCTGATATATCATGTTGCAACACCTCCATTTTCGACAATTGAGGATCTGAAATGATAAAAAATTACAAATATGCAAACACATGAGGTATATAAATAAGAAATCAGTTACAACAATTCTGGGGCTATTATGCAAACTCATTGGGACTATGTTTTTATAGCAAACAACACCACACCAAGTCAACCTGACCACTTTGGTTAAAACTTCACGGAGCAACAAACACAACCAGCAACAGACAACCAGACTACCCAGCAACCCTGAGCTAACTTGTTGCACTGCCACGGACCAGCAAACTTCATGCAAGCCAGAACACAAAAACATCAGCACACTTCGGAGAATAGAACTGTGGCACCAGTGTTGCTAGTACTTTGAGAGAACAACTAAGAACAGCTGACACAACCAAAAACTAGGTGATATGAGCAGGACAAAATGCGCTGAGTAGATTAGACCCAACTCTGAATAAGAGTATACATAAAAGTCACCCCTAAACACCCCCCATCTCCACAAAAATAATTGCAAAGAACGTATTAACCCAACTTGTTCTGTCTTCCTATCATCCATAGCTTTATCTTGTACCTGTTTCCCGTTGTATGTCGTCTATCAACTATCACATAAACGAGCGAAAAAGTTGGGTTAAGCCAAAAGTTAACAATTTAACAACTCACCATCACCACACATCTGTGTAAATGTCAATCTTTTCTCCTTTCCTCACCTTCTGAACACTGCCCTGCCTTAAAAATTCGCATAGCATAGACTTTGGATCAACACTTGATCATGCACAATGTACACCAGCCTTGTCCGAAAGAAATTTCATTTATGAACAGAAGTTTATTTATACAAGTTAAAAAATCAGCCAGCTGCTTGAAAATCCTTAAAGTCCTCATCTGTTGTATCTTCTGAACTTTGATTTTCCTTAAAATTAAAATCAGGTTGAACCTGCTCTTTACTGGGATCTTCTTTCTCCTCTTCGAATATTTTATTAGGATTAGAACTTGGGGATCTAGGAGTTTTAGGAGAAGAAGTTGGTGAGAGGGTTGGTGGTGGAGGACTGTGGAGGACTCAGTCATATAGAAATGGGGGTCCAACTTTTTACTTTTTTAAAAAACAAAATTGCTTATCCTTCTATTTTGCCCCTTTTGTTAAGGGGAATTAGGGAACGTTAGGTAATAAATTTTCTTAATATCCATAACAAAATTATGCAGTGAAGATTTAGGAATTTGTGTGTAGGCTTAAGAGCAATAGAAATCAATATATCAGTCCAAACAATAATTTACAGCGATTCATCTCAAGAAAAAAATTATTACGAGTGTATACAATGAGTTTTTACATGTTATAAGAAATCTGATTCATTACAAATTACTAACAAAAAGAATGACAAAACTACACTATTGTATAAAAAAAAGTTGCATCTTTTTCAATACTTATGGGGCATATTGTTATTATATAATTAGACCCCTAAAAAATGCAATGAAATTAAGCAATTATAAAATATAAATACAGTACTAAAATCAGAAGAAAAAAACAAAAAGAGAGCAAGAAATAAATCATGAAAACATCAGAAAATGGTAAAAGTAAAAAACAAAGCCAAAAACATTTTAGAAAGTAAGAAGCCATGAAGATGAATGGTCACGGGTAAGGAAAAAAGTGTTACAGCTTTGAAGAGTGTAGGGTCGGGACTCGAACACAAGACTTCTGCGTTCAAAGGATAGAGTTACAGCAAGAAGATTAACCACTAAGCTACACCAATTTATTATTATTCTGGGCGGACATTAAGCAAGAATATATAGATTCATGGTTTATTTTTTCGCGGTCTGATAGAAAACAAGAGAGCTTTAGCTTTACTTTGATCTGTTATTCATAGGTTGTTCACACCCTCATCAAAGGATTTCAGCTTTATATTGCCACCAGGTTTCTAACAATAAAATGCTGAGCATAAACAGATTATCACTCATTCGAGTAGCAAATTATTTATTTAATCAGTGAGGAAACAGACAAATAGCGAGCTTACTTTTTTCAACTGAAGAACAAGGGTCTCTCCATCTTTCAAACTGTAATCAATGGCTAAAGAATTCTGGAATTGCTGCTCCATTTCTTCAGCAGTTTTCTTGTTATCAAGATATCTAAATTGGAAATTTGGAAATCAAACAGACAGTTAGTTATTCAATACATGCCTCAGTTCTTTCAGGTAATTTTTTGAAGACAACATGCATCTAACACAGAAAACTACTTTTTATATGTTAACTTGTTGCATCTAACACAAAAAGATATTATAACTGCAGAAAAGAAATTATAACTACTTTTTATATGTTAACTTGTTGCATCTAACACAAAGATGAGGCTGCTGCGCCGCTGGAATGCAGAGCAATACTCAGAGATGTCAAGAAATTAGCTCTTACTTATAACTCTTGCATTATTAAGAAAGTAGCTAGATTATTTGTGTTAAGGGCTCACATCCTGGCCACTACTGCCAGGAAGGTTCCCTAGTTGTTCTTTCTCATTTGTGTTATCAAAAAAAAAAGAAGAGTAAGCCCTATCAAACACCATACAGGTATAATACGGAGTTTGAAACTTTATTCAAAAGATATGATTAATATAATAAATCTTATGATCAATGAAGGTTGCTGTTCTTGAAAGAAGCAGAAGTAACTTACGTAAGCAAGAAATTCCCAGCAGACTTTTAACCAAAATCTGATAGACATGTCTTGTCCTGTTTTTGACTTCATGTATTATTTATGACCGTCTTACTCGTAATGTTCTTTACATAAACAATTACTTTGAGGTAATATTTCAAAAAAAAAAAAGAGCTTTCAGTTTTGAAAAATCAGAAGTGTATTGAATATAGCCGGGATTTTCTGATACCCAAAACCACGTGCTTTCTTTTAATGAATTAGACCCATAATTCAGTTGTTATGTTCACATCCATAATTCAGGACTTCGATTTAACATTCAGGTTGCGAATATTCCTTTCGGTGGAACATTGAATCTGAAACAAGGGGGTGTCTTATGTCTAATAGCAATCGTTCCAGCCTAAAAGTATCAAATTAGAACAAGAACAATAAGTGAATACCAATCATACTTGTTATAGAACTACTCGATTAAGAGTCATCTATATTCTTTTTTTTAAAGTAGTCTTGTTTTATGTCCATACCACTCCTGTCACACTTTTGTTAAATTATAAATAACGAGATAAAATAATAAATCAATAAAAGAAAGAATAATTTCTTCTAGCAATGGACAACTCTACTCTATATAATGGATAGTGTTGCAACTAACCAGAGATTCATCACCTTCCCCTTCAACGGCTCTCACAGAAGGGTAATGATATATTTCAAGTGTTTTCTATGAGTAGGATAACTGATGAGTTTCTTCATCTGCTTGTGACGGCATGAATTTACGAGGATTGTTGCGAACAAGCTGCAAAAGGAGTAGACATCTTTCAATCAGATATTTTAAGATGATAAAAGCAACAAAAGCATAGATATGATGGTAAATTTTCTCTCATAAGTAATAATCTGCTGATTTCTTACTAAATGGTAACATTCAGTCCCATCTAACTAAAATAATGTCCAACTTGGATATCTATATTTTGAATAAATCTGAGTATCTGACAGAGATTTTGTACAAAATGATGCATCTACAACAGAATGTAGGAGAATTAAGCTAAAAATGAAGTACGAAATATAACTTAGGACAAGCTTAGAAGACACCCATTAGAGTCAGACCATCCTTTAACAAATCCACCACCATTCTGAAGGACATGAGTAGCACTGAAGCCATAGCCTAACCCTCCTGTATTTTCTTGACCCTATTCATAAATAAACCCATATTCCAGGATCCACCACAAATCCATACAACCATAATCATTAAATTTGTGCTAAATCTAAATCAGCTAAACGTTGACACAATAAAGGCAAGGACTGCATCAAGAGTGAAACTACATCTAAAGAGAATGAGGCATTCAGTGATATCCCTAACCCAAGCAGCTGCCCTGAACCGTATCCATTCATTGGCCACTTGCATATTTTAGTCATGTTGTGGTATACCGTGAAGGCGTGAAGTAAAAAACACAGGCAATGGTCTCTAATTGTTTACTTCGTCTACAAAAGTTCACAAAATCGATATCTACCGATGCATGCATGTTTTCCTTTCAGATAAAGATCTAACTTAAACGGAAATGACTACTACACAGGTCGTGAGCTCTGGTTCATATTTAGCAAAACTCAACAGATATTTTCAGAAACTATGCTAATTTAAAACACTGAAAATGAAGTAGTGGCTAAACTGAGTTTTACCTTATCTACAAGGGCTCACATGTGCCCATTAAGGTCTCCAGTCGCACACTACAGAGTTTGAGTAGTTAGTCCGATGAATATTTATTATGTATCAGGAATGAAGACACTTTGCCTTCTGCCATGATCCACATTCATGCTTGTTACTGTAGTATTTATATCCAGCCGAAGATGGTACTTTATGCTTGAGATGGATTCTGCAATAGATGAAATTAAGAAAAACTTATTTAAAGAACTAAAAGAGGTAAATAGAGGGGGGGGGGGGGGAATGCAATAAACCATTCACAATCTGACGAATTAGCGAACTGTAAGACCTCCTCTTCAGTGGGAGCACATAAGCGTATTTCCCAAGTTCAATGATTTTGGTAACTAATTAAAAACAATTAAATCGAGGGGCCTTCTCTCCTTTAGTCTCTTAGGTAGTTTCATTAGCATATTTCCATGAAAATTAACTTACGTAGCTTTTCCAACTATATGATTTTAGTAGCCAACTACGGGTTCACAATGATGCTTTTGAGGTTTTAGAAGCTGATGGGGGGATTTGGGGATTGGAGACATAAAATTACACATAAAAGCAGGTATAACATACTTAAAATGAGATAAACATATCATCACGGGTTCATAGCTAATTCAGAAACGAGAACTACATTTTGTCATGTCTGCTCACCTTTAGCTATGCGCTCAACAACTTCATAGAGGTCATTTTTCCGGAAACAACAATAAATTCCAGATATTACGTACATGATTTAATCTCTACACATATAAAGAGAATTGGTAATTTTACGCACGACAATTCCAAAGAGGATACCACTTCTTGACTTCAAAAAAGCAGTCGGGCATGATTCAAGTCTAAGATTGCAGAAAAGCATTAATCAGTCTATTAAAGTAAGGTGACAATTCAAAACAAATACCAAAGAAGTCGGTAATGGGTAATGGGCATGATTCAAGTCTAAGATTGCAGAAAAGCAGCCTCATATACGTTGTCCAACAATATATTTCTTTAGCTAATACATAGACGTAATGAATTGAACGAATAACGGCTATGCAAGCAAATTTTATATTGACATGCAGGTGATCTATGTAAAACTTAAAGCTTTAGGTTTCAGCAATCTTAGACTTGAATCATGCCCATTACCCATTACCTATTACACACATACATAGCATCACATCACACCCTACTTATATAAATACTCCGTACTTATCATGCTTATATTATACCAACTACAAGAGAAAATTAAATAAAACCTGATCTAGATCACCTTATCACGCGACTTGATCAGATTTGATTTAGCTTAAGAAAAGGGATAGTTACCAGAATACGAGCCTTTTTTGCACGCTTCAAACTAAAATGTCGGCCTCTTCCACCATAATAAAAACACTCGTTTTGAGATAAATACTGGTGTAGTGAGGGTACGGGCGAGACATTACACGATTTACACCATCAGCACCCATATACAGCTCGACTTGCCAGTGTAAGCAGCAGTATGGCCTGTTTGCAGGCGAAAATGTCTCTGAAAATACAAATTTCCTATCACGAGAAACAAAACAAAGAAACCCTTATTACTCGTATGCTTTAGTAATTACCAGCAGGTGTTATTTTGTTCGTTTAATTACTTTATTACAAAATTAAGATTGCTGGAATTCATGTGTTAACTGGCATAACAAAATAAGAATGCAACATAATCGTATTTTCGAGTTGATAAATAAGGGTAATGTACTCATGTTACCTTCATAGAGTAAACATATTCACTTAGCTTTCTGATGTTAGGTACGCCACCAAGGCGCTTGACAAAATTGCAACCAGAGAGTTCCACAAAATGCTCCTGAGTACAACACTTCTAGGCATAAATCTTTGAATAAAAAGAGATAGAAAGAGATAGAAACTACATTCAGCAGTGGGGTATCCACAAAATGTTCATATAAAAAGAGATAGAAACTACATTTAGCAGTGGGGTATCTTCTAGGCATAAATCTTTGAATACAACTTCTAGGTGCAAGTACTTAAGATTAGGAGCATTGATGTTCAAGTCCAAACCATCATAGTATGAAAATGTTAAACTCTTAAACACGGAACAACTAGAAAATAGGCTTTCAATTATTTCAAGTGTCAGCAAAATTTGATCGAGTGTCAAGGTGCGCAAGCACATAAAAACCTTATAAAGCTAGGCGGAATCCGAAGGATGCTAAAAACTCAATAACATGAAATGCTAAAATTACTGTAAGTTTTTTTTTTCCTCAACCCTACCGAAACTCCAATGCGAATTGAGGCAGTCACCAAAAATATGAATGGAGAAATAATAAAGGCCAGGCAAAGATGGGTTCCCTAAAATTCAATAATAAAATGTAATCCAATATCATTGGAGCAATTCCCCATTGCCCAAAGAGGTGGCTCAATCAGAGAGGATAGCTTATATGCACCGATAATATCTCAGAAATCATACTTTCAAAAAAAAATTCAAGAATTACAACAATTCCTCAAGACCACACCCTGTTCTCAACATCCACCCCCAACTACAACTTCAGGGTTTACTTTAGGATCATTTTTCTGTCCTTTCCCCTAAACAATCTCTTTGTATCAACAGTTCAGCACCATCAATTAAGTTCATCTTGTAGCTTAGTATTTCATATAAAAGCTCTTAAGCAATAAGGTTAGCAGGATATCGAAAATTTGTACTTGTACACCATATCAGATTCTCTGCCATTTATTCAGTTGATAAAGAAATTATCATAACCCACCTATAAACCCGATTTTCATTTTCCAAAGCTCATTCGAAAGCCTCCAAATTCAAGTAACTCCTAAGTTCATTTTACATGCCAAAATAACTCTAAATTCTAACATTGTGATTTTAACAATGAAATTTTGTTCCAGTCGATTGATCGCATCTGCAACCTTAGCTAAGTATATCATCAGTAACAAAACTAAGAATTAAGATTTCCCTATTGTGGTATCTTAAAGTTTTTACGCAGCTATATTTATCATACACCACCTACAAACTCAAATTTCATTCTTCAAACAAAAATCTCCAAGCAAAAGCCTCCAGATTCGAGATTCTCCAAGCAAAACCCAATTAAAATCTTCTGACATATTTTCACATTCTACAAATGTATTTGTGACTCCATAATTGATTGAATAATACCCAAATTAGGAGTATGAATCAAGATAGATTAAATGCAACATACAAGGAGTTAAATAACGAAGTAAAAAATAAATAGCAAATTAGGGGAAAAAACTATTAAAGTCTAGGTGAATAAATTGAAGTAAAAACGTACTGAAGATGAAACGGGTTAATCAGCAACTTAATCAAATCCTTGAGCTCGCTTAATTTTCCACATCTTAAAACAACAACCAATCAATTCTATATAATGAGTGATTATTAGCTCAATTAATTACCAACCCACTAACCATTTCAATCAATTCAATATACCCAAATTTACCAATTGAATAATAAATACAATAAAAAATCACAACTACAATTACACACATCTACACTATTAAATTCGAAAACGTTTGTCTATGCCAACTCAAATACCCAATCAAACAAAACCCTAGCTTCAAAAATGATATCATAAACCCTAAAAAACGCAATCAGCAGAGGAGAAAGGGAGAGAGTCAAGAAACGTAATCACCTTGGCTTGGGCAGAGTGAGGGTTTTTTTCGTGTAATTTATCCTACTGAACTTGAAGAAACTTGAAGCTCCGTTGCTTTCACCGCCTCATCAACCAATCAAAAGATCTAGAAGTAGAAACCCTACAAAATGCAATCGAGATCAAATTCAAGATCAACAGATCCACAATCAGATTGCAAAACACAACATTAACCTTAAAACACCAAGAAATTTCTGAAAATGAGAAAAACAACTACAATTACGAAGAACAAAAAGAGGAAATCGAAGAAAAAACTGGTAAATCTTCTAAAACAATTGAAAATGATAACAATTTCAGATCTGAAGAGCTTACCATTCAAAGGCAGAGAATCTTTGCGATAGTTGAATTAAACCCTAAATTCTCAATCTAATAGATCCAACCTCCCTTCATTCGTGAATTGTGTGGTCGAAAAAATTTGAGTAGGAGATGGGGGATGAGATTATACCAAGAAGAGAATCAGGAGGAAAGAGAAAGGGGAAGCTCGAGCAAGCAAAAGGAAGAGGAAGAAAGACCTAGGTCAGGGCTGAATGTAAAGAGATGCAACCACGTGTCTACATCTGAGAAAGAGGACAAAAACGAAAATTTGGAAGAAATTGAAGGGCATTTTAGGTACTTCACTATTGAATGAATAGTCAAATGCAACTCCTTGCTTTTAAAGGTTGTAGGATATATATATATATATATATATATATATATATATATATATATATATATATATATATATATATATATATATATATATATATATATATATATATATATAATTTTTTTTTTAAAGATAAAAGGGTACCCCTAAAGGAATACCAAAGAAAATCTGGTGCCCATCTAAGTAGATGAGCACAAAAATGATATATATACTTGAACAAAAATGTTGTTTAAATTCAGATTTTCACTTAAGAGGGTTTGCCACTTTACTACTCCGTATCAAGAAATTCTTCTGTTTGGATCCAACCTAAACCCCTTTCGAGTTTCGAAGAGGAATAGGTTTTGTTTCCCCATAACTAATTTAAGTCTTCTCCAAGTGCATGTAAATTACTAAAATGACTTATATGGTCCGGTTGACCACCTTCCTAAATAGGTGGAAAATATCTACCCAAACCAACCTATTACGGGTTAGATTTACGTTGGGTTCTCTAAGTGTCTCTAGATATAAAATCAGCAAAATCTTTACAAATTTCAATAGTAAAAGTGTTGTCAAACTTGCAACAAAGTTTATGTAAGTCAACCAATGACGGGAGTTGATACACTTACCCCCAGGGTATGTACAGTCAACATACCCTGCAATGGGAATTCGACACGTCATAATTGAAAAATTCATTTGGGGGGGGGGGGGGGGGGAACTGCTGTGTTTAGGGGGGAAAATTTTGGTGAATACCGCCATTATATCCTTGGTTTAGCGGGCTCTGTTTACCCTAATTTACTCCCAAATTTTTGCCGCCCAAGTTTTCATTGCATTTTAAAAAAAAAAGGGCTTCTAATGTTTATCTGATATCCTCCATTATCATTACAATATGAAGTTTTACCAGGTAAATATTTCTTCAGAATTTAAATGCATTTGAGTCGTAATCTTCTACCCTAATCGAAGTCTAACATTAAACTTTACTTCATATTGCAAATCTATTTGGTTATTAATCTTGATATTCTTGTTTTTTTACATTAGTTTAAGTTTATAAGAAGTTTTATAATACTTGTTTTAAGTTGCTATACTGTTTGTTCCTGTAATGGATATTTTGATCCAAAAGATGTTGTGTAAGAATTGGACGGATTTTACAATGTTCCTCTTCTGTTCTTGAACATATAATTATTTGTATAAGTAATGTATGCAACTAATTAAGTAGTCAATTCTCAATGTATATTGATTTATTAATATTTATTTTAAGCGCTCTGATTAATTAATTATTATTTAATTTTCATGTTTTATATAAACCAATTATTATTGTATGTGCTTTAATATATTAGCATTTTATACTGTGGGAAAATTAATTAAAATATAAGTTTTAATAGTAAAGCAATCATGTTTGTCGCAGAATTATGGTTTCAATCGACCTGAATGTTATTGCTGCTGATGGAGGCGAAGGTTGTGAATTAGAAGTGAAAACCCATACCCCTGCTGAAGGTATGGTATTTTAGTCGGGACTAGAGTTTTCTGAGTTTTGTCATCTTTATGCATTTAAGGAAGGTTTCGAGTTATTTGTTAAAAGCGATACTCTTAGGAAGGATTATAAGGATAGAGGTGTAAGAAGAAAAGGTATTGGTGAACTAGAGGCGAATCCACACATGATGGAACGCATAAGATTAAAGTGTAAGAAGGGTGGTGCAAAAGCTAGTGCCGGGTCTAATGTCACGGATTGTAAGATGTTTGTGTACGGGTCATTAAAAAAGGGTCAATTTACGATTGTACGTTGTGATTTGAAACATAATCATCCTCTCAGTCCTGAATGCAGTCGGTTGATGGTTAATTATAGAAGCATTGATAAACCTACTTTTGAGAGAGCTATGATCAATGATAGAGGTGGTGTTAGTATTAGTCGAAACTTTAACACTCAATTAATTGAAAAAGGAGGTTTTGATAACATTAAATTTAACAAAAGGGACTTGCGGAACGCTATTGACCTGGAGCGTCGTATCCCTACATTTAAGAAGGGTGATGTCGCGGCCCTAGAAGAGTATTTCAAGACTCAAAGGGAACTTAATGAGGTCTTCTACAGTTCAATACAACGAGATGAAGATGGATTTCTAACTAATGCATTTTGGTCGGACGCGAGTAGTAGAGGCAGTTGCAAATATTTTGGAGACGTGGTTACATTTGACACAACCTTCTCTAGCAATAGGTATGTGGTAAATGAATCATTGTTATAATTGTTATGTTGCTAGACTAAGTTTATATGTTTGTCCCATAAATATAATATGTCAATTGTTAATGTTTGATATAGGTTGTTAATGTTTATTGTTAAGTAGTTTATAAAACCATGTACTATTTCATGCGGCACATTAAAGTCATGTTTGTTAGTTACTAGTTTAATGTTTGGGTTCTATTGGTTTAACGATTTGTGTCATCTCTTAGGTATCGTATGCCCTTTGCACCTTTTGTTGGTGTCAACCATCATGGCAAGTCCGTTGTGTTTGCGTCAGCGTTAATTTCACATGAAGATCATAAGTCGTTTGTTTGGGTTTTTGAGGAATGGTTAAAGTTCATGGGCAAGCCCCCCTCCGGCATTCTAACCGATCAAGACAAGGCAATATGTAAAGCAATCACCATAGCATTTCCCGGTGTCCCCCATAGGCTATGTTTATGGCACATGCTTCAAAATGCATCTCGAAATCTTGGCAAACGTGATGATTGGAAGACCATTGATGTACTTATTAGAACAGTTGTTCATGATATGCTTGACCCTGATGAGGTCGATGAAGCTTGGTGTCTGATTATGGACAAACACAATCTTAGGGCAACTGGTTGGATGAAGGAAGCATTTGATAACCTACGGCAATGGGATCCTGCGTATATAATAGAGGCACTTTTTGGGCGGGAATGTCATCTACACAAAGAAGTGAAGGTATGGATAGATATTTCAAACTTCACGTGGACTTAGAATGTGGTTTACTTATGTTTATTAAAAATTAAGAGTTTTGCATGAAGATTAAGGCTGAGGAGGAAAAGCAAGATAATTATGATAGCAAAGACAAGCCTCCTCAGCTTGATGTTGACAAGAGTGTCTTAGCTGAGTATATTTTCCAAAAGGTTTACACTAATGAGAAGTATGATGAGGTTGTTTATGAGCGTAAAGGTTTAACCCACACAAATGTGTCAAAAACTGATTCACTTGGGTCACTTGTGGTGTATAGGGCAGATGAGAAACTATCCTCTCCACACTGGAGGAGAAGGTTCAAAAGCTACATTGTTAAAGTGGATAAGGTAAAGGGTGAATTAATTTGTTCTTGTCAGATGTTTGAGTTTAGAGGCATTTTATGTAGACATATAATGAAGGCCATGGATGTGGAGGATTTTCAATTCATACCTGAAAAATATATTCTGAATCGTTGGAAGAAGGAAGTTAGGGCATGTGAGAACATTAGAGTTTCATATTATGATCCCGAAGAATCTACACGTCTTGCAAAGGCTAAAGAACTTTCACAAAAAGAATCGTTAGCTATGCGTAATGAGCTTGCATATACGCTTTACACCGAAGCAACTAACATTGTGAGGCTTAAAATGGAGGATGCGGTAGGTATAAGAAAAACGGGGGACCAAGGTGATACGTCTTGTTGTTGGTGGGACCCCGATGCACGCAATGTTTTTGGCCGTCGTAGGCTACGACCAAGAGAGTACAATGAACGTGCTCTTTTGAGGGATGTTGAACCTGTTGAAGAGGATGTTATAAAAACCCCAATCGATAAGCGGTATGCGGGTCCGGCAAAGACTTTCCGATTATCAATTTATGATAAAGGTGGGTCTTCGAAGAACAAAAAAAAGTTAACACCGGCTGAAATTGCATCCAATGAGGTATGAAATTATTCCTTGGTTTTTTTATAGTGTTTTAATAAAACCTTTTTTATTTATTTATTTTTGTAATTGAATTGTTATGTGAATTATAGGAACTCATTAGGTCAACGTTTGGTCACTTGCCAACCTATCGTGTTAGACTAGTGCATGCAAATAATGTGAACAACCCACGCTTGGATATTTCATTCAATGGTACGGTGTTGGAAGAAATTCCCGAAAGGTCACATGTCAATCTATCTGAAGATATTTCCCAAACATTTGATTATGAAACGTATGAGTGGCGTACAAGACAGGGTGGTATGATTTGATTTAGTTGAGTGACGAACCAGTTTTTTTATTTGTTGAACATGAAATTTTGTAATTCAACGGTGACTTCTATGATTTTCTCTATTTTTAATTTGACTTCTATAACCTTCCTGTTCAATTCGAAAAAATTATAGTTGTCTATTTTTTATTTTTCTTTTTTATAAAAAATATTAGGCTATGTTTGAACAGGTATGATCGACCCAAAATGTTAAAAAAGGAAAAAATTTGGAATAGGATTAGGACAATATACAGGGTAAATTAATTTAAATGTATATAAAATAAAATGTTATAATGTGAATACTGAAAACAATTAAAGCTAGGTTAGGAATAATTATTTTAGAATACATTATGTATTTCGTAATTGATTTTTATTTTTCGTCTATCCACATATAGTCTGTCAACAAACCATGCAATGTTCAAAATCCAAAACAACTTGGAATTTTCCACTTTGAAAAAAAATACAATTTTGAAAACACAAGGTTGACAAAATAACCACCCTTAGATGGTCTACCAATCAACGTGACTAAGCAGCAATAGGTGTGTAGGTATGTGCACATACTATAAAGGAGAGGTTCTTATAATAACCTTCCTCGACTCTCTACTACGAACCCATTTTTTACCATATCCAGCAGCTTGTCCCAAAGAACCCCAAATACACAGTTACATAATAACAAAATAGCCACCAGGTGCAAGTCTATCGACGAAATTTTGCAGGGCGGTTTACGAACCGGTGAGGTTACAGAAGTTTGTGGTGAAAATGCGACAAGTAAAACTCAACTTTGTCTCCAAAATAGTTTATCCTGTCAACTACCACCCTCTATGGGAGATTTATTTGGTTCGTGTATTTACATACACTCTGTTGGTCCTTTTCCAATCCGTAGGGTAATTGGTCTAATATCTTTCATTTTTGAGTCGAATCAACAAAACTCCCACAACCCGTGCGATCACATAACTACGAAGCAGGTAGATTCACCTTTTGATTTACCCCATGTGCTTGACTGGGTTGTTAAGTTGATTAAAAACTCTCATAACACATGTCGTCATATTAGACTAATTGTGATTGATTCTATAGCGAGCATATGCACAAGCCACTTTGACAACAACAATGATGGTTTAGATTCTCGGGCTGAAATTTTACGTGCAATTGGATACGATTTGCATTCGATAGCTGTTACGTACAATGTAGTTGTACTCGTTGTTAATAACGTTGTGGATGTGTTTCCGATTGATCACGATGCAGAGACTAAATTCATGATGTCATTTGGAAGGAAGGTCCGTCCAACTTTGGGTGTTGCACGGGCTCGAAACATATCAACACGACTATTCATGTCAAAAATGTGTAATCCTGTAACTGACAATACGTACAGGTTGCTTTCCGTTTTATTTTCTTCCACCCTGGATTTAGATGCGTGTATATATTGTATAACTGAAAAGGGCGTTACTGATATTTAAAATGTTTGGTAACACTGGACACTAAATAAATGTCACACAACATTGTTTTTGTGCCTTAAAAGATACTCTCCGAATTAGTACAAACATATCAACACGATTGTTTATGTTGAAAAGTTAAGTGTTCTATTTTCAACATCCTTAGAGTTACATGCATGCAGGTACTCGATAAACGATGTCTAAATTTTATGTTTTTTAATTTAGTGCAAAAGTACTCGGAAGGTAACAACAATGAAAATGTATGTGACATCGATCTGGTCTTAAAATAAAAACATTAAAAATAAACACAAAGTAAGTTACAAATTATAATCAAATGCCGGTGGGTGAAAGTAACTTGGTGACCTCGTTAGATGTTATCTCGTTATGTTCGCTCCCGACTAGCTTTCCAAGCAGTAGGTTCCTGATCTCCTTATTGTTGTACGGATAACCCTACAAGTCATTGGTATCAACCTCGGGTGAAAAATTACTCAAATAATGCTTCAACAACAATAGCTTAGGAGTAACCTTTTACCTCCATAAGGTCCTCCACCAGGGGCGGATCCAGGAAATAATATATGGGGGTCCAAAAAAAATTATTTTCCTTTTAGTGGGTTAAAGTTGAAAGATAAATAGTCAAAATATTATAAACGCCTTAATAAAATACGTGGAGAATTTAGGAACTTTAATTTTGGGTTTTCATAACAATAGTCTAAATTAAAACAATAACTTGGCGCGATTTAAATTTAAAATGGAAAACGATTTTTTCATACTTTGAAGGAGATTACTTTATTACAATAATTATCACCTAACACAAATAGCACACAGAGACACTAATAAAAAAAAAGGAACATCATTATCAACGCTTGTGGGGCATTATATATCTATATACAAAGTAATTAATTAGGCCTCTAAAAAGTTAAAAGTAACATGCAACTATAATTCTATAAAAGTGGAGTATAAAAATACATTACTAGAAGGAAATATATCTTGTGGAAATTATAAAATATTTTTGAAGAAAAAATAACACTACTATTTTTGTAAAGAAAAATAATGAATCATTATAGAAACAACGAAATAAAAATAAAAAGTGATAAGAAAAAATGACTTACAAAGGGAAAAGGAAAAAACAAAAACATGAATTTCCTTTTAGGAGGATTCGAACACAGGTTGTATAGGTAAAAATGTAGTCATGCAACCATCATGACAAAGGTATTTCATTGAAATTTAAGGTAAGTTAATTATATATATTTGGAAATTTTGGTATTTACTACCTTTAAAATACACCACTTTTGTATTTACTACCTTATGAAATTTTTATTTTAAATTACTACCTTAAACTTCCAATTTTTATTTATTTACTACCACTTTATAGTTTTCTCATTTTAAAATTAAGATATCTCTTTCATTTCTTAATCGTTTAAAGTGATTCAAAGTTCATTATTTTCCTTTTTCTATAGAGAATTCATTGAGAACGTCATTTCAAAAAAAATTTATTTCATAATTCATAAGTAGTTTAATATTTTACAAATAATATTAATTTATTTTACCTTTTACAAAATGTTAAATGAAAGATCCCTATGGAATCCTTACACATAAATAAGAAGAATGGGTTTTGAATCACTTAAAATGATTAAGAAACGAAAGAGATATCTCAATTTTAAAATGAGAAAACTGTAAAATGGTAGTGAATACAAAAAAAATGAAACTTTAAGGTAGTAATTTAAAATAAAATTTTCATAAGGTAGTAAATACAAAAGTGGTGTATTTTGAAGGTAGTAAATACCAAAAAAATCCTATATATTTTAAGTATTTCAAGTGCAATAAATTATCTCAAATAGTTTACAATTTTTTTCAAAAATAATGGGGGTCCCTTTGGACCCCTCCAAGTAATAGTACGTCCGCCCCTGTCCTCCACATTTTGAAGCACATACAATAATTCAAGCATACACAACATACTCCTGTCTCCACCACATATGGCAGTTGGAATGTTTGTCACTTTTGTAACAAATCTATTTCCAATCCACACATTCCCCGTAAGTGACTTGTTATTGAGGACACGGCGTGTAACCATCGCCTGCACAAGAAAACCCATCACAAGCATTAGGACTTGTTAAATCTACGTAGGGTTTAGTGACCACGTCAAGGTAGGTTGTAACAACTTACTAATCTAATCAAAATTAGCTCGACAACGGTGTGGCTAGTATGTGATTTAATTCGTGGATCAAACACATTCATTTGTTTCTTTGAACCAGACATTTTTGCCACTATCCACCGGCCATTGTGACATCTGGGTATATATAACTGCGAATGTAAGTGACATTAGTAATAATTGTCACATCGTACTTACGTTGACTAAAGCGGATATTGTGATACCTGATCAATGTCATTTATAATAAAGCCTCTCTCAATGTCTTTTTGAATTTGTTTGACTTTAAGCTCCACCAATTTCATAAATTCGGGCGATACCTTGTCATTTGCAAGCAACTCCGCCTACAACGTGTTAGGTTATGATACATATGATATTACATAAATCATGCGGAAACAACCATTAACCCAGGAATACATATTATTTACACATAATCATATACCATAATTTAGATGCATACTCTTTGTTGCGTGCCCTCCCTAGCTGCGCCCGAACCGAACAAGAACAAGTCTTTAGGACTCCAAGTGTCGTCCCTCCGTAGATAGTCCACAGTACGTCCGGATCCGCCTTAAGATTGACCAACTAGAATCGCCCTTAAGGTACTAGAATTTTCGGCACTTTTGAGCAAGATGTGTGACTGAATTTTTCTCTCAAAAACTCACTTTGAATACTTGAAAACTCGTTATAAATTGTGAACCCAGGCCACATATTTATAGGGGTATGGAAAGAGAATTGGAATCCTATTAGGATGCGAATTAATTAAACTTAGAATCCTACAAGAACTCTAATTAATTAATTTATCAAATAGAATTAGGAATTTAATCATTAACCGAACTCTGCACGTTTTAGGAATCGTGCATGAACACAAACTCACACACACACACACGGCAGCCACGATGGGCCGCCCATGCGCGTGCGTGCGAGCAGCAGCCCACGCAGCGAGGCCCACGCAGCCGCGGCCTTGGCGCGCGCTGGGCCTGCCTTGCGGTAGGCCTGGGCGCTGCCTTGGCTGGGCTTGTGGCGCGCGTTTGGCTTGTTGGGCGATGGCCTGGCTTCGAGCTGGGCCCTCGTCCGGCAGGCCTCGTCCGATGCTTATTCGTACGATACGCTTCCGATTAAATTTCCGATTCCGGAATTCATTTCCGATACGAACAATATTCAACATTTCCGATTCCGGAATTAATTTCCGTTTCGAACAAATATTTAATATTTCCGTTTCCGGAATTATTTTCCGATTCCGATAATATTTCCGATTCTGACAATATTTCCGTTTCCGGCAATATTTCCGATTCTGGCAATATTTCCATTTCCGATAATATTTTCCGATACGTACCATGTTTCCGTTTCCGGCAACATCTACGACTTGGATAATATTTATATTTCCGATACGATCCATATTTCCGTTTCCGGCAATATCATCGTTTCCGGAGTATTCATTTCTTGCCTGTGACGATCTCAGCTCCCACTGAAACCAAGATCCGTCGATTCCGAATATTCATAGATGGAGTATTTAATGCCATTAAATACTTGATCCGTTTACGTACTATTTGTGTGACCCTACGGGTTCAGTCAAGAGTAAGCTGTGGATTAATATCATTAATTCCACTTGAACTGAAGCGGCCTCTAGCTAGGCATTCAGCTCACTTGATCTCACTGAATTATTAACTTGTTAATTAATACTGAACCGCATTTATTAGACTTAACATAGAATGCATACTTGGACCAAGGGCATTATTTCCTTCAGTCTCCCACTTGTCCTTAGGGACAAGTGTGCATTTCCTAATTCCTTTGTCGCTCGATGCTTGCTCTTGAACATAAGGTAAGAGTCGTCATCCTTATTATGTCCAGAGGTGTTCCTCGGTTTCAGAGTTCAACTGATCAAATAAACAGATAATCACAGCCTATGATTCATCCGAGCACGGCCATGCATTTCACAGTTTCTAGCTCTCCGAGTGGCCTTGTACAACTTTTAAGCATCTCATCCCGATTTATGGGAGGACAATCCCAATCTTGCGATCTTGAGATTAGACTTCGTTTGATAGGTGATTACCTGAGCGTTGCCTTTATAGCCTCCTTTTACGGTGCGACGGTTGGTCAACGTCAAAGCAACCAGTTCTCAAACAAGTAATCTCAAATCACTCAGGTATTGAGGATTTAGTGTCTAATAATTTAATGAAATTTACTTATGACAGATTTTCATCTCTTACAGTAAAGTTTCATAGGTCTTGTCCGATACTAGTCTTCCCAAAGTAAGTATCTATGCAAATGATTATGACATTGCCATGTCCACATAGTTCAAGAAACAGAACTACTAGTCATCTTGCATTCTAATCGTCTAACGTTTTCTATGCGTCCAATTTTATAGAAAACTCCGACCAGGGACCATTTTCAACCTTTGACATTCAAGTTCACTTGATAGACATTTCTTAGTCACAGGACTGGTCCTGACAGTCTATCTTGAATATATCGTCAAATTTGAAGGGACTCATCATTTAATACTAAACCAAGATTAAATGGAATATGAAAATACATTTCATATATGATAAATGTTCAACCCCAATGTTTTATAACCATGGGCCTCAAACCCATCTTCTAAAACAATTCGTGGAATTCAAAGCTATGCTTGATTTCCAGTGCTACAACGTGAGTGTTGCTTCTCACTTGTTGCATAGGTTTAGTTATCATGCTTTGCCAATCTTAATATCCTTTTCATCGAATGTTCTTCGAGATATGATGATAAGATCTTTTCGAGTTTGTTTATTATGTGATCTAGTCTTTCTTACTTCGATGGTGGTTTTACTCATTTTGCAATGAAGAACCATCAAGTTAGCAGACGTTTTACTTGCTTCAAGAGTGGTTCTACGCATTTTTCAATGAAGAACCATCAAGCCAGCAGATAGGTGATCTACCCAAGTTCAGTGAAGAACTTTAAACAACCCTGTTTTATTGCTTCTTAGGCAATAATTACTTTTATTTCAACTGTATAGGTTGCTAGTGATGCTTTGTTTGGATTTACCTATCCAGGCAGTTCATAGATATGTGGAAGATTCTCCAACTATATCTTAGAACATAGAAATTATTATTTTAATTTCCCACGCAACAACTCATGGTCTCCAACCCATGTTGCCATTTTCAAAACACGATGCTCTATAGCTCGTCCTTATCAATGGTTAACTCCAAAAGGGTCTTGCTTGATCCTTTGCCAGTGTTTATGCGTGTAGCATCAATATTTAGCATATCTTTATTTCCTTGAATCAAGAACTATTCCTATGTACCTTTTCAAGTACCATAAGTGTTCTTGATCTCAATCTAGTTGATCTTCACTTAGATCAATAGAGATTGGTATATGTTCGTCATGCCTAAAGTCATACGATACGTTTTTGGCGATCCTCATATTATATCATACATGATAAATTCTTTTGCAGAATAATTCTCAATTGAATTCTATTCATGTAACTTTAGCTCATTCAATTTCAGTAGATACTAAATCTAGCTAAATTCTTTGACATATAATATAGGTTAAGAATCTTACTTAGATCCTTTGATGTTTAACTTAGTAAATGCTTATACATAGTTCAAACATTCTTTACTTAGATTTATTCACATGGGTCGAATATCTCCAATGGAGTATTTCGTGTTTGATTCAGTAAATGCCATTACTTAATCCAAAACAATATCATAAGATCTTTGTAAATAGATCTTAATACCCAGTATGTACTAAGTTTCGCCTTGGTCCATCATTGATGAATAATTTCAAATCTAAGTCATTAGCATTTGAATGTTATTTCACAATAGAGAGATATGTGTGTGATACACATAGGACCAATTAAGTTTTATGTACTCCCACTAAACTTCTTATATATCTATAAGAATCATGTACATTTTATGAAACTAAAATACTTATTAGCTTCACTAAAATACATTTCTAATTCCCAATTGCTTGCTTTAAATCTGTACTTAGATTTTATAAACTAGCTTTCTCTTTCAAGCATTTATTTGGATCCACAAATCCTATGACATACCATGTACATAGTTTATTCCAATATTTGATTGAGGAATACGTTTTGTCATTCAATTGCTATATGTACCAATATGCAATCATTGCTTGAATTATAGACTTAAGCATTACGATTTTGCAGGAGGTTTCAACACAATCCACATCGTGAATTTGCTTGTAACCTTTAGCAACTAATCTAGCTTTGTGTGTGAACACAATTCCATGTTTGATGGTTTTTATCCTTAAAACAAACTTGCAACCAATAGGTGTGAAACTATTCTTGCAAATCAACAAAATTTCAATTTTGTCATCAAAACATTGAGTATGTTTTATGGCCTCTAACCATTTAAAACATTTGAGTCTATATATGGCCTCTAACCATTTTAGGGAATCTGGGTTTCGTCATAGCTTTCTTACAAGTCAAAAACTCATTAATCTACATGATAATAGTTTGACTGCAAGTTGTAGGTTTCTTCACTATTTAATAGAAGAATCTCATAGTTTCATTGACCTGATCTCTATGTTTCTTCACTATCTAATAGAAGAATCTCATAGTTTCAGTGACTTGAATTCTATGCCTACTTGGGTATAGAACATCAAACAATAGAATATCAATAGCCACTTGAAAGTCCTTTGAATATTCTATTCTCCTTGAAGCACTTGTAAAGTCTTCTAAGAGATGTCTATTCTTTAAAGCCACTTCTAAAGTCCTTAAAGAATAAGTTCGGTTTTTCTGAAGCACTTCGAAAAGCCTCCGGAATGTCCGTTTATGTTTGTTGTTTGCCTCGAAGACTTTCGAAGTCTATTTTCTCCCACTTGTCATTTTGGAAACGAATTTCCAAAAAGGACATTATTTCGAGCAAACAAACATTATGTTCTCAAAAATTCGTGGTACAAACAATACCCTTGTGTCTCATTTGAATAAATCATAATGAAACATATATCTAGACTTGGGCCTTAGTTTGTTGAATAACAAACACTAAGCTCCCACTGAGTTTAGCAACTCTTTAGATATATTTAATTGAAAAGATATCCTGAAGTTACTTTTCAATAGCTTTGACGAATTTGGTTTAGTTTGGTGGTAGTTGAGCATTTTGTTTTAGAAATTATAGGAAAAGTTTTTATGATTCATCATTAATCGAATCAAGTACCAATTGACTTCGATTATTCCAACTAAGATATGCCATATCTTATGGACCTAGATTGTGAAATTACAACACACAATCATTGATGATCATATTTGGTCTCAAGTAATCATCAACATGATCTAACCTAGATCTTTATGATTTCTTGCCAAGTGGATTTTATACTTCTGAATCTTTGAACTAGCCAAACAGATTCAACTTATATCACATTTGAGTAAATAAACCTATATTCACTCAAATCCATGTGAAATAATAAAGTCATAAAATCTTTCTTTAGCTTTGAACTCTATTGTCTAGGCGTTCTAACAATAGTTCATATCTTTTGTTACTTTCAACAAGTAAGACTAGTCGTCTTAAATTGATCTAGAAATCAATGAACTTTCAAAAGTCCATCAAAATAGAGCTTTTGAATGTTAATTTGTTGATATGGTCTAAGTAACAATGCCAAAGATTAGTGGAACTCAAATCAAGGGGTTGATTTGAACCTAGTAAAGTTCTTTAAAGAGTTGTTTGTTTTAATCAAGCATATTGACTCAACCTGTAATTGACCATTTCATTCAAATAAACAAACAAACATTGTTTTTGTTTTTCTTGAATGTGAGTCTTTCTGTGTTTGAAAACAGAAATTTAGGTATGTTGATTATGGAACAAAATAGCCATTAAGTTCCAGCCTTTGAAAGGACTTAAAACAAACTAGATGACCCTACAACTAATGTAGCATTGCCATGCTTCATTTCCCACTTGTAGGTCATTAGTGTATCCTAGCTTCCATTGTTTGAGTTATTACCGAAGTAAGAACCTCAAGCGGTATATGATACCAAGGAAGTTTGATTGCTAGGTCACTTCTCTTTAAACATAAACTTATAGGTAGAAACGGAATCGTAAATTCCTTTCATTTGTTCCTCGTTTTCCTATTTCTTGTACCCTTTCTTATAGTCTTAAGAATTGAATTCTTTAGTGTTGACTTTTATACTTTGTTAGACATGTCAAATGTCACCCCAACAAGGTTCTTAACATTTAATTTATGTTGAATATTAAGTTTCAACTAGATGATCTTACCAGAAGCTTCTAAAGTTCTCTAAGCATCGATCTATTCGAATGTCTAGGGACTAGACTCATTCGAGAATTAAATGGACAAAGATATTAGGTTGTTAACCATTGGTAAAGCTGAGCGTATTAAACTCAATGCTTTATGATCTCAAAACTACATTGTATTTTGAATTCACAAGCACCAATTGGTTTGCCATTCGATTTTGATATTCGAAAACAACCATAAAAGTCGCTAAAAGAAACGTACATTTTAAATTGCTCACTTTCTCTCATTTCCGTGAATCGTTCTTGGATTCACTACCAATCGAGGAAATTTACTGTTACCTTTCTAAAAGGATTTATTGCAGTGCAAGATATTTAATTATAAACAATAATTAAAATATTCATTGAAGCATGCAAAGTCTAAACATTTATCATGAATAATAACTTGAAATTAAAGCAACCATGCAATTCAAACAAGTTATTAGCATTTTATTCGATTTTATTGTTCCGGCAGGTGTGAATAAAATGATTCCAAGACCCTAAAACCATTGAAGAATTAAGCACAGTTTGTCGACTCAATTCTAAAACATTTTAGGTAAGCAAAAGCCTTTTGCTAATAGTCTAGAAACTACTCTTGGTTGATAGGTACGTCTAAGAACTTATTAGGTAAACCTATCGATTTTGCCACGACATAAAAGGACTCCTTACTTATATCGTTGAGTTTCACCAAAACTAACATGTACTCACAATTATTTGTGTACCTTGCCCCTTTAGGACCAATAAGTAACACCTCGCTGAGCGAAAACTATTACTAGATTGATGTAAAGGATATCCAAGCAAGTGTATATTTTGGCATGGCACCTTATAACTCAATTTTTAAGTTTGGAACTTAAGGCTCTTACTATGTTGGTTAGATTTTAAGTGAACTAAAATCCTTAATCATGCAACATAATCAAGCTTTTGATCTCATGCATTTTAAGACATATTTAAAGGCAATAAATAACTTAAAACATGCATAAGATAAATGTGATCTAGTATGGCCCGACTTCATCTTGAAGCTTTGACTTCAAAGTCCGTCTTGAAAATCTCCGTGGGAGGCACCATTTTCTTCAAATAGGATAAGCTATAACTAATTACAACTATTTGATGGTACGCAGACCATATTTGAATTGAAAAATAACTTTTGTACTTTAGACCAATTACATTCAAATTAATGGTACGCAGACCATATTTTCTATCCTATTTGGGCCATACTAGTCACTTCATAACCTGCAAAACAGTACATATACAATATATACCATTCACCCATTCATTATCATGAATGGCCCACATAGCTGGTTAGTAAAACACATTATGCATCACGTAAACATTTGCAGCAATTAATCAAGGGCACCAATAATCTACCAATTATTCAGTCCTTATTAATTCTAATCAAGTTGTTTTAACCTTAAGGATTTGTAGACCTAATCAAGAGTTTTATGACTAAAAGGGCTCCCACTCAAACCAATAAATTCATATGCTTTACTAATTTTAAACATAAAAATGTATTTCAAGTCTAACCGGAAACATACAAATTTAATTAAAATTTAAAGCTCATATAAATTTATAATTGAATCCAAAAAGTTTAATTTAATTTCAGTCGTTTATTTAAATTAATTCATGATTTTAATTTTAGTAAAATAATTAGAATAAATAAAATTTATTATAATTACAATATTCAAAATTAAAATCCAAGAAAATAATTTAAATTATTAATTTTAAAATTAATTAAAATTACGTGAACTGAAATTTTCAAATTAAACATTCAAAACGATCTAATCGTAACGCAAACACCCTACGCATTGCACGCCCATGGGCCGCACGCACACAGCCATCGCTGGCCATGTGCGCGCAGCCCATGCGCTCGTCGCATAGCTGCTGCATATACCATCGCAAGCCATCTCACGCTTTGGTGCTCGCTGCGCGCGCTCCATCGCTCGCTGTGCGCGCGAGCCATTGCTCGCTGTGCGCGCGAGCCATCGCTCGCTGTGCGCGCGAGCAACGCTGGGCGCAGCGCTCGTGGCACGCGAGCTTGCGCTCGCTGCGCTCGAGGCTGCGCGCTCTTGCGCGAGGCAGTGCGCGTTGTGGCGCAGCTCGCTTGCTGCCCACACGCGACTGCCATGGCTCGCCTTTCGCCCATGCCCATTCGTCCATAGCTCGTGGCCCACGACACAAGGCAGGGCTGCTGCCTTGTGCTCGTGCACCATGCCTTGCTCATTGCATTCGTGCCGCACGGGCGACGAGCTCCCTTGCTCGTCGTCGCATGCCCGCACTATACAACACCCCTTAAGGGTAACACGAAGCGTCCATTGCTTTGTGCGTGCAAGTTATATGAACGAATCGCATAAAAATTTAAAATTTATATTTAAAATTAATGACAAATTAATAAATAATATTAATTTCATAATTTTAGGGCGAAAAAATCGAAAATTTATTATTCAATTGATTTCCGATTGTCTTGGATTCAAGTCTAGGTCATAAAAATTTAAAATTTATCATAAATTTACAATTTTTATGGTGGTTTTTAATCATAGGTTTCTAATTAAATTATAATTAATTATGAAAATCAAATTAATTCTAAATTATTCTAATTTTCAACAAATTAATCATAATTACAAATTAGATTGCATAATTAACAAGGCTAGGCATTCAAACTTGTTAAACATATACAGTAGGTCAATCAAAAATTCAAGATTTATCAACAGGAATCGCAAATATTTAATTTAACATCTTAAATTTACGAAATTTTGCATTCGAAAAACTAAAACCTTCGAAAAGTCATAGTTAGGCTTCGAATTTGAGAATTCTGGGTTCGGCAGAAAAAGATTTTTTTGTCAAAATTTTAGAATGCCTTTTACATGCGGAATTGACACAAAAATCACTCGATTTGAATGAGTAACGAAGAAACTGCCGAAAAACTGCGTACGTATAATTAAATAAACGCAATTTGCAATTAATTAACAATTACGAAAATTAATCACCCCTTTTAATTCTTGCAAATTTGTAATATTTAACCATGTTTATGCAAATTAGATTATGAAAATAATAAGGGGCTCGTGATACCACTGTTAGGTTATGATACATATGATATTACATAAATCATGCGGAAACAACCATTAACCCAGGAATACATATTATTTACACATAATCATATAGCATAATTTAGATGCATACTCTTTGTTGCGTGCCCTCCCTAGCTGCGCCCGAACCGAACAAAAACAATTCTTTAGGACTCCAAGTGTCGTCCCTCCGTAGATAGTCCACAGTACGTCCGGATCCGCCTTAAGATTGACCAACTAGAATCGCCCTTAAGGTACTAGAATTTTCGGCACTTTTGAGCAAGATGTGTGACTGAATTTTTCTCTCAAAAAATCACTTTGAATACTTGAAAACTCGTTATAAATTGTGAACCCAGGCCACATATTTATAGGGGTATGGAAAGAGAATTGTAATCCTATTAGGATACGAATTAATTAAACTTAGAATCCTACAAGAACTCTAATTAATTAATTTATCAAATAGAATTAGGAATTTAATCATTAACCGAACTCTGCACGTTTTAGGAATCGTGCATGAACACAAACTCACACACACACACACGGCAGCCACGATGGGCCGCCCATGCGCGTGCGTGCGAGCAGCAGCCCACGCAGCGAGGCCCACGCAGCCGCGGCCTTGGCGCGCGCTGGGCCTGCCTTGCGGTAGGCCTGGGCGCTGCCTTGGCTGGGCTTGTGGCGCGCGTTTGGCTTGCTGGGCGATGGCCTGGCTTCGAGCTGGGCCCTCGTCCGGCAGGCCTCGTCCGATGCTTATTCGTACGATACGCTTCCGATTAAATTTCCGATTCCGGAATTCATTTCCGATACGAACAATATTCAACATTTCCGATTCCGGAATTAATTTCCGTTTCGAACAAATATTTAATATTTCCGTTTCCGGAATTATTTTCCGATTCCGATAATATTTCCGATTCTGACAATATTTCCGTTTCCGGCAATATTTCCGATTCTGGCAATATTTCCATTTCCGATAATATTTTCCGATACGTACCATGTTTCCGTTTCCGGCAACATCTACGACTTGGATAATATTTATATTTCCGATACGATCCATATTTCCGTTTCCGGCAATATCATCGTTTCCGGAGTATTCATTTCTTGCCTGTGACGATCTCAGCTCCCACTGAAACCAAGATCCGTCGATTCCGAATATTCATAGATGGAGTATTTAATGCCATTAAATACTTGATCCGTTTACGTACTATTTGTGTGACCCTACGGGTTCAGTCAAGAGTAAGCTGTGGATTAATATCATTAATTCCACTTGAACTGAAGCGGCCTCTAGCTAGGCATTCAGCTCACTTGATCTCACTGAATTATTAACTTGTTAATTAATACTGAACCGCATTTATTAGACTTAACATAGAATGCATACTTGGACCAAGGGCATTATTTCCTTCACAACGTCCACATAAGCCATATTGACAAACTATGTTTGTGGCATTAATTAGTTAAAAGTAAGTTGGGAATTGTCATACCAGCAGCGTGGGGTGGGCTACATATGACTTGTTGGGAGGTGCTTGTAAAAGTTCATTATTTAAACAAAAACACCACGCATCTATAACCTAAAACCAGAAGTATTCGTTAAGTAATAGTGCCTTGACAAAATATCGGATTCACTCGCGGTTAATGAAAACATACCTCCATACTAACTTCCCCTCCTCTTTTAAAGGCGTTATGCAGTAAGTCCCTCGACAGTGTAATTGAGTTAATCTTAAACACAATGGTCTCTGGGTGCTTGTTCTGACTTTGTATCAGGTCAACAATTCTTTTATGCTTCGCATGCAACCATGCAACGCTATGTTCATGCTGTGTATTACTACGGTCCTCGTCGGATTCAGTTTCCTCTCCATCACGGTCTACGTGTCAACTCTCAATGTCAACAACTGATTTCTTCCCTTGGACTGCCCTGTCACCCAACTTTTTATTAACTTTATTCACTTTAACCTGATTGGTTTACGTAGTAATAATTATGGGTTAGTATTATGCACAACATAGTTATAGTAATGTTTATTTAAAGTGCTTTTACTAGGTTAGGGTAAATTGGTTACCTGTGATGTCCTTGTGGTGACCACCTTTGGTTTTTGAGGACGTAATCGGCACTTTATCCACCTCGATGTCAACCTCTGCAGTCACTTGGTCCTGCCAAGGTGGGATGCACAGAGGGTTCCCAATGGGGTACTCTCGACCATACACAACGTCACGCACAACCTAATTGTAATGGCAATATCAAACCCAAGTTAAGTTCAAATTAAGATACTAATTATTGATTACCAAAGTTCTCAAACCACTAACCGGTGCGTTCCCATAGCTTCCGTCCACTCCTTTGTCTGATGCAATCACCAACTGCAAATCTTCTGTTGTCCATGCCCCGATGCGTGGCTCCATTATATTCCAACATTTGGTAGTTTTTTTGTATTGTATCCTGTCCAAGTACGCAATCTACAAAACAAGGGACACGTCAATAACAAAATATGTAACAACATGTGTCATTGCAAGTGTTATGGTTAAAAACCAACAACAAACATTTAAAGGACTCACCAACAAAACAAATGCTGATGCCCTTTCTCTCTCTTTACCACGTCCTGTCATCCACTCGTACACAAAACCACACCAATTCCACTCGATTGACTTTCAATGTATTCCCTTTTTAGTAAAGGAAGTAACCTTGGCTAATGAAGTTGTATTTGGTCATGCAGAAGATGCTCCCCATAGTAAGGAGAATGAAATTTCTAAGAAACCATAACCTATTACTCTCAGCACAACATTTGTCGAACACGGCAGTGTAATCTATCCCCGTACTACTGTTATAAACTTCCTCCATCTCTTGGTACTCTTCATCATCTAACGTCAATGACTTGAAATCACGATGGGACAATGGAATTCCGGTTATCCTAGATATAGTATTCTCATCTATTCCTACTTCATAATCATCCCGAATGAGTAGAACTTGTCGCTTCCAATCCCATCTCTTCTCTAACCAACTCATAAAATGCCTATCCACCTTTGATATGTCTAGTCCTAATATTGAACCAAAACCCGCTTTCTTAATCCACTCTTTGCGAACATCGCAAAATGTTGTAATCGCATCTTTAACTAGTTGTGGGTACACCCTTAAAGATGTATTCTGTTTATGCACGAATACAAGTCAAAACATGTTATCGTAAGTAGTGACATTCGAAAAAATGTAAAAAATGTTCACTAGATATGTAGTCTACCTGCTTGACTGCCCGACTTTCACCCTCACCTAATGGTGGTCTTCCAGGACCTTCTGGAACCCACTTTCCAAGCGGCTTATGCCTCCTAGCCTTCTGCTCTTCAGTCAACGGCGGCCTTCCTCGCTTTTTCCTGATTGGTTTAGACACTCTTATGGCGTCGTCAGTCTCCTCTTGAATTGGTTCTTGTGTTTCAGTAGGTGGGATGAGAGTCATATTTGAAATGGGAGGCGTTGCTACTTTAGGTTGAAGTTCATTGGTGTTCTCATGACTTCCAATCTGTCCAAAAAATAAACATAGGGGATTCAATTACACCTTTACGAAGTTGAGAGTTCAATAACAAAGATGCTTTAAATAAATATATGTATTGACAACCTCATGTTCTTCACCAGGGAATAGGTACTTGTTAAATCGGTCTATGTCGTTGTTTAAGACATTGTCTGGATCTACATCATCCCAAAATTGGGCCTGACAAATTAAATCCAATCCAATTTAATGTGAATGCATACAACAAAAAATAAAAGCAATCCATAATTACTTAAAATAATTAAATTTTGTGTGTTCAAATTGAACAAAAGTTAAATGTTTACCAGTTGTACTCCTTCGTCTGTGATCAATGGAATTTCGGCCGAATCATTCAGCGGAGAATTATGTGTCGGTATCAGAAAATATATATAAAAAAAAATCGATTACACGGCATTACAATTTAGGCATTGAAATCGAAAGCAAATATAAGGGGGGTTTTGGCAAAACCTCCGATGTCGGGTTGTTATGTTCGGGGTTTAATGTCGGGTCTAGGTGTTGTGGATTATGAGTTGGTTCTCCGACCGGATTACTTATGTGGATTCCGCTAACTTCCTCGGCGTTGTCGCCGTTTAGTCCTCCAATCTGACCAACTCTTGATTATTGTTTTTTCAAAAGAGGCTCTTTCATCGAAAAATCCAAAACCGTGACGAACCTCGTCCGCCGGAGTTGATGGTGCAATTGACACAACCACCGACTTCAACGACACAGATTCAACATTTTCCTCCCTGTTTTTGGTGTGAACATATTCAATTTATATGTATGGACTAAGCTAACATGCAACGAACAAATCTAAATCTTTTACATTTTTTAATTGGGACTGTTTCGTTATTGTAACATTTAACTAAAAATCTAGAAAATACTAGTAATTGCTTAAAATAAATAACTGAAAATACAAACTTACATGTTTGATTCGCCAGAGCTCGTTGTCCCTTGTAGGCGCCGGGATTAACTGAGAGGAAGAGGAGTGAAGTGAGGTTAGGTAGAGTAGTGGTGAGGAAGGAAACACAAAAGGGGAAATGTTTTGACTTTGGACCCCAGGGCTTTTTCAACAATTGCATTCAATGTTTGAGAAAAGCAATTGTGCACTTTTTCCATTTTCAAAGAAACTTGTACAGAGGTTTTGTTTTTTGCCTTTTTTTTAAGTGTCTTTATTAAATATCGAACTATCATTAAATAATTTTTAAATTAATGCTTATTCAGGTTGCAGTAACAATTTATGGTTTAGTTTAAGTTATAATACATTTAAATGTTTTATGTTCTACATTAATTTATCAGTTATGTAATTACTTTCATATTCTAAATTTTTTATGTTCTACATTAATTTATCAGTTATAATACATTTATCAATTGTGTAACGGTTTTGTATGTTTTCCCAATTCATTTCATA
Source organism: Spinacia oleracea (assembly GCF_020520425.1). Classification (NCBI taxonomy): domain Eukaryota; kingdom Viridiplantae; phylum Streptophyta; class Magnoliopsida; order Caryophyllales; family Amaranthaceae; genus Spinacia; species Spinacia oleracea. The sequence continues at coordinate 135,940,824 of NC_079490.1, forward strand.
TTTCATTTAATTTGATTATGTATAAGTGTGCATGAGTGTATCATTAATAGGTTTATTTTTTAAGGTTGCAATATGAGTTAGCTGTGTAATGAAGTAAACAATAAATTCCGTGTATGTTGTTTAATTTGGTCTCATTACAAAATTATATACACATGTTTTCATGATTAATACTAAATGTATGTCAACCAGTAACAACAATTTCCGGATTTATTTTCCACCAGTTAAATTAGATGTGTTTTTAAATTATAATGTATGTGAATTTTTTGTCCATCAACCAATAGCCGCTGGATATTGACTACAACGACTACATTACAAGTACTTATATATACAAACTTAAACCTCTTTGTTCACCTATAAATACAATTCAAATTTTTACCATTCCAAATTTGAACAACCACTAAGAATACATATTCATCCGATAAGATAGAACGCAATGGCTTTTGATCATGGGTCACCAAACTCAGGCTCGTCCAATACAAACAGTCCCGTTAAGGGAAACAATCGTTTGTGTTGTTTCCATGGGTACAAGGCAAAGCTACAGATTTGTAAACACACGAAAAATGCGGGGCAGAGGTTTTTCTCGTGTCCATATTGGAAGGTATGTAATACTAGTCTTAATATGACCGTGAATAACTTTGAAGTTTTCGAAGTTTAATTGTATAACTGTTGTACAGGATGACAATCGGATTCTTTTTGTGGGAGAATGATGTCAACACAAACATCATAGAAATACTACAAGAGGAAAATGCACAACAGAAAGAACAATTACTAAGGATGACGGTTGACAAAGAAATGTTGAGCTCGGATGTTTTTCAATTAAAAGACCACGTAACATCCTTAGAGCAAAAAAACTTGGAACTCATGACGCTCCTCCTCAAAGCACAAAACACGGAACATTTCATGTACAAGATTGCCTTGATAGTCTTGTTGGTGTTAATGATTACTTCAATTAAAGTTTGGGAATTGTAATGTTATTGATGTGTTTCCCCGTTAAAACAATTACTCTAGCACCCGTTGTTATGTTATTATTAATAATATCATTTCCTAATAATATCAGTTCCTAATTTTTGGAATTTATTTCACTGAATTATCATGTTTAATTACACTTGAGAAATATATTCACCGTTTTTCCACGAGAATGATGCACCCATGAAGTTTTATCACACAATAATTGGAAAATAATATAATTAAGCATGCCAAATCTTTTCACTACATTGGTCCGTTTGGGATATCCAATAAAGCTTACAAAAAATCTGCTTTATTGGATACCAATGTTCTAGGGGTTAAGGACTAGGAAAAAAAATACTACGTAGCCACATATTAATGTTCATACCCCTTTAACAATATCTCTTTTAAATAAACATGGATATATAAATGGATTTTTTTTTAATAAAATATAATTTGCAAACAATTAATGGAAAATTAAATTAATCTATCAACATACACATAACCACATACAGTCATCCGTGTCTCTATATTAGGGACAAATGCAAATAGAAAACCAACCAAATGACCACTATAAAATAAGTTCATCAATTGAACATTCCTATCAACAGAAAATGAACATGGAAATTGGAGATCAACCTTCGTGTTATGACTCAACGCAACATAAGGTAAATTCCTATAACTAGCTCGTTCACTTCTTCATTACATAAATGCTAGTACGAAATGTTTTTAATTTTGTTTTTTAAAATAACTAATACGCATAGTGAATTAGTGATAGTAGTATTTTGTTCAAGTGTAGCACAAAAACAATTACATGTTTGAAAGTAATTACAAATTTTTGTTTTTTTAAAAAAAGCCATAAGAGTAATAATTACGTAATATAATTGTGACCACAGATACAAAGTACGACATGCACACATTATTCTTCTCAACCTGGATTTCGTTTCGCACCAACTGACCAGGAATTGCTATTATACTACCTCAAAGGGAAGGTAATGGGTAAGTCTCTAGGATACCCTGTAATTGCAGAGGTAGATGTGTACAAGTTCGCTCCGTGGGATCTTCCAACAAAGTCTTATCTTAAAGGCAATGACTTAGTATGGTACTTTTTTTGTCGTAGAGAAAAAAATACAAAATCGGTGATAAAACTAATAGGTTAAATGATTTTGGTTATTGGAAATCAAGTGGTAACGATAGGACAGTGAAAAATATTTCAAGCTTCCCGCCCCGTAAGATAGGTAAAATTAAGTCTTTGGTCTTCTACAAAGGCAAGGCAGCTAGGGGAGAGCGTACAAGTTGGATCATGTACGAGTATAGACTACAAGACACAAAACTTTTCGATTTAAACGTGCTGAAAGATTCATATGTCATCTACAAATTGTTTGAGAGCAATACTTTGGGACCTAAAATTGGGAAAAAAAACCAGGGATTCGTTTAGTTGAACAAGAATGGGAAAATTTTCCACATTCCAATAACACGAGATGTCCATCTACGCACGTTGCATGTACATCTTCTATTACAAGGGAAATAGCGTCTTCAAGTTCAATTAAGTCAACCAAAAGATCCATCATAAACGATGATGCATTCATTAATCAAGGTCGGGGAGACATTCTAATGATGTTAGATGGATGTAATGATAATTTAGGTAGTGATATTTAAAGTCGAATGTACACTATTAAAGTCGAATGTATTTTTACTTTTATTCAACCAATGAAATGTAGCATCGCGCGCGTAAATGTAATTCTAGTACGTTAATATAGAGCGTAGTTTATCAATGCACATGTTACAAAATTTAAATGCAATAGATTGCAAAATACGTATTATACAACTTCATAAAAAAATAATTAAAAATAAAGTAAAGGTAATGATGACAGGAAAACTTGCGCACATTTCCATAGAAATAACTATTTATTCGTAAACATATAATTACCTACATCATTTAACGATATACATACACCTATAAACATTATGAATACATTTAATAATAATTCATGGATGTTTTAATTTAATGTATAAAATAAAATACAAAAAAATAATCAAAACGAAGGGAGACGAGAAGTCAAAACCATCTATCACATCACTAATTTTCTGCACAACTCACTGCCTAACGTGTCCCCTAGCCTCACTAGATCACTCCACACCATCACTCCTACTTTCATCTCTCCTTTTCTCTCCCTTAGTATTACTTTTGGGAGCTTATTGAACACACCACTACAAATAAACCCTTCCCATCTCTTATCACCTAGGACATTCACAAAAAAACCAAACACTTCCTCAAAAAAATGGAGCATCCACAGATGAACAACATCCAAATAGATCCCACTCCAGAGTTGAGCTTGGTTTGTTTCCTTATTTGTACATTAAATTATTCTTATTTTTTTCAATGCTAATTTTCCTAATTTATGTTGCTAAGCTTGCAAATTTGCCTATTCTTGCTATACGAATTTTTTGTCATTAGTAATAGTTCACATAAAAACATATATTTGTACCAAATCTCACTTTTGTATGGCATGATTTTTAGAATTCTTTAATTGATTCAATCTCGTGGTAGGAGTTTTTTGGTTAAATTTTTATGTAACACCCTAATAATTCCTTACTTTTTATAAAACATTTTCCAACTTAAAACACAGGAATTACCAAGATATTACCGCCACCGTGATAACGGCTAAGGCTATTTACCAGAATTACGCAGCGGAATTAACTAACTTTCAAACATATTAAATAAATAGTTAATGGTTATTAAAACAAGTTGGAACCACTGAGGCCCAAAACCAAAGTATTAAACCATTTAAAAATCCATTAACTATAAATAGTAGTAGTCATGACTAAATAAAAGTAGAGTTTATAAAATACGGAAGATCAAACTCTCAACACGAATCCCATGATAACTTCTGCCGCAAGTTATCTCTACAAACCTGCTTTATTAAAAATCTACTCCCCAACAACGCAAATGCAATTGATGGATCATCATAGGGTCATTAACGTAAAGGCCATGACCGGAAAACATGAAGCACGAAGTCAGCAAAAGCTGAGTACGACAAGCTAGAATAACATTCCATCCTAACATGCTTCACTCGACGAATTAAATAATCCACATGCAAAAGCCATATAATAAACAAATAAACATGGAGACAAGACTCGACACTTGACACGACTCTTGACTCACAGTTTAATAAAAAGTAGCTTCGAACGGGTAAAGCAAAGTATCCTCAAAAGGAAAGAAAAGGGTGATGGGAGCCAACCATACACCAAAATAAGTCGGGCTACTACCGACAGTCGGGCCATACCGACAGGAATTCCAATGCACAACGACATAAAAGAAGAATGAAACAACGTCTTGTATCATTCTAGGAGTACAAGTTTTCCGGCAAGACTCCCCCCATTGTTCATACTCAAGGTATATACGTTCCAAGAGTTTTGAAGCTCTTTGGGTTACACTTTACGTTAATTAGTATATTATGTTCAAGGCGACTCAAGACACAACATACAAACAATTGAACAATTAAACAATTCAACAATGACTCTTTAATATTTTATTTCTTTAGGACTTGTGATCAAACAAGACTCAAGTGAAATTACTCCCATCGTTCCTTCTCAAAAACACTGTTTGAGATAACCCGACATTGTCTATTAACAAGCGGGGTGTTCCCTTAGCACGAATTGTCCTTAATTCAATTCACATAGACTCTCTAACATATTCTACTCCTTTGGTAGAATATATATTTCTCACTGGCAATATTCGACTGGCTCAATAATTATGCTAGACATCCTGTACTATAGCATAATAATAATAATAATAATAATAACAACTTGCATGCGTACTACTCATACATGCAAACCAACTTGAATAACATGCTTGACATAATTCAACAATTATAAAAGTCCATAACATGATAGTTCAATAGAATCTATAAAGCATAATTCAATTCATAACATGCTCGATCACATAGATTCAACAATAATAATAACATGCTCTTTCTCAATATTAAACATGAATTCATAACAACATATAAGTTCACATGATTAGCATTCAATACACTTCACAAAGTCCTCGATCAAGGGATGGGTGGTCACCCTAGTCTTGTACGTACCTGGAATACCTAAGTACGGGGGCCACTGTGCGAATCACGACTCACTAGAAATCAACTCCTATAAAACAAAATAAGAGAACTAAATTATTATCCATGTTTACTAAATTTCCAAAAAACTATTTAAGAAACTAAAACCCTTAGTTTAATCAAAATTCATTCATTAATTGGTAATTTAATAGTCTCAAATAGTCAACTCAAGTCCTAGTATAAAAACATTGACTTTTTAGCTTTAAAACCCTAAAAAACCAACCTTTTAAAGCTTATAAACATTCTGAAAATTTTGATTGATTCCCATAATTTAAATTGTCATTAAATTATGTAAATCAATTGCTCAATCAATTTGAAACCAAAACCCTAGCAATAGTTTAATCCGAAAACATGTTTTGACTTCAAAAATTCACACTTTATAAACATATATAATCTGAAAATTATAATTTAAATCATCAAAACCAATGTTTTTAATTAAAACATACTACTAACCCAATACGATGTCCATAACCGTTTTAATTAATCTAAACAATCCAATAATTAAACTAATCACAATAATTAAATCAATTTAAAACTGAAAATTAATATTTTTGAAAACAAAATTTGTTTAAACAATTGATCAACACACACACACACAACGATTAATTAATCGTGTGTGTGTGTGCCGACCAACACACACGACCACAACAATAATAGCAGCAGCGACACACGCACCACAGCACGGGAGCGCGCGCGCGCGAGGGACATGGCAGGCGACGAGGGCGCTGGGCACAGCAAGACACACGCACGCACACAACGTGCGCGCAAAGGGACAAGCGAGAGGCGCTGGGCACAGGCGGGACACAGCGCGCGCACACACAGCACTGCTGTTGTGCTGCGACGCGACGCGGGACGAGGGCGAGCACGACCACGCAACCTCGCAGGCGCGTAGTGCTACGCCGCGGTGCGGGACGGGCGAGAGAGACGAGCGAGGGGCTGGCTTGCGTTGCAAGCAAGGGCGCACGAAGAAGAGGGAGTGCGGGTGGAGTGTGCCGCAAGGAGAGAGGGAGAGGAGAGAGAGAGATTTCTGAATTTTTTGGTTGAGGGTTTGATACGAGGTCTTATTTATAGGTTCCTCTCCTTTGTGGGCTAGGTTAGGGTACTTTTGAGTTGGGCTTGCTTTCGGGCTTAGTTCATTAATTTCCTTGCAAGCTTTGATGGGTATAATTAAAACAAAACGATCGGGCTTTAAGTTTATTAAATTCGTTTTTGAAATACGACCCAACAATTCCCGACTAAATAAATTCCTTGAATTTATTTAATAAAAATACGGTTTTCGAAATAATTAATATTTAAATTACTTAAAAAAATAAACGCGCATTTAATTCTCATTAAATGAAATTAATTTGTAAAAATACAACGAAATGCTTTATAAATATAATAAAATATATTTATAATAATAGAAAAATACGAGGTATTACATTTCATTCTTAATTTAAAGTTTCATGTCAACATATATGCTCTGGTTGTGAAAAAATGTTAGATCTCATCGGCCTTTTTAGAAATAGTGCACTAATTATAGGTGGATAATGACTAATTGAGTTAAAATTCAAAGTCAATTGGGAATAACAAGATCGCATCACCAAATATTTTGAAAACATTTATTTGTTTTTATTTTGGTAACAATATGGTTCACCAACACTATTTGATTGTAAAAGAGAATGACTTAACATTTTCAATTCATACGGAACATGCAGTGTACACCGGAATGTCCGGTGGCTATCTTCAACGAAGAGATAATGACAAGGTTCATTTTTCCACGTTTTACTAAAGGCGAAGCGTTGGTAGTATCTACTGTGTGCAAAAAATGGAGGGAATTTGCCATTATTGCAACATTATATTGTGATGAAATAATGGACAATACTTGGTAGATTTATAATTCGTTATTGTGTAGGAATGAACCATTTATAATTGCTAATATGCATGCACAACTTGTTATCAATGTACTAATATAAATAAGAGTAAAATGTATTGCGGATCATAGTTGCCACACCATTTTCTTTGGAAAATGTTTTAATAATTTTAGACATTAAATACAATATAATGCGTGCATATATATTTAATTAGGAAAATTTGGTAATATTAATCCAACCTTTGGCCGATTTTCTTTTATTAATCCCACCTACGACATATTTTTTAATAATCCCACCTTTACTACCCGACGACTTTTATTGGGCTTAAGTGGCCGGTAATCGGTGAAAAAGTCAACGAGATGGTGATGAATTGATGATGATGACTGAATATATCGAGAGAGAGTACTGCCATGTAGAGAAATAATGCCGCTTACAACAGTTTTATGACCTGTTGGGCCCAATAAAAGTTGTTGGGTAATAAAGGTGGGATTATTAAAAAATATGTCGTAGGTGGGCTTAATAAAAGAAAATCGGTCAAAGGTTGGATTAATATTACCAAATTTTCCATTTAATTAAGCGTGATTGAATTCAACATATATAACAAATTGGCAAGTTTCATTTGATGCTAATACTAACTCAAAGTGCCTTGGAAACGTTTGCACTGCGCTAATTAAACATCCGTAAGTAATTACAATGTAAAGTGACTATTCTTCAATATATCGCAGTTACCACCCGGAATGAGATTCACCCCGACAAACGAAGAACTCATTGTGTATTACCTGAAACACAAGATTTTAGGAAAACCCTTAGGGCGTCACATGATTGCTGATATGGATGTCTACAACTTTGAGCCTTGGGATCTTTCCTCATTCTCTCCAATAAAATCAAAAGAAAGGCAGTGGTATTTCTTCTGCCCTAGAGGTACATCTAAAAAGAGGCAGACAAGAGAAGTGAATTGGAAGGTTACAGGGACGAACAAAACTGTTTCTTATGAATCACGTAAGGTTGGCATAATCAAAACGTTGGTATAGTACAGGAAAGGAATTGAGAGGACAAATTGGATGATGAAGGAGTATATACTCAATGGGGAACCAACATCATATCTTGGTGTCTATCAAAAAACATTCGTAATATGCCGAATATATGAAAAATGTGGAGCGGGTCATAAAAATGGAGAAACATACGAAGCCCCTTTTGTGGAGGAAGATTGGGAGGGCAAGTTTAAAACAAATGATGCAGTCGAACCATCCACACTCATGGCTACTGAAGTAGTTGCATCTCACTTCGTTGCAAACATGCAGGATCCAAACGATGAACACACTTTTTGGGAAAGCCTTTCAAACATTCCAAGCACAAGCACGGCATATAATGCTTCTGACATTGGTCTCAATCAGACATTCATGGAAATGGAAGAAAATGATACTTTAACTTGCTGCTCGGATACTTTAACAACTAGATATAATTATCATGTTATGAATCGAACAATTAGTGGTTTATCTTGACGTTCTAATTTAACTACGTATTTTGTATTTAAGTTGTGCATCATTTTGGTGGAAGACAATATTAAACATTAAGTATTACGTAATAGTATCTCATGTTATTTCAAAGAACATTTTGCAATGATTAGGGCTAACAGTTTTAAATAACTACATGTTACTAAATATAAGAAGTACATAAAATTATTTGATTTTTTTAACGATTCCATATAATGTTCGTATATTTATTTAAAGTTACAAAAATAAATCCATATTATAATTTAACTACTACGCATACAGTTACATTTAATTATAATCAATAAAGTTTTAATGTGAATACCTTAACCGTCTAGCAAACAATCACATGTTTAACTATACTTCGTTAACAACGCCACCGACCACAAATAACCTGATTACCCACCTAGGGGTTGTCATTGTTATGTCGTTTGGCGGGAAACAACAATTAATTATTAGTTGTTCACGTATACTAATACAATGTGAAATATAAACAATTATGGACATTAATCAGTTTATTAATTTATCTCAATACATGCTAAAATGATATATGTATACATTTTTATTACCTGCCATGCATTTAATTAATATAGACTATTCCCGCCTTAACTGTAATGGCGCTGTAATAATCGCCTAATATAAATACATTGTTTCGATGTTCTTGTACTACAACCAAGCAACACAAAAATCAAATACCAAATTACTTATCAAACCCACCAAATTAATTAGGTAATCAACCATCAAATTGGAAAGTATGGCCAAGGGGGGAGCCAAGAAAACAACCAGAGGAAAGAGAGCTACAAAAGAAGCTCAAACCCCGTCACTCACCGTAGGAGGCAATGGTAAGTTATCAATTTTTTTAAAATATTTTTTTGCTTATTCTAGTGAAGTGTTATATGAATAACTGAACATCTGTTTTTTAATGTGTAGTTGTCCCACTAAATAGAAGGTGGTCGGAATACATGAAAGTGGAAATTGAACAAGCGAGGTTCAAAATTCAATGGAGGATGTTCATGAGATCAGTAATTAAACGAATTGGTTCATCAGAAATATCCAAGATTCTTAGTGAACTTTATTACGTTCCTAATGTTAGTGAAGTTTTTATGGAAGAACGAGATTCGTACTTGATGGAGAATTTCTCTTGGGAGGCAATAGAACCAAATGCCAGAGGACATCGAATCATAACGGTTGCAAAAGCCGATGATAGGCTTATCAAACGGGAGCTGGTTGAAGAGGATGACAACTTGTTTCTCAACGGAAAACAAAAGAAAATTTAATTTATCGACTTGACCGACGATTATAATTTTTTTTAACAACTATCAATTACGTACGTTGTTTGGTTTAATTTCAGTGTACCATTTTATTGTTATTTCTCAATGTACTACTAATTAACTAAGACTTTTAATCAATGTCATGTTTCCTATTATCTTGGTATTAAAATTAATTTTATGCACTATTTCCACTTTGGCCCATTATACCTTAAGCATTACCATCAATTATGTATATATTTAATTAGCTAAAGAATTTGGTTGATAATTAGAACCCCATAGTTTTAATACGTTCGAGGAATTACATAAAAGGTAAATTGTACAAAGGAAAATCTTGCATTTCATTGCCAAGATTGCACAAATGACATCAAAGGACATAAAATTAAGGACATTCAAGGGTAATAGACTTACTAATTTATTTCCTTTTTGAGACAAGAAAACGATATTGGCTTCAATTTTGATCTGAGACAGTATTAGTGATTTGGGAAACAATGTTACCCTAGTTTTAGCGCCTTAGGGATACCAATGTCTTACAATATGACCGCACAGTGGTGTTGTAATGTTTGCAATAGTTTGGATTGTACATTTGATTTCTTTCATTTTTGTTGTTAATGATGGTTTAATTTATTTCGAAATTACGATATGTTCGTATAGGGTCCTAGAGGTAAGTATAACTTACAATATGTTCGAAATTGAATGTTCGAGGTATTTGATTAATACACTTTAATCTTTTAAATCAAAATTTGTTAAAATTTGTAACAGAATTGGCAGGCTTCATTTGACATAAACTGTGGTAGACAACAAATATAGGAGTATGCGTTTTTGCAACAATGAGTAATTCGACGTGACATAAGTGTATGCACTCACGTCAAATATTGAATGTATGTTGACATTTGAGGATAGCGATGCCTTCTCAGTCAAGTGGAATTTTCAACAGTGGTGATTTTTTGATGGATATTTGTTGAGGACAAAAGTGTGTTATTGATTAGGCTCATCGAAGTACATAGGGAATTTAATACTAAGTATATAGATTTGTTGATAAAATCATACAACTTTGGTCATTTGTGTGTTTCTTCACTACAAATTGAAATAATATGGATATAACTAACAATTCTACGTGCACACTCATTTAGCATAAAAGCATATAATGGAGTATCAAATTTTTATTAAATAAAAAGTATCAAAATCACGTTCAACGTAATATATAATAATATTACAAATACTAACTCATTATTAAAATACTATAACATATGTACTACTATTGTTGTCGTTTACAACGCGCTGTGAAATACCTTATGTACATTTGATAAACAAAATAAACAATGGCTTCGGCCTCATGTCACAGTGGTTACAACTTCAACTTAGGACATTGCATGTACCCGAGGTCACGTGTTCTAGTCCTGGCTTGAGCAACATTATTGTCCGCAATAACATTCTACACTTTAAGACCCCCTTTCACCAAAAAAAATTCTTTTTTTGTTTGCTTTTTTTTTCATCAATCTTTTACTACAGTTTTTTATAATCAAATCGGTGATTCAAACTACGGAACAACCATTCTGGTTGGATTGGTATGTACTAATTTCTCCTTTATTCGATTTCAAAGACATTCTTTTTCTTTTACCAATTTTTTTTTGGCAATGCGAAAAACATAGGTATTATCGAACTACTCATCTACTTGAACTCAGTTCATCTTCGGTTACATTGAACATAGATTTCATCGACGATTGCCTTGTTCTTGTTTTCCATAATCAAGAACATACCCATGAACGAAGATGACTTATGAAGGTGAGCAGACGGAGAAGATCTGCGAAACCAAGAATAAATGTAAAACTTCGTTTTCATCAACATTTCAAAATAATTTACAATTTATCTTTTCTTAATTAATTCCATTTGAAATTCAAATTCAAAATGGGTTTCAAATTTTGGGAGCTGACTAGGACGTGAGTAAGCACTGACTTGGTCAATTCAACCAATTAGATTGCGGGGTATGCTGACTACACTTACCCCCGAGGTAAGTGTAGGTTTGGCGACCAATGACATAGAGTTCATGAATATACGGAGTATTGAATTAATTTCTAAAGCTTTTTTACCGGTCAAAATGGATAATAAGAAAATAAAATATAAAAAATTAGCATTTTCAAGTTCAAAATGTAATTGATTTCACTTTAAAACCACTACACGTGTCTAGTAAATGAGTAGCTATAAATCTAAATACAACTTTAACAATTTGTTTGTATCAGATCTTTTTTCGACATGGGACAACACGGTAAATTATTTGCTTTCGTTCTTTTTCCTAAGCAACTTTTATATCCTTGGCTTAGAACGTGATGTTCTTGGGGCCTTTGAATCTCATCACATATGGAATAATAAGGTACTCCCTCCGTCCCGAAATACTCGATCCAGTTTGACCGGCACAGAGTTTAAGGGACTTGGATTGACTTATTTAATTTAATAGGTAGTAGTTGATAGTGGGGTATTATTTTAATGTAGTTAGTGGAAGGTGGGTTAAGAGGTGGGGTTGGATTTTTAATTATTTTTGTATGGAGTAGGGGGTAGGTGGGTTAATAGGGGTGGAGTGAGAAATAATATAATATTGTTAGAATATTTCCATTTTTAGAAACAGGCCAAGTATTAAGGGACGACCCGATAAGAAAAACATGTCAAGTATTCCGGGACGGAGGGAGTATGTGTAATGTATGTTTCCACTTTGTTTCTTGTTTGCATGCATTTCATACTCCACCCTCTTGGCCTAATGGTTAAGACTGAGGGTCTGTGCACAATAGGTCTCAGGTTCGAATCCCCCCGCCCCCATTTGTAATTTATATTGCCCTTGTGGCTCAGCACCAAAAAAAAAGGTTCATACTCTCTCTTTCGTTTTATATACGGGTTAAGGCAATTTTGTTAGAGAGAATTGACGTAGCAAAATATGTCCCATATTGCTAGTATTTAATGAAATTAACAACTACATATTAGATTTGTTTGCAATAATAATCACCCTCCTACAAGAGGTGGGTAGCAATTTCATCTTATAACTCATGATTAATCAAAACTTAATCAATAGCCATCTATAAATGATGGTGTAGTTTTTTTATTTTTGACATATAGTAAAAGTACAAAATTAAAGACATGAAATAAATATAGTAAAGTTTTTTTTTTGACATTTAGTAAAAGTACAAAATTAAAGACATGAAATAAATCTAGTCAAATTTTAGTGCAAAGGTGGCGAACGAAATGCCTCCATAGATAGATGATTGTGGCGACACATGTGCATTACTAACCTGTTCTCTATCAACCTAACAAATGTGACAGTGCGTGAAATCCTTTCCTCCTTGAGGAATAGTGGATATTGTCCATTGAACCTGTATATCTCGAGAACCTCCCGCTATGAGATTAGTCACCAAATTCGCCGAATCAATGAAGATGGTAATACTAGTCATCGAACAAGTGAAAGCCCAGTCCATTCCCTTAAAGCATGATGAAGCTTCTGTCTGTGTTGCTGAGTATCAAATTGCTTTTGCCAACTGTCTTTCATATCAAGGAGGCCTTCAGAACGGAAAAGCAGAATCAGCTCATCTCGTTCAATTTCAGCATATTTAGGATAAAATACACAGTAGGAAACATTGCCTTAGCCTTTGATATTTCAAACGGTTATTATCAGCCTTTTACTCCGATGTAACACAACTCTACATGTGCATATTTTCATACCTTTGACATTTCTTCGAGCAGGAAGTGGAAATTAGCTGCCATTTTTTCAGTGAGATAGACCACACGCTTTGTAAATTCAGGTACTAGAAGCGAGTGACCACAACAAACCATCATTCATTCAAGCATATACTTATATACATCCAGAAATAACAGTCCCCATATGAAATAGACAGATGTATGGAACAAAAAATATGCCAATATGTCATTGGACACTCACAACATCATAATTCATTAGCCATAAGTAGGTGTTGCCTTGACCCACTCTAATTCCAAGATGTAACAAAAGGAAAGGGGGAAAGAGAATACCAAATGAATAAATGAATCAATCATATTAACTTCAATTGTTCCTTTACGCCAATTCCTAAAACATTCAACGGTCTACTTTCAAGAAATAGCCGATACCCATGGGTTGAAAAAAGTTGGCTATACACAACTGTTTCAGGAAGATGGCTCGTTGGTTACATAAATCTAATTACTACAGGGGGAAAAATGAATCCCTATTCCCTCAACTTGAATTGATCACAAAATTTCTGTTGGGAGTGTAAGTTTCTCACCTAAATTTCTGTTAGGCAGCTTCGGCAGGCCCTATAAAGTAAAAAACTGCAGGCCTCCAAAGAGGGAAGACACCGTTGTTTTCTACCAAAAATTATGTGGCACCATGAAAGCTGGAGGTTCCGTATGCGTGACACTGACATTTGTGGTACGAAAATACCGTCTGTTTCGGTTCAACTTCAACTTCACTGCAGGCACCTTGTGTGCTATGGACTTCCATATCATTTGGACAGCATCATCGTCTCTTGACGGATATCTAAACTCAAAGTACTTCTCAACTTGTTGCAGTTTTGTCCACATGCGAGTCCATTCTTCCTTGCTTATACCCCTGATAAGATTCATAAGAAATTTCTCCTTTGTGGCATCAGAATTACGGACAAAAATGCAGAATTCCGAGTAATCGATAATGTCTTCATAGGGAAGCTCGATTCCATCACTGATGATGACCGGAACACAGTGGCTGGCAATCGCATCAAATAGGCGGTTTGATGATGGTGTGTCACCTGCTATGTTCAGGCAGAATTTAGACGAGTGCATTCCTTGGGTAGCATTATTCACACCACCTCGCTGTATACTTCCAAATGCAAAATGCACATCCTTTTCATCTTTCAAAAGATAAAATAACTCTTGTCTTATCACTCCACCCTGCAAATAAGGAACCCACATAACATATGAGGATCATATATTCATATTGAAGTTAATTAGACTGCTAAAAATAGACATGGAAAAGAAGTCACATCAGCAGTAAAAATGTGTTGAAAGTGGGCATATAATCGTTTATATTACCCAAATTTAAGCTACCAACTGAAAACAAAAGAAATGCAACCCTCACAGTAGATTTAGGTCAGACAAATATCCATTGGCTTAAGCAATAGATAATGCCACAATATCCATTGGCTTAAGCAATAGATAATGCCACAACATACACTCATTTTACCCTGATGTGTAGAAATAGATACGAACAGGAAATTTTACTTCGAACATCAATCGTTTTCTTGGTTAAGCCACCATCTCTAATAATTAAGAGCAAAACTTTAACTTATTTATCATGAAAACTATAGAAATTCCAAAAGCCTTCATAGCACAAAGCGACTTTACTTTTAAAAGATACTTCGGCCCATACATTTCCAACAAGCATACAGCAGAAACATAGTTATATAAGACTAGGGCACAGTTAAATTGGGATATGTAAAATGAAAAATAGGGATATCTAAAATGAAAGGTGCAACAGCTGTTTTCATATGGAAATAGAAGGATTCAATCACTACCACACTGTTTTGCATCTTCATACAAACAAAAAAACTATGATACGCAGTAAGGTTGTGAGTTGTGACCAGAGTACCCATGTGTCAAATTACTCAAATACAACACACATGGACAAGAGAATTGAATAGAGTATCAAAGTATCAATGATGAAATTGGTACAAAAGGAGCTCACCCTTGAGCCACATCATAGGCCCTTCACCCATAAAATCACACAATTGCTAAAGAGATGACGTTGGATGATTCTTAAACAACAGCCAGCAATATTATTAGTTAAATGTTCAATGCCAACATAACTAACTTCAGAAATATGACAACATATACTCCCTCTGACACATATTATTTTGCAAAGTAGGGTTGAGACAACATTTTAGTAGGAATTATTGGTAGGGTCCGTTTTATTTTATGTAACTTTTGGTACAAATGAGCTACAAAGGGAGAGGTATAGGTAAGGGAGTGGGTAGATAGAGTGAAGTATGAGAATGTTTTCTCAAAAGGAAGTGTGCAAAAAACTTCGGACATACACATTTAGCCATTTAGGGAAGTATGCAAAACTATATGGAATTATTCGGACATACACATTTAGGGAAGTATGCAAAACTATATGGGTCAGAGGGAATAACATGGTGTTTTCAAAACTGAAATATGACACTTCACAACAGTACAACACTCAACAATATGTATTTCCAATAATAATACTGCAGATATAAATCATTTACTTTTTGAATGCCAGGAATGACTTAAAAGCAAATAAAAATTGAAATTTTCTTAGATTTCGTAATTTATTAGACAGTATTTTAGATAAAATATGCCATATCAAGGAAATTAGGAAAATAATCTTGCATGCTCAACTTTTCTTTGGCAGAAAAATCGGTGCACTCGCATTGAGTTAATCTTCAACAATTAAAATTAAGTATTTACATCAAATTACTGATCTTTGACTAGTAAACATATTACACAGACAAAGGATACATATGATGCAGGCATCCATTCCACAGAAGTTCAATGATTTTTTGCTCTTTTTCCTTTATACAAAATTATGTTTATTTCCCCTCATTTCCCTATAATCTCCAAGCACCTCCAGTACTCCACTATGGATTACCTAGACAAAGAGTACAAAAGAAGGCTAGAAGGAGATAAAGAGAGAGAATATGAAGGAAGACTGTTAAATCCTGCTTAGAACTTAAAGAAAATATCATATTTATTCACACTTCCACCCTAAATTTGAGGTAGGACTCAAACAGATTGCCAAGGCACAGAAATAGAGACAATCCCCTAGCAATATGCTTATACAACCTTGATAGTCAAGATTTAGCTCCTCAAGAATTTTATTCACTAGCAACTTGAGTGACAAGTGCATAAATTTCGACAATAAACTTAAAGACACTTCCGTAGAGAATAGGATAAGGATCTATAGTACACAGCTTGGTTTTAAAAGGCGCAAGAGGCACCACGGTGCAAAAGTCCCTGGAGCCTAGGCGCAAGGAGCACAATTTTTAAAAAAATTTATGGTACTTATTTTCTGGAAATAATAAATAAATACTCACGTGGTTTTGGCGTTTTTTTAAAAATAGGAGTACTTGTTGTCACAAAGAGGAAATTTTTTAATTATAGTAAACTAAAAGCATTTTTGAGGGAAAAAAAAACCAAACAAAAAGGGGATTAAGGAAGATTCAAGTAACTTTTTAGTCACTGGCTATTAATTTAGATTCTCAAAAGAAGTGCGCCGCATATTACATAAAATAGTTACTTTAAAATAGAAAAGGAGAGTTTACATGACCTGTTGCTGAAGGAGAGAAGGAAAAAATAGAGAAATTTGGGTTTCTCTTTCTCTACTTTTCAATATAATAAATTCTAAATGTTAGGGAGTCATTAAAGTCACGTGGTTTTTGGCCTTTAAAAGAAAAAAAAAAAACTATTACTTGTCAGCAATTGGAGCCTTATACCATAAGGCACATAAGGCGGTGCGCCTGTTGTAGGGTGAGCCTGAGTTGGCTAGGAGACATGCGCCTTGCGCCTAGGCGCGCTTTTTAGAACTAAGGTACACAATAAAGTATATGTGTTAAGAGTATTCTTTCAAGACATACTTCCTCATGGAAATGATAAAATAGGCCCATCTGACCAAGAAAGCTAACTAAAAATCAGGCCAATAAGCTAGATGAGGATGGATAAGAACAACGCACCCATTGAGTTATTGTGCCGGTTTGATTATTGCAATCAACAAAAGCGAACCAATCAAATGATTAAATACAACATATATTACCAATGCACCCACTCCCCTACCAAATCAGCAAGAATAGGAAAAAGAAATAATGGTTTATAGATGAAACATTAAAGCAATAAGACACTAAAAGAAGAAGGAAACATACATCTTTTCTGTAGATGGCACCTTGGAAGTAAAGTAAGATTGGACGACTATCATAAGTTGATGTATCATTAGCATATGACTTGATAACATGACGGTAAGGAGCTATGATATCTTTATGAACATTTGCTATATTTGGAGGATACCTCCCAAAATCTGAGAGTATGAACATTGCAGGCCAAAGTAGGTTCCTTGCATATAATAAACTATTAGGATGGTGAGCCAAAATAATGTGATCCACACCCCCTGATTTTTTCCACTCATCTTGGGCTTCTACATATTCGACCAACTTATCTTGTTTAAGCTTGTCAAAGCTGCTCCTTTCCTGCTTTCTCAACCTTGAAAAGCGATTATAAGATAAAGATGAGAAAAAGGGGACAAATATCACATCTGCTTCACTAGAATTTCGCACTCTGATAGCAACACGAGAAGTTGAAGAGCCTGAATATTCCGAAAAAAGGAGATCAAGCGTAAGCCAATACTCTATACTGTGTTGCAAATTCAATCCACCAGGATAGGTTGGGACTTTTGTTCGAATATCTGGCCAAACATTAGTTCCCTCAGGCTTCCAATCCAAAAGTCCAAAATGGAACTCAGGTGGTAAATCATACATGAAAACCTTCAGAATTTGTTTGCTCGCACAATGTTCTGCAATAACCTTTTGGCACAATACTGCAGCTCCTCTACCACTATTTAGATTATCAGATACAATGTTGGCATCTGAACTTGGCCGAAAAACAAATTGTGGCCGGCCTGATGACCGCAGTACGAAGAAGGAAGACAGCAGGAAGAGTGTGGTTGTTAAACAAAGCCAATAAAACAAGGAATTCCAACAGTAAAACCCCATTGAGGAGGAGCTCCTGTCTGCCATGG
This sequence comes from Spinacia oleracea, assembly GCF_020520425.1. Classification (NCBI taxonomy): domain Eukaryota; kingdom Viridiplantae; phylum Streptophyta; class Magnoliopsida; order Caryophyllales; family Amaranthaceae; genus Spinacia; species Spinacia oleracea. Next base: position 135,959,256 of record NC_079490.1, read on the forward strand.
GAACAATAATTCACAACAAGAACCACCAATATTCCTCACGCAACCACCATCCCTAATTCGAAGAAACCTACACATACATTTATACAAACTCGGTCAAAAAGTGAATAAAATGCCAATAAAGGAAGTTTTTCAAAATAGTGGATTACAAAAATAGTACACCCTCCATCCAATTAACATCCCTATATCTATTGTAGGAAATAAATAGAAAATCATACGGAGTAATAAACTTCTGATGTCAAAATTAGCAATTCTCCAAACAAAAGGTCTTGCGCGCACAGGGTGTACAATAAATTTATTGTACACCAAGATAACTTTAACCATTTTTTTTGTAACTTTAACTTAGTTTTGATTAACTTTTATATTAGTAAAAAAAATTGATAGATAAATATTTTAAAGGGTTAAATTATTAATTTTATACATTATTAGTGATGTTGAAGACATAAGTTTTACTAAAATGAAAAAATTTATCACTTAAAAATAGATAACTTTTACATATATATGCTTAACTTTTAAGCATTTTGGGTTAACTTTTACTCAGGTGTATAATATTTATTGTACACCCATTGTAAATAAGAATTTGTGTTCTCCAAATTGCCCTTGTTTAATAATTGAGTTCATATTACAAAGATGTTTTGTCAAGTCGCATCAAATAAGGAATGTCATGAGTATTATCACACTTTGAGCTCAATTTATTGATCTCTGCCATAAAAGAAGCTAAATTTCCATAAACAGACCGAAAAGAAAAGGATCATGGGAGTAACCTAATGTCAACTCAATGCCAATCATATCATGCAACTGACCACCATCTAACAAAGTACCACTTACATCACCACAATGACAAACCTAACAACAATCATACAACTTGCAAACATAGTACTACAAGTTTTTGTCAATACACGAGAGTACTAAAGTACTCCGTAGACCGTAGTAATTATCGTCCTTATGCAATAAAATTGTAATGTTTACATTGTTTGAAAACAAAAAACAATAACAAAGGGGCCCTATAATTATCGAATAAGAGATTTCACCGACTAGTCTTGCAACTCGTACCATCATACCAAACATAAAACGGAAATTAACAATTGATCTGAATTCCGCCTTATTCGGCAAATCAAATGCAAATGTATAGCAAAACTAAGATTCAACATTAAGAAAATCTCAATTTCAGATATATTTTTAAAGAAATGTGACAATTTCAATTCAGAAAATGGTGGATAGAGAAACTACCTAAATCAAGGGATACAATGCGGCAGAAAACGTTGTAACGTCGCCGGTGTAGAATGCGGGCAACTGGCGGTAGCCAGTAATCACATTGGCGGAGGTGATCAGCGTGTGACTGGTTTTATACGGTGAATACTGAAAGAGGAGAGAGAAAATGAGGAAGGAGATCATGAAACAGAGGAAAATTTACAGAAATCGAATTTACAAAAATAGCCCTAACCATCAGAAAACAATGAAGCCGAATTACCTCGGCAGAATTGCAGCAGTTTTGAATAGAGTACTCCGGCGTGCGGAAACGAAGGAAATGAGGTGGCGGATGCGGCGGTGCTCAGTGTACAAGGCGGTGCTTGCCAATTGTAGTGGTGAGGAAATGGCCGTCGGAGTGCGGTTTGGAGAGAGGGAAGAGAGAAGGAGCGCGCGCAAGAGGAAGATAGTGGTGGAGGTGGTTGATAATGGGATTTCCGGCGAAAATGGCTGGTTTTACGGCGGTGAGTGGTGAGCGAAGGAGGTTGAGAAGGGGTGAGCGAAAAAGGGAAGGTAAACGGGAGTCGAGGGAGATTATGGTGTTGTAAGGGGAAGCGGGGAAAGGGGATCTATTGATTAAGGGATGATTTACTAATTTAGTCCAATTTGCATTAATGCAAAATGCTTAGAGGGAAGGTAATGTGCTTAACTTCTTAAATTTGGATTTAATATTAAGTTTTTAAAATCTGCAATAAAGGAGGTGTCAATCAGGTCGTTTGAATTTGTTTAAAATACTTTCGTGTAAATAATTATTCCAATTTCAGGTCTATTTGAGTCAGATAAGAGTTGAGACACATTCATTTCGTGTAAGGTCGGTTCAGACTTTATATCAGTTCGACCAATGTGATTTTTGGTAGCTAGAATCCCGGTTTGCTTTACATATATGATAGGTTTTGTCAAGTCCGCCATGAATTTCATTGCAACAAGTTTAATATCTATATAATCTACGCATTTCATTTCTCATTTTGATTAGCGTAAAAAAAATTCTATATCTTATATAATATCACGTATTTATCGTAAAATTTCATATAACTTCCTCACAGACCCGCAAATATTTATCAAGCATTTACAAATATGACACACACAAAATATACATGGATCACCCAAAGTGTTGACATACTGTAATTGATTATATACCTTAATTGTTGTGCAAACCAAGAAAGGAAGTAAGGGAGATGTTTGTTAGAATCTTCAGTGGTATTTCCTAAATTACAATAATCTATTGAAGCTTGAATCTGTGCATGCATAATCACGACAATGTAAGAATTAAAATAATTAGGTATAATAATAATTTTGTCTACATAATCACATGCAATATATAATGCCCAAAGTGCAAAGTGGTGATTCTTGGGGTGGGTTTAACTCAACCCATCTTCTTCCACATTTGTGTTCTTTTATTTATTACCAAATTTCTTGGAGTTTGGGAATCTTTTAATACAAATTAATGTTTATCCCTAATTAATTTTTAAAATTTTGGTGGCTTTATGTATGGATTTAGCAATATAATAAAGTACTCCGTAAGTAATAATGGGTTTGAGAGATTTAATGTTTTTGTCTTTGTATGTTTTCTCTTGTTATTAGTGCTCAAAGCTCGTGATCTAGCTAGTCACTTAATTTTATTTTTATTTAATTAATGGTGCTCCATCATTTTTGCTCTATAGCAAATTGACACTTGCTTCTGAATTTGTAAGGCCATGGACCCCCTATGGAGTATGGAGTATGGAGTATGGAATGGACAGTTGAAGTGGTTAATGAGGGGCAATTGAAGTGGTAAATGAGGGGCAGTTACAATACACTAGGTTATTAGGTCGGGTAAGTATCAGGGTAATCTGTATCATATGACGTATAATTGATTGTATCTTATGCATGGCATGGTCAAGGTTGTTTAACATGGAGTACCTAATTTAGATGAGCAAATAAATAGTCATGACTACATCTTATAATGTACAATTTGCATGATTTACCTTGAATAACAGATCAACATTGGTTGGGCAAATTGGATTGCCAGCAGTAACTCGTCGATAGTAGATTGTCCCTAAAACTGGCTCAAATTTCTAAAATCGTACCGTTGGTTAAAAAAACAAGTTGGCCTTTCTTTTGTCCATTTATGCATTACTACTATGCATCCGGCCTATATACGTACGTCTCATGTTCTTTTTTTCACTTTCATTTCCATCTGTTCTATATTAATTTTTATGGTATTTTCACCAACTTTGAGCTCGAGCCAAACCTGTCTAATTAAGCTTGCTTGATATTAGTTGGGACCTTAGAACCCCTAGACTCAGACCCCTACACTTGCCTTATCGGATTTAACAAGCATTTTGATTAGGTACAACTGCAAGCCTTCTTCGGGCCTAGGGCCAAATTGAAATCCATCTATGAAAGGAACTTATGTCTATTGTTTTGCCTCTGTTAAAAAGGCGGCGTAATTCGCTAGGAAGGAGGTTTGTGATAAATACAGACCAACAAAGTCTTAAGTTCATCACGAAAAAAAAAAAGTGCTACTACATGAATATGGGAGTGGGTGAACAGGCTTATGGAGTTCACTTTTGATATCCAACAAGAAATCACAAATTCTTATTTATAAAAGTGGTGTACAATAAATATTGTATATTGGAGTTAGAGATAGTCAACGTGGCGGGTTGGGTGGGTCGTGGCCTCGTGGGTGGGTTTGGTGGGTCGTGGCCTCGTGGGTAGGTTTGGTGGGTCATGGATAATTGACACACGGCCCGCCTCGGTTAAACTAGGGTGGGTCGAGTCATGGTTGTGTCGGAAAAAATGAATACAGTACATGATGGGTCGTGGGCCGAGGTGGGTTGTGCGGGTCGGGTGGGTCTGATGGGTTTGGTTGGTTACGGTAGATGTGATTCTGATGGGTTTGGTGGGTATACATGAGTTTTAGGAACTGATTTGGGTCAAGTGGGTTTGAACGATTAATTAAGCGTTAAAAAAGTTACAAGTTTTGTATGAACTTAAATTAATAATTTTTATGTTATTCGGTTACTAATATAAATGTGGTTAATGTATATTTACACAATAAAATTGGAATTTATTAGCATTTTAAACATTCAAAATTCTTTAAATTAGGATGAGTTTCGCGGGTTGGGTTCGTGTGTTGTGTGGGTTGGGTTGGGTGTACCGTGGCGGGTTGAGTCGGGTCCGATGGGGTGGGTCGAAATGGGTTGTGTTGAAAAAATTCGACCCACACACATCAAAAAAAATATTTGGGTTGGGCGGGTTGTGTCATGGGTCATAAGTGTGTCCGACCCACATGACCCACTATGGACTGTGTCAGGGTGGGCTAGGTCAAACCCTACCCATTGGCCATCTCTAACCGGAGTTGTAAAAGTTAACTAAAATTACTTAAAGTTACCTTTATATATGTAAGTTATCTATTATTTAGTGATAAAATTTTCATTTTAATAAAATTTATTTCTTCATAATCACTAATAAGGTATAAAATTAATCATTTTATCCTTTAAAATGTTTATCTATGAATCTTTTTTTATATAATATAAACATTAATCAAAATATATTAAAAGTTACAAAAAATCGGGTAAAAGTTATTGTACATCTTATGCGTGCAAGACCTTTTGACATAAACTTGGGGCTTCCAATCAGGTGGCGTATTCACTATCCAGGATTAAAATGGCTACCAGATAGGGTGTTGCAATCTTATCACCATATGATGGATTCTTAGAGAGACATTCTCAAGAAAGTCTACCATGCCACGTGGCGTTCTTTTTGTGTATAGTTTATACCAATTTCAAACCCATGACCACTTGATTCAAATACTAATGACTTATCCACTTGATTATGTCATGCTACATGTTATTCTTTTGCAAAATGAAAGGAAGTTGATGATAAAATCAACGGATTTTTCATGAAATACCACGAGTTTTAGCATAATTCACCAAATGCCCATCAAGTTTCAGAAATACATAAATCAACCATGTTTGCTGTCTTTTTCGTCCTCGCCATCGATTCCTGCATAAGAAGCATCTTGGGAGGCCGAACTTAATGAAAGGCTAGAAAAGGGGATATTGGTGCGGCGCATATCAGACCACCATATCCAAAAGTTGTAAATCCTTTGGCCCCCGAACCCACGTACCGTCACCATAGGTAACAACACTAAATTCATCGCACAGGATGTCGCTCAAGGGCCGGCGAGAAAATATATATAGAATAAAAGAACAAAACTCAAGGGAAGAACGAAAAGTAAAAGATTACCTTAAAAACGACGGAAAAGGTGACTTTGAAGCCGGACAACAAAAAAAAGAAACGAGCAGCGGCAAGAAGGGTCTTCGTCCTTCTTTTTGACGGAAAACTTAGGGAAGCACAGACTTATCTCTAGAGTTCTCCCTCTAAAAAACGGGGGAGTAAAAATATGTAAAAGTAAAAATCTTTTTACCTTCCCTATATATATAAGGGAAACAATGAGAAAAAGCGGCCACGTGGCCCTCTGACTATGGCAAAGAAGACCCTGCAATGACAACCAAACGGTCAAGAACGAGTACTAATGATGCGATTTTACATTATTACCCTTCTTGAGGGGAAAATGGTGTAGGTAAAATTACCTGGCTTGCGTTGGCCAATCAAGATGCGCCATGTGTCACTGCATGGACACGTAATTAGCCAAATGGCACCTAGGACCCCATATTGCCTTACTCAACTTTTCTATATTGGGATAAGTACTAAGTAATACGAAGTATTATTCTCAATCTTTCTGGCCCAGGGCCTAAGAAAGGAATGTCATGACAAGAATACATGTCCTCCCAACATTAATCTGCCAATCAGATACCTTCCTCTTACGGTTACCCCTAAAGAAGCAAACAGTATAAATATCCCCGTTTCCCAAGGGAAAAGGGGTACAAGTTTCAATATACAAATACATCACTATTCATGATATTGATTGCTCTCTTCTCTCTCTACATTTAAAACTTCTTTTTTCTCTCTCTAAAAAAACCCTTAATCTTACTTAAGCATTGGAGGGAATATTCTTACGAAAATATTATTATTTTGCAGGTGATATAACCAGCTATGACTTGAATCAGACGCTATGTGAAACCGGATACCTCCTCGTCATCGACTATTGGAAAAACTCCCACGACAATTAGTGTGTTAATATACGGAACAACAATAATATAGTAGAATTGTAAGAAATATTCAACAAAGAAGGAACACCCAAGATTTAAAGTACACAACTGAACATATTTTGAGTTAGGCTACCAGCATATTGTTGTCAAATATAAGATCATTATTTCAATCCAAATTTTCATCTTAGGGCTTAGAACCAGTTTGTCTTATACGTCCGGGTGTGCCAAGTTGCCAACTGCCCACCTCGATCTAATATTTTATGAAAAATTAAACCTACAATGTATTTCGAAATACACCATGGTGCACATAAGAATTTGTACCTCTGAACTATCTTGCTTTTATTATTAACGAGAAAAATACGGAAGTATACTAGTAGAAGTATATTTGTTTTTAGGGAAAATCCCGTTAGTACACTTGTACTATTGACATTTATCAATGATACACTTATTTTTAATTATATTGCCAATGTACACTTGAAGTATTGACTTCCTTATTACAATGACCTATTCCATTAAATATTTAACTGCGGTTAACTGGTTTAAAGTTAAAAAATTAAAAACAACTAAATCGCATATTTTCCATGTTAATTCACGTAGTATGTTTGTTTGTTTTTTTTTGTTTTTTAAGCAATGGCTATCACTAATTCACTATATATAGGCATATAGCGATACTAGACAATTGAACCAAGAAATATCCATGTGTTTATAGTATGTACCTATAACTGTAATGCCCGAATGATATGTAGTTCTTGTTCAAGAATCTCCCTTGACCCTTGACCCTTGACCCTTGTTACTCGTAGCTCTCCGATGGCATCTTTGATTTTCATTCGTCCTTGTGGTGACTCCACTGAACATTTCACTCCGATTTCAATGACAGACCTTGTGCACTTGATTCTTCTTTCATTTTCTGCAGAAATTTCACCTTCATTTCCATCTTCCATACTAGTACCGTCATTTAAGATCTTTGAGTCAATCATATTTATCAATTCATTAGACAATGCTGCTGATTTTGCATAACTATGAAGGTCTAAATCTCCTTCGAATATTGTATCAGTGGGAATTTTAGCAGTTATCATCTCTATCAGCACTATGCCGTAACTGTAAATGTCGCCTTCTATAGACATCATGCTTCCCAGGCCACAAGTGATACCCGGCCTGCCACTCACAAATAGCTACAAAATGAATACAAAGCTCAATAACTGGAGAACTAACCAATTAACCAATTGAGTCTTGACTAACAGACGGACTTTATTTCTAAGGAGCTTACACGACCAAGCTCGGTGTTATATATGCATAACATACCTATTAATATACTAAGCAACTTCCTACCAATATGTAATGGGAGGGACCCAATTAGCAATAATTAAAATAAATTAACAATACTCTCACCCTTTCATAATAAACATTGTTCATAATCTGGCAAGCTCAAACATTATGCCTCCCTCCCTCCTTTTATTAACTACAACGAAATCAATTTTCAACTTAATTTTCACTCCCTATACTATTTATTTATGTTTTAATCATCTAATTTCAACTTAATTTTCTTTAATTAATTGGCGATGTGGTCCAACTTGTCTGTCACACCCCAAATTAATTACGTTTCCTACTACTTCAATCAACACATGCACTCATTCATTCTACTACTTCAAAACCAAACCAAACCAAACCAAAGTTTATCACATTGTATTTATCTTCCCAATAGTGTCATAACGATATTATAATACTCCACTAGGATGTAAGTTCATGCGTTGCATAAGTTTTACTATTGTGTAATAATCAGTGCTATAAATTTGATCTACGGAGTAATAGATATTTCTCTTATGCAACGACTATATAATTATTGAAAGGTTCATTTGAAACAAAATTAATCTAAAATCAATCATTTTCCACAACATGCAATAGTCAATGTTCATTGGGCTAAAAAAGCATATGTTAATGAATGCTAAACAATATAATTACTCATATTGTGTATAACCAAAATACAACTTACATTCGCTTTCATTTGCACGAGTAGCCAAATAAAGCAAGAACCACCTTGTTCTAGCTAATTTACATTATAACCCACCTTTTTCTTTTTACTTATTGCATTCAAGTTCAGCCATCTCAATTCTCAAATACTCTATAACAATCACCCCTTTGTAATGTTGACTTGACTATGTGATTCTGGGTGAATAGGTATCAGGTATGTACTCTGTAACTCTGTAAGGTAGGTTATTTCTAGCACTTGACATTTTATTACATCATAAAACCCCGACATTCTAGCAAGGCATAGACAAAATCCATTGCAATGAAGAACTCCAACAACAAATGTGCGTACTATCAAACTTGGAAATTAGATATCAGAGCATGAAACCATCACGCTTTTTTATATACATTAACTAGTGATATTTGCACTTGTGGACATGAAATCAGAAAATCAGAAAATCAGAATAGTGTGTTAGAACTCCCTTTCTTTATATCATAAACAGATGCAGCTTCCAAAGGACAGTGTTTAGCGCTTCAGAGGTTACATTGTGTAGCATTCATATCCGCAGGCACGCTGTGACAGTACAATTTCAGATACATCCTGTAGTGGGGCAAACAGACAAATTAAGGAACAATATTAGAGTACAATCGCATCAAACAGGAGAGAAAATTCATGGCTATGGCTTTTGTCTATCTAAACTGAAATCAAGATGAGAATTAGCAACAAAAACATGAACTTCCATGTCCCACATAATCAAGAAGAAAACCCCCGGCCCTTCTCCCTCTCCTCATCAGGGAAGAGGTAGATGGATGATGCTGAATCAATATTCAATAAATAACAAATTGGGATCTAATTTGGCAAATTTTATGAACAAATTATAAATAAAACACCAGAAATATCATTTGACACTCATTATAGTTACTTCAAAAACACTATGAGTTCATAAAGCGATGCTCAAGAAGACCATCTGCATCACAAACCAAAAGCTCTGATAATTATTTGTTCTTCCCCGCATTCTGTTAAGAGTTATAATAATTGGAGTTTATTCAAAGGAAGAATTAAATATAAAAAAAAGATGATAATTATGATTAACATTCTGAAAAACAGAACAGTCGATTGATAGATACAAGCTTTTGAGTGGCTTGTATCACTCCCAAATGCTAAACAAAACTTAGATAACAAGTCAATATTCTGGATGCCTTTCTCTTTTCCTACTCTCCCTTTGTAATGGACCATGCTAACTCATCACATGCCACTTTGGTCTACAGAAGACTCAAACATAGACAAGATCCTGCCACAATCAGAGTTCCAGAAGAGAACAACCAGCACAACCAAGGGGAGAGGCAACTTGCCTCTGCTACAGGACAAGAAGAACAACAACTACAATTAATGAGTGTACTAGGAGGGCAGCCTCTAGTGCATAAGTAGGGGAGAGTGAGAGAGAAAGGCATTGTGTAATTTGTTTAGAGTATTGAGACTGGTGACCTAAAGTCACTCAAACCTTGGAGATTTGTAGCCTAAAGCTACTAAATTGTAATTCTTTTTCTGTTGTTGTGAATCAAAGCCATCCTCTTCTTCTCTTATTCCCTTTTTGTTATTCAGTTGTGTGTGTGGGAATAGGTGTCCTATTCCAGTTGGTATCTGAGCAGTTCGGTCTTGACACAGAGATTTGAGACCTTAGAGGGAGGACTGACATAGGTAAGGCAACAGATGGAGGGGCTGGAAGATAAGGTGTATCAGCTCATCACTGAGGGCATGGCCGCGTTTCAGAAGACCTTGGCCGAGAACTTTGTGGCGAAGAGTGCGGAGGACCAACGCAACCAGGAAGCGGTGGAGGCAACAACCACTCGCTTGGAATGTCGAATTGAACAGTTCAGAGAAGAGCAGGTATCACACATGGCCATGATGAAAAGGGACCAAGAGAATTTCCAGGAGGACATGAGGGCCTTACTGACAAAGAAGGGGACCCATGGTGAGGACCACGGGGAAACGGAGGTTTCCAGCCACCGGGTGTTTGAGAAAGGAAAAGGCGAAGGGGGGCACTGGAAGTACAGGAAGTTGGAGATGCCTTTTTTCGAAGGTAGTGACCCAGATGGGTGGATTCTTCGTGGAGAAAAGTACTTCGATTTTTACAAGATGTCAGAAGGAGAGAAGCCAGGCATCGCAGTTGTGTCCATGGAAGGTGATGCCCTTCGCTGGTTCACGTTCGAAGCAAGGAGGAGACCCATAGCTACTTGGACTGACCTAAAAGGCCGAGTGTTGGCCAAGTACAGGCCCACCAACGCAGGATCCTTACACGAGCAATGGCTAGCCACGACTCAAACTGGCACGGTCAGTGAGTACCTACGGAAGTTTATTGAGTTAGTTTCTCCACTCGATGATGTTCTGGAGAGCATTATGATCAGCCAATTCGTAAATGGGTTGAAGGACGAGATTAAGGCTGAAATTCGGTTGCTTAACCCAGATACGTTGGAAGACATAATGGATGCAGCAATGCGGGTTGAAGGGAGGGACAGGGTCAATGGATTAAGAAGAAGTGGAGTTGGGCCAACTCGAACTGAGCCTTTCTGTTACTTTCATAAGAATCCAGTAAAGACATCTACAAGTGGACCCAGAACATTCCTCTCATCCAATAATTATAACGCATTAGCTAATCGATCGAGTCTTTCGGGTCGACCACTCAACCACGATCTACGGTATCTTTGTCTAGATTCAAACGGGAAGTGAAGAGTTTGACAGAGAAGGAGTTGCAAGAAAAGAAAGCTAAGGGCCTTAGTTTTCGTTGTGACGAGAGGTGGGGTATAGGCCATCAATGAAAGCATAAGGAGCTTAGTGTGTTGTTGGTAAACGAAGGAGACGAGACAACGAAGGGTAGGTTGAATGGAAATCTATGGACATGCCGGATGAGGAACCATCAGCGGCAACGGTAAGTATGAACTCAATTGTTGGGCTCACCAATCCCAAAACTCTCAAACTACTGGGCCGAATTGGGGAGGGCGAAGTGATGGTGATGGTGGATCCGGGAGCCACTCACAATTTCATTTCGAGTCGGGCGGTGGAGAAATTGCAGATACCAGTGACGGAGTCTGGCGGGTTCGATGTCTCCTTGGGAAATGGCGAGGCAGTGCGGGGAACGGGAATATGCAGGGGAGTTCCTCTGGTCTTGGACGGTGAGGTGGAGGTATGTGATGATTTCTTACCTTTTGAATTGGGCAACTCTGATATTATTTTGGGGATTCAATGGTTAGAGAAGATGGGATCAATTGTGACGAATTGGAAGACACAAGTAATGACATTCCAATCAGGAGGCTCCACCATAACACTCCAGGGTGACCCATCCTTCGCTTGCTAAAAATATTCGCTGAAAGCCATGATTAGGGTGTTGCGCAAGGAAGGGGAGGAATTCTTGTTGAACTTAACAGTATGGAAGGGAGAAAGGTATTCGAGACAAACCACACAATTATCCTGGGTTTTTGAAGGCTCTATTGAAGGAGTTCCAGGGGGTGTTTGAGCAGCCCATGGGCCATCCTCCGCACCGCAACCACGAACATTCCATCACCCTAAAGGAAGACAGCAATTCAGTGGAAGTCCGGCCATACCGTTATCCTCAAATTCAAAAAGATGAGATCGAGAGGTTGATTGGGGAAATGTTAAGGCAGGATAATACGGCCTTCCACCAGCCCATTCTCTAGCACTGTTTTGTTTTGCCACATCTGTCAACGGGGATGACTCCCTTTAAGGTGTTGTATGGCAGGGAACCGCCTAAGTTGTGGCGCATAGGAGCAGGCCAAACTCTGGTGGGCAGCCTAGAAGAGATGCTACAGGAGAGAGACCTCATACTCGACGAGCTCAAGTTGAATCTGCTCAAAGGCACAATAGATCATCAAAGCTAATGTTGACATTCACAGAAGGGAAGAACAGTTTGACGTAGGGGAACTAGTTTTCTTGAAACTTCAACCATACCGCCAACGCTCTCTAGCTCGAAGACCGTATGAGAAACTTGCAGCTCGTTTTTATGGGCCGTATGAGATCATTCAAAAGGTGGGGGAAGTGGCTTACAAATTACAGTTGCCTGATACATGTAAAATACACAATGTGTCTCATGTGTCACAATTGAGAAGGGTTGTGGGCACGCAAACATCATCACCCTCCATTCCCACACAGCTCCGCGTTACTTGTGGAGCCAGAAGAACTGCTGGAGGTAAGCAACACGCAACACACAGAAAGGTGAGCTGCTGGTAACTGAGGTCTTGATTAAATAGCAAGGGTTGCCATTGTTTGAAGCCACGTGGGAGGAAGCAACCTTGCTCAATGATCGCTTTCCGGACTTCCACCTTGAGGACAAGGTGAGTCTTTTTGGCCGGGGTGTTGTAATGGACCATGCTAACTCATCACGGGCCACTTTGGTCTACAGAAGAAGACACAAACAGAGACAAGATCCTGCCACAGTCAGAGTTCCAGAAGAGAACAACCAGCACAACCAAGGGGAGTGAGTGCAAGAGCAGTTGCCTCTGCTACAGGACAAGAACAGCAGCAACTACAATTAATGAGTGTACTAGGAGGGCAACCTCTGGTGCATAAGTAGGGGAGAGTAAGAGAGAGAGAGAGAGAGAGAGAGAGAGAGAGAGGCATTGTGTAATTTGTTTAAAGTATTGAGAGTGGTGACCTAAAGTCACTCAAACCTTGGAGATGTGTAGCCTAAAGCTACTAAATTGTAACTCTTTTTCTGCTGTTGTGAATCAAAGTCATCCTCTTCTTCTCTTATTTCCTTGTGTTATTCAGTTGTGTGTGTGGGAATAGGTGTTCTATTCCACCCTTATTTATAGCACTTTCTGACTCTTCCCCTCTACTAACCGACTATGATACTCCTCAAGCTACCCTTAACAGACTAACTATGCAATACCTATTACCTACACTACCCCTTCCTAATTCCTACTAGGCTAGTTCATACACATTCAAAGGAAAGTAATACTCTGATATACTTGAAAATACTTGAAAATATCTAATGCTAAATATAATTACCAATGAACTGTAAGGTAATAATTCCATATCATTTTTGCAAACTTAACAGCTAGGTGTACCAGCCACTTGTTATTTGAAACCCTTCATTAACCCCTGACAGCCAACAACATAGCTAACAGCTAGTTGAACATTTCACAGATACTACAGCAACTAGTTCTTTTGATCAGGCTTAAACGTGGTCAATGTGGCAACTTCCCATTAAGTAATAAGTGGTTGCTAAATCACACTGCAATGCTGTTATGGGGTGTTACATAACTGCATTGATCATTATATTAGTCACTAAGTGTCTAAGTCCACTACACCTCTCAAACTTATTGAATCTCACTTGTAGGAGGATCATTGACTTGTATCTTAGCCTTCTGGATTTCCAGTTACACTAAAATTAAGTCACATGGAGAACTTACTAGTACTGATATTGAAATTTCCAATTATGATACCCAACTCTGACTTATTGTTTTAGCACCCATGAGATGAATTCTCAAATCAAACCCCAGTTACCATAAACACAAATTCAACTGCAATGTTGTTTCATGACTAAAAGAGAAAGGATGATAAAGCACAAGTATAAATAATAATGTCATCACATAAGATTAAAAAAATAATAGAAGAAAGAAGAGCAGCAGGCAACTTTCGATGACATTCCATATGGAAAATGGCAATCCCATGGAGCAGCTAGCAAAAGGAAGGTAAAGCAAGAAAAATATTACTGACTAGGATATTTAAGACAGTTTAGACAAAGGAACCAGGATATATAAAAATGATTGTCGTACAGAAGAGGACTTGTGGAGGAGAGGGATACGATAAGAACTAGGACAAATAATACTATATCCTGTCGGCCCCAAATGTTGCCTCATTCATATACAGCACACTTTAAGAATAAAAAACAGAAAAATTAAATGAATTATTTTACAAGATAATTATTGCTAACATCTCGAAAAAGTGAATGCAGATTCATTTTCAAACATAGAATAGAAAAGAAAAGGAGGACTTCTTTAGTTGATCAAGTAATGTCACTAAGTACTTGTATATTACATTCACATAACAATCAAATGAACAGCAAAGCAAATATGCACGGTTTCTGGTACTCTCATAAGTGATGTCATCAGTCAAGAATAACCAATCTATTATTCTAAACTGTGCAGGTAATAAAATCTGCTTTGCACTGGAAAAGAAAAGCCAGTGCCTAAGAAGAAAAAACAACCAAGTGACCTGGTTGGCAGCATCGTGGGTGGATCACTTGACTCCGTCAAACAGTAGCATGATGACCCCACCCACAAAACCATAAAAAATGAGCCCTTGTCACCTGTGGAAAGTCGCGTCACTAAAATAACTTGCGTTCTTTTTATCAACAGATGTGGGCAAAACACTTATAGTCCTATAAAATTTAACTTCGGGATGTTCATAAGACCTCAACACAAAGAACCAAAAACCCAACAAGACTTGTTATATTTCTGTCATAGAGCGCAATTTTATCAGTCCCGTCATCATGATTTTGAATTTAAATTATGCAAGATGACTATTAGATGACTGCAATGATCAACAAAGAACACTTGAAGTGGTTCCGTAGGATCCGTACCATTTGTCATGGAAAGAAGCTCAAATATTCAAGCAAGAAGCCAATTAATTAATGATAAATCAATAGCACTAGCATGTGTGTTAATATGCAAGGTGTACCTAGGTTTAGGAAGCAATGACAGTCGACAGCTAGAAGAACCACTCTACCCCGATGACATTTTTTACTTCAGAACCAGTATCGAAAAGTAGCATGCATATTTGTACCAGTAAAAAGAACATCACACAGCCATTACCTTTTGCTTAAATGGCCAGCCCAGAAAAAAGCAGCTCAAGCTCCTCATCCTCAGATACAGATCTCTGAAAGAAACCAATCAGCAATTAATTAATTTAATTAATTAGGCATCAGGATCTTTAATGTTCTCTCACGAGCCTACGCCACTTAATAAAAGATAAATGTTTAAAGCAATGTAAATATGTAACCAAGAATCAAACTAAGTTATGAACACTTAATAAGTTCATAATTCTAAACATCTCAGAGAATCACACTAAGTTATGACTTATGAACACTTCATAGTTTGACTGAAGAGGATGACCAAGTGAAGAAATATGCACATCAACAACGGAAGCTAAGTCTAGAATTACATTAGTCCTTATAGTTTAGCTTAGCACATAGACTTTTTATTCTGTTTTCTTTGTCTGTTTGTGCTTGTTGTATTTCACAGCTGTAGCACGAGGTGTGCTCACATGTATGGTCAAATTTGCATATAAATATGTGCATCAGTACATGTACTAGGTTATAATCACTAGAGATTTGAAGCACGTCCATAGAGCTGAAACCAATACAAAAGAAAACCAAAAGGAGAAAATTTGCTTCCTTGAACAAAACTGTTATTTACAGAAATTGAAACTTCACAAATTTCTTGTTAAATTCTTTCACCAAGCCTAACCTAAAACTAATTGAGAGATAGGGAGTGCAAGGGGTCAAATACCATCATTGTTCCTCAAAAATAAAGGTGGGTTACATAAAAATCAAACCTATGAACTCATGGGTTGCAGTGGGGAGTTCCAACAAACAAAGCTCCCCCAACATCATGCATGAATAAACCTCAGAGCCTAAATCTACTTTTCCAAGTATAGTGTCACACCTTGTACCACTAATCTCCATAAAATAACACTTCAGCCATTCTTTTATAGGAACTTCTAGTTTAAGCTCTGTAAACGATATTGCTTTCGAAGTTTATGCAAAACTAAAGAGGATGATGTTTTGCACACTGATTCATTTCAAAGGCTCAACACAGTGAATAAAAATGGAAGTCATGTCAGTACCAAAAGTACCAAGAGAAGAAGATATAAATGTTTGTCAATGAACATTGATTTAGTTCAAAAGATGAGCAAAAGCCAAATGGAACATGTTCAACAAAGTTATTACTTATTAGAAAAGATGTTATCAGGAAAGACGAAGTTAATGTCATTGTAGGACGAAACTATGTGAATCAAGCACATGCCTGTTTCACTTTCTTCACAATGTGCGTGTATCAAATCGACTGAACTCTATAACTTTACAGCATATCAACATTTCAAAAGTGAGCTAGGTGTTGTCAAAAATATCTTAACATTAAAGGCATTCACAAAACATAAATTAACATGTAATTATGGGAACAGTAGGAGCAAATGAATCAAAATCTTCTGACTACAATATGTCGTCAAAGTAAACATCAATGTCAAACACATGAGAAGCTTATAAAACTATACTTACCTGAATAGTCATGAGCTGAAATATTTTATTAAGAACACGGCGACGATGAATAGCATAGCTACTATTGGCAGGCAATTGATGCATCCTCTGCATCTCTTCTTGAACTGCAATCTTTCTCTTGTCTTCCCCCATTTGCTTCCACTGGTTTCTGGAATCAGCAGTAGCTCCTCCACTCCCGAGCATAGCAGGGGACTTTTGATCTTTAAAGTCAGTTTGGTGATCTAGTTCCATCATTTAATGATGACAGAAACTAGTTGACTACAAAAATCACATATCAAATAGAATGAACAAACGGTAGCTTGATGAAACAATATAACGCTGCTAACTGCTGAGCACCAACAAAAGGGGAGGGGCCTTTAGGTAGTAGCATCACAATTTAGTTATTAGTAGCTTAAAGAAGAAGAAGAACATAGCTATCTAGAGAAGAAACTCAATAAATAGAGGAGTGTAGGGATGGAGAAAGAAGTTAAATATTGATGAGAGTTCCTTTTAGCTGTTAGATTGTTAATTGGGAAAAAATAAAGCCTCTCAAAAGCATGAATATTCTTTCTATTCTGTAATTCCAATTTATTTAATCTCAATCACCTTCTTCTTCCCTTATATTCTGCCAGTAATGGTGTCTAAGCAATGCCACCACTAAAATTTACTCCCCCTGTTCCATAGAATAGAGTCAATAACATATTCTTTTCCAATGTCTATTGTGACTGGCGTCACTGGCCAAAAAACAATTTTTTCCATAACGGAAGCCATTTTAGAAAAGCAATGCAGTACCTTCCTCTTTCAAACTATCAGTTCCATTATCACCACATAATCCTATGTTTAAGAAAGGTCTTTCGGCCAATTTACATTTCTTTTTTAATATTGCGGTGTTTTTTAATCTGTGCTGAACACCATTATACAAAGTATGATTTTTGAAACAAATAGCTTATTCAATCACAGAACTTTAATAAATTAAATTATTTAAGTTTCCTAATCATCTATTCACACCCTTATTCAATCAACAATGGGTTGGTCTAGAGTGATCAATGAAAACATACTACTGCATAATACAGATGAAGATACATATACATGGCCAAAGCACGTCATTGCAATAGGCTACATTTCTTAGACTTGGCTATTCGTGATTGCGTGTCATACATGGAAATATGGAATACCTGTTTATCCTTGTACATTCTTTGTATGGTTTTGGTCCAACTATGAAGTACCAACTGGAGTGCAGAACTAATTTAAAATGAGTATTTCTTTATTTCTCCTAGAGTAAGGCCCTGTCTGGCACTAGCTTTTTATGTTGCGGTTAGAGTTTTGACCAAATAAAAACACTAGTAGGAACAAAAGAAAAAGTGATCGGCAAACTAGTGATAAGTAGAGATTAGTGTTACAACTTACAAGTAGCTTTTGACTAGCTTTTCAAAAACGTTAAAACTTCTAACGTTTCAGAAATTGAAGTGGCGATGAAGGAAATAAAAAGAACTTTCATAGTATCAAAATTGAATTTGAAAAAGAATTCTTTAGAAACTTTTATCTTGCTCCTTCTCCAAAAGCTCCCTCCCTCTTCATGGGAGTTTCTTGTCGTAGCTCAAATGTAATGAGAACCTTTCTGTTGTAGGTTGGTGGTGTAAGCTCACTTGTGCACATGAAGAGTTCGATCTTTCAATCCTTCCTAGAAGGTGGGAAAGAATGATCACTAATGCAATACTGGTTTGCTAGTTGTTTTGGGCTTGTTGCTTTGTAGCTTTGTCACACCTCTTTTTTGGTAATTAATAAATTCCTTTTATTTACCCAAAAAAAACTCAAGGTACAAAGATGAAAAGGCAAGGTATGGATAGAAGAAAGGAATTTTTGGGTCCGGATGAAATTACTTTGACACAGAAAAAAGGAAACATGTTGCATGTAAGAGATAATGGCCAAATTCCCATAATCGATTGAAATTTTCTGCGTCACGAAAATAATATCATTTTGTTAGATAATATAAACACTCATATTTTGAATCGTTACTTTGATAACTAATTGTTACCAGCTAGCATCATACAGCTATTCAACTCTAGTACACAGCGGTAGCTACTCCTGCAGGCTGCAGCTAACAGCTACCGCAACCGCAAGTTTGCGAAACAGGCCTATATTTCTAACTTACTTTTTCCCATGGCCCGAAAAGATCATACTCCGTATTAGTAGTTTACATCCAAACACTATCAACGGCCAGTCCGCTTAGAGATTACATTCTGGGAACTAGGATACACACTAGAAACTACCACCTAGTAAGCAACAGAACCCACCAGTATCCATTTCTTGCTCACTCTCCTTTACTCATAGGTTTAGCAGAAATTGTTCATAAAGCACAAACCTTCAAATACCAAACATCGAGAAAACCTCAACCGAGAAGCAGTAATTAAGGCCCCGGTCGGTATTTTTTTGTTTCCAGTTTTATGTTTTCACTTTTCAAAAATAGCACGATTATTATAGCAATGAATCTATGGTTGTCTTTAGTTCATATCTAAATTATATTACTTTCAAAACACAAACTTTTCAGAAAGGCCGATCTACGATAATATATTGTGTGGCGGCCTAAAAGAGGAAGGTTATCCGCATCTGTTCTGTTCTGTTCTTTTAGTTACCCTTATTGATGTTATAAGTTTTCTTTATTGTAGTTATAAGTTACCTTATTTTCAAGGATATTAGCTCAAATGGTAGAGTAATGTACAATATTGTACATGGTGTGGGGTCAAACTCCACTAGCCTACTTGTGTATTGGTGTATATTTTCATTGTTGGTGTTGTATTGGTCATACTTATAACTTGTAACAAGCATATCACTCTTGATCAAGGCACTTCATTGTTTATTGTTAAGGTCACATTTTTTCAATGTTAGGGTCACATTTATCCTTGAGTAAGGTAACTTTAGTCCTCGAATAAGGTCACTTATATATTTGGTCTGGTTCACTTTTATATTTGGATGTACAGTAAAATACCGTAGATCGGGGGCGCACAAAAGTTTTTGCTTTCAAAATTATAAAACCAAATACTGAAAATTAACAGTGGCACCGAACGGGCTCTAAGCCTCATAGTTTAAACTTCAATTCATGCTAGATAAAACTCCACTTTTATCAGATTCTCCAAAAAACTTTTACAGCATACAGACCTGAATTCAGACTAAACTTTTACTCCGTAACAGAATTCGCAAAATCCAACATACTTTATCATAATCGAGCTCTTTTATACACAGCCCAAACCATTGTCATAGTATCCCAACCCCGCACAACTTCGGAACTCTCTTGAGTCTCGATTGCACTGCAAATAACTCCTCAGAAATTTCACAATTACATGATGCAAACAGCGAAAAGTGAACTAACAAACTCTAATTTGATCATTAAAGACACTTCCAAATAATCAAAACTGTGATTCCTAAAATTCAAACCATTTATAACTGCAAATATAAAATTTTATTCTACTTTTCACATTATAATCGAACTAGGTTCATGAAATTGAGTTTAAATTAGCACTTAATCACTAGATTAACATCCAAATAAACCATCAACAACATGAATAACAAAAAATAAAAGTCAGAAGACCTCATTGTAGAATGAATTGAGCGTGTGAATAAGATGTAAACAAGAGAGAGAGCGCACCAGTTGATGAGGAACTGAGGGAGAATAACAACGGCAAAATCTAGAAGCTTAATTTTATTCGAAATCGTCACCTTGAATGATACTATTTCATTCCCTAATTTTTCTGTTTGTTTACAGGGAAATGAGGTGGGAATGGGATATTATTTCTCAACAAAATTTTATGGAGTATTTCCTAGGAGTGGGTTAGGGAATGAGAATTAGGGAGTTAGGACCTCAATTCCCAAATTTTTATTACAAGGGAGTTGGGGATTGGTCATGAGAAAGCTTATACTCCCACCATATCGGAATACTCAAAACGCTTTTCTTATAAGGCCGTCTCGGATTACTAGTAAGTTGAAACATTTTTAAAAATAGAAACTTTTATTAATATTATATCAATTTCTCACTTAGACCCAGCTATATCCCTACTCCCTACAAAAACAATAAAAAGTTTCACTACCTCCACCCCCAACCCCCCTACCAATTTAAAAGTTTGACACACATCCCAGGTACCTATATTTAAAAAGTACCATTACCAACTACCATCTAATTAAATAATAAGTCAATTACAATGTGTTAAACTTTGTGGCGGTCAAATCGTTTCGAGTATTCCGAGACGGACGAAGTAAGAATAAGGCAAATTTGGCAAAAAGGACATTTTATAATTCAAACTATAGTGTGTGTCCCGGGCATTGCCCCGGGTTACATTGTTGAATACATACGAAATGTTTTTCTACGCACTGTTTCATGAATTGCATATGCGAGTTTGACTTTCTTTTATACATACTTTTATATATAAATAACTATCTGGAAATCTTTTACGAAGTATTTTATTTGGATGTGATGTATTGTATTTAGTATCATTTTTCAGTAAGAGTGTTCTTCCTTTTTTGAGTTGTTAGTATTTGTAAATCATGTCTAATATCTAATAAATGTTTTGGATATATGTTATGGTCCATATATGCTAACACAAAAAAATTGTTGACTAATGAATGAAAAAATATGTTCTATTACATGTGGAAATGGACAAATTAAAAATGTAATAATTAGTCCAAACCATTTTCAGTAATGGTAACAAAATTAAATTTTCTTGCAATCATTATGTTCTGAAAATTAGCAAATAACATAAAACATGTGAAAAAATAGTATAAATACACATTAATTCTATCCCCCTTAAATATATTTAAATAGAGTTAAAAGGCATAAATGATAGTATAGCTAAGATGGTAACCTTTCTACTATATTTCTTGTTGGTTCCATGTTCAAACCCTAACAAAAATATTCTTTTCATCAATATGAAAAGCAAAAGCACATCTTTCATGTCATTGTTGATGTGCCGCCTTGTCATCTTTAGAGATGGTGACACATGGCGGCGTGGCATGCTTTGCCTTAGAGATTTAATAATAGTATAGATTTTGCGAGAATTAAGGACGTTATACATTTTTTATGTGAAATCACACCTTAATGTATTTTTTTTTTGTGAAAGACAACCAAAGGCAAGGTTCCGGCATTGACTGAGCTTTTTCGGCCATTGACTTGCACGTGAGAAGCACGTGTGGCTTTATTTTGTTATAAAAGGACTTTATAACCCAATTTTTGCGAGAAATTACCTTATATAATTTTTTTATATGTAATTTTTTTTGCAAAAGACTATCAAAAAGGCAAGTTTCCGGCATTGACTGAGCTTTTCCGGCCATTGACTTGCACGTGAGCAGAACGTGTGGCTTTATTTTGCTAACCACGCCCAATTTCTTGGACGGTACTCCAAACCCTCATAGTTCTGAATTCTCTCTCCTCCCAATTCCATCAAAAAGTCTTCAACAATGGCGGCATCAACTGAAGGAAATAATGCCCTTGGTCCAAGTATGCATATAATATTAAGTCTAATAAATGCGGTTCAGTATTAATTAACAAGTTAATAATTCAGTGAGATCAAGTGAGCTGAATGCCTAGCTAGAGGCCGCTTCAGTTCAAGTGGAATTAATGATATTAATCCACAGCTTACTCTTGACTGAACCCGTAGGGTCACACAAATAGTACGTAAACTGATCAAGTATTTAATGGCATTAAATACTCTATCTAAGGATATTCGGAATCGACGGATCTTGGTTTCAGTGGGAGCTGAGATCGTCACAAGCAAGAAATGAATACTCCAGAAACGATGATATTGCCGGAAACGGAAATATGGATCGTATAGGAAATATAAATATTATCCAAGTCGTAGATGTTGCCGGAAACGGAAACATGGTACGTATCGGAAAATATTATCGGAAATGGAAATATTGTCGGAATCGGAAATATTGCCGGAAACGGAAATATTGTCAGAATTGGAAATATTATCGGAATCGGAAAATAATTCCGGAAACGGAAATATTAAATATTTGTTCGAAACGGAAATTAATTCCGGAATCGGAAATATTAAATATTGTTCGTATCGGAAATGAATTCCGGATTCGGGAATTTAATCGGAAGCGTATCGTACGAATTAGCATCGGACGAGGCCCGCTAGACGAAGGCCCAGCACGAAGCCAGGCCATCGCCCAGCGAGCCAACACGCACCATCGCACGCCAAGCCTCGACCAGGCCCAGCGCAAGGCCAGCCACCCTCACAAAACGTACAATCTCACGAACCCTCTCCTCCCTCCTTCTCCAGACGCACCAGCCACCGTGACCGTCGCCGGCGCTGCCCGTCCGGTCAGTTCTCCCCTCTCCCTTCTCCTCCTCTTTCGTTTTCCTCCTCTCCTTACTTGGTTTTTCTGTTTTGCGTGCGACAGCCGCCAGCCACCGCAGCGTCGCCGCCCAGCTTTCATTGTTGTGCCGCCGCGTTCTTCGTCCACACCAGCCAACGCCCTCCTTCTTGTTCTCCCTCTCGCTCGCCGGAACTCCTCCTCTTCATTCTTCCTATCCCGCAAGCTCAAGGCAGTCGCAGTCGTAGCCACCACCGCTGCGCCACCAGCCAGCCGTGTCTGTCAGCGACCTACTATTCTCTGCTTCTGTCGTCTCTGACCGCCGGCCAACCACCCTTTTGTCTCTCTTTTTGGTTAATTCTTAAACCCTTAAACTAATTTATCTTTTAATTATGTTTTATTAATTTAATTTATGTTTTCTTGAATTAAATTTAAATTTTTTATGATTTAATTAGAATTTCATATTTATATATTATGTTTAAATAATAAATTTAATTTTTAGATTATATAAATGCATTGAAATAAGGATTTTTAATTATTTAAAGCATGAATTTTAAGTCTTTAATGGTTTTAAATCATGGTAGGATGATTAGGGATTATTAAATTTATTGTTTCGATGTTCTAAGAATGTAAGTTGGTCTTGGCGAAGTTTTTAAACGAGTTTATATTGCTGAAAATTTAAAGTATGATGTTTTTGAAGAGTTTTCAACGAATTTCAATCATTAATTCAATATAATTATGATGCTAGGAAATCAAATGTTCAAGTTTTGATATTAGGGAAGGTTCTAAATATGTTTAGGATGTATTTAGAATGCTTTATTATAGTTGTGAATGATTAGAAGTTGATTGGGAACCTTTGTTGGTTGTTTTAGGCAGAGAATTCTCTATAGGCGACTTTTGAAAGTGTTAAAGTGGCCTATCAGTTTGTTTACATGTAACACCCCGTATTTTTAAGCCTGTTTTATTATTCGGTAATTACGATTATTAACGTAATTACGTCCTAATTTTTTTTTTCTTTTTCCGATCTACTTATTATAATATTATGTCTAACTTTTTATTTTGACATAATGGCCCTGTTTGGCAATTGGCTGTTGGCTGTTGGCTGTCGGCTGTTTTACTTGGCTGGTTTGACTGGCTGTTCAAGTTGGCTGCTTTTGTTGGCTGTTTGACTATGGATTGGTTACAAATATGTTTGGTAAAATCAGTTGTTGACTGTTGGCTGTAGCTATGTAAAATGACATTCAAGGACATTTAATGTCTTTTATTCATTTTTCAATACATACTGTGTATTGTGTACGGAGTAAAACGTAATTACAAATAAATAAAATATAAATTAAACATAAATTACTTTATGCAATATTATTAATAAATTATTATTTTAATTAATAATTACGGAGTAATAATTAATAATTAATAATAAATAATCAATGATTAATGATTAATAATTAATAATTAATAATTAATAATAATTAAATTAATAATAATTAATAATTATTAATTAATCATTAATAATAAATGATTAATTATTAATTAATTATTCACTGTTAGTTAATAGTCATTAATTAATACTCCGTAGATTATTAACTTTTAATTATTAATTATTAATTATTAATTATTAATTATTAATTATTAATTATTAATTATTAATTATTATTATTAATTATTAATTATTATTATTAATTATTAATTATTAATTATTAATTATTAATTATTATTATTATTATTATTATTATTAATTATTAATTATTAATTATTAATTATTAATTATTAATTATTAATTATTATTATTATTATTAATTATTAATTATTAATTATTAATTATTAATTATTAATTATTAATTATTAATTATTAATTATTAATTATTAATTAGTAATTAATTAATTATTAATTATTAATTATTATTATTATTATTAATTATTAATTATGAATTATTATTATTAATTATTAATTATTAATTATTAATTATTAATTATTAATTATTAATTATTAATTATTAATTATTAATTATTATTATTAATTATTAATTATTAATTATTAATTATTAATTATTAAATTATTAATTATTAATTATTAATTATTAATTATTAATTATAATTATTAATTATTAATTATTAATTATTAATTATTAATTATTAATTATTAATTATTAATTATTAATTATTAATTATTAATTATTAATTATTAATTATTAATTATTATTAATTATTATTATTTTAATTATAATTATTAATTATATTAATATTACTATTAAATTATTATTAATTATTAATTATTAATTATTAATTATTAATTATTAATTATTAATTATTAATTATTAATTATTAATTATTAATTATTAATTAATTATTAATTATTAATTATTAATTATTAATTATTAATTATTAATTATTAATTATTAATTATTAATTATTAATTATTAATTATTAATTATTAATTATTAATTATTAATTATTAATTATTAATTATTAATTATTAATTATTAATTATTAATTATTAATTATTAATTATTAATTATTAATTATTAATTATTAATTATTAATTATTAATTATTAATTATTAATTATTAATTATTAATTATTAATTATTAATTATTAATTATTAATTATTAATTATTAATTATTAATTATTAATTATTAATTATTAATTATTAATTATTAATTATTAATTATTAATTATTAATTATTAATTATTAATTATTAATTATTAATTATTAATTATTAATTATTAATTATTAATTATTAATTATTAATTATTAATTATTAATTATTAATTATTAATTATTAATTATTAATTATTAATTATTATTAATTATATATTAATTATTAATTATTAATTATTAATTATTAATTATTAATTATTAATTATTAATTATTAATTATTAACTTATTAATTATTAATTATTAAGTATTAATTATTAATTATGAATTATGAATTAT
This sequence comes from Spinacia oleracea, assembly GCF_020520425.1. Classification (NCBI taxonomy): domain Eukaryota; kingdom Viridiplantae; phylum Streptophyta; class Magnoliopsida; order Caryophyllales; family Amaranthaceae; genus Spinacia; species Spinacia oleracea. The sequence continues at coordinate 135,985,081 of NC_079490.1, forward strand.
GAATTATTAATTATTAATTATTAATTATTAATTATGAATTATGAATTATTAATTATTAATTATTAATTATTAATTATTAATTATTAATTATTAATTATTAATTATTAATTATTAATTATTAATTATTAATTATTAATTATTAATTATTAATTATTAATTATTAATTATTAATTATTAATTATTAATTATTAATTAATTATTAATTATTAATTATTAATATTAATTATTAATTATTAATTATTAATTATTAATTATTAATTATTAATTATTAATTATTAATTATTAATTATTAATTATTAATTATTAATTATTAATTATTAATTATTAATTATTAATTATTAATTATTAATTATTAATTATTATTATTAATTATTAATTATTAATTATTAATTATTAATTATTAATTATTAATTATTAATTATTAACTATTAATTATTAATTATTAATTATTAAGTATTAATTATTAATTATGAATTATGAATTATGAATTATTAATTATTAATTATTAATTATTAATTATTAATTATTAACTATTAACTATTAATTATTAATTATTAAGTATTAATTATTAATTATGAATTATGAATTATGAATTATTAATTATTAATTATTAATTATGAATTATTAATTATTAATTATTATTTATTAATTATTAATTATTAATTATTAATTATTAATTATTTATTATTAATTATTAATTATTAATTATTAATTATTAATTATTAATTATTAATTATTAATTATTAATTATTAATTATTAATTATTAATTATTAATTATTAATTATTAATTATTAATTATTAATTATTGATTATTGATTATTAATTATTAATTATTAGTTAATTAGTAAAAAAATAAGGACAAAAAAGTAATTTAGATAGTGAAAAGCCAAAAGCCAACTCCAAAAAGCTAGTGTTACTAGCTTTTCATTTTTGGCGGAAAAGCTGGCTTTTCAGCAAGCTAAAAAGCCAGTTACCAAACATATTTTTTGGCTGTTTGACCAGATTAAAAAGCCAACAGCCAAAAGCCAACCAAAAAGCCAGCAAAAAGCCATTTGCCAAACAAGGCCAATAAGAATTATTTGAGCCAATTTATTTTCATACATGAGTTTGCTCTTTTAAGCCAACTTTTATTCTTCAAAATCTGATTATTCATTTTAATCTCTGAAATTACAATTTTGCCCTTGATCAATCAAAGGACCAAAATTCAATCATCTTTCTCCTTTCTTCTTTATACGTGTAATTGTACACTTGATGCAACAAACATTTTGACTTCTCTTTCTTTCTGAAATCTGTCAAGTTTTTGGCCAATTCAATCCTTCTTCCTCTTATATGCGTGGCAAAGACCTAACATTTTGATTGCCAAATGTCCAAATTTTTCCTCTTCTTCAATGACTCACCATGACAAGAAATTCCTATAAATAGCCATTGAAACCCCCTTGTTCTTCAAGCTCAAAACTCAATTAATATTTATGATTATATTTCCAAAGTTTGATTTATTTCCCCTCTCTATTTTTCCTTGTGTAAATTCAAGAAACCATTGATATCTACCTATTTTCTCTCTCCTCCATTCGACCACCGCAGTGCCGCCACCCCTGCCACCCCTTTCTGCCGGAAATGCGTCCATCCACCACCATTCAGACCCTCGACCCGCGCCATATCATTGTCCGTCGCCGGAGTCGCCACCTAACTCTGTTATTGCGGGTGTTGCTGTTGCGTGAGCTATGTTGTTGTTCCTATAATTTCTCATACTCTTGTTTTACTTACTGAGTTACTGGTAATGGTTTAAGGTGGGCCAAAGTCACAAATATGTTGGTGGGCCTTAATTAGTTGGAAATGAGAAAAGCTGAGTTGTTGGAGTTTGATTAGATAAATTGATGACAAATACAATGATGTTATGGAAAGCTAAGTAATAGAGGAAGTTCAAATACATGCCTGACATGTATTTGCAAAAACATGTCAAACTCCAAATAAAAAGGTAAATGTAAATGTTAAATATTTTTTGGGGGAAATGTATAATGGAATTGTAAATTTGTAAAACGGGGTGGTGACTTGGCATTGCTGAGTTGGTATTGGTATTACAAAAATGGTATTGGTATTACAAAAATGGTACTAAACTTTTTTTAAATGAAATTCATTTTCCTTAAATGGTACTCGTTTTGTAATAAATTTTATAAAGTGGTATTAATATCACAAAAATGGTGCTAAATATTTTAAAATGGTATTCATATTACAAACGGGATTCAAGTTGGCAAACGGGGTTGACTATTCAACAATTTCAAAATGGATGGGAAATTACAAACAAGCCCATGGCATGTATTTCATAATACATGCCTGGCTGCGATTTTGACGCCCTCCTAAGTAATACGTAAGTATATCATAATTTTTAGTTGATCATTATTTTTGGTAGTAGTTTATATCTAATTTTTGGGGTCTTATGCTTCAATATTGAACAACAAGGTATCAACGCAACTCATGAGGAGTATATGATGCAATTGAGATTTATACCATGATGATAATTAAGGATTAAGCCTATTGGATGTTTGAATGAGGTAACTATTATGTCCAACAATTATTATTTATGTCCGTACAATATTTTTAAGGTGTAATTTTTATGTCCAGCGTTTATGTTTATGCCCGTATGTGTTTAAATGTGTGCTTATATGACTATTATGTGATTATTACGTGTTTTAAGTGATGATACCATGATGTATAATTTAAAGTATTATGAGCATGATTATGTATTATGTTATGATGTTAAAGGCGTTGTTCGGGAATAATGATGATATTTATAAAGTTATTTTAAAGAAATACGATGTTGCTTTTGTCGGCATGGAAAAGTGAACTGAACTAGTAAATGGGCGAGTCACAGGTGGAGGCAAGTTAAAGTTAAAGTTTGGGAAACAGTTCCCCCCCTGAAATGATGTAAGAAAAGTCCCGCCAAAACCTGTACTTGCCAATGAGCTGTAAAGGAAATGATTCCTTGCCGACACAGTTTTCAAGATAACGAGATAAAGTTAGTTGTTTCCGAACAATAAATGCTAATGATTGATATGTGCCAAATGATTTTCAAAATAAATCCGTTTTGACGGGCTGGAGTAATATTACTGAGTTTTCCACTCATTTTTGTATTTTCTGTGTTTTTTCCTGTTTTCTATTTTTATGACGGTGTACAGGTTCGATTAAGGAGTTCAAGTTGCTCAAGTCAAAGTTATTACTGGAGTTGGTAGTTTATTATGGGGATATCGAGATGAGAATTATTTATTATGGAAATCCTGTTACTGAGTTGTTATAAGAATATTGATTTATATTTATTTTTGGGAAATTTGCATTATTTATGGAATGTTATTTGAGGATTATTTTAATTGTGGGCCCATACCCACAGGTCCCAGGATTATTTTATGTTTATTTTCGCTGCCAATGATCAGTTAAGTAAGGTTTATTACCGCTAATTAAGGAGCCGAAAAGTCGGGGCGTTACATTACACAAGGTACGTACATACCTGTGTGCTTGGGGATGCGTGCTTATGTTGAAACCATGTTGAATATGTCTTTGAACTTGGTTATGTTATGTCTTTGAACTTGGTTATGTTATGGCTTTGAACTTGGTTATGTTGAAATTTACATGTTTAATGTTGTTGGATGAACGTGTTGAACATGGATTTTATTATGATGTTTGATGCAAGCATGTCGGTTGGGAACATTATATTATATTATATTATATATTGGTTGAGATCGATTGATCGTTGTTCCCTTTTAGCATTTCACTACTTTATGAGGGCCGATGACCTTGTTTAGTAAGTTGAAACTTTATATCCATATAAAGGGGTTAGTCATTGTTAAAGGAAATGTTGAATTAATTGGAATAAGTCCTTGATTGATAATTTTGTGATCGCTTACTTAATTCCAAGATAAAAACAATTGTGAATACTTGTTGATTACATGATTTATGTGATTGATGAGTCATAACAAAGTATTAATTGGTAAATCATGTAAAGTGAAACTGAATAGCAATAGCTTTAGACTGTGCACGTCTGAAGTGACGGACAAACAGGAGTTGGGGTTCATGGTGGTAGCCCATGGCCTTTTCTGGGACGGGATTGATCACCGTGTTCTATTTTATTCAAAAGTTCCTCGATATCGCAGGTCACTGAGGTTACGGAGTCGCGCCCGTACCTCGTCTTCCTTAATGAAGACTTCTTGTTGGACAACTCGGTCCATTGACTATTTCAATTAAAATATATTAATGTTATAAAAGTCTAGTCATGTCTAGTCCATTCTAGTCTAGTCAAGTGTGGTCTTCAAGTTAATATGTTTTGGTTGTCCTTACTTATGTTTTATTAGTATCATGTTAGGATTGTTCGTTTAATAGAATCATGTTAGGATTATTATTTGATTTAGTATGTAGTACTCAGCTTTGCTAATTACGTGCTTTGTTTGTGCGTGTTGATCATGGCTATGCCTTATTGATCATGTGATGACCCATTTTGGTGAGCAGTCTCTAAGGATCAATAAGCATTGTCCATCTGCAGGTTTGAAGATGATGCATCATTGGGATCGAGATTAGAGAGCTTGTATTTAGTTTTGATTTGCTAACTTGACTTGTGTTTGTTTAATTGGACTTTAAACTTGAACTGCTACATTGATTTTATTTTCGTTGATTGGTTTTGGGATTAACTCTGTAGTCGAATATTTATAAACCTAAAGTTATTTTAAAGTTTTCCGTTGCAAAATTCTGATTAAGCCGATACGTTTTCACACAGGCGATAATGCCTTGATGATTCTCTACGTTTTATATTAAAAGGGTACTTTAGAAAAGAGAGAATTGTCGGGGTTTCACATTTTATTTGTTGCTTGATCAATCAGAATGGTGTTTGATTTATGAATTAATGAAATCGACCCCCTAGTTATCTGGAGATTAGGTATATATTAGTTCATTATTATTTCCACAATTATTTCATTTTCATTTGCTTATATGCATCACTGTGTGAAATTTGTAAGTAGCACTTATTCCAATTCGTTTATCATGAGCTCTAACGATCAAAACACTAGAGAATTTTTTGGAATCACTTGTTAAAGATGACACACCTCGATGAAAGATGCAATTGGTAGATTACAATCACTTTCAGAAGAAGACATAGTTTCAATAAAAAATGCAATTTCCAGAATTTGCTTAGCTTTAGAAGAAGAAAAAGAGAAAATGGATGTGGTTAGCAAAATAAAGTCACACGTGCTTCTCACGTGCAAGTCAATGGCCGGAAAATCTCGGACAATACCGGAAACTATCTTTGGTTGTCTTTCGCAAAAAAAATTTAAATTAAGGTGTGATTTCAAAAAAAGAAAATTATATAAGATCATTTCTCGCAAAAATGGGGTTATAAAAGGTCCTTTTATAACAAAATAAAGCCACATGTGTTGCTCACGTGGAAGTCAATGGCCGGAAAATCTCAGTCAATGCCGAAAACTTGCCTTTGGTTGTCTTTTGCAAAAAATATTTACATTAAAGCGTGGTTTCACAAAAAAAGTTATATAATGTCCTTTCTCCCAAAATTTTGGTTATAAAAGGTCATTTTTGGCAAATTTGCCTAAGAATTATGAATGATATTTTCTCCCGATCATTTAATATAAACTGAAAAGTGATCATTGTTAAAAAGGGTAAGCTATTAATTTTGTTATATAATTCCATATCTTAGTTTATGTAATACCCTGAAACTTTTAAACTTGATTTATTAAAATTAAAAACATTTATTAGCTTTGTTTTCGTTTTAAATAATTACGAACAATCGAATTTCGTAATTTTGAACGTTTTTACGATTTATTTTAAACGATAAATTTATAAACGAAAATTTATTTATTTTTCGTTAACGATATTTTTTATAAATAATTATTTTAGCTAAACATTTCTATTCTTAGTAGTTTCCAAAAATAGCAACCAAATTTTCTGAATTTTAGTCCAACCATGTGAAATTACGAAAATACCCTTACAAAGTCAAAATTCCATTTTTCCTCTTCTCTTTGCTCTCTACGTACAAGCAAGAAGGAAACTCCTTCTTCTCTTCCCTAAAGTCAGTCTCCATTCAATTGAAAAATTCAAATTGCTTTCTTCTTCTTCTTCCCTTACAAATTCAGCATTTTATTCAGAGTTGAAATTGAACATCAAAAAAAAAAAAAAACCAATTTCATCCTCTTTCTCTTCTCTGATCCGGACCACCAACAACCACCACCGTGACAACCACCACCATTATAACCACCTCAACCACCCCAACACCACTCTACCACCACTTCCACCGCCACAACACCGCACAAAATCCCCTGTTTCTTTTCCTTGTTTTCGCCCCTGTTCGTGCTGTCTCCCCTTCCTTTTTCTCGTGTTCTGCCGCCGCAAAAAACCACCGTCGCCTCCTGGCGCGTTTCCGCGCAGCTGTGCCGCCAGGCTGGTCACCACCTTCCTTTTCCCGGCTTTTGAATTCTTTCCTTATTAAACCCAAAACAAAAGGGCTGGGGCCAAATCTTATATTTGGATTTTGGTAAGCTCACTTCCCATTTCTAATTCCATATTCATAAATTTATCCTTCATGTTTTTTTTTTCTAAATAAATCGGATAAAGTATTTCAATTTATGTTTATATAAATGATTATTAATAAAATTGTTTATTATTTTCAGGTGGGAAAACATACTTAATTATTGATTTTACTACTAGCTCGATTTAACAAAAATGTAATTTAAATAATATTTCATGTAAATCGGTTTATAAAATATATATATAGATTTCGATTAATAAAATTTTCAGTAAATTTTGAAATTATATTTTTATTAAAAAATTCGTTATTTATAAATTCATTACTTATAAAATTTATTATTTATAAAATATCAATTTTAGATTATTTATCGTTTTAATAACTAATTCAATGATTTAATATTCTGAAAGAAATCGGACTTGAAGCTCAGGAAGAACGGTCCATCGAACAGGAAGTATAAACTACGATTGAGGTAACATCTATTGCTAACACCCACAATCCCCTTGTGAAATGTGTTTTATGAGATTATGAAATGTGTTTATAACGATATGTTTTTATTGGATTGTGGGATATGAAATGTGTTTATAAAGTGTGTTTTATGAATGATGGCATTCAAATATGTTATGAATGACTTTATAAGAATGATGTTTTATGAGTGACGAATAAGATACGAAGCATGATAAATAAAAGTGTAACAGGTTCTGGCAGTTAGTGGGGTTACTATTTTTAGGTCATGCACGTACCGCCGTACCGCGGGACACCCAACAAGGGAGAGTGCTCCTTGAGGGTTACCGCAAGCTAAAAGAGAAACTAATTAGGTACGGGCGTATGTCCAACAAGGGAGAGTGCTCCTTGAGGACTATCGCAAGGTGGGAGACGTCCCGCAAGGTTAACTTGTCAGTTACCAAGTAAAATGAATGTTTTATGAAAGATAATGGAAACTATTAAAGTTTCAAGATATAAATGATGTTTTATTGCAATAAGTTTATTAAAGAATTTTACTATATTCTATTCTCCCTGATTGCAAATTAAATAAAATGAATTGAAATGAATTTATGTTGTTAGGGTAGTATGTTACTGGGCCTCGGCTCACGATGCTGCTTTTGTTTTAGGCACGAAGAAGATCATGGGATGCCTTAGAGTGAGGATGCGACCATCAAATTCACGATCGATGTTTGGTAAAGATAACTATGTCTCATTAGTAATAATGGATGTATTAATTAAACTCTAAGTTTGATTTCATGATTTGAGTTAGATTTTATTATTAATGTTTAATCAATGCTAGAAATATTTAGTATTAAAGTTTATTTAGTAATTTAAAAAGGTCATGTCGCCTTATATTTCCCGTGAGGGAGATACGGCATGTGACGCTCCGACTAAGCTAGGGTTTCCGCTGCTAATTAAAGATAATTAACCTAATTAATGATGTTTAGAAGTCGGGGTGTTACAGTTTAACATACTAAAAATAATTTCCCACTTATTCGCACAAGAATGCCAAACAATGGATAGGGACCCTTGCTACCCAGCCAATTCCCACGGACATCCTCGGAGCCATTATCGAAGAAATGTGGGAGACAGACCATGGATGGAAGTCGGACGTTTTTGCGCTATATTTACATCAAGATAAGCTGAAATTAATCAAGTCCATGAGCTAAAGTGCAACACTGAACTTGGGGATCTGCTCATTAGAATAATGGTCCTAAGGGAAAGTTCTCCAAAAATCATCCTTCCAAATTATACGTAATGAATCAAGTGATTTTAATGATTTGTTTGGGAATTGATTATGGGTTCTCCAGTACAACAAAGAATACGGGTATTTTTGTGGTTATCTTGTCACAATAGGCTGCTAGGAAATGCCAGCCGGTACAAGCGTCGACTCACTGATGACCCCAAGTGTTATATTTGTCGCACGCCCGAAGAAACCAACCTACATATCCTTCGTGATTGTGAAGCAACGAAGGGAATTTGGCGCACACTAGGTGGTCCTGGTCACTCTCCAAAGTTTTTTCAAGGTTATATCAAACAATGGTTGATGAGAAACTTGGAGTACAAAGATACAACATGTGAACTGACAGGCTAAAGTCGTATCACCTAATCAAAGATAAACCTAAAATCACTAGCTAGGTAGCAAGGGAAGTCAGGATCGTATCCACAGGGAAACAGTGTTCTTTCCACAATCAAAAGACAAATCTAGACTACTGGTAACAAGAATTGGGTTGGTTTGTGTATTAAACTAAAGCAAATAATCAAGCCGGAAATTAACAATATTAAGGGAATCTAGGGCAGCGGTTCACCATAAATACAGATTGGGATTGGAAAACGGACAATAACAATCAATTAACAATCATAACTAGGAAAACATGCATCCCTCGAATCTTATGAATTCCTTAGGATAGAACAACTAGCGGGCTCTCGCTACGTACTAGAAATAATTCATATCTAATAGCCACAGACCAAAAACATCAGATTTATACCTCTCGGCGCATAATCTAAGGTTAATCAAACTCAAATCAAAATAGTCCGGCCGAACAGAATTGACGAGCAATAAGAATAAGCTATAGAAATTATAATCAATCAATCAATAATCAAGTCCACATATAATCCCAATCATGCATTCATGGATCCCCTAAACCCTAGAAATTAAACTACTCACTCATGATAATAAATAACAACGCAATTAACATAATGGAAAACATGATTAAAGCAATGAATTAAATTAGAGCAAGAAATAATACCGAATTAAAAAAGCTTGAATCTTTGATTAAAATTAAAACTAAGTGTTTGGAGAAAATAGAGAGAACTAAAATAGACTAAGTAATTAGAAAACTAGATAAAAGATGTCACTAAAAATACAAGGGGCTAGTATTTATAGTTTGCCCAAAATAGAGCCCAAAATCGGAAATAAAAACTCGCGAAATACGCTGGAGGTTGGCGTCGCCCGATCGGGCGATGTGCTCGATAGTCGGCCCGATCGGGCGGAATTGCAAAATGCCCAGAACAGCGCCCAGAATGACCGCCCGATCCGGATCGGGCGAAGCCCGCCCGATCGGGCGCGTGTTGAAACTGCACGATCCTCTATCTTCAAAACGTCATATCTTCTTCGTTATTCGTCGGAATTAGGCGAGTGACCACTTGTTGGAAAGCTATTGAAGTCTAGAATCTAACCCAATTGTAATTACATCATTTGGAGTTGTAGAACTTGAGTTATTCTTAAAATAGTGGACTATAGTCATTTTTGTACTTCCTTCGTTATTCGCTTTGATTCAAAACTCTTCAAACTTAATGTTTGTGCTCTCGAAAGTACATAATCTCTTGTATTGATTCAAATGAGTATGAAATGCACAAAAATATGCTAATTCCTACAATGATGAACCTGAAACTACAAACACACTACAAGGAGCACATTAGTACTAAAAATCGCTCCGAAGAGCTCATTTGAGATCAAAAAGTACTAAGGGACGGGGGTAAAAACTCTATATAAAACACACATATCAAACTCCCCCAAGCTAGATCCTTGCTTGTCCGTAAGCAAGGAAATCATCGATGAATACAAGACCAACTTCACCCCCAACATATTTCAAAATGAAAAACATAATTCAAGGCAAAATCCAACGAGCATGCATCAATGTCAACCAATCAAATCCACCCAACCACAAATCCTCCCTAACAATCGTCATGCAAAGCAAACCACAAGTGCTCATTGGAATTCAAGACTAGTGCTCACACACTCGTCACTCATTTATGTGGCGGATAAAAGATGTACCCGTTCGCTCTCCTCCCAACATATAAGTGAACAATGCCCTCCCAAACTCACAACACTCGTGTGTCTAGAAAAACATACACTCAACCTAGTAGTCGACTCGAAATGTGTCATGTCATAACTTGCATTGATAAACAACTATTTTCACATAAGTACGACTCTATGCACAAAGGTCGGAAGGTCTTCAAAGCTTGTAATGTTAGGCTTAGGTAAGGGTGCGGTAAGTTTGGGTATAATGTGAGCTTTAAAGCCTTGGCTTTGTGGAGCATAAATCCTAAAAACAACCCTGATCAACCGATATAATGACCATAACTCTCCCACTCAACACATGACAAAACAACAAATAGCCAACACCATACTTTCTTGCCTTTTTTCCACAATTGTAACCAATCACTCATAAGGATATGAATTTGCAAAACTTGATTGAAACAATAATTTGAACTTTTTTATGAGAGTAATAAAATTTTCTCTTTCTTTTCCTTTTCAATCTCTCTTTTTTTTCTTTCTTTTTAGAAACCTTCACATTTGTTTTGTTCTTTCATCTCTTTTCATTTTCAACTCATTTTCAACAACAAACATGATAAGACGAACTCCTTTTTCAATACCCACTTTGTGCTCAAAATGTAGCACATTACAACTCCCTCACCTCACTACTATTAGCTCCCCCAAGCTAGGCTTGGGACTAGTAACCAATGGGGTTTTACAGGCTTGTAATGTGGCTAGTCACCGAATAAAGGGGCACAAGCAACAACATGGGTAGAAAAGGAGGGAACAAATGTATCTAGATTCATCTGAAGGCTACCTAAACAGAAAAATGCCTTCGTCCTCCACAATGTGCATGTATATGAGTCATAAAACACTATTAATAGTTGTAAATCAATACTCAAAATCAATGACACACCAGGAAGCTATCACACATCCTAACCAAGTCAACTAGTCAAGCACCAAGTCCACAAATAGTTAGTCAGAGTTGACTCATGTTAAGACATCAAAGTAGCCGAATCTCAAATCATGGCTAACACATCTACATTTCCCATCATCAAATACCAAGAATATATCAAAACAATTTCCAATCAAGGGGCACAGGGAAGCATGATTTTGTATTTATCGGAACGTATTTTTGTAATTTTTTTTTTCAAAGCAATAAACTACTCTAGAAAACATTAAACACACCAAAATAAACACACCAAAATAAGTAAATGCAAAAATAAAAGGAAAAACATACCTAATATGTACAAGTGAGTGAAACACCCCCCAAGCTAAATCAGACAATGTCCTCATTGGCTCAAGGGGTATGATGAGGAAAGTGAGCAACCCGTGGCTTATTTGTCGCTGATTCGCAAATCGCCCGATCGGGCAGCAGATCGCCCGATCGGGCGAATTTCGAACCTTTTCGTGCGCGCCCGATCCGGATCGGGCGAAATGCAATGCCCATTTTCTTCGACTATTTCCAACCCAGAATCATCTCAAACCCTCGAACTGACGTCATCACCAACCGCCCGATCGGGCATTTGACTCGCCCTTTGAGTCGATCGGGCAACCGTCGCCCGTTCGGGCGATTTCCCAACATTTTCCTTGAATCGACACGCGCCCGATCGGGCGCTCCTCGCCCGATCCGGATCGGGCGAAACGTAGACTACTCCGTTTCAGCTTGAATTCAAATTTTTCGAACTTGGAGCCTTAGACCTGCACAGCATTAAACGTCCAAACCGTAAAATACCCTCTTCTCACTTCTCTAACACCAAAAACTACAATGAAACACACACTTGCTCAAAAATTATACTAAAATACACAAATGAAAGCGAAAAATACACTACAAAAAGCAATAAACGGATAGTGAAATACTCATCCCCTATTAGATTGATGCAATGTCCCCATTACACAATCTCAGTTTATGTGCAGACAACGAAAGGAAGGGGATGAGAGCCACGACAACTCATCGAATGGGGGCACCAAAGATGGTGCCATATGGTGTCAATTCAAATGCCTTGGATGAGCTATGTGATGCTGGAAGTGACAGATCACGACCCCTATCATGAATGCGGTGCCCACCGTTCACCAAGCTTTCGGCCTTTCGGGTCTCAGCATCATCAAATCGTGCTTCCTTTCGAACCCATGCCAAAGAGTTCATACTCCGATCGCCTCCACCTGCAAAACAATTTGAAACATGCGCTTTTTCCGAGGAGTTATTAGAGTTAGTATGAGTCAATTCAGTGTTAAAATAATCATTAGAAACATTGACACCAAAACATGACTCCTCTACCATAGGGCTCTTAGCAACATTGGTGAAATTGAAAGTAACCTTGTCATCCCCCACATTCAAGGTCAGCTTGCCATTTTTGACATCTATGATTGCCCCCGCAGTGTGTAGGAAAGGTCGACCTAAAATAATAGGAATCTGCCTGTCCTCTTCCATGTCCAGCACAACAAAATCAACAGGAATAAAAAATTTACCTACTCTAACAGGCACATCTTCTAAAACACCTAAGGGGTATTTTACAGATCTATCAGCCATTTGCAGAGTTATGTTGGTAACTTTTAAATCACCCATGTTCAACTTAGTACATACAGACAGGGGCATGACACTAACATTGGCACCTAAATCACATAAGGCTTTGTCAATAAAAAGGTTACCAATATTACACGGGATAGAGAAACTCCCGGGGTCCTTCAACTTGGGTGGAGACTTATTTTGTAGTAAGGCACTGCACTCTTCAGTGAATGCAACAGTCTCCACCTCACTAAATGCTCTCTTCCTAGTCAAGATGTCTTTCATGTATTTAGCATATGCAGGTACTTGAGTAATTAATTCAGGGAAAGGGACTGTTACCTACAGATTCTTTACCACTTCTAAGAACTTACCAAACTGCTTGTCTAGCTTGTTCTTTAGCTGAAGGTGAGGGAAGGGAAGTTTGATAGGTGGAACTTGTATCTCAACTTTCTTCTCAACCCTTGTGCTAGCCTCCTTCTCCTTGACCACTTTCTCACCTTCCTCTGGCACAGCACCACTGACAGGTACTTCAGCCTCTTCTTCAATAATCATAGGCGGCCCATCATACTCATATCCACTCCGCAAAGTGACAGCATTTACAGACTCTCTGGTCACAGGCTGTGAAGGGAGTTGACCTTTGGGTCTCTCTGCAAGAGTAGTAGCCATTTGTGCCAACTGTTTATCCATGATCTTGTTATGAGCAGTGAGGGCATCGATTTTGGCATCCTTTTCGCTCAGAGATCTCTGCAATTCCAACATCATATTCCTCATCTCTACAAGCATGGGATCAGGTTGTGTGGGTTGAGGTTGTGGAGGAAAACCAGGTGGTCCACTAGGCTGCGGGTTGTAGTTACTCCGCGGTTGGTATGACTGTTGTGGTGGCGGTTGGTACTGTTGTTGTGGTGGTGGAAGGTGTTGAATCTGATGGGGGTTCTGGACATTAGTACTCCTATATGATAGTAGGGGGTTGTTTTTATACCCCTCATTGTAAGAGTTGGAGTACGGATTGTTCTGCTTGTAGGACTGGAATGCATTGCATTGTTCGATAGAGCTCCGGCATTCCTGTGCATAATGGCCTTGCATCCCACAACTATTACAGACATTGGAAGATTGGGCACTCATTGCAGCGACACTAGCATGTTGGGTGGATTGGGAGGATGCGATCTGTATATTATCTAACTTGTGATGTAGGGCAGTTAGCTGAGCAGTAAGCTGTTCAATAGAATTCATCTCATGCTTAACACCCCGGTCGGCAAAACCTCTAGGATTCCCATATTGGGCACTATGGATGGCCATCTCCTCAATCACCTCCAAAGCTCTAGGCACCTCCAGTTGCATAAATCTCCCACTGGCAGCTGAATCTAAAAGACACCTAGACTCATTACCCAGACCATTATAGAACTGCTGAACCAGGAACCAGTCATCCAAACCATGGTGTGGGAACTCTCTTTGCAGGTCCTTGAATCTCTCCCAAACCTCGAACAAACTCTCATCTGCTTGTTGAGAGATACCTAATATCTGACCCCTTAGACAAGCTGTCTTCTCAGGTGGGAAATATTTAACATAGAACGCAAGGGCCAAGGAATTCCAATCGGTGATTTTCATAGCTGCGCGGTTGAGACTGTTAATCCATAGCTTTGCCTTCCCACTCAATGAAAATGGAAAGAGTATCTCCATAGTCTGCTCCGGTGTTAAATTTTTCTGCTTAATGGTGGCACAATACTGAATGAAAGACTGAATATGGAGATTATGATCTTCCCCCTTTTCCCCACCAAATTGGTGTCTCTCGATCATGTTTATCAGCTGGGGTTCGATCTTGAAATTCTCGACCGCGATGGAAGGCATGATTGCCTTGGGAAGCATAGACAGACTTGGTTTAGAATAGTCTGTAAGCCTTGGCACAAGTGGGGATGGCGGTGGTGGTGCTTGGTCACCCATCTCTGAATCTGTATGGAATAGATTGCTAATCAGATAGTCGGATTCAGAGTCAGAATGGTCTCTCAACTGTTCAACGAATCTACGTCGTCTACGGAAGGTCCGTTCAGGTTCAGGATCGAACGAAGTTAGATCGCTGGTATGGACAGTCCTGGGCATAAACAAACAAAAACTAGAAAACAGTCGTGAGATCCGATCTCAAGGAACGGGAGTCCCTTGAGAAGTAACAAACAATAATCTAGAAAAACAATTAATAACAGAAAATAAAACCGTTTCCCCGGCAACAGCGCCAAAATTTGACAGGCTAAAGTCGTATCACCTAATCAAAGATAAACCTAAAATCACTAGCTAGGTAGCAAGGGAAGTCAGGATCGTATCCACAGGGAAACATTGTTCTTTCCACAATCAAAAGACAAATCTAGACTACTGGTAACAAGAATTGGATTGGTTTGTGTATTAAACTAAAGCAAATAATCTAGCCGGAAATTAACAATATTAAGGGAATCTAGGGCAGCAGTTCACCATAAATACAGATCGGGATTGGAAAACGGACAATAACAATCAATTAACAATCATAACTAGGAAAACATGCATCTCTCGAATCTTATGAATTCCTTAGGATAGAACAACTAGCGGGCTCTCGCTACGTACTAGAAATAATTCATATCTAATAGCCACAGACCAAAAACATCAGATTTATACCTCTCGGCGCATAATCTAAGGTTAATCAAACTCAAATCAAAATAGTCCGGCCGAACAGAATTGACGAGCAATAAGAATAAGCTATAGAAATTATAATCAATCAATCAATAATCAAGTCCACATATAATCCCAATCATGCATTCATGGATCCCCTAAACCCTAGAAATTAAACTACTCACTCATGATAATAAATAACAACGCAATTAACATAATGGAAAACATGATTAAAGCAATGAATTAAATTAGAGCAAGAAATAATACCGAATTAAAGGACAATGGAATAATAAAGCTTGAATCTTTGATTAAAATTAAAACTAAGTGTTTGGAGAAAATAGAGAGAACTAAAATAGACTAAGTAATTAGAAAACTAGATAAAAGATGTCACTAAAAATATAAGGGGCTAGTATTTATAGTTTGCCCAAAATAGAGCCCAAAATCGGAAATAAAAACTCGCGAAATACGCTGGAGGTTGGCGTCGCCCGATCGGGCGATGTGCTCGATAGTCGGCCCGATCGGGCGAAATTCTGCCCGATCGGGCGGTTGCAAAATGCGGATAGTCGGCCCAGAATGACCGCCCGATCGGGCGCGTGTTGAAACTGCACGATCCTCTATCTTCAAAACGTCATATCTCCTTCGTTATTCGTCGGAATTAGGCGAGTGACCACTTGTTGGAAAGATATTGAAGTCTAAAATCCAACCCAATTGAAATTACATCATTTGGAGTTGTATAACTTGAGTTATTCTTAAAATAGTGGAAATTACATCATTTTTGTACTCCTTCGTTATTCGCTTTGCTTCAAAACTCTTCAAACTTAATGTTTGTGATCTCGAAAGTACATAATCTCTTGTATTGATTCAAATGAGTAGGAAATGCACAAAAATATGCTAATTCCTACAGTGATGAACCTGAAACTACAAACACACTACAAGGAGCACATTAGTACTAAAAATCGCTCCAAAGAGCTCATTTGAGATCAAAAAGTACTAAGGGACGGGGGTAAAAACTCTATATAAAACACACATATCATGAACCAATCTGGCCAACTTATTTTTTCCAAGATTTATGGTGGATATGGCATTGTCAAAACTGCTACGTGTTTGAGTGAAGTGAGAAAATTCCACCTGACTGGGGTGCTTTCCTCCAAGTGCATTTCGATGAGACTAGGCACAGCTTGGCTACACGCGTTGATAACACATGTAGCTCTACAAGAAGGGAAGAACTTTTTATAGCATGGAATACACCTCCAACAGGTTGGTACTCACTAAACATGGATGGAGAGGCAAAAGGTTCTTCTGGACCAGCTGGATGGGGAGCTATCATTCGTGACTCTAGGTGCGTTTTGGTGTCTTCCTTGGTAGCAAACTTTGGGCACTGTAACACATTTAGAGCCGAGGTAAAGGCACTCATTCGAGGCTTGGAGCTAGTAAGAAGTCTACACATAAGTAAAGTGTGTATTCAAATTGACAATCTCGCCTGGCTACAAGCTCTTCGAAGTACTGCTGCTAGAACGGGTGAATGTGCCCACCTTATTGACTACTGTCGAGTGATGGTTAACAAAGATGACAGGGAAACCAAGGTCATCCATGTCTATCGAGAAGGAAATCGTGTTGCCGATTGGCTCACCAACCACAGGGTGGCTCAACCTCACAAGATCATCATCTTTGAGGATATTCCTTTAGCTCTTAATATTTTGTTAGACGAGGACATTCAAGGCGTGGCTCTACCATGTTTCATTCCTCCTTAGTTTCCTTGTTTATTTTGATTTCTGTTTTACAGCTTGTTTGGTATTTGTTTTTCCTTCTTTTGGGGGCTTTTTCCCTCCGTTAACATTAAAAAAAACAATGCATGGATAGGAAATGTTTAATGAATTTCCATCAATTGATTCCCAATCAATATCTCATCCATTTTTCCCCAATTCTCACTCCCATATACCAAATGCCCCCACGAGAATGGTGTTAATTGGCATACTAAAAATTGATTTGCCCATCACTCCTAGAAACAATTTTTCGTGCTCTACTTATCTCAAGGGGTGTGTCAAAATCGGTGATTTTCTTTTGTTTTCTTAACCTTGGTTTGGTTTGTTGAATTGTCCACTGTCTTTTTTGTTTCTGTTTACCTCCCTTGTGTCGTGTCACGACCAGGCCCCTTCAAGTGCCATATTTTATACTTGTACAAAGTATTTATCCTAGTGAAAAAGATGGTACGACCCCTAACAATAAATCACGGTAATAAGTGAAATTTGTCTTAGTTATGAAAACATGACATTACATGATTGCATCTGAATTTGGACGTGTCTATGTTGAAATTTACAGCGTAACAAGTACCTGGCGGGTTGGGTTATGTGTCAGATATATCTACCCCAAAAAGCATAGTGATTGGCATGAGGTATGACCAACAACCATCTTTAGACCATGAACTCATTTTCTTTATCTGGAATAAGGGTTTTCTCATGACCATCTGTAAACCACCACTACCGTTGATCAAATTCGTCACCACATGTACAAGCTACTATTACTACATATGAAGTCCCATTTAGCTATGTTTCTTTGAGCTGAATTTTATTGTACTTAACTAAATTGAATTGAACTGAACTACTGAATTGAACTGAGCTGAACTGAATAATAACTAACAAATACAGTGTAACAAATAATAAATATTACGGTTTTTTCATGAAATGTCCCTGAGGTTTGCAAAAACGCACCAAATACCCTCGCGTCTTTTGAATCACATAATATACCCCTGAATATCCGTACTGTTCATGAGATGCACCTTGAGTTAACGGACGTTAGTCTGCCGTTAGTTGCATTTTACTATTTTGCCCTTAATTTTGTTATGGCGCCATTTGACTCTCACCCCTTTACAGAAACTCAAAAAAAAAAAAACTTCTCATCTTCTTCTCTTTCTCTCACCTCTCACATGTTCTTCTTCAAGCTTCAACTCTACTCGAAACCTAGTAATTCTGGGTAGATCTTCATTTTTCTTGTGAAATTTGCTGCGCACCTTAAAGGCGAGTTCGTGGGTGTGATTTTGGTTCATTCGCGACAAAAAAGGGAGAAAATTGAGGCGATTTACAGCGCGAGTTAGTGTCGAAGAGGAAGCGCCATTTTTGAAGTTGGATAATCTACTTCCAGGTAATAATCTCTTCGTCGTTGTATTTTTTTGCTTGTAAAGTAGTATTTTTTCGCGAAATGGATTAGGGTTAGGGTTTGTGAAATTGTCAGTTATTTTTTTGAAATTGCTCAAATCTGTTGTTAGTGTTAGTGTTTGTTTTTTCCTGGAAATGTATTGTTTATTGATGAACTTGATTATTCGATGTTGGTTATTGATCAATTGTGGTTGTTGGAATGAAATTTCATGTTTTTTTCTTTATTTTTTCCTTTAGGATGACTGTTATTTGGTTGTTACTGCATTATGGATCACATAGCTTTGGTATTAGAGTTACAGACATGGAAAAATATCATTTGTTGAAGTTGTTTCTAGATATGTTTGAGGAATCAGTTCAGCAAGATGTTTTTTTCCTAGTACCTTTACCTTGTTTATTGAGTCTCCTTGTGGTAAGGTTGAGATGAATGATGATAAGACCTTAAAGCTTCTGTGGGGATGGAATTGGGGTAAAGACACTGCTGAAATTTGGGTTTAGGGAATAAATAATCCAGGGTTGGTGTTTAGGACTTATGTTGCCACAATTGAGAATCATAGGAAGGAAAAAGAGAGGAAGCTTAAGGAGACAAAAGAGGAACCATTGAGGGCTCAAAGAGAGGAGGAAGAGGAAATGAGGAAAAAACAGGAAAGAGGGGGAAATACAGGAACAAATGGAGTTCACTGTGGCTATGGAGGTCCATGTGGTTGATTGTGAGGACTTGACCAAAGAGTATGTGAGAATCATTAGCAAAGATGATGTTGATGAAGTGTTTTCAGGTGGCTCTCAACCACAACCAACACAAGATTTCCCACCCCCAAAAGCAAAATCATGTTGCTTTTAAGTCAAAAGCCAAGGCTAAGCCCAAAAAGGAGGCCATCTACATTAGCTAAACCCCCACCACCACAGAAAGAACCCACCCCACCACCACAACAACCCACCAAACAACTCACCCCACCACCACAGAAAAAACTCCAACAACCCCCACAGAAACAACCCACCAAACAACTCACCCCAACAACACAGAAATAACCCACCCCATCACCACTGAAACAACCCAAACAACCCACCCCACCACCACAGAAATAACCCAAATAACCCACCCCACCACCACAACAACCCACCCCACCACCACAATAGCATACCCCTCCACCACCACAACCCACTCCTCCACCACAGAACAACCAAAATGATGAGCCTAACCATCAAACACCACCTGATCAGGCTCAGCCAGTGAAAAAGAAAGGGGGCAAAGCTAGACCTAAGGGGTTTAGGGTTAATAAAGTGACTGCTAAGAAGGCTGGGACTTGGGTGCCCAAAGGGAAGGGCAAAGGGAGAAAGGGTACAGGAAGGTCTAAGACACCAAGGGTGTTTGCTGATGTTGGTGAGGTATTTTTAGAAGAGGGGAGTGAGGATTCAGATTATGAGGAATCAGAGTCTGAACTAGAGGATGTTATTCGAGATTGGATTGATTTTGATGTTGAGGATGAGGTTCTTCCTGATGATGTACCTGATTTGGGGTTTGAGGACTGTCTGGATGGTTATTCAAAGATGGATAAGGCCTATAAGAATGGTAAAATATATACTCATTAACCATATGGGTCCATTAAGTTAGAACCTTGGTTGATCTTTCCAGATAAGGCCACCTTTCTTGAAAAGTGTTGAGAAGTTACTTCATACAGTTGGGGTTTGGGCTTAGTGTTGAGAGGGCTGACAATAGGAGGTATACAGCAGTGTGTGTAGTAGAAACATGTGACTGGAGGATACATGTCAGTAGGTTGTTTGACAATGTTAGCTGGGCAATTAAGGTGATTAGTGGGTCCCAAAGAACTTGTGGGAGACTTGAAGAGAACCCAATAGTGACCTTTGAGTGGTTGTGTAAGCACATGTTGGGGGAAATAGAGGCTAATCCTGAGATTCTAGTGGAGACATTGAGGAAGTATGCACAGGAGAAGTTCTAGTTGATGGTGAAGAATAGGTTGATGTACAAGGTTAGGAGTATGGCCAAGGAGAAGCTATATGGTGGTTAGGCTGAAGCATATGAGTTGTTGCCTAGATATGCTGAGATGATTAAGCAAACTAACCCAGGGAGTTATGCATTGATAACATGGGGGACCAGTAGTGGGGATGTGAACCCTAAATCCAGAGCTTGCTTCTTCTCTTTTGCTGCACAATATAGAGGGTTTCTAAGGGGTTGTAGGCCTATAATTGGAATAGATGGGGCTCATTTAAGTGGTTTCTACAAGGGCATTCTACTCACAGCAGTTGGCATTGATGGGAACAATGAAATGTTTGTTCTGGCCTATGGGATAGTGGACACTGAGAGCTGTGATAGTTGGACCTACTTCATGAGATGCTTGAGGCAAATGTTTGAGCTGGAGGGTTGCAATAGTGATGATTGGAACTTCAACAGTGATAAGATGAAGGTATGTACTCATTTTTACTCTTCTTATTTTTATGCTTTATTATTCCTGAGTCGGACACTTGAACACGTACCCGAGTAACATTAATGTACATGTTTGTGTTCTGTGTAGGGATTTGAATTGGCAGTTAGAGAAACTTTTCCTAGAGCAACTAGGAGAGTTTGCTGCCAACACTTATATAGGAACTGTAAGAACAATGGCTTCAGTGGATCTGCATTCCACAAGTTATTTTGGATAGCTAATGATGCATACAATGAGTATGTGTATGGTAAGGAAATGGAGAAGATCACTAAGTATAATGCAAATGCAGCTGCATACTTGGACAGTTGCACTGAGCAGTGGTCTAGGCATAAGTTTGATCTACTGTTTGTTGTGATGACAATATAACAAACTTTGTGGAGTCATTCAATGCATGCACAAAGCCATTCAGAGACATGCATGTCTTCTCATTATTGGAAGGTATAACTCCTCAAATCACAGTCATGCATTCCCCTGTTTTGTGTTGTTTGTTTTTGTGTTGTGTTTAATGTTATTTCTGTTGGTGTACAACAATCAGAAGTTGTTGTATGCAGAGGTTAGGGCTAGATTTGAAAAGGCAGTTGACATGGAGGATGGTCAGCTCACTGCATATACAGTAAAAGAGTTGGAGGAAAGAATAGCTGAGTCCAGGTTATGTTATGCCACAGCCTGTGGAGGGGATGAATTTGAGGTTAGGGCTGGACATGTCAACTTCCCAATCAGGCTTGCAACAAGAAGTTGTGCCCGTGGGAAGTGGAAGATCTGTGGAATCCCCTGCAAGCATGCACTGAGGGAGATATATGACCAAAGGCTGGACCCCCATGATTATATCTCCCATGGTTCAAGGCTGCTGCATACAAACTCACCTATGCTGAACACATTCATCCCATGGCAGATCCAACTCAGTGGCCTGACTTTGGCCTCCCTACCATTCAACCTCCAATCATCAAAAGACCAGTTGGCAGACTTGCTAAGAAGAGAAAGAGAGGGGAAAATGAACCCAGGAAGGGGAAGAGGAACACCAATGTCAAATGTGGAAAGTGCAGAGAGTTTAGTCACAACTCAAGAACATGTAAGAGTGGAGGAACAAATGCCACTGTACCAAGCACTTCAAAGAGGGGTGCAGCAGGAGAAAGTACATCAAAGGGGGGACCAAACAAAAGGAAGAGGTCAAAGACAGCTGCTTGACAATCCTGAGAACATTTTTTTGTGAATTGTAGGTGCACAAAGTTAAACTAACTTGGTCAATTCAGTTAAGATCAGTTTTTGAAAACAGTTCAATGCTTAGACAACCTGTTTTTGTGCAGTTTCAGTGGTGTTTTTCCACTTAGAGATCATTTTTTAGAAACAGTGAAATGCTTAGAACACCTATTTTTGTGCAGTTTCAGTGTTGTTTGTCCACTTATAGATCAATTTTTGTAAAGCTAATATACTTTAACAAGTATTTATGGAACAAAGTCTCTCTTTATTTCATGATATTTGTTACAACTCTACTTCATTGATATCCAAAATCAGAAATGCAAACATTAATACACCAATTTTAATTGCAAAATTGATCTGCTGTTTCTGTTGGTTAATCTTCTTCTTCAATAGCTTCAACTCTTCATGCATTCCCCTGTTTTCATCAGCTTTGTTTCCCTTGCTCTGAACTTCCTCAAGTGTCTGATCAAGAAAACCTTTGCACCACTTGAAATTGTCACAAGGATCACACTTGTAGTAAAGTTTTTGCGGATTCTTTCTCGTTTCTGAGCTTCTAATGGAAAATCTTCTCCCGCAAGAGCAAATTTTATTTGGGACTCTAATACATGCTAAATTTGGGATGGAAGAAGATTCGGTTTTTGAATGAGAGCTCATGGCTAATTAGGAACACTTGTAGAGGGGAAAGTATGCAAGTGAAGTGAACACTAGTAGCATTTATAGGAGCAAGAACATAACGGCTATATTTTTTTCCCTAGGTTTAATCAAACTAGTTAAATTCAAATTCCTGCAAGTTGGGTATTTGGTGCAACCTTAGTTTCAAAATAGGTGTATATTGTGCAATAAGTTTGTGAATAGGGGTATTCTGTGAATTATAAACACGATTTAACGGAGGACTAATGGAAGGTCGGTTTAGGGGTATTTGGTGCAAACTTGGGAAAAAATAGGGGTATATTATGTGATTCAAACGACGCGAGGGTATTTGGTGCGTTTTTGTAAACCTCAGGGGCATTTCATGAAAAAACCGTAAATATTACCTCCGCTCCTTAAAGTTCTTTACACTTACTATTTGCACGGATTTCAATGCAATATTTAACCACTATTATATCCAATTCCGCATGTGAAAAATTATAAAACTTGATATTCTGCTAATACATACCAAGACTAATCTAACAAGATCTTACATGATAACGTTTTGATAATATAGAGATTTACGGTCAAAGTTTTCGTACTTTCACTACTACATTTCAAATCTAATGCAACACCCATAATCGTTGCAGTAGACATGAAAATCCGTTGCATTAGACCTAATGTGATGACAAATAACCTTTGCATCCGTTGGCGTTGCATTAGGCCTAATGCAACGATTAATCCCCTGATGCAACGGAAAATGAATATCGTCGTATTAGCTGAATATCTAATGCAACAGTCCTTAGATGTGTGTCGCATTAGTTCTTTAGCAAATGCGACGTTTTTTTAGCTGATGCGACGGATATCTGGTATGGCTTAATGAAATAACGTAACGCTTCTTCCCTAATGCAACGACTTATTATTATTATTATTATTATTATTATTATTATTATTATTATTATTATTATTATTATTATTATTATTATTATTATTATTATTATTATTTAAGAAATGATGCCAATAACAAAAGGTTTTCGCTGACTTAGAGAGTAATATTACAATATTAGTGCCCATAGGACACATGCATTACAAAATAGTTGTTCACTAGTCAATTTAGTGTTTTTAATGACAAAAATACATAAAATTAAAATCCATAGAAAACAAATTCAATAAAATTAGAAATCACAAAATGACCCAAAAACAAACAAGAGACTCTGTCATCTCATTTGCTAGATCTATATTTCTTCTTCATTTAGCTCACCATGCTCCTTCAAATTTACATCACGAATGGCCATATGCAATGCTAGTTGGCAGCATTGGAATATCTTCTACTTCATATGAGGCGGATTTATCAACAACCTTCCTTACCTTGATCAACATATTTGTCACTTCTGTACCAATCTGAAAAAAGATAGAGCTTGTCTTCAACTTGTAAAATTGTTAAATTTTATTGATCTTTTGGACAATAATGTCCTTGTAACTCTAGAAGAAATATAGTAATCAGTTTCAACTAAACTGACCACAGATGAGGTAGCTCCAACAGCAAAAAGTTTTACACCATTACGCTACAAAAAAAATGATAATATGATAACAACTAAGCTCATAATATGTTCTGTTTGTTAGAAGGAAGGCGGATCAGGCAATTTATCAAGAGTTTTGAACTGCTAAGATCAACTGACAACATAACTCTAGACCACCAGCTCTCTGAAGAATTGAATATGTAGTTCCTTCAACAACAATATGCGCCCATTATAATTCAGAAAGAAGGTTAATAACCTTCACGTTTACTCAAATATAAACATGAAATTTCACAAAAAGTAAGAAATACCTAGATACGACTAAAATTACTACAATTTCGCAAAGGGAGAATTGTATTCATTCTTTTTAGATGTCGCATTTTCAAAAAAAAAAAAAGCCCTTTCTAGGACCAAAAACCGATGTCCATTCTTTTAGTTTTTGGATAAACTGCAAACTTGTTGATCTGTTTATCTATCCTATAACTTGACCAACTACATACACTTTTTTTTTTGTAAATACAATTGGTTATGCTGGCAGAAATCAGAAGAGAAGTTACTTCACTAAAGGGTCATATCTAGGAAGTGTATGTCATAATACACTGTATTTTGTTCACCCGGGTGGTGACAAGTTGTATAAGGATCTGAAGAAGGTCTACTGGTGGCCAAGGATGAAGAATGGAGTAGCTGAATTTGTAGCTAGATGTTAGACTTGTTAGAAAGTCAAGATAGAGCATAGGAGACCTCAAGGAAAGGTCCAACCATTGGAAATTCCGCGTTGGAAGTGGGACTGTATTTCAATGGACTTCGTCACTTGTTTATCCAAGTCAAAAACCGGGAATGATACCATTTAGGTAGTGGTAGACAGATTGACTAAGTCAGCAGTGTCTATACCAATGAAGGAAACCTGGAAGATGGAACAACTTGCCAAAGCTTATATTAAGTATGTTGTGAGATTACATGGAGTTCCTAAGGATATCGTATTAGATAGGGATTCGAGATTTCTTTCGAACATCTGGAAAAGTGTGCAGAAGAACTTTGGTACGACATTGAAAATAAGTACATCGTTCCATCCAGCCACAGATGGACAAACGGAAAGGACTATTCAGAAACTTGAGGATATTCTTAGAGCTTGTGTCATAGATTTCCAAGGAGGATGGGAAGATAGTCTAGATCTAATTGAGTTTTCATACAATATTAGCTATCATGCCAGTATAAGCATGGCACCATTTGAAGCCTTGTATGAACGGAAATGTAGAGTCCCTTATGTTGGAGTTGAAGGAAATAATGCCCTTGCTCCAAGTATGCATTCAATGCTAAGTCTAATAAATGCGGTTTAGTATTAATTAATTAATCAAACAAGTTAATAATTCAGTGAGATCAAGTGAGTTGTATGCCTAGCTAGAGGCCACTTCAGTTCAAGTGGAATTAATAATATTAATCCACAACTTACTCTTGACTGAACCCGTAGGGTCACACAAATAGTATGTGAACGGATCAAGTATTTAAGTGAATATAGTATTCATTAAATACTCTATTTAAGAACATTCGGAAACGACGGATCTCGGTTCCAGTGGGAGCTGAAATCGTCAAAAGGAAAATTATAGAATGCTCCGAAAATGATGATATTGCCGGAAACGGAAATATGGATCATGACGGAAATATAAATATTATCCAAGTCGTAGATGTTGCCGGAAACGGAAACATGGTACGTATCGGAAAATATTATCGGAAATAGAAATATTGCCGGAATCGGAAATATTGCCGGAAACGGAAATATTACCGGAATCGGAAATATTGTCGGAGTCGGAAATAAATTCCGGAATCGGAATATTAAATATTTGTTCGAATCGGAAATAAATTCCGGAATCGGAAATATTAAATATTTGTTCGAATCGGAAACGAATTCCGGAATCGGAAAACAAATCGGAAGCGCGACTTGCGAACGATCGACGAACGAGCTTGCGAGGCGCAAGGCCCAACGCCGAGCAAGCTCGCGCGCGGAGCAGCGAGGAAAGCAGGCCGAGCAAAGGGGCCGAGCAGCAGCAACGCCCAAATGGGTCGTGTGCTTGCTGCCAGCGCCCAACGCCCTTGGGCCAGCCAAGCGAGTAGTAGCGAGCTGCGGGCTACGAGGCTGTGCGTGCTACACGACCAAGCCTTGGCCGGTTAGGATTACTTCGTTGTCAAGTAATCGTGTTTTCCGAATTCTACTCAGATTGGATATTTTAGTTAAATCTGAAATACTTAGGTATTTGATTAAACCTAAAATTCGAATGATATTATTTAACTAGAATCCTAATGGATTTAGTTATTCAATTCCTAGTAGAATTCAAACTCCGTTATTTCCACCCTATAAATATGTGGTTCATGATCAAAATTTATAATGCAATTCAATATACTATTCTACATTATTAGATTCAAGAGAGAATTTAATATTTGCCTAACATTATAATAAGTTTCCCGAGTGCACATTAAACCTTAGATAATATTCTAGTTAATTGAATATGAGGCGGATCTGAATGTGCTGTAGACTATCTACGGAGGGGCGACATTTGGAGTCCTAAACTTGTTCTTGTTCGGTTCGGGAGCAGCTAGGGAAGACACGCATCACATTGTATGTATCCTAATTATGCTAATTGACTATGTGGCAATTAATTTGGATTCCTAACTTTATGGTTTTTCCGCATGAATTATATTGTTTATAATTTTCATAACCTAACAGGAGTGACATTAGTGAAACCGTTGTGTTAGGACCTCAATTGATAGAGGACACAAGGAACCAAGTTAGGACTATTCAATCCTAAATTCAAGCGGCGCAAGATCGTCAAAAGAGTTATGCAGACTTGAAGCGTAGGGATGAAGAGTTCCAAATAGGTGACAAAGTGTTGCTCAATGTTTCACCAATGAAGGGTGTAATGAGATTTGGGAAAAAGGGAAAGTTAAGCCCAAAGTACATAGGCCCATATGAAATCCTGGAACGGATAGGAAAGGTAGCTTATAGACAAGCCTTGCTCATGGACTTGCATAGAGTGCATAATGTGTTCCACATATCCCAATTGAGAAAGTATGTCCCGGATAAGTCGCATGTATTGCAACCGGAGACCATAGAATTGGACCAAAGTTTAACTTTTAAGGAAAGACCAGTCAAAATCCTTGATAGTAAAGTGCGTAATATGCGGCCTATATAAGGATGTTAAGATTGTCAAAGTTAAATGGTCTAACCAAGAATCAGAAGAAGCTACATGGGAAGCGGAGGAAGAAATGAGAAAGAAATATCCCGAGATTTTTTCCGAGGTTAGTTGAGTTACGGGGTCGTAACTCGTGTCTTTTAAGGGGGGTAGAGTGCGGTATAATTTTGCACTTTTTACCTTATTTTCCCTTATTTTATGCTAAATTTAGTGAATTCTATTAAAATTTCACTTGTATTGTCATGTTGAATCACCTAAAGAGTACAACAACTAAAATTTTTGCAAGAAAACGCAATAAAAGTCCCATAAAGTCTGAAGTTTTGAATTTTAAATTTTGGTTACCGTGCCCATATTTCGGGACGAAACTTCCTTTAAGGAGGATAGACTTTAATACCTCGTATTTTCGGAATTTAAAAATATATTTTAATGTATTCATAAAGCATTTTACGAATTTTAGAAATTTAAATTGCATTTAATATGGATTTAAATGTATTTTTATTTTAACTAAAATAATTATTATTTTTATTAAACCCTGAATGTTTAAAATAAATTTATTATTTATTACCTGGAATTTATTGGACCGTGTTTTAATATTTTTAAATTAAATCCAAGCTCGTTTTA
Organism: Spinacia oleracea; assembly: GCF_020520425.1. Taxonomy (NCBI): domain Eukaryota; kingdom Viridiplantae; phylum Streptophyta; class Magnoliopsida; order Caryophyllales; family Amaranthaceae; genus Spinacia; species Spinacia oleracea. The sequence continues at coordinate 136,013,215 of NC_079490.1, forward strand.
TTCAGTTGGTGAACCCAACAGAGTTTCTACTCATTTAATCCTAAAGCAAACCCAATTGTGCAAAACCCAATGTCAACCCCTAAACCTAAGCCCAATAGGGATTAGGAACCTATAAATATAACCCCTCACATTAAACGATCCCCACTTAAACCCTCATTAAACTTTCTCTCTCTTCTATTTGCTCTCTCTTTCCTTCGACTCTCTCTTTGGCCAGCTCCCTTGCCCCGCAAGCAACCGAGCACACTGCTCGTTGCTCGTGCTCGTGCCTTTCGCACAACACCCTTGCCTCACTCCCTTACTGCTCTCTTCCTTGTGCCCTCGTGCACGCAGCGCACCTCACCCCCCGCCTCGCTCTTTCTCTCGCGCTTCTCACCCAGCACCCACCCGAGCGGTGCTGCGCGTTGGTGTTGTTACGTGTCATCGCTGCTTCTATTGCTTGTCTTTGCGTGGCCTTGTGCCCAGCCACACTCACCCTCACCCTCACTCGCACTCTCTCTTTCTCTCATGCTACCGAGCCACGCCCCTCGCCCCTGCCTTGCTGCTTGCTCGACGCTGCACACACACACCGCACACACGCACACCTTCGTGTGTCGTGTGTTGTATACTCCGTATATTTTGATCTCTTTTGCGCCCAATCACATTAAATTCATGATTGTACCGTGTTATAGGCCGGTTTGGTATAATTCTCTTCTCCCTTGCCTATTCTATTTCAATTTCGTATTTTGAAAGTATATTGTTATTATTGATTTTGATTAATTAAACTGCTAGGAACGGTTATGAACACCGTATTGTAATGTTTTATGTGTCTGGATTATTGAGGAGTATTTTAAATTAAAGAACTATAATTTTCATATTTGATTATTTAATAAAGTGTCAATGTTTTATGTGTTAAATCGACTTTTATGATTAATTAGGGTTAGGCTTTTTAAACCCAATTTAACAGTCAATTTATTTACATAATTTAACGTAGTTTTAATTATGGAAATCAAATCTAATTTCCAGATTTAATTCAAATCTTAAAAGTGTTGTTTTTAATGATTTTTAAAGGCGAAATATTAATATTTTCGTATTAGGACTTTAATTTTCAAATGAGACTATTATTTTAATTATGGGCAACCTATTTCTAATTAAACTAAAGGTTTTAAAGTTTATAAAAGTTGCTGGAAATTTAGTGAACATGGATAGTAACTAAGTTTTATTATTTTAATTATAGGAGGTGATTTCTAGCCTTGGGTCGTGATTCGTAAAGTGACCCCGTACTTAGATATTCGAGGTACGTACATGCCTAGGGTGACCGCCAATTACATGAGGACTATGTGATGATTATTATTTGTGAATCATGTGACTTGAAGTATTATTGAATTCATGTTTGATGTTGTGAACAAGCATGTTATGGTTTGTGGTTGAATTATGAAGCCTATGTGAACAGTCATATTGTGATCAATTATAATCGCTGAATCATGTCAAGCATGTTGTTCTAGTTTATATGCATGTATGAGTGTTTCACATGCAAGGATTATGTTTATGCTATTGTACGGAATGTCTAGCATACTTTGAGCCAAGTTTTGTGCCTTGTTGCACTATTTATTCTACCCCGTTGTAGGGTATGATTTGTGAAGTCTATGTGAATTGAACTAAGGACTATGCGTGCCTTGTGCACACCCCGCTTGTTAACTATCAATGTCAGGTTATCTCAATAGTATATTGAGAAGGAACAATGGGAGTAATATCACTTGAGTCCTATGTTTGATCACAAGTCCTAAAGGATTAAAATGAGGTGTCATTGTTTGGTTTCTTGTATTTTATGTTTTGTTGTTGTGTCTTGAGTTCACCTTGTGCATAAAATATTAATTAACGTAAAGTGCAACCAGAACGAGCTTCAAAACTCTTGGAACGTATATACCTTGAGTATGAACAATGGGGGGAGTCTTGCCGAAAAACTTGTAGTCCTTGAATGATACAGGACGTTGTTTCATTCTTTCTTTTAGGCGCGGTAATTCGTCGGTATGGCCCGACAGTCGGTACGGCACGACATTTATTTATTATTTTGGTGTGGTTGGCTTCCAAAACCTTTCTTCCTTTTATTGATACTTTCTTTTACCCGTTCGAAGCTAATTCTTAATTAATCTGTGAGTCAAGAGGCGTGTCAAGTGTCGAGTCTTGTCTCCATGTTTACTTGTTATTAAATGGCTTTTGCATATGGATTATTATATTGTTGAGTGAAGCATGTTAGACTAGGATTTCATTCTAGCTTGTTCGTACTCCGCTTTCGCTGACTTCGTGCTTCATGTTTCCTTTGGTCATGGCCTTTTCCTTAATGACCCTATGATGATCCATCATTGCATTTGCATTGTTGCGGAGTAGATTTTAAATAACAGCTTTGTAGGGATAACTTGCGGGAGAAGTTATCGAGCATGGGATTGAGTTTGGGAGATTGTTTTCTCTTCCTCATTTATAAACTCTATTAGTTTTATAAGTCATGACTACATAAACTATTTAATTAATAGTTAATGGACTTTAAATGTTTTGTTTGGGCCGTAATGGTTCCGATTTGTTTGGAGGCCATTAACTATTTATTATGTTTGAAAGTTAGTTAAATTCCGCTGCGTAAATTTGGTAAATAGAATTAGTCGTTATCACGGTGGCGGTAATATCTTGGTAATTCCTTTATTTCAAGTTGGAAAATGGTTTTATAAAATAAGGAATTATTAGGGTGTTACAGCAACACCCACCAAACACAACAACACTTTAAAATCCACTATGTAACTCATAAAACCATCTCAAATTATGTCTTACAATCTTCCTATCAGGGTCGCAGAGATCATTTTTTCCAATCTAACAAATAAGAGAGCCACACATGATCATTATTTATATTCTACTAAACACTAATACAAAAAGGAAGGTATAATATATGAGTTGTCTAACAACAGTTAAAAGATCGACATAATCACTGTAACTACACACTATATACATCACTATACAGAGATCAAGAACTATTTCATAGGAGTACTTAATTTACGCGATGTATTAATTCCATTACACCATTTCTCGGACTTCTACCTTAGCTTCCATTGGTTTGACCATCACACTCCAGTTTGTTTAGCATAATACTTTCAAAATCATAATAACATATCGCGAATAAAACCAATATTTGCATATGGATAAGCCATGCTAACTCGATCCTAATGAGAATGGAAAACTTGAGCTGCTTTTAGTTAACTGCCAAAAGTTGGTCAAAAGCTTGAATCAAGCTGAAGTTGAGCCCTTGGTTAATTGATTCCACTTCCCTTTGCAGTATATCCCTACAATTATTGAGGACTTGATCCTTTCACTTAAAAAGCAAGGGAATTTTGTCACCTAGTATTTCACAGTAAGAAAGGGATCACAATTTCAAGTTAATCAATTTTCATCCAAACTCAAGACAGCAAAATCCTTGAATTCTTTAAACTTCAAGAAGCCATATAGATGCGAAAATCGAATTCATCTTTGAAATAAAGTGAACCCAATGAAATTGCAAAGATCTGACATGTTAAACCCCATCAATTCAAATCATCAAAATCCTATATAGCAAAAACTTATTACAATGCAATTCAGGAAATTGGGCCAAAAATTAAATCGAAACAACAAACCTTGCGAGAGTTTTTGAATATGTTGTACGGGATTATAGTTTAAATGGGATCTCGTCTCCTTCCTTATTCGTCCCTTGTCTTCGCTATGGTGGTATAATTTGAATATATTGCAGAGTTTTGGAGTTTTCTTCAGAGAATTTTCGCATCCAATTGCTAGACCTTGCGAGAAATTGCTAAGAACTAATTGCGAATTTAAAATCTAAATCGTCGAACTAAACCCTAACTTTGAAGATCTCTTTATTTCTTTTCAGTATATGTCCTCTCCATTCATGAAATTCTCAGTCTATCTCCTCTCTTTAGAATAATTAGGGTTTGTGTTTTTTTAGTTTTTGTTGCTTTTTTTAGGGTAACAACTCAAGCGCGGTTTGATATTTTGGGAATTCATCCAAGTGTCTGGGGTTTAAAATTTGGGGAAATAATGGGAGGGAATGCATTTCATTAGACAACAGTTACATTAGCCTAACAAGGCATTGCATTAGACAACCTATTGCGATGGTTTATAGAGGAAACCGTCGCATTAGCCCTGTCTATTGCAACGGAGCTATGTGAGGTGTTGCATTACCCTTTCCTAAACCGTCGCATTTGATTAGAAATGTAGTAGTGGAATTTGGACACATATTCCAAGGCGTAAAGAAGTTCTAGGAACGAAGGTAGTAATAAATAATGATAACAACAATAATAATAATAAATACTCTGTAAATACTATGTAAAAAGTTAAATAAAAATAAATAACAATTCAGATATAATAATTATAATAATTCATATATAATAATTATTATAAAAATAAATAAATAATTCATATATAAGTAATAATTATAAAAATAAAACCTTAATTGAATTTGAATTGAATAGAATTTAATAGAATTGAATTGAATTTAATTGAATTTTGCTGAACTAAACTGAACTGAATTGAACTAAATGCTACTGAACTGAACTGAAATTTCCCGCAATTCAACCAAAAAAAACATGACCTTACTAACCTTTACTCTTTTTGTCAGTGTCGTTCCAAGCATAGGCTAGCTAAGCAAAATGAAAGATGGAGAACTTTAGATAAAATGATTTTTCTAACGAGCGTTCATTCATATTAATCTATATATCCTTGTCATATTCTACTTTCAAGAAATTTAAATAAATGTACGGAGTACTACTATACTGAGTATAATTTTTCATACTTAAATATTTTGCACATTGGTGTTATTTTTTAATTTTTTTGAGCGGAAAATAGCGCGGGCATTTTATTAAATCAAATCAATATTCACCAAAGTAGTGATAACTAATACAAACATATTCAGAGTTTCTACTAGTATCCTACATTGCCACCAAATGAGCCACTGTATAACATGTCCGTCTAACATGAGAAATATTAAGCATATCAAAAATAAGCTACCTTTTTTTATGTCCTCGTACACAAGATGAATAGGAGAGACAATCTAGTCTCCTAGCAATTTTCACATTGGTATTACATTCCACACAACATAAATAATTAAATAGTAATGTGATTTTTTTTCAAAACACGTTCTCCATTGTTCTTTGAGAACTAAAGTAACAAAGGAAGAACCATCACAATAAAAAATAAATAAATCTAGTTGTTAAAAATAACATCAACTTAGAAAGAAAAGAAAGAACGCCGATGTTTGGGAAATGATACTATTCCATAAATAACAAAGAACGATGTTATATTTTTTTTTTCTTATCAACTAGAGTTAACTACTAAGCCACTACCATCAGACGTGTTAAGAAAAATAACTAAAGTAGACTATTTATTGTGCCCTTTACTACCTTAGACCTTAGGTTGCTACACCTTTCCCCTATGCCCAAAGTCATATACTCTTTTTATCTCCTCCCCAAATTAAGTCTCTATCACCTCCAACATCAGCATTCAGTCATCACCGCCGCCTACTAGATAGAATCCGATTAACAACCAATAATAATATACCATCAACTAAAAAATAACTTAATTCATTTTGAACAAACCCCTATCAAATATTTTTTGTTTATATTCCAATGCCTTCGAAAGCCCCTACACTACAACAAAATAAGCTTTTAATAGCGCTTTTTTCAATGAAAGACAGCGCTTTTAAAGCGCTGTGAATTAGCAGCGCTGTTAAAAGAATAACAGCGTTTTTCAAAAGCGCTGTTAATATTGCCTCATTTATCAGCGTTTAATAAATAAGCGCTATTAAAGCTCTGGTATGGCAGGAAATTTTATGTACTCAACAAATAATTTAATTTAAATTAATTAATAGCATTTAATTAAAATGCGATGTTATTAGATTTAATTTTAATTATCAAGTACCTGTAAACAAAAGGTTAAAACATTTTAGAGCCTATGCAGCAGCAGGATAGTGTAAGAGTTAAATATATATGTTGCTCCCCACAAAAAAAAGAAACAAATTGAATATATATAAAATCCGACTTCATTTGTACCATGTCAAATAAATGTCTCAAAGTCTCAAACTTAAAATCATATGTGCCTAAATACACACTAGAAAAGAGAAATATGTATCCTTGTCATATATAACTTCTTTTAATTCTAAATCAACACACTAAAATTAGAACGTTGTAGACAATTTCCAGTCGTAAACATAATTAATCCACCACAATATTCACACGAGATCGAAGAACGTGACGCGTCCATTGAGGTCTGACTTCATAAATTTGTCCTTGATCATAATTCAGAACATTGCAACCATGAAAGTACTACAAAATGAGAAAATACATAATTAGTAACAACGCATATAATAATGTCTAGGCATAATGGAACAAAGAAAAATACACACATCTTCAAATATTCGAGTTTGCTTATAGCCGATGATCTCTTTCATGAATCTCATGATATAATATCCACAATCCATGGCATTGCTGGGAGAAGAACATTGTGTGTTACACTTGAGTTTAAATATAAGATTCAAGTCAATTGACTTAAAATGCTGGAACTGTTGCTGGATTTGAAGGAGGTTATGATTCCTATTTGGAAGATGGAGAGTTCATAGAGTCGCGCTATTGGGAGGATAATGATGGTGGGAAAGGGGAAACTGAACATGTCGATTCTGATTCTGATAATAGGGATGGAAATGTCATTTATGAAGCTGCTAATGATGATTTTGCCCAATTGTCAGGAGAAGTTATGGTTGGGGAGTGTGAGAAGCAGAGTTATTGATCAAATAATCCACCAAATCTTAATCAGAACATTGAGGAAAGCTATTCTCTGCGGTTTCAGAGTTTCTTGTCCAATGTGGATGACATGGAAGCAATGTGTACAAAGAGGGAATGTTGAGCCCTGAAGGCATGTTCTGTAACAAATAATTCTAACAAGGGGGGGATGGATCACAAGGCTAACATGTCTAGTATAAAAACAGATAGCGTGGGAAAATGGGACAAAACAGACAGTGCTTCTTATACTAGGCCTCAAGACCACCCTTATGCCAAAACATACTTGAATTTGGAAATAAATCAAGTCTAGAGAAATGTATACTTCCAAAAAATTTAGAAATAAATCAAGTCAAAACATGTACACCTTTATGCTAATTAATGTGCAAAAATAGCAAACAATCAAATCCTTCATATGTTGCCTTTCTGGTATAGTCAGATTCTAAAAACTACTATTTGATTTATTATCTCCCAATTTTGAAAGTTCGTAATGGACAAATTCACGAACTCTCCACTTCTCTTATTTATCCTTGTGCTCGGCCTTTAATTTTTGTCGTGGGATCATCGTCTCTAATCAAAGCTAATGATGACAGAAAACAAAGTTACGTTATTTGTTTCTCCTGCTAAATTAAACTATCTGGTTATGGTTAGTTAAAAGTTAAAAGTTTCTTATTAGTGTAGGTTTTTATTGTATACATGAGCTCTACTATGGAGGATTACTCTCTTAATTACATCTGAGTACCGCATTGATGTTCTCTATAATTTCGAGGATCAGAGGTGACTCTATATTTCGTCACATACTTATTTTAGAGTTTATCACTTGAAAGAGTACTTATCTTAAGGTTGATACTTGTTCTAGTCGGACCACTATGATACTATATGCATAATTGGGTTGCGCGCCTCCTCAATTCCTGGAAATGGGCTCATCAATCTGGCCAAGCCAGGCGAATTAGTCATGATCAACTTTAACTTCTTCATTGCATAATGATCATAAGCTTATTATATAATGACAGACGTGATTATTTTCATTCTACATTTTACGTTTCCAAAATAGGGCAGAAGAGTCCTTGGTTAGAACTTACCCAAGTAACCACTAACTAGAAAATGGGACAAAACTGAAGGTGCTTCACTACTTCTTATACCAGGCCTCAAGACCACCCTACACAGACAAGGCACAAGCAGGACAGAAGTAGCACCCTACCCACACCCAACTGCAAAATCCAGATATCCAACCCCCCAAGTCGGCCAAGAACTAAGTTGATCACTCGTCTCTCTAACAGAACAAACAACCAGCAGAAATGTGGAATGTCAAAAACAAAAGAATATCCAACAAAGGAGAAATAAGTAACTTACCTGTATACGATTTTACGCAATTTATATTGAACAAAAGAATATTCAATAAACACCAACATATTTCAAATCCACCCAAGACAAGAGACAAAGCGTACAAGTACCTGACAACCACACAAAAGAAAAATTACAAAGCCAATGCCACACAATATGCTGCCAATTAATGAAACTAACCATATCCCTTTCCCATTTCTGAAACTATAAGTCTATAACCATCTCAAAACAAAACATCTAGGAGAAAGCTAATTAGCTAAACCCGTAGTCTTGGTTATTTGCATACTTCTCTTAAGATAGTGTCACTGTATTTCTCGCCACCAAAGAAAAAAAATAAAGATGTCATAAGTCATTCAATAGTTGCTTAGCCTTGACATATATCTGATATTAACATATACGAGAATCACAGTTTTAGGCATGTGTGTAAAGATTTGGAGGGTTTCCTTATTTTGATGGTAGTTTTAGTGAAATTACTCATTCTATATACTGAAGGGGCCAAGTTTAAGTGAATTCTTCTGAACAAGGAATGTAGGGTTGGTTGCACTTTATGAAATACTCTGTAAATCATAAATTTTCCTACCTTTCTTGGTTCTGTCATTATGTATTGATTCATGGATTCAATGGCAATAATCATGCCCTTGTGTTGCTAACTTGTAACCACACAACAATATATAAACGAAGCAACTGCACAACAACAACAACAATAACAATAACGACATTGTAACTCCAATTCCTAAAATAATTTTTCTAAAATTCACAGAATCAAAAAGTTTCTAACATTCACAAAATCATAAAGGTCGAATAAACCCTAACATCTAGTATAATTCGGCGATAAACAAGCATATCAAATTGCTAATAAAACTCGCAAAATTTACAATGGAAAATCCTGAAAAACATAATTGAATTGCTAATTAAGAAGACACTCACAATTGATAATTCAACCACACGTAGCCGGAATATATGTTCGCCAGATAATAAGCCGCCGCCGAGAAGCGTTCGCCGGAAGAAGAAGCTAAAATACGAAAATATATGGATTTGGATTCAAGGAAACTCTGTAATATTGGATTTGGGAAATTTCGGTTTGAGTGAACTTGGATTGGGGTTAAACTCTTGAATTCAGATCGGGATTGAACTCTTGAATTTGATGTTAACTGTGGAAGTCGTGGTGGAAGGAGGAAGGGGGATGGAGAACGTGGGAGGGATTAAAGGGTTTGATTCTTTAATTTGGTTTCTCGGTATGTGAAAATGATTACTATAGCTTTTTTTAGATAAATGATTATAGCTATAAAAAAAAGCGCTGTATTATATTAAAGTGGAAATTAAAATGGTTTCATTTAACAGCAATATAAAATAAAGTGCTGTTATTCCATTCAAATAATAGCGCTTTGTGATAAGCGCTACTGATTTGGCGCTGTTAATTAATGTTTTTGTTGTAGTGCTAAGTCCAATTCAATCACACTCATTCGAATCCCAAATATAAACTAAAATCCCCAAAAATCAGGTTATGTTCTCTCCGTATACAAATTTCTTAGTGGTTAGCCCAAATGGGTAGAAATTTTATGAAAATCACCCAATCCTACCAACAAAGCAAGACAACCCAAGAATCATAAGTAGAAGAAATATAAGATAACATACTATGAAGAGCACAATTAATCTCGTAAAAAATAATAAGAAACTGGGTAAAAACTCATTATAACTAGACATATCAGCTATCAACTCACACCATCATCCAAAACAAAACAGCGATAACATTGCACCTACTTCCATTTTTATGATGCTAGGCAGGGGGCGCCACAAACTTGCTCCCATTTTTATGTTAATTAACTTATGTGTGGTTTGTTGTAGGAGGTATGGTGGCTAAAATGGGTGATAACTAGCTCATGGACTCGTTCAAGAACGGACAATTATATAGTGGTTATTTAGCGCACTGTCTTTTAAAATCCTAATTTTATTGAGGAGTTTGTGATTTTAGTCGGAATATATGATTTAAATAGAAGTGGAATTTGAACCTTGAAAGAATATACGGAGTATGTAAATTAAATGGTGAATTAGTAATATTGAGTGTTAAAGAGAGAGTTGGAGTAGAAGAGGTTGAATGAATATATATATATATATATATGAATTAAATGGTGAATTGATATTGAATGAGGAAGATGAAGTGAAAAAATGAATTAGAGATGTAAAATATAGCAAGCAACAAAAATGAATATTGAAAAAATAAAACTAAATTGATGGATAAAAGGAGGGATGACACATGTCATACAATCGTACATGGTTTCACTAGTTATAGACTAACTAATGGAGATCGATTATTGTGGTGTCTTTTAGGTTGGTGGGGCGCGTATAGTGCCTCAATATTGTAATGCGGATGTAAATTACTAGATATATATAATATAAATGTTATAAACTATTTATTTTTAGTGATAAAGTTTTATATAAAGGTATCATCAAAAATTACTTTATGGTGGAAAAAGTTAATCAAAACATATAAAAAGTTACTACATATTGAGTACTCCCTCCGTCCCAGGATACTCGCACCGTTTTGACTGGACAAGCTTGCCAATGCACAACTTTGACCACCAATATCTTTAACTACACATTATTAAAACTTTTTCATAAAATATTAATATTTTGAAAATGTATATTAAGATGAAGCCAACAATATATTATATACTACATTTATTTTCATATACTAGAAATAATATAGGGTCAAAGTGAATTATGTGAGTAGTGCAAAAAGTCAAAATGGTGCGAGTATTCCAGGACGGAAGGAGTAAAACTTATCTAAATGAACAATATATTTATTGTACGTATAATAACATTTTTTAATATAAGGATTTTTTGTCATTTAACACCTTAATATATATATATATATATATATATATATATATATATATATATATATATCTATATATATATATATATAGGACCTCTTAAGATGAGAACATGCCTTATAATGAGAACTTTTAATAGCCTTAGATTAAAAGAAAACGGACGGCTGAGATTATATCTAGCGAATTAAATGAATTCGGATGTGGTTCCCTCTCCCCCTCTTGATTGAAATGACATTTTTCTCTCATATTTTCTCTCTCCTCATCTCCCTCCTTAACGATTTGCTTGAAATACACTTGAAAAAACGCAAATTAGGTCGTAATTTCGCGAAGATCGCAGAGATTTTGAGGTATTTTACATTATTCTTTCGATTTCTTTCGATTTTGTTCATTCCTTTAATTGTTTTTTTTCCGAATTTGCTTGAAAATAAACTCAACTATCTGCGAATTTTGCTCAAATTTCTGCAAATTGCTCACTCTTCGTTTTGCTTCATAATTTCATAATTTTGGTCTCGAATTTGATACTTTTGTCAATATTAAGTTACAAATTCAGTCGATTTTTTGCAAAATCGAATTATCCGCGCTGAATTCTTCATGGATCTGAGAAGCTGATCTAGGATGCAGGTATTACTTGCTAATTTGATTGAATTAGATTTCTAGGTTTTTAATTGATAAATTTGCTTTGATCTTTGCATATTGATTGAATGAATTTTTGGATAGATGACTAGCAAACACAATTGCATATTTTCTCCCCTGTAGCTCTCCTGTTTTTAAAATGAGATTGAAACTTATTAAAAGTGAATCATTTAGCTGGACTAAAATTGGTTTAAAGTAAATAAAAATTGAACAAAAGTAACCCTAATATTTCTTAAAGTAAACTAACTATTACAGAGGCTTGTTCTAGCTCCTGTTTGTGTAGTCATTTGAGAGTGATGGGCAATTGCAGGCTCTGATGTTGTTGTTGTTTACAATAAATTGCTGCATTTTAGCAGTTAGTTTTGGCTTGGTCTGACTGCAGGGTTCAGGTTCTAAGCTTGTAGTATGTCTTAGGGTGTTGCAATTGGGTTGTTGTTGTTGCAGGTTGTTAGTCAGTTAGGGGTTGCTATATTATAGACTTGAAGTAAATGAAAATTGTACAAAAGTAAAATTAATATCTCTTAAAGTAAACTTACTCTCTTTAAAAGAAAACTAAGTCAGTTAGGGGTTGCGAGATTGTAGACTTGAAGTAAACGGAAATTGTACAAAAGTAAACATAATCTTTCTTCAAGTAAATTAATTCTCTTTAAAAGAAAAATAAATCAGTTAGGGGTTGCTACATTATAGACTTTAAGTAAATGACAATTGTACAAAAGTAAACTTAATCTCTCTTAAAGTAAACTAGTTCTCTTTATAAGTAGCTGAAAATGTTAAGAAGTAATTCAAAAAAATCTAAAAAGTAAATAATATAAACTCAAAAGTAAATAACGTAAACTCAAAAGTAAATAAAATCGTACTAGCATCGTGTCCGCTGACTTATTGGCTGCTGGTTTCTTTATTCGGCATAAATTGCATGATGCTTTTGACATTAGTTGACTTAGGTTGATTGTCTCGCTGGTCAGTTTTGGTGGTTCTGTTCTGCGTGCATTGATGGTGCTGATCTGTTTCAGTCAGTTTTAGTAAAGAAGCTTTATAGTTGTCATAGGTAAAACACATGGTCACTGTGTACGTAGGAAGGAAAATCTAATGTTACTTTGTCTGATGTTGCTTTCAGATTTAAATCCTGAGAATGATGATTTGGGTAAGGATGATGACGGGTTTAAAGATGGCAAGGATTCGTCGAAGCATATTCTTTGCCAGATCGTATAGTTAAATGTCAAGTTCAGAGCCTTAGAAGCCATCTTCATATGGTGATGTTAACAAATGGTGTGAAGCTCTCGTCCTCATGAAATCTAATCTGAATCTTCTGGTGCAGACGTTTCAATACATCAGCTACAAATATTAAAGAGTCAGCTGAAAATGTAAGTCTTTTCTCATAATTTTCTTGTGCGTACAAAATTGTTCTTACTGAAAGATCACATGTATGTAACTTTTTGTATTGGTATCTCTATTCTCTTTAGTTTCTCCATGTTGCAAGTTGCTGATGTTGCAAATTGTTAGTCAGGTAGGGGTTTCTGTTATCTGACTCCAAAGTAAAGCAAAACCTGGAAAAGGTAAATAGAAATTATCCAAAAGTAAACAATATGTGGACAGGTTCTGGTTGGTGGGGTATTTTGTTACTAGATGTGCTTAAACCTATTAGCTCAAATGGTAGAGCACTATGAAGATGCATAGGGGATGTAGGTTCGATTCCTACATAGGTTGTCTTCTAAAGTGAATTACAAAAAAAAAAAAAAAAAACCCTCAAAAGTAATACTCCTGGTAAATAAAAGCAACTCAAAAGTAAATAAAAATAAATAAAAAGTAGATAAATAACTTTAAAAAGTAAATTAATATTTTTAAGGTACATGTACAATTAGTATACATTAAACTAAAATAGAAAAGAGTTACAAAACTTATTCAAAAGGAAAACATGGAACACAAAAGTAAAGAAAATGATATACTTCGTATAAGTAAATGGAATTACTCCAAAAGTAGATTAAATTCTTCCAAAAGTAAATTGAAACTGTTTTCCACTTTAATTTTCATCAATTTGATTCAGAGGTAAAGAATGTAATTTGGTTTTCGGGTGTGAAAAGATTATCAGTAGGCTAGGAGTTGTTTTTTTTTCTTCTTTTCCTGGCTTGAATTTGGAGTGCAGATGTTGTGAGCTTGGTCTGTATCTGCTTAGCAAAAGGCCAAAACAAGTATGATCGTAGTTTGTTAAGTGACGGTGGCTTATAAAAAAAATCTTAGGACTGGATTTGGAGTTGTTGGCAGCCTCATATTGATGCAGACATGGTGTGAGGCCTGATCATGTGGGTCATGCAGTAAAGATGTGGTATTTTCTGGGGGGTTTTTGGGTGGCTTTGAGCTAGGATGGGTGATGGCTTGTACTTTAAGTGTTTGGCATGTTGTATGGATGGATTGTGCGTGGCTGGGTGTTAATGTGGATGCTTGCAATGTTGTGAAATAGTTAGCATTTAGTCAGTTTTATACTCAGTATGATGTTCAAGAATCATCCTGAAGAACAAATATTAGAAGATCAAATGATGAATCGATTTATAGCTAAGATGAAATCAAGTCTGCTTCATTATTTTTTAATGTCATCATCTTCTACTCCTCTAAAGACCCCTGAACTATGCATCCTATACGTAAGAACATGATATGGAACCATGTTGTATGAAGGAATTGTGTGTTTGTAGGACTTCATTGTTTAATTAAATTAAAAAAGAAAATTAGAAAAGTGTTTAGGAGTTTTTTTAAAAGTAAAGCAAAAACTAAAAAAAGTAAAGAAAATTAACATGTAAGTAAATGAAATTATCCAAAAACTAAACACTGAGTATTGGAACATAGGGAGGTCAAAGTAAAGGTTTTCAAAAAGTAAGATAACCTACGTGGGATTCGAACCCACATCTTTTGCACTTTTGCAAAATGCTCTTCCAATTGAGCTAGTAAGCTATTATCTAAAGATAGATTCGGGGTAATTAAAAATCGTTCACATATTTTTCATATGCAATTTTAAAGTAGATAAAGAACCGGTAAAAGTAAATAGAATCGATCAAAAAGTAAAGATCATAAAAAAGGAGAATATATGATATGCACTATAACAAAGAGGTGTGCCGGAATCAGGACACCTGCTTTAGAAAGACCCTTAAGATGGTGGCTTCCTACTCAACATCGGCGAGGAAGTTGTCTTAGACAGTTAGACCCGCTTAGGTAGGCTATGGGGTAGGCAGGTTGCAACTTCTATTCCTTGAAGAGATGAATTAGTTACGGCAGGTCTGTTCAGCTTAGGTTACTACTCAGAACAGTAGTGTATGGTTCAAGTCAGTCTGGGTACCTATAATACCTCGTATTTTTATAATATTTATAAGTATATTTTATTATATTTATAAAGCATTTTTCGATTTATTATCATTTAAATAATATTTAAATGCATTGCATTTAATGTATTTTAATTAATTAGAATATTTATTATTTTAATTAATTATGAAACGAATTTAATTCTTGAGTCGGGAAATTAAATGAGTTGCAAATGATTTTTAAAGCTTCAGATTTTAAATAAAAAGTCCAATTCGTTTTATTAATCGAGCCCAATCCAAACAGTTTAATTTAAATCCTAAGCTAGCCCAATTCATTTAATTCCTAAGCCCAACTCAAATATCCTAAGCCTAGCTCATCAAGGGATTAGGGAGCCTATAAATAGACTCCCCCATCATTAAATGAGCCCCTAAAATTCATAAACCCTATTTTTGCCTTGCTTGCCCAACACTCCTCTCCCTCTTTTCTCTCGTCCGCACGCACGCAAACCGTGCTCGTGCCCTCGCGTGCTCGACCTCACACCCCGCGCGCTTCCCTGTGCCTTCGAGTGTGTCGCTCCCCGGGCTGCACTCCCTCTCGCCCTAGCTCGCTCCCTCTTCGCGCGCGCCCATCGCCCACACCCCCTTGTCTCTCGCTCTTTCTCTCGCAGCCCGCCCAGCCAGCATGCATAGCTGCTGGTGCTGTGCTGCTGAGTTGTTGTTGCTCGTGTGCATCGCACACCCCTGCTCTCTCTCTCCCTCTCGCGCACAGCGCCCAGCGCTCGCGCCCTCGCCCATCCGTCCCGCGCGCCCCAGCGCGCTGCTGAGCCTGCCCCTCGCCCGCGCGCACGCACGTCGAGTGTGTGTGTGTGTGTGTTGTTCGTTCGTTCAATTCTTTTCGCCCAATCACATTAATTCGTGGTTGTTCCGTGCTATAGGCCGGATTGGTATAATTCTCTTCTTCCTTACCTATTCTATTTAAATTCCGTATTTTAAATTACTATATTAATATTGTTTTGAGTAATTAAAATGCTGGGAACCGGTTATGAATACCGTGGTTTGAGGATTTGTGTGTTGTGATTCATTAGGTTTGTTTTAATTATCAAAGGATGAATTTTCAGATTTGTTTATTGAATAAAGCATTGATTTTTATGATATTAAACTAGTGCTATTGGGATTTTCAAGTTAGGGTTTTAACCTAGACCTAATGAGTCAATTGATTAGCATAATTAGGTGATGATTTTAATTATGATAGTCAATTATATTTTCAGATTTGAATAAAGGTTTAAAGTGTCGATTTTTATTGATTTTAAAGGTAGAAAAAGTATGTTTTCGTACTAGGGATTGATTTTGCAAATTGAGACGATTTTATTATTGAAAAACGATTGAATTCTAAAGTCTAAAGGAGGTTTTAATTTTTATAAAGTTGCTGGAAATTTAATGAACATGGAAATAATTTAAGTTTCATTATTTTGATGATAGGAGGTGATTTCTAGTTGAGTGCTCGTTATTGCAAAGTGGCCCCTACGCTTAGGTATTCAAGGTACGTACAAGTCTAGGGCGACCACACCTTTTGTCAATGACATTACATGATTGTTGATGATGTGAATTACATTATGTGGAATCATGTTTATTTTGGTGAACGAGCATGTGATTTGTGATGTTGGATTTATTGGATTAATTGTTGAACAAGCATGTTGAAATTATTATGAGTATGGATTTCATTGTCAATCATGTTGTTCAATATTTATGCATGTATGGTTTATTTCACATGCAAGGGATGGATTATTTATTTGTATGCTATTGTACGGGATGTCTAGCATACTTTGAGCCATTAATTTGTACCTCGTTGTACTATTTATTTCACCACATGTGAAGGGTTAGCTCACGTAAGCCACCGCACATGTAGGGTCCAGTTGGGAATATTATGTATGAAATGAATTAGGATTTGTCGTGCAAGGGCACAACCCTCATGTTAATGTGCATGATGTGGAGTCTCACTTTGGTGAGGAGGAACATGGTAGTAATATCACAAGTGTCTTGCTTGGTTGATCACAAGTCTTAAAGCATTAAAATAAGATTGTTTTGGTTGTTGTTTATTAATTGTATGTATGCATGTTGTCGAGTCTTGAGTTCGCCTTTATTAAAATATTAATAAACGTAAAGTGCAACCGGAACAAGCTTCAAAACTCTTGGAACGTATATACCTTGAGTATGAACAATGGGGGGGAGTCTTGCCGGAAAGCTCGTACTCCTACTAATGATACAAGACGTTGTTTCATTTATATTATGCGCAGGAATTCCGTCGGTATGGCCCGACACTAAGTTTGGCCCGATTTTATTATTATTATATTTGGTGTTGGTTGGCTCCTATCACCTTTTCCCTTCGTGGATTATTCTTTTGGCCCGTTCGAAGCTTATTCTAATTAAATTGTGAGTCAAGAGTCGAGTCTTGTGTCTCATGATTGTTTGTTAAGTATTATATGGCTTTTGCATGTTGATTAGTACTTACTACTTAGTGAGTGATGCATGTTTTAGTTTCATTTACTCTATGCTTGTAAGTACTCAGCTTTTGCTGACTACGCGCTTTGTGTGTTTCTGGTCATGGCCTTTGCCTTAATGACCCTATAATGATCCATCATTTGCACTTGCATTGTTGGGGAGTAGAATAATATAGCAGGCTGGTAGATCAAGTACGATCGAAATCATGTGGCTTGGGATGATTGAGAGAGTTGCATGCTTTCGTTCTTTGAAACTATTTTATCTATACTTTAATTATGTTTGAAATTGTTGAACTTTTTATACTTTGGTTTTTGGGCCGTCATGGTTCCAAATTGTAGGAGGCCTCGATATTTATTAATTATGTTTTCAAAAGTTAGTTGACATTAAATTCCGCTGCGTAATTCTGGTAATAGCCTTAACCGTTATCACGGTGGCGGTAATGCTTTAGTAATTCCTTTATTTTAAGTTGGAAAATGGTTTTATAAAAGCAAGGAATTATTAGGGTGTTACAGTACCCCTTGTTCGTTTTGAGTCGTTGTGCAACTCTTCAATTCTGTGGTTTTCTTTATGGTGGTCTGCAGTCTGCTATTAGGAATTTGGTAGGATGGAAAAGAGATATAGAACACAAGCTGTGAATGCACTAATGTCTGATTATGAGAAAATATAGCAGCAGCAACTACTACCAAAATTAATGCTTACACCAAAATAAAGATGCTAAATAAGAATCCAAACTGTGTGTAGAATTTTCGGCACAAAAATGCTAGCTTCATTAGTGTCTAATGTATTCCATATTCTGACATAGTCTAACACACATTGTATGATCAATAAATCAACAATTATGTAGCTATGATTCTTGAAAGTGCACATACTTTTTTTTCAATAAATTGACAAACAACAACAGTATATACAAATATGCAATGACTAAAATGAAAATAACATCTTTTTTCTGAAAATAATAGTACCAGAAAAGAGGTCAGTCACTCAGTCAGACTGTAACATTAATTCTCAGGTAACAAAGGGGCAATGCCAGACACCATTGACTGAGATGGGCAAACTTGTGTTAGCAGTACTGCTACCTGTAAACCCAGCACAGGAGGATGTTACCGACTTCTCATTTTGTTAAGCTAAGGGTATCTTCTTCTTTACATACCTAAACAGGTCAAAAAGCATCAATAATTAGCAACCACGACAAAAATGAATAGCAACCCATTCAACACCGACAAGAAATCATTAGCAATCAAAATATTAGGCTAACAAATTTGAAAATCCCTAATTTTAGTAATAAAAATCGCAAATTAAAACACTGAAACAAAGAATTTTAAAACCCTAACTTCAACAATTAAAGTCGCAAATACTTGAACAAATCGAACAATTTTTTTGGAGATCCCTGATTTTAACAATCAAAATATCAAAAACTAAAAAAATCGAATTAAATACGTTCCTGGCTAATTGAAAGAGGAGAAATCGAAAAGAAGGTAATGAGAGAAGATGCGAATGTAAGAAGTACAAAGCTAAGAACTGGGTGAACGTGAATCAAAGAGGAGAGGGGATTTGCAGGAGGAGAGAGAAAATGGGGGAAGAGAGAGAAACAAAAACTGAAAATCCGGTTGAGGGAGAGGAGGTCATTCAACAAAGCGATATTACCCTATTACCCTTACTTTTTGGATTTGTTCGGGTAAGATGTGGATCGTTGGATTGAATTGATAGAGAGCTCAGATTAGTTCTCAGTTCTCATCTTAAGGGGTGGTTCTCACCAGATCCTGATAATATATATATATATATATATATATATATATATATATATATATATATATATATATATATATATATATATATATATATATATATATATATTTATATATATATATAGAAATCGGTACCATTTAATGTTTTCCTTTAGGAAAATAGTTTGTAGCTTGATTAATCGACACCAGTAAGAAATTAATGACTAAATACTCTTAAATTATACTTGATGATTTTTTTTACACCCTTGATTGATTGCAAGTTGAATAAAATTATTTCAATATCGGAAACTGTAACTGTTAGGTTATGATACATATGACAATTCATAAATCATGCGGAAAAACCATAAAGCCAGGAAAGCATATTATTTACACATAATCATTTAGCATAGTTTAGATGCATACTCTTTGTTGCGTGCCTTCCCTAGCTGCGCCCGAACCGAACAAGAACAAGTCTTTAGGACTCCAAGTGTCGTCCCTCCGTAGATGGTCCACAGCACGTCCGGATCCGCCTTAAGCTTGACCAACTAGGATCGCCCTTAAGGTACTTAGAATTTTCGGCACTTATAGGCAATTGTATGACTGAATTTTTGCTCTCAAAAAATCACTTTGAATACTTGAATACTCGATATAAATTGTGAGCATTGATCACCTATTTATAGGGCATGGGTATCGGATATTAGAATCCTACTAGGAAACGATTTAGTGAATCTGAATTAATCTAAAATTCAATCACTTAATTTATCTAGTAGACTTAGGAATCAATCTTATACGAATCCTAACCGATCAAGGTTTCGTACGCAAGCACAAACACACTCGCAGGCGCAGCAGCCCACGAGGGGCGCCATGCGCGCGCGCGCGCTGAGCCCAGGCCCAGCAAGTGCTCGCAGCCCACGAGGGGCGCGCGCCTGCTGGCCTTGCTCTCGCGTTTGGGCTTTGCTTGCTTTGGTCGCGCGCGGGCTTTGCTAGGCGTTGGGCCTAGCTTCGTGCAAGGCCTTGCGTCTAGCAAGCTCGTCCGATGTTTATTCGTACGCTACGCTTCCGATTAAATTCCCGGTTCCGGAATTCATTTCCGAACAATATTTAATATTTCCGATTCCGGAATCAATTTCCGTTTCGAACAAATATTTAATATTTCCGTTTCCGGAATTATTTTCCGATTCCGATAATATTTCCGATTCTGACAATATTTCTGTTTCCGGCAATATTTCCGATTCCGGCAATATTTCCATTTCCGATAATATTTTCCGATACGTACCATGTTTCCGTTTCCGGCAACATCTACGACTTGGATAATATTTATATTTCCGATACGATCCATATTTCCGTTTCCGGCAATATCATCGTTTCCGGAGTATTCATTTCTTGCCTGTGACGATCTCAGCTCCCACTGAAACCAAGATCCGTCGATTCCGAATATCCATAGATGGAGTATTTAATGCCATTAAATACTTGATCCGTTTACGTACTATTTGTGTGACCCTACGGGTTCAGTCAAGAGTAAGCTGTGGATTAATATCATTAATTCCACTTGAACTGAAGCGGCCTCTAGCTAGGCATTCAGCTCACTTGATCTCACTGAATTATTAACTTGTTAATTAATACTGAACCGCATTTATTAGACTTAACATTGAATGCATACTTGGACCAAGGGCATTATTTCCTTCAGTCTCCCACTTGTCCTTAGGGACAAGTGTGCATTTCCTAATTTCTTTGTCGCTCGATGCTTGCTCTTGAACATAAGGTAAGAGTTGTCATCCTTATTATGTCCAGAGGTGTTCCTCGGTTTCAGAGTTCAACTGATCAAATAAACAGATAATCATAGCCTATGATTCATCCGAGCACGGCCATGCATTTCACAGTTTCTAGCTCTCCGAGTGGCCTTGTACAACTTTTAAGCATCTCATCCCGATTTATGGGAGGACAATCCCAATCTTGCGATCTTGAGATTAGACTTCGTTTGATAGGTGATTATCTGAGCGTTGCCTTTATAACCTCCTTTTACGGTGCGACGGTTGGTCAACGTCAAAGCAACCAGTTCTCAAACAAGTAATCTCAAATCACTCAGGTATTGAGGATTTAGTGTCTAATAATTTTAATGAAATTTACTTATGACAGATTTTCATCTCTTACAGTAAAGTTTCATAGGTCTTGTCCGATACTAGTCTTCCCAAAGTAAGTATCTATGCAAATGATTATGACATTGCCATGTCCACATAGTTCAAGAAACAGAACTACTAGTCATCTTGCATTCTAGTCGTCTAACGTTTTCTATGCATCCAATTTTATAGAAAACTCTGACTAGGGACCATTTTCAACCTTTGACATTCAAGTTCACTTGATAGACATTTCTTAGTCACAGGACTGGTCCTGACAGTCTATCTTGAATATATCGTCAAATTGAAGGGACTCATCATTTAATACTAAACCAAGATTAAATGGAATATGAAAATTCATTTCATATATGATAAATGTTCAA
The DNA here is from genome assembly GCF_020520425.1 of Spinacia oleracea. Taxonomy (NCBI): domain Eukaryota; kingdom Viridiplantae; phylum Streptophyta; class Magnoliopsida; order Caryophyllales; family Amaranthaceae; genus Spinacia; species Spinacia oleracea. The sequence goes on from NC_079490.1 coordinate 136,034,809, forward strand.
CCCCAATGTTTTACCACCATGGGCCTCAAACCCATCTTCTAAAACAGTTCATGGAATTCAAAGCTATGCTTGATTTCCAGTGCTACAATGTGAGTGTTGTTTCTCACTTGTTGCATAGGTTTAGTTATCATGCTTTGCCAATATTAATATCCTTTTCATCGAATGTTCTTCGAGATAGATGATAAGATCTTTTGAGTATGTTTATTTTGTGATCTAGTCTTTTCTTGCTTCAAGAGTGGTTCTACGCATTTTTTCAATGAAGAACCATCAAGCCAGCAGACATGTGATCTACCCAAGTTCAGTGAAGAACTCTTTAACATAAACAACCCTGTTTTATTGCTCCTTAGGCAATAAGTACTTTTACTTCAACTTTATAGGTTGCTAGTGATGCTTTGTTTGGAATTACTTATCCAAGCAGTTCACAGATATGTGGAATACTTTCCAGCTGTATCTTAGAACATAGAAATTAATATTTTAATATCCCACGCAACAACTCATGGTCTCTAATCCATGTTTCCATTTCAAAACACGATGCTCTATAGCTCGTCCTTATCAATGGTTAACTCCAAAGGGTCTTGCTTGATCCTTTGCCAGTGTTTATGCGTGTAGCATCAATATTTAGCATATCTTTATTTCCTTGAATCAAGAACTATTCCTATGTACCTTTTCAAGTACCATAAGTATTCTTGATCTCAATCTAGTTGATCTTCACTTAGATCAATAGAGATTGGTATATGTTCGTCATGCCTAAAGTCATACGATACGTTTTTGGCGATCCTCATATTATATCATACATGATAAATTCTTTTGCAGAATAATTCCCAATTGAATTCTATTCATGTAACTTTAGCTTATCTAGTTTCAGTAGATATTAAATTCAGCTAAATTCTTTGACATATAATATAGGTTAAGAATCTCATTTAGACTCTTTGATGTTTAACTTAGTAAATGCTTATACATAGTTCAAACATCCTTTACTTAGATTTATTCACATGGGTCGAATATCTCCAATGGAGACTTTCGTGTTTGATTTAGTAAATGCCATTACTTAATCCAAAACAATATCATAAGATCTTTGTAAATAGATCTTAATACCCAGTGTGTACTAAGTTTCGCCATGGTCCATCATTGATGAATAATCTCAAATCTAAGTCATTAGCATTTGAATGTTATTTTACAATAGAGAGATATGTGTGTGATACACATAGGACCAATTAAGTTTTTATGTACTCCCACTAAACTTCTTATATATCTATAAGAATCATGTATATTTTATGAAACTAAAATACTTATTAGCTTCACTAAAATACAATTCCAATTCCCAATTGCTTGCTTAAATTTGTACTTAGATTTTATAAACTAGCTTTTCTTTTCAAGCATTTATTTGGATCCACAAATACTATGACATACCATGTACATAGTTTCTTCCAACATTTGACTGAGGAAGATGTTTTGTCATCCAATTGCCATATGCAATCATTGCTTGAATTATAGACTTAAGCATTACGATTTTGCATGAGGTTTCAACACAATCCACACCGTGAATTTGCTTGTAACCTTTAGCAACTAATCTAGCTTTGTGTGTGAACACACTTTCATGTTTGATGGTTTTTATCCTTAAAACAAACTTGCAACCAATAGGTGTGAAACTATTCTTGCAAATCAACAAAATTTCAATTTTGTCATCAAAACCTTGAGTATGTTTTATGGCCTCTAACCATTTAAAACATTTGAGTCTATATATGGCCTCTAACCATTTTAGGGAATCTGGGTTTCGTCATAGCTTTCTCACAGGTCACAAACTCATGATAATAGTTTGACTGCAAGTTGTAGGTTTCTTCACTATCTAATTGAAGAATCGCATAGCTTCAGTGACCTGAAATCCATGTTTCTTCACTATCTAATAGAAGAATCTCATAGTTTCAGTGATTTGAACCCTATGCCTACTTTGGTATAGAACATCAAACAATAGAATATCAATAGCCACTTGAAAGTCCTTTGAATATTCTGTTCTCCTTAAAGAACTTGTAAAGTCTTCTAAGAGATGTCTATTCTTTAAAGCCACTTCTAAAGTCTTTAAAGAATAAGTTCGGATTTTCTGAAGCACTTCGAAAAGCCTCCGGAATGTCCGTTTATGTTTGTTGTTCGCCTCAAAGACTTTCGAGGTCTATTTTCTCCCACTTGTCATTTTGGAAACGAATCTCCAAAAGGACATTATTTCGAGCAAACAAACATTATGTTCTCAAAAATTCGTGGTAGAAACAATACCCTTGTGTTTCATTTGAATAAATCACAATGAAACATATATCTATACTTGGGCCTTAGTTTGTTGAATAACAAACACTAAGTTCCCACTGAGTTTAGGAACTCTCTAGATGTATTTTACGAAAAGTTATTCTGAAATTACTTTTCAATAGCTTTGACGAATTTGGTTTAGTTTGGTGGTAGTTGAGCATTTTGTTTTAGAAATTATAGGAAAAGTCTTTATGATCCATCATTGATCGAATCAAGTACTAATTGACTTCGATTATTCCAACTAAGATATGCCATATCTTATGGACCTAGATTGTGAAATTACAACACACAATCATTGATGATCATATTTGGTCTCAAGTAATCATCAACATGATCTAACCTAGATCTTTATGATTTCTTGCCAAGTGGATTTTATACTTCTGAATCTTTGAACTAGCCAAACAGATTCAACTTATATCACATTTGAGTAAATAAACCTATATTCACTCAAATCCATGTGAAATAATAAAGTCATAAAACCTTTCTTTAGCTTTGAACTCTATCGTCTAGGCGTTCTAACAATAGTTCATATTCTTTGTTACTTTCAACAAGTAAGACTAGCTTGTCTTAAGTTGATCTAGAAATCAACCAACTTTCAAAAGTCCATTAAAATAGAGCTTGTGAATGTTAACTTGTTGACATGGTCTAAGCAACAATGCCAAAGATTAGTGGAACTCAAATGAAGGGTTTGATTTGAACCTAGTAAAGTTCTTTTAAAGAGTTGTTTGTTTTAATCAAGCATATTGACTCAACCTGTAATTGACCATTTCATTCAAATAAACAAACAAACATTGTTTTTGTTTTTCTTGAATGTGAGTCTTTCTGTGTTTGAAAACAGAAATTTAGGTATGTTGATTATGGAACAAAATAGCCATTAAGTTCCAGCCTTTGAAAGGACTTAAAACAAACTAGATGACCCTACAACTAATGTAGCATTTCCATGCTTCATTTCCCACTTGTAGGTCATTAGTGTATCCTAGCTTCCATTGTTTGAGTTATTACCGAAGTAAGAACCTCAAGCGGTATATGATACCAAGGAAGTTTGATTGCTAGGTCACTTCTCTTTAAACATAAACTTATAGGTAGAAACGGAATCGTAAATTCCTTTCATTTGTTCCTTTGTTTTCCTATTTCTTGTACCCTTTCTTATAGTCTTAAGAATTGAATTCTTTAGTGTTGACTTTTATACTTTGTTAGACATGTCCAATGTCACCAACAAGGTTCTTTACCATTTTAATTTATGTTGAATATTTTGTTTCAACTAGATGATCTTACTAGAAGCTTCTAAAGTTCTCTAAGCATCGATCTACTCGAATGTCTAGGGACTAGACTCATTCGAGAATTAAATGGAAAAAAAATATTTTAGGTTGTTAACCATTGGTAAAGCTGAGCGTTTAAACTCAATGCTTTATGATCTCAAAACTACATTGTATTTTGAATTCACAAGCACCAATTGGTTTGCCATTCGATTTTGATATTCGAAAACAACCATAAAAGTCGCTAAAAGAAACGTACATTTTAAATTGCTCATTTTCTCTCATTTCCGTGAATCGCTTCTTTGTTCCAGTGAGCTATCTAAGGACGGTTCTTGGATTCACTACCAATCGAGGAAATTTACTGTTACCTTTCTAAAAGGATTTACTGCAGTGCAAGATATTTAATTATAAACAATAATTAAAACATACATTGAAGCATGCAAAGTCTAAACATTTATCATGAGTAATAACTTGAAAAGCAATCATGCAATTTAAACAAGTTATTAGCATTTTATTCGAATTTATTGTTCCGGCAGGTGTGAATAAAATGATTCCAAGATCCTAAAACCATTGAAGAATTAAGCACAATTTGTCGACTCAATTCTAAAACATTTTAGGTAAGCAAAAGCCTTTTGCTAATAGTCTAGAAACTATTCTTGGTTGATAGGTACGTCTAAGAACTTATTAGGTAAACCTATCGATTTTGCCACGACATAAAAGGACTCCTTACTTATATCGTTGAGTTTCACCAAAACTAACATGTACTCACAATTATTTGTGTACCTTGCCCCTTTAGGACCAATAAGTAACACCTCGCTGAGCGAAAACTATTACTAGATTGATGTAAAGGATATCCAAGCAAGTGTATATTTTGGCATGGCACCTTTTAACTCAATTTTTAAGTTTGGAACTTAAGGCTCTTACTATGTTGGTTAGATTTTAAGTGAACTAAAATCCTTAATCATGCAACATAATCAAGCCACAATCTCATGCATAATTAAGACATATTTAAATCAATAAATAACTTAAATCATGCATAAGATAAATGTGATCTAGTATGGCCCGACTTCATCTTGAAGCTTTAACTTCAAAGTTCGTCTTGAAAATCTCCGTGGGAGGCACCATTTTCTTCAAATAGGATAAGCTATAATTAAAAAACTAATTACAACTATTTGATGGTACGCAGACCATATTTGAATTGAAAAACAACTTTGGTACTTTAGACCAATTACATTCAAATTAATGGTACGCAGACCATATTTTCTATCCTATTTGGGCCATACTAGTCACTTCATAACCTGCAAAACAGTACATATACAATATATACCATTCACCCATTCATTATCATGAATGGCCCACATAGCTGGTTAGTAAAACACATTATGCATCACATAAACATTTGCAGCAATTAATCAAGGGCACCAATAATCTACAAATTATTCAGTCCTTATTAATTCTAATCGAGTTGTTTTAACCTTAAGGATTTGTAGACCTAATCAAGAGTTTATGACTAAAAGGGGCTCCCACTTAAACCAATAAATTCATATGCTTTACTAATTTTAAACATAAAAATGTATTTCTAGTCTAACCGGAAACATACAAATTTAATTAAAATTTAAAGCTCATATAAATTTATAATTGAATCCAAAAGTTTAATTTAATTTCAGTCGTATTTAAATTAATTCATGATTTTAATTTTAGTAAAATAATTAGAATAAATAAAATTTATTATAATTACAATATTCAAAATTAAAATCCAAGAAAATAATTTAAATTATCAATTTTAAAATTAATCAAAATTACGTAAACTGAAAATTTCAAATTAAAATTTCAAAACGATCTAATCGCAACGCAACAACCCCACGCATCGCACGCCCATGGGCCACACGCACACAGCCATCGCTGGCCATGTGCGCGCAGCCCATGCGCTGCCTCGCATCGCTGCTGCTCACCATCGCAAGGCATCACGCGAGCTGGTGCTCGCTGCGCGCGCCAGCGCTCGACGCACGAGCATGCTGCCGCAGCCCATCGCTGGGCGCAGCGCTCGTTGCACGTCGCAACACGCACTCGCACGCCATCGCTGGGCGCAGCGCTCGTCGCACGCACAACAAGCACTCGCACGCCATCGCTGGGCGCAGCGCTCGTCGCATGCACAACAAGCACTCGCACGCCATCGCTAGGCGCAACGCTCGTCGCACGCACAATAGCGCTCGCTGCGCGCGAGCGATCGATGCTTGGCGCAGCACTCGTGGCACGCGAGCTTACGCTCGCTGCGCGCGAGGCTCCGCACGCTTGCGCGAGGCAGTGCGCGCTGTGGCGCAGCTCGCTTGCTGCCCACACGCGACTGCTCGTGCCTTGCTCTCGCCCTCGCCCATTCGCCCATTGCACACAGCCCACGACACAAGGCAGGGCTGCTGCCTTGTGCTCGTGCACCATGGCCTTGCTCATTGCATTCGTACCGCATGGGCGACGAGCTCCCTTGCTCGTCGTCACATGCCCGCACTATACAACACCCCTTAAGGGTAACACGTAGCGTCCATTGCTTTGTGCGTGCAAGTTATATGAGCGAATCGCATAAAAATTTAAAATTTATATTCAAAATTAATGACAAATTAATAAATAATATTAATTTCATAATTTTAGGGCGAAAAATCGAAAATTTATTATTCAATTGATTTCCGATTAACATGGATTCAAGTCTAGGTCATAAAAATTTAAAATTTAACATAAATTTACAATTTTTATGGTGGTTTTTAATCATAGGTATCTAATTAAATTATAACTAATTATGAAAATCAAATTAATTCTAAATTATTCCAATTTTCAATAAATTAATCATAATTACAAATTAGATTGCATAATTAACAAGGCTAGGCATTCAAACTTGTTAAACATATACAGTAGGTCAATCAAAAATTCAAGATTTATCAACAAGAATCGCAAATATTTAATTTAACATCTTAAATTTACGAAATTTTGCATTCGAAAAACTAAAACCTTCGAAAAGTCATAGCTATGCTTCGAATTTGAGAATTCTGGGTTCGGCCGAAAAATATTGTTTTTGTCAAAATTTTAGAATGCCTTTTACATGCGGAATTGACACAAAAATCACTCGATTTGGATGAGTAACGAAGAAACTGCCGAAAAACTGCGTACGTATAATTAAATAAACGCAATTTGCAATTAATTAACAATTACGAAAATTAATCACCCCTTTTAATTCTTGCAAATTTGTAATATTTAACCATGTTCATGCAATTTAGATTATGAAAATAATAAGAGGCTCGTGATACCACTGTTAGGTTATGATTCATATGACAAAACATAAATCATGAGGAAAAACCATAAAGCCAGGAAAGCATATTATTTACACATAATCATTTAGCATAGTTTAGATGCATACACTTTGTTGCGTGCCCTCCCTAGCTGCGCCCGAACCGAACAAGAACAAGTCTTTAGGACTCCAAGTGTCGTCCTTCCGTAGATAGTCCACAGCACGTCCGGATCCGCCTTAAGCTTGACCAACTATAATCACCCTTAAGGTAGCTTAGGAATTTCGGCTATTAGGTGCAAGTGTATGGCTGATTTTTCTTCAAAATCTTACCTTTAGAATACTTCAATTGTTTCTATAAATTATGACCCTAGGCTCCTATTTATAGAGGTATGGAAAAGGAATTATAATCCTACTAGGATTTGGATTTATTAATTAGAATCCAACTTGAACTCTAAATAATAAATATAATCTTATTAGGATTAGGATTTAATCAATACACGAATTCCGATAGGATTAGGATTCGTTACGAACATGAGCATCGTAAGGCCACGAGCATCGCACCACCCGCGCAGGCCTTGCGGCCCACACGAGCAGCCGTTGCTCGCAGCCCAACAGCACGCCCAGCGTGCGCGCGCCAAGGCCTTGCTGGGCCTGGCCTTGCGCTGGGCCTGGCGAGGCGTGGCAGCTCCATGTTGGGCGCTCGGCTTGCTGGGCGTGGGCCTGGCTTCGTGCCGGGCCTTCGTCTAGCAAGCCTCGTCCGATGCTAATTCGTACGATGCGCTTCCGATTAAATTCCCGGTTCCGGAATTCATTTCCGATACGAACAATATTTAATATTTCCGATTCCGGAATTAATTTTCGTTTCGAACAAATATTTAATATTTCCGTTTCCGGAATTATTTTCCGATTCCGATAATATTTCCGATTCTGACAATATTTCCGTTTCCGGCAATATTTCCGATTCCGACAATATTTCCATTTCCGATAATATTTTCCGATACGTACCATGTTTCCGTTTCCGGCAACATCTACGACTTGGATAATATTTATATTTCCGATACGATCCATATTTCCGTTTCCGGCAATATCATCGTTTCCGGAGTATTCATTTCTTGCTTGTGACGATCTCAGCTCCCACTGAAACCAAGATCCGTCGATTCCGAATATCCATAGATGGAGTATTTAATGCCATTAAATACTTGATCCGTTTACGTACTATTTGTGTGACCCTACGGGTTCAGTCAAGAGTAAGCTGTGGATTAATATCACTTGAACTGAAGCGGCCTCTAGCTAGGCATTCAGCTCACTTGATCTCACTGAATTATTAACTTGTTAATTAATACTGAACCGCATTTATTATACTTAATATTATATGCATACTTGGACCAAGGGCATTATTTCCTTCAAATTAGGGGTTTTACTGTGCTGGTTATGGAGTTTATCATTTTTGTTGAGCCAAATAGAGTACACAGCTTCAGCAAAGAACATCACCAATGGCTTCTGTATATCCCCACCTCTTTTGCTGTATTTAATCATCCATTCCAGTTCAGTGTTAAAACAAGCAGCAAGTCTGCTAAAATGTAACAAATCCAACACTTTCTGCCATATCTGGGAAGTAAACCCAGACCCAATAAATAGGTGCTCAACTGACTCCGAGCCTGAACTGTAGAGTAAGCAATGTCAGAAGAAACAATGTTCCATTTGATTAACCTTTCAAGTGTAGGGATCCTTTTCCAAATAACCAACCAGAGGATGAACAAGCTCTTAGGAGTAGCAACATTGTTACAGATCACCCTCCTCCAGGGAACTTTAGTATGCAGGCCACAAAGCTTCTAATACATAAGATTTATAGAGAACATGCCATGTTTTTCCACTGCACTCCAACCACCTACCCCCTCTACCAATGACAGACAACCAAAGATCTTTTTCAGTGCCAACGTTGCTAGCTGATGCAGAGGAGAACTGGGGTTGGAAGACTGGACATCCTGGAAAAGGGGGACGACGGGTGGAGACAAGCCAGTTAATATTTATGCAATCGGACTGGTAATTGGGGTTACAGACTCAAGACGTGCTAATCTCTGATCTTCAGTTCGGCGCCAAGTAGCGGAACCAGCCCTACGTTACAAGACAGTTATTTAGGATGACGGATTGGTTTACTATAGGATACAAACTTAATACTGACTCGGAATGGCTCAATTTCTTGGGTATGGGTAGTTTCTTACGAAGATTTAACTCAGGTTAACATCAGATTATTTATTTTTTAGCTTGAGTGGTGTTTGTCACTCATAAGTATCGTTGGTGAGCCAACGATTACTTTATGAATCATTTATTTAAAGTTAGGCCAGAGTACGCAAAAATTGTCAAAGATGAAGCCAGCTGCGCTAGAATATTTAAGCACTCAAATTTGCAGCGTTGAAATTTTCTAGCGCTGGCCTGTGGAGCGCTGGAAAATTCCAACGCTTGCAGGCATTTGTGTACATTTTTCCTTTCAGTTAGTTTTACTCCGTGGCTTGAATTTTACCAAACTGGACCCTTCGTTAGAGCGTTCATGCGCTCAAACGTTCAGCATTCCGACGCAAGTGATAAGTAATTTGCGCGTACTGGCCTTTGGGTTGGATTGGTAAAAGCTAATGCGGATTTTCGTTTAATTTTAACTTAAGGGGACTTCAATTCCGTGGAAATACCTTCGGCACAGTTTTGAATATGCATTTTGGAATGGGTATTTTCAGCCAGACCTACGTAGTGCTTTAAGGAAAATGTGTATTTTGGTCTTTAGAATTGGTTGCACGATAGATTGGGTTCTAAATTTTCGAGTTCTGGTAAATAATTCAAATGCGAGGAAAAGTGAGTGTGCGCTGGAATATTCCAGCGCACGAAAGGGCAGCGATAGAATTTTCCAGCGCAGGCCTGGACAGCGTGGTATTTTGGTGCGATGGCCATTGTGATTACTTTTCTTTTCATCGTCGCGTGCGCTAGAATTTTCTTGCGCTCAGTTTCTGAGTGCTGGAAATTTCTAGCGCAGGTCAGGGTTGCGCTACTTTTTTCTGGCGCTGGGCACCTGACTGCGGAATTTCGTTTCTGATTCGTAGCTTTAATATTATTTAATCTTTAGAGTATGTTTTAGGAATTTGATAAGCATTGTTGACCTTAAACTAAGCGTTTGGTTGATTAGTTTCACATAACACATAAAAATTTACATCAAATTAACAACGAGCATGATTTCAGGTATAATGCACACTTAGTTTATGCTAGTCTCTAAGGTTCAAAAAGGCTTGGGTGTTAAAGTGTACCAAACCTATCATCAAATCCCCAACAGGCCCTTGTCAGAGTAGCCAGGTTCATGACGAATTTTATCAAGGCCTATCCGGTACGTGCTGGAATGGCATATACCGTGAATGGACCTAGGAGATAAGAGATTTAGTTTTGGTGGATGTGTTACATTGCGAATGCATCGAGTGGATAACATCCGAAGCGCGTGCACCCATGGGCTGATAGGTGTCCTTAGTCTGGATTTCCGAGATGTAACATGCCAAGGAAGCCGAGATTCGTTTATGCGGTTCTATCGCGGATCATTCGTCACATTGAATATTTAGTTCATCCCAACTTAATATGGAAATAATTGTGGCGTAGAGTTCGATTTCTTCTATACGGCTTCCTCACCGACGCACTACTTGCACAGATTATTTCAATATTGTCCCCAGTTGAGTCGCCACTGTGAGGGGGTTGAAATAACACAACGGGGCGCCTCTTAGGAAGAGTGTACGGCCCACACGACTTTTCCCCTCTAGATGTGGCAAGCATATTAAGTAAACAGGGACTAACTGTGGGCGTTAGCCTCTTTTTACTAGTCTTTTGGAGTCGCCATTCAGTTTAAGAAAACTAACAAAATCCGGTTGTTGTGATATGCCTGGAGTGCAAACATATGTGATTCACAATGGCCATAGATTCCCTTGTGATCCCTGGTGTGGAGATCCCTCAACGTACATCCAGCGGAGCAGAGATTGAGGATTCAGGGGACGTTTACTAATACGGGGAGCAGCATTAGCCCATGTTGCGCGGTCCTTACTAGTTCAATTGTTACGATGATGGGACATGCGTTATGCTACATTACTAATCTTGATTGATTTTAATGCACATATATTACTAAACAGATGTCAAAATGTTGATTTAGGTTGATTAAAGGAGCTTAATAATACCGATTTGTCCAAAATTTATCTGATTTAGGCGTGAGCAATATAACAGATTAAAGTTAGCAAATTTATATGGTGGGGAAAGCAATAAAAATATAGATTCACGTTACAGAAAAGCGTAGGCTTTACTGCGGTTCTCGAGAACACCTACCACTTGACTTTGCTAGATTCCCGTTTGGTTTTAGAACTTTTCGATGACTGAATGACTATGGGACGGGATTCTTCCAGAGTTTTGAGTATTTTAGTCTTAAGGACTGTGTTTAGGTTTCAGCAGCACTTTGACAGTATTCAGTGAGCAGGCGGTCGTGCAGGCAGGGTCTGCTTAACAGTGTGTTAAAACGGAAGACGCACGAATACGAGACAGAGACAAGCTTCGGTCAATACTCAAGCTTAAGGGTTTAGGGTTGGAATTGTGTGTTATTTTCCGGCTTTCAGGGGCCCTATTTATAGTAAAATAGGCCAGAAAAAGATAAATTTTGAAATGGGAATTTTCCAACTGAAATCTGTCGAGCGCTAGAAAATTCCAACGCTTGAATCAGGAGCGCTGGTTATTTCTAGCGCTTTTATATTTTGTGCGCCAGAAATTATTCTGGTGACAGCTGGATCAATTCTATCTTTTGTGTGATTTTGTAAGACACAAATTGTAGCGCTGGAATATAAAAGCGCACAAGGTTTGAGAGCGAGAAAATAGTAGTGCTTGTAATGCCAGTGCTGGAATTTTCCAGCGCTGGTGTTTTCCAGCGCTGGTGTTTTTAGTCTACTTTTCCAGTCTTTATCGGTTTTTGCCGAGTCTTATCACGTTTTCTATCCTTTAGGAACACGAGTTGGAATGCAACTCTTAGTCCTTACCTAATGATGAATCGTAACGCGATTCAAACACTTAGATATTGTATCTTACATGGTTGTTATTCCGGGCAGCGTCCAAGCATAGTAGTTACTATAAATAGCAGTTTCTAAAAATGGAAATATGGCTTACGGGATTATCAGTCAGCCATGGATCGTTCGTCGCGTACTTAGGAAAGCTTAGTCAAGCGGTGTTTGGTTTCATTATCGAACACACCGTGTCGGGCCTAGGGACAAATGTAGGCGTCTACACTAACCTAAATTGTTATAATGTTGGAGTGTTTAGTTTCGAATTGGCACAAAAGTGTGATTCGTGGCTTGCATTAATTTGGCTTGCTTGTTCTTGAATTCCTCTTCAAGTGTTGATTGTAGCGAAAGCTAGATTAGGATTTGTTGAGTTGTGCTTGAAATCAAAAGGTATTCGAAGCCATATATTGGTCATTGCATTTATTCATTTAGTCGTTGCATGTCATGAGCATTTAGGATCTTTGGAACTCCCAATTCGAATTCGATTGCTAATTCTCGAAATCTCTAGAGTTTCTTTACTTGTGCATATTTACTATATTTTGATTTCAATAGCTTTATACATACATACATACATACATACATACATACATACATACATACATACATACGTTTTTCGTATGTGCTAGCTTGTGAATACAATTAGCTTGAAAAGTCAAAAGTGTTCATTCCCTTGGCACGATCCCTATGTTTGTTGCTATAGTCAATAGTTGTTTCGTTTAGGAGTTTATAAATTTTGTTTGATTTAGTGGTGTTCGTCAACGACGCGAAAATCGCTTGTCATCCACAAATAAAGGAGAGCCTAGCGTAATACCTATTCTGCTCAGAGAGTTAATACCCCAACAATCCAAAGGGAGATTTGGTAGTTGTACCCACAAGGGAACCACTTTTAAAATCTCCTCGTGAAAATTGAACTCTGAGCTCCAAGACTTAACAACAACATATCTTTTGGAGATAGTGTAAGGTCCTGAAGACAAAATTTCATTTTTTCCCCTCCATCTTACTGAATTTCAAAATGAAATACCCATCATTATGAAAATGAATTTAAGGAGTCTCAAAACTACGATGCTTGTTACAATTACAATTATTAAACAAGTAAAATGCTTTTATGTAATTTATTTCATATAATTTACTACTAAACTCTGAAAAATATTCAGGTTAATTATTATTTTGTTTTATTATTCGTAAATAATTTATCTTTGAAATAGTTGTTTTCCTAAATAATTTATAACTTATCGGAGTACTAAAACCAACCCCAACATAATTATCATTTGTTTTACTATAATAGACATCAGTAATAATACATGTCAGTCTTATGTGTGACCATCCACACCATCAACTTGATGGTGTGGCGTACTCACACTTATAGGGCGAAAAATCGAAAATTTATTATTCAATTGATTTCCGATTAACATGGATTCAAGTCTAGGTCATAAAAATTTAAAATTTAACATAAATTTACAATTTTTATGGTGGTTTTTAATCATAGGTATCTAATTAAATTATAACTAATTATGAAAATCAAATTAATTCTAAATTATTCCAATTTTCAACAAATTAATCATAATTACAAATTAGATTGCATAATTAACAAGGCTAGGCATTCAAACTTGTTAAACATATACAGTAGGTCAATCAAAAATTCAAGATTTATCAACAAGAATCGCAAATATTTAATTTAACATCTTAAATTTACGAAATTTTGCATTCGAAAAACTAAAACCTTCGAAAAGTCATAGCTATGCTTCGAATTTGAGAATTCTGGGTTCGGCAGAAAAATATTGTTTTTGTCAAAATTTTAGAATGCCTTTTACATGCGGAATTGACACAAAAATCACTCGATTTGGATGAGTAACGAAGAAACTGCCGAAAAACTGCGTACGTATAATTAAATAAATGCAATTTGCAATTAATTAACAATTACGAAAATTAATCACCCCTTTTAATTCTTGCAAATTTGTAATATTTAACCATGTTCATGCAATTTAGATTATGAAAATAATAAGAGGCTCGTGATACCACTGTTAGGTTATGATACATATGACAATTCATAAATCATGCGGAAAAACCATAAAGCCAGGAAAGCATATTATTTACACATAATCATTTAGCATAGTTTAGATGCATACTCTTTGTTGCGTGCCTTCCCTAGCTGCGCCCGAACCGAACAAGAACAAGTCTTTAGGACTCCAAGTGTCGTCCCTCCGTAGATAGTCCACAGCACGTCCGGATCCGCCTTAAGCTTGACCAACTAGGATCGCCCTTAAGGTACTTAGAATTTTCGGCACTTATAGGCAATTGTATGAATGAATTTTGCTCTCAAAAAATCACTTTGAATACTTGAATACTCGATATAAATTGTGAGCATTGATCACCTATTTATAGGGCATGGGTATCGGATATTAGAATCCTACTAGGAAACGATTTAGTGAATCTGAATTAATCTAAAATTCAATCACTTAATTTATCTAGTAGACTTAGGAATCAATCTTATACGAATCCTAACCGATCAAGGTTTCGTACGCAAGCACAAACACACACGCAGGCGCAGCAGCCCACGAGGGGCGCCATGCGCGCGCGCGCGCTGAGCCCAGGCCCAGCAAGTGCTCGCAGCCCACGAGGGGCGCGCGCCTGCTGGCCTTGCTCTCGCGTTTGGGCTTTGCTTGCTTTGGTCGCGCGCGGGCTTTGCTAGGCGTTGGGCCTAGCTTCGTGCTAGGCCTTGCGTCTAGCAAGCTCGTACGATGTTTATTCGTACGCTACGCTTCCGATTAAATTCCCGGTTCCGGAATTCATTTCCGAACAATATTTAATATTTCCGATTCCGGAATCAATTTCCGTTTCGAACAAATATTTAATATTTCCGTTTCCGGAATTATTTTCCGATTCCGATAATATTTCCGATTCTGACAATATTTCCGTTTCCGGCAATATTTCCGATTCCGGCAATATTTCCATTTCCGATAATATTTTCCGATACGTACCATGTTTCCGTTTCCGGCAACATCTACGACTTGGATAATATTTATATTTCCGATACGATCCATATTTCCGTTTCCGGCAATATCATCGTTTCCGGAGTATTCATTTCTTGCCTGTGACGATCTCAGCTCCCACTGAAACCAAGATCCGTCGATTCCGAATATCCATAGATGGAGTATTTAATGCCATTAAGTACTTGATCCGTTTACGTACTATTTGTGTGACCCTACGGGTTCAGTCAAGAGTAAGCTGTGGATTAATATCATTAATTCCACTTGAACTGAAGCGGCCTCTAGCTAGGCATTCAGCTCACTTGATCTCACTGAATTATTAACTTGTTAATTAATACTGAACCGCATTTATTAGACTTAACATTGAATGCATACTTGGACCAAGGGCATTATTTCCTTCAGTAACTAGGAAGAGTGGAATTTATGGTGGAGGATGAGAATATGGAAGAGATGGAAGAGGAAACATAAGTAGCCGTTGAGCCGTTGACTATGGCCTACCAACGTTTTTCTTAACGGAAAATGTTAAACGATTTTTCTTAACGGAAAATGTTAAACGATGTCGATTTTTATTTTTTATTTTTTTAAGGTGTTTAAATATAGTAAAAATTAATTAAATTGTTTGGATTTTTGGTTTTATAAGTCATATGATTTAGATTAAATTATTAAATAAAAAATAGCCATACCTATTGTAATATGTTAATTTTGAAAACTGACAAAAAAAACTGGAAACTACTTAGTATGGTTTTCATATGTTGGTTTTTAGTTTTGTAAAATTTAGAAAATTGGAAACAAAAAACGACACTGAACGAGCCTTAAATTATAAAAAGTGTTTTTGACACTGAACGAGCCTTAAATTATAAAAAGTGTTTTTTTAAGGGTTAAATGGACAAAAAATCCCAATAATAAGTTCCCAACAAAAATATGGATCTTTTACCAAACTAGCTACTTTCAAAATTTTATTTACCAAAATGGCTAGTTTAAAATTGTATTTCCCAAAGTAGCTACTCTTTAGTTTAAAAAAAAAAGAAGCTACTCTTTTGACTTTAAATTAAAAACTAATAAACCGGTTTGGGATTTCCTAAAACTAATGAACCGGATTTTTTTTTTTTACATAGTGAACCGGATTGAATTATTTTAATAGTGAGCCGATTGATGATTTACTTATACTTTTAGCATCTTAGCAACTTCTAAAGTTTTTTATAGGGACTTGCTCACAAATATTACAAATATAAAGAAATTAGTTGAATTGTTGTCGCGGATATGTTAATTCGATCTCTTAGATACGCGAATTCGTTGTGTCAAACGATTTTGTTTGGCAAACTCGATAAACCAAGAATTTAACATACTCTTAAACCGTGTGCGTGAAAGTGACGTGAAGGAGAAGAGTAGCGCGTGCAATAAAGGCGCCTAACAATGCAAATTTTGTGTCTATTATTCCTACAAGTCGGACCACTATCTTACTATAGCCAATTGTATTTTTTATTTTTTTAAATTATTGTAATTTCTCATTATTAAGTATGAAACTATAAATTGAATTAAAATTAATTAAATAATTAATTAATAATTAACTTATAATTGGAGCAAGAAATAGTTAGCAATGGTGTAACTTGAGAAGATGATGCGTCATAACAAGCATGCATAATACAAAATTTTCCCCATTGGAATTTAGGTTGTCAAACGTAAACGTAATTAAAATGGATAAAAAAAAACAACTTAAGTTATTACTATGGTGCATGTATCGTGTATGTATCGAAATAAAACCATCACGAGCAAACATTTTAAATTATTTGTGGGAAATTTCGAAAGAAAAATTAATTCGGAGTATAACATAGACAAAAATAAAAGATAAATATAAAAACCCAAAAAAAAAAATGGTTAACTATATTAAAAAAATGAACCAAACCAAACTAGTTTAATTATTTTTGCCACAAAATGAAAATAGTCATCTTGGTAAATAATTTATAGATAGTTTGGAGTGATTTCCTTCAATATTGCATAAAGATCCAATAATTCCCAAAATACGTTACTTTCTAACTTAATTCCTACCATACCGTCCACATCAGCAAGGAAGAAAGAAAAGTATTTTTTTTCCGGTTCACCATTGAACCGCTATCTGAGATGACGGTTTTGTTTTAAAGCAAACCGCTATCTCATATGGCGGTTCAATGGTAGCGGTTTGCTTTAAAACAAATCCACGCGGTTTTATAGCAAAACCGCGCGATTTTATAAGGGGTTAACTGCTACCTGAAATGGGGATTCATTGAATACATAAGCCGCTATTTCAGATAGCGGTTTACCCCTTTAAACCGCTGTTTCAGATAGCGGTTTATTGTAAATTTTGTAAAAAAATATTCCAATAATAAAAAGTTGAATATCAATAAATATTAGAATTTCTTTGTTGGGGAGGTTTGTTGATTTGATTTGCCCCCCAAGTCAGCCCAAAATCTCGATTCGGCACCCATCTTCTTCTTCTTCTCATCATCAATCTTTCGTTTTCATCTGAAATTCTAAAATGAACGAGAAGGCCCACGTCACCAAGGAGCTCAACGCCAGACACCGCAAGGTCCCCTTTCTCTCTTCTATCGATTTAATTGCTTTTTTCATTTGAATTTCGATCTACAAGTTTGTTTTATTGATTACCCATGTTTAATTTTGATTTGGGTTTCCTTGATTTGATCTTGATTTTGTACTAGTGGGAATTTGTGGAAATGATGATTAATTGAAGTTCTACTTATGATTACACGATGGTTTGAATTGGAACGTTTGTGGGGTTCTCTGGGTAATTGTGTGATATTTTTGTTAGTTTGGTTGGTCTTTTTGGGGAAAATTCTAGGTTCCCATTTGAATATGGTTTGGATAATTGGATCTGGTTGTAAGCAATACCAACAATTGAGCTTTTGGGGATTATTTTTCTTAATTGATTTGATCATATCTGAAAAGTCTAGATGTTGATTGAGCAAGTAGATGTTTCCCACTTTTGCCTAGAGTGTATGTAAGCTAGTCATGGATGGTTCGCGAGACTTTGAGAGAGCATCAATAGCTGTCCCAAACCATCCTACATCGATGGGCTATTTATGTAGTTGTCTCTCATGACCCATCTACAGCTGTTTGTGTCTGAGTGGAACTGAGTTTCAAGTTATAAATTCAGTCTGAAAATGTAGCAATGCCATTACCTGAACCTTCTTGCAAGGCTTCTATAATCCACATAGGGCGACGTTGGTTGGGGGTGCGAGACATATGTATATTAGTGTATGTAATACTGTGATCAAGGTTTTTTGTTACTTTTTATAATTATCTTAGCGAAGTGTGGTTTATATACTTGATTGAAAGAGCATTAACTAGCTTGCTAATTTGCTACGAATTAGATGAAAGGTAATTACATGATGGGTTTGATTTAGTCACTGTCTTCTAGTGACTCTTTAGGGTGTGTAGAAGAACATGGACTTGCCTTTTCGACTTAGATAGGATGGCAATCGCTCTATTCCTAAATTTAGACAAGATGACCATCTCTCCAATTTCTATATCTCCGATTTTTCATAAGCCTGTCTCTATTTTCTATGTATCCATTTCCATAAACCTCTCCCCATTTTCCCTTCCAAATTTAGATAAGCTGATGATTCCTCTACTTTCTATATATCTAGCCTTCGAGAGGTTTTACACCATTGATTTGATTAACTAGTTGTGTTCCATGCTGGTGTACAGACTAATCAAATTTTAGTGTTCCAAAATTCAGCCCAACACTTGGATTATGCAGTTTATTGCAGTAGAAAAATACCAGTTACATTTTGTATTGACCTCCAGTAACTTCGTCTGGGTTCAATAGCTTTGACATGTTTCAGTGTTGGGCTGTTAGCTTGTTGAACAGTTTTATCTTGGTACCTCATGTATATAATGGGGATTTTGAATTGTGATAAATCTGTTAATGCACTATTAGGAATTTCTTAGTGAGGAAAACTAATATTCGCTTCAATTCCATAATATTTCCACATAACTAAAGAAAAAAAGTGAATTGACTATATCTCCTTTTAAAAAGTATTTCCCCTTTTCCTGTTATTTCACTCCCGCTAAATCTTTTACGCCATCCGCCTTACATTTCCAATCACTATATATCCTTTTAAAAAGTATTTCCACTTAACTAAAGAAATATAGTGAATTGACTATATATCCTTTTTAAAAGTATTTCCCCCTTTCCTGTTATCATTTCCAACCACTATGTTTCGACCTCTCATTTTTACACACTTCTTCCATCTTCTGCCTCCACTTCAGTCCATCACTTCTATGGACACCATTTCTGTGAGCCATCTTTAGCCCCTTCCCCCCCGGCCCCCTCTTACTGTTACCCTGTCCTTTATTGACACCTCGGTTTCCAGTCTTCCCTCATCAGTCATCCCCTCCAGCTTGCCATTGCACCCTCCGACCTCCATCACTGCCCCCATAAGCAGGCTAGAGCAGTGGGTGGTGGTGGTAGCAAGATTGTGCATCTAACCACCATGTGCTACAGAATGTCAATCAAGCAATCTTTGCTCACTATTTTTTGACTGCCAATCTGCCATAATGTAATAGGTTTCTGAATTTGCAGCGCAACATTTATTGTGGGCCTTGTATGTTAGACAATCAGCAATTTCAGTTCATTAGTAAATCCCTTGTGCCATCTATTGGTGCTACTGCGTTATGCATATACCGGAATTCCCTGCTTCCTAATTTGGCTGTCAGAAACATTCAGATGACTATTTCTTTTTGAAATAACATAAGTCTAGAAAGGTTTTATTTTTTTATCTAAAAAATAGTTTAAGAAAAGTATTTGGAACTTCTATGTTGCTTTTGAAGTTGTATTCTTTGAGGTTTTCAATTCACACCATGCTTCCCCAAATTATGATGCTATTGTTTCTACATATGCACTTTGCTTACCAAAAAGTTTAATTCTGTTTTGACTCTTTGGCTCCAGGATTTATCCTATCCCAAATGCTGTCATTATAATCCAAAAGCACTACTTTTTTAGTGATTTCCATCCATACCCTTGCCATTAAAGTTTCATCGTAACAACCATTGCTGCCACTACTTTCCGGCTGTATCCTTTCTTTAAGATGTAAATCATGTAATCCCTCATGGCCATGTCTGAAGTCCGTCACATGCTATCTTGGTTTGACATGGCACAGCTTTGAGGCCCAATACCCGGTACAGCTCGTCTGGATTGTTATAGGATGTTGATAGATTTGATTGACCGATGCATTTATGAAAGGGAAGATGACTAGTGCAGACTTCTGAGTGATGGTGTCATTACGGGGTTTGGTGGTAGGGGGTTTGCTTACCATGTTGGCTTTCTAACAGTAATGGTATGCAAGTGATTGGGGTGACAGTGAATGGTTCGTCAGCAGTCTAGGGTTTCCTCCTTGTGTAAGTTTTCCCTTAGCCTCCAATGAGGGAAATTCACAAGAAAAGTGGCTTTGGATAAAGGTCTTCATGTGAGAAGTTGTACTTACAGATATCCTGTATCCTTACGAGTCCTAGATACTAGAGAAGCAATAATATCAGAAAGCATTTCATAGCTAGATCCAGGTGCACAGGTTTTTGGTAGAATTGTTTGCTAAACCTTCCTTCTGCTATACAAGTGTCCTTGATAAAATGTAAAAGGGTCTCTTGGAGGTCAGTCCAAAGCTTCTTTGGACTCTAAAAGTGGTTGTTGAATTTGCTAAATAGGCTATTAAGAAATTATCTTTGTATTTGGTTTGATCTTTTCCACTTATCAGTTGTTATGCAAAAATTCTTAGTAAAGAAGGCTTATATGCTGTTGGCGCTATCTGAATTAACACTAGTTCTTTTTTTCCTCTCTATGTACAGGTTTTGGAAGGGCTTCTTAAGTTTCCAGAGAACAGGGAATGTGCTGACTGCAAAACGAAGTAGGTCCCCTGGAAACACAAGGCCTATTTGTGTTAATGTTGAGCTTATTTGCTTCCTAGCATTTCTCTTGATGCAGAGACAATAATGCTTAATCCTTCTGATGACACGAGTCTTTTCATATTCATCTTTATGTTTATCTGAACCACTAACCAAAATATGGCTGACTCACAGAGGTCCAAGATGGGCAAGTGTGAATTTGGGCATCTTTATATGCATGCAGTGTTCTGGAATCCACAGAAGTCTTGGGGTGCATATCTCGAAGGTATGTCCTAGTATTCATTGTAGATGGCTCTGTAAACATGGTGTATCTATTTGTTGTTATTGCCAAAGCTGTTGTTGTCTTCTTGCCCATCAAATATTAATACGTGTGGTGATAGTATGCTTTTACTGATTTTATGGTTAAGATTTTTATTTTATTTTTTCAAGATAGATAAGGCCTTGTTAATGTTAAGACAAAACGAACATTTGATGGATGGAATTTTTATTTATTTGTGTAGTAGTTGTTTCTATTCTTTTCTTGAGGCATTCCTTTTACTTTCCAGTAGAGTGCCTTGGATTACAAAAGGCACTTAGATATAATGATTTTGGAATTGTGGTTTGGAATAATACTGGTTGACTTGTTTGAAAAATTGTATTGAATGGTAGAACAATTGTCAACTCGACTTGGTTTTCTCAGTTGACTATCCTACATTCCTACCAAGTGAGTCGTACTCAATGTCATGAATGCATTTTTTGTTTGGGGCTTCTCATAGTCCTCATTTGCTCAATATTATCTCCAAGTGTTACTGCTGAGATGCATAAGTTCACCAGTCTTGGTCGAATGGTGGGTGCTCATTTTGGCTCTCAATTTTGTAACAACATCCCAGCTCGTTGTGTTTTCTTTATTAGCACGAGTGACATCATAAAGCTGGGCAGTGTCAGAATCATCATCCTTTCACTTACTAGTAATCCCAAGAAGTAGAACAGATGGAGTGTATTTTGGATCTAATATTAGATTATATTGACAGTTTCTAATACTTTTCATACTGTTGACGTACAATGATGGCGCTTGGGCACTTGTTCTTCCATTGTCTAGTGAGTCAGGGCACCTCTTTTTCAAGGAAGAAGTGGGGATTTGACTTTCTCTATGGAGTAGGGTATGCTTAAAGGGAGTTGATCATAAATTATCAACGAGCCTTACATTGATATGCTTTTCTTGGGTCGATAACCGAACAGTTGATTGGGATGGATGATTCATTAGCAATATGTCTACACTAGGTCAAAATCCAGCTCAACCCAACAATTCACTCATCCATTGTGGATGAAGGTACTTGCCCTCATCGTGTATTCAGGGACGGAGGGAGTAGAATTTAATTTCTACCGAATTAGGGTTGTGTATATAAGTGTTTGCTTCAATTGGGTTAGTGCATTGTCCTTCACAGCTTTTAATCACTCTTACTCTTCTTACTCTTGAAGAACTTAGTCAAATGACTCATAGAACTATCTCCAGTTCACCTGGCCCCTCTCTTTGGTTATGAACTGATTGACCCGTAATTTCTGTGTTTTAATCTGGAAGTGAAACTTTTAGTTTCCTGCCTTTTCTGAATTGTTGTAGATGATTTTTATTTGCCGGGGCACTTTTAGGCTTTTTATGGCCACCTTAGGTGTCCACACTCCACAGTCAAATTCTGGTGTTATAGGAGACCTTCTTGCTGTATTACCTTTAGTCTTTTACACAGACTTAAGTGAAAAATTATGTATTTCCCTCAAAAAAGAAGTAATAAATATTATTTGTATAAAAATTTACTCCCTCTATTCAGAATTATAGTCTTGTATCTACTTTTGGATATCAAAGGAAAAATGGTCACTTTCTAGTTTAGAAATGAATTTTAGATGTAGCACCAGAATGCCCCTGATTTACTTATGCCTTTCAAATGGGGAAGAAGCCTCAAGGAAAGGAACTTTTTTGTCAAAAACTCACAAGAATAACATCTTTTCCACCAGACAGTCTACCAATTGGTGTTTACATCTTAGCTAAGGTATTTGTAAAAAACGAACTAACAGGATCTAGTGCCAGATGTGTTTCATTATCTATTACCGCCTGGTAGTGTCAGGGACATATCATCATCCAGAGCGTGCAAATTAAATCAACTATAAAAGTGCAGAAGTATTTAGAAACTAGAGGGAGAGAAAAAAAAGAATTGCCTCTTAATTAAAGCTCTATGGTATTTTGGCCAAATATGTGTAAATTTGAGATGGTAGGTTAGGACTTAGGACTATGTGATTATTGATTCTGGACAGAGCGAGCTCTTATTTAATTAAAGGGGGTTGTTATTTGACGCCCTACTAATACAAAAAACGCTCTATTTTACACATCTCTTTCCTGTTTTACCCTTACCCATTTACCGTACTTTTTTACATTTTTTTCTTATCTGGACTATATTCTTTTACCATATCTCAGACTCCAACCCTTCCATACAACCCACCACTACTTCACCGGAGCACCACCATGGTTCATAGAGTCCCACCTGTAGTCCGACGAAGTTATGTGCCTTTCACATATTTTTTTCGACCTCCTTCCTCCGGTAAACTGTTCTTCACTCATCTACAACCCCATTACAGTAAGTTATCCCTTTCTCTCTCTTGGGCATGCTTGATTCTTCATAATTTCAGTTTAAACTTCTTTAATCTCATCATCCACAATCCCTACCATATGTAAGAGAACAACCACAATGCCAACCCCTTTTACCCCAAAAACACTTACTCGTCGGATATAAGCAGGTGACTTACATGGATGAAGATGAAGGTCGTACAACAACAATTGCGCCGGAGTAATGTTCAATTGTGAAATTTTGTATGTTTTCGAAAAATAGGGCGAGACCACATCTAAGTGAGTGTAGCCCATGGGGTAGAGTGAATTTATCTTAGTCTTCCCCATAGGCTAGATTGAATTTGACTTGGTGCATATGACGGGAAGGACTCGCATAGAATGAGTGCAATCCATAGGTAAGACTGGATTTCGCCTAGGGCATATCAGGGGCATCTTGAATCTAACCAAAAACAAGCTAGTGCCTACAACAAACTGTCAAACTCACTCGAACACAGTTCTTCACCATTGCTAATATTCCGGCTTTGACAGCCACAATATTCCAGCGCCAGAACCATAAATTCGGGCTTTGACAACCACAATATTCCAGCGCCTACTACGAAGATTTGATTCCTCCCTAACACTCACGAAAGGACCCTTCTAAATATCCAATCTCACAATTTCAGGATCTATATTGAATTGAAATACAAAAAACCAAAACCAAAACAAAAACAAAAATAAACTTTTGAAGAGGAGGGGACGGGACGTCGGCGGCTTGATGGGTAGCGTTGGGCTGGAGAGGTGGCCGACGGTGGTGGCAACAACCGGATTATTCCTTAATCGACGGGAAACTGCTTCAATAAAATATATGACAGTGTTTTTGAGATCTTAATTTGAAGAGGAGAGAACATGAGCAATGAACTGGGAGCTTTGAAAGGCAGCGAAGATGGTAGACGGCCGACAAAACGGTGGTGCCGGAGTGTGATTAAGGTGAAGAGGGAGAGTGAAATGAGAAGAAAAAAAACTCAAAGTGAAGAGAGAGATTCAGTAAAAAGATGAAGGAGAGGTAATTGAGAAATAGTTTAGTAAGGGTATAATGGGAAGTTTAATATAAACTAGGGCGTTCTTGTTTAATCTTAGGGCGTTAAATAACAATTGACTAATTAAATCAAACAACATGGGTTTTAAGCCTTTTGGACTGCAGCCTGAAAAAGTTGCTATTAGTTATAGTTGTACATTCAGAGGCCAAATGGGATTGCTAATGTTATTATTGAAATAGTGTAAATTGATATGAGAAGTAGAATCCCCTTATTATTGCATTATAAGATAAGACAAGGCTTCATAATGCAAGGGAGGATGTGCATTCAGTTTGGAGCATTTTTTGGTGAACTAAGCCATAAGCCAGTTTTAGAATGCAAGAGGGAGTCTGTGTTACTTAGATTTATTATGATATCACTTTTATTCGAAATCTATAGTTATCAATTGAAAAGAAAAATAAGAGGAATCTAGACATGAGTATTTAGTTGGGCACTGACATACTAGAATGTTCAAGATTATGGTATTATTTGTTTTCTGGTTGAAGGGCTTCACCGCTTGAATATGTGGCCAATGAAAACAGTCAACACACAAAAGGAATTAAGGAAGTAACCAGAAGCATTTGTTGAAAAATGTTTGAGTTTAGCGCTGACATTATTAGAAGCATATTAGCCAAAGTTGATCATGTATATATAGGGACTTAGATGTTTCATGTGCGAGTCACATGTGAAGTGTTATGCTATAGGTGGGCTGGGGACTGTGGGCTGGGGACTCAAACATTTGAGTAATAAGTGAGTGTAAGAAGGTCTGTATATGTGTAAGTGAGAGTTGTGTGCTAAGTACAAAGATCTCTAGTGAGAGCTCTAAAGAATTGAAGTGTTTGTGTCTTATGATTATATTTGGCCTACTAGAAATCAACAACTTTTTCATCTGTCTTTTGGAGATTGTCAGCGAGGCCTAAAGCCAGAAGCCTTGAACTGGATTTTCTGACAACTCCTTAAAGTCAATCATTTGTTGAAATTCTAGTATGCTGTCAATCAGGCTCCTAAACTTTTCCATGTTAAGGTTTTCTCATTCTTCCCTGGCTATGGTTGTACAATGAAATGCTCTTGTTTCGTTCCATGAATCTCTTTATGGTCCCATTTTGGCCTGTCCTTAGCTTGTGCACGATAGACATTTACTGAAAGGGACATTGTCATTTATATGAACATTTTGCAGGTGAGATCAGCCACGCTTGACACATGGCTTCCGGAGCAGATTGCATTCATTCAGTGTAAGTGTTCATTGTACTTTGGAAGTTGAACACTTTCTTGTGGCCTTTTGCTTCACTCGAATTATTCTATTGCATCTCTGTCCTTGTGTATACAGCCATGGGAAACGAAAGAGCTAACAGTTTTTGGGAAGCGGAGTTGCCTCCGAATTATGATCGAGTTGGAATTGAGAACTTTATCCGCGCAAAGTATGTAGTGTGATTCCCATGAAACTGAGTTATGCTTGGTGTGATGCCTTTTGCTTTCCTTTGGATCTTCATATTCAGGGTTAAATTCATTGGCTATTGCAATGTTCAGGTATGAAGAAAAGAGGTGGGTTCCAAAAGATGGGAGTCAATTGTCACCGAGCAGTGGAGGGGAAGAATACCTGTCGACACATCAATCAAGAGTGGAGGAGAGGAACGGGCATGTATATGTTAATAAACCTGTAAAAGTGACCGAGGAGAGAAAAAGCACTCTTGCGTCTAGTGCTAGGGAGACTAGATCAGCGGGCAGAATTAGCATTCCATCCCCTCCAAAAGGAGCCGAGCAGGTAAGAATGTTCCTGCAGATTGAACGTCACATGTTTTATGAGCTGGTCCTCTTTCAATTAGGGTGTTTTGCTTCATATACATTTGTTTTGTAGAATGATTTTTTTTTTTTTAAAAAAGCTCCTCTCTGCTAGTTTTTACCTTATCTTAATCTTGATATACTTTGTACATAGCAGCTGGATGACAGTTTTTATTTGAATAATTCTTGAAATTCATTTCCTCTAAATTCATTTGAATAATTCCCTTGATTCTTGAATTTATATATTTGAGCTTCATGTTGTAGTTTTGCATGTAAATGATTATATCTGGAAGTTCATTGTTTATGAGTTTTTCTCTTGAGAGAATTGCCTTCATTTTGTCAGATTTGCAGAAGCAACATTGTTTTTCGGCATGGAAGTATTTCCTGTTGTTCAATCTTTTCTTAAGGGTCAGAACCTTTAGTGTGAAAGGATTTCTTTCTATTTTATTAGCAGTGAACCTCTTATGAAACGTGTGCTGACACTCTGGTCTTTCTAGCGGGAAGAAGTATATGGACATTGAGTTTATTTCTTTTTAGGTACCTTCCTCTTTGGATCACTACCCGATATATTAGGGCTCGTTCGTTTTCACTGTCAGTTTTTGGTTTAATGATTTTGAGAGTCATACAATTTAGTTTGAAGCATGAACTAGAAAACAGTTATACCTATATAAATCATATTGGTTTGGAAAACTGACAACAATTGGAAACTACTTTTTGTGATTTCCATAGTTTTTGTTTTTAAATTTCTGAAAACAGAGAAATAATATAAAAAAAAGCGAGGTGCCTTAGTTACGCTTGTTTTGATATGCATTTTACGTCTGGTACTTGTTTTAAGTTCTGTTGCCTTCCCTCTCCTTTTGTAGTTTCAGATGAACTGCAAGAAATTGTGTGCCTAGGAATAAATCTTACCCGAAATGGTGGGCAACTTCATTCTATTAAGCATCATTTTGTTGCTTCATAAATGTCCTCCAAGAGACCAACATAGACAAAAGAGTTTTCTTTGATGCTGAAAGGACTGGATGACTTGGGAACAGTGTGCTCAGCATTTGTGTCCTGTCTTTGGTTGTCTCTCATTGGATATTGGCTTGTTGTGACAAATATGTGGGCGTTATAGGTTTTTTCTAATCTTTTTTGCTTAAAAAAGTTATAGACTAACTCCTTGCTACTATAGGGCTTTATAAAATTTTAGGTTGAATTTTATGTCTATTTTGACAGTACATGAGATCTGATTCTAGGGCTGGTGTTCAAAATGTTGGTTGCTGTTGTTGGACATGACTATTGAGTGGAATTCCCTTTCTGATGGGGAGACATATGTAAGGATAGAAGAAAAACAAATACAAATATTAAAATATATATAGGCTGGAAGCATGATTAGGATATAAAGTATTAAGCATTGAAGATCCCTGTCGCTAGACTATGAAATGCAACAAATTCCTTAAATTGATGTTCGTATGTGAAACTCACTGCACAAAGTTAAAATTGTTACATTTGCGTATGTTAATTTCTCAATATTTTAATTATGTTGCTTTACTTCGATTGCGATTTATTCTTTCTATTTATATCAATGGACTGAAAGTAAATTCCAATTTATCTTCCACTCTGCACTATTTATCCAGTGACTTCTCTGCTCATTTCATCGGATCTTGTATGGTTTTCTAACAGACTACTCCCGTTCGCCAGCCTCAACATGAGATCCAGAAACCTGAAGCAACTGTTCAAGAATCAGAAGTGGCTAAGCAGGCGGCTAGTACTTCTTCAGCTGCCCCTCCTCCTAAAGTTGATTTTGCTACTGATCTTTTCAACATGCTTTCGATGGATGATTCTAGTGAAAGTCCTACTGAAAATGCCAATAATGATGATAATGCATGGGCAGGATTCCAGTGTATGTACAAAGTTTGCCTTTTGTGCCCCTGTGTGCTTTTGATGATTTGGTTGATGGATCTGTGTAAGGCAACACTTTATTTTTGAAAAAGCTCTAATTCTAATGTCTGCAGCTGCTGGACAAGCGTCGACTTCTGAGAAAGCTGAAGCAAAGAAGGATGTTGACAGTGACAAGAGATCTACTTCTGGAATTGAAGATCTATTTGGTGATTCTCCTGCATCTACAGCTTCAATTATGCAGCAGCCACAGAAAGATTTGAAATCAGATATTATGAGTCTTTTTGAGAAGGTTTGCACCTTATCACTTGCTAACATCTGTTCATTTGCCCGCTGATATTTTTTTCCCTTGTGCTTGACAGTATATCTCACTTTCTATATTTTTATTTTTCGTCATACAGTTAGCATGGTTAATTTAGGATCTCTCTATAGTATGCAGAAGATTTAGCTTCTGTTTTTAATTTAATTTAGATTCTTATACCATTGTATTTGGTTCAGTTTGGAGATGAGTTTTTTCCTTTTATTTGATACCTGGAGTGTAGGTATGAGCCAAGCCAACCTCCCCCCTTAGGTTTCTAAACCCCATACCTTGGGGGTTTGAGGTATGGGTTTGAAACTCTTAAACAACCAAACACATGTGGGTTTAGATCATTCTAAATCCATTATCTCATACCTAGAATCCGCGAACCAAAGATCACCTTAGAGAGTTGTCACCATATACAAAAGGAGGCTAAGTACAAAAAAGTGAGCCCTCCAGCTGTCATGAAGTATTTATCTACAAAGTTTAGAAATGCAAGTATCACTCGGAGGCTAAATATGCCCCCATCTATACAAAAGCCTCAAAAAAAGGATCTTGAATATTGGTCATACCCTCTAGCTAATCTTTCTTCATCCTTCTTTCGTGAGTTATAAGAATATCTTTCACAAAGGCTGGACCCAGCATAACCCAAACAAGGCCCTAAGTCTCAAAGCGAAAGAACCCAAGAACAGAAGAGCACAGATTTAGCTTTTATAGGATAGTTTACGGAATGACGGGTGATGAACCCAAGTAACCACATCAGAAGTAGGTTACTGTTTAGCTTCGGAGATTTAGGATTTTGATCTCTTAGTGATGTTCAA
Source organism: Spinacia oleracea (assembly GCF_020520425.1). Lineage (NCBI taxonomy): Eukaryota > Viridiplantae > Streptophyta > Magnoliopsida > Caryophyllales > Amaranthaceae > Spinacia > Spinacia oleracea. The sequence goes on from NC_079490.1 coordinate 136,063,997, forward strand.
CTATTCATGATTCCCTTGCTTCTCATTGTCATTTTTCTTGGAGTGGTGTGGTATTCATATTTATCCTTTTTGTCCGTTGGTAAATGATTTCACATGGATGAGTTTTCCCACTTCCCCTGGGGCCTGTTTTTACTGGATCCACTATGGCTTGTTATTAACTCTGCCGTGGAGATTATGGACAACCATTATAGTTGTGTATGAATGGAGATTGCCTTGTTTGTTCCATCCTTGTCCGGTTCAAAATTGTTAGTTGCTCATGTTTTGGATCTTCATCTTCCACGATGTGATTGGGCTGTGCTGCTTGCTTTTGCATATTCAAATTTAGAATCGTGCTGTATTAGTATTTTATGCCTTCTTCTTCGTGTACTCTTGGCTGGGCTCTTTCTTAGCAGCTAGTCAGTGTAGCTACTCATACATTTCTGATACTCCAACATATTTTTTTGTCGTAAGTTGATGCTCCAATTTAACAACCTCAATATATTGTCATGCAGTCCAACATGGTATCACCATTTGCTGCTCATCAACAGCAACTTGCTATGTTGGCACAGCAACAGAATCTTCTTATGGCTGCAGCTGCTCAAGCAGCTAATGGGGCTTCAAAATCACCTGCCAATATGCAACAACCCGGATTAAATGGCTCCAATTTGCCGACTCAAAACTGGACAGGTCTTGGGTATCAAATTCCTGGATTAACTATGCCATTAGCGGGGCAGAATGAACTGCCAAAATTAGTTCAGGTGAAGATTCCTTGTACACTCAGGAGCTTTTAATGCTTCATTTTTACAGAGGACTTAACAGTTCATTATTTTTTTTAAGCAGGTTGGAAACTCTCCAATGCACCCAGCAGGGAATCCTCCCTCTTTCCCAGCAATGGGGTAAGTATAAAGAGCTGATTAGCTTGTTGTCTATCATTCAATGCTCAACTGAGTTTAGAACAGAGTAAATAAAGAGTAATACTTAAGATAAAGAAAAGGGAACCAAAATTTGTTCTTTGGGCCTCTAGCAGAGTTAGGTGAACAAAGCCTTTACTCAAATCTCTGAAATTAAAGGTTGAAGTGTTGAACTCTCTCTGAAAAGTAGTGCACGATTCACTGTTTAAGATTTTGTGGAAGGACTCTTATTATCTTAAGTGGCGAGTTGAGAGCATTTCCAAACTGCATAGCAGATATTACTAGGCAACAAATTTAACTCTTGAACTCTACGTTCTTGCCCGATCGCTACACAAAACTTAGCGTTTCCATGGTCTTTGTGACGGTGATTGAGACAAAGGATACCTAGCTTGACTCAGCCAACTTCTGTTCCCACAATTTCAATGTTCAAACTCCTTTTTCACAAGCTTTTTTTTCTTGATTCCTTGTAACTCTTCGGCTCAGTAAAAATTGAAGTGTTAGCTCACTTCAGATAATCCTGACAGGCTGACTCCGGAATGAATATTTTCATCCAAAAGAGGAAAATATAGAGAAATTGCATGCAACTACTCTTGTATACACTCTTCATTCCGTAATGTAGGACGCTTAAGGTTTAAATGCATAGGTTGAGATTTTAGATTCAGAAATATATAAGATCAATTAGCTGTTTACCCTTGCATTACGTGGTGTTGACTAGAGAAGATACTGGTAAAATTGAGACATAAGTTTAACTTTCTGTATCATCATGTAACAAAAAAGAAATTACTTTCCTTGTATTCTGAAACAGAGGGATTATGTTTTAAGGAAAGGGTCGTGTGTTTATACTTTCTATACTCACCAATTGTTTTAATATACATGAAAAGGTATGTAGTTCTCTAATGGCAGAGCCCAGCTTGGCGAATCTTTGTCTATCTATTTTGGGAGATTGTTCCAGAGTCTATATAATATATTAATATCCATGCTGAACTTTTTATTTGTGTGTTAAACATATGTATGCACGAAACGTAAAGAGTTATTGGACAACCCAGACCCCGGCTGTACCAAAAATTACATGACTGGATATTATCTTGACTACTCAACCCGTACGTTTATATGGCAAATATAACCTGTTAATGACCCTAACGCAGTTGACCTGAACCAAACCTGATCCGGACAAAGGGGACTTGAATGTTTGAGTGTTCACAATATGAAGAAAGATGGATTATATTATCTATTCTTTCATAATTTTTGTTTTCTAATGCCTTTTGTTGGATGCAGTTTCTACCCTATGGGTCAAGCTATGCCTGTGAATGGTGCAGCTGGTGTTGAAACAAGTAAAAGTTCAGCAGTTTCTACAGGGAGTTTAACACAAAAGACAAACGATTACGACTTTTCGGCACTAACCCAAGGGTTGTTTTCAAAGCGATGAGTAAAATACCCTTGGAACAAGTTTGTGTTTGAAGTCGTCCTAATTAGGACCAGAAGAAGTTACTGGGAGATGCAAGCTTGAGAGCATTTCCTCCATTTGTTGGTGTAAAAACTATACGTAGGGAAGTTTTCAACTGTTTGTTGTATGATTTGTGCTTGAAATGTAATTTTATTTTTTGAGGGGGGGGGATCAATAAAGACGAGTTTTGACAGACCAAATTTCATTTGTACCTTATAATACAAGAGGTGATTCTGATTCTTTTACCTTATTTATCGTTCAATTTCATACTTCCATTGGATTGCATTTCGTTTAGTAATTCTTTAACATGTACGTTATTTGTGTACTGCCGTCCTTGAGTAAAACCGTAGTACACACGTAATGAACTAGTGATCCATAGCATTACTCGAATAGCCACCGTCCACCACTGTGTAAGTCTCTGGTAGTTAAAATTTCAGTACGTAATTCAGTTGGTGTTGCAACTAAGTACAGGAATGAGGATATCATTACAAGTGATAAAGACTGCTAACAACATTACTTAGGCATTTTAGCTATACAAGGTATCTCTAATAACCACACAATCATCACTTCCACAAATTTTCGTATGGTTACATCACAATCAGCTTTCTTGACTATTAATCCCAGACGGAGTAAGTACTCCGTACTTCTATTAGGATAGCACATTTTATTTTTTAGTTTTTTAGATAGGAAGAATAATACATTAGGAATCCCTCCGCACGAGTGTTACTCTTAAGTAATTACTGCCCAAAATGGAAAGTAACTGGAGACTATTACAAACTTTAATACACATTGTGTTGCTAATTAAGTGGCCAACACTTGTGCTTGATGCTTGATTAGCTTCTCGATAGATGTGTTTTATTTCCCAATTTTCATGAAATACTCCAAATTTCTTTTACTAAGTTAATAATCTTTAGATTGTCACTTTCAATAGTTAGATTCTTGATGTTGAGGCGAAAATACATTTAGGATAGCACATGAGAGTGATACTATCCAAAAGTAAAGTAGGTGAAGGGTGAAAGTATAACGGTCGACTAATTCAGAGATGAGAAATTCATTAATAATAATAATATTAAAACAGATGAAGACAAATAACAGGCTGGCCGACTAATTCAGAGTACTCACTCAACTCAAGACCTTAGTCAAAGATATAGTACAACACAATCCCTACATATTCTTTTTTTTTATTCAACTTATGTAGGAGTATTAAAATTTAAAAGCATTTACTTCATTCTGACAATCATATCAGATCATGAATAACAAGAATCAACAAGAGAAGAAAGAAAAAAAAGATGTGTCTTTCACCTACCAATCTACTATCAACTTCAGTTTCGTACGGATACTTGTGATATACTCCCTCCGTCCCGGAATACTTGACCTGTTTTCCTTATCGGGTCGTCCCTTAATACTTGACCTGTTTCTAAAAATGGAAATATTCTAACAATATTATATTATTTCTCACTCCACCCCTATTAACCCACCTACCCCCTACTCCATACAAAAAATAATTAAAAATTCAACCCCTACTCTACCCCACCTCTTAACCCACCTCCCACTAACTACATTAAAATAATACCCCACTATCAACTACTACCTATTAAATTAAATAAGTCAATTCAAGTCCCTTAAACTCTGTGCCGGTCAAACCGGGTCGAGTATTCCGGGATGGAGGGAGTACTTGTGATATGAGCTATCGGTCTTTGCTACTCGGTCAACTTCTCACTTTTTTTTATTAGGAAAGAAAACCTGGGTGAATTGCCTAAACATCCTTTTATATAAAATATATTACTCGAGACAAAGTGAAATTAAAGAGACTACATAGTACAGATAAACTATACTATACCCTCGAGCTGCCACAACTTTAGTTTCAAGAATACTAAGTGAATATATAAAGGAGAACCATTAACCAAACGGTACATGATAAGCTCTATAATCTCACAACGAAAGCAAACTTGAAGCTATAACCTGTCAACATCTCTATTAGTGTACATGTTTTGAGTACAAATGAGCCACAAATACAATGCATATTACAAATGGGAAAGAGGATTTAAACTTTCATGCAATCCAAAATATCATTGATACCTCATGGGTATAACAATCAGTGGCGGACCCACGTTGGGGCCGGGGGGCACGTGCCACCCCCGAAAAAGAAAAAAAAAAACTTAAAATGTTATAAAAACAATTAAAACAACAATATATACATAAACCTCGCGAATATAACTCATAAACAGGTCCTGTTGTAGTGGTTAGTATAGTGAGTCACAAAGAGAGTATCTTGGATGCCGCGAGATCTGGGGTTCGATTCCCTTCAAATGCAATTTTTGTTTCTCCTCCATTGCACATTTTATTTGTCTCTTTTTTTACTAATTCTTTTAATCGTTTCTAATCAAATCATTGTTTGTATTTTCCAATTTTGTTTCTCCTCCATTTGCACATTGTATTTGTCTTTTTTTTCTTTTTTTATTAATCGTTTTTTTTGATGGATTCTTCTAATTGTTTCTAATAAATTCATTGTTTGTATCTTTAATATTTTTTTATCTTCTTAAATTTCTACACAAATTAAAGCATTTTTTTCAGTCCTTCATATTCAGTTGGACTACACTTAAAGAAAATTTTGTTTCGACCATAACAAAATAAAATCAATGAGTTACTATTCTATGATAATAATAATCCCTAAAAAAAATTATTTATGATTCTTTTACTTTTTTTAAACTTATAGCGAAATATTTTAAAAAAAATTCTCAATTAATTTGAACTTTGAGCGATCTACCATCTATATATTGATACAAAATTAACATCGTAAAAAATATCTTCGACTTGTAGCTACAAGTTACCCTCTGTGAGGGGGTCGAAAAAGCACGAGGCTAATGCATGACCTCGTCCCTCGTGGGCGTGACGTCGTCGGATCAAGTGTAGTTGGATTTCCTATGAGTTTACACCCAATCGACTAGTAATATAGGAGTCGCCATTCAGTTTTTAACGACAATGAGAAAAAACTGACAAAACCCGGTTATCGTGACATAAAGGGAGTGCAATTATGTTCGACCACGACGGCCATAGGTTCCCTTGTGATCCCTGGTGTGGGGATCGCTCAACGTACACCCGCAGGGCAGAGATTGAGAGTTCGGGGGACTGTAGCTACCGAGAGGAGTGCTCATCGATAATACTCCAGAGGCAGGTTATCCTTACTAGCTCAACATAAATAATTGAAGGGGCATGCGTTAAACTATTAAACTATTCTGAATTGATTTTAGCAATATGCAACACATAATACTAAATCGATCGTGATTATCTTATTTAGATTGATTTAAGGTACCTAGCATGATAATTCAATTGTCCAAGGTATTATCTTATTAGGCGTGATAGATCAATCAAATTAATAGTTTGACAATTTTATAAAAGGGTGATGAAAGCGATTAAATCATACGAGGGACACATTACAACGCACCCTTGAGAGGTGCGTTGTGGTTCTCAGAAAACTAACCACTTGGCTTTGCTATTTCTCCTTTTATTTAACGAATCTCGGGTTTCTAAGCAATGTTCCAGTATTTAGGCTTAATTCATCAAGCTACAAGGGGCAGGATGCGTTCTGTTCGACTTTTGGGTCGATTGCGACAGAACTCTAGATCAATTTCGCAGCGTGAGGCTTAGGCTTAGGCTTAAGGCTAGAGTCAATACTCAGGTTTATGCAATTGTGTGTGTCGTTTTCACGTCAGTTTTGAGGCTGTATTTATAGGAAAAGGGTGTGTGGAAAGATAGATTTTAAGATACGGATCCAAAAAGAATCCGGAAATAAAACGGCCCCAGGCATTTTCAGCGCCCAGGGCTGGGCGCCGATGATTTCGGCGCCCAGATCCAGGCGTTGAAAACGGGATCTGGGCCGAGTTTCTTTGTCAGATTTGGACTCTTAGAATACAGAGCTTTTGAGATTTATCCGAGTCTTTTAGTGCGTATTAACTTTATGACGGGATTCGTCTGGGCCCGTTACGAACTCTAGGTTCGTTAGGAATTTAGTTAATACGTAACTCTTATTTTCGAATTGTACCAGGAATGAAAATTCTATCTCTTTTAGGATTTATGTTGGAGTGCAACACCTAATTCTGACAGGTTTCTATCTTTTATGACTTTGCCACTTTTAACAAGTACCTTTTACGGCAGTTACTATTCTTAGCAGGTTTCTATAAATAGCCGTTTTGGCTGAAATGAAAGGGTGATTGAGATTCGTTATTTTATAGGAGATGCGTTGCCAAGTGGAGATTTACGTTCTCATCATCGAACCTTCCCTTTCGGGAATGGGGACACAAGTAGGTGTCTACACCGTCTCTTCGTAACTACACTCTATTCCAAAACGTACAACATTTTTTTTTTGTATATATTCTAAAACTACGAAATACTTGTCTACTTTTGTGCCACCCCTGGCCCAAAATCCTGGGTCCGCCACTGATAACCGTATAAGTATTATATGTCCAAATGATTAGTTACATGCATTGATATTTAAATCATGAATAATCTTAACACCTTAAAGCCTTGAACTTTATTTACTATTCACCTAATAGTTGTTTTCCTTTCTTGCCCCATTTTATGCTTTGTTTTAATTGTTGTCTTATTCTTACTAATAGTGCACAGACCATCTTACCCACTGATCATTTACCACTTCCACGTTTCTGCTCCTTTCTCTGAGAATTTCCACCCCGGCCGTTCATTTGAACCCTTCCTTCTTTTTCTTTACTTCCCCCCTTCTACTCGAGCCCCCATTTCCATGGCTACCTCTTCTCAAGCCTCCTACTTCTCTTCGACAACTTGCTCACCCCTTTTCATTTTCGCACCTGGGTCTCATCTCTCCTCTTTGACAATTCTGATTCTCAATTGTTCGACTTAATCCAAAGGCTTTCAGGTATGTTCTCCTTATCATCCCTTAATTTCTGATTTTTTACAATTTTATAGGGTTATGTATTCAAAATTATGTTTCTTTTGGGGGGTTTTAGGTTCCTTATCTTCCCCTAATTTCCGACTTTTTAGGATTTTCTAGGGCTATGCTTGAAATTTACCCCCGATTTTTTCAAATCGAAAGCCTAATTCGTCGGCAAATCTAGGGTTTCAGACACCAGGTCCAATTTCTGCTGAAGAGAGTGAAAATCGTTGAGAAGGCGCTGTCACGATTCCAAGACATCTGAAATTAGTGAGAGAATAAGCAGTTGAATGCCTCTATAACACCTATGTATCTTCTTCTATGGCGCCATTGCTCAAATTTAACAAGTAATTTCCCCTTTTTCCATATGTGTCTTTTTACTGTATTATGTTTCCGAGCTTCAATTTTATGTGGCTAACTTTTAATTTGGGTCTAATGGTGGTTAATATAGTTGAACTAGAGCCTTGCTGATATCAAGCTCCAACCACATTTGAGCTACGAAGCCAATATGGTTAGTATATTTTTGATATCTTATTCAATTATCGTCCTCATCTGGTTAACCCCATTGTTAAATTTATCTTCAAGGTTCATGTATCTATTCATATGCCTTTTCTGTTATAATTGAATCAATCTTAAGACACCTTTTACAATATTAGGTTGTTAGATGTTCATCATTCGTGTTAGTTATAGATTTTTGATATTATTAGTTGAACATTAGGATTTATTGCTTTTTTTAATTGAATTTATTTTTTTAGAGATTATTTATTCGTAGTATTTTTCTTGATCTTGATTGAGTTGTCTAATTTGTGATGCAATAGTGTCTTTGGTTCTATTTTCCTAATATTGTTTGTTTTGATTATGAAATAGCTAGTGATGTTGAACAAAGAATAGTAATTTAGACGGATCTCACATTGAAAATTGGGGTTAAGTATTATGGATTATATGTTTATTGTTTTTCCTTCGTATTTGATGGAATTATTCAGGGTTATTGTGTTTGTAAGAATATGATTAGACTATTTGCTTAATAACCGATTGGTAGGCCATTCAGATTCCCAAGAACAGATCAAAGATGATTTCATGTTTTTATCAAAAAAAAAAAAGATGATTTCATGTTCCTCTGATTCCTTTTCTTTTTGTTTTTAGTAAACCGACATCATTGAACTGTGAGGCATACCTTGCCATGTTGTCATTCAAGTCAGTGTGCTTTGCTAAAATCTTACTCATAACATGTTATAGGCAAACTATTGTCATTTTTGTGGTTAATGGGATACGACTATGAGCATGAAAACCATGCATATATTATTTGCTAGGAATGACCGCAAAGGAGAGTCGTCACAGTTACCTCTTATTAATGTGTTTTTCAGTACAGTAGATCCTTCTTAAAGAGTCGTCTGTATTCACAACTAATTTCTGGTTAAAATTAGTGAAGGGAGTTTACATGACATGAGTAGGTTAAGTTTCTACTTAAGTGACAAGAAGATTTCTTGTGAACACCCTAATAACAAAAAAAAAGTTATCCAGAAGGTAAAAAATTGTTAGATTTAAGTTTGGTAAAAGCAACCCCACTACTGGGCACATATTTTCATTTTCCCTGTTGTTTTGAAAAAGATCAACTCTATTTGTAGATCTTACCTATGGCATGACAATTATGATGATCACATACCTGGTGCTATTGCCTGGGATAAACTTTGTTGCCCTAAAACTCAAGGAGGACTGGGGTTTAGGGACCTTCTGATTTGGAATCAAGCAGCAGTGGGAAAGCTAGCTTGGGCTGTAGCTCAAAAACAAGACAACTTATTGGTCAAATGGATCCATATTGTCTATGTGAAAAGAAAAGACAGGGTCATGTTCACCCCTACCTCCGCCGCAAGTTGGGTGGTGAAGTATATGTGCAAGGTTAAGAACTGGTGTATTGAGAAGTTATCAAGTCAGTGGTTAGGCTCCCTCAAGTATTCCATCAAGGACATGTATTCCAAGCTTGGTAAGGCAGGTGACAAGGTGCAATGACATAGTTATGTTTGGAATAGACTCACAGTCCCAAAACATATTCATATTGTGGTTGACTCTATAGGATAAGCTCAAAACTAGAGCAAGATTGCTCCTATATGGCATAGGCACTGAAAGCTCTTGTGCTATATGTGGCTCTACTCCTGAAATCATAGATCACCTCTTCTATGACTGTCACTACAGTTATGAATGTTGTAGGGAAACTCTGAATTGAATTTGTTCTGATGTGGCCATAATTGGAAGTCTTCTTTGGACCTACCACAGAATGACACATGGCACTCTCGTGCTAACTAGGCAGATGTACAAACATTTAACGGACTCTCCCTGAAGAGAAACAAAAGAGGTCCAATTACTTATAAAATGCCCAATATGAAAAGGCACATTAAGCCCTCTATACCTGATGAGGGCACATGTCCCCATCTCTGAGGTCAGCCAATCATATAGCTAAGGCTTGGAACAATTCCCAAAACCCTAGTCCTATATATACTTCAGATCCTAAGGTAAAGGGCAATTAATTTATTCCTACCTACCTTAAACTATTCTGCTCTGTCTTCTCTCTAGAAATTACTTATCTCTCTAGCCAATACTTACTTAGGCATCGGAGGGAATATTCCTACGGGAATATACTTGTTTTGCAGGTTGCAGGAAGATCGTGCCAACGCATACCTGATACCTCCGTGGAAAGGGTGACACATCATCACCAACAAGTTCCCACAACATTTGGCGCCGTCTATCGGAGGTACAGTATCATGGTACATCTGCAATCTGAAGGTGAGGGACATGAGGACAACTCAAGATAAAGGCGTCCCCATGAGAGAAGCCATCGTCATATAGAAGAAGCCAATCGATTTGCCAATGTTGGGAGTACACCGTGACGCACCCATGAGATCGAAGTAGTCAGCGAAGAAGATCTGGATGCTGGGCTGCCTCCTCCTGGCGGACACCTCAGTCCCAGTGTAAAGGATACTGTGCTGGACGAAAACCTGGACCTTCCCGTCTTAGTGGGGACGCTGCGAGAGATCTTAGCTGGATTCCAGCAACAGATGAATCAAACTTTCCAACGAAAAATGAGCACCACTCTGCAAGAAGAAATACGGAGAAACATGCTGATATATAATGCCAATACTGAGAGGACAGTCCCCCGAGGACCCTTCAATCTCGGCTTCAATCGGATAAGCAGAATGCCGCTTAGGTCAAATGTTTAGAGGGCTGGAGAAAGCTCTCGGCCAATAGCCGACAGAGGTGCTAGTCCATTTGAAGAGAGGCCCGCTGAGGAACGAGATAATCGGGCTCTCCATGCTCGACGAGTACAAATGTCACAGCCGATTCCCGAGTAAATCCGTCTGCCGCCCCGTACCCGTTAACAGGACGACAAGAACACTATGAGGCCGATTCCGAATTATCAGAAACTGGATCAACTCCCATTATGGAAGACCATCCATTCTACCACTCCGCTTGAGGACAAACTCAAATGACCTCTCCCAGAATGGGCATACGTCACATAATAGCATTCACCCGTCGTGAACCCACATATCACATCCAACAAGGGTTGAACAATCTGACGTGAAGGCACATGAGTACCCCTTTCCGTGAATCTAGAATGAACACTCCAAAAGAGCCCAAAGTGAATAATCCTACAATAGAGGCATATGACGGTACCTCTGACCAGCCATGCATCTGGTCGCATACCATCACCACATGTATGTGCAGGGAACCAATGAAGCCACATGGTGCAAATATTTTCCAGCCACTCTCAAAGGCGTAGCGTCCAAATGGTTCGAAAGGCTGGCTGCGGGCTCTATTGCCTCCTTTGCCGAGCTGGAAGAGTTTTTCTCCACGAGGTTCATGGCTTACAACAAAGAGAGAAAGACAAGTATGCATCTAGGCCGCATTCAATAAGGAAATGACGAGTCTCTGAGAAGTTATGTCAAACGCTATAATCTGGAGGCCGGACAGATCCCGGACTTGCCAGATGGAGTCTTCTTCTACAACTTCATCAGAGTCTTAAAGAAAGGGTCGTTCAAGTTTGATTTAGTCAAGAAGAGTGTGTGTACCATGGCTGAAGTACTGGACGAGGCCGAAGCATTCATACACGCAACTAAAATATGTAGTGTGTCCAAAGATGGCAAGACAGGAGAGGCAGCGGAATCCTCTAGGAAGAAAGAAATGATCGAAAAACTATAAGACCCAATGGCACTTGGGAAATATCCAAGGAACAAGACCCTGCTTCTATAGGGAAAAAACGGGGATGTCCACAAGAGAAAGAGTTCTTCGATTATAATACAGACATTCTCACAATCCTAGTAGATATAGGAACTAGGTTTGATCTAGAGCGACCATTCCCGAGGAAATCTCCCGCTGAAAGTCGAGATCCAAAGTTATACTTCCAGTTCCACGGAGACATAGGTCATGACACCAAAGATTGTAGGAGTCTGAAAAGAGCCTTGGATGGACTAGTAGCCAAAGGACATCTGAAAAATTACTTGCAGAAGAATACCCATGGTACAGGGAAGAGTCTTTACAAAAAGAACAAATCCCTTGTCTCAACTGGAGAAGGAAAGCAAACGGACGAAGGATTTATAGTCGTTATATCAGGAGGCCCAGCTTCTGGAGGACCTACCATGAGGGACAACGAGACTACGTTAGGAGGCTGGGACAAGTAATGCTTTCAGGAAAATCACCTATGGATCCTTTCCCAAGAATTGAAATCTGTGAGTCAGATGGTGGCCGGATAGCCACTCCACGCGATGACCCACTGGTCATAGAGATCAAGATCTCTAACATGAGATTAAGACGCATACTTGTGGACACCGGAAGCTCGTCCGAAATTATGAGTGTGGAATGCCTAAATCGTCTGGCCCATGATCCTAACACTATTGAAAAAATTCATGATCCCATCATTGGCTTTGGGGGAAGCATCATACGTCCGGTGGGCGTCATTCCGTTATCCATGAGAATAGGAGGACGCACTGATGGAAGAAAGATGAATGTGAACTTCCTGATTGTCAAAGACCTAACAGCAGACAATGTTATCCTGGGACGTCCTATCTTGAACAAGATCAAAGTTGTGGTAGTCACCCATCTGATGCTCTTAAAGTATGTATGCGACGACGGAGCGATAGGGACTATCCATGGCGATTAGCAACAAGCACGAGACTGCTACTTAACCACCCTCAACCCGGCCGCATGGAAGAAGGAGCAAGCTGAAACTGGAGTTAAGAGGAAGCATGAAGAAGAGAACCCTGTGATTCCCGTGGAAGGCATCTCCGTGAAGATTGAAAAAAGTGGCTAAAAATCATCTCCAGTAGACTATTATGTAAGAGCCAACTAAATGGTCAATATATGTAAGCGCCTACTAAACGACCAATATTTGTAAGAGCCAACTAAACGGTCAATATTTATAAGGCACCAACAAAACGATCGATATTTCGTAAAAGCCAGATGGCCTAATGTTTGAACTAAATATTTATATTTTTGTCATCAATTTAAGTTCAACACCTTACTAGTCACTAAAATTGCAGCAAGACGTCAATAAAATTTGACTCTTACTCACAATAAGACGTCAAAAAATGACTCTAACCTGCTAAAAAAACGTCAAAGAATGACTCCTCACTAAAATGGTCAATTAAACATTGGCGCCAACTCACTGACTGACGTCAGGAAAGACTAATTGGTTGACGGCCTGAGAAGTGGCCTAGATTAGCACCCCCTATTAGGCTGATCACCTAAAACACAGGGGTTACCGTCCAAACTCGACCCAATAGGCCTTTCTCAAACTAAAGCTCCCCCAAAGGGCGAAGCATCCTAATAAGGCCCTCAAAAGGCCTCTTAAAGAAAACAAAATCAAAGTCAAACATTAAAAAGACAAGCACACCCTGAAAATACTACAGAGATGCATCAAAGGAGTGCTCAGAAGGCACAAATATTCTTACATGCGCTCATGGCGCAGAAAAACCAAATAAAAGGTGCTCAGAAGGCACCAATGTTCATACAAGCGCTCGAGGCGCAGAAAAATCAACATCAAGGCAATTAAGTATGAGGAGCGGTCGAGTTTCCATCCTGGACGTCTTGTTTAGCAGGGGAGTTCACCTCTTCTTCCTCCTCTTCTCCATCTTAGTGAAACTCAGGAGGCTCTAGCTCAAGGCGTTGGGCTACCGCGACAGCCATTTGATGAGTAATCCGAGCTTGGAACCATTGGATGTCCTTACCTTCCATCTCCTGGTCCCAAGCTAGCCGGGCACCCTCCATGACGGCCTCCTCTCCCAGTTTGATGGAACTAGCCACCTCCCCGCGAATAACGCTCACCTCATCTTGAGTAGCCTAGAGATTCTTTTCAAGCACGTCCACCTTCTTGGCAAAATTGGCAACCCGCTCGGAGACAGCATCATATCCAGACCTAAGACCGACCAGCTTCTCCTCATGCTCCTTAAGCTTCTACTCGTATTCCTTAGTGTTCTCCTTAGCCAGCCGAAGAGCGGAGGTTTGCGAATTGATGACCACTTGCATATCAGCATGGATCTCCTTAGCCTTCTTCTCAGCATATGCCTCGTGATTCTCTATTTTATCCTTATAATCAAGCATCTCATGGTGCATATTGACACGGTACCGTCGAGCTTCCGCTAACCTGATAAACAACTGTACAACGAAAAGTTGTTAAGCCTCATATACAAAACAAGGGGACTACTCAAAAGAGCAATTGAAAAAGGGCGCTTGAAGACTCACGTCCAGCACAAGAGACTGCATGACTCCGAAGAAGCCGTCTTCAACCCCTGGAAGAGACTCCACATACTATTTGGGGATTGAGGCATAGACGGAGGAAAGGATTTTGTCTTTCTCCTCCGAGCTAAAACCGCCCGGAGGAGGAATTTTCGCAACCTCAGCCTTCCTCATCCGTTGAGGATCGAATCCCCTTATATTAAACATCCAAAACTAAAAATTAGCAGGCATTCACCAGATATATAAAAGACGTCTCACTCATTTTTACTTGGGGCAGCCGCCTGAGATGTAGGTGGGGACCGGGGCAATGACCTAACCGCTAAATGAGAAGGACCAGCGCCTTCTCAATCGCCTCTTCTCTCACGGCGTCAGCAGCACAGCCAACCCAACATCCTCCGCCGCCTTGGTCGACGTCTCCTTAGCATCTATGACACTTGTCTTAGACGCCTTACCCTCTACCACGACGGGACCGGTATCACCAGCCGCGTTGACAGCAGAAGAATCCCCCATGTTGGGGGGAAGAACCCCCCAAGTCCACTACTGGAAGAGCCGTTGGCAGAGGCCCAGACGACACTACCTTGGCTGAACGCCCTTTCTTCATGAGCGAAGGCCGCTTAGGCTGAGGCACCGCCAAGGTAGAACCCGGACGCTTCCCAGAAGCAGACGTGGCAGACCCCTACAAAAAGAGAAACACATAAATCAGTACAACTTTAAGTTCGTAAGAAGAAATGGTTTACATCTGGTAAATCGGACGTACCTTGGGGAGGTCACTGGGGGCAGCGTCGACCTTCTTCTTCGAGGACTCTTTCTTCTTGGCCTCTATGGCCTTAAGAACCTCATCAGCATATACTTGAGTTAGCCACACATGCATCTTCACTACCCCCTTGTCTTTTGGGGACAAACGACTCATAGCAGACTCTGCACAACCCAAGGCGAGCAGTGAGAAAAGAAAGAATGAAGACTCGCAAATACCCAAATAATTTTTTTAGTGCCCAAGCTACCTCTATACATATACGGACACAGGCCAACGACCAAAAGAAATATTCTATTAGTAAATTGAGCTACGTGAGGAAGCTAACTATTGGGCACCCATGCATGACTGTTGGAATACATCCTGTACATCTCTGCCTGAAACAGAGGCTGCACAAGTCTCCATTCCCTCGAAAGGAGCCGAGAACGAGCCTCTGTGATTGAAGTAAAGTGTGGCCTAAAATTCCACTGAGAAAGACGTCTTGAAAGCGATACGTCCTCCATCTGAATAATGGACCAATTAATCCTCCATCATACCAAACTGGACGACTTTCCAACCACTGTCTTAAAGCCTTTCCGGCTGTAGAGGGTGAACCATCCTTGTGGTGAGAGAGAGCAAGGTGCAATATTCATTAATCTAACAAAAGACGAAAAAGAAGGGGCGACATCACTTAAAGCACACTTGGCTATAAAGACAAAGATATTCGCCCAGGAGTTAGGAGTCAGTTGGGCCAGGCCAATGTCAAACCCCTCCAAAACATCAAGAACGAATGGATGTAAATGAAACCTAAGTCCTAGCCTAAAGGCGGCCGTATAAACAACGACCTCACCCACGGAAAAGTGGTCTATGGTACTATGGGTGCTGGGATATTTAAATATGAAGCCATGAGCCAAAAGAAGGAAACGCTAGGAGCCACGTCCCTGCTCATTTAAATAGTGGAGCCATTTCCTATTGGGGGAAATATCATACGGGAACAGATCCAAGTCTTCTTTCCCAGACACCATTGGAGGCGGCTGTCTAGTCACCTCACTGTCTAAGGAACTGAAAGAATCGTCCTCAAAGTCCTCTCTCGAGACTGGAGGACGACGGGCCACGCTCTTATGTCTCCTCTGAGGACGGGCCGCCCTGGAACTTCCTCCCTCAGAATGTCGTGAAGAGTTATCTTCCCTCCTTGCCACACGAGGAGGGTTCGAGAACGGAGCACATCTCTCTCGGGTTGCCTCCCATGCACCCACATTAATCGTCTTCCTAATACATGTCATGTCTTCCTGCATAAGGAACGGGACGTCCGACTTTAAAAAAAAGGAAGAAAAGAGGCAACGACGTCGTCCAATACAACAGTTGAGGAGCACGACCATTGTAATACGTCTCCCCATAAGTGGATAAAAATAAGGTGAAGAAAACTAACATGGCTAAAAACAAAGAAATAGCAAAGAAGCATACGTGTGATAAATCAAAAGAACAAGCTTCTGTTGAAATCTTGATCCCCAAAGCAAGTGCAAAGGAAAAGCAGGAGCAACGAAGAAACACTTCACACTTAAAGCAAGAACTCAAGACACTTCTTTCTCTTTCTAGATCTCAGAAATCGGTAAATTGTCACAAGAAAAATAAAAGAGAAAAATAAATTCCTACCTTGGTTTATAAAGAGAAGCTGAGAGACAGCAGATGTCAACATGTGACACACAACTATGTCAAGAAAAAAGCCCAACTGATATAGGAGCACCCTTCTTGAGGGGAAAATTATGTGGCCATAATTGGAAGTCCACCTTGGACCTATCACATAATGACACATGGCACTCTCGTGCTAACTAGGCAGATGTACAAACATTTAACGGACTCTGCCTGAAGAGAAACAAAAGAGGCCCAATTACTTATAAAAGTCCTAATATGAAAAGTCACATTAAGCCCTTTATACCTGATGAGGACACATGTCCCCATCTATGAGGTCAGCCAATCATATAGCTAGTGTTTGGGAACAATTCCCAAAACCCTAGCCCTATAAATAGTTCAGATCTCAAGGTAAAGGGAAATTTATTCATTCCTACCTACCTTAAAATATTCTGTTCTACCTTCTCTCTAGAAATTACTTCTTTCTCTAGCAAATACTTACTTAGGCATCGGAGGAAATATTTCTACGAGAATATTCCTATTTTGCAGGTTGCTGGAAGATTGTGCCAGCGCATACCTGATACCTCCGTGGAAAGGGTGACACATCATCACCAACAAAGTTCCCACAACAGTATCCATCATAGAACTGGCAGACCTATTACTCTCTTGAAGAAAGATGTTCAAAAGGTGATTTTAGAAGGAAGATGACTTACACTGTGGTGGCTGATCTAGTCTATCACATATGGAAAGCCAGAAATTCCAGTGGTTGGAATAATTGTGTTCCCACAATTGCTCAGTTGGTTCAGGGAGTGAAGATTGATGTCAAGTGCAGAATCCAGAACCTCATCAGCAAGAAGGTCAACAACCTTGATAGAGTTTGGTTTTTCTCTTTGTAATTCCTAGTTGTGGCTTAGTGTTCACGTCTCTATGTTTCTCACGGATTATCCCTTAATGTTTGTAAAATTGTTGGTTGTTTATCAATAAAATCCCCTTACTTGCTTGCCACAAAAAATTAAATAAAGCAACCCATATGACCAACCACTCCAAAATCTGAAATCTAATGACGTACTAGAGATAAATCCATTCAAGTCGAATAAGCCTATTGGTAATTGAACCAAATACTCCGTATAAATTATCTCAAATCAGGCTAACTTAAACTCTAAATGAACTCAATGAATCAATCACTTGCTAAGCATTCCGGTATTTTCTAACTCTAATTGACCCGGCAATTTAAAAACAATTCGAGCAATCTGATCACCACCTCTTATACGTACAAGGGTATATTTGTATTCTCATTTAACAAGTACTCCGTAGATAAATGAGCAACATCCACATGTCACTCCTCTCCCCCATCCACGTCTATATTATAAATGGCGAACCGGCGTGAAACCAGTCACCCAAATAACACGCTCCATTTCTCCTCCCTTATAAATCCCCACTCACTTCTCATTCCCACTTTCTAATTTTTTCTTCATTTAAAAAAGCCCTGTTTGGATCGTTAACAAAGAAAGAGAAAAACCAACCAAAAAAGTTCAAAATGTTACCGTTGAAAGCAGTGTTGTTATCAACCGGCGTCCTTTCAACGGCGGTGATACTAAAACTTTCACTGCCAGTCGTCCTAGACTTCCTCACCTCCGAGCTTCCTCTCTTCTGGTCTTTCGTACTCTCGTGGCTGCAGCCGCCGTATCTGTACCTCCTCATCAACTGCATCATCATCACCATTGTCGCGTCCTCTAAGCTTCAGCTAAGTCTCGAGGCAGAATCCGTAACTCCGGCGCCGGATAAATTCGTTGTGGTGGAGAGAGAAAATGTGCATGTGGCTGTGATGGAGGTGGATAAGGAGGAGGATGTGGTGGTGTTTGGTTATGTGGATAGTCCGGTTGTTGTTAAGGTGAATAAAGATGATCATCACGTGGTTTCGCCGCCGTTTAGGATGGAGACTTGTGTAGGAAATGGTGAGGTGGTGGACAGAGAAAGGTTTGATGATGGTGATGAGTTTGTGTTATCTAAGCCGGTGTGGAATTCGCCGGAGAAAACAACTAAGCCACCGGTGGTTGAGTCATCGCCGCTGTCTTCGGCGGAGAAACCGCCTTTTTCGGCGAGGTTCGGCCACCGGAGAGCCGTCAAAGCCAGTCCTGAAGGTAAATCTCTCAACTCTCTTTGTACAAAAGCTTCATTAATGTATTGTTTTCATTGCGAGATGATGTAAACCATATTCGACCCTTCTCCCTCCATTGTACACAAATACGAAGTATGTTTTATTCAGTAGTTGTTTTTAATTTTTATAATAAACCACTAATTTGGAGTTGATATTTTGCACAAATTGCTTGATTTCAAAAATTTCGTCATTTTTCTTGTTCAAAATTTCTGCATCACATTATTTTTCCGTGGATTAAGTTTTTCAAAATGTTTGCGTTCAAATTCGAATTTCAAAAGCAAAATGATGAATAAATTTCTCGTCAACAAAACAAAATGAATAAAAATTGATCTTTTTGAATTGGTTCGGTATTCTAACGGTAACAAACGACACTTTTGCAGGAAAAACAGTGCTGAAAGTATCACGGCCAAAAAAACAGGAGACACTGGAGTCCACGTGGCGAACCATAACTGACGGTCGATCAATG
Source organism: Spinacia oleracea (assembly GCF_020520425.1). Classification (NCBI taxonomy): domain Eukaryota; kingdom Viridiplantae; phylum Streptophyta; class Magnoliopsida; order Caryophyllales; family Amaranthaceae; genus Spinacia; species Spinacia oleracea. The sequence goes on from NC_079490.1 coordinate 136,082,943, forward strand.
CCGCTGACACGGCACTTGAAGAAGTCTGACACATTCACAGGAGTTTCACCGGAGGCGTCTCCGGTGAGAGTGATGAAGAAGTCGGACACTTTCGGCGGCGGAAGCGGTAATTCGTCGCCGGCGAGTGCGAGTTCAAGGCTGAGGAGAGAGGCATCACCGAGTCAAGATGAGTTGAACCGCCGTGTCGAGGCGTTTATCAAGAAGTTTAACGAGGAGATGCGGCTCCAAAGGCAAGACTCGCTTAACCAATACAAAGAGATGGTCGGTCGTGTGTCCCGCTAGAATAAATTCCCATTTTACGGAGTACTATTCTTTGAAAAAATGTCTGTAAAAAGATAAATAATTATCTTTTTTTTTTCTCCCTCTGGGGGTGTTGTTTGAAGGGTGGGAGAGTTAGAGAGTTCAAATGTGAGCTAGTGAATGCAATGCTTTCAATTGCATTTCTGGTAGGAAATCAATTTGGTTGGAACCCTGTAATTAACTCAATTTTTGGTTCTTCTATAGACAATATTTTATTTTATTTATCCAGGAAACTTCGATAACAAAAATTATTTAAACATTTATTGGGAGTTAATTGTCTATTAATTTCATTTTCGGTATTACATAACTCTTATCACAATTTGTAATTACAAAATCTTCTTAGTTGTGAAATAAAATATTGAAAAATAATACTCAGAAATAATACTGAGTATGAGTATTATTTTTCAATATTTGATCATATTTGCATACTATGAGTTGCTTCATTGATTTCTATGCGAAAAGTTTATTTTATCTTTTTTGTTTTATTTTCTCATTTTTGTTCCACCTTCTCTTGTTCCATAGCTTCAAGTTCTAACAAGTACTCCTTCTGTTCCTAAATAAGTGTCACTTTTTTTTTAATAAATGGCCTTATAAGTGTTCACTTTCCATTTTTGAACATACAATTTTTCCACTTTTTTATAAATCATGATTATTTTTTCTTACATATTCTACCATTTTCCTACTTTTCAATCTGCACATCCACTTTTATTTGTAATTTATCAATAAACAATTATCTACTTTTTCTTTTTCCAAAAAAAACATTCCCAAGCATTACCTCTTCAAAAGCTTTTGTGTAAGACCGCCTAACGGTTAGATCACTTTTTTGGTACTCACTAAAATAATGTAAAATATAACTAAAAGTAATAAAATCATAACTAATTGAATAACAAAATAGTTAAATTTAGGAGTCGAATAGTTATTATTTTTTAACAAACTTATTATTAACTAAAACTCATAAAATCTTAACTAATTGATCTCATTGCTTAACTAACCAGTTTCATTGTTTAACTAATTGGTTCAGTGCTTAACTAATCTATTTTATTAGATAACAACAAGTGGTCTAACCGTTAGACGGTCTTTCCTAAAAGTTTGTATTACCTCTTACACACTTTTCATTTTTATTAATTATCGTACCACTCTCCATAAGTGACACTTATTAGGAACGGAGGGAGTAGTTTGATAAAATCGTATAAATATATGGAATATACCATAACCAACATAAGTTGGTGGAGTTGGTTTAAAACGCACTTTGTTACTTGGAGACTTAGAGGTCATAGGGTTGAGCCTCATCAACTGCGAAATGTTTGAGAGTGACTCAAGCGAATACATGCGTAACTGAGGTTGATTAATCTATGGTAGGTGTTGGTTTAGTATAATCTTTTTTCTTACTCCCTCCGTCCCTTAATACTCGCACCGGCGGTTTGACCGGTGCGAAATTTAAGACATTTGAATTGACTTATTAATTTAATGAGTGTTAGTTGATAGTGGGGTATTTTTTTTAATATAGTTAGTGGGAAATATGTAAGAGGTGGGGAGTGGTGAGTCGGGGTGTGAATTTTTAAATGATTTTTTGTAGGGAATAGGGGTGTAGGTGGGGTTAGTAAGTAAATGTGAGAAATAATATAATATTGGTATAAATATTCATTTATAAAAGCAGTGCAAGTATTAAAGGACGACCCAAAAAGAAAAGCGGTACGAGTATTAAGAGACGGAGGGAGTACTTAGTTAAAAAAACATAATATACCATAAAAGCATAAATAGTACAAAAATCATACTATAAGTAAACCAATCATATTCTGCATATATATATGGTAAAAGAAAACCAAAAAAAAAAAAAAAATTACATACGCTTGTCTAAAGGAACAAGATCAAGGAAAAGAAAGTTCATTTTTCAAGTGACGATTGGAGATGGAAAAATAGGGTTTTGGATCCTCTAGAGTTTTAAAATAACTCTACAAGGTAGAGTTTGAGCATATTAATCATTGGATGAAAAATCAATGGTTCATATATTATCTTTCCAAAAGTTCCTATATTTTTTCTCATCAATATGAACCATTGATTTTAAAATGTATGGTTTAGATAAAACTCTACCTTGTAGAGTTTTATTAAAACTCTAGAGGATCCGAACTCGGAAAATAGGCATTCTTTTAAATCGTAATTATGTAAAATCATACGATAAGTAAGGAAGAAAAGACAATGAATAGAAATCTGACACGTACATAGCCGAATTGACTTGTGGACGGATATGTATCAACCCTCGAACATCAATAGAGTGTGACTTCTTTATGAGCCAACGGAGTAAAAGTACAAATGAAATGTTGATGGCTAAACCAAATATAGAGCGAGAATTAATATACAAGCATATTCTTTAATAGTACGGATAAACAAATTCATGTGTTGTTCCTTGGTCATCAAACTTTTGCGTTATCTTAATAAGGATTGTCATCGAATTGTAAAAGACAGGAATTAATTTGATTGTAACTATGCACAGACTGTATAATAACTTTGCTCTGCATTAATGTTTCATATTCAATATATTTTGTCTAGAATAAATTTTGTACCCTTGTTTTTTCCAAGAAAAAGAGAGCTTGTTGTCGTTTGTCAATTAACGGTTAGATGTGCATGATGTAGATAAACGAATGTGTTTTTAAAGATATCGTTGCTTATTTTACTAGGTTGAATGTCATCAAAAGAAATTAAGAGAATCCTAACGTACGAAGGATCAACGATATATAAGTTATATATAACCGTGCATGAATTTCATGATGTACCAACCCTCGAACATAAATCGAATGTGCTTCTCCTATGAGGTTGATGTTAACGAGTATTCATAAACAAGCAAAAACCAAAAGAGTATAGATAAACAAAATTCATGTGGTGATCTATGGTCATCGAATAGGCTTATTCAAGTGTGGTCGGTCATAACGGTTGCATGGGCTCCGAGAAATATTGATCACAAATTTAGCAAAATTTTGGATCTATGTTTGCACAATTAGAAGAGTCTATATTGTTCTTTGCTTCTTTGTCTTTGTCGGCAGAAAAGGGTTTTGAAAATTCTAGGCAAATGGTCCTTGCATTATACTCTACTTGTACTCTAGACAAGGTCTCAGACTCTCAGTATATGGGCAGCAAGCCTCAACTTGCTTTGTTGGTTAGAATTTTAGAAGTAATGTATTATGAGATTGAATTTCGTTTATGTTGTTGTTCTTGTAGCTTTCTCTACGTCATAAATAATAAAATATTTTATTAGTTGTATATGAATAATTTGGTTGTTCTAGAAACAAATAAAGTGATACTCTTAATACTGTAAGGAGTATTGTTTAAATGCACTGTAAGAAAAAAAAAAAAAACTTATACTCATAGCTTCCATCGTTAAAAGATTGCCCTAATTTTTTTAGACCGTTTTTAAAAGACTATCCAATTTCTTCTTTTATTAATATGGTCTACACCAACTCTCTCTACTGTATATACTATCGCAAAGGTAATAGCAAATCTACCATCCCACAATATTAAACAACAAATCTACCGTTCTAAATTAAAAATATGGGATGGAACAATATTTAAGTAAAGATAAGCTCTAGGGAGCCGGTAAAACCTACAAGTGCTTCTACTAAAATAGTACTCCATCTGTCCTTTAATATTTGCACTATTTTGACTTTATGCACCATTCACATAATTCATTTTGACCCTATTTTATTTTTAGTATATGAAAACAAATGTTAGTATATAATATATTGTTGGCTTCATCTTAATATATATTTTCAAAATATTAATATTTTTATATGTTTTTATAATATGTAGTTAAAGATATAGGTGGTCAAAGTTGTGTCTTTGCAATCGTGTCCAGTCAAAACGGTGCGAGTATTAAGGGACGGAGGGAGTAACATGTTTCGGTACATAGATCTATGTGTACTACAGACTACTACTCCATTTAATAAGGAACAAGATTATGGGAAATCGAAAACCAAAAACTGTAATTTGTGATAAAATGCAATAGTATTGTTTTTCCGTAATTAAATCGGTAAGAAAAAAAATGAACTAAAAAAAACGAAAAAGTGAATAAAATGAAAAGAACTTGACCTTAAACGAATAAAAATTAAGTTTAAATGAATATCTTAAAAGTATGTTTATTTACGATTATGACATGTGATATGTAGTATTTATCAATAATAGTTATTGGTTAAGATGGGTGATGATAAAGGTCGCAAGTTGCGACAACATTTAGTTGTCGCAATCCTACGTGTCGGATTCTAAATGGTACACATAGGCGTCACGTAGGTCATGCGTCATCAAAATATTTTTACTATCAATACAAAATAAGGTAGTCGATAAAAAAAAACAAATATTTGTTAGTATATTTATAATAAATTAGAATATTAAGATTTTCCTACCTTTTCTATAACATGAATGATAGATTACACAAGTTAAATATTTTAGTTTCGAATTACGTTCATATCATAATTGTGACACGGCTTTGTCATTTTCGCACCAAGATTATCCCATACTCAGTTTAGATTAGAAAAGGATATAGCAAAATGTAATTCAATCTGGATCATATATGGGAGATTTGATAATTTAAACAGAGCTTAGTTCATATCATGTTATATTTAGTTTGTTGTCCATTAATGTGGGTATAAATAAAATCAATTTTGATTATCTTAAATGTTTGGCTAGGTCTATTGCTTATTGGGATTCATGTGAAGTACGAGCTATCATGTTACCGGATATTGGCAGGGTTCGTGTGAAATACACTCATCATTTACAATTATACATGGTTCAGATATGTTAGCTGATGTACACTGAGTTTTACACTCAGAATTGAAAATTATGTCCTACAAATTGTACAGGAACTTGAATTTGAAGCCGGGAAACCTTTATACAGGAAAATATTATCATGTAGTTTTCTAAACATATATTTTAACTCCAAATATCTACATCACCATTGTTGTAGGGAAAACTCTGTCCAGTACACTGTACAAACCTCCGCCCAAGAGGAGGGCGCCGCTGCAATCACAATCAGATTCAAACAAATAAGAAAACACAGCTTTATACATATATTCGAGAACATTGGAGTTGCGGTTCGTTACTTTATAATCTTTCTATGGGAGAGATAGTCTAAGGATAAAAAAGAGGGTATTTCGGTTGAAACTATAAGGTCTGAGAAAGAAAATTATGTATCAGGTTCCCAGACATAAAATAACCAGAAAGGAAAGAAATTTAAATTAAGTGAAAAAGAACCAAGTTTCAAATGATGAAGGTGTAGGAAAGAATACTGTAAAATCCGAAAATGTAAATGAAATGTGGGCCGAATATTTGATGTATATAAAGTTGTGACGTGTTATGCAAACACTGTCTTAGAAGCAAAATTCGCCCCGACTATGGTGCAATCGTAATAGGCGTTGCCCCCCAAGATTTTACACAGCAATTCGTTTTAACGTGCACTCGAATAAAACGAACTAGGAACTCATAATATGCTCAGAAGAATAGGAGAAGAGAGTTGGAATTTTTCCGTGTGTTCAAAACTGATTCCCCAAAACTGATTATAAAGCAAGCAAGGGTTTGTAACCGAAATTAGAATTAAATTGGGCAATTAAACACTTGTAACTGCCAATCAGAATTGATCATGCAATTAACTACCAATTAAACTGAAAATCAGAATTGATTTGGGAATTAAAACGGAAGCGAAAATCAAGGAACGAAATTAATGCGACCGTTACGGAATGGGCTACGTAACTGAACGGTCTCATAATAACTGGACCGTCAGTTACGACACGGCCCAAAAATGTATATAAAGCTGTGACGTGTTATGCAAACACTGTCTTAGAAGCAAAATTCGCCCCGACTATGGTGCAATCGTAATAGGCGTTGCCCCCCAAGATTTTACACAACAATTCGTTTTAACGTGCACTCGAATAAAACGAACTAGGAACTCATAATATGCTCAGAAGAATAGGAGAAGAGAGTTGGAATTTTTCCGTGTGTTCAAAACTGATTCCCCAAAACTGATTATAAAGCAAGCAAGGGTTTGTAACCGAAATTAGAATTAAATTGGGCAATTAAACACTTGTAACTGCCAATCAGAATTGATCATGCAATTAACTGCCAATTAAACTGAAAATCAGAATTGATTTGGGAATTAAAACGGAAGCGAAAAATCAAGGAACGGAATTAATGCGACCGTTACAGAATGGGCTACGTAACTGAACGGTCTCATAATAACTGGACCGTTAGTTACGACACGGCCCAGAAATGAGGCCCCACCACACCGCGCACGGACCGGCCGAACGGCGGTGGCGCGCGTGTGGGGATTCCCTTTCTAGCCCAAACCACTAGGGGAAGTACTTCAAAGTATAAACATTCCTTCCCTATATTTAAACAAAAGGAAGAGTTCATTTTCTTCCCATGTGGGACAATCCCCTTTACTTTAAATACTTCCCTTGAAAACCATACATTTAATTTCTATCAATGTGGGACATTTTCACAAATGGTAAAATTCTTTCTTTGCATTATTTCCAACAGAAGGTACCTTATTGGGTTGATCCAAGCTGAAAACTTGCGAAATGAAAGCAGACTCTGCAAAACATATTAAGCCCAAGAGCTGGTAAGTGTGACACTGAAAGAAAAAAGTTGTAAATAAAACAAAAAACTCTTGTAGACTTTCAGAAAGGAAGCCAAGAGTTGAGCGAGAATTCATTAAGCTATCATCATGCCTATAGATCTTGCTTTCCCATGTTGATTAGGATGGATTTTGCACCAAGTATCTGCTCTTGTCAGTTCTCTTATGTTAATAGACTGTTTCCCACAGGGTTCTTTTCTGGAAAACAAGGGTTGTAGGCTAAGGGATCTCACCTCCTGTTTTGCTTCATAATATATTGTTTTATCATTTCAAGACCAAATTATCAATGATATTCTCTGTTAGGAGATAGTTTCTCTTAGTTAAATCAACATATTTACTTGTTTCTCAGTAGTTTACCAGTAGGAGGTAAAACCAATGAATTCCAGACAAACCTAATGGATAGTTCTTAGACAAGACTCTCTGAGACGGGGACACACTCGGGGAATTCGAGGAATCTCCCCGAAACTCAAGGGAAAGCCTATGTATCAGACATCAGGAATTAAGGATGACACAATCAAGGCTGGGTTCCTTTCTCTTGAATACATCAGATTCCCCATCCACCCTGTTTCCATCCCAAGAAAAATGTACAGGACACATACATGATATCCAGGTCATATTTGGGAAACAAACAGTGTGACTGGTGAGAGTTCATATTGACTTGTGGTACAAGTATACAACTCTAGTAGTCGCTAATATTATCCTTTTAAGTGGGAAAGAGATGACCAGGAGATGGGTTATTTGGTTCAAGAAGCGATATGGAAGTGACATAGAATGACAGGCTGTCATAGCTTTCTAAGTTTCTAGGCGAATCACTTCCCCTTCATAGCTCATAAAATTCAGGGACAACCATGCTATGTGGATCAAGATGGTGACAAGAATATGTTTGTATGGTGATTGACTGATAGTCATTATCAAGCAACCTCCGTTGGCAACACAACTCTTACCCTTCAAAAAAGACATGACAATATGACATTACTTCACCTTCCTCACTCTCTTTCACGACAATTCAGATGTACCACTCTCTGCTAAATGGTAGTACTCAGGATGCACCTCCTTCACCACATTGGTACAAGGAAAAACTGTAGCAACTTTTGTACTAGGAAAAACCCAACTAATATTAGGACCATGTTCTTCATATGTTATGCGATCAAAATTCTACAATCTTACTCATTTTTTCATCCATACACTTCTCCCTTCCAGTACTATTTGCAAGAAATCCAATCTAGGATGTCCAAAACATATGTATGGTTACCTTTTAACATTCAACACATTTTAGGTTCTACCAAGTTCAACTATTGCTATTTTAACTATTTCTTAGGACTAATGAATTTTAGACTTCTCAATCAAATTGAGAAAAGAATTGGAAGCAAAAATAGATCTCAGCGAGAGAGAGATCTCAGTGAGTGACAGATAAATGAGCGGGATACGTAGGAGAGAGAGATAAAAGTCTTAATGAGCTTATATGATCCTAGTTCCTACTATATTCTTGAACACTCCTAGTGCTATCTTACCGAGAATATAATACCAAGCTGATCTAAATGGGTAACCGCATTTTGGATTGAAATGATAGTATGTTCCTGATGGAATCCTAATGAAGGGACTTTCATCAACGTGACATGCAGATTGCACCGACATACAAAGTTTTCAACTATGAAATGAGACACCTACTAGTTGAATGGGCCTCAATGATTTGACCTATTTCATTTATGTTTTTATGATTAATCTTGCATTTATAATACTCCAGCTTTTTCAATGACCTTACTCAGTTTTGCAATGATTGTCCTCTCTGCACACTTGATACAATTGCCCTGTAAAATGCTATTCATATTGGGGTATTTTTCCCCTTTTCTTGACTTGTGATAAAAGTAAACTAGGACAAAATTGTGTAATAAGATAGATACAGGGGGGGTATTGAACTATTGATCAATTCATTGAATAAAATACTGACCTGCTACTAGTCGCCACTCGTAGTCATAAGCATGAATAAGATAAATTCATTACACCGTAATACAGGGTTATCTTCACTAGCATCTGATTAATAGGAAAGAAAGCTGTACCTGCAATGCTCCAGCAAAAGATGCAGCCAGCAGCAGAGGAGCAACGTAGCCTATAGTGTAACTCAGCAGTAAGCTGCCCCCAATTAGAGGATCCTGTCACAATGTTCTCAAATTATTATTTACTAAAGAAGCATAAATATAATCAATAAAATCAAAGAAGCAAGTTGAAGTAGAGTAGGAATCAAGCTGCACCTACTCCTCAAACATTATTCACTACACATTTTATTATTAAAGTGTTGTCTTCATAATGCATGCACCATTATTGAGGTGACGCGTGGTAATAGTAACATTAGTAACTAAACAGCACTCTACAAAAACATTTGCCAATTCAATAGCACTCTTACTAAAAGTAAAGGATTTGTTATACCTTGGTCGAAGCCACATAACCAAGTAGAGTGGCTAGGACAGGTGTGCTGCAAGGTGATGCTGCCAAAGCAAATGTAAGACCAGCCAAATATGCTTGCACACCTGGAATATGATTTTTATTTTCCATAAGCTTTACTTGTCAAGCTATTTCCAGGGCTAAGCTTCAGCTGGTCAGTGAAAAACTGTAAATCTCTAAGTGCTTACTGGAGGGGAAGTTTGCAGCAGCTGCACGGGGATCAAAGTCATTGAAAAATGATGGAAGCTGCAACTCAATTATCTGCGAACAGAAAAGGGGAAGATAAATGTCAGAGGAGTTAACAAGTAACTAAGAAGTCAATTAGAGCGCTTGAACATTATTCATTACCTCTAAAAGATTTAGCCCCATCACTACAGCAAGACCAGAAGCAGCAATAGGCAATCCTTGTCCTATTTGTCCATAAGCTTTTCCAGCAAAAGAGGCTCCAACACCAAGGAGTGCCAGCGTAGTAGCCAATCCTAATGCAAAAGCAACAGAATCACCGACGACCTGGACATACAAAGGTGAAAAGATGATTTTTTTTTTTTTTCACAGTGCAATGTTTAAGGTAAATTAGCATGGCCTCAAAAGATTATGCAAAATAACATACAGATCCAGGACTTTCAACTCAATAACTACTATACCTCATGTGAAATTAGGAGAGGATAATGTCCATTAGTTTATTCTCTTTTCAATTTTAAACAACTGAACAAATAAATGTTCTTTTTTTCTTTCAGCCTCTACTGTCCTTCTAATTGAGATCACTTCATAAGAAAAAGCACCGTGCTAAAACAATGTGTCCATCAAAGAAACGAATGCTTTTAAAAAAATAAATAAATTACCTGTCCTCTGCTTTTCCCAGAGCCAAAAGCACCTAAATGAAATCAATGATTATTATCAGCATCTGAAACGAAATATACATAGTAGCACTTCCATTGAAGCAGCATGAAATGACATGACAGTCACAAAGAAAAGAGCTTACCTATATAACCAAGTGTTAACGGCAAAACACTTAATGTACAAGGGGAAAGACTGGTTACTAGTCCAGCTCCAAAAATGACAGCCAGACTGGTAGTAGAGTAAGCAAAAACAAAAGATGTCAGAAAAACAATGGCATGATATTGAAACCAATTATATGCAGCTCGTAAAACAGAAGTATTACCTTGTCAAACTAAGAGCGGACAACTGGTCTAGAACAGCTTCATTGGCTTGTTGACCAGCTGAATATAGAACGCCTCCGAACCAATCTCCGATACCACCATCAGCTAGCACATAGATAGATGCAACCTTATCCTGCCTTGAATAAGAATACCTGAGGTTATATATATCATACAGGCGGGGAAAAACATTGATCTACCCCATATACAACATCTTATGATAAGAAATGTGAATTTAGAAGAACACTATGGTGCTAAGCGTCGCATTTTAAATAACGCTAACAATCACTATGCAGGTGATTAGCATTTCTAAAGCCAAATGTCTAGAAAACGGCGTAAGACTATGAATAAGATCATTTAATTGTCAAATCTATTTTCACCACGTATGAAAATGGAAACCATAATATAGGAAAACATAACAAAGAGGAGAAATCATACATTATATCCTTCATTTGGATGGCATTTGCTGGTTCTATCCCAAGCAAGTTCACTACTGCAGTTGTCAAAAACAGTTAGGCATCTGAGCACCAATGAACATTCAAACATTCAAATAACAATGATGAATGATGAATGATGAATTTTACTAAAATTACAATCCATCTGGAATACAAACTTACTAGTCAACAAGAACTCACATTTGAGAAATTCCGAGCATAGCACGGGTTATGCACGGGTTTGATAACTAATAGGATCTACGTTAGGAATGAAACAAATGTTGAATCCCTAAGACTATTTGGGTAAAACACTACTACTTTTCCCTACTTTGGTGAGCCCCTCTTAATTCATAGGCAAGAATCAAAAACAGTTTCTTCAATAGAATTTAGCAAATCATGTTAACTATTGTCTGATTCCAAAACAAATTCTCATGGCAAAAATTAATGCCCCTCCTCCGTTCCAAATTAATTGTTACACTAATAGCCTAACTAATTTTGATGGGGTTCTGGGTGGAAATATTAATAGGAAGGCTCACCAGTTAATGCATTCACAACTGCTATGGCATTCACCTTCCTCTTCAAATCATTCTTTGACATCAAAACATCATCTTGATCATATTCCTTTGCCCCTGAATCCCTCCTTAACATTTTTATGGGCACCCTTATCCCGACTGAAATAAAATAAAAGTAACATAGAAGGGTAATTGATTAGTTCTATGATTACATAAGTTTATAAATTCAAAGCCTAATAATATATATTTATCAAAAACAAAATGAGAAATTTGCAGTTGAAGGACATAGGAATTGGGCTGACCGTTATAAGTTTGAGGTCGAAGTTTATAGCTAGGAAAGTTGACGATATTCCCAGTGAAACCATTGCAGTGACCCAACAAACTCATCAGCGAAAATTGCAGAGAAAATTAGGAGAGAGAAAGATGTGTTCTAAATCTACTGGGGCGTGAGAAGTATTCAGCGAAAAGTGCTGGATTTTCTTTTTTTTCGCCTACCCTCCTCTTTGTGTGTGTTAAAACAAGCTCCACGAGTTTAAGGCTTTTTAAATTCCAATTATGGAAATGGGAACTTCAAATTCTAACTAGTTATTGCCACCCGGACGATAGTCCCGGTGATTGTACGTAATTTGAGAATTGATATTGATAAAATTTGATTTAATAAAAATAATTACAATAGTTTGATATTTAAATACTTACATATAATATGAGATAAATATTTGTGCATAATTTATCTTTATATTTTATTCATGTAAGGATGATTCAATATAAAATTTGGTTAATATCTCAGTGAACTAAATTAAAATTAAACATAGAGTAATCGTTTCCTATGTGTAAGTTGCAATTACTCTTTTTTATAGCTCTAAGTAAATGTAAATGAATTGGCATGCTAAAAAAACGTAATTGTAAATGAACCTAAATGAAAAAAATGTAAGTATAGTTTAGTTTCATAAAAAAAATATTAAAATGTATAATTATGGTAGGAATTAAATTTTTAATACATGTTATTAATAAACATAACTTATATGTTTTGAATTGCTTAAATATCATAGGTTGTGTCATTGGATTATTGGTTAAGGTTCTAGCTCATGAACACGAGGTCATGGGTTCAAGCAATTGACATTTGCATTTCTTCATGTTTTTGTAAGAAAATACTATATGTCAATGTGACTATGACTTGGTGACATGTCACTTGCCATCTAATGATGGCGACATGTGGCGGGATGACATGAAATGTCATTGAGTTTTAATAATTGAGTTTTAATAATAGTATAGATAGATTGTGAATTTGTTCATTAAGGAGTAGATAAGAGAAAACTATGAAATCCTAGTATTACTTCAGCGGCGTTGACTAGCATCAGAGGCCTGATTGTACATATGATATATTGAACATGATTTGTATAAGGTTTGAACCCCAAATCTTTTACCACTAATATATGACATGTTTTATGTTATCATTGAAAAAAAAAACTAAATGTGTCCTAAAAATTGAAAAAAAGTAACTCGAGGTGTCACATTTGAGGTTGGAGAGGCGGATATCAATTATATTTTGCAAAAACATAAAACCCCTCAACGAGACAAAATAAGCAAAAGGTAAGAGGTAAATGACAAAATATTGAATGACAAAAAAGTGTTAAGACCTTATATGTAACGCCCCGATCTCTAATTCAAGTAATTAAACAGCGAAATTCCCCTAATTCGGTCGGGACATTAACGCCGTAACTCCCTCTTGGGAATTACAAGGCCCTTGTCCTCATAATACTTTTATTAAACTAACATAACTATGTTTTATATTATTATACAAAAGTGGCTTACATAACTTAGTAGAAAAATTCTTACTTGAACTTAGTATAAATTAAGCTTAAACTAGGTGAGCCCTAATAAGACGAAATCCTTGCCACTATTCGCATCCGTCGTCCCGGTCGGCACCTAAAACATAAAACATAACGGTGAGCTGAAATCTCAGTAACGTACTATTCTAGCAACGTAAAATCATTTCAACTCATCTATACTAAATATTAAAAGGCGTTTATAAGAACGTGTATGTGTCGCGTAGAGCTCTCCTTATTATGCCATATCACCACTACTAAGTATCATGGCATGTCATTGACAACCAAAAAGCATATAGTGAGGATTGAACACTAGACTTCTTGAATTAAAAGTTACAATTCTTACCATCTTAGCTAGCCACAATGATGTTACATCTTTCTATAAATAATAAAATATAACGTTTTTAAAATGAATAATAATGAATTCACGAAAATAACAGAAAAACAAAAACAAAAGGGAATTAATTACTTAAACTTATAAATGTACTATTCTTCTCTCCTCAACTTAAGCTTAAAAAAATAAAAATAAAAACTTAGGGTAATGGAGTGAAAATATGAGTGCAAATACGAGTGCAGAAAGGGAAACATTGACAAGGGTATAATAATCAACTAATCACGAAGAAGAGAACTCGACTTTGTTTTGATTTTCGGATATGGGAAGGAAGTTTGTTGAAAGGTCTCTGATCTTGCATGGAAATCTGATAATGGCATCACCTACGCACATATTTTTTTTAAAAGTAAAACTCATAAAAGTAAAACCCGGAGCAACGCCCGGGCCACAAACTAGTTTTATTTACTAAAACAAGGAGAATAGAATATCATAAAACATTTAATAGAACATCATATTAATTCATTAAGAACCTTTTCCTTAACATGCTAGTCGTTGGCAAGTATGAACTGGTGGAACGTCTTCCACGATGGACCAGTGCCCATAAGAGCCTGTGCTCAACTGTGGGCCAGTGCCCCTGGATACATGCATGACTGAAGCTGTAACCTGTGAACTGATACTGCCAACAGAACTAGGTCTTTCACTTTTATTTATCATGTTTTTAATTGATTTTACAATTCTCAACCTCTTTACTTCAGTAAAATAACTCTTGAGATCAGGTGATCAATAAAACATAATTGTTTTCATGGTTCTCATAAATATAAATATGAAATAGTTTACTCAAAGCATACTTCTTTCCCGCAAAGCATAAAACACGATAAACATGACTAAAATTCAACTGTAGCTTTTGTAATTTCATAATCTCATTTAAAAGAGATCTGCGGGTACTAAAATAGCTGTTACCTCAATTTTGCGAATTACTTGCCCCTTTTTTCTTGGTTCGTTCCGTCTGAGCTTCGAGTCCGATTTTTCTTCTTTTTATATTAAATAGATATAGCAAGGTTAATAAGTAAATTTAATAATGGTTAATAAGTAAAATTAATAATGGTGAATGCATATATTTTAGTTTTTCAAGAAAACATTTATACTTTTTAAGAAATATTAATTTCAAAACAAGGAGATATGCATACTAGCTTAAATCTTATATAGTGTATGGAGTAATATTATAACTATGTACGGTGATATTTAAGAATGTCCCAACTTTTGTATAAGGCGGTCTTTTCTGTGAGACCACCTTATACTGGGTTCTGTTCGCGGGTCAAATAGTGTCCTATTGCTCGCGGGTCGTAATATCCGGATCTTATAAAAAATAATGTTTCTCTATTCTTTCTCCTCATTTTCATTTTCAAATCACACTCTTTCACATTCAAGAGAGAGAAAGTGACGGTTTCTCAACTTTTTGCGCCAATCCTTCTTCTTCCAAATTACGCTCCGCTTCTGGTCGTTTTTTGCTTCAATTCTGCTATTCGTTCTTCTAAAATCGGCTCAAGCTCCGTTATTCTTCTTCGTCTCTTCGATTTTGTAAGTGTTTCTTTCAATTTAACTTTCAATTTTTGTTATTTTTGGATTTTCCTTTTTTTCTAGTTTAATTTAGTCTGTATACTCGTTTTATTTTGCTTTTAATCTACATTTTGGTATGCAAGTAGATTGTTAGGGTTTGTGTTCATGTTAGGGTTTATTGCGATTTTTAGGTTTTACTTTAATGTCGCCGCATTTTTATGCATGTTTTGCTCTTCATTTTTGCTATTTTCATCGATTGTATGATTCTTCTTCATTTTCCGTTTATGTTAGGGTTTTCGTCGATTTTTATAGATTTTCCTCTATTCGTTGTGTTTTTCTGAGATTTGTGCTTACGTTTTGCGATTCTTCTTCTACAGCTGCGCGATTGTTCTCTTTTTTGTGTTATTATTGTTAGGACTTCATTTTCGTACTTTTTCTTTGAATTTCAGGTTGTCAGATCATTTTATTTCATAATTTTTTTGTGTTTTTCGTTTGGAAATGCTTCAAAATGCCTTTTTCCATTTATTCTTTGCTATGTTTTTTATTTTTTGTTGTTTTAGTTTAGAATTTTGGTTATTTAGTTATGATATCAGTAGTTTTAGTTGTTTTTTTAATAACCTCAACAAAGAATATCTTAACAACATTCATGTTTCAGTTATGTATTTTAACATGTTAGTTACATATTTTAACCAATTAGTTAACTATGCAACTCAAATAGTTATGTGTTTTCACAAATTAGTTACAAATTTACAAATTTGTGATCTATACAGACGAAATAGTTACATATTTTACCATATTAGTTACACATTTACATACATTAGTTAACTATACACACTAAATAGTTATAAACTTTCTAGTATTTCAGTGATTTGTTTTTTGAATTTTGATTTGTTATTCTAGTTATTTACAGTTATTTTGTTCTGTAATCCCTCTCATTGTTTAACTTGACATATTTCTTAACAATGAAATTTCTTTTAACTTACCTCGTGTATTTTTTTTCTTCAGTTATCATAATGGCGAGAACAAAAAATGCAGCAAAGACATCGGAGGATGATCCTCATGTTCAGAATTCACGTGCAACAGCGGCTGCCAAGAGACCTCAGGAGCCTGATCCTGAGATTCCTAAACCATCAACAAAACGTGGTGGGAAAGAGATGCCTCAACCTGTTGCTCCGTCCAAAAAATTATCGAAGAAAACACCAACAGTGAAGTTGGAGTATTTGGAGGATGATGGTAAAACAGTCGAGGTGGATAGGTATAATTCTTATTCTCTTTGTGTTTTTTTTGTTTTTAATGTGTGATAAAATTAGTGAAACTAATTAGTTCAAAAGTTTAATACATTAGTTTAGCATTGAGTTCAATTAGTTATACTTTTAGTTCAATTAGTCATGCACTGAAACTACTTTTACACTAGTTAAATCTTATTTAAGATGTAAACCCAATTAGGCAAAATTTGACATCAATTAGTTACACTTTTAAAGTATTTAGTTAACCATTCAGTATATTTAGTTAAACCAATAAAACATTCATTTGAATATTTTTTAGTTGTCAACCCAATTAGTTAAGATTTGACATCAATTAGTTACACTTTTAAAGTATTTAGTTAAACATTCAGTGTATTTAGTTATAGTCTGAAACTAATTAGTGAAGTTTTCATATTAACTAGTCATATATCATCTGTTTCATTTATTCTTTGTTTTAACTTCTTTTGTTCTTTTGTAGGGATTTCAAATCTAGCTGCCGTCCAGAAGCACTCATTAATTTGCTATCTATTATCAAGGACAACCAGAATCAAGTCCAGGCTATAACCGATATGGGTTTTTCGGGCTTGTTTTCTATTCATCTTCCAGAAATTAACAAGAAACTTGCTTCCTGGATTCTTGAGAATTTCAACAGTGTTGGGCAAATGCTGAGGTTTGGGGAAGGACGAGAATATTTTGTGCAATTATTTGATCATGATGTGTACGATGTTTATGGGCTGCCCTTGGTTAAGGACAAAGATGTTGAGGAAACACCCAGGAAAAGGGTTGAGGGTGATGCAACATATACAATGCTTTAGAGGTGGTTCAGAAGATATAACAAAAAAGATAACCAGCAAGCTCCTATGATGTCTGAGTTAGAGAGTTATTTGGCAGTGACTGCAGAGTACGGAGATGAATTCAAGCGTGCTTTTGTCATTTACGCTTTAGGTAATTACTTGACATCCTACCTATTTCATTTTACTATCTATTTTATTTTTGTAAAGAACTAATTATGTTACCTGTTTAACTAATTACTTGAAATACTTCACTAATTCCTTCTACACTGTAACTAGTTTCCTGTAATACTTAATTAACTACTTCTTTTCACATTGACACTAATTATAATGGAAGTTTAACTAATTGATTGTACAAGTAATTACTTTCCTAATGTCACTAATTGAAGTGAATGCTTAACTTGTTTATTTATGTGTTTCACTAATTTGTTTTTGTGATGAAATAATTGTTTACACAGGTGTATATTTGGCTCCCACGTCTAACCGGATGTTAGATATTAAGCTTCTTAAGGCAGTGGAGGGTGTTTCACGAATTGGGAAACAAAATTGGTGCATATATGTTCTCAACCACTTGGGTGTGGCTGTTAATAGGTGGAGTGATAAGGATACTAAAGAAACAGTTGGTGGATGTTTACAATTTTCTGGATATTATATATCTTCAAAGATCTATTTTCCGTGGTGTACGTCCACCCATGGAGATTCCTCTTGTGCAACATTGGTTTCCTTCCCAAGTATCTGGTCGTTTAGTTGCGGAGGGGAAAATGGGTTTTGGGGTAGCTACTGTTGATATAACGAGCTACCCATTGTCGAAATCTTTTGCTGATTTGTTGGGGGGAATCAACCCGGTTAGAGCTGAGGTTCCTGAAGAAATGTCTGCACCAACTCATTCTGCACCACGGAACAGGATGATTGAATTTGGTATTCCGGAAGGTGTTAACACAAATGATGACATTGAAAAGAGATGTGCTGATGTAAGTCACTTAACAATTTCATTCAATTAGTTATTCTTCACATATATTAGTCAACAATTTCATTCAGTTAGTTAATCTGTCACACATATTAGTTAATAATTTCATTCAATTAGTTAATCTGTCACACATATTAGTTAACAATTTCATTCAATTAATTAATCTGTCACACATATTAGTTAACAATTTCATTCAATTAGTTAATCTGTCACACATATTAGTTAACAATTTCATTCAATTAGTTAATCTGTCACACATATTAGTTAACAATTCCATTCAATTAGTTAATCCGATTTTGTGTTTTCATTGTTTGTGAAGGAGTTGCAATTAGCAATGAAAATGTACTGCAGAGATTTATACGTTGTTTCAAAATTTCATCAGCAACGTATAAATATGTTAAAAAGTGAAAAGCAACTATTGTCTGATAGTCCTGGATATGGAGATCCAGTGTTTTTGGAGATTATAGACTCGATTGTTGCATATGATGTAGATCTGAAGAAAGATAACGGTATTTGTGAAGTTAATAATAACGTTGATGTTAAGAATGGTGGTGGTAATACTCCTTCAACCACTGATAAAGCTGATGGTCGCCAACCAGGAAATGACAGTTTTTGTTGCAGCATAACACTTGGTTCTCTGATGAAAATGTTTTCTGTGTATCATAATTCAAGTTGAGGTACACTGGGACTGTTTCCGTCTGATGAGGCTTGAAAAAGAGGTTCTGGACTTCTGCTTTCTTGATGATGCTTGTCTTGATCAAACGTAAGTTTTTATGTTTATGTTTCTGTATTTTATTATTCATTTCATTGTTTTAGTTAAGAATTAATATCAATTAGTAATGAATTTGATTTTAGTAATCAATCAGTAATTTTTAGTCATTAGTTAAGAAATTTCACCAATTAGTTAGACAATGTTACCAATTAGTTGTCAAATCATATGATTTAGTTAAGGCTTAAATTCAATTAGTTAATCATGTGGTACTATTAGTTCAGCTATTTAACCAATTAGTTCACCACTGCAATCAATTAGTTAAGTCATTTAACTAATTAGTTTAGGACTAGAACCAATTAGTTAACATTCATATATCAATTGTTTAAACATTAACATAAATTAATTATTGTATAACAGGGCTGATGTTTTTACTTATGGAGTGGTCCATAAAATTAGACGAGATGAGATGCAAAGTTTGCTTCCCGATAAATTAATCTTGTAAATCGAAAGGAATTTGATATGCATTATGAAGGGTGTAAGTTCTATTTTGGAACTGAGTACACGGTATGTTGATTTCTTTGTTATTATTCTTTACATCAAAATCTATTTGTAATGTTTTTTTTTCTATTTAGTAATTCAATTTATTTTCTAATATTTTAGATCAAGCTACACGATCTTGCTTCAAATCTGAAGTCGATGGATTCTGAACAACAAATATCTGCAAATCTTTTGACTAGTTGGAAACATTGGGCAGAGGATATTAATGACCACCGATGGGATCTTAAAACTGTCTCATTGGTAACTTTCTATTTTATTAGTTATGAATTTATATGTTATAGTTAACATATTTTATTAATTAGTTAACATTTAATGTCATTTAGTTATGATTTTTCTGATTTTGTTTTTTTTTCATTCTTTGGCAGTTTTTCTTGCCAATTCATTACGAGGAGCACATGTCTCTTTTAGTTGTGAACTTCAAGACTAGTAAACTTGTATATGTCGACAACATCATTGCTACGGATGAGTTGTTGTCCACATATAGGACAATGATGTCCTTCATTGTTGAAGCATTCTCCAATTTCTTGTTTGGTATTGAGCATCCATCAGCTATAGACATCTTACATTTTGAACTAACATATCTAGATTTTCCTGGAAGAAGCGAAATTTCTGATAATGTGGATTGTGGGGGTTTTTTTGATGATGGCAATGCAACTTTTTCACGGAGAGGAGCTTAATTTTGATCTTACCAAGGTATGATTCTTTTAGTTAAATATTTTCAATGTTTTAATATGTTTCTAGAAGAATTAGTTAAGTGTTTACCTTAATTAGTTAAAAAGTATTTCAGTTATTTTTAGTATACAATCAATTAGTTAACTATCAAATGCAATTAGTGATAAGTGGTAGTTTTGTCAACTATTAAGTGTCTTTTTCCTCCCATTTTTATCTTTTTTCAATCCTCATTGTGCATTTCCTAGCTTATTTTGCTTAGTTTTAGATAATTGTTATAGTTGTAGGTCTTTTGTAAATTTTAGTTAATTTTGTCACTTTTCTAGGATTTGGTACTACTCCCTTGTGTTTAATGTTGTAGTTCTGGATCTTGCACGTCTACATGCCACGCAAAAAGAATGGAAGGGCGCAAAGGAGCGAAATAAAATCATTTGGAAGAGTTTTGCAAGACTTGTGCACAACAGCCACACTAAAACGACAATAACTATTTTTCTACTTAATATTTTCATGTGATTCTAGTTGGATATGAAAGCTTATTCCAAGAGCTTTCCAACAAGTGGTCACACGCCTTATTTGGACGAGTAACGAAGAAGTTATGGCCACTTGAAGCAGAGTATGTACGATTCTCCGCGAGAAAGTTCATCCCGGCCGCGACCAGGACCCATCCCGGCCGCGACAAGGCATCCCGCCCGCGACGAAGTTCACCCAGGCCGGGATTTTTCTACTGGAACTTTTTGCAATTTTAGCCCAGCTCTCTCATCCCGCCCGCGACACCTCGTCCCGGTCGGGACGACCTGTTCTGCGAACACTTTCTTTTGACGGATATTACTATGTTGCTTTGTATAAATAGTCATTGTACGACATTTTCAAGGGGGGAAGCCATGTATTAGAAGATTTTAGCTTAGGTTAGGATTTTTAGAGAGAGAAACTCTCGTTTTCTAGAGAGAGAAAGTGAGAGAAACTTGTTGAATGATTGGATTTTGAAGTATCTAAGATTGAAACTTGAAGATTTGGAGATTCCTTGCAATATCAATGAGAATTTCTTACTATATCTCTTGTTTTATTGTTTATTTTACTTATTTTTGTATTGTTTCAATTTTAATTACTTGTTTGTCTTCGATTAGTGTTGTTTTCTTGCTATTTAGAATGATTTGTGAGTAGTTGTTTTACTTGGGAATTGGTGGAAAGCATTGATGAGATTATGAACCTATAAATTAGACATGAGATTTTCACTTGAGATGACTTTGGTTGATTGATTTGGTATTTCATGAATGCTTGTGTGATTAGCCATCATAAAGACATTATTTAGGTACCCTTAGTGAAGGATTGAAAGATGAAGTTAAGGGGTTGCCTCAAATCGATCATTAGATTTGGAGGACCATGAAAATAGGGACTACATAGTCTAGGGGACTTTATTTGATTGTTATGTTCATCATGGCTATGGATATGCTTAGTTGAATGCCTTAGCCATGAAAATAGGTCTTTGGTTGGAGATTAAGCCAATCTAATTAGCTTGAAAGAGTAGTTAGAGTACCCTTGGATGAACGATTCCTCTCAATTGATCCTCTTTGTTTCTTTCTCATTTTGATTGCTTGGTTTGTGATTTATTTGATTGGTGGATACCCTTTCCCAAGGCCTTCTTTTTTTAATTGTTGTTCAATTTAACCAAAAAATCATCACCCCAAAAAGATTTGGCCTAGCTTATCATAGTCAATATTTTAACAGTGCTACCCTTAGTCCCTATGGATCGACTCTTGCTTGCCCTTTCTACCCAATAGAGAGACCAAGTTAGGTTTTTATTTTTTTGATAGGCTTGACGACGGCCCTATCAATTAGTTAAGTATATAAAGCAATTAGTTAACTATCAAATACAATTAGTTAAGTAGATAAAGCAATTAGTTAACTATGAAATGCAATTAGTTAACTATCAAATGCAATTAGTTATTTTTACTCTGAAGATTTTACTAATTTGCAAATTTACTTGTTTCTTTTTTCAGCGTTCTACCAGAATTCAGTGCAGAGCTAAGGTTTGTACTTCCTTAGTTCTGTCTGATGTGAATCAAATTCAGAAAGATGTACTCAAGGAAATTGAGGAATTAAATTCTGTGAAAGCTGGCATTTCCCCCGCTATTCTTCAACGTAGACTTCAGAAGAACGAAGAAGAGAGGAAAAAGAGACAAGAAGATGAAGAAAGGCGTAAGCAAGAGGAAGATGTTGCTGCCAATTTGCAAGAACAACTCAAATTGAAGAAGGTTGTTGTTGTGCAGAAGAGATTACAAATACTTGCATTGAAGAAGGCAGCATTGCAGGAGGCAGGGGCGAAGAACACAAGGTCAGATGGTTCCGAATTAATTAAAACATATACAAAGACAAGGCGTAGAGCCAAGATTGCACCAACTATACAAGCAACAACAACTGCTCATGTGTCGGAAACTGAATTGAATCAACCTATAAACAAAAGGGTTAAAACTGTTCATGAGAAGACAATTGAAGAGTGAAACAATTTAGTAGATTCTCCTTAGTTGTGATTTAGATATACATTTTAGTTGATATTTTTGTTAATATTTTGGGTCTGTTATTTCAAAAATACTCTTAGTTTTTACAGGTTCTAGTTAATCAAATGTGTACTTGTTTTTATTTAAATGGTTTTTAAATCGTTTAAATAATTAATTAACTAATCTAACAACTTAGTTACATCATTTATGCAAGATAAGACATTAGTTAAAAAATGGAATCACTTAGCTAAATATTTAAATCATTTAGTTAATGGAGTTATTTAGTTAAGCAACAAAACCCAATTAGTCAAACGATTCCTCCAATTAGTTAAGCTATACAAGAAATTAGTTAAAAATTGGTAACACTTAGTTAAATATTTAAAGCATCTAGTTAAAGCAATGAGTTTTTTTGGTTTAGCAACAAAACACAATTAGTCAAACAACTCTTTCAATTAGTTAAGCAATACAAGACATTAGTTAAAAAATGAAAACATTTAGTTAAATATTTAAAGCATTTACTTATAGCAGTGGAAGTTATGAATTTTGCAATGAAAGTAATTAGTTAAGAAATTCATACCTTTAGTTACAAAATTGAACTAATTAGTTAAGTAATTAAATCAAATAGTTACACATATGCAAAATAACTAAATTAATTATGGTAAAAATTGAAGTAGCATTTAAAATCAAGTAATCTTGTTCATACTCAACTTAATAACACAAATGACTTTCTTGAACTAATTCTTGCTTATACCCAACTTAATTACACAAATATTTAAAATAATTGTGATTTTGTTGCAAAAGTTCCGAATTCTTTAGCTTTCGCTGATGATTCTATGATCTCAAAGTGTGTTTTTTTTCTTTTACTTCTTCCTTTTGTCTTTACTTGTGGGGGATTCTGAACTGTTATTTGGGGAAAATGTCGAGGATTATCTACAACTGCATTTGATGGTGATGATAATGAAGATTGTGCCACATCCTCTGCTTCTTTTTGTGCTCCCTCTTTCTCTGCTGTCTTTTATGCTTCTAGCACTTTATTAATGCTGTCACTAGCACTAGCAAAAACAGCTCTCAAAACCTAATAGTTAAAAATGAAAATAAAATAGTTAAGCTTTGATAGTAATTAGTTACAAATTTGTATGTAATAATTAAGCTTTAGTTAGTTAAAAACCTTTTTTTGCCTCATCACTCCCTTGACATTTAAGGACCAGATTATAAAAATTTCTTGATTATAAAACTTTCTTGCCATCTCGCAACGCCATGGAGTGATTTTTATTTTTTCAATACCATTATCTTCCCTTTGTTCCACTCTCTTCCATACTTCACTTTTTGCAAATTTTGTCCATCTTTTGCAAATATATCGCTCTGGAATATTGATTATAGAATGGACATGTAGAACTCGAATTGCATGAAAACATAGCCATCCTGCATGTTGTAAAAGGAACAATATTCCATCACATTGTAGGTAAATATAACTCTAAAATAAATTAGTTAAGAACTGAATACAATTAGTTAAGTTATAAATGAAATTAGTTAAGAACTGAATACAATTAGTTAAGTTAAAAATGAAATTAGTTAATAACTGAATACAATTAGTTAAGTTATAAATGAAATTAGTTAAGAACTGAATACAATTAGTTATGTTTTTAAACAATTAGTTAAGAGGATAAACTAACCCGATTCTTCAAAGTTTCTACAATTGCAAGCAATTGAATTGCTTGATGGATCAAATGCTACATGTTTTGCAGTATGATCTGGCCATGATTTGTGTTGTACTTTATAACCAATGAAATTGTCCTCCATGTGTTGAATTGTTGATATGCAACCCATTGCATACTTGAATTCTTTTTCGAAATCTCGAAACAAGGTGAGGGTATAAACACTTGCCGCGTGCTTAATCATTCCAACCATTGGAAAATCTGATTTAGGCATCGAATTTCCACAATCAAACTCATTCTAATCTTCTTGATACCTCCACCGGTCTACTGTTGCCCCAAAGATATGGAAGAATTCTGTTAGGATAGTGGATTTGTTCCCTTTAAATCCAATGGCATTGTTTGTGCTCTCACTCCTTTGTAAAAGAAAAATATTCAATTAGTTAAGAAAATATAATAACTAGTTAAGTTTTAAAACCAAATAGTTATTGTTCTAATGCAATTAGTTAACATAGCATAGTAAATGAAATAGTTAAACATATAATCATTTTAGTTAAGTACTGAAATGAATTAGTTAACTTTGTAAAGCATTTAGTTCGGTTGGTATCTAACCTTTGTGAAGACAATATTCCAGCAGAAAAAAAAATCCTTGTTCAAAGCTGTACACCACTTTTCTTTTATTGTGTACAAATTTGTAAACCATTCATGATTTTGAAGTCCATACTTTTGAATCATTTCAAACCAAGTGCTTTCAAACTATTCTTCATTGAAGCAACCATATAAACACTTTTTGAAAGTGTCTTTGAACGTTGTGTCAACCTTTAAATCTCCAAACCTTGACACAACATTTTTTGTAGGTGCCATAAGCATAATCTATGTCTGGTGTTAAGAAACATATGCCAATATATTCACAAAATAGTATTAGTTAAGTATTATTATAAATTAGTTAAAGATTTTAACTATTTAGTTAACTATTGAAGAAATTAGTGAACATAGGTTATCAATTAGTGAAGCTTATTTAATTATTAGTTAAATTAAAGAAGCAATTAGTTAAGAGGCTAAATAAATTAGTTAACTCTAGGAATCAATTAGTTATGTATTCTTACCTGTTCAATAGCATTTGCCATTGCCTGGTCTTGATCAGTGAATATAGTTACAGGAGCTTTTTCTTCCATAGACTCTAGAAATGCTTCCAATAGCCACACAAAAGTTTATGTTTTTTCATCCGCAATAAAGGCACATGCAAACATCACATTGCTCCAGTGGTTGTTGACGCCTAAAAACGGCGCACAAACCAAATTGTACTTGTTTGTTCTCAAAGTTATGTCAAACACACACACATCACCATATATATATATATCATAATCTTCTTTCATCATTCCATCTCTCCAATACATGCTTATAACTTGATTTGCCTCGTTCAACTTTACACGATAAAAAAAATCTGGTTCTTCTTCTCCTTTGCGAATTAACATATTTACCACAGCTTATGAATCTCTTCCTTCTATTGTTTTCATCTTCAATCTACTTGAAAAGTTCATGTGGTCAACTAATGTGTGACCAAGTACTTTCGGATCACCAGCTTCATTACACATGTATCTGTATGAATCTGCTGGTTGTATTCCTGATAAAGTGAGCCCTTCAATTACTTGTGCCTTATCTTCAACAATTTTTCTTTCTGACCTGTTAAGAAAATAGTTAAGCAAACAATTAAATTAGGTTAAGCAGTGGAAAAAATTAGTCAAGCAATAAATTGAATTAGTTAATCATGTAGTTTAATTGTTTGTACAATTTAATCAAATAATTATAAAAAATATTAAATAGTTCCTGTTTAGACCAGATTAGTTAGGCAAATAAACCAATTAGTTAAAGCAATGCCTGTAAGTATTTGTACCTATTGAAGTGTTGCAGTGACATTCTTGCTAAATCATGATTATGTTCAATAACATGATGCAAAATTTCAAACATTCCATTGCTGTTTAACTTCACTCTTATCTGAGCATTGCATCCTGTTCTAGTAATTTCTTGCTTTCTTGTTTGTTTTTATTCTTTTTTTGGTTTGCTTTCAGACAGTAAAGGTAATTAGTAGTTGTGTGTTTTTTTTCTTGTCTTTTTCCTTGCTTTGAACAACAAAAGTATTGTTCCTTGATCTCTCCAGTTTTTGGAACTCTCCTTGATGTAGTTTTTCTCACTGAAAATCCAATAAGAATTGAATGTCTTTGATATAGGGAAAATATTTCATCAAGTGTCTGTGCATCATGTTGTAGACGCCTACTTTTGTCCCCATTCCCGAAAGGGAAGGTTCGATGATGAGAACATAAATCTCCACTTGGCAACGCATCTCCTATAAAATAACGAATCTCAATCACCCTTTCATTTCAGCCAAAGCTGCTATTCATAGAAACCTGCTAAGAATAGTAACTGCCGTAAAAGGTAGTTGTTAAAAGTGGCGAAATCATAAAAGATAGAAACCTGTCAGAATTAGGTGTTGCACTCCAACATAAATCCTAAAAGAGATAGAATTTACAAAGGAATTCTATTCCTGGTATAATTCGAAAATAAGAGTTACGTATTAATTAAATTCCTAACGAACCTAGAGTTCGTAACGGGCCCAGACGCATTCCGTCATAAGTTAATACGCACTAAAAGACTCGGATAAATTTCCCAAAAAGCTCCGTGTTCTAAGAGTCCAAATCTAACAAGAACTCGGCCCAGATCCCATTTTCAACGCCTGGATCTGGGCGCCGAAATCTTCGGCGCCCAGCCCTGGGCGCTGAAAGTGCCTGGGGCCGTTTTATCTCCGGATTTTTTTTGGATTCGTATCTTAAAATCTATCTTTCCACACACTCTTTTCCTATAAATACAGCCTAAAACCGACGTGAAAATAACACACAATTCTGTAATCTGAGTATTGACTCTAGCCTTAAGCCTAAGCCTCACGCTGCGAAATTGATCCGGCGTTCTGTCGCAATCGACCCAAAAGTCGAACAGAACGTATCCTGCCCCTTGTAGCTTGATGAATTAAACCTAAATACTGGAACATTGCTTGGAAACCCGAGATTCGCTAAATAAAAGGAGAAATAGAAAAGCCAAGTGGTTAGTTTTCTGAGAACCACAACGCACCTCTCAAGGGTGCGTTGTAATGTGTCCCTCATGTGATTTAATCGCTTTCATCACCCTTTTATAAACTTGTAAAACTATTAATTTGATTGATCTATCACGCCTAATAAGATAATACCCTGGACAATTGAATTATCATGCTAGGTACCTTAAATCAATCTAAATAAGATAATCACGATCGATTTAGTATTATGTGTTGCATATTGCTAAAATCAATTCAGAATAGTTTAATAGTTTAACGCATGTCCCTTCAATTATTTATGCTGAGCTAGTAAGGATAACCTGCCTCTGGAGTATTATCGATGAGCACTCCTCTCGGTAGTTACAGTCCCCCGAACTCTCATTTTCTGCCCTACGGGTGTACGTTGAGCGATCCCCACACCAGGGATCACAAGGGAACCTACGGCCATCGTGGTCGAACATAATGGCATTCCCTTTATGTCACGATAACCGGGTTTTGTCAGTTTTTCTCATTGTCGTTAAAAACTGAATGGCGACTCCTATATTACTAGTCGATTGGGTGTAAACTCACAGGAAATCCAATTACACTTGATCTGACAACGTCACGCCCACGAGGGACGAGGTCACGCATTAGCCTCGTGCTTTTTCGACCCCCTCACACATGTCCGGTCAATGATCCTCTTATTTCATCATCTGTTAAGTTGTCAAATTTAGTTTTCAAACCTGTAAAACGAAAAACAAATTAGTTTTGAATCTTCAGAAATTAGTTAGAATGTTAAAGAAAACAATAATGCAATTAGATTTAATTAGTTAACACATGAGAGAAATTAGTTAAAAATTTCAGCTATTTAGTTCTGGAAAAAATATAATTAGTTAACACATGAAAGTAAATTGTGCATAATTATTTAAATAATATCATTAGTGAAAAAGTAAACTGCAATTGATAAATTAGTTACAAAATTCAAATGTTTAGTTAAATTTTCATTTGAATTAGTTAACATATGAAACGAGATAGTTAAAATTAGTTTAAATTCCACAACAAGTGAATGTACACATTATCTATGGACCAATTAGTTAAAAGTTTCACGTACTTAGTTAAACATTTAATGTAATTAGTTAACACAAGAGAGTCTTTAGTTACATTTTTTTTTAAATTCTGTTATACAATCAATTTAGGAGCAATTAGTTACAAAATTCATATTATTAGTTAAAATTCATACTATTAGTTAAATTTTCCATTGATTAGTTTATTACTTGAGGTGTTTGCTGATGTATTTCCAGTTGTTGTGTCTGACATCGTTTCTGATGTTCTAGACGCTGTGTCTGATGTTGATTATGTAGTTGCAGTATTTTGTGTTTAATTTTCAAGTAATGTAATCTCTGGTTCCGGAGTTTCAAATCTAGCAGCAGCAGGAGATTGAAATCTACCAGGAGCAGCTAATCTAGGAGCATCAACGAATGTATCAGGAGGAAAATATCGATTATCAGTAGCAAATCTGGGCGGAGGAGGTGAAGGAAGAAATCGTGGAGATCGAAATCTTTGAACTGTAGAAAATCGAGGTGGAAGAATAAATCGCGGAGATCGAAGTCCTTGAACTGTACAAAATCGAGGTGGAGGAAGAAACTCAGGATGACAACGGTATTCATTGAAATTGTCGCCGCCATAGAAGGCCGACGAGCTGTCTATATTGGTGGTCGCGCGGTATGGCGGAGAAGTCAAAGTTATCTTGCGAAAACGACGGTGATGAATTCATGGAGACCGCGACGAGAAAATTAGGGTTTTTGGCGGAGGAGGTGATTCGCGTTGCAGAAATTAGGGTTTGGTTGCAGAGAGAACTGGGAGAGGAGAGAGGAAGAAGAAGCATGTTTGTAGAAAAAGTGAGAGGAGAGAGAAAATTTTCCTACTTATACCGCGCGTGGTGGTCTCACCCGGTCTTTTCTACACGCGCCGTGAGGCGGTCTCATGGGAAAGTTTATCATAACTTGATTAAACACTTACCCAAATAAATCAACTTTGGGCCAACATTCAATAGTGGGATAATAACTTTACAAAGAAACAAAGTTCTAAATGGAACTTGCTTCCCAAAATATTGGAACTCCAACAGAGGAACAACAAGGAATCGCACGAAGGAAGGGAGGAAGGAAATAGGGCGGCTGACCGGTCCTGTGCAAGGAAGGTGACCAGTACTTGGGCAGAGTTGGGCGGTCCGAAGCACGGCGTCAGTAACGCCGGTGGTGTTTGCTGCGGGGCGCGGTGTAAATGGAATGCAGGGGAGGGAAAGACCGTAGGAGTGAGAGGAGGAGGGAGGCGAGTAATGGTTGTGGTGATGGCGCTTGGAGGCTGAGGGTAGTTTGGGTGATAAATGGTGGTGGTTTTCGGCGGAATGGGGCGGCAGTGGTGGTTAATGGTGGTGATTATGGTAATTTCCAGAAATTGAATTTATTTAAGAGGGCTTTTAATGGTGGTTTAGAAATTGAAAGTTAATTTGAATTGTATTTTTTCTGGGATGATTGAGCAGCCATTTATAGAGACCATGGTGCTCCATGGATGCAACAGCTCAGCTTAATTTTTTTGACAAGTGGAAGTGATGGAGAATGAAAATTGCTGATTAAAAGAGGCTACTCTAGTTTTGGCCTTCAATTTCATAGGTAGGTTGATGAATTAAGGAGTTGAATAAAAAATGGTGGAGGCATGGTTGACTCTTGATATGTTCATATTTTATAGTGTTTTTACCCCCGTCCCTTAGTACTTTTTGATCTCAAATGAGCTCTTCGGAGCGATTTTTAGTACTAATGTGCTCCTTGTAGTGTGTTTGTAGTTTCAGGTTCATCATTGTAGGAATTATCATGTTTTTGTGCATTTTCTACTCATTTTAATTAATAGAAGAGATTATGTACTTTCGAGAGCACACACATTGAGTTGGAAGAGTTTTCGAGCAAAGCGGATAGTGAAAGAACTAGAAAACCGACACTCGTCTACTATTTTGATCATAACTTATGTTCTACAAATCCAAATGAAGTGATTCTAATTGGGTTGGATTCTAGACTTCAATATCTTTCCAACGAGTGGTCACTCTTCTAATTCCGACGAATAACTAAGGAGATATGGCGTTTTAAAGATAGAAGATTGTGCAGTTTGTACGCGCGCCCGGCGGGTGAATGGTTGCCCGACGGGCGAACTTCTGCCCGACGGGCGGGAGCTGCCCGACCGGGCGCGTGCCGATGATTTCCAGAATTTCTCACTCCGCCCGGCGGGCAGACCTTCGCCCGACGGGCGGGTTACGAGCTGGTCGCCCGACGGGCGAAAGGCTGCCCGATCGGGCGACGACAACCCAGGGCCCTTTTTCCGCGGTTTTCTTCCGGTTTTTCCTTATGTTTATGGGCAAACTATAAATACTAGGCTTAGTTATTTTAGTTGGACATCTTATTTTCTAGTATTAGCCCCTTAGTTTATTTCTCTTAGCTTTGTTTTCTCTCTAAATTTATGCAAACACTTAGTTTTCAATTTCAATAAAAATTCAAGCTTTCTATTTCTCTTGTTCTTCAATTAAGGTATTGTTCTTTATTTCAATTCTTTGTTTAGCTTTAATTATGTTTTCAATCATGCTAATTGCTTTGTTTATTGTTAATATGCTTGAGTAGTCTATTTTCTAGGGTTTGGGGATCCATGAATAATATGAAGGGATATTGAATAATTGTGATTGTTGGCATTGTAATTAATTCCTATTGATTGGTTTATTTCACTATACAATTAGATTTGCGCAGGTTTAATTGTGGTAGTTATGCAATATCAAATTAAGATTCGAGAGATGCAATTTGATGTTTAGGCTTGTGTCAATAGGTGGAATTAGAGTTAATACGTAGCGAGAGCCCGTTAATTCTAAGTCTATGATTAGTATCGATTCGAGAGAGCATGCTAGTCTAATTAATTACTTTGTTGAATATCGTGATTGTTCATTGTCCTGGATTGTTATCTGTTGGTGAACCTATGCCCTAGATTCCTTAATATATTGATTCCTAGTTGTTTAAATATCGCCGTAGTTTTAGCAAACCATCAAACCAACTCTTGTTCACAATAGTCTAGATTAATTAATTGATAGTTGAAAGAACGTCTGTTTCCCTGTGGATTCGATCCTGACTTCCCTTGCTACCTAGCTAGTGGACCTTAGGTTATTTTTGATTAGGTGATACGACTTTAGCCTGTCAAATTTTGGCGCCGTTGCCGGGGAAACGGTTTAATTTTCTGCTATTAATTTTATGATCTAGATTATTTTCTTGAGTCTCATAGAACTTCCAGTTCTTTGAGACCATGTATATATTTTATTTTCTTTAGTTTATTTTTTATTTTTTATTATTTTTTTTAACTTTTATTTTTTATTATTTTAATTTTTTTTCCTCGAAAAAATGGATTATTATTCTTTCCCTCAATTCGTAAATGAGCCTTTTTGGGTGTATTTGTAACACCCCGACAATTCTCTCTTTTCTAAAATAACACGTAGAGAATTATCAAGGCATTATCGCCCGTGTGAAAACGTAACGGCTTATTCAGAATTTTGCAGCGGAAAACATAAAACTAACTTTAGGTTTATAAATAATCGATTACAGGTTTAGTCCCAAAAATCAACCAACGAAAATAAGGAAATATAAATAGTACGACAAGTTTAAAGTCCAATTAAACAAACTCAAGTCAACTTAGCAAATAAAAACTTAATACAAGCTCTCTATTCCCGATCCCAATGATGCAACATCTTCAAACCTGCAGATGGACAATGCTTATTGATCCTTAGAGACTGCTCACCAAAGATTGGGTCATCAAAGGATCAATAAGGCATAGCCATGATCAACATGCACAAGCAAAAGCACGTAATCAGCAAAGCTGAGTACTACATACTAAATCAATAATAATCATAACATGATTCTATTCAACGAACAACCCTAACATGATACTAATGAACACAAATAAAGGCAGACAAAACATGATAGTTTGACGACCATACTTGACCAGACTAGACTAGGCTAGACTTTTAGCAATAATATTATTTTAGTTGAAATAGACAATGGACCGAGTTGTCCATCCAGAAGTCTTCACTAAGGAAGACGAGGTACGGGCGCGACTCCGTAACCTCAGTGACCTGCGATATCGAGGAACGTTTAAATAAAAATAGAACACGGTGATCAATCCGGTCCCAGAAAAGGCCATGGGCTACCACCATGAACCCCAACTCCTGTTTGTCCGTCACTTTAGACGTGCACAGTCTAAAGCTATTGCTACTCAGTTTCACTTTACATGATTAACAATTGAGATTTCGTTATGACTCAACAATCACATAAGACATACAATTCACATTTGTTCACAACTGTTTTTATCTTGGAATTAAGTAAATGATCATAAAAGCATCAATCAAGACTCAATCCAATTTATCCAACCTTTCCTTTAACCATGAGCAACCCTGTATATGGGCATAAAGTTTCAACTTACTAAACAAGGTCCACCGCCCTCATAAAGTAGTGAAAAGATAGAAAGGGAACAACAACAAATCGATCCAAACCAATCATATAGAATAATCTAGTGTTCCCAACCAACATGTTTGTATCAATCATCCATACTAACATGTTACAGTTCTCATAGTGCAAAATAAGTTCAATAAGTTTGTCCAACAGTATTAAACATGCACATTCCATATAACCAAGTTCGTCCATAATATCAACATCACCAAGTTCAACAACAAATTCAACATGATTTCAACAATTAGCACACATTCCAAGCACGCAGGTATGTACGTACCTTGTGTAAACAAACTGATAGGCCACTTTAACACTTTCAAAAGTTGCCTAAAGAGAATTCTCCACCTAACAACAACCAATATAGACTCATATCAATTCATATTGAATTTTCAGCAACATTAGGGAGCTTCAAACCCTTCTTAAACATAATTAGAACGTTTCCCAATATCAAAACTTGAATATTTAATTTCCTAGCATCATAATTATTATATTAATTATTGAAATTCGTTGAAAACTCTTCAAAGCATCATACTTTAAATTCCAGCAATATAACTAATTTCAAACTACTCCAAACCATAATTAACATGTTTGAAATCATAAAAACAATAACTTTAATAACTTATAATCATCCTACTATGATTTTAAAACTATTAAAACTTAAAAATTCATGCTTTAATAATTAAAATTCTTATTTCAATCCAATTATATAATCTGAAAATTAAATTATTAATTAATCAAAATATATAATCTGAAAATTCATAGCTTAATCATAAAAATCATAAATTTAATTCAAGAAACATAAATTAAATTATTAAAACGTAATTAAAAACAATAATTTAGCTTAGGGGTCAAGAAACAACCAAAAGAGAGGAAGAGGGACTGCTGGCCGGCGGTAGACGACACACGGCAGCAGTCTGGCGGTGGCAAGGCTGGGCGACACGACTGGTGGCTGTGAGTGGTCGCGGTTGCGCTGGTTGTTTGTGGAGGGAGAAATCCGAGCAGCAAGAACAAAGAAGGGAAGAACGAGAGGGAGTAAGAAGAGTGAGGCTCGCCGGCGGCAGGGCGTCTCGGCGGAGGACAGCGGTGCGGCGGCTGTGAATGCTGTGCAAGAAACAGAACCACCTATGAAGGAGGAGAGAAAGAAAAACGAGAGAGAAAGAGATAAACACAAGGGGAGAGAAGGAGTTACCGAAACGATGAAGGAGGAAGGCGTCGGTCGTGTGGTGGTTGGAGGTGGTGTCGCAGCAAGAAACCAGGAGAGGGCTGAGTTTCTCTTTTTTTTGTTTTTCCTTTCTACGTGTAGTGAGGGAGGAGGAAGGGTTTTAGAGTTGGGTTTTGTTTTTACGTGAAAGTGAAGGAGATTAGAGATATGGGTAATTTTGTTTGGGTTTATTTATTGGGCTTTATTCCATTGGGCTAGACTTAGGAGTTTAGTTTTAGGATTCGAATTCAAAATCGGGTAGGATCGTTTTCTAAATTAAATCAATTTTCGTAATTCGATTTCTTTTCAACGAAAAATTCTAAAATTATTTTTAATTTCATAAATCGTTAAAATATTTAAAATGTAATTAACTAAAATAAATATTCGTTAATTATATATTTATTATTAAAACTCGTAAATTCTATTAAATATAAATAAGTATACGTTAAAATATATTAATAAAATTATAAATTTACGGGGGATTACAATCTACCCCTCTTAAAAGAAGTTTCGTCCCGAAACTTGACACAAAAATTCACCCATTCCTCAAAAGTTTTCAAATTATTCCTATTGGAGAAGTACTTGTGCCACTCATGTGCACTCTTTTGCCAACTTAAAGTTACTTGTAATATCCACGAACACATTTTCTTATGTGGAGAATCTATGTACTTTGCATCAGCATGAATAAGTTGCTAAAAATAAGCATAAAAATACCATAAAAATAGGTAAAAAGCACGAATTTCTATCGCATTCTACCCCCCTTAAAGAAAACGAGTTACGCCCTCGTAACTCATCTCAGGGAATAACTTTGGATATTTCTACTTCATCGAATCATTTCCCCAACGCTATATTTCCACTAAAATCGTAGCAAGTGGGATTTCTACACTTCTTTCCACACAATGCCTCAATAGGTGCTATCTTAAAGCTCACATAGTAACTATTGTTGCAAGAAATTCAATCGAATTTAGATGGTCTTCCCAATTACCCTTAAAGTCAATAACACAGGCTCTCAACATATTTTCCGTTAGTAATCTCAGTTTGTCCATCGATCGCAGGTGGAAAGCAGTACTCATTTTCAATGTCGCCCCCAAGATTCACTAGACCTTTTTGCCAAAGCTTCAGACTTTTATGGTGAGGATCTCAAATGTTGCCCCATAAAGATAATGTCTCCAAATCATTCAAAGTGAACACAATAACAACTAACTCTAGATCAAGGGTAGGGTAATTGATTTCATAAGGTTTCAATTGTCGTGACGACAGGTGCGGAGGTCAAACATTCCTTTAAAATCTGGAAAGCTTCTTCACATTTCTCACTCCACTTGAATTTCGATTCCTTTTTCAACAAGTTGGTCATTGGTTTTTCTTTGTTCGAAAATCTTTCACAAACTCCCTATAATAGTCAGCTAGGCCTAGGAAACTTCAGATATCAGACACGTTCCTTTGGAGTTGGTCACTCACTCACAACTTGATTCTTAGTAGGATCTACAGAAACTCCTTCTACTCAGCTTTCTCTTTCTAGTGATCCTCATTACGGCTTTCATGGATGTATAACTCTTGGGCTTAACTCTTAGCACTTTCACCAATTCATACATTACCATCTTTTCAAGACAACAAATGATTTCTAACGATCCTGGACCACTCAAATTTTCTCTTAAATTTATTCCCTTACGTAACATAGCTCTCAATCAATTTAGTCCTTCACTTTTCCGTCGGTGTCACTTATACACATATGACTTCAAGATTTGTATACTTCATTTAATAAAACTAGATTCTTTCTAAGCGTCTCCAAGTAATTCTCAAGTGTTTGTCATGCTTTTTCTCATTCCTTGAACAAATCGGGATATCATCAATAACATAATAACGAACTTAATTCGGAATTCATAGAAAATCTTATTCATCAAATCCATAATTATGGTAGGTGCCTTGGTTAACCCAAAAGACATTATTCTAAACCCATAATGACAATAACGAGTCCTAATGAGGTCTTAGTCCCTTATCAGCTATCCTCAATTGGTGATACTTCAAACACAAATCAGTCTTCGAGAACACACTCGCCCAATTCATTGATCCAATATGTCATCTATTCTAGGCAAATGATACTTGTTCTTGATGGTGTTTAGCTCCCTAAATTCGATGCATAATTCCATACTCTTATCTTTCTCCTTAATAAACAACACATGAGCTCCTCACGGTGACGCACTAGGCCTAACATACTCCTTAACGAAACAACTCTTGCAATTGTGTCCTAATTAGATCATTTATAGGTGTCGTTTCAGGATTTAACTCTATAGTGAACTCAAATGCTCTAGCTGGTAACATACTTGCAATTTCACTCGGAAACACATCAATGAATCCACTCACAATGGCAACATCCTCGATTTTAACTCCAACTTCTTTACTCACCTCTAACACACTACAGAAAAATCGTTCACACTCTCTATTCATCAATTTCCTCACTTGCATTACAGAAATAACTAAGGTTCTTGGACTTCTCAAAACATCCACATGAGGTCAACCTTCCCATAGGGTTCCTTAAACTTACTTTCGGAATTTCACAATCTACCTTAGCCTTGCAAAAACTTGGCCAGTCCATTCCCAGAATTACATCTAGGTTTCTCATTAAACTCTATCAAGTCAGAAAGAAAACGCAATCTTTTATCTTCAAAGGAAAGTTCTTAAATAACTTGGTACACCTTAAGGTTACACCAGTAGGTATACTAACAGGTAAATCAATCACCTCAAAATCTACTAACTTCAGACTCTTAATACGAGATGACGAAACAAAAGAATAAGCTTTCCCCGGATCAAATAACTTTCTAACTAGCGTGAGTTAATAGAAAAGTAACAGAAACTAAGTCAACAGGTCGTTCAGCTTCATTTCGACTTATCACAGACAGTTTACCCGGGGCTTTGTTATGGTTGTTATTCTAATTAGCAGACTTATGGAGGTTTCCTTGGCTGTCTTGCGACCCTATAGGCTTCGAACTCTAATTTCTGGATTGGTTAAATCCCGACTTCACCTGGTTACCACTTCATTACCATTTTGTTCCTTTTTCTGCTTAGTAAAGCACTCATACTTCCTATGCCCCTTTTTCTGACAATAGTTACAGTTCATTCATTCTCCCTTACAATTCCTACCAGGATGGTTGTTATTGCACATCTTACAGTGATACACTCTCTCATATTGGTTCTTATTGTTGTGACCCTGCTTGTTCCTTCCTTGAAAGTTTCCATTCCCATTCCCATTTTCATTCATACTTCTCTTGAAATTCCCTTGGTTTTCCCCAGCATTAAACTCTTTTCTCTTCTCCTCTTTTCTTTTCTCCCCGACAACAACATTTTTCTTGTCCCTTCTAGGCTGCAAACCATAAATATGAGCAGCTTCCCCATACAAAATATCCAGAGATGTAAAGGTTTCCCCACCTAATCCTAAGGTGGTCATGCTATAAATCTTCTATAGTATTCATCGATGGTCATGTTCCCCATACTAAGGTTTATGAATTCCTAAACTTTTTGTTTTCTCATAAAAGGTACGGTAAAACTTCCCCTTAAGGCAGTAACAATTGAATCCTAATTGAATCTTTCAGCAGTGCTAAGCCTAACTCTATTCACTCTCCACCATAAATCAGCTTCATCTTTCAAATACATGACAACTTGACCCACTCTCATATTCTCAGGACAGTTCACAGCCCCAAACAATTTCTCAAACTCTCTAACCTAGTTCTCTAAAAAGTAAGATCGTTTTTCCCCTTAAATTATGGTGACTTAACTTTGGCTAGTCTCTCAAACATGTCCCTAGCAGAATCGGGACGCTCAGTTCTCTCTTGGATCAGCTTTTCCGCCAAGAGGCAAATAGCAACAACTAGGTCATTATTGTTGGCCATTCTATAACACGACCTGAAATTAATATATTCTATCTTAGGTTCTAAACATCACTTACATGTCATTCTATATCAAGCAATATTTGATTTGACCATAGAGATCGCCTCAATAAACAATATTCACATAAAATCATTTACGACGGGGCAACAATCATTGCAAAATAATTCTCCTCGATCATTCGCGAACGACATTCACATAAAGGACATCCGATCGAGGGAAACAAATCAAATTCAATCATCACAAATAATAATAATAATAATAAAAGAAATTATTCCACTTCGCGTGCCCAAACTAAATCATTGACCACTTGGATAATTAAATATTTAACTTTAATTCCTCAAAAGAAACTTGTATTTCCTAAAAGAATATTAATAACAATCTCTAAACCATAATAACGTACTTGTCCCAAAATGAAATAAAAAGCGCTACGTAATAAATTTAAACTACCGTTGGGCGACTTGTCCCACATTATTCCCACATAAATCATAATCAAAATTCGATAACACCATAAGTTTGGTGGGAGCAAACAATTTCTATTATGCACATATAATTGCAACATTTAAACAATAAACACATGCACGTACATAACAATTAATTTCTTATGCTAGCATTGACTAGCTACTAATGCACATATAATTCTATCCTATATGCCCTTCTTATATTACCCATCTCTCATAAACTAAAGCATTGGAATAATTTAAATAACAGAGTAAAAGGACGATAATATAAGAAAATTATAACATAAAATAATAACATAAATATAAATATGAAATAAATAAAGTAAAATAAATTAAGGAAATGCGTAGCGAATAAATTCGAAAATAATTTTTTTTTTATTCGAAAAATATTTATATTTCCTAAATAACGAATTCTAACTTTTGAAACAACTTTTAAAAAAAAAAAAAAAAATTGAACTTCTAAAAAAAATTGTACT
Organism: Spinacia oleracea; assembly: GCF_020520425.1. NCBI lineage: Eukaryota > Viridiplantae > Streptophyta > Magnoliopsida > Caryophyllales > Amaranthaceae > Spinacia > Spinacia oleracea. The sequence goes on from NC_079490.1 coordinate 136,121,806, forward strand.
CATTTTTTTTTTGAATAATAAATAATAAGAAAAAGAATAAAAATTTCGAAAGTCACTTTAATTCGAATAAATAATTTGATTTCGAACTTAAATAAGAAATATTATATACTTTCAAACAAGATAAAAAGAAATCTGCCCCCCAAAAAAAAAGTACCAATTTTTGAACACTATAATACGTAGAAGCTCGATTTTTAAGAAATTTATTTTAAATAACTAGATAGTTAGGCGCCTAAAAATTTATTAAAGTAAAACCTTAGCTTCTAGATACCACTTTGTAACACCCCGACAATTCTCTCTTTTCTAAAATAACACGTAGAGAATTACCAAGGCATTATCGCCCGTGTGAAAACGTAACGGCTTATTCAGAATTTTGCAGCGGAAAACATAAAACTAACTTTAGGTTTATAAATAATCGATTACAGGTTTAGTCCCAAAAATCAACCAACGAAAATAAGGAAATATAAATAGTACGACAAGTTTAAAGTCCAATTAAACAAACTCAAGTCAACTTAGCAAATCAAAACTTAATACAAGCTCTCTATTCCCGATCCCAATGATGCAACATCTTCAAACCTGCAGATGGACAATGCTTATTGATCCTTAGAGACTGCTCACCAAAGATTGGGTCATCACAGGATCAATAAGGCATAGCCATGATCAACATGCACAAGCAAAAGCACGTAATCAGCAAAGCTGAGTACTACATACTAAATCAATAATAATCATAACATGATTCTATTCAACGAACAACCCTAACATGATACTAATGAACACAAATAAAGGCAGACAAAACATGATAGTTTGACGACCATACTTGACCAGACTAGACTAGGCTAGACTTTTAGCAATAATATTATTTTAGTTGAAATAGACAATGGACCGAGTTGTCCATCCAGAAGTCTTCACTAAGGAAGACGAGGTACGGGCGCGACTCCGTAACCTCAGTGACCTGCGATATCGAGGAACGTTTAAATAAAAATAGAACACGGTGATCAATCCGGTCCCAGAAAAGGCCATGGGCTACCACCATGAACCCCAACTCCTGTTTGTCCGTCACTTTAGACGTGCACAGTCTAAAGCTATTGCTACTCAGTTTCACTTTACATGATTTACAATTGAGATTTCGTTATGACTCAACAATCACATAAGACATACAATTCACATTTGTTCACAACTGTTTTTATCTTGGAATTAAGTAAGTGATCATAAAAGCATCAATCAAGACTCAATCCAATTTATCCAACCTTTCCTTTAACCATGAGCAACCCTGTATATGGGCATAAAGTTTCAACTTACTAAACAAGGTCCACCGCCCTCATAAAGTAGTGAAAAGATAGAAAGGGAACAACAACAAATCGATCCAAACCAATCATATAGAATAATCTAGTGTTCCCAACCAACATGTTTGTATCAATCATCCATACTAACATGTTACAGTTCTCATAGTGCAAAATAAGTTCAATAAGTTTGTCCAACAGTATTAAACATGCACATTCCATATAACCAAGTTCGTCCATAATATCAACATCACCAAGTTCAACAACAAATTCAACATGATTTCAACAATTAGCACACATTCCAAGCACGCAGGTATGTACGTACCTTGTGTAAACAAACTGATAGGCCACTTTAACACTTTCAAAAGTTGCCTAAAGAGAATTCTCCACCTAACAACAACCAATATAGACTCATATCAATTCATATTGAATTTTCAGCAACATTAGGGAGCTTCAAACCCTTCTTAAACATAATTAGAACGTTTCCCAATATCAAAACTTGAATATTTAATTTCCTAGCATCATAATTATTATATTAATTATTGAAATTCGTTGAAAACTCTTCAAAGCATCATACTTTAAATTCCAGCAATATAACTAATTTCAAACTACTCCAAACCATAATTAACATGTTTGAAATCATAAAAACAATAACTTTAATAACTTATAATCATCCTACTATGATTTTAAAACTATTAAAACTTAAAAATTCATGCTTTAATAATTAAAATTCTTATTTCAATCCAATTATATAATCTGAAAATTAAATTATTAATTAATCAAAATATATAATCTGAAAATTCATAGCTTAATCATAAAAATCATAAATTTAATTCAAGAAACATAAATTAAATTATTAAAACGTAATTAAAAACAATAATTTAGCTTAGGGTTCAAGAAACAACCAAAAGAGAGGAAGAGGGACTGCTGGCCGGCGGTAGACGACACACGGCAGCAGTCTGGCGGTGGCAAGGCTGGGCGACACGGCTGGTGGCTGTGAGTGGTCGCGGTTGCGCTGGTTGTTTGTGGAGGGAGAAATCCGAGCAGCAAGAACAAAGAAGGGACGAACGAGAGGGAGTAAGAAGAGTGAGGCTCGCCGGCGGCAGGGCGTCTCGGCGGAGGACAGCGGTGCGACGGCTGTGACTGCTGTGCAAGAAACAGAACCACCTATGAAGGAGGAGAGAAAGAAAAACGAGAGAGAAAGAGATAAACACAAGGGGAGAGAAGGAGTTACCGAAACGATGAAGGAGGAAGGCGTCGGTCGTGTGGTGGTTGGAGGTGGTGTCGCAGCAAGAAACCAGGAGAGGGCTGAGTTTCTCTTTTTTTTGTTTTTCCTTTCTACGTGCAGTGAGGGAGGAGGAAGGGTTTTAGAGTTGGGTTTTGTTTTTACGTGAAAGTGAAGGAGAGTAGAGATATGGGTAATTTTGTTTGGGTTTATTTATTGGGCTTTATTCCATTGGGCTAGACATAGGAGTTTAGTTTTAGGATTCGAATTCAAAACCGGGTAGGATTGTTTTCTAAATTCAATCAATTTTCGTAATTCGATTTCTTTTCAACGAAAAATTCTAAAATTATTTTTAATTTCATAAATCGTTAAAATATTTAAAATGTAATTAACTAAAATAAATATTCGTTAATTATATATTTATTATTAAAACTCGCAAATTCTATTAAATATAAATAACTATACGTTAAAATATATTAATAAAATTATAAATTTACGGGGGATTACAGTATTTTGATAGGCTAAATGATTTCATTGGTTACCACAATCTTAATCTTTGGGATTCTTGTGGTTTTGCTTATGGTGGTTTAAATGAGTATACAAGGAATGTGATAGAAAGTAGATTTAATGGTGATTTTCGAGCCTTGTCTTTGGATGATATGTGGGATTCCTATATGTGGTTTGCAAGGGATTCGCTTGAGCGTGAAATGTCCATTCATGTTACATGTGCTAATCCAAATTATGAGCATAATCTACATGTTTCTACCCCCTCTCCCTTGAATGCTTGTTATAATGAGGTGCATTCTAATGTTTATGATAATCATGTCTATTCTAATTACTTATCTAACCCTTGTATGGATATCAATGTTTGTCTCATGATTCCACTGTTGCTTCTCCCGTGTATTATTGTGAACCCTTACCCAATCCTGTTCAACCCGAATCAGAAAGCAGAGATAGCTTCTTAGAGGAATTAAGAACATTAAAATCTGAGATTGAGATTCAGTGTACTAGATCTCAAGAGACTACTAATGAGATTATTAAAGCTAGTAAGGCTACTCTTGAGAGATTTAGAAAAGTTCATAGAAATTATTGAAAATAATGATTCGAGTTGTGTTGGGGATGGGGGTCAACTGAGTGAACCCATAGGCAACCAAAAGTGGGAGAAACTTATAACAGAGGTTGAGGATGAGTTGGAGGATGATGATGTGATTGTTGGATCAATAGATGAAGGATTTGTTGAAACTGAAAAGCCATATGTTATAGAGCAAGTCCATGAGGAAGTTGAAGTTGATAAAACCCTTGTTTTTGAGTCAACCCCTACCCCTCATATTCCAAGTCCAGGAAGGGTTTATCTTAGCCCCGTTTACACCGTCTCACTCCCCTTCTCTTTCCCCATAAAACCTTTGCTTGAGGATCTTCCTCCTCCCCACGAAAATCAAAAGCCCAATGACCCAATAGAGTATGTTCCTCTTTGTGAGTCTTTTGCAGGTACTTACAGTACTTACAAAGAAGAGGTGGATGCTTTGCAGAGAGCTCTATATGGTGAAAAGCCTGTCCACCATGAATGCCAAAACAAAGAGAGAGTTATTTCATTGATCATTGAGGTTGAAGAATCAATAGTCCGCAAAAACAACTTCCATAAGGAGAGTATGCCTACTTTCTCTTTTCCTTCTTTTTCTTATTCTTCTTTTATTATTGTTTTTTCTTTTTGTTCTTCTTCCTTTAGGCATCCTACTCCTTACTGGCATAGAGCTCAATCGGACTTTATGCAAATGTTGCTGTTGATTATCATGCATGTCTTGTTGCACGAAAGATGTGCGAGTGCGCATGACAAGCTTCTACGCTCGTTGGTTGGTTATTTACTAACCAATCTCTTTGCGGGAGGCACATAAGAGTTGGAGCCGGAGGGGTTCAATGAATATTGAGACCCTCGATCTCCACTCCTTCAAGCACTGAGGACATTGCTGAGTTTGGCTTGGGGGAGGTATGTGTTATTGCTTTCTAGAGTAGTTTATCGCTTTTGAAAAAACAAAAACAAAAATACGTTCCGATAAAATACAAAATCATGCTTCCATGTGCCCCTTGATTGAAAATTGTTTTGATTATTGGTATTTGATGATGAGCAATGTAAATGTGTTATCCATGATTTGATATCCGATTGCCTTGATGCTTTAACATGAGTCAACTCTGACTAACTATTTGTGGACTTGGTGCTCGGCTAGTTGATTTGGTTAGGAATGTGTGATAGCTTCCTGGTGTGTCATTGATTTTGAGTATTGATTTACAACTATTAGTAGTGTTTTATGACTCATATACATGCACATTGTGGAGGACGAAGGCATTTTTCTATTTAGGTAGCCTTCAGATGAAATTAGATACATTCGTTCCCTCCTTTTCTACCCATGTTGTTGCTTGTGCCCTTTATTCGGTGACTAGCCACATTACAAGCCCGCGAAAACCCCATTGGTTACTAGTCCCAAGCCTAGCTTGGGGGAGCTAATAGTAGTGAGGTGAGGGAGTTGTAGTGTTGTTGAAAAAGGAGTTCGTGTTATCATGTTTGTTGTTGAAACATGAGTTGAAAATGAAAGAGATGAAAGAACAAAAAAAAATGTGAAGGTTTCTAAAAGAAAAGGAAAAACAAAAGATTGAAAAAGAAAAGAAAGAGAAAAATCTATTACTCTCAGAAAAAGTTCAAAGCATTGTTTCAATCGAGTTTTGCAAATTCATATCCTTATAAGTGATTGGTAATAATTGTGAAAAAGGCAAGAAAGTATGGTGTTGGTTATTTGTTGTTTTGTCATGTGTTGAGTGGGAGAGTTATGGTCATTATATTGGTTGATCATGGTTGTATTTAGGATTTATGCTCCCCAAAGCCAAGGCTTTAAGCTCACATTTTTCCCAAATTTACCGCACCCTTACCTAAACCTAACATTACAAGCTTTGAAGACCTTCTGACCTTTGTGCATAGAGTCGTACTTATGTGAAAATAGTTGTTTATCAATGCAAGTTATGACATGACACATTCCGAGTCGACTACTAGGTTGAGTGTATGTTTTTCTAGACACACGAGTGTTGTGAGTTTGGGAGGGCATTGTTCACTTATATGTTCGGAGGAGAGCGAATGGGTACATCTTTTATCCGCCACATAAATGAGTGACGAGAGTGTGAGCACTAGTCTTGAATTCCATTGTGCATTTGTGATTCGCTTTGCGTGACGATTGTTAAGGTGGATTAGAGGTCGAATAGATTTGATCGGTTGACATTGATGCATGCTTGTTGGATTTTACCTTGAATCGTATCCATTGTTTTAAGATGTGTTTGGGGTGAAGTTGATTTATGTATTCATCAATGATTTCTTTGATTAGGGACAAGCAAAGATCTAGCTTGGGGGAGTTTGATATGTGCATATTTTATAGTGTTTTTACCCCCGTCCCTTAGTACTTTTTGATCTCAAATGAGCTCTTCGGAGCGATTTTTAGTACTAATGTGCTCCTTGTAGTGTGTTTGTAGTTTCAGGTTCATCATTGTAGGAATTAGCATGTTTTTGTGCATTTTCTACTCATTTTAATTAATATAAGAGATTATGTACTTTCGAGAGCACACACATTGAGTTGGAAGAGTTTTCGAGCAAAGCGGATAGTGAAAGAACTAGAAAACCAACACTCGTCTACTATTTTGATCATAACTTACGTTCTACAACTCCAAATGAAGTGATTCTAATTAGGTTGGTTTCTAGACTTCAATAGCTTTCCAACAAGTGGTCACTCGTCTCATTCCGACGAATAACGAAGGAGATATGGCGTTTTAAAGATAGAGGATTGTGCAGTTTTTACGCGCGCCCGGCGGGCGAATGGTTGCCCGACGGGCGAACTTCTGCCCGACGGGCGGGAGCTGCCCGACCGGGCGGGTGCCGATGATTTCCAGAATTTCTCCCTCCGCCCGGCGGGCAGACCTTCGCCCGACGGGCGGGTTACGAGCTGGTCGCCCGACGGGCGGAAGGCTGCCCGACCGGGCGACGACAACCCAGGGCCCTTTTTCCGCGGTTTTCTTCCGGTTTTTCCTTATGTTTATGAGCAAACTATAAATACTAGGCTTAGTTATTTTAGTTGGACATCTTATTTTCTAGTATTAGCCCCTTAGTTTATTTCTCTTAGCTTTGTTTTCTCTCTAAATTTATGCAAACACTTAGTTTTCAATTTCAATAAAAATTCAAGCTTTCTATTTCTCTTGTTCTTCAATTAAGGTATTGTTCTTTATTTCAATTCTTTGTTTAGCTTTAATTATGTTTTCAATCATGCTAATTGCTTTGTTTATTGTTAATATGCTTGAGTAGTCTATTTTCTAGGGTTTGGGGATCCATGAATAATATGAAGGGATATTGAATAATTGTGATTGTTGGCATTGTAATTAATTCCTATTGATTGGTTTATTTCACTATACAATTAGATTTGCGCAGGTTTAATTGTGGTAGTTATGCAATATCAAATTAAGATTCGAGAGATGCAATTTGATGTTTAGGCTTGTGTCAATAGGTGGAATTAGAGTTAATACGTAGCGAGAGCCCGTTAATTCTAAGTCTATGATTAGTATCGATTCTAGAGAGCATGCTAGTCTAACTAATTACTTCGTTGAATATCGTGATTGTTCATTGTCCTAGATTGTTATCTGTTGGTGAACCTATGCCCTAGATTCCTTAATATATTGATTCCTAGTTGTTTAAATATCGCCGTAGTTTTAGCAAACCATCAAACCAACTCTTGTTCACAATAGTCTAGATTAATTAATTGATAGTTGAAAGAACGTCTGTTTCCCTGTGGATTCGATCCTGACTTCCCTTGCTACCTAGCTAGTGGACCTTAGGTTATTTTTGATTAGGTGATACGACTTTAGCCTGTCAAATTTTGGCGCCGTTGCCGGGGAAACGGTTTAATTTTCTGCTATTAATTTTATGATCTAGATTATTTTCTTGAGTCTCATAGAACTTCCAGTTCTTAGAGACCATGTATATATTTTATTTTCTTTAGTTTATTTTTTATTTTTTATTATTTTTTTTAACTTTTATTTTTTATTATTTTAATTTCTTTTCCTCGAAAAAATGGATTATTATTCTTTCTCTCAATTCGTAAATGAGCCTTTTTGGGTGTATTTCGATAGGCTAAATGATTTCATTGGTTACCACAATCTTAATCTTTGGGATTCTTGTGGTTTTGCTTATGGTGGTTTAAATGAGTATACAAGGAATGTGATAGAAAGTAGATTTAATGGTGATTTTCGAGCCTTGTCTTTGGATGATATGTGGGATTCCTATATGTGGTTTGCAAGGGATTCGTATGAGCGTGAAATGTCCATTCATGTTACATGTGCTAATCCAAATTATGAGCATAATCTACATGTTTCTACCCCCTCTCCCTTGAATGCTTGTTATAATGAGGTGCATTCTAATGTTTATGATAATCATGTCTATTCTAATTACTTATCTAACCCTTGCATGGATATCAATGTTTTGTCTCATGATTCCACTGTTGCTTCTCCCGTGTATTATTGTGAACCCTTACCCAATCCTGTTCAACCCGAATCAGAAAGCAGAGATAGCTTCTTAGAGGAATTAAGAAGATTAAAATCTGAGATTGAGATTCAGTGTACTAGATCTCAAGAGACTACTAATGAGATTATTAAAGCTAGTAAGGCTACTCTTGAGAGATTTAGAAAAGTTCAAGAAATTATTGAAAATAATGATTCGAGTTGTGTTGGGGATGGGGGTCAACTGAGTGAACCCATAGGCAACCAAAAGTGGGAGGAACTTATAACAGAGGTTGAGGATGAGTTGGAGGATGATGATGTGATTGTTGGATCAATAGATGAAGGATTTGTTGAAACTGAAAAGTCATATGTTATAGAGCAAGTCCATGAGGAAGTTGAAGTTGATAAAACCCTTGTTGTTGAGTCAACCCCTACCCCTCATATTCCAAGTCCAGGAAGGGTTTATCTTAGCCCCGTTTACACCGTCTCACTCCCCTTCTCTTTCCCCATAAAACCTTTGCTTGAGGATCTTCCTCCTCCCCACGAAAATTAAAAGCCCAATGACCCAATAGAGTATGTTCCTCTTTGTGAGTCTTTTGCAGGTACTTACAGTACTTACAAAGAAGAGGTGGATGCTTTGCAGAGAGCTCTATATGGTGAAAAGCCTGTCCACCATGAATGCCAAAACACAGAGAGAGTTATTTCATTGATCATTGAGGTTGAAGAATCAATAGTCCGCAAAAACAACTTCCATAAGGAGAGTATGCCTACTTTCTCTTTTCCTTCTTTTTCTTATTCTTCTTTTATTATTGTTTTTTCTTTTTGTTCTTCTTCCTTTAGGCATCCTACTCCTTACTGGCATAAAGCTCATTCGGACTTTATGCAAATGTTGTTGTTGATTATCATGCATGTCTTGTTGCACGAAAGATGTGCGAGTGCGCATGACAAGCTTCTACGCTCGTTGGTTGGTTATTTACTAACCAATCGCTTTGCGGGAGGCACATAAGAGTTGGAGCCGGAGGGGTTCAATGAATATATTGATACCCTCGATCTCCACTCCTTCAAGCACTGAGGACATTGCTGAGTTTGGCTTGGGGGAGGTATGTGTTATTGCTTTCTAGAGTAGTTTATCGCTTTTGAAAAAACAAAAACAAAAATACGTTCCGATAAAATACAAAATCATGCTTCCATGTGCCCCTTGATTGAAAATTGTTTTGATTCTTGGTATTTGATGATGAGCAATGTAAATGTGTTATCCATGATTTGATATCCGATTGCCTTGATGCCTTAACATGAGTCAACTCTGACTAACTATTTGTGGACTTGGTGCTCGGCTAGTTGATTTGGTTAGGAATGTGTGATAGCTTCCTGGTGTGTCATTGATTTTGAGTATTGATTTGCAACTATTAGTAGTGTTTTATGACTCATATACATGCACATTGTGGAGGACGAAGGCATTTTTCTATTTAGGTAGCCTTCAGATGAAATTAGATACATTTGTTCCCTCCTTTTCTACCCATGTTGTTGCTTGTGTCCTTTATTCGGTGACTAGCCACATTACAAGCCCGCGAAAACCCCATTGGTTACTAGTCCCAAGCCTAGCTTGGGGGAGCTAATAGTAGTGAGGTGAGGGAGTTGTAGTGTTGTTGAAAAAGGAGTTCGTCTTATCATGTTTGTTGTTGAAAAATGAGTTGAAAATGAAAGAGATGAAAGAACAAAAAAAATGTGAAGGTTTCTAAAAGAAAAGGAAAAAAAAAAGATTGAAAAAGAAAAGAAAGAGAAAAATCTATTACTCTCAGAAAAAGTTCAAAGCATTGTTTCAATCGAGTTTTGCAAATTCATATCCTTATAAGTGATTGGTAATAATTGTGAAAAAGGCAAGAAAGTATGGTGTTGGTTATTTGTTGTTTTGTCATGTGTTGAGTGGGAGAGTTATGGTCATTATATTGGTTGATCATGGTTGTATTTAGGATTTATGCTCCCCAAAGCCAAGGCTTTAAGCTCACATTTTTCCCAAATTTACCGCACCCTTACCTAAACCTAACATTACAAGCTTTGAAGACCTTCTGACCTTTGTGCATATAGTCGTACTTATGTGAAAATAGTTGTTTATCAATGCAAGTTATGACATGACACATTCCGAGTCGACTACTAGGTTGAGTGTATGTTTTTCTAGACACACGAGTGTTGTGAGTTTGGGAGGGCATTGTTCACTTATATGTTCGGAGGAGAGCGAATGGGTACATCTTTTATCCGCCACATAAATGAGTGACGAGAGTGTGAGCACTAGTCTTGAATTCCATTGTGCATTTGTGGTTCTCTTTGCGTGACGATTGTTAAGGTGGATTAGCGGTCGAATAGATTTGATCGGTTGACATTGATGCATGCTTGTTGGATTTTACCTTGAATCGTATCCATTGTTTTAAGATGTGTTTGGGGTGAAGTTGATTTATGTATTCATCGATGATTTCTTTGCTTAGGGACAAGCAAAGATCTAGCTTGGGGGAGTTTGATATGTTCATATTTTATAGTGTTTTTACCCACGTCCCTTAGTACTTTTTGATCTCAAATGAGCTCTTCGGAGCGATTTTTAGTACTAATGTGCTCCTTGTAGTGTGTTTGTAGTTTCAGGTTCATCATTGTAGGAATTAGCATGTTTTTGTGCATTTTCTACTCATTTTAATTAATACAAGAGATTATGTACTTTCGAGAGCACACACATTGAGTTGGAAGAGTTTTCGAGCAAAGCGGATAGTGAAAGAACTAGAAAACCGACACTCGTCTACTATTTTGAACATAACTTACGTTCTACAACTCCAAATAAAGTGATTCTAATTGGGTTCGATTCTAGACTTCAATAGCTTTCCAACGAGTGGTCACTCGTCTAATTCCGACGAATAACGAAGGAGATATGGCGTTTTAAAGATAGAGGATTGTGCAGTTTGTACGCGCGCCCGGCGGGCGAATGGTTGCCCGACGGGCGAACTTCTGCCCGACGGGCGGGAGCTGCCCGACCGGGGGCGTGCCGATGATTTCCAGAATTTCTCCCTCCGCCCGGCGGGCAGACCTTCGCCCGACGGGCGGGTTACGAGCTGGTCGCCCGACGGGCGGAAGGCTGCCCGACCGGGCGTCGACAACCCAGGGCCCTTTTTCCGCGGTTTTCTTCCGGTTTTTCCTTATGTTTATGGGCAAACTATAAATACTAGGCTTAGTTATTTTAGTTGGACATCTTATTTTCTAGTATTAGCCCCTTAGTTTATTTCTCTTAACTTTGTTTTCTCTCTAAATTTATGCAAACACTTAGTTTTCAATTTCAATAAAAATTCAAGCTTTCTATTTCTCTTGTTCTTCAATTAAGGTATTGTTCTTTATTTCAATTCTTTGTTTAGCTTTAATTATGTTTTCAATCATGCTAATTGCTTTGTTTATTGTTAATATGCTTGAGTAGTCTATTTTCTAGGGTTTGGGGATCAATGAATAATATGAAGGGATATTGAATAATTGTGATTGTTGGCATTGTAATTAATTCCTATTGATTGGTTTATTTCACTATACAATTAAATTTGCGCAGGTTTAATTGTGGTAGTTATGCAATATCAAATTAAGATTCGAGAGATGCAATTTGATGTTTAGGCTTGTGTCAATAGGTGGAATTAGAGTTAATACGTAGCGAGAGCCCGTTAATTCTAAGTCTATGATTAGTATCGATTCGAGAGAGCATGCTAGTCTAATTAATTACTTTGTTGAATATCGTGATTGTTCATTGTCCTGGATTGTTATCTGTTGGTGAACCTATGCCCTAGATTCCTTAATATATTGATTCCTAGTTGTTTAAATATCGCCGTAGTTTTAGCAAACCATCAAACCAACTCTTGTTCACAATAGTCTAGATTAATTAATTGATAGTTGAAAGAACGCCTGTTTCCCTGTGGATTCGATCCTGACTTCCCTTGCTACCTAGCTAGTGGACCTTAGGTTATTTTTTATTAGGTGATACGACATTAGCCTGTCAACTCTCATGGAGGAGATGACACGGTTGAGAAGAATGGCAGGAATTATTTGTTGGTATTTTGACTCAAATAGGGGTATTTTGGTAATTAGAAAAATTTCAGATTTTTAATTTTCCTTTTTGCTGAAAATCGAAAATCTATATAAAATTAAAATAATTTCTTAATTAATTAAATCATAAAACCTGAAAATAATATTTATCACTAAAACATTTAAAATTTTCAAAAATCTTCGTTAATCAAGTTAGAGCTTTATTAGAAAGGCGAATTAAAATAATTATCATAATTAATCAAATTTTAAAATATGGGGTATTACATTATACCTTTTTTTCACCGTTTGTGACCTATACCTTTCTTTCACCATTTGGGACCCCATTCCCTTTTCCGGTCAAGTTTAACTAGAGTATATTAAAAGGTTAGGTCGTTGGGTTAAAAAGTTAGGTCATTGGGTTAAAAAGTTAAAATAAATCCAAAGTTTGAGGACTAACCTTTTCCGTTTTTCACCTTTCAGGACCTGAACTTTATTTTTTCACCTTTTGAGACCTCATTTATGTTTTCATGTAATTACAATTCAATTAGTAAAGTTCTAATAATTAACCTATAATAAGCTCAAATTAAAATAATATGTACGTAGTATCTTTTTTCACAAACTTAGCTCATATATAAATTGACGTGAGCATCTTAATTCTCAAATTTAGCCCATATATAAATTGTTTTAGGCATCAAATAATCTACACAATAAAGAAGCAAATAATTATTTACAAGTTGATTGTATTTTATATATTAAGTTATATAGTGCGACATTTATTCAATTTTATGGAATACTTAAATTTTTACGGGGAACAGTGGAACTAAAAATACATTATGAAAATTTCCGCCTCGGGACCCAAGCTGTAAGGAAGATCCGCCATTGATGGTATATCCTTGAAGAATATTAATTAAAAAACGTAGAAATAATAAAAATGGTCGGGTTAATTTTAAACGAATTCTGGTTTGAATCACAAGTTAATATATCATACTTGGTCTTGATTGTTTTATGAGAATATAAAGACAGTTGGATTATTGATGCCCATAATTCACGAGGTAATAAAATGATTTATGCTTAACTCGATCAAAATTCATCAGCAATTTCCGAATAAAAATTCCCGACCTCAAATTTTCTATAACATATTCAAATCAGTTGTTATTGGATTACGTATTAAATTTCAACAAGGTTTTATAAATGAGAAAAAATTTATCTATTAAGTTTGAAGAAGAGTACTATGTAATTTTTATTGTAAGAAGGGGTTTGGGAAAGATGAATTATTATTATTATTAAATAATACGGAGTAAATAATAATTATTAAATAATAATAAACAATAATTATTATTATTATAATTATAATTATTAAGTCGAGTGATATATTTTTCATTTTATTGATTTTTTTGTAAATAACATTGGTATACGAAAAATGAGAATAAGGTCCAAAAAGTGAAAAAAAAAATGTTTGGGTCCTAAAAGGTGAAAAAATCAAAATGTTGAACCCTAACCATTGGCTCAACATATTATTTGAGTGATAGCATGTTTACCGGTGGGTTAAATTATGGTTAATTTGCCGGAAAATGAAAATAAGGTCTCAAACGGTAAGTTTTTTTTTATAGATCTTAAACGGTGAAAATTCTAAAATGTTAGACCCCAACTTTTAACTTAACTCTATAAATAAGGATGTTTTTTATTTTTGAATAATATGCCACCTAAGAAGAACTAACTAATGGTCTTACAAAAGAATTTGTACTCCGTATTAGTATGTAATTATCTTATTACTGAATTGAAATTTTACTTACACCTTCATGCTATGAGGACCCCCACCTCCTCCCTCATGAGTCATGAGCAAATCCCCGTCGTTAACAACTCCTTAGTTTTCCATATTTTCCACTACTTTTTCAAAATTTTCACAGCATTTATAATGGCCTTACATACTACTGTAAAATAATTAACCACCTTTGTATGGTTGTGATAAGTGACACGTGAGTATGGAAGACTTTTTTTGTCAACATTGTAAGTTGATTTGTTCCTCCCATAAAAAAACAAGAAAAACAGCCATATATTCAGATTCATTGGAATTTAATCATATCATAATTGTTTTCATTTTTGGTTTATTCCTCGTGTTATTTGTTCTATTTCATCACTTTATTCGTTGTTAGAGCATTTACAATTGTTGAGCAAGCACATTATGTGAAAACATGCATCTTTGTCATGTTTAAAATTGTTATCTTGGTATCTTATTAACAACAATATATCTTTTATCGGAATTTAACTCAACAAGTCGTTCATATCTTTCCGTATTTTTGAGTGGAATTTTGTTAAGAAGAAGTAAAGTAAGTTTATTTGCAGGCATGCTATTGTGGAGGAGCTAGTAGGACTAGGAGCAATAGTGCATACATGTGCTAGCTTGGAAAGCTAAAGGGTTGTCTATTACTGGCTCCATTTGTGATGTTTCGTCTCGATCTCAAAGAGTCAAGTTAATGGATACTGTCAAATCTATCTTTAATGGAAAATTAGACATACTTGTAAGCCCCCATTCTCTATAACACTTTGACTTTTATATTTACATATCACATATCACATATCACATATCACATACTCTACTTATCGATGATTAATGATTGATGTTATGTATTGATAAGCGTAAAACTCAAATTATTGCAAGTTAAAAGGGATAGAGAAAGTATAAATATACATAGACATATAATACTGACAATTACACATGGGTTTGGGGTCAGGTGGTGGTACAAAAGCCGAAACCGTGGATGCGACACCGGAGTATTACTCGTTGACAATGGCCACAAATTTCGAGTCGGTTTATCATCTATCTCAACTTGCATATCCCCTATTCAAGGCCTCAGACATTGTCTTTATTTCATCTATGGCTAGTATCGTGGCAGTTGATGTTGGATCTGTTTATGGGCCAGCAAAAGGTACCCAAATTCTCAAACTTGGACTCTTTGATTTTTTTGTTTGGGAAAACCAATTGTTTCTCCCCTTTGAGGATGAGTTTGGTGAGATTTGTCCCTTGATCTTGAGCTTGGAAGTCGGATAGCTAGTCAACTACTTTAACCGCATATGAAAAATAAATAAATAAGAGTCCGTCCAATTACTATTTATCATTTTGCAGGAGCAATGAACCAACTAGCAAAGAATTTGGCATGCGAATGGGCAAAAGATAATATCCGAAATTCTGTTGCTCCTGGAGTAATTTGGACTGCTATAACTGAGGTATTCATTTCATTTCATTTCCCGCTCCCTAACACAAAACTGTTACATAAATGTCAGACATATCCAAGTATAACTCTTACCTAATTATAAAAGGTATAATAAAATGGAAATTGTAAAAGTTGGTTAGTTAAGCTGTGATTTTGTTATTAAGCATTTGGTTAAGGATGAGATACATATACACGTCCGTTTTAGAAATAATAGTTGCATATATGAAGTATATAGTTGTAATCAAGCATATATATGAGACATAATTATATTGATGAAATTAAAAGAAAACAATAGGATAAATCAGAAACCATAGTAGCTAGGAAATGAAATGACATTTTCCTAAGAGTAAGAGCAATGGACAGATGGAGGTGGTAAGTTTGATAAGGTTAGTTTGGTAAATGGCATGCAGGGACTTAAGAACTACAAGGAGTATAAGGAGGCTTTCGAGTCTCGAATTGCTCTAGGACGTGTTGGGAATCCGGATGAAATTTCACCTGTAGTCGCATTTTTATGTTTACCGGCAGCTTCTTATATAACTGGACAAACTATAACACTTCCGCTTAATGAGAAGCCCAAGGTAAATTGAATTTTATGTTTGAACTTTTTTTTTTTTTTGTTGTCGTTGTTATTGTAATAATGAACGACATAGTTTTCAATTTGTTATAAACACTTGAATCTATTTGCAATCGTATAAATAAAAAGGCATACCGACCCCTAATGTAATACTCTTTTGAACTAAATGCCATGTGGTAATGGACAATTACCAAATCCCTAATATGGGCCATAATTTACTGGTCTAACAAAAGAAACCTTCCTACTTAATATACTTCTCTAAAGCTTTGTTTAGTATGGTATAAAACATTTTCGGTGTAAAATGATTTTACAAGGCAAAACACAATTCCAAACTAGTTTTCCTTTGTTTAATTCCGTAAAAGAAAATGAGAGAAAATGGTGAAGATTGAAGGGAAGAAGGGAAGAAGGGAGAGGGAGGTAAGGAAGAAAGGTGGAAAAATGGTTTCCCTTCCTTTCAAATGGAAAAGGTTTTTCCACTTTTGAAGGAGTTATGGAAAATTGTTTTTCATCCCTTGCCAAACCAAACAACGTAAAATGATTGAAATGGGGAAAATCGTTTTCCATGAAAACGTTTTATTTCCTACCAAACGAGAAAAATAAATTTCACCATAAGATTATAAGATCCCGTTTGGCCAAGCTCTTGGACCAGCTTCTATGAGCAAAAAAACAGAAACGTGGCCAAACAGTCATATTTTGGGAAGTTTTGGGAAGTGTTTTTGGCTTTTCAGAGGGCCAAAGTGCTCCTTAAAAAAGAAGCTTGCATTTGGAGCTTCTTGAAATGACTTGTCGGGGACCCTGCACCCAGATTTGCTAATAAAAACGCAAAAATCCGAAGCCAAGACCAATACTCTAAAGCTACCAAGTATCAAAGCTAATGAAAAGAAAACGTCCAACCCAACATAAAATTCAAGCTTTCAAATTTCAACAAACATGGGTTGAGTCATCTATCATAATAGGGACTAATAAAACAACAATCCATTCCAGATTTCCAGGGTAACAGATAAACAAACAGCAAAGGTATTATAAGTTTATTCATATAATGATGTTTTTTGTATTGTTTACGTTTTCCTATTTTAAGGGAAATGAATGGAACAAAGAAGCATACACGGCCGAGGATGCTTCAAGGGCTTTTAAGCTAACTCTTCTGTCCCGAGCTCAGCAGATTCAAAACTGAAAAGTAGTACACACCAAGAGTGTCAGTGTGTTTTATAAGAGCAAATTCATGGTAATTTTGCAAACACATACATCAGTAATGTTAAGTGTTAACGGGAGATATTTCACAAAGACACTAAACAAGTTTTTGAACCTAAAGATTCAACTTACCAAACAAAAATAAAAATTTAAAGCACCACTTTTATGGATAAGTGGACTGTAAATCAGTAGCGGAGCCACGGACCACTTTGTGGGGTCCTTGACCCCACTTGATTTTTTTTTTCTCTCTTTTTATAGTTAAAATTTCAATTTTTTTTTAAAAAAATTACATAATTTTAGTGAAAGTTTCATCAATTTTTAAATAGTGACCCCACTATCTCGAATTTCTGGATCCGCTACTGCTGTAAATCTATTCTCAGATGTATGATTTCATGAAATTTAGGTCTGCCTTTTGAAAAAACTCCTTTTATGGTTACTAACTTCAGTTTAGTTTAGAAATCATGCCTCTGAAGAAGTATGTGAGAGAAGTGCCAATTTCGGCAGCTTGAATAACACGTTCTGTACCTGGTTTCAGTATGGCAAAGTTCTCAAGCTACCATTAAAAAAAAAAAAAAATCATGATGTTTAAGAAACTAATGGATATTTTCACCTCCAATAGAGCAGGTAAAATGAAGAGCAAGATCGAGTCAATCCTAATCCCTAACATTCGATTGCAAAACCTCACAAGAAAATATTGTTATCCAAATACATACAGAGGAACAACTGAGTTAACAGAGTGGAAACATCAATAGAAGAAAAGATTCAAGGACGTAAACAGACTAAAACCTAATAATTGTAGTGAGTTTTCGAGAACTAATAGAGTACCAATCCATCTCATGCAATGGGGATACAAGTTAAAAGACTCTTCCGTGACTACCATAAGCACGGTGCTGGAAGATTGCAGAAACGCTTTTGACCCAAATGCCGTAAGCACGAATTGCATGATGCAGGAAGATTACAAAAGTTCTATTATAAAGCTGATGCCAATTGTCTCTAGGCTCTAACAAGTTCAAGTTTGTGTGTCAGCTTATTATATGCAATCAACAACCATCTTGGAATAATATAAAGAGAAAAATTGTTGGCTAAGAAATATGTCGGTGGTATGCTTCTGAGTAAAGAAGCTTGAAAGTTGAAACACCATTTTGGACTTTAGTTTGAGAGAACAAAGGGCATGCTCTTTTTCTCTTAGCAAAAATGTGTTCCGAATTATGGCATGTTGTGTCACAAGCAAATCTTACTCAAATGGAGGTCAAAACTTTAGAAGGAATGGATAGTCAACTATTATCTATGTCACTCTAAATTGATCTCACATCTCACTCACAGTGACCTTTTTTCAATAAGTAAACATTATGCAATCCTATACTGCCACAAAAAAAGAAATTGGCATAATGGTAAAATTAACTTGACTCTGAAGAGTTTAATCGTTCAATACTCCCCCTCCCCCAAAAAAAAATCCCTAAAAGTTATGAATGAGAAGCAAAATTGTTAAAAGGCGAAAATCTAAGCATCTAAATATTTAATCACACCAAATGCATGATTACGTAACCTTCATTCCTTGAGATGTCCAATATGTCTTTGAGTTAGCTGATGATGAGGGGAGTTTCCTATACCACACACAAATGCACGAACATGATGTCTAGGCCTATCTTGTGTGCGGGTGTAGGTGTAGGTGTAGCCAATTTTCTGAATCGGCACATTTTTTTCAAAATATTAGTGACGGGAGTATGAGACACTTACTATCTGTTTACTTCCTCTATTGATTTGATAACCCTCAGGAGATAGTGTTGCGACAACTTCAGCAAAAATCACTCTTTGTAACAGACCTTTTCCTTTTTTGGTCAGTTACTCAAAACGGCAATAAATCCCTAGATCTGTTTTCTTTCTCACACACACAAAAACATTTACTCTTTGCACTGTACACCCATGTTTTTTGTTCTGGGTGATACACTTTGTCCTTCATCTACCGCTTCACACAATGAAGAGCGTGTGCATGTGCACGGGTGCGGCTTTATTTTCTATTCTGTAACTTTTTTTTTCAAAATATCAGTGACGAGATCCTTGTGATCAGGTTTATTCCACAACTGATTTCATAACCATAACGAGATTATGTTTCTGTTCAGCCCGAAATCACGGTTCAAAAAAGAGCCTTTCCTTTTCTGCTCAGCTACTCGATGAGTCAATGGCAACAAAATCCCAAGCCTTTATCCTTTATCCTTTCCCATGCACACAAAAATACTCAATCCTAAAACCCTGCACTCATGTGTCATATATTCTCTATGTAGTGATTGGATTGTCTTTAGTCCATCGCTATGCAGTGTTTGCACACACTAAAGAGATACTCCCTCCGTCCCAAAATTATTGTCCTGTTTTCTAAATCGGGCGTCCCAAAATTATAGTCCTATTTCTAATTTTGGTTATTAAGGTCTCCACTTTCTCATGTACTATATTAATTAAAAATGCATTCATGTACTATGTTCCACTTTCCTATGTACTATATTCTCTTTTCCATGTACTTTATTCTTTTTTTTTTCATCCAACTCAATTATCATTTGTACTTTATTCTACTTTTTCATGTACTATATTCAATTTTTCTTAAAATCCGTGTTTTTGGTCAAACGGGACTATAATTTTGGGACGGAGGGAGTAGTAGATATTGAGTTTCTCTGGAGGTCAATTGCTAAGTATCTATGCGTACTTGTGCAGGACAAATTCCAGGATGCGTTCTGTTCACCTTAAAAAAATAAGTTTCAGGTCCAATAAGTTCAGGTAAGTTCAGATAAGTTCAGGTCAAATAAGTTGAACAGAACGCACCCTTAGGGAAACAATCCTCTCTTACAAGTCATGCCACGACCACTAATCCAGCCGTCGCATTGTTGCGGAGATGACTTGTAACGGATAAATAGAAAGGACCGCGGCTAACACGGTGTGAATTTTTCTATAAATTCACATTAACAACTTAACAAGTTTAAGTCTGTTTATACTTCTTAAGTTAAAAAGAATTATCTATCATAAGATGAGTGTGTAACATATTTTGTGAGCAAATAATCACTCATAATACCATGTTTCATAAACTATTGGACTAATTACTAAAATATTTTGGGCCAATTTGGACAAATGAACAACGTAACAGGAAACAAACATTATAACATGGCGATTCACTGTAACATAACGGACGACGCGAGGAGAAAGATGTGACTTTTGTCGCCCTATTATGCAACGGGGTTTCGTGGAACGACAAATCAAAAAGCTGTTACAGAACGGCCATTGCGTAAAGTAACTGCCGAGTTTTAATTCCATGGTTGGGGCTGAGGAGGCTGAAGGCTAGGGGTTGGATTTGTTAGATTTTTTTTTAAAAGTAAATATTAGAATAGTGTTTAAATAATTAATTAGATGATTAATGTTGATGGGTAACCTTGAGACTTTAAGTACTCCATCTGTTTTTCTGATGCACCCAATTAGTGTAGACTCTTGTTTCTAAGAGAGGTGAGTAAGTGTAAGAAAAATGTGGAAAAAGTAGTGATGCAGTAACATAATGGGTAAAGTAGGAGGCAATTGATGGAAAGGTGTAATTATTGCAGGGAAAAGGTAATGGGAAAATATGTATGCCAAAATAGAATAGAGAAGAAGTGGGTAGAACAAAGAAAAACACCCCTTCTCGGAAAGTGGGTACAAAAAATCAGAGGGACTATTTTTGTAATTACGGATGGCTTTAGGGGAAAATCCCCAAGTTAGGAGTAGATATGGATAAATAATCCAAATATGAATATCAAATACATTTTTTTCTTAAAATAGATCTAGAATGATGGGTGACCGCTTTAGCAATTTTGCAAGGTGGGTATGAGTGAGGATAAAGTGTGTTATAGGTTGAATTTTGTGGGGTTAATCACAAGACTTAATAAGAATGTGATCATTACACACAACTCAAAAGGCAGCTAGTGTCACAAATACTATCAAAGTGACCAAAGACCTGCAACCTTATGTTGCAAACAATAGAAAGTAATTGCATAATTGCCTAATTGGAGGATTTTATGTTAGACCTTGGTCAAGAAGACACGAGTGATAAAATTTCTGGTCCAGCAAAGATATGGTAGTTATTGTGGTCCTCAAATGGAATCAAAATACTTGATGTTTTGATCATCGCCAGTTGTATTACTTAAACCACCATTCAACAAAGGTACATCTACCTTTTCAACAACCACAGTTAAGTACTGTTACAAAATGTCCTAGGATGTAGAGCTGTCAAAACAGATCATCGGGTCGGGTCCGGGTCGGGTCATCTTGGGTCTCGGGTTGTATCAAGTCGGGTTCGGTCGGGTTGGTTTTCGATCGGGTCATGTCGGGTTTTTTTCATTTTGGGTACAAGTCGGGTTCGGTAGAGTCATATTCGGGTCAGGTTCAATTTCGGGTTTGAATCGGGTTTGTAAATCTCGGGTTTTGAGTCAAGTTCGGATCGGATAATTTGGGTCGGTTAAAATGCTGGCCGAATTCACTCTCGGACACGGGTTAAGATCGAGTCAATATCTGATTTAGTCATCTCAAAATATTCAAGCGTAAAATATTTACTCCACGGGACGAGTCACTAACAGGTCATGTGGTAAAAATCGGGTTAAGGTCATTGTCGGGTCGGGTATCGGGTTCAGATCTTTGTTCAGTCGGGTCAGTTCGGTTATCGGTTATCTTTCGTTCGGGTTCGGGTCATACAACATCGGGTTAAAATGGGTTATCGGTTTTTCGGGTCGGGTACAAGTCGGGTTTCAGGTTATCTGTTTTACCAAAATTTCGGGTCATGGTCGGTTACGGGTTCGGTCGGGTTTTCGGGTCGGTTCAATTTTTGACAGCTCTACTAGGATGGCATGATATGTGACCTCATGAAAAGTTTGTTAAAGAGTACATGAGTAGGAAAATTTCAATAGAAGAACTTCCATCAGTTCTTGGACATAAGCAAAGGCTAACCTCACTAGCATTAATATAAATAAAGCAAAGGCTCCTCATGTTAGTATTTTCAGACAACAACATACTTCTTTTTAAAGAAATATTATATCATAATAATGTTACAGAAGGAAATTAATCAAATTATGCACACAATGAAAGATAGGATTTTCAGATGTTCTTAGAAACATACCCAAAGCCATGTACTGTCGCGATAATATGCACTTTTCCCACTGGTGGAATCTGACCTGGTGCTCCCAATGGATGGATCAGCACAGGCATTCCTAATGGCGGGATCCGCACAGGCATTTGCGGTGGAGGGATTTGCAGAGGCGCCCCCAGTGCTGGGATCGGCAGTGGCGCCCCCGGCAGCGGGATAGTCAGAGGTGCCCCCGGTGGCGGGATCTGCAATGGCATCTTCGATGGTGGGATCGGAAGTAGTGCCCTTGGTGATGGGATCGGAAGTGGCACCCCGGGTGGCTGGGGCCGGATCGACAGAGGCAGAGGCGCCCACGATGGTGGGATTGCTAGAGGCATTCCCAGAGGCAGGATCTGCCAAAAGCTCTATCCCTGCAAGAAAAGGAGGAAAGGTTTAAAAGTTTACCACCTTCGTCTGAATTCCAATAGATAATATCTTTTAAGATGACAGAGCAGAATTACAATAAAGCTACCCTAATACATGCAAGATCTCACCAGCCGTCCCTGTACCTTGTTTGTTTGAACCTTTGTAATGTTTCATTAAGTCAGGGACTCAGGGGATCGAGGGTTGGTAGGGGAGAGGAGTGAGAAAATAATTGCAACATCTCAAGACCCCTTTCACAGATGTGTGCAACAGAAAATGAGAAAATAGTTTTTACCAAGGTCAAAAATCTTGAAGCAGCATGCACACACCAATAAAAATCAGTAGGTTTAGAAGTTGATATAGATGAGTGTTTACCAGTTAGAACTTTGAAATCACTACTGGAACCAGCATCCAAGAAAGAGGTGTCGCCTACACTTGATACCTAAATTTTTGTACCAAGATCCAACCAAATAGAAAAGACAATAAGCTCAGCAAGACTATCAAAAAACATTTCAAAAAAAACAAAAAACTGTGTCAATCTAGGCTACCAAACTAAAATTGAAAACCAACAAAAACTTTCCTACAAACAAATTACTTCCCTTGTCCCACTATGTAATATCAATCCCTAAAGAGTCACAAAACACAAAAGTAAGAATCATCTTAACTTGTAAGACACTGAGAGAGAGTAAAAATTACAAAGGCTTATCCAAATATCAACACAAAATGCAACCGTTTACTACTAAAGTGCAGAAAGTTCAAAATTTATTACAAGAACGAAATGTAACTTCTTGAGATTTTTAATATCAGAAAGACTTGTAGCACTATAAAGAGTAAGATTTTTCCATATTAATGTGAGGACAAACATGAATTTGCTAACACCAAGTGCATTGCATTAGTGTGATACAGGAAATAAGTCAAATGACAACACTTTTAGCTAACTGGCCCATGAACGTATCTTTAGAGGTCAATCTCAATCCCAATCAGCTCAAGGAATTTTTTTTCGATGACAACAGCCATACTTTTTAACCCAAATCTGTGTTTGGATTTTGTTTCCTACTCCCTCCGTCCCTTAATACTTGACCTATTTTGACTTTTTGCACTATTCACATAATTCACTTTGACCCTATTTTATTTCTAGTATATGAAAATAAATGTTAGTATATAATATATTGTTGGCTTCATCTTAATATATATTTTCAAAATATTAATATTTTTATAAGTTTTTATGATATATAGTTAAAGAAATTGGTGGTCAGAGTTGTGCATCGACAAGCGTGCCCGGTCAAAACAGGTGGAGTATTAAGGGACAGAGGGAGTATCAGTTACTCCCTCCGTATTTTAAAAAGAGATACACTTTCCTTAAACGGCCGTATTTTAAAAAGAGATACACTTTTCTTTTTTGACATGTCTTGGTCCCACTTATATTAATATTTCTCTCTTTCTTGTGGTCCCCACACTTACTCACATCATCTTTTTACTATAATAAATAATTCACCCACTGCCCCATTTTCATCTTATTTTAATAAATTCAACTCACTCTCCTAAGTGTATCTCTTTTCAAAATACGGAGCGAATACTTCCTTAATATGCATTATGTTATGAATTAACTTAGCTTTGGACAGAATTAAGACATAAAATGAGAAGATTAAGGAAAGAAGAAGCATTATTATTGTTAAGGGGGGAAGGGTACTTTAGAAAGGAGCATTCTTATTAAGTTGTTAGTGGCTTGAAGAAGTATGTTAGTTAGTAAGGGTAGTAGTTGTATAAATAGAGCTAACTAGAGAAAGGGGGGCATGTTGAATATTCACGAGTGTTTTGATTAGTTTTTTGTTAATTGGGAGAGAACCAATCCTCTCGAATATCCATCGTTAGTTACTGCTGTTCTCCAGATTTTAATAATCAAACTTCATATTCTTCCTTAGACTTCTCATTGATGTCTTAAACTCTTAATTCTGTCCAAAGCTAAGTTAACTCATAGCACATTAATGCTATTTCCTTTCCAGATTTGTATTATCATCTAGAAGATATACAATTAGAATAATTTGCATTCAGACTGGTCATATATAAATTGAGAAAGAATTCTCCAGGAACATGCAGAGTTTTAATTGTCATCCCATCTAACACATTTTCCATGTGGTTTAATAGGAAGGAAACCTGGAGGATTGTGCTTTTACAGAACAATTCCCTGGATGAAGAAAGTTCAGTGAAACAAAAGGAGGAACCTGGACTGATTGTCAAACAATTCAAGTCATACACAAAATTCCTAAGTTGGGTATCAACAGGAGCAAACTCCATGCATTTTGGGAAATATGTGGTATTCTCTACGAAAACGAAGGCAAGGATCTCAAGACAAGTTCTTTTATTGCGCTTTCCTATCTTCGTTTTGCAATGTTCTTCTAGGCCAAATTACCAGCTTCAAACTGACATATGCTTTAATTTTGATAGTTATAGGAAGATATCTTTGCTTTAAATGTAGTTTTTTGAAAAATAAATACTAATAACTTACAAATCTCACAGGCTTCCAGGATGCGAATAATGGCTCAATGATTAATTTGGTCCATCCCAGTATAAATGGAAAAAAAGAAACTTATCTCCTATCAGTGTTCGATATAAATATTTTTCACATAGAATTTCTATATATACAGAAAGCAAAAAAAGATTTGAATTGATTGCATATACGAGACACAAAATTGGAAGCAATGAAAAGACTAATAGTATGGGAGTCAAATCATACCACAGGACTCCCTATCAGGCAATCCATGCAGGTTACACCGCACGTGTCATTAATCTCATACGTATTCTGTCCCATAATACAGCCGCAATGAACTTGCTGTCCACAAATATCACATGTTAACTGTTAAGATCCCATTAGCAGTTTTTCCAACAAATGAAACAAAGTCTAGTGATGGATAACTATAATTTAAACCAGCAAAGAAGAATAAGAACTTTCTATTACCCTATCACATTCATCACAGTGTCTCCATCCATCGTCGTCGTGATGATATTTGTCACATAAAGTTCCATGCTCATAAGCAGTACTGCCAGTTCATAAAACATGAATAATGTATTCAACATACTTAAACCACCACATGAGAACCAAAAGATAGTCTGCACAATTTGACTAATATTACAAAGTCGAAGTGATCGTTGTAGTTCATTTCATTCATACTCTTTTTATATGTGTCCTTTGAGGAAGCTGATACAAAGTCATAACATCATGCCTCTTGTTTACCAGTTATCACCTATGTTACTCGGGCTACTAGTGTCGGTCATGGTATCTCTCCAAGTGTCAAACTAAGCCATTTCATAAAAAGGTAACATTGTTTTGGTTCAAACTAAGTGTCCACACCCATGAAAAATTGTCCATTATTTGACAACAGGAGTTGAATAGGTCGAGTAACATAGATCACCCCCTATTGAGATAGAACTATCAAAGAGAGGAGACAGAAGAACGATGGGGCACAAGGTGATAATCCTTCAAACCTCAAGCTTCTACCAACGTCAGCAAAAGAAAAGGCATAAAAATCTACAACTAGGATGTGTAGAAAACAAAGAGTGATCAAGGATATGGACCCCTTAGAAACTCCCAACAAAATTTCTCTTCCAAAGAGGAAGCAGTCATCAATGTTTTTGTAATCACATAAGAAAACCTAGGCTAGCCCTTACATAAAGAAACCCAAATCAAACTTACGGATGATTAACAACCGATAGCAAAAAAGTTGTCATCTTTGTTCACCTTCCCGAAGCAATGAAGAACCTCAAATCCTGCAAAACGATGCAGATCCAATTCCGTATCACAAGTGACACTATGAATGTCCCACTAGTACCTTTCAAACTCGTTATAGAAGCACCAAGAAGAAGAGCCGGTCTGATACCCTCTTGCATAACCAAAGCTTCAGTAAACAGGATGCTGCCGTTAGAAGAAATGGATTTAGAACCCGCTAATAACATCTTTCCCGCACTATCCCTCAAATGAAACCTAGAGTCAATTAGCCACCATTATGCCTTGGACTGTCGAAATTTTTACAAATTCAGGTTGGAGAGGCTGCCAAGCAACTTCCTTAAGAGTTATCAACTTATCACAAGTTTACTACAAGGGATGGAAAAGGCAACTTGATTATCCATATCAAGGGACTAAGCTAAATATCAATAAGAACAGCATTTTTGCAAGAGTCACAGATCTGTCTAAAGAGGCATGTTCTTTACTAAGTTGATTACAAATTTATAATCTAGTGAACCTAATCATCCACCACACAAGGTATTTTTTCCATATTTTGCAAACCCACCAAATCTTTACAAAGATTGACCTCCAAAACATATCAGACGCCTTCCATAATGAAACAAAAATCTACTGCCTATTTCTATAGAACTATTCCAAAGGTGTACCATTGTATCAACTACAAAGTACATCACTCCAGCTCGCATGCCAATCATGGTTTGCGGGGGTAATTAGAGAATAAGGAAGCATGGTATGCGGTCTGAACTCACCAAGAAATTAATTCAAGGTCCTCCTTCCACCATATAAAATTCATTTTTGTAAAGGATAGCTAACTTTCCACATGCGTTTAACGTTCACACTACCGCATCCATTATAGACCATTATATTACCTCATTAACCATTTCAATACATTATCAGCCTTTATAGACAGAATTTAAATTCACATATAGAAACATTAACATCAAGATTAAAAGTCACTCATTTCAGACTACCAGAAACTAGACTGGTTAAAGAAACAATTATTATCCACCAGACATTCAAAATACAAATGGAAAACCATCCCTACCTGGACTACAGACATTCCTCTTGATAGACAAAATTTGGGTTTCTGGTCATTACATTGCACACCTACACCCTTTTTTTTTAATGAAATACACACCTACAACTTTAGTTCAAACCTTACTAAAGTTATAAAGTTATACACAAACCACATACTTCTACAAGCCTCCTCTTGTTTTTACTTGCATTTACAAATTTACAGCTATCACGTCCCCATGCATGAAGAGGAAATATAATCAATTCTACCAACAACCACAGTTATACATCCACCAAATCTACCAAGTACCAACAGCAACAAGCCACAGCTATACATACACCAAACCTACCAACAGCCACAGCTATACGCCTATAAATACATGCATCAGCATCTGACTATTGTAAGATCTCTTCCTACCCCCATGACACATTCGAAACAGTTGATTTGATCCTTAATTCAATCAGGTCAATTCCATTCCCAAAAACTTGCCCGCTAGGTTATTAGAGTATACGATAACAAGTCAGCATTTCATTCAACTTCATTTACTTTAATAGCAATTGATGTCCAATATTTGCACTTTGGAAGCCATCTCACTTTAAGACCAGGACCAAATACCTATGAAATGATATAAACATTGACATGTGCAAACAAATCAGATAGCTAAAATTATGCGCATACTGCTAATCACAAAGTGTCTTGACTGTCTATCGATTAATCCTACATACTTTATTGCATATCAACATATCCAGGTTTCATACCACCTCTAGTTAAGGCTTCATATTACCTCTGTAAACCTAAGTTACACAGCGCTAACTCGCTTAAGCACCATATAAGGCACTCTAGCCAAAGGTTGTCAGCATTCACTCAGCAGCAACAGGGGCTCTTTTGATACCAAGGCTATGATACAAGTCCACTGCATTTGGAATGACTAATATCTGTATTTATATGTGGTATCATACAGAAGCACTATACAAAAGTTGTTAACAAAATATACCATATGGTTCAACCTCAAAATTTATAGTTTGAAACAACAAAATAATAAGTTCATACTTAGAAACTATTGCGTTTTCTTCAATTTGATTCTATATAAACAATTCATTCTTGACTCACAATCAGAATTTTTGAAAATAATC
The DNA here is from genome assembly GCF_020520425.1 of Spinacia oleracea. Lineage (NCBI taxonomy): Eukaryota > Viridiplantae > Streptophyta > Magnoliopsida > Caryophyllales > Amaranthaceae > Spinacia > Spinacia oleracea. The sequence goes on from NC_079490.1 coordinate 136,150,221, forward strand.
ATATTAGATTCCAAGTCAACCTGGTCTTTAGTACCACATTTGACAAAGTCACAAAGACCATTCCCTAAGTGCCGATCTAGGCAAGAAGAAGAAAACCATAATTGGAAATAGATACTCGTTAACCAATATGTTTCCTTTTCTACTTCCAGTTATGAATATTTTTTGATTCAGCAAAGGATATTGATTATTTTTGAAGTTTGGGCTTCTTAGTCTTGGCTAGCATAGATATCAAAAGGCTATTTCTGCTAGTTTCTTGTTTTAGCTAGAATTTATGATAGTATGGAAGTTATATTCATGCTCATGCGGATTCCTTACAGCATATTTTAGCTTCTTAGTTTTTTTGCCTACTGCAGCTTTGGGCTGCAGAAGGTGACACACAATCAACAGAAGTAACTGGTTGTGATATAGAACGACAAGATGAAGACCATTTTTCGAAAAGAAAGTTATTCTCCTCAGATTTAAGGAGAGGAACAAACAAGCTGCTCCGAAATGGTTTAGATTTCAGAGAACTGGGATTCAGACTGAGGTAGATCTGGATAGGGATTTCATTTGGAATCAAACTGGGTGGCGTTAGGGTTTACCAATTTACCCAAGAGAAAGGTTAAGAGCGTGTTTTCAAACACGTTATAGAAGCATGTGAGGTGGGTGGGTGCAGGAAAGTGCTTCTGTAGAAGGAGAGTGGAGGAAGAACTGTAGAAGGCATGATCAATAACATAATTTCCAGATGGGCTATTCTGATTCTAAAGGGTCATCAACAGGCCTAGTATAAATAGTGCTAAATGAAAGCAAATTGCACTTTGTTTCCAAAACATGAACCCCTGTTTCCAACGCATGAACCCCTATGCATGTTAATGTAAGCAATGTTTACAATCATATTGCAGAAAAGAGCTGGCCAGCACTCTCTACTGAATGAGCAACAAGAGGGAGAAATAATTCCTACCATGGTTAGGACACTAGTAAGCAGTGATTGAAAACAAACATAGCCACTTCAACCAGCAGACTTCAGCAAGCAGCTCTGAAGTTTCTGTTTGATACAAAAATGGGGAGGGGAGCATGGGACTGACAAAAAGGACGTAAGAACAGTTTCAGCATAAGACTGGAAATCAGAATGGACAGCATCTACTTCAGGTTACATAATTTTCTAATTAGGCATAAAACTCTTTAAGGCTATCTCTCTATTTTTAAGGCAGTTACTCTTGTGTACCTTTCTCGGGGGGTAGAAACTTCTCTATGCTTCTGTGAACTTCACTCTTCTATTAACAAGCTTTGTCTTCCTTATAATGATAACAATAAAGTATCGGGTGGTGGTTCTTAAGCATGGCTAGGTGCTGACCTCTTTACTATCAAACAAGGAATAGAATATTAAATGAAGGGAAAGTAGGGCTTGTTATAAGATTAAGACCTCTATCATTAAATTCAGCTAGACCCGCTTGGTTCTCCCTCATGCCTAGTTTGGTAACGTTAACAAACCATGCATCTTCTTGCAAATTCTTTGTTAACTCCCGAACTATTCTCTTAAAAGGATGAAATGATTCATATGTAACAAGTAATTTCTAAATATCTTGAATTTCAGATAAGGAACCCGCCCCAGTAATGAAGATAGCATCAAGAATCGGTTTTCTGTACGCAGTACTGAGTACAGCTCCCGACAAGCTTATATAGCCCTCAATGCTGTCAAGTGAGAAACTCAGACCAGATTCAGAAAGTCGGCAACATGATGAGGATGAAAAACATGTAGAGTTCTTCTTAGAAACAAACTGCCCGTGAGATTATACTGGACCTATTTACTCGGACTCCTCATTTTACCTCAAGTACCCGTGTCGGATCCTCGACACTCGGACATGGGTTACATGGTTATGGAAACTCTGACACTTCATCTTGGACTAAAATCATGCAAATTTTCATAATTTAGCTGAGTATACACTTGGACACGTAGTAACGTGTCCGACACAAGTACCCATGTCCAAGTACAATATCTATTGACCATTGCCCTCTTCTCAAGAGTCATAAAATTATGTCAATGGGTTTTATAGCACAGATACATCACAATAACATACACTCAGAGAGAAGAGTCTCTTTAGTTATGTACGGAGTACTAAGTAATAAAATCAGCAAAATATTCAGAGATAATTTATGTCAAATTTTCCTCCTAGAAGGGCTAGAACCACAGAATATTTAATACTCTACTCCATGTTGCACTTGAAGATACATCAGTTTTCACAATTTACCTTTCAACTAGCTCAATCAGATTCTTGAAGGATATTGGCATAAACACCTAAAACTTCTTCCCCTTCAGAACAAACCCAAGGTCTCCGGTCACTGTATGATCAATTGAACCCACTGAATCCCCTAAAATTGCTGGAAGCTATAAGCTAGACACCTTTTCACATTTGATAAACTACTGAACACAGTGCAAACACCCTCTCTCCTTCATTTGCAACAGACCTACCCTCCTATAGAAAAGCCTAATTATGCAATATCTGCATTTTTAAGCTAAGGTTTCGACCCTTGGTGGCTGCAAAAAATCTCTAGGAACAATAACTCTGTTTCCATAGGCCATAACAGAAGATAACAAAATATTCACCGTTAAAAATAATTGCTTTTTGAAAGTATGATCTTTTTTTAATTAAGAAGACAACTTCCATCTTCCATTATTTTCACAAGTACAATCATCAAATTCTGATCAGTTTCCCTTTTCTCCTATAGTACTATCAACATCAACACTTCTTCCAAAACAAATTTGAGTAGTAAAAGTGGAATTTGTTCTTAATTTCCAAGGTGGAAAAAGGTGACTCTAAGCAAATTCTATGGTACCTGACTGTAGGTTTTACTTCCCCCTCTCATTCTGCTTCTTTTCTTCAACAGGAAAACTAACATTTTATGTATACTCCTTCCACTCCTTCAAAGAACTTCATTTACATCTTTTATTAAAATGGGAAATGACGGAGTCACAACTCAATAGCTGGGGAACAAAAGGCTCCAACGAAAACATAAAAAATAAACAAAAGTCTTTACCTAAAATGCAAACATGTGACAATATCCATGCAATTCAAGAAAACATGATCTCCTAGATGAATAGATAAAACATGGTAATGGCAGAAACAGGAGGCTTTTCTCGAAGTTTATCACCAAACAACTGGGTTTAACTTAATCCATTCCAGAATATTAAAAAAATTGAGGTGTTTGTGGATGAGATTACACATAAACGACCAACCCAAATCACTAAATTTCTGATAACAATATGAGTTAACTGAAGATCATCCACGAAGACGAGGACAAAAAAAATGGAAATGCTCCAGAAAAAAAAAATTAGAATAATCAGCAGGAGAGGATCAAAGCAAAGAGAAGGATAAAATTTCAGATGTGGATAGTTGGCCTATTTTTATAATTAAAAACAATATATATATAAGTATGTGATCTAACAAAAAATTATGAAATTCAATTAAATTAAATTTAAGAAAAATTCACAAGTTGAAGAAAACACAAACAATTACAAAGCTTATAATATTAGAATCCAGTATTCAAGACTAAATCTTACAAGCACGGGACACAGATCTTTGCATAGGTAGAATCCCTCAGACGCCATCCTTTTTGAGGTACATTCATAACATCGTGACAGAAACTACACTTCTCGCCACTTGAAGCCATTAAATTTGCAGAAGATGAGAGAAATAAACACAGAGCAAAGGGGGGTGAAACTGAAAGAAGAATGAGCAGAATGCAAATACAGATTTCCCCCACCAATCAAAGACTTAATGTAAACAAAGTTCCAATAAGGAAAAAAATATTTATGGAAAGGAATCACAATCACAATTATTTCACACATAACATTGTAAAAAATGCGTGGAAGGGAAGGGGGCGGCCAAGCGGAGATGAGGAAGAAATTAACAGCTACTGGCTTTATATGGTAATAAATTAACTCTATGATCATATTCACACTAACAGTCTATACAAATAAAAACCGTAAGCGAAAATAAACACAACCTATGAGAAAACAAGAGTTCCTACTCTCACTAGAAAAAGATTTAAAATCCATTTATCAACAACTCAGCCCTAGGATTCAAAACTGTGGTTGAAATTGTCACTGTGGTAGTGGTCATTCATGCATTTCAGAAGCGTACTTTACTGCAATGTCACTCAAGAGATCGTAAATAGCACGGCATAACTTCTATCATTCACATCAATCATGTCTGCCAGACTGCCTATACCAATGCTGTATGAGGCAATAAATAATGCTTGCACATTCCTCAGATTCATTTCTATTGAAATGTTGTAGCAATTTAAAGCACTTAAGTAACCATATAACCTCAATTATATAACAGCACAAGTGTTTTCTAGATATTGGCGACTCTGCTAGCAATTTAAAGCATTGTTCTGAATGCATTTTCAAGGATATTTACTCATCTGACTGTCAAACATTCCCTTAAAAAACCCTATTTTGAACAGTCCAGCGAACAAATCGACTGAAGCATCATACATCCAGCATCCACTGTATGACCAATCGCCTACCCAAAGAAAAGAAACGAAAAGAAAAGAAAGAAATATAAATTAGAGAGACATATATGAAGTTCATAATTATTACCAATTAAAACGTATGTGCCTTTCTCTTCCGTCTTCTCATCAGTTTCACCCACCAACAGTGATATCAAATGAACCGCCTTACTAAACAAATCAGCTACCAAAAATGTTATGGCTTCTAAGAGCTGCAAGACATACAGGATCCGTCCCTTCTCGTAAATAAATTGTTGAGTCAGATAAGATCTATGGCTTCTAAAAGCTGAGTCATATTCTAAATCTTACCCTTCTGGAAATTATTCCACCAGATAAGATCTGCAGAAGTATATAAAAGAAAACATATGTTTAAACTTAACAGGTCAGCATCACAGGCCAACCATTGAATCTTTTTCTTAAAAGAAATTATCAGAGAATCATGAGAAAAAGATGAGTATCTCAACGTGTCCTCCAAACTTCAAATTACTGATTATTTGCTTTCTAAATAAATCAACACCTCTATGGCTTCACCCCCACCTCATCAAAATTAGAAAGAAAGACCATAATCCATGCAAGACCAGAGGCATATTTTAATTTTGAGCTTAACAATGAAGTGTTCCATTTGAAGCAGAGACAACCAAACAATTACTCGGAAGGCATTGTACAAATGCAACAGAAACATAGTCCGCAGGAAAAGAACTAAATATTTCCTCAGTAGGTGATCCCACAACAGTTGCAGGGAAACCAAAGGTCTCACCACGTACTCCAAACAGCCTCCGACACAATCATGGTGAGCAACCATAACATCATAGAAGAAATTTTTCAGGGAGCTCTAATAAGAAAAGGTATATTCTTTAACTACAATCACTTTGTACAATTTCCAAGGAAAAAAATCTTCGCAGGCTTTCGGACACGAAACATATTGTTTACATTGACACCACAGATAGCAAACACAATTTAAGTAAAGGCTTTCAACTCAAAAGGAACTTCGAATTTCCATATAGGCCGGACAAGGTAAAGAATGAGTGAATGCCGAAGAGGAGGAAAATAAGAGAATTTAAAAACATTAACAGATTGATAGTATATATCCAAAAACATCTTGCAGGTGCCAAAAGCGTGTATGTACTTCCCGTTCCCACACTTTTGACAGAAGAAAATATCTCCAAGAAATGCCCACCAACACCAACATAGTCAGTGTTAAATTCTAAAAACTCCTCCAAATGCTAACTTACAAAATCTAATAAAACCATATCTAGAATAGTTGACTAATTAAGTCTCCATCACCAACAATCCACACAAGCCGCTTATATAAATTAGTAAAGTTTAAAAGGAAACAACCTATTATTCGTAACATCCAGATCGTCATCTACGAGAACTGGGGATGCAGGTTGCAATAATTCTAGTTTTGACCATAAGCTCCTAAAAATGCGGGGGAATTACTGTGCTTCCCAGAGACACAAAAAATGCCATATTTTTTTCATGGATAGTTTTATTTTCAACATCAGTCTTTTCCTAGATTTCGTTTGGTGAACCCTCATACCCCTCAAGCATAAAACAGTTAATTGGAAGTTGGAACATACTACAAAAAAACGACAAAAAGTTCCCATGTTGCATTCATTTAACTTCCAATTCATGTCGGAAGAGCCATCTAAGAAAGATTTCCCTTCAAGTGATCTCAAAATGTGTCATCCAAAATCAAAACACTCCAGGAAGCTAATTGCTCTTATAGAAGTTATGGTGAACTTGGAAGTTCTGCATAAGCATCTAGTGTTTGAGGAAAAACAAAGGGGTGTCCTCAAGGACAAACAAGGCCCACCGGCTACCGGAATTCTGGTGCTCTGTTGCCGAAGCGAATCCGGCAATTACACATCTATCAACAGCATATGATCTTTGAAGTTCCATTGACTGATTCACAAATTTAGAAATAATAGATCACTACTTCAACATATTTTCTCAATACAAAAAATTTTAATATTCTAAAATGTTCTATAAATTTTAATATTCTAAAAAGTGTTAATATAAATGCAATTACCCCCACAAAAATACCAAATCTTTTTCACATCCAAACTGAACGAACTGACTCTAAATGAATTATAGCAATTAAGAGAAAAACAGATTAAACACTATAAAAAAGTTAAAGGGCATTCATAGATTTTTCACTAATAATTAAGAGAATAAATTTTTTTTTTTTAAATTGATCTCGGAAAAAGTAGAAGAGAAAAGAAGAATTACTTACAGAAACTGCGCATGACTGAAGCATTTGGTTCAAACAAGGAACAGAAGAAGATCAAGTTTGCCGCATTGATGCAACTTAGAATGAGCCCGTCATCCATCTAACCAAAACAATGATTCGTTCACTTTTGAGTATGTCTCCAGACCGCCATATTGGCTCATATGCATAAAAGACATCGTCATTACAAAGACTCGAAAGGAAACTTTAACTAATTGATTGAAGAATATATACGGTGTAATTAATAATAGTAGAATATTTTCTTTGTGTCATAAACATCGCAACCTCTTGTTTTTTATACTGTTCATATTATGCGTTAGTTTATTTTTTTTGTGATTTCTGCCTAAGAAAAAAAAATTGTAGTCAGGTGAGATCTTGTTAAATTTGTATAGATATTTATTTTCTAAATATAAAACTTTATAATTTTTACTTATACATAATTCGAGATATTAAGAATCAAAGTATGAATTGGAAAACGTAAAGTCAATCATGGTGCAATATTTAACGAACGGAGGAAGTTAAAAAGTTAGCCTTATATGTAGTTTTTGTATACTTTTAGTACCGACTACAGAGTCACATTCTAGACATTTTAGGAGATAGGGGTCCTTTTTAGGGGCAATATAGTCCTTTCATACGTTAATGTGAGAGTTTTAAATAAATGCGTGCGTCAAATTAAGGTTAACCGTGTCAAACTAATGATGGCATAAACAAATACTTCGTAATACTCGTGTATCACTATCAACGTTATGAAGAGTGTTATGGCACATTTTATACGACCTTGATTAACGTCAACGCGAGAATAAGACAGTGCATAACAATTACACTATGCATACCTATACATCTACCTCTATATGCACAGTGCATACAATTGGGGGTGTTTGGTTAGGACAGGCCCGACTCAAACGATAATGGAGCCCTGTGCTAATGTCAAAAATAGGCCCATTTTTTTTAAGATAAGGACCTATAAGAAATTTTTGAATCCATAATCTGCAAGTGGACATAAATTTAAAAAACACAATAAATTAGATAGCCACAACAAGAAGTAAAAAACCAAAAAGTTTAACCACAAAATAAATTGACACTATAATAATAAAAATGTACTACTTTTATGGAGGAAGTAAAAACCCAAGTCACAAAAACATAACAGGAAAAAACATCAATGAAATGGTACATGTTTTAATCGGAATGGTACTCTGATTTTTATGAAATGGTACTCTTTTTAATGAAATGGTACATGTTTTTATCGAAATGGTACTCTGTTTAACGAAATGGTACTCTTTTTTTAATGAAATGGTACTCTTTTATAAATAAATGGTACATGTTTGACGCTGTGATGTATTTGCTCACACATCACAGCATGTCGCCTCTCCAACCTCACTTTTATGACTTCTTGCTTTGCAGCTCTGCCAAAGGAGTTTGGGAAAAGACAAATCACGAGAGAGAAAGTATTGAAGGCCCATTTACATGCTGCAATTGTTTTTTTTTTTTTTTGCGTTCAGTCCAAGATTCACCAAACTCGGGGGCCTTTCAAGATGAGTCTATGTTCCGTGTCCCACCTTGGACAGGTACAGGGTTGGGCCTGGGTTATGAGAGGTTTGAGATAAAAAAAATAATTGGAGTGAATGAGAGGTTCGACCTTTAGAAAAGTTAATTGGAAATGTTGGTTATGAGATGTTTGGAAAAGAGTTAGGTGAAAAACTGAAATAGCTCAATATATGAGCTTTTTGCAATTAGAAGTTTGAGAAACTGAATGAATATGACTTTTTTGTCCTACTATTGCCTATAATTACAACCATTGTCAATTAACTTTGGTACCCTGCATTATTTCTCTCCTACAAACATTACTCACACTTCCTTATTCATTTCACCCTATTTACTAGACTTGTTTTTTGTTGTAATAAATTTTATATTATTACTTTGAAGCAATTGAAAACTATTGCAATCATGCATGTAATATCATTAATTAGTAATATTTCTCTATTTGTAAATAATATATTATTTAAGTTTTAAATTAAGAGTAATTTTTTTTTAAAAAAATAAGTCGTTCTCGATGAAATCCTTATAGAAAAAGGAAAACAATGAACTTTGAATTACTTTAAACAATTAAGAAATGAACGAGATATCTTAATTGTAAAATGAAAAAACTTTAAAGTGGTAGTGATTCCAAACAAAAACATTATTTAAGGGTAGTAAACTACCATAAAATGTTCATAAGGTAGTTTGGACAAAAATGGTGTATTTTTTTTTGAAGGTAAAATTAGTTCATTAATGAAAATAGTCATACGACATCTACAATAGAAATCAAAACTAACAAATACAAAACAACTTGAATCAAAAGAAATTCTAATCCGGCAAAACCACGATCATTGTGGATGCAAATCTGACAATGATAAGTACCCTCTTTCACATCGATGTTTGATACAACCTTCAACGAGGAGGTCTTTGATATGTTGTAGCATTTGGAGTGAATTAAATTCGAATTAATTGATTGTAGATGTAGAACTGACATCCGTTGTAACATCGCGCAAATCTTCATCAATAAATCAACTTTCCCGGCTAAATTAACAATATAGCCTCAAACTCTCACAAGGAGAGAGATAAATCCCAATAAATGGGTAGAGATAACACAATAAATGGGTAACAAAACTTGGAGTTTTATTTTGAACATGAAATCAAAAGCTAGAAAAAAAAACAAGAAAAGAAGGGCTTACCATCAACCTAATGGTTGGTGGTAGCTCCTAAAAAAGTAGGGTTTTGAAAGAGAAAGAGAGAAAAGAGAAAAAAAAAAGGAGAGGAGCGTCTTGAAACAAGTTAAAAGTGGGGTATTTTTAAGGTAGTAAATACCAAAACTCCCGTGAGCTGACTTATATTAATTTTTTTCGGATATTTTACATGTAAACATAGGAGGAATAACTACGACTACCTTATCTCAGATGTGAATAGTAGTGTGCCAATGGCACCTCTAAATACCATGTACACGCATTCTAACCCATAACTTTTGTTCTATGTTGCTGTACTAGAAAACGAAGAAAATCCATTTGCAGATGTGTTGTAGAGGTCATCACTCTTGCACAAGGCGTACAACACATCTACTATACCGGGGCGCTTTGAGGGATCCTTATTAACACAAGCAACAGCCACAGTCATCATATTTGTCAAAGCCTCAACCGAGTAAGATTCCTTTTCAAGTGACTTATCCATCTGCCATTCCATCAACTTCTTCACCCTTTCTGTCTCATCAGTGCACTCCCATATTTCATGAGCACTCATCCAAAGCACTTTTCCCTCATCATCAATGGACTGCCTACCTGAAATCAACTCAAGCAAAACTACTCCAAATGAAAACACATCCATTTTCGGAGAGACTACACCATCAGACAAGTATTCAGGTGCAATATAGCCTTGGGTTCCAACAATGTGCATTGTAATAGCATTACACCCTGATTTTGCTAATCCAAAATTAGCAATTTTAGCTCTCATATTGCTGTCAAGGAGAATGTTGCTGCTCTTTATGTCTTTGTGAACCACTTGTGGCCTTGTATGTTCATGGATGTATTGAAGACCATTTGCAATATCGATTGAGATTTTTAGTCTAGCCTTCCAGTTTAATAACTTTCCCTTGTTCTCGTGTAGCCACAAGTAAAGAGATCCATTTTCGATGTACTCATACACCAGGTAGCAACTAGCATCCTCAGGGTCTATTGAAAACCCTTCCAACTTCACCAGGTTTCCATGATTCACCTGCTTATACCAAGAGAAAATTATTAATAAAGGAGCTTATAAGCCAAAACTAAACCTACCTCAATTACGGAATAAGGTAGTTCAACAATCAAAGCAACACTTCAGCAAAATCTAGTATATTACGGGTCTAATCACTTTAAATCACATAACAGCCACCTTTTTACAAAGTTGAGTACTATTTATATGAACTTCAAGGTGACATTCATGAAAAATTGTACTCGATTGACCAAGGCGGCCACTAATTAAGCTCATTGTGTAGCAATATACCCGTTGAGTACAAGACTAATTGGAACTACTACAATCCCCCAAAGAAAATTCAAATAAGAATATTAAAGAAAGAAGGTAATCCAAGTCACTCAAGTCTCAGAAAAGTCATGAATGAGACAATTAAATAGCTTATCTTGACTTCTGAAGAAAAAAACAATACTAATTCTGTTTCTGTTTCTGTTTCTGTTTCATATTAGAATACTGAACAGTGGGAATTACAGAACATGCTCATTATTATAAGATCACCAAAATCAGGAATGTGTTATTATTTTATCAAGTTTAATTGTGTTGGGAATCTGAATTTGCACATAATTCACCAATGAGTAATAACACTACTCGTTAGAAATTGTTCTTCTTTCTGCTTCAAAATCATTCATCGTAGGCTTCGTAGCTTTAATATAACAGAACCTCGAATAATTAACTCACAATTTCAAATTAGATCATTGTCAATGAGTCAACAATCATCAGCTAACAACTACTATATTTAGCAATTGTGTTATCTTCACTAACCTCAATGATACCGCCTTTTTCAAGTCTTAGTCTCTCACCCAATCGTAACGGTTTTCATTTGCATCATATTTCAAAGACTTTTCTTCTTTCTAGTAAGGTAACGTTACAATTCATACTTCAAGTACTTGAAATCAAATCAAAACGCTAACCTAGCCTAAGGTTACCGATCTTGTACAAAGCAATCCTAGGTGAACTCGGGGATCAATAAAACATATCTTTAGACTAACTTATATGGAATAATACCTAGTACTTCATAGACTTGTGGCGGTACCTTGGATAGTTATGCACTTATGGTAGTACATTCTTACGGGAGTATAATGGAAGAACAGTTATTTTCTTTATTTCGCAGATCAACCTATCAACCAGAACATGCATAAGCTACACAAATCTACCTAATACTTTGTATCAATCTTACCTAACAAGGGTAAAATTGCATCAAGAATAGTGAATCAGTTCCAAAAGAATCATACGATTGATAAATAAAAACAAAGATTAAACCAAGTGAAAATAGTCAGAAAATTTACCTAATATCAACCTATCAACCCATGAACATACATAATCTACACAAAATCTAACTAATAGTGATCTTACCTAGCAAAGGTGCATTACATATTACTACTTGTATATGCATCAAGAATAATAAATCTAGTCCCAAAAGGATCATACAACCGACGAAAAACATAGATTAAGTAAAAATACTCGGCATTTACCTTCTGTAAGATCTTCAATTCTTCATAAGCATTCCACTTCATCTTCTTAATAGCAAAGAATCTCCCATCAATACAACCCTTATAAACAGAACCTTGAATCACACACTTCTCATCAAACCCATCAGTAGCTTTTCTCAATTCAGCAATCTCATAAATCTTATACTTGTCCAAAGTATCAGAAACATCAGCCAACAACATATTCTGCTCTAACTGCTTCAATATCCTCCTTTCGCCGCCTTTTCCTGCACTCTCCTGCATCGAAATCACCTCCAAATCTCTCTCCTTCAACTTCCTCCTATACTCAATTTCTCTAAAAATCAACAACCCAGTCACCAAAACAAGCAACAAAACACTCACACCCAACCCAACTCCTAATCCAACAACAGCCCCTTTATGATCAATTATATTATTCACCACAGTAGTATTCTGATTGTTATCATTAGTCTGATTATTATTATTAGTCTGATTCGTAGTAGGAACAACACCAGGGGGTTGGTTAAGCACGACAAGTTTTGAAACCGGCACGAAAACCGTGTCCATTTGTGTAAGACTACTCGCATTATTATTAGCATCAACAATCGATTGTCTACTCACATTGAACAAGGAAGCAACAGTGTCTAAAGTATCCTCATGCAGAAAAACATAAGAAATCAAGAAATTAACATTATTCCTCAACTGGGTATTGCTAGGACACTTACAGAATATAGGAAAATATACATCAATCCCAACTGGAATATTCAGAGCCTCGAGAGTTGGATTAACAAGTTCAACAGATTGATAAGTTGTAAGATCACCGAATAAATCATGAGAAACGTCGTAAAAATTGTCACCAGGTTTGATGGTGTAAGTCATGTTGGAAAAGGAGAGAGATTGATTGTGAAGAGGGTGACACCCACATGAGATGGGGATGAAAAGGGGTTGATTAGGGAGGAGAGAGGAAGATGGGTCTGAAATATTACTCGGTTTTGAGATGCTGAGCCTGCTGACATTGAAGAGGTCTGCAATTGCAGCAAGGTTCAATAAATCTGGGGATTTTGTGGCTGAATCTGGGGCTTTTGCTCTGTATAATACATAGGTTTGGCAAGGGTAAGGTGTCATTGTGCTGTTGTTTGTGCAAGTGTAGCCAGGAGTTGGGGGTTGAGCATTGGAATCATGAATTATGTTGAGGGAAATTACAAGGATTATTAGATAATGCAAATTATTTGGAAACATTTCTTTTAGATTTTGATTTTGTAATATAAGGGGGAATTTTATTTATTTTATAGAGAAATTATGGGTTTTGTAGGAGAAATTTGAGAAAGAGTCAAGTTTTGGGATTTGTTTTAGTGTGAATTGTATTAATGTTGGTCATTGAAGTGTTTGATTTTGTATGATGATATTGACTCTTAAATTAGGAAGTAGTCAATTGCACAAAATGAATGACATTGTGCAAGCTGTCAAAAAAAAAAAGAATGACATTGTGCAACTTTCTCGTGCTAAGTTGCTATAATAGACTAGCGGTGAATTCGTGATTGAACGCTATTATTCCTAAATGGTTAACGTCATTTTGCTATAAAGAATGTAATGAAGATACTCACCGTCTTGCTAAATGAGCGGTGCCTTCTTTGGTGATGAAATAGAAAGACTTAGTGTTCTAGTAAACATAATTTTAAGGATATATTCAAACAAAATCGAATTTATACTTTTCGTAATTGGTTTCGAAGAAATATATATCCATAAAAGAAAAGCTCAATCAAAACTATGGAATACAAAAAGAGGCTCAATCAAATTAAAATAGTGTTCACAAATCAGGATGCCTCCTTTAATTTCCGATATATTTTCCGATTATACTCAATGCGAAAACTAGCTTTTGTTCCAAGATATGGCCATATGGCCACGACTCTTACTTTGTTATGTTCACAAGTACAAAGTACGGAGTATATACTCACTACATGTCTACCCATATATCAGATATTCCACCTTTTTTTTTTATATATATATATATATATATAAATTAGTTTACCCTCTTCGTGATTATTAGTACATTTCAAGGAATTGGAGCGTGGTGACTTTATATGCAAGTACCTTAGCCTCATTGAGAGTCTTTGCCTTTGGATGTTTTTGTTTTGGATAAGGTTAATCTTGTGGGGCTTTTGGGGCGCAATTCCTCTGATGTTTTTTCGCAAGATTAATCCAGCAAGTGACCAAGAATGTCCCACTGGCTCATTAGCAAATATTGATCCTTGAAATATCAGAAACTCCTTTAGGCTCATTTACCCCTCGACAGTATAGCTTCTTAATGTAATTTACTAAAAAAAAGAGATTGGTTCCCCTTAAAAAGCCAGTTCTAATAAGTAGAAATTAGTTATAATTATGAAAAAATCAGGTTAATAATCACATACTATAAAGTTAACCCACTAGGAATCAATAAAAATCATTCTAAATAAGTAAAAATCAGTTTAACCAAAATCAGTAAAATTAATTTCAGTTCTTAAAAATCAGGGGCCTAAGTTTTAGATCCAAATTTGAGGTTTCTCCTACTTTTTATGGCTTACATATTTGTTGTTAGTTTTCTAAAGAACAGATATCTGGAAACAAAAAACGATACAGAACGAGAATTAAATTTCAAGCTTTCAATGTTCATCAAACTTCAACTGTCATATGAACTAAAAAAAGAAACACTGGTTGAGTCGACTATCATAATAGGGAGTAATAAAAGATAACATTCCAGGCCAACAGAAAGTTATTCACCAACTGGTGTTTTTAATTCTTTATGTTTTGCGCAGGGAAACAAACGGCACAAAGAAGCATACGCCTGAAGATGATTCAAGGGCCCTTAAGCTAGCTATTATGCAGTATGTCCCGAGCCAGGAACTTCAGCAGATTCAAAACTGAAAAGTATACAGCAAGATTGTGTCAGTTCTTCTGCAAATTAATGGTAATTTTGCAAAAATACACAGCACATTAACACTTAACACCTCATATTTCACAGTTTACTCTAGATTAGTATTTAAACCAAAAGATTCAACTTATCAGGCATAAACCAAAGGACCACCTGTAAGGTGGACAGTAAATCTATACTCAGGGGTATGATTAAATGAAATTCGGGTTGATTTTTTAGACTGGCTTCTGTGGTTATTAACTTCATTTTGAGTTAGAAGCCATGCCTCTGAAGAAATCCATAAGAAAAGTGCCTACCTGGTGTCCAGTATGGAAAAGCTCTTAAACTACCATATGAAAACTAAGCCATTGGAGTAGGTGCATCCCAATGTTTTAGGACCAGTGCAACCAAGAGTTAAAGAAAGTTCATCAAGTTTAAGAAAATCAATGGAGATCCACCTCCAAAAGGAGCAAGTGAAATGAAGAGCAAGATCGAGTCACATTAAATAATTGCAAGAAGTTATTCAAAAAGTTACTTAGATAGCTAAAGTTTACAGAACTTATAAAACCTAATCCTTTAACATTCAATTGCGAAACCTCCCAAGACAGTGTTGTTAGACAAATATACACAGAGAAGCAACTGAGTTAACAGAGTGGAAAGATCAATGAAATAAAAGATTCAAGGAAGAAAAACCGAACAAAATCTATGGATACTAGTTAGTTTACGACAAATATAATAATACAATCCATCCCGCGTAATGGGGATCCAAGTTAAAAAAAAACTCTTTACATTTCTAACATAAGCACGATGCACGAAGGTTGCAAAAACGCTTTTGACCCAAAAGTCATAAGCACGATGCAGGAGGATTTCAATAGTTCTATTATAAAACTGATGCCTAATTAATGTCTCTAGCTGACTCAAGTTTGTGTGCCAGCTTAGATGCTATCACCACCTTGGAAGAATGTAAGGACAAATTTTGTTGGCTAAGAGAAAAGTCTGTATGCTTCTGAATGCAGAAGCTTGGAAAGTAAAAGCACTATTTTGAACTTAAGATTGAGAGAACAAAGGGCGAGTTTATTTTTTTCTTAGCAAAAGTATTTCCAAAATCACAAGCAATCTAACCCAATGGAGGTCAAAGATGGGAAATGCTCTATAGGAAAATATTAGAGGATATTACGATGTATATGCAGCTAGACAGCTAGTGTCTATGTCACACTAAATTGATCTCACATCTCACTCATAGTAAGCATGGTGAGTGGCACAGCCTTTTTTCAATAAATATAAAATATGCAATTCTCTACGACCTTAAAAAAGAAATTGGCATAATGGTTAAATAAACGTGAGAAGGAAAAGTTTAATCGTTTAACACTCCCCACACCCTAAATAAATAAATAAAGGAAACTGCTAAACGTAGCCTTAGCCCTTAAGGGAAGCTAAATTAGTATAAGGAAAAAATCTAAGCATCTAAATCACACCAAATGCATGATTACGTAACCTTCATGCGCTGAGATGCCTAATATGTCTTTGAATTAGCTGATGACGGGAGTCTCTACCAAACACAAATGCATGAATGTGGTGGCTGGGCCTAGCTTGGGTGCAGGTGTGGCCAATTTTCTGATTGTCATATTTTTTTCAAAATATCAGTGACTAGATCCTTACTATCTGTTTAACACTGATTTGTTAACCCTAAGGAGATAGTGTTGCCAAAACTTCAGCCAAAATCACTCTTTGTAAAAGACCTTTTCCTTTTTTTGGTCAGTTACTCGATGGCAATAAATCCCTAGATATTTTTTCTTTTTCATACACACAAAAACATTTACTCCTTAAACAGTACATTCATGTCTTCTGTTCTGGTTAGTAATCTCTTTGTCCTCCATCTACCGCTTCACATACGGAAGAGCCTGTGCTCGAGGAGAGGCTCTTTTTTCTGATCTGTAATATTATTTTTTTCAAAAAATCAGTGACGAGATCCTCGTGGTCTGATTTATTCCACAACTGATTTGATAACCATAAGGATATTGTCTTACCGCAACTTCACCCTGAAATCACGATTCATAATAGAGCTTTTCCTTTTTCTGTCAGCTACTCAATGACAATAAAATCCCTAGCCTTTATCCTTTCTCATACACACAAAAATACTCAATCCTAAAACACTGCACTCATGTGTCGTATCATCTTATCTGAGTAGTAATAATTTTATCTTTAATCCATTGGTTTGCACAGTAAAGAGATACAGATTGAGTTTCACTAGAGGTCCATTGCTAAGTATACATAGGTACTTCTGCAAGGTAAATTCTACTTTAGGGCAATGATCCTCTCATGCGAATCATACCACAACCATTCTCCCAGATAAGCTCCTTCTTATTCTTCTTGTAGTAAGTCTATCTTTACAACAGATCAAGCCATCAAGGGATATTTTTTTCCTTGTTCCTAACGATTTTTTTTTTTTCGTGGTTAAAAGTTACACATTTATTTTCACCAAAATGGCAGGAGGAGAAAAAGAAAATTATGGAGATAAGAACAATACCAAACTGCTCTGGCACGGTTTCGGTGGGGTTGGTGATTGGGAGAGGTTGGGTCTGGGGAGGCCGAAGGCTGGGGGTGGATTGAAGTATTATTTTCTATAAATATTAGAATAGTGTCAAATTGGGTATATTTAATAATTAATTGGATGATTAATGTTGACTACTTGATTGGTAACTTTGAGACTTTCAATATGTAATAAAGGGCTTAAGGGGGTTCTTTTCTATCTTTGTAAAAATTGTAATTACGTATGGTTTTGGGAATAAATCCCCCAGTAAGGGGTAGATTTGGATAAATAATCCTATTATGAATACCAAAAACCCTTTTTTCTTAGAGTTCTAGAATGAATGGGTGACCGCTTTAGCAGTTTAGCAAGGTGTGTGTGAGTGAGGACAAAGTGTGTTATAAGTTGAATTATATGTGGGGTTAATCTTAAGACATAAAAAGAATGTGATAAACACACACAACTCAAAACACAGCTAGTGTCACAAATAGTATCAAATTAACTTATGTTGCAAACAATAGAAAGTAGTTGCATATTTGGACGATTTTGTGTTAGACCTTGGTCAAGAAAACACATATGCGATAAAATTTCAGGTGCAGCCAGGTGCAGCAAAGACCTACGGTAGTCATTCTGGTCCTCGAATGGAATCAAAAGACTTGAGGTTTTGATCAGTGCTAGTTGTACACTTGTACATCTACCATTTCAATAGCCCACAAGATTGGTTAATCCACAGCTAAGTATTGCTAATTGTATGTTGTCCTGGGATGGCCTGATGGGCGACCTATGAAAAGTTTGTTAAAGATCATTATCGTTATTGCAACAGAAGAACTTGCATCAGTTCTTGGGCATAACATATGTTATCACTTAATTAACATCACTAGCATTAATACAAAATAAAGCATAAGGCCATAGCCTACACCTCATGTTAGTATGCCAGAAAACATTTTACTTTTCAAATGGAAATTAATCAAATTATGCACACAACGAAAGATAGGATTTTCAGATGTTCTTAGAAACATACCCAATGCTATGTACTGTCGTGATAATCTGCACTGTTCCCAAAGGCGAAATCTTCACTGGTGTCTCCAGTGGTGGGATTCGAGGGGGAGTCTCCAGTGGAGGGATCAGAGGGGGCGGGATCAGTGGGGGCATCCTTTTTGGCGGGATCAGCGGAGGAGCCCCCAGAGGTGGGATCAGACCGGGTGTCCCTAATGGCAGGATCAACAGTGGCGCCCCCAGTGGCTGGTTCGGCAGCGGCACCCCCAGTGGCTGGATTGGCAGAGGCACCCTCGGTGGCGCAATCAGCAGAGGCAGAGTCAGAGACGCCCCCGCTGGCGGGATCGGGAGAGGTTCTCCCAGTTGAGGGATCAGCAGAGGTGACTCCGGTGGCGGGATTGGGAGAGGCGTTCCCGGTGGCTGAATCTGACAAAAGCTCTATCCCTGCAGGAAAAGAGGGAAGGTTTATAAGTTTATGTCTCCACCTTGGTCTAGATTCCATTAGAAAATATTCTTCAAGATGACAGAGCAGAATTATAATAAAGCTACCCCTGCTACTTGCAATATCTCAGCAGCCGTCCCTGTACCTTGTTTGTATGAACCTTCGTAAGGTTTCAAGAAGTCAGAGACTAGGGGGATCAAGGGTTGGTAGGAGAGAAGAGTGATAAAATAATTGCAACATCTCAAGACTCCTTACACAGACGTGTACAAGAAAATTTGAGAAAATAGTTTTCACCAGGGTCAAAATCTTGAAGCAGCATATGTACATACATCAGTAGGTTTTGAAGTTCATAGATGAGTGTTTACCAATTCTCATTTCCATATAGCTGCAGGTATCATCATCCAAAAAAGACGTGCCTCCTACACTTGATACCTAAATTTTTGTGTCAAGATCCAATCAAAAAGCACAGACAATAAAATCAGCAAGACTCTCAAGAAAAAGATAAAAATAAAGCAAACTACAAATTTTTTGACTCTGTCAATCTCAGCCACCAAACTAAAATTGAAAACCCAACAAAAATTTGCCTACAAATATATTATTTCCCCTGTCCCACAATGTAATAACAAAACCCCTGTCTCACAGAATATAAAAGTGAGAATTGTAAGAAAGTGAGACTAGTATACAAAGGCTTATCCAAATAATCCATGCATGCAACCATAACTAGTACTCCCTCCGGGTCTTTTTAAATGCATCACTTGCTTCTTATGGGAGCTTTTTTTAAATGCATCACTTCTATATTTAGTAACTTTCTACAATACTTTATTATTTCTCTCTCTTTCGCACTCAAAATATGTTATTGGTTTCTCTCTCACGGGCCCCACTTAAAATAATTTAAAAAATCATTATCTCTGACATGCTATCTCTATCATGGTCCCCATTGTTGTTTTTACTAGCGTAAATTAAATGATTTTTTGCCCACTTGCACCATTTAATCATAATTTGCATGGGCCTCCTAAAACTATGTGTCCATGCAAGTGATGCATTTAAAAAAAAAGTGAGTAAAATGGGACAGTCCAGAAATAATTACAAGAATGAATTGTAACTTCTTCAGATTTAGGATATCAGGGAGGCGTGTGGTACAATAGGAGTAAGATTTTTCCATACTAATGTGAGGACAAACATGAATTTGCTAACACCAAGTTCTTTGCATGGGTTATGGGTATGATACAGGAAATGACAACATTTTTAGCTATCTGGCCTATGAAAATCAGAAATAAAAAAGAGGAAAAGATTAAGCTTAGTGAAGGTTTTTGAATTTCATAAGGAGCAAAGCTTGATTAAGGTGCTATATTGCATATTAGGTAATTTGAGTATTTTTAGCATCCTCAAAAAGCGATTGACTCTACGAAATATTTGAGCTAAATATATTTATTACCTCTTTAGAGGTCAATCTCAATCCCTACCCACTCGAGGAAAAGATTTTAGCAACTTTTTAACACAAGTCTGTATTCGGATTCATTTCCTATCAGTTACTTCCTCAATATTGATGCTATGTTTCCTTTCCAGATTTGTGTAATTATCAAGAAGATATACATAATCATTTGCATGCAGACTGTTGATAAATAAAATTGAGAAAGTAGTCAGGCAAAACCCAGAATTTTAGTTGTTATCCCATCAAACACATTCTCCACGTGATTTAACAGGGAAGGAACCTGAAGGATTGTGCTTCTACAGAACAATGTCTTGGATGAAGAAAATTCAGTGAGATAAAAGGAGGAAATCGAACTGATTGAGCAACAATTTAAGCATACACAAAATTCCTAAATTAGGTATCGTCAGGAGCAAATCCCATGCTGTTGCATGCATTTTTGGAAATTTTGTGGTATTCTCTACAGAAATAAAGACGAGGATTTCAAGACAAGTTGATATGTTGTGGTTTGCGATATTCTTATAGGGCCAAAATACCAGCAAATTGACAAATGATTTAAGTTTAGTGGATTATATTGGGAGGACTCTCAATTATTTTACTCTTGTCCTATTTTATAATTACTTTTTTAGTCGACGAATCTTAAGTTATTTGTATTAGCCAATCTGAAATTTTCCGGAGTTACAAATAATAAATAAGCCATGTTACACTACATTACACATGTTATCATAAGGACCTAAAAAGCAGGAGGAAGTTTTCAAAATCAGATGGACATAAGTTTTCTTATACGGAGTAAGTTTTTGTGGTCACACCACATTAATCGGGTTACTAATGGGAAAAAGATATTGGGAGCTGCTTGAGCAGGAAGATTGCATTAGCTGTGTAATTATGTATAACAAAAGTACGGCACTAATGGCAATAAACCACTTGTTTGCCGGCCTTGAGCTCAGCTCCACCACCACCAATGTTCGGACAACAAGCTTAAGTGTTTAATTATTTAAATAAAGTCAAATGGTATAACTAAACAATATCACAGCATTCTAAAAAATCAAGTAAATAGTGTCTCTTTAAACAACAAACAATTATTATTTGCATTTACTTTAGGTAAATTCTCATCGGTAAACATTCTCATCAGTAAGTATGGTAACCCTTTATTATTGTACATGTACATTGGTTTTGGAAGCAAACAAAAAGTGTAAATGCATGAAATAGCCTGGTGTTATTGATTAGTGTGTAAAGTGGCATTATTGAGGTTTTTCCCTTAAACTTCGAGAGAAAACAATAAAACAAAATAATACCCCCAAAATCTAACCATCCTTCAACACCATCAATCAGATACCCCGCCACCACTTTCTGTCTCATCTCCCTATGCCCACCACCCCTTCTCTCTCCTCTTCTCTCACCTGGCCACCCCATCCCCAACATTAACGCCCAACCCACCACCACTATACCTCCACTACCATACCTGAAGCTTGAATATCCATACCTGTCCCTCCTTTCTTTTACGACTCATCGCCACCATATTCAAGCTCATCATCGTCGCTCATCATCCGCTCATCTCCTCCAAAGCTTCGCTCAATCCACCAGCCTTCTCAATCCATCATTTTCTCTCTCGGATTTTACTTCATTTCACTATCAAAATTTTACATTTCAGAAATCTCACTCACGTCGCCGGATTTGAAACCGGCACTAACATTTGCAAGCTCTTAGGGACGCTATGAGTACTAGAAATTATGTCGTGTTGCGAGGAATCATGGCTTTATTAATGCCATGCATGACATTAAACAGAAACACAAGGCCATATTTTGAATTTATTTATTTTTTGCTACCAAAACTAATGTCCACAAATAAGGGGCTACCAATTACTCATATAATATATTTATATTAGAAAAGACTCGTCAAATTAAGAGATTATTAATCAAAGAAAAGTGCTTTGATCAGATTAATCCAAGATAAGTCCAACAAATTTATGTACTCTCTTTATCCCTAAAAACATTGCACTCTTGGAGACACATAAGAAAAAGGGAAACTTTTAGTCACCGACCCCTAATAATTTTGGGACTAAGGCTTTGTTGTTGTTGTTGTGAATATGTCAGAAAGGTCGGGCAGGGGAATTTTGGTAGTTTCATATGAGAAAATCAAACAAAAGGATAAGAGTGAAATTTGTAAAACCATTGAAGGGGAGGGTGAAGTTTATTTAGGGAAAAATGCAGTATTTAAAAGTGTCATCACTGGCAAGGGGAAAGAATACGGTGGTACATGCCATCAAGAATTATAACTCAAACTAGTTCACCCATCGGACATTATTTAGGGTGAAAAGTATTAATTCCCCTAGGTTTATGTTTTTCCAACACCTCACATATATACACAAAAATCCTAGCAACCCATCAAAAAGGTGTTCAATAATATCTTAAAGGTCTTTGTTGATAGTAGGATGAAGGAAGGGAGGGAAGTAGGGAACACTGCATGTAATTGTGTTTTCTTTGAACTATCAAAAACCTGTTATTTCATCATTTCCATCAAAACCAAAAGGTTTCCACATAAAGCTTTAGTACAACAACTTCATAATCCAGCCCAAAAAGGTTATTCAGTATACACCTTGATTGAGTTCATACAAGAATTAATCTAGATGGAGGTAATCAAATAGGGATTGTGTGAGGAGGGAGGCATGAGGGAACTATTACCGTCAGTCCCCCACCAACCCAAAATTACCCTCCAAAACGAGGGTAAAAATTCCCCAATTCCTTCCATTCCACATGCTTGTTGAATCATTTTATAAGTTATAACACTGAAAAAAGGAAGATAGAGACCTCAAACCCCTAAGCCAATTTTGTAATTATTCTAGAGATCTAGGATTCTAGCATCTATTTCTTCAACAAAAGTTTCCATAACACTAAGAGGGATCCCTCCTCCAAACTCCTCCCTCTTTCTGTAGCAGTTTATACAAGGCTAAACTCCAAACTGAAGCATTGATTTCAAGTTATACTTAGAAGTCAAGATCTAATATAGGATAATATTTTGTGCGTCGTTTCCGTCGTTGTGGTCGACGCCAAGAGTTTGGAAGATATCTTGAGAAAAGTATCTTTGCTTTAGCTGTAGTTTTTTGAGAAGTAAATGCTAATGACAACTTACAAATCCACATCCTTCCAGCGTGTGAAAATCAGTCATATGCTTAAATTTGTTAGCTATGAACATGCCAGTAAAATGAAAATAAGAACCTTATATCCTATCAGTGTTCAATACAATATTTTTCAAATAGAGCATACAAGACACAAAATTGGAAGCAATGAAAAGTATGGGAGTCATATCATACCACAGAACTCTCTTGCAAGCAAGCTTTGCACGTTACACCACATGTGTCATTAGTTTCATAAGTATTTAGTCCCATAATGCACCCGCAGTGCACTTGCTGTCCACAAATATCCCATGTAAGATCCCATTAGCAGATTCTCCAACAAATAAAAAAAAGTTTAGTGATCAATAACTATAATATAAACCAGCAAAGAAGAAGAATAACTTTCTTGCTTACCATATCACATTCATCACAGTGTCTCCATCCATCGTTGTCGTGATGATATTTATCGCAAAAAGATCCATCCTCATAAGCAGTGCTGCCAGTTCATAAAATCATGAATAATGTATTCAACATGCTTAAACCACCATGAGAGAATTAAAAGATAATCTGCACAGTTTGACTAATGTTATAAAGCCAAAGTGATCATTGTAGTTCATTTCATTCATATACTTTTTATATTTGTCCTTTGAGGAAGCTGACACAAAGTCAAAAACATCATCCCATCTTGTTTACCAGCTTTTACCAGAGTTACTTGGACTTGGCTACTATTTCCAGACATGGTATTTCTCCAAGTGTCAAACTCAGCCATTTTATAAAAACTTAACACTGTTTTGGTTAAAACTAAGTGTTCATGTCCATGTCAAAATGTTGACACTTGACAAGGACACTTAAGGTGCAATGAATAGGTCGAGTAACATAGATCACCACTTATAGTGATAGAACTGACAAAGAGAGGAACAGAAGAAAAATGGTACACAAGAAAATCCTGCTTCCAACCTCAAGCTTTCGAGCTTCTAGATATCGGTGTTAGCAAAAAAAAGGAATAAAAATAAACAACTAGGATGTGTTGAAAACAAAGAGTGATACAGGATAAGGACCACTCAGTAAATCCAAAAAAAATTCCTAGCCTTCCAAACCGGAAAAAATGTTCTAAATTTTTCAATCACGAAAGAAAACCTAGGCTATCCCTTAGATAGAGGAACCTAAATCATCCTTATGGGCGATTAACAACATATAGCAAAGAAGTTGTCATCTTTGTTCACCTTCCGGAAGCAATAAAGAACCTCAAATCTCACAAAATAGTGCAGATCCAATTCTGGATCAAACATGACATTATAGATCTCCCACTAGTACCTTTCAAACTCATTATTAGAAGCACCCATAAGATGAGCAGCTTAGACACCCTCTCACATAACAAAAGCTTTGGTCAAAAGGATGCTACCATTAGAAGAAATGGATTTTGAACCCGCCAATAACATCTTTCCCGCACTATCCCTCAAGATGAAACCTAGAGTCAATCGGTCATCAATCCTCATTATTCATTATGGCATGAACAGTCGAAATGTAACTACACAAATTTAGATTGGAGAGGCTACCTAGCAACTTCCTTAAGAGTTATCACAAGTGTATAACAAGAGATGGAAAAGCCAATTTGATTATCCATATCAAGGGACTGAGCTAAATATCAATAGGAACATCATGTTTACTAGAGTCGCAGATTTTTCGACAAAGGCATCTTTACTTATTGAAGATGACTATAATCTAGTAAACCTAGTCATCCACCAGGACCACCACAGAAAAGGTACTTTTCCATATTTTGCAAACCCATCAAATCTTTAAAAAGATTGCGCCCCAAAACACAATAATCAGACACCTCCCTAACGTCGGAGAATGTCAACCAAGATCCTTTTAAGAATAACAAAACCGCCAGTAAAGTTGTACTAACATTACTTGGAAAGCGGTACATTGGATCAAAAATCCACTGCTTATTTCTATAGAATTTTTCCAAAGGTGTACCATTGTACCAAGCACGTCATACCAATTCACATTCCAAACCATGGTTTGTAGGGGTGATTAGCGAATAAGAAAAATTGTATGCGGTCTGTAGTCACCATGAAATTAATTCAAGGTCCTCCTTCCATCACATAAAATTTATTTTGTAAAGGATTGCCAACTTGCAATATGTGTTTAAAATTCACACCACCGGCCACCACATCCACTATAGACCATCATATTACCCAATTAGCCATTATAATAAATCATCACAGCCATTATTGATACAATTAAAATGCACACATAGAAATGCACACAAGAGATATAGAAACCTTTAAACCCATAATTTAGTCACTAAATGTTTTAACCTTTGAATTTCTACTTTCCACAAACGAAAAAAATAAATTCAAAAAACTGATTACTTTCAAGTATACTATCAAAACATTTTCTATAACTCTAGAATTTCAATGTTGGAGCGACAATTTTCCAACTTGCTAATGCACACCATGATAGCTGCAGTATAACATCAGCTAAACGGCGCTTTTGCAACATCGTGACTTACCACAACACCAGATTTAGTATTTATGAAAAGCAGTAAAAGTTATCTTTATAGACATTCCAGTGTTTTTCTATATTGTCTACTGCAGCAAACTTGATACCGTAAGATTCAGAACAAACCCATTGGATCCCCTAAAATTGATGGAAGCTATAAGCTAGACAATCACAAAGAAGAAAGGGAATTCTCAAAAGACACCTTGCACATTAGATAATCTACTGAACACAAGGAAAACACCCTCTCTCCTTTATTTGCTACAGAACTATCTTTCTATAGAGGCGTAATGATTCAATAGCTGCATTTTTAGTTAAGGTTTCGAGCCTGGTGGCTGCAGAAAATCTCTTAGGAGAAGCCAATAAACACTCCAAAGAATCATTTTCCACAAACTATAACTCCGTTTCCTGCCATAACAGAAGACAACAAAATGCTCACCGATAACAATAATTGCACTATGACAGGATTAGGGCTTTATAAAAATAGAAGACATTTTATATACAAGTATATACATTTTTAACAGCGCATGTTCCATTAGTTTCACAACCACAATCATCAATCCGGATCAGTTTCTCTATTCTTCTATCGACACGAATACTTTTGTCAAACGACTTTGAGGAGTAAAGTGGAATTTATTCTAGAATTTACAAGGTGGACAAATGTGAGTCTTAGCCAATTTTCATGGAAACTGAATTTACGTATTGCTTCCACTTCTCACTTTGCTTCTATCCTTCAACAGGAAAACTAACCTTTCCATGTATATTCCTTAAACTCCTTCAAAGAACTTCATTTACATCTCGTGTGAAAATGGGAAATGATAGAGTCAAACTCCACATCCAAGGAACAAAAGTCTCGAACCAAAACATAAAAAATAAAATTAATTTTTTTCTGAAAGAAGTCTTGAGTCTTGACCTAAAATGCAAACATGTTATAACATACAAGCCATCCACCATGGCAGAAACAGTAAGCCCTGCTTGAAGTTTATTACCAACAATGGGCTTTAAAGTAATCCCAGAATGAAAAAAATATTCCTGAGGTGTTTGTGGATGAGAAAACGCATTAAGTACCAACCAAATCCCTAAATGACTGACAAAGATATGAGTTAACTAGAGATCATCCAAGAAGACGAGGGTAAAACAACGGAAGTGCTCCAGAAACTAGAAATAAGCAGAATAATTAGCAGGAGAGGATCAACGGAAAGAGAAAGATAAAATCTCAGATGCGGATAATTAAACTACTTTAAAAACAAATATATTATCAACTGCGCGATCTACCGAATTTTTTAAAAAATTCACAAGTTGAAGAAAATACAATCAATTACAAAAGTTATAATATTAGAATCCAGCGTTCAAGACTAAATCTTACAAGCACGGGATACAGATCTTTGCATAGGTAGAATCTCTCAGACGCCATCCTTTTTGGGGTACATTCATAACATGGTGACAGAAACTACATTTCTCACCACTTGAAGCCATTAAATTTGCAGAAGATGAGAGAAATAAACACAGAGCAAAGGGGGGCGAAACTGAAAGAAAAATGAGCAGAATGCAAATACAGATTTCCCCCACTAATCAAAGACTTAACGTAAACAAAGTTCCAATAAGGAAAAATCATTTATGGAAAGGAATCACAATCACAATTATTTCACACATAACATTATAAAAAATGCGTGAAAGGGAAGGTGCCGTCTAAGCAGAGATGAGAACAAAATTAACGGCTACTGGCTTTATATGGTAACAAATTAACTCTATGATCATGTTCACACTAACAGTCTATACAAATAATAATGCTAAGTGAAAATGAACACAACCTATGAAAAAACATAGTTACTACTCTCCCTAAAGAAAGATTTAAAATCCATATATCAACCACTCAGCCATAGGATTCAAAACTGTGGTTGCAATTGTGACTATGGTAGTGGTCGTTCATGCATTGCAGAAGCGTACTTTATTGCAATGTCACTCAAGGGATCGTAAGTAGCACGGCATGACTTCTATCATTCATATCAATCATGTCTGCTAGACTGCCAATATCAACCTGTATGAGTCAATAAATAATGCATGCACATTCACCATATTCATTTCGATTGAAATGCTGAAGCAATTTAAAACACTTAAGTAACCATCTAACCTCGATAATATAACAACAAAAGTGTTTTCTCGATATTGGGGATTCTGCTAACAGTTCACTATATCATTGTTCTCAAATCTCAATTCAAGGATATTTACTGACTGACATTCAAACATTCCCTAAAAAATCCATCTTGTGAATAGCAAATCGTCATACAACCACTGCATGACTAATCACCCACCCAAAGAAAAGAAACAATAAATAAATTAGGACATATATGACGTACATGATAATTACCGACTAAAATGTATGTGTCTCTCTCTTCCTCCTTCCCATCAGTTTGACAAGCCAACAGTGATAGCAAATGATCCGCCATACTAAACAAATCAGCTGCCAAAAATGTATAGCTTCTAAAAGCTGCAAGACATACAGGATCAATCCCTTCTCGTAAATAAATTGTTGATCCAGCAATCTGCCAACATATTCTAAGTCTTATGGCCCGTTTAGTAGCCGGTAATAAATGGAGGGAATGGGAATAAATCTAAGTGTTATTTGGCAAAAAAATATGACATCATAACAACCATGGTAATGAAATAATATCTCAAACTTGGTGTTTTTCTTCATATATTTGCATTCCCACCAAATACCACTCCCCAAAAGGTAATGGATGGTAATGAAAATTTATGAAGAAAAAATAGATAATTTTGAGTGAACTAGCATTACCATGGGAATGGATATTAATATTCCCTTGCAAATTTACATATAAACTCATTCCCGTTGACATCACTTATAACCGGTTACCAAACTGGCCGTTAGTGTCTTACCCTGATCACAGAATGTTTAATTATGTAAGCATCACAGGCCAACCATTGAATACAGAATCAGCATCACAGGCCAATCAATATTCAATGTTTAAACTAATCAGCATCACAGGCCACTCATTCAATCTTTTTCTTAAAAGAAATTATCCGAGAATTATGAGAAAAAAGATGAATTTGTGAGTGTGTCGTCCAGACAAATCAAATTGTTGATTACTGATTATTCGCTTTCCTAATAAATCACACCTCCAGGGCTTCACCCCCGCCTCAAGAAAATGAGAAAGACAAAACAATAAACCACGCAAAAGCAAAGGAATATTTCAATTTTGAGCTTAACCATGAAAACTAAAGTGTTCCATTTCAAGCTGAGACACCCAAACAGTTAATTGAAAAGCATTATACAAATGCAAAAGAAACTTAGTCCGCGGGAAGAAAAAGAAAGAGAAAAAGAACTAAATTCTTCCTCAGTAGGAGATCCACAATAGTGGGAGAGAAACCAAAGACCTCACCACGTACTCCAAACAACCTCCAACACAATCATGGTGAGCATATAACATCCTATGAAAGAACTTTTTCAGGGATCTTCTTTTTTCTTTTTTTGGGGGGTGGGGTGTAATAAGAAACGGCATGTTCTTTAACTACACACACTTGGTAGTTGGTACACTTTCCAAGGAAAAAACTTTAGCAGGAGTTCTTACATAAAGGACATTGTTTAGATTGACTCCATCAATACCAAACACAATTTAAGTGAAGGCTTTCACCTCAAAAGGAGCTTTGAACTTCCATGTAGGTTGGACAGAGGTAGAGAATGACAATGAGGAAGAAAATAGGAGGATTAAAAAGATTAAGAACCTGCGTTGCAACACGGATGATAAGCTATCAGCATTGAAAGATAGATAGAAATTATCCAACACATCTTGCAGGCACCAGGCGGTGTAGGTGTACGTACTTCCCGTTCCCACACTAATGTCTCTAAGAAATTAACTCACCAACACCGACATAGTCAGTGTTGAATGCTGAAATCTCCTCCAGATGCTAACTTATATAATCTAATACAGCAGTATCTAGGGTAGTTGACTAATTAACAGCTACCCACTCAAGAGACTATATAACTTGGGTAATCCCCAAGTTAAACATAACCAACCTAGCCTTCGTAACATCAAGATCGTTACCTTTGTGAACTTAGTATGCAGGTTGTGGTCATTCTGCACAATCAGGATAAATTTTACCCTTTTTTTGTAACGTTTACCTAATTTTTTATAACTCATAATATATTTTTGATTATAAAAATAGTTGATAGATAAATATTGTAAAGGGTTAAATGACTGATTTTATATATAATTAGTGATTTTGAAAAATAATTTTTATTAAAATAAAAACTTCAAATAGATAACTTTTACACATATAAAGGTAACTTTTAAGCATCTTGAGTTAACATTTACTCCGGTGTACAATAAATATTGTACACCAATTATAAATAAGAATTAGAACATAAACTCCTAATGAGAAGATGAATTCCCAAGCTTCACATAAAAAGAAAAAAATGTGAAGTGTTATTTCTCAGCATCAATCTTTTTTTGAGACTTTGTTCAATGATATCCTTCAATCATAAGAAAAACTTAATTGGATCTTAAAACAATACAAAAACAATACGACAAGTTCCTATGTCACATTCATTTAACTTTGTATTCATGTCGGAAAGCCCATCTAAGAAAGATCTCCATTTAAGTGATCCCAATATGTGGCAAGCAAAATCAAAACCTTCCCGGAAGCCTTCCGTTCAAAGCCTTCCGTTCAAATTACTCTCATAGACATTATAATAAACTAAAAAGTTCTACATAAGCCTGTAGGGTTTGAGGAAAATCGGAGGGTTATCCTCAAGGACAAATAAGGCCTACAGGCTACCGGAATTCTGGTTCTTACCGAAACGAATCCCGTAATTACATATCTTCCAACAGCATATGATCTTTGATGTTCCATTGACTAATTCCCAAATTTAGAAACAATAGATCACTACCTCCAAAATATTTTCCAAATACAGAAAATTTCAACATTCTCAAAAGTTCATGGTACTGAAAAGTGAGAATTAAATGCAATTACTCCACAAAAAATACCAAATCTTCTCCACAGCTAAATTGAACGCGCTTATTCTAAGAGCATTGTTGCAATTAAGAGCATGCATAGATATTCACATACAATTGATTAAGCGAAAAAGTTCTAGAATTAAATTGTCAGAGAACTTACAGAGAACTTACAGAAACTGCGTATGAGTGAAGCATTTGGTTGAAGAGATTGCCGCATTTTCATTAGAAATACGAGGAATAAAGAGCTGTCATCTATTTTAACCTGCTTTCTTTCATTTTTAGCTTTTTTTACCAGTCTCTAACCTTTCCGAGTTAATCGCCCAGCGTCTCGAGGCTTTTCAAGGTAAAAGAAAACCTCTCAGGCTACAATTTCTTTTCTTCTTTTTCTTCTTTTTTTTGAGAACTACGGAGTACATTTTCATTTTCATCTAAGGGAGTAATCGCACTACGCAGAGATGGCTGGGTCTGCACCAGCTCACTCTGACATAGCTCATAGTGCACTATAGTGGGTCACCGGTCACGTGAGTTAGATCGACTTGTGATCCATGATACAACCAGTGGCGGTGCCAGAATTTTTTTGTTAAGGGTTCGAAATTAAAACATAAGCCATATTTTTTGTACAGAGCGTACATTAGCAGATTTTTTTGAATACAAATAATAGGTTGCATACGTACTATAGTACATAAGATAAATAATTAAAGAATTTATTTTTAAGAAAATGAATTAATAAAAAATCCAATTTTTTCTAGGGGATAATTTTCAGAATTTCAAATACATTTAGTAATAAAAATATTATTTATTAAAAGTTCAAAACTATAGCTACTAAGAAAGAAAAGAAAGAAAAATAAAAAATCTTAGAATTTCCCTTGCGAAGAGTCGAACCCGCGACCATATGACACGCCAAACGAACTGGGAAAACAGTTCCCGCTCCAACCAGTGTTCCAGCCTCTATCTTGTGTATATTTTGAGCGCTAAATTTTATATAAACGTAAATTTGGTAGGTTCAGAAACTCGCGAACTTCTTCTATGTTTTTGCCAGTACAGGTTCAGTTGAACCCACTGAACCCGTACTGGCACCGCCACTGGATACAACCCGTCTAATTCGGATATATTCGGATATGACACAACTCATTTCGTCCCACCCCAATCGGACTCGACACAGCCCACCATGGCACACCCGAACCATCCAACCCAAACACACAAACTCAACCCAACCCACCTAACCATGTGACCCACCATCCTTACCACATTTATGTGAGTATGTTAATAACATAAAAATTAATTAATTTAAATTCATATAAAATTTGTACTCCGTAACTTTTTAATGCTTAAGTAATCGTTCAAAAATTCATCTGACTCACATCAGCTCCTGAAACTCATCTAAATCCACCAAACTCACCTGACTCATCGGAGTCACACCTGGCCCAAAAACTTGTCGACACCCACCATACCCAACATACCCACTTGACTCGCACAACCCACCTCGACCCACGACCCATCACGTATTGTGTCCATTTTTTCGATACACTCGACCCACCCTGAGTTTAACTGAAGATGGTCGTGTGTCAATTATCCCCCACCCACGACCACCCTTAACAGAGACAAACTCATGTTTGCCAAGGGTTTTGGTGGAAGTCAACCTTGGTCAACTTTGTCCAAAAACAATCCAATTTGTAAATGGGAAAGGAATGGCATGGATCACACTATGGATTATGATTGGCTTCCTATTCTCTATGATTCTTGCAAGAAATTGGGAAATGAGAGTAGGGTGCACAATTCAGAAGGAACTTGTGGTTCAGAAAAGGAGGGTTTGGGTTCAGGAAACCAAGCAGCCCCCCCCCCCCCCCCCCCACCACCACCACCTGTTGTGCAACAACAACAGACCAACCTAGTTGCCAATTTCACCACTGTTACTAATGAACCACCTGTGCATGATGGTTTTGAACAGGTGAATAAGTCCATCAGACAACAACGTAGCCAATTAAAGCCTATTACTACTAGGAACAACTTCCATGTGTTGCTTGATAATACTGCAGGAGAAACAGACACAATGGTGAATGCTTTATAGTTATTAGACCAGGGGTTGACTACCCCTGAGTTAATGGATAATATGTTATGTTGGAATGTCAGAGGATTGAATAGGCATGATAAACAGCAACAGGTGAGGAGAATTCTTCACCTAGATTCACCATATAAAACTATTCAGTCTTCTGGAAACCAAGGTGAAGGCCCATAAGTTGGGTAACCTTTACCCGACTATGTGCCCTGGATGGAATTTTACCACAAACATCAGTTGTTGCTCCATTGGGAGAATTGTTATAGGTTGGGACCTTGCTTCTTTCAACATTAACATTTTTTCCATGACTAGTCAAAGTGTTCATTGTCAGCTGACAGGCTAAATCGCACTCCTATCAAAGATAAACCTAACGTTCACCAACTAAAAATATAGCAAGGGAAGCAAGGATCGTATCCACAGGGAAACAATGTTCTTTCTACTATTAATCGGCAATTCTAGACTATTGGGAAACAAGAATATAGGTTGATTTGTATAATGAAACTAGGATGATAATAAAATAGGGAAAAATCAGATATTAAAAGGTCTAGGGCACAGGTTCACCGATGAACAACATTCCAGGATGACAACAATCGATAATAATCAATAAAACAGTTAATTAGACTAGCATGCTCTCTCGAATCGATACTAATCTTAGACTTAGAATTAACGAGCTCTCGCTACGTATTAATCCCAATTCTACCTATTGAAACAAGCCTAAACATCAAATTGCATCTCTCGAATCTTAATTTGATATTGCGAAACTAATACAATCAAACCTGCGCAAATCTAATTGCAAAGTAGATAAGGGCAATCAATAGGAATTAACAGCTAAACCAACAGTCAACAACAATTAATCATCCTTTCACATTCGTTCATGGATTCCCAAAACCCTAGAAAATCAATTACTCACACATATTAACAATAAGCAAAGCAATTGGCATGATTGAAAACATAATTAAAGTTTAAACAAAGAATTGAAATAAGGAATAATACCTAATTGAAGAACAATGGCAATTGAAAGCTTCGATTTTTGATTGAAAATAAACTAAGTGTTTAGAACAAATTAGAGAGAGAAAATTAAGCTTAGGGAAATAAAACTAAGTGTTTTAACACTAGGATATGAGATAATGAAGTGCCCAACTAAATTAACAAAAGCTATATTTATAGTTTGGCCTAAAAACATAAGAAAAAAACCGGAAAAAACTAAAGAAGGACGCGCGCACAGCGCCTTGGGTTGTCGTCGCCCGGTCGGGCGGCTCTCCGCCCGACGGGCGTAAAGCTCGAAGTCCGCCCGACGGGCGCAGGGCTGCCCGACGGGCGTAAGGCGATTCTCTGAAAACCTTCTCCGCGCGCCCGGTCGGGCGGCTCTCGCCCGTCGGGCGGAGGGCGATTTCTTCTGCTGCTGCTTCTGATGGGCGCCCGGTGGGCACCGGGCGAAACTCCGCCCGTCGGGCGCCCTCTGACGAGCTGTTCCTCTGCTTGCTCGCCCGATGGGCGAGGGGCAATCCACCGGGCGGAGGGCTAAGTGATCCGCCCTTCGCCCACAACACCTAGTCTAACTTCCGGGGCTCGATCATGAACATCCAGGGCTCCCGTAAGTCGACAAAAGTCGTCCCGAACTCCCTCGGGATCCTGTAGTGGCCTAAATCATCAAGAAACGGGCCTAACAAGACCAATTTCTCACTAAGTATTCCTGAAACTCACGGCACACTAAAATACACAGATTAGTACTAAAATGGCTCCTAGGAGCTCATTTGACGCATGAAATTACTAAGGGACGGGGGTGAAAATATTATATAAAACGCACATATCAAACTCCCCCAAGCTAGATCTTTGCTTGTCCCTAAGCAAAGAAATCATCGATGAACACAAAACCAACTTCACCCCAACATATTTCAAAATGAACACATGATCCAAGGTAAAATCTAACAAGTATGCATCAATGTCAACCAATCCGGTCCATTCAATTGCTAATACTCCTTAACAATCGTCACGCAAAGCGAACCACAAATGCACAATGGAATTCAAGACTAGTGCTCACACACTCGTCACTCATTTATGTGGCGGATAAAAGATGTACCCGTTCGCTCTCCTCCCAACATATAAGTGAACAATGCCCTCCCAAACTTACACACTCGTGTGTTTAGAAAAACATACACTCAACCTAGTAGTCGACTCGTAATGTGTCACGTCATAACTTGCATTGATAAACAACTACTTTCACATTAATACAACTCTATGCACAAAGGTCAGAAGGTCTTTCAAGCTTGTAATGATAGGCTTAGGTAAAGGTGCGGTAAATTTGGGTAAAACGTGAGCTTAAAGCCTTAGCTTTGGGGAGCTTAAATCCTAGTAAAACCATGGTCAACCACAAATGATGACCACAACCACAACTTCCCACTCAACACATGATGAAACAACAAACAAACCACACCATACTTTCTTGCCTTGATTTCACAATTGTAACCAATCACTCATGAAGATAAGAAATTGTAATACCGGAGTGACAAAAGCTTGATTCAATAACGATTTTTTTTTTTTTTTATTTATTTATTTATTTTTTTAATTTTTTTTTTTTTTAATTTTTTTTAATTTTTTTTTTAATTTTTTTTTTTTTTTTGCTCAATCTCATTTTTTCTTTCTTTTGGAACCTTCACACAATTTTTTTATTCTCCTCATCTCATTCATTTCATTTTTTTCAACAACAATCATGATAAGAAGAACTTCCCTTTTCGATATTCAATATGCCCAAAATGTACAAAATGTATCACACTACAACTCCCTCACCTCACTACTATTAGCTCCCCCAAGCTAGGCTTGGGACTAGTAACCAATGGGGAATTTACGGGCTTGTAATGTGGTTAGTCACCGAATAAATGGCACAAGCACAACATGGGTAGAAAAAGAGGGAACAAACGTATCTAATCTCATCTGAAGGCTACCTAAATAGAAAAATGCCTTCGTCCTTCACAATGTGCATGTATATGAGTCATAAAACACTACTAATAGTTGCAAATCAATACTCAAAATCAATGACACACCAGGAAGCTATCACACATCCTAACCAAGTCAACTAGTCAAGCACCAAGTCCACAAATAGTTAGTCGGAGTTGACTCATGTTAAGGCATCAAAGCAATCGAATATCAAATCATGGCTAACACATCTACATTGCCCATCATCACATACCAAGAATCAAAACAATTTTCGTTCAAGGGGCACAGGGAAGCATGATATTGTATTCATCGGAACGTATTTTTGTATTTTTGTTTTTATATATATATATATATATATATTTTTTTTTTTTTCGAAGCGATAAACTAATCTTAGAAAGCATTAAACACACCAAAGAAACACACAAAAATAAAGAAATACGAAATGAAAAGAAAAACATACCTAGTATATACAGGTAATGTGAACCCCCCCAAACCAAATCAGACAATGTCCTCATTGGCTAAGGGGTACCGAACCATCATCATCATCAACAACATCACTGGTGATCTTGGCCATCATCACCATCACCACCATCATTATCATGGCCACCGTGGCCGCTGCTGCCTGCTCCAAACCCCCCGTAGTGGGTGGGCGTGAAGGTGCCCATGGAACCGGGTGCTCCGTACCCCTCTGTGGGGTAAGTGAACCAGGAAGGGTGCTGATGATCTGGGGCAATGTAGCCCTGCCTGGCGTACTGATCATAGAAGGGGAACATAGTCCTCTGGTGATCCGCGGCAAACTCGTGGAAACCGAGCTCAAGTCTGCCTAGCCTCTCATGAATGGCCCCTAACTCCTCTGAAGACCCATGCTCCCCCTGTGGAGCCGGGCTACCTCTCTGTCCCGACCTCCTCTCTCTACGCCCTCCCCTCCCGTGGTGGGTGCGTGGCGCGGCCTCGGGATGTGGCTGGGGCTGGGCTAAGGTGCTGCCTGCTCACCTACATATATGTAATGGGGCTGACCCCTAGTAAAACTGGTGAGCCCGGTGGTGTCCGGGAGAGTAAAGAGAGCGTTCCTTTGGAACATCCATGACATCTGACCGGGGAGAAGTCCCCCGTACTCAGAGTGCACCCTGTAAAGGCTCCCAAAATACTCAATATCCAATAGGTTGTTCCCCCGGACCGCAGCATGGTCCCTCTCAACAAAGTTTGCCACTGCTACGGCAATGTGGGTGATCAGACCACCCAAAGCAATATCGGTCGAGTAGCGGTGGGTGGCGGTAGTAAGCAGTTGCATGGCCAAGTGATGGGCCAAATTCATCCTGTAACTGTCATCACCATCTAACAAATACCCCCCGAGCACCTCCAACTCCGTGCTCCTCACATTCTCCTTTTGGTCTCTCCCAAAGATTATGAAAGCCATAAATCTGAACCAAACAAAGGGGACGGGGTGTTGCACGCTAGAGGCGTGCAAATGTTGCATGCTACCGGGATTAAAATCCCCGGTCAATTTCCCCCATACTTCACTATTGTTATGCCCCTCCCCGGGGAACCTGTTATACTCCACATTCAAACCAAAAATAGCACCAAAATCCTTGATAGACAAATCATAATTATTATTGAACAATCTAAAAGAAACTCTAGAGACATCTTTGTAACCATTCTTTCGGACATTAAACGAGCTAAGGAATTCAAGAGTAAGATCCCTAAATGTCAACCTAGTCATGGAAAACATATGTTTCATGCCCACCCCATGAAATAATCTCCTAACATCCCTCTCAATGCCCATATCATTTAAAGTTTTCTGACAAATAAATCGAGTAGGGACTACCTTCCGTAGCTTGAGGTGTGCAATGCGGGTTTGTTGCTCCTCACTAGCGAGAATCATGTTCGGGAAAGCCGAATCCGGTGCAAATTGAGGTGGTGGTGGTGGACGGCTTGTGGAAGCCTCCTCTTGTCTCCTTGTTGCTCCCGTGCAAGTTCTTTTCGGCCTTGAACCCATTGTTGAAGGTGATTTTGAGTTTTCAAAATTTTTGGTGAAATTGGGTTTTTTGTAGAGAGTGAGGAAGAAGGAAAATTGGTTGGTGGAGGTTGAAGAAGATGTGATGAGGATGATTTTGGTGTGTAGCTTGATGAATTTGAGTGAGAGATGAGGGAGATATGGAGAGTTGAAGTTCTTAGGGTTTTGGGGTTTAATGGAGTTTGAGAGAGAATGAAGAAGATGATTGAGATGTGAAGTGAAAAAGAATAGAGGGGATTCGTGCGTTTTAATCCGCACTTTCTCCTCTCGCCCGACGGGCCAACGCCCGCCCGACGGGCGAACAGCTCGTAAGCCGCCCGACGGGCACAGGTCCGCCCGTCGGGCGGAGGGCGATACCTGACCATTTGACAATTTTTTCTCCGCGCGCCCGGTCGGGCGGCTATCGCCCGTCGGGCGTATGGCGACACTTCCAAAACTCTGCACACGCGCCCGGTCGGGCGCTCCTCGCCCGTCGGGCGAATGGCTACACTTCCAGCAGCTCCGTAGTGAGCCGCCCGTCGGGCGCTTGTCTGCCCGTCGGGCGTACAGAGACTTTCTGATTCTTTCTCCGCGCGCCCGGTCGGGCGGCTATCGCCCGTCGGGCGGTTGGCGATTCTTGCTCCCACGGATTTTTCCTATCTTTTCGTGCTTTAGAAGCTGAACCTGTACATCATTAAACACCCAAGGACCGTAAAATGCTCTCTCCTTACCACTCATGAACAAAGAAACTAGACTACAAAACACACAAAACAAAACTAAACTATCGAAAGCAATGAAATACGGGTTGCCTCCCGCAAAGCGCTGGTTTATTCATAGGTCCCGCTCGACCTTGTTACCTTGAATATGCCGTCTATGAGGCGGAGGGGTTGAGGTGAAGGACCTCAACCACTCCTACGGTAGCCCCATCATGGTACAACTTCAGACGTTGCCCGTTAACCTTGAATCGTTCACCATTCTCATTCTCTACTTCAATAGACCCAAATTTGCTTACCATAGTCACGGTGAACGGCCCAGACCACCTAGACTTAAGTTTTCCAGGAAATAACTTAAGCCTAGAGTTAAAAAGTAGAACCTTGTCGCCCACCGCGAACTCTCTATGCAAAATGTGATTGTCGTGCCACTTCTTGGTCTTTTCCTTGTAAATCCGGGCACTATCATAGGCTTGTAGTCGGAATTCATCGAGCTCACCCAATTGAAGTAACCGCTTCTCACCGGCTAGCTTTGCATCCATGTTGAGCTGTTTGATTGCCCAATAAGCCTTGTACTCCATTTCTACTGGTAAGTGACACGCCTTGCCATACACCAACCGATACGGGGAGGTACCAATAGGTGTCTTAAAGGCGGTTCTGTATGCCCATAGAGTGTCATCTAGCTTATCGCTCCAATCCTTCCTAGACTTCGCCACCACTTTTTCAAGGATAGATTTGATCTCTCGGTTGGAGACCTCAACTTGACCACTCGTCTGAGGGTGGTAGGCTAGTCCAGTGCGGTGATAAACTCCATACTTGCGCAGGAGCGCATCCAGATGCTTCTCATGGAAGTGTGATCCTCCATCACTGATCAAAGCGCGCGGAACCCCAAATCTAGGAAAAATGATCTTCTTGAACAGGGAGATGACTGTCTTAGCATCGTTAGTAGGTGAGGCAACGGCTTCCACCCACTTTGACACATAATCTACAGCAACAAGGATATACAAGTTACCCTTGGACGATGGGAATGGTCCCATATAATCAATTCCCCATACATCAAAAATCTCAACCTCAAGGATTCCGTTCTGTGGCATCTCATACCTCCTCGAAATAGTGCCGGCCCTCTGGCACGCATCACAAGCCATAATAAAAGCCCGTGCATCCTTGAACATAGTAGGCCAGTAAAAACCACATTGTGACAACTTAGCGTTTGTTTTAGACGGTCCATGGTGACCACCATAAGGTGAAGAATGACACCTACTGATAACACCTTGAGCTTCCCATTCCGGAATACAACGCTTGTACAACCCTTCAGCAGTCTCACGAAACAAATAAGGGTCGTCCCAAAAGTAGAATCGGACATCATGTAGGAATTTCTTCTTCTGTTGGTATGACAGATCGGCTGGAAGAATTCTTCCTACAATGTAGTTAGCAAAATCTGCGAACCACGGGGACTGACTGGCAAGTGCAAGTAAATGATCATCCAGGAATGAATCATCAATCGGTGTAGATCCCTTACCATCGTCATACCTCAATCTAGACAAGTGATCTGCAACCACATTCTCAGCCCCTTTCTTGTCGCGGATCTCTAGATCGAACTCCTGTAGCAATAGTATCCATCGAATAAGCCTAGGCTTGGCTTCCTTCTTAGAGAGCAGGTACTTAAGGGCCGCATGATCAGTATAGACTATCACCTTGGATCCAATCAGGTAGGTGCGGAATTTATCCAAGGCATAGACTATAGCTAGAAGCTCCTTCTCAGTAGTTGCATAATTAACTTGAGCTTCATCCAAAGTCTTACTTGCATAATAGATGGCATGTAAAACCTTCTCCTTTCTTTGACCCAGCACTGCCCCAACTGCATAATCACTTGCATCACACATTATCTCAAACGGAATATCCCATTCGGGAGAACGGATGATGGGAGCCGAAATCAGTGCCTGTTTAATCCTGTCAAAGGCTTCAAGACAAGCATCAGTAAACACAAACGGGGCATCCTTGAGAAGGAGCTGGGTAAGTGGTTTAACAATTTTAGAGAAAT
The DNA here is from genome assembly GCF_020520425.1 of Spinacia oleracea. Taxonomy (NCBI): domain Eukaryota; kingdom Viridiplantae; phylum Streptophyta; class Magnoliopsida; order Caryophyllales; family Amaranthaceae; genus Spinacia; species Spinacia oleracea. The sequence continues at coordinate 136,190,745 of NC_079490.1, forward strand.
CCTTGATAAAGCGGCGATAAAACCCCGCATGACCAAGAAAACTTCTAACACCCTTCACATTAACTGGAGGGGGTAATTGTTCAATCACTTGCACCTTAGCTCGATCCACCTGAATGCCCTTATCAGATATCAAATGTCCCAAAACCACCCCTTCAGTAACCATGAAATGACACTTTTCCCAGTTCAATACTAAATTGCACTCTTCACATCTTTTCAAAACTTTAGTCAGATTTAGCAAGCAAGAATCAAAAGAAGTACCATAGACGCTAAAATCATCCATAAACACTTCCATGATAGACTCAATAAAATCAGAAAAAATACTCATCATGCAACGTTGGAAAGTAGCAGGCGCATTACACAGACCAAAAGGCATCCTACGATATGCAAAGGTACCATAGGGGCAGGTGAAGGTGGTCTTTTCCTGGTCGTCTGGATGTATGGGAATTTGAAAGAAACCAGAATAACCATCCAGATAACAGAAAAACTTGTGACAGGCTAGCCTTTCTAACATTTGATCAATGAAGGGAAGGGGAAAATGGTCCTTTTTAGTAGCAACATTAAGACGCCTATAATCAATGCACATGCGCCAACCTGTGACTACCCTAGTTGGTATCAACTCATTTTTTTCATTTCTCACCACAGTTGTCCCCCCTTTCTTAGGCACTACCTTAACGGGACTCACCCACTTAGAATCAGACACAGCATACACTATACCCGCATCAAGCAATTTCATAACTTCAGCTTTTACAACATCTTGCATGACAGGGTTCAAACGACGCTGGGGTTGAATGCATGGTTTATGGTTTTCATCTAGATGTATCCTATGCATACAAAAGTCAGGGCTAATACCCTTTAAATCATCAATACTGTACCCAATGGCCTTTTTGTGCCTTTTCAACACAATAAGAAGTTGGGATAACTGGCCTGCATCAAGTGCAGTACTGACGATCACAGGGCAAAGTTGTTCATTATCTAAAAACGCATACTTAAGGTTAGCAGGAAGAGGTTTAAGTTCGGGTTTCTTTACCTCTTTAACAGAACAAACCGGCCAAACTAACCTCTTCAATTTGGTGCTCTCTGGCTCAGATTCTCCACCATTAAGAGCCAACTCCAGAGCATCCACTTCAGCACTCCAAGAACTGCTATCACCTGCAGAAGACTCACAACAAAGCACTGCCTCCAAAGGGTCTCTTTCGAGAACTTGGGAGACGTTATCACGAGTAATAAAATCGACTACATCTATGCGATAGCATTGTTCTTCCTCTAGCATGGGACTTTTTAAGGCACTATTCAGATTAAACGTCACCTTATCATCCCCAACAGACAATGTCAATTTCCCACTTTTAACATCAATTACCGCCCCCGCCGTATGAAGGAAGGGTCTACCTAAGATTATGGGAATTTGAGAATCCTCCTGCATGTCTAATACTACAAAATCCACAGGTATATAGAATTTACCTACTCTAACAGGGACGTCCTCTAAAACACCTAAGGGGTATTTGACAGAACGGTCGGCCATTTGTAGAGTGATATTGGTAACCTTAAGCTCACCCATATTCAGTTTAGTACAGACAGACAAAGGCATGACAGACACACTAGCACCTAGATCACATAAAGCCTTATCAATAAATACGGTGCCAATGTTACATGGGATGGAAAAACTCCCGGGGTCCTTAAGTTTAGGTGGAGACTTGTTTTGCAAATAAGCACTACATTCCTCAGTGAAAGCTACAGTCTCTACCTCACAAAAAGCACGTTTTCTGGTCAAAATATCTTTCATGAATTTAGCATACGCAGGAACTTGTAAAATTAATTCAGTAAAAGGAACCGTTACCTGCAAATTTTTGACCACTTCCAAGAATCTGCCAAACTGCTTGTCTAGCTTATTCTTGAGTTGTCGGTTTGGGAAGGGGAGTGCAACAGGTGGTACTTGTATATCCGCCCCCTTCTTAACCGCAGTTGTAGCCTCATTCTCATTGACTACCTTTTCAGCTGGTTCCTTCTCACCCATATCTATCTTCGGGATTTCCTCACTGACCAGATCACTAGCAGACACCCCGGAATCAACCTCAACCGGCATAGAAGGACCATCATAATCCCTACCACTCCTCAATGTAATTGCATTAGCAGACTCCCTATTTTCGGGCTGTGAAGGAAGTTGGCCTCGTGGCCTCCCTGCAATAGTAGTAGCCATCTGTGCCAACTGTGTATCAATGATCTTGTTATGAGCAGTAAGAGCATCGATTTTTGCATCCTTTTCACTTAGAGATTTTTGCATTTGTAGCATCATGTTTCTCATCTCTACTAGCATAGGGTCAGGCTGTGTGGCTTGAGGTTGTGGTTGTGGGGGTGATGTGTGTTGTCTAGAGAACCCAGGTGGCCCACTAGACTGTTGGTTGTAGTTGTTTCGGGGTTGGTAAGATTGTTGGTGTGGGGGTTGATATGGTTGTGGTGGTGGATGTTGAACTTGGTGAGGGTTTTGGATGTTGTTGCTCCTGTAGGAAAGCAGAGGGTTATTTTTGTAGCCCTCATTGTAAGAGTTGGAGAATGGGTTGTTTTGTTTGTAGGATTGAAAAGCATTACATTGTTCAATAGAGCTTCTACATTCCTGTGCATAATGACCAGACATTCCACAACTTTCACAAATAGTAGTAGGTTGGGAACTCATAGCAGCTACACTAACAGGTTGGGCAGATTGAGCATTGGCCGCTTGCATATTATCGAATTTATAATGTAAAGCAGTCAATTGGGCAGTTAATTGTTCAATAGAATTTAAATCATGCTTACCACCCCTCTTAGATAGACCTCTAGGATTTCCATACTGGGCATTGTGAATGGCTATCTCCTCAATCACCTCCATAGCTCTAGGCACCTCAAGTTGCATGAACCTCCCACTGGCAGCTGAATCCAACAAACATCTAGACTCATTGCCCAGACCATTATAAAACTGCTGAATCAAGAACCAATCTTCCAAACCATGGTGCGGGCATTCTCTTTGCAGATCCTTGAATCTCTCCCAAACCTCGAACAAACTCTCATCCGCTTGTTGTGAGATACCTAATATCTGACCCCTCAGACGAGCCGTTTTCTCAGGTGGAAAATATTTAACATAAAAAGCAAGAGCCAAGGATTCCCAATTATTGATTTTCAAAGCCGCCCGATTCAACCCATTAATCCACAGTTTAGCTTTCCCACTCAAAGAGAACGGGAAAAGTATCTCCATAGTCTGCTCCGGAGTCAATCCCTTTTGCTTGATGGTGGAGCAATATTGGATAAAGGACTGAATGTGAAGATTCGGATCTTCACCTGGTTCCCCACCGTACTGGCGTCTCTCGATCATGTTAATCAATGCGGGCTCAATCTTGAAGGTCTCAGCTGCAATAGAAGGCATGATCGCCTTTGGCAGCACGGACAGACTTGGCTTGGAATAGTCCGTAAGCCGTTGGGTAGGTGGCGGTACCAGATTTTCGTCACCCATCTCTATCTCTGAAACTGAATCTGTATCTGAAGGAAAAAGATCGCCAATATTATGATCAGAGTCAGAGTAATTCCCACACTGTGCAATGAAAGTTCTTCGTCTACGAAAGGTTCTTTCGGGCTCAGGATCGAATGGAGTAAGATTACTAGTACCTACGGTCCTGGGCATAGACAAAGACTACAAAACAATGTGAGATCCGGTCTCAAGGAACGTGAGTTCCTTGAGTAGTAACAAACAATAATCTAGGATAACCAATCAATAACAGAAAATAAAACCGTCTCCCCGGCAACGGCGCCAAAATTTGACAAGCTAAATCGCACTCCTATCAAAGATAAACCTAACGTTCACCAACTAAAAATATAGCAAGGGAAGCAAGGATCGTATCCACAGGGAAACAATGTTCTTTCTACTATTAATCGGCAATTCTAGACTATTGGGAAACAAGAATATAGGTTGATTTGTATAATGAAACTAGGATGATAATAAAATAGGGAAAAATCAGATATTAAAAGGTCTAGGGCACAGGTTCACCGATGAACAACATTCCAGGATGACAACAATCGATAATAATCAATAAAACAGTTAATTAGACTAGCATGCTCTCTCGAATCGATACTAATATTAGACTTAGAATTAACGGGCTCTCGCTACGTATTAATCCCAATTCTACCTATTGAAACAAGCCTAAACATCAAATTGCATCTCTCGAATCTTAATTTGATATTGCGAAACTAATACAATCAAACCTGCGCAAATCTAATTGCAAAGTAGATAAGGGCAATCAATAGGAATTAACAGCTAAACCAACAGTCAACAACAATTAATCATCCTTTCACATTCGTTCATGGATTCCCAAAACCCTAGAAAATCAATTACTCACACATATTAACAATAAGCAAAGCAATTGGCATGATTGAAAACATAATTAAAGTTTAAACAAAGAATTGAAATAAGGAATAATACCTAATTGAAGAACAATGGCAATTGAAAGCTTCGATTTTTGATTGAAAATAAACTAAGTGTTTAGAACAAATTAGAGAGAGAAAATTAAGCTTAGGGAAATAAAACTAAGTGTTTTAACACTAGGATATGAGATAATGAAGTGCCCAACTAAATTAACAAAAGCTATATTTATAGTTTGGCCTAAAAACATAAGAAAAAAACCGGAAAAAACTAAAGAAGGACGCGCGCACAGCGCCTTGGGTTGTCGTCGCCCGGTCGGGCGGCTCTCCGCCCGACGGGCGTAAAGCTCGAAGTCCGCCCGACGGGCGCAGGGCTGCCCGACGGGCGTAAGGCGATTCTCTGAAAACCTTCTCCGCGCGCCCGGTCGGGCGGCTCTCGCCCGTCGGGCGGAGGGCGATTTCTTCTGCTGCTGCTTCTGATGGGCGCCCGGTGGGCACCGGGCGAAACTCCGCCCGTCGGGCGCCCTCTGACGAGCTGTTCCTCTGCTTGCTCGCCCGATGGGCGAGGGGCAATCCACCGGGCGGAGGGCTAAGTGATCCGCCCTTCGCCCACAACACCTAGTCTAACTTCCGGGGCTCGATCATGAACATCCAGGGCTCCCGTAAGTCGACAAAAGTCGTCCCGAACTCCCTCGGGATCCTGTAGTGGCCTAAATCATCAAGAAACGGGCCTAACAAGACCAATTTCTCACTAAGTATTCCTGAAACTCACGGCACACTAAAATACACAGATTAGTACTAAAATGGCTCCTAGGAGCTCATTTGACGCATGAAATTACTAAGGGACGGGGGTGAAAATATTATATAAAACGCACATATCATCAGCTCACTTCCATCGGCACTGGCTATACTTCATTTGTAACATTCATTTATGGGATGAATGATAAGAATGACAGAGTTGGGCTTTGGGATTATCTTCTTGAGCTCTCTCATAGATGTGATGCAGCTTGGATCGTCATGGGTGACTTCAATGCCCTAATGGACATTGAAGACAGAATATGTTCTCCAGTCAGATTGTGTGATATTCATGAGAACTTGTATAAGCAATTGCCACCTTGCTGGAGTCAAAACTACCGGTAGACTCTATACTTGGACCAACAAACAGGAGGGGGCTGATAGAGTATTCTCAAGGATTGATATGGTGTTAGGCAACAACAAATGGGGTGATATCTTCCCTTTGAGTATGCATGTGATTAAATGCTAAGTGTTAAGTACTAATTGTATGCTTATGCCTTAAGTTTAATCGTGTTTTATGTTGCTTTATGTGATTAATTGCATCACGATTCATGATTAAGCATGTATGTGTGCATTGAGATTGTATGGCTCCACGAACTTACTTTGCTTTGGAACACTTTAGTAAGACTTGTTAGTTGTGTACTTTCAGGACTAAGATGTTGATTTCGAAGTTCGCTAATCTAGGACACCTAGAGAAACTAGATCGTGAGACCCCACACATCTATGTGAAGAAGATCGAGTTCGCTTGCAACTATTTTGCTACGGCCCGGAATTTGCCTGAACTAAGGAAGAAGGATGTTATGGCCGAGATGGTTATTCATTGCTTGCCCCATAGGAACCCATACATAGAGCTTAAGAATCGATTCCATGATATGCATTCTGACATGGTATTCCTAACTATTATAAGTATGGTACTCCAGATGGTAGATGGAGGTATGACATGGAGATTATGACCACTATTCTAGAGCTTACGGAGCAATGTTTTGAGGATGGTAAAATGGTGGAAAATATCAATCTTACGGGATTAGAGAGTGAGATGCAAACCCCTATGAATGAGGATAGTGATGACGATGTTGTTGAGATTGAGAATCCTAACCCTATCATTCGTGAACCCACTATTGAGATTTCTAGTGACACTGAAGTTGAGCCTGAAACAAATGATGAAGTGAATAGTGAGCTACAACAGAATAATGAGGATATGGAGTATGAATCCGATCCGGAATAAGACTTTGACGATCCTAATGATCAAGACTTTACTCCAGAGCACTACAAGGAGAGAAATGACCGACAAGATGACTCTAGCATTTAGAACTTTTCTAATGTAATAGCTAATGCTTATTTTAGTGAAGTGATAAAGTAGCAAGCTACTATTTATGGTTGTAGTAGTTCGTTTAGTGGTTTCTCGAATAAAGTATTATCCAAATGATGTATTATCTTCTCATTGAAGCAATAAAAGTTTAGAATTCTTTTTATCTCCAATTCTAAGTTTTAAGTTTTTTTTTTGAGCGAATAACGCAAAAGGACTTCATGTATTTCTTCAATGAAATCGTACTTGTAAGGTGGCTCAATCCTTCACCACTTAAACTTTGTGACGCGGATTATAGCGAGAATTGGCCCAATAATAGGCGCCAATCTTGCCTTAAGGGTCCAAAATTTTGGTGCATGTTTGTGCTATGGTGTGACTTGTTAGTGCAATGCTTTATCAAGGTAGTGTCCAACCCAAGTTGTTAAAGTTAGTCTTTTGTTTTATTCAGGAGAAGGGACATGACTACCCAAGGAATTGCCGATGTGGTTAGGCAACTAGTTAAAGTAGTGCAGAACTTAGCACAGAATAGAAATAATCAAGGACTTGATCCAACTGGTGAAATGTTTAAGAAGGTGGCCCAAAGTAAGCCTCCTTTGTATCAAGGGGAAGTAAACCCAACTGTACTTGAGAACTGGCTAAGAGAGTTCGATAAGCTTATACTAGCTGTCAATTGCCCAGAAGACCTTAAGGTTAATAGTGATGTGTATTACCTTAGGGGAGAGGCTGATTTGTGGTGGCAAAGGTGTGAGAATTCTTTAAGAGTTACACTTGAATTTGGATGGGAATCATTCAAAGTTGCCTTGAGAAACAAGTTTTATCCACCATATCTGAAAAAGCAGAAAGCCCAAGAGTTCATCGATCTAAGGATGGAAGGGATGTCTATAACGGAATACTATTCTAAGTTCATAGAACTGTCTAGGTTTGCACCTGAAGTAGTAGCAACAGAGGATCTTAGGGCTCAGAGGTTTTAGAGTGGATTAACTATGGATTTCCAATTAAGAGACCTTTACCTTTCTCGACAGCCTGTACGGGAAAGTCGCCCATCTGTATGGTCTGCAGCAAAGAAGAAATGGAGTTGGTGAAAAGAGGAAGGATGTTGGTAACCAAAACAAAGGTGGTGGTCAACAGAATCAGGAAAACTTTAAGAAGAACAAAGGGAATAATCACTTCCAGTTCAAGGGAAATCATGGTGGAAACATAAACAATTTCCACAACAACAATGTGAATAAGAACCAGTCTGCAGGGAATGGAACGAGAGTCTATGAGTGTAGACGTTGCCATAATAATCACCCAGGTCAGGACTGTAATGGAAACCCAGTTGTTTGTAGGTTATGCGAGAAACTAGGCCATATAGAATATGAGTGTTGGGCCAAGAATGGGAAACCCAACCAAGGCAACCGCCAGAACAACAATCGGAATAACCAGAACCGGAATGGAGGAAATAACGGTGGAAACCAAAAGGGCTACCAAAATGGTAAGATTGGCAACAATGGCCAGAGTAATGGAAAGTCTGGGGGAAACTACTAACAAAATGGGAACCGAAACACCAATGGAAACGCCAATGGAGGTGGCTATAACAAAGGAGTTTCCCAAAGAAAGCTGAATGTAATCACTAGACAGGAAGCTAAAACCTCTTCTGACATCATAGCTGGTACTTTTTTCTATTAACTCCATTTTAGTTAAAGTACTATTTGATTCTGGTGCGACTCATGACCTAGAACTCAATTGACTATTTAACTACTTTCTTAGTTGCATGAGGTTGTGATAATGTGTTAGGTCTGATCTATGCAAAGATCCTTTAAAGATGAACTGCTGCCATTGGGAATTCTTTCTCTTTTTTTACATAAAGGAAATTTAAGAGTTAATTTTCCAATCCTAGTCATTCACGTGGTATTCAAATGGTTGAGTTACAACATTTTGTTGCTGATGCAACAGATTTTATCCCACTCTCCAGTGCATATCAGAAGCACCCATTAAGGTTCACTGCAATTTTTTTTGTTGATTGTAACTTATTTCACTTTCAATGCTCAATGTCCTTCTTTGTTTATCTTAAAATGAATTCCTAAGGGAATACTCTGTGTTGTCTGTACATGGTTTATAAGGCTGGTTGTTTTAAAAACACATAAGGACTCTCCAGTGCTTCTTGTTTTGCAATGTGGTGTTTACTGTTTATTCCATTTTGAACTAATCTCCTCTTATACTTGTTTCGTCCTGTTAATAGCCACAAGACAAGGTTACATATTGGGCAATTAGTAAAGGATACTTCAGATAAACTCAAACAAGCAAGTGACACAGATCATGGCAATAATGTCAGTGTAAGTATATTTTCAACACTTCAGATTTATGGACTGCATACCTTCCTCAATTGGGTATTAATGCGTTCCCGAGCCAAAATTTGATTTCACCTTCCTTCCATTTATCCAGGCAAACAAGAAGATTGCTGACGCAAAACTTGTAAAAGATTTCCAAGCAGTTTTGAAGGAATTCCAGAAGGCTCAACGTCTTGCGACAGAACGGGAAACATCATCTACCCCTTTTATTCCTTAGGTTGTCCTTCCTTCTAGGTGTTAGGTTATGATACATATGACATTACATAAATCATGCGGAAACAACCATTAACCCAGGACAACATATTATTTACACATAATCATATAGCATAATTTAGATGCATACTCTTTGTTGCGTGCCCTCCCTAGCTGCGCCCGAACCGAACAAGAACAAGTCTTTTAGGACTCCAAGTGTCGTCCCTCCGTAGATAGTCCACAGCACGTCCGGATCCGCCTTAAGATTGACCAACTAGAATCGCCCTTAAGGTACTAGAAAATTTCGGCACTTTTGAGCAAGATGTGTGTTTTAATTTTCTCTCAAAAAAACTCACTTTTGAATACTTTGAAACTTGTGTATAAATTATGACCCCTAGGCCTTTATTTATAGAGTTATGGAAAAGGAATCGTAATCCTAGTAGGATACGAATTAATTGGAATTAGAATCCTACATGAATTCTATTTAATTAATTTATCCAATTAGGAATAGAAATTTAATCATACACTGACTCTTGTAGATTCAGGAATCACGCATGAGCACAAACTCACACACACACGGCAGCCACAAGGGCTGCCCATGCGCGTGCGAGCAGCAGCCCGCGCAGCACGGCCCACGCAGCCGTGGCCTCTTGGCGCGCGCTGGGCCTGCCTTGCGGTAGGCCTGGGCGCTGCTTTGGCTGGGCTTGTGGCGCGCATGCTTGCTGGGCGATGGCCCCGGCTTCGTGCTGGGCCTTCGTCCGGCAAGCCTCGTCCGATGCTAATTCGTACGATACGCTTCCGATTAAATTTCCAGTTCCGGAATTTATTTCCGATACGAACAATATTTAATATTTCCGATTCCGGAATTAATTTCCGTTTCGAACAAATATTTAATATTTCCGTTTCCGGAATTATTTTCCGATTCCGGTAATATTTCCGATTCTGACAATATTTCCGTTTCCGGCAATATTTCCGATTCTGGTAATATTTCCATTTCCAATAATATTTTCCGATACGTACCATGTTTCCGTTTCCGGCAACATCTACGACTTGGATAATATTCATATTTCCGATACGATCCATATTTCCGTTTCCGGCAATATCATCGTTTCCGGAGTATTCATTTCTTGCCTGTGACGATCTTAGCTCCCACTGAAACCAAGATCCGTCGGTTCCGAATATTCATAGATGGAGTATTTAATGCCATTAAATACTTGATCCGTTTACGTACTATTTGTGTGACCCTACGGGTTCAGTCAAGAGTAAGCTGTGGATTAATATCATTAATTCCACTTGAACTGAAGCGGCCTCTAGCTAGGCATTCAGCTCACTTGATCTCACTGAATTATTAACTTGTTAATTAATACTGAACCGCATTTATTAGACTTAACATAGAATGCATACTTGGACCAAGGGCATTATTTCCTTCAGTCTCCCACTTGTCCTTAGGGACAAGTGTGCATTTCCTAATTCCTTTGTCGCTCGATGCTTGCTCTTGAACATAAGGTAAGAGTTTGTCATCCTTATTATGTCCAGAGGTGTTCCTCGGTTTCAGAGTTCAACTGATCAAATAAACAGATAATCATAGCCTATGATTCATCCGAGCACGGCCATGCATTTCACAGTTTCTAGCTCTCCGAGTGGCCTTGTACAACTTTTAAGCATCTCATCCCGATTTATGGGAGGACAATCCCAATCTTGCGATCTTGAGATTAGACTTCGTTTGATAGGTGATTACCTGAGCGTTGCCTTTATAGCCTCCTTTTACGGTGCGACGGTTGGTCAACGTCAAAGCAACCAGTTCTCAAACAAGTAATCTCAAATCACTCAGGTATTGAGGATTTAGTGTCTAATAATTTAATGAAATTTACTTATGACAGACTTTCATCTCTTACAGTAAAGTTTCATAGGTCTTGTCCGATACTAGTCTTCCCAAAGTAAGTATCTATGCAAATGATTATGACATTGCCATGTCCACATAGTTCAAGAAACAGAACTACTAGTCATCTTGCATTCTAATCGTCTAACGTTTTCTATGCGTCCAATTTTATAGAAAACTCCGATTAGGGACCATTTTCAACCTTTGACATTCAAGTTCACTTGATAGACATTTCTTAGTCACAGGACTGGTCCTGACAGTCTATCTTGAATATATCGTCAAGTTGAAGGGACTCATCATTTAATAAACCACAAATTAAATGGAAAAATGAATTCCTTTCATTTATTGTGAATGATTAACCAATAATGTTTTACAAAGATTTAAACTCTAAAACTTTAAAACATTAAACAGAGACATCAAAGCCATTCTCCAATATGCTTGATTCCCATAGCTGCAGTGTGCGAGTTGTGCTTCGCTTGCGGCAGAGGTTTAGTTAATGGATCTGATATGTTGTCATCAGTTCCAATTTTGCTTATCTCGACTTCTTTTCTTTCAACGAACTCTCGTAGAAGGTGAAATCTACGAAGTACATGCTTGACTCTCTGGTGGTGTCTAGGCTCTTTTGCCTGTGCAATAGCTCCGTTATTATCACAATACAGGGCTATTGGTCCTTTAATGGAGGGGACTACACCAAGTTCTCCTATGAACTTCCTTAGCCATATAGCTTCCTTTGCTGCTTCATGTGCAGCAATGTACTCCGCTTCAGTTGTAGAATCCGCAATGGTGCTTTGCTTAGCACTTTTCCAGCTTACTGCTCCTCCGTTGAGGCAGAAGACAAACCCAGACTGTGATCTGAAATCATCTTTGTCGGTTTGGAAACTTGCGTCCGTATAGCCTTTAACAATTAATTCATCATCTCCACCATAGACCAGGAAGTCATCTTTGTGCCTTTTCAGGTACTTCAGAATATTCTTGGCAGCAGTCCAATGCGCCTCTCCTGGGTCTGACTGGTATCTGCTCGTAGCACTGAGTGCGTACGCAACATCCGGGCGTGTACATATCATAGCATACATTATTGAACCAATCAATGATGCATATGGAATCCCATTCATTCGTCTACGCTCATCAAGTGTTTTTGGGCACTGAGTCTTGCTTAGAGTCATTCCATGAGACATGGGCAGGTAGCCTCGCTTGGAGTCCGCCATCTTGAACCTATCAAGCACCTTATTGATATAAGTGCTTTGACTAAGTCCAATCATCTTTTTAGATCTATCTCTGTAAATCTTGATGCCCAATATGTACTGTGCTTCTCCTAGATCCTTCATCGAAAAACATTTCCCAAGCCAAATCTTGACAGAGTTCAACATAGGAATGTCATTTCCGATAAGCAATATGTCGTCCACATATAATACTAGGAAAGCAATTTTGCTCCCACTGACCTTCTTGTATACACAAGATTCGTCTGCGTTCTTGATGAAACCAAAGTCACTGACTGCTTCATCAAAACGTATATTCCAGCTCCTGGATGCCTGCTTCAATCCGTAGATTGACTTCTTTAGCTTGCATACCTTTTTAGCATTCTTTGGATCCTCAAAACCTTCAGGCTGTGTCATAAACACAGTTTCTGTTAAAACGCCGTTTAAGAAAGCAGTTTTGACATCCATCTGCCATATTTCGTAATCGTAATATGCAGCGATTGCTAACATTATTCGAATAGACTTTAGCATTGCAACTGGTGAAAAGGTTTCATCGTAATCCACACCGTGGACTTGCCTGTAACCTTTTGCAACCAATCTAGCTTTGAAAACTTCAAGTTTCCCATCCTTGTCCTTTTTCAGTTTGAAAACCCATTTGCTTCCAATGGCTTGGTAGCCATCTGGCAAATCGACCAAATCCCATACTTGGTTTTCAGACATGGAGTCTAATTCAGATTGCATGGCTTCTTGCCATTGCTTGGAGCTAGGGCTCGTCATAGCTTGCTTGTAAGTCGCAGGTTCATCACTTTCAAGTAATAGAACGTCATAGCTCTCGTTCGTCAAAATACCTAAGTACCTCTCCGGTTGAGATCTATATCTTTGCGATCTACGCGGGGTAACATTTCTAGATTGACCATGATTCTCACCAGATTCTTCTAAAGATCTCTGAGTTTCATCCTGAATGTCATCTTGAGCATTCTCTAGAGTTTGTTGTTCGACTCGAATTTCTTCGAGGTCTACGGAAATGTGATCCTTCTCCAAAAAGACACCATCTCGAGCAACAAACACTTTGTTCTCAGATGTATTGTAGAAGTAATACCCCTTTGTTTCCTTTGGATAGCCCACAAGGATACATTTGTCAGATTTTGGATGAAGTTTGTCTGAAATTAATCGTTTGACGTATACTTCACATCCCCAAATCTTAAGAAAAGACACATTTGGAGGTTTTCCAAACCATAATTCGTATGGAGTCTTTTCGACAGCTTTAGACGGAGCTCTATTTATAGTGAGTGCAGCTGTATTTAGTGCATGTCCCCAAAATTCTAATGGAAGTTCGGCCTGACCCATCATTGACCTGACCATGTCTAGCAAGGTTCTGTTCCTCCGTTCTGACACACCGTTCCATTGTGGTGTTCCAGGAGGAGTCAATTCTGATAGAATTCCACATTCTTTCAGATGGTCATCAAATTCATAGCTCAGATATTCACCGCCTCTATCAGACCGCAGTGCCTTAATCTTCTTGCCTAATTGATTCTCTACTTCACTCTGAAATTCCTTGAATTTGTCAAAGGATTCAGACTTATGCTTCATTAGGTAGACATAACCATACCTACTGAAGTCATCAGTGAAAGTGATAAAGTAGCTGAAACCACCTCTAGCATTTGTACTCATTGGTCCACATACATCTGTATGGATTAAACCCAATAGTTCATTTGCTCTTTCTCCGACTTTAGAGAAAGGTTGCTTTGTCATTTTGCCAAGTAAACATGATTCGCATTTACCATAATCCTCTAAGTCAAATGGTTCTAGAATTCCTTCCCTTTGAAGTCTTTCTAAGCGTTTCAAGTTTATATGGCCTAATCGACAATGCCACAGATAGGTGAGATCTGAATCATCCTTTTTGGCCTTTTTGGTATTTATGTTATATACTTGTTTGTCGTGATCTAATAAATAAAGTCCATTGACTAATCTAGCAGATCCATAAAACATCTCTTTAAAATAAAACGAACAACTATTGTCTTTTATTATAAAGGAAAATCCCTTAGCATCTAAGCAAGAAACTGAAATGATGTTTTTAGTAAGACTTGGAACATGGAAACATTCTTCCAGTTCCAAAACTAGCCCGGAGGGCAACGACAAATAGTAAGTTCCTACGGCTAATGCAGCAATCCGTGCTCCATTTCCCACTCGTAGGTTGACTTCTCCCTTGCTTAACTTTCTACTTCTTCTTAGTCCCTGTGGATTGGAACATAAGTGTGAGCCACAACCTGTATCTAATACCCAAGAAGTTGAATTAGCAAGTATACAGTCTATAACGAAAATACCTGAAGATGGAACGACTGTTCCGTTCTTCTGATCTTCCTTTAGCTTCAAGCAATCTCTCTTCCAATGCCCCTTCTTCTTGCAGTAGAAGCATTCGGATTCAGAAGTGGGTTGACTGACCTTCCTCTTTGCAGATTTGGCGCCAGTTTGCTTAGTTGGGCTGGCCTTGTTGCCACCTTTCTTAGCATTCCTCTTCTTTCCAGATTTCTTGAACTTGCCCCCACGCACCATAAGCACATCCTGCTTATCACTTTTGAGCGTCTTTTCAGCGGTCTTCAGCATACCGTGAAGCTCAGTGAGCGTTTTGTCCAGACTATTCATACTGTAGTTCAGTTTGAACTGATCATACCCGCTATGAAGAGAATGGAGGATGGTGTCTATAGCCATTTCCTGAGAAAATTGCTGATCCAGCCGACTCATATTCTCAATGAGTCCAATCATTTTGAGAACATGTGGACTTACGGGCTCGCCTTTCTTAAGCTTGGTCTCAAGAATTTGCCTATGAGTCTCGAATCTTTCGACTCGAGCCAGATCTTGGAACATGTTCTTCAACTCACTGATGATTGTGAAAGCATCTGAGTTGATGAACGTTTTCTGCAGATCCGCACTCATGGTGGCGAGCATTGGACATTTCACATCCTTGTTGGCATCAATCCAACGATTGAGGGCAGCCTGAGTGACCCCGTCGCCAGGAGCTTCGGGCATCGCCTCATCTAGGACATACTCCTTTTCTTCCTGCATAAGAACTATTTGCAAGTTCCTTTGCCAGTCAAGGAAGTTTTTCCCGTTCAACTTCTCCTTTTCGAGAATTGATCGAATGTTGAATGAATTGTTGTTTGCCATATTAAAAACTACAATTGAAAAGAATAAACAAATAAATAACCATTCACAGTTTCTCTTAATAAACTTAAATTCTAGCATACATGCATAATTCAATGTTTATTAAGCATTTTATTCAAGTTATGTGTTCCGGCAGGTGTGAATAAAATGATTCCAAGATCCTAAAATCATTGAAGAACTAAGCACAGTTTGTCGACTTAATCCTAGAAGATCTTAGGTAAGCAAAAGCCTTTTGCTAATAGTCTAGAAACTATTCTTGGTTGATAGGTACGTCTAAGAACTTATTAGGTAAACCTATCGAATTTGCCACGACATAAAAGGACTCCTTACTTATATCGTTGAGTTTCACCAAAACTAACATGTACTCACAATTATTTGTGTACCTTGCCCCTTTAGGACCAATAAGTAACACCTCGCTGAGCGAAAACTATTACTAGATTGATGTAAAGGATATCCAAGCAAGTGTATATTTTGGCATGGCACCTTTTAACTCAATTTTTAAGTTTGGAACTTAAGGCTCTTACTATGTTGGTTAGATTTTAAGTGAACTAAAATCCTTAATCATGCAACATAATCAAGCTTTTGATCTCATGCATTTTAAGACATATTTAAAGCAATAAATAACTTAAAACATGCATAAGATATTTGTGATCTAGTATGGCCCGACTTCATCTTGAAGCTTTGACTTCAAAGTCCGTCTTGAAAATCTCCGTGGGAGGCACCATTTTCTTCAAATAGGATAAGCTATAACTAATTACAACTATTTGATGGTACGCAGACCATTTTGAATTGAAAAATAACTTTGGTGCTTTAGACCAATTACATTCAAATTAATGGTACGCAGACCATATTTTCTATCCTATTTGGGCCATACTAGTCACTTCATAACCTGCAAAACAGTACATATACAATATATACCATTCACCCATTCATTATCATGAATGGCCCACATAGCTGGTTAGTAAAACACATTATGCATCACGTAAACATTTGCAGCAATTAATCAAGGGCACCAATAATCTACCAATTATTCAGTCCTTATTAATTCTAATCGAGTTGTTTTAACCTTAAGGATTTGTAGACCTAATCAAGAGTTTATGACTAAAAAGCGCTCCCACTCAAACCAATAAATTCATATGCTTTACTAATTTTAAACATAAAATTGTATTTCTAGTCTAACCGGAAACATACAAATTTAATTAAAATTTAAAGCTCATATAAATTTATAATTGAATCCAAAAATTTAATTTAATTTCAGTCGCATTTAAATTAATTCATGATTTTAATTTTAGTAAAATAATTAGAATAAATTCCATTTATTATAATTATAATATTCAAAATTAAAATCCAAGAAATTAATTCAAATTATTAATTTTAAAATTAATTAAAATTACGTGAACTGAAATTTTCAAATTAAACATTCAAAACGATCTAATCGAAACGCAAACACCCTACGCGTTGCACGCCCATGGGCCGCACGCACACAGCCATTGCTGGCCATGTGCGCGCAGCCCATGCGCTCGTCGCATAGCTGCTGCTGTCCTATCGCAAGCCTCCGCACAGCGCCCTATCGCACGCGAGCTATCGCTCGCAGTGCGCGCGCGCGAGATCGCTCGCTGGGCGCGCTGGCTCGCTCGCTGTGCGCGCGAGCCATCGCTCGCTGGGGCGCGACATCGCTCGCTGGGCGAGCGACATCGCGCGCTGCGCGCGCGAGCCATCGCTCGCTGGGGCGCGACATCGCTCGCTGGGCGAGCGACATCGCGCGCTGCGCGCGCGAGCAGTGCTGGGCGCAGCGCTCGTGGCACGCGAGCTTGCGCTCGCTGCGCGCGAGGCTGCGCGCACTTGTGCGAGGCAGCGCGCGTTGTGGCGCAGCTCGCTTGCTGCCCACACGCGACTGCCTTGGCTCGCCCTTCGCCCATGCCCATTCGTTCATTGCTCGTGGCACACGACACAAGGCAGGGCTGCTGCCTTGTGCTCGTGCACTACGTCCTTGCTCATTGCATTCGTGCCGCACGGGCGACGAGCTCCCTTGCTCGTCGTCGCATGCCCGCATTATACAACACCCCTTAAGGGTAACACGAAGCGTCCATTGCTTCGTGCGTGCAAGTTATTTGAACGAATCGCATAAAATTTTAAAATTTTATATTTAAAATTAATGACAAATTAATAAATATTATTAATTTCATAATTTTAGGGCGAAAAAATCGAAAATTTATTATCCAATTGATTTCCGATTGATATGGATTCAAGTCTAGGTCATAAAAATTTAAAATTTATCGTAAATTTACAATTTTTATGGTGGTTTTTAATCATAGGTTTCTAATTAAATTACAATTAATTATGAAAATCAAATTAATTCTAAATTATTCTAATTTTCAACAAATTAATCATAATTACAAATTAGATTGCATAATTAACAAGACTAGGCATTCAAACTTGTTAAACATATGCAGTAGGTCAATCAAAAATTCAAGATTTATCAACAGGAATCGCAAATATTTAATTTAACATCTTAAATTTACGAAATTTTGCATTCGAAAAACTAAAACCTTCGAAAAGTCATAGTTAGGCTTCGAATTTGAGAATTCTGGGTTCGGCAGAAAAATACTATTTTTGTCAAAATTTTAGAATGCCTTTTACATGCGGAATTGACACAAAAATCACTCAATTCGGATGAGTAATGAAGAAACTGCCGAAAAACTGCGTACATATAATTAAATAAACGCAATTTGCAATTAATTAACAATTACGAAAATTAATCACCCCTTTTAATTCTTGCAAATTTGTAATATTTAACCATGTTCATGCAATTTAGATTATGAAAATAATAAGGGGCTCGTGATACCACTGTTAGGTTATGATACATATGACATTACATAAATCATGCGGAAACAACCATTAACCCAGGACAACATATTATTTACACATAATCATATAGCATAATTTAGATGCATACTCTTTGTTGCGTGCCCTCCCTAGCTGCGCCCGAACCGAACAAGAACAAGTCTTTTAGGACTCCAAGTGTCGTCCCTCCGTAGATAGTCCACAGCACGTCCGGATCCGCCTTAAGATTGACCAACTAGAATCGCCCTTAAGGTACTAGAAAATTTCGGCACTTTTGAGCAAGATGTGTGTTTTAATTTTCTCTCAAAAACTCACTTTTGAATACTTTGAAACTTGTGTATAAATTATGACCCCTAGGCCTTTATTTATAGAGTTATGGAAAAGGAATCGTAATCCTAGTAGGATACGAATTAATTGGAATTAGAATCCTACATGAATTCTATTTAATTAATTTATCCAATTAGGAATAGAAATTTAATCATACACTGACTCTTGTAGATTCAGGAATCACGCATGAGCACAAACTCACACACACACGGCAGCCACAAGGGCTGCCCATGCGCGTGCGAGCAGCAGCCCGCGCAGCGCGGCCCACGCAGCCGTGGCCTCTTGGCGCGCGCTGGGCCTGCCTTGCGGTAGGCCTGGGCGCTGCTTTGGCTGGGCTTGTGGCGCGCATGCTTGCTGGGCGATGGCCCCGGCTTCGTGCTGGGCCTTCGTCCGGCAAGCCTCGTCCGATGCTAATTCGTACGATACGCTTCCGATTAAATTTCCAGTTCCGGAATTTATTTCCGATACGAACAATATTTAATATTTCCGATTCCGGAATTAATTTCCGTTTCGAAAAAATATTTAATATTTCCGTTTCCGGAATTATTTTCCGATTCCGGTAATATTTCCGATTCTGACAATATTTCCGTTTCCGGCAATATTTCCGATTCTGGTAATATTTCCATTTCCAATAATATTTTCCGATACGTACCATGTTTCCGTTTCCGGCAACATCTACGACTTGGATAATATTCATATTTCCGATACGATCCATATTTCCGTTTCCGACAATATCATCGTTTCCGGAGTATTCATTTCTTGCCTGTGACGATCTTAGCTCCCACTGAAACCAAGATCCGTCGGTTCCGAATATTCATAGATGGAGTATTTAATGCCATTAAATACTTGATCCGTTTACGTACTATTTGTGTGACCCTACGGGTTCAGTCAAGAGTAAGCTGTGGATTAATATCATTAATTCCACTTGAACTGAAGCGGCCTCTAGCTAGGCATTCAGCTCACTTGATCTCACTGAATTATTAACTTGTTAATTAATACTGAACCGCATTTATTAGACTTAACATAGAATGCATACTTGGACCAAGGGCATTATTTCCTTCACTAGGTACTTAGTTGTTTCAAAAAATTGTGTATTTGGTACTCATGTAGTGACATGTCATCCAGATGTTACTCCTAAATGATACATTCGATTATTCAAGATCATCTTTGCATAGCTTTTAGTCAAACATTGAGCGTCTTTGTTCATGAGTCACAGGTAAAGTAGCTATTGTTATCATTTTTCCATCATCGAAGTTTTCTAGTCTACTGTGAAAAAAAGACAAGAACTTTCACTAATGTGAAATCATCTTATATTCTACTTTTGGCTGCACTCTTTTGTGAAGAAAATCTGAGAGTGTGTACTCTTCTAATGTTTGAGTGTGCATGTGTGTCTTGTGCTTGTGTGGGTGCATATTTTTAGGAATTATAATAAATTTTACTTTACCTTCTGTATTGTATAAGAACTTTAAATCCTTATGACCTTATCCATTTTTGTTTGGAATCAAAGTCAAAATTCCAAAGTTTATCTAGAACTTTAAACTTACTACAGTTTCATTTATAGTTATAAATTACCGAATGCCAATTTTTGTGTAATTGAATCCCGTGCAACTCCATCTTCTTTACTTTATTACCTTGGATGGAAATCCAGATGTTGTTAGCATCAAACATCATAAATCCCTCTGGAGCCGTGATCCTTTCTAACCCCATACAACTAGTGAGTCATTACAACTAGTAAGGAATCATCTGATTTGCTGCTCTGATTTGTTGCTCTATTGTACTGAGTTCTGAACTGATTTGCTATTCTGCTAGCTTTTCCTAACCCGATTTCATGTAACTAAGCTGAGATGATCTGATTTTTGCTAGTTTTAAGGAATTTGTTATTGCTTGTTAGTTGACATTGCTGAATTATCTGTGTAAAAGATTGGGATTGCTGAATTGTCTTCGTAAGGTTTGGGATTACTGAATATATGGTTTCTGCCTTCCTTTGGTCAGCATAGTTTTCTTATTTGGATTAGTTTTTCAGTTACGATGTACATATCGAGCTTTTGATGCTATGAATGAGATTACTGCAGCCTTTTCAATTGCTTTCAACCCTACTGGAACCAAGTATATACCATCATATGCTTGGAGAATTCTTTGTTGTCTTGCTTTTCTGGTTTTTACTTTCATGTATTTGTATCTTGTCAAATTCAAGTGTTGAACACCATCTAATTCGAGGAATATACCTGAATTGTGTGCAATGTTTACATGATTTGGCAGAAATGATTAAGCGGTTTGTCTTATTCTCATCTTTTCTCATGTTACTCAATTCCTTCGCAGGATATTTGTTGGGTACAACAAAACACTGAGGGTGTTTGATGTACATCGCCCTGGCGGAGATTTTAAACAACATTGAACTCTTCAAGGATCCAAAGAAAGGGTAGTCTGGTACAGCATTCTGCCTTTTTACATCATTGCACAACTTTTGCGAAGTTTTTTTTTTATTGTTTTAGAAGTTTGTTCAAGCTAAATTTTAGTTTAGGGCTTAAAATAAGAGTCTTGGTGGTTGATAAGAAAAAGATTCCAAGTTCCTAAACTCACGTGAACTTGTCTTTAGAACTTCCACTAGTAGAAAAAACCTCATTACCAACTCCTCATTCGCAGCATTCACTAATTGAGCAAGGTGCAATAGCTTATGGTCAACGCGGGTCAATGAATAAATGAGGGCTAGAAATGCAAGTCTCAACTTTGGTATGTGTTGAATCTTGAATGTTTGGCTATCATAAATTCGTAGCCTTTTAGCAAGCATTAGGAAAGAGTGCTTGCTCTTTACTAATGAAACAAGTTAGGTTAACGATACAGTTGGAACTTTAGCGGGAGCGAAGTACTGGGAACAGGAACCAATGAAAGAAACGCTCATCACTAGGCTGTTTCACTACCGCGTCCGCCACACCACCGCAACAAACGCTCATCACTAGGCTGTTTCTCAAAGTAATTGTTTTCATTCCCTTTTTTTATTGAATCCCTACATTTTCGATGTTAAGTTTTATGTTTGATTTGTGAATTGTTTTTGTTCAACTTGCTTTTGTGTTTGATCTTAATTTTTACCAATTCTTTATTAAAAAAATTCAATTGCCAATTTGATTGATTAGTTTGATAGATCATTGAATTAATTGCCAAAGATCTGTTTATTTGAAATTTTGTACGAAATCAATTGATGTATGCCGATTAGGGTTTAGTTTTAAAATTTTCCTAAATTGTTTCTTCGTTGATTATCT
The DNA here is from genome assembly GCF_020520425.1 of Spinacia oleracea. Taxonomy (NCBI): domain Eukaryota; kingdom Viridiplantae; phylum Streptophyta; class Magnoliopsida; order Caryophyllales; family Amaranthaceae; genus Spinacia; species Spinacia oleracea. The sequence continues at coordinate 136,212,413 of NC_079490.1, forward strand.
TTTTATTATCTAAGTACATAAATTTTGTATGATGCTGGTCAACATTTTGTATGGGATCCTAATATCAAAAATGCATAGGCGATTTGTACAATGCGATAAAATTGTCGATTTGAAAAAGAGTTCCATGATTTATATGCTCTGCTCTAATCCGCCTTGGTTGTACCATGAGCATAATAGAATTGCAGAGTGCCCCGTTTCATTTTCCTGTTTGTCTCTTTATGTTTGCTTCATACCATAAGTCTATAAATGAGAACGAGGACACCTCATTATTTTCACATGCACCACTTTTTGAGGCAATCTTGAAGCCTAGGAGGGACGGAGGGAGTAATTTATACGGGGTATATTATTTGCATGTCTCGAGATTAACTACTAATCGTATACATGTTCAGTTGAAATTTGTTTTCTTTCTTTCATTTTTAACGGGCATTCTAACTCTATTCTGGTTGCTTTTGGATGTTCAAATTTATTATGATGTCATGATCGTTGTGATCTTGGGAACCAATGTGTGTTATGTGGAGAGGACGGATGCCATTCCTAAGCTGCCTGGCCAAATATCAAAGTCGGGAACAACTGTAAGCCAGAATCACTTCACTTAAAGATTTCTCACTAACTTTTTTTTAACTACGTAATCTGTAATTTCTATATCAGATAATTAACACTGAATTGGGAGCATTTTCGACTGGACTTCTCTTGATTGAATATGATAGGGGAATGGATGCTGCTAGCATCAATCCTGGTGAGCAGGTATTTAGTGGCTTAGCATCAGAACTTATGCTTTTAAATCTCTGGACTCTGGTAAATATTTGCATGCTGTTGTTACAGATATTTGAGAAAACAATATCAGGTATGTACCTCGGCGAGATTGTGAGGAGGGTGGTATTGGAAATGGCTGAAACAGGTTCTCTGTTTGGAAGTAGCATCCCGGAAAAACTGCAAACACCTTTCTCACTCAGGTAATGTTATTAACGCTAAGGTATCCTGTTCTGTTAAATTATTATCATCAATAAGTAGTCATTAGCTGTCAAAAAAAAAAGTAGTCATCGGATACTCGTGTTAGTTAGTGTTTATTTTCATTCATAAATTATAATATACGGAGTATGATTTTCTCCATAATTGTGATTCCCTCAATTCAAAGATTTTGAATGTTTAAACTTCAAATACATCCATGGAGGTTATACACTCCTAGATAATCCATATTTTTCCAGAATGAACTGCTGCTGAATTCCAAGCAGCATTTAGTTGTTCAGTGCTCTCATATGATTTGGTAACAATTTAGGAGGGAGGGGCACCTTTTATTCTAACCCCTTCCCCTCAGATTAGATGCTTCTTCAGTACCACGATCTACAATCATGTTTTGCTAAAATGTTATGCGCACCGTCTTGGTTGCACTGGAACCATGACAAGAACAACTGCCAAAACCACTTATACTCATGCATTATGTCAAATTTACCACTACAGAACCCCACATATATGTGCTATGCAGCAGTACACATCAACAAATTTGGATGCAGTTGGCTCAATTCTCTTCAATGAGGCAGGAGTAAGTCCAGGAATTTCAAAATACTCATGAAAAGACTCGTTTTATTTTATATTTCGGGCCGGGGGGGGGGGGGGGGAGATTCGACTGTTTGTAGGGTGCAAGTAAGGGGCAAGGAAGTTAATATCTCTGGGGCATGGGAAGATTTCTCACTAATATCGAGCAAGCAGTTGGCTGCAGGGTTGGTTAATCTTGGTGACATGAGCTACAAAGCATTCTTTAAGTATTGTAATTAACATGTTTCTGATGGGTCAAGTTAATTCACCAATGTATTTCCAATTTATCACAGTAATGGATTTCCATTAGTTGTCACTGCTTTTTGTGGATGTTATTTATGTATTTATGTATTTATGGATGTTAGGCCATAATTATGGAGGCTAGTACCGAGTAGTACGTAGTACCAATGTATTACTGTAGGAATTTGTTTTTTTTGTAAAATAAACGCACTAATTGAAGCGTGCACTATTAAACCAATGTTGTAAATTGTAGCAGAAAATTCCCTTTAAAAACCTCTTTTTGCAGTGCCTATGTACATCAAAGCGTTGCAAATTGACACTAATTACAACGCACGTGAAACACCATGAGCTGCAATTAATGGATTTTTGCAGCGTATATGTTCGTTGCGAATAAAAGTCCACTATTTGCAGCCATCACAATTACGGCGCTCAAAAACGCGGCAAAAATCCCCTTTTATGCGCGCTGAAAATGACATTTTTTCTACTAGTGACCTTCTGTCTGTCACTCATGTAGGTCACTTCTTCTTCCTTCTCATGCACCCAAGTGACATCATTAGCTACTGAAATAATGTCACTCCTCAACAGCTCAAGGAACCAACTCCAAGTTTCTGCATTTTCTGTCTAAACCACTGCCCAGGCACTGCTGTCAACAGAATGCCAGGGTATGAATGATATGTGTGTTTTATATAGTGTTTCACCCCCTTCCCTTAGTACTTTTTATGTGTCAAATGAGCTCTTAGGAGCCATTTTTAGTACTAATATGCGTTATTGAGTGTGCCTTGAGTTTCAGGTTTGATTATGAGAAATCGGTCTTTTTAGACCCGTTTCATGGTGATTTAGGCCACTACGCGAGCCCGAGGAAGTTCGGGACCTTTTTCGTCGACTTTTGGGAGCCTTGGATGCTTATGGTCGAGCCCCGAGAGTTAGACTCGGTGATATGGGCGAAGGATATTGAAGATTGCAAATCGCCCTGTGAGCTGAGGGCGAAATGCAACCATCGGGCGGAAAGAAGAGGAAATTAAAGTCATCTACGCGCGCCCGATCGGGCGCACTTCGCCCGGTCCGGATCGGGCGGCCAAATAAGAGCAGCTGTGAAGAATTCGCAAACCGCCCGATCGGGCGGAATTTGGCCCGATCGGGCCGACTGTCGAGCACTTCGCCCGATCGGGCGAAGCGTCGCCCGATCGGGCGACGCCAACCTCCAGCAGTTTTCGCGCATTTACTTTTCCGTTTTTTAGGCTTTATTTTGGCAAACTATATAAACAAGCCTTAGTTAATTTGAGAGGCATCCGATTTTCTAGTATTAGACCCTTAGTTTATTTTATCTTAATCTAGTTTTCTCTCAAATTTGTTCCAAGCACTTATTTTTAGTTTCAATCAAAGCTCCAATTTTTAGTTCATCCTTTTGTTCTACATTTAGGTATTGCTTTCTATTTTGCTTTATTAATTACTTTTGATCATGTTTTCCATTATGTTGATTACCTTGTTATTTGTTATTATGCTTGAGTAATTTATTTTCTAGGGTTTGGGGATCCTTGAATAGTATGAAGGGACATTGAGTAATTGTGATTGTTGGCATTGTAATTAATTCCTATTGATTAGTTTATTTCACTATACAATTAGATTTGCGCAGGTTTAATTGTGGTAGTTATGCAATATCAAATTAAGATTCGAGAGATGCAATTTGATGTTTAGGCTTGTGTCAATAGGTGGAATTAGAGTTAATACGTAGCGAGAGCCCGTTAATTCTAAGTCTATGATTAGTACCGACTTGAGAGAGCATGCTAGACTAATTTATTACTTTGTTGATTATCGCGATTGTTTATTGTCCTGGATTGTTATTTGTTGGTGAACCTACACCCTAGATTCCTTAGTATATTGATTCTTATTCGTTTTATTATCGTAGTAGTTTTAGCAAACCATCAAACAAACTCTTGTTCCCAATAGTCTAGTCTGATTGATTAATAGTAGAAAGAACACTGTTTCCCTGTGGATTCGATCCTGACTTCCCTTGCTACCTAGCTAGTGGACTTAGGTTATTTTTGATTAGGTGATACGACTTTAGCCTGTCAAATTTTGGCGCCGTTGCCGGGGAAACGGTTTTATTTTCTGTTGTTGATTGCTTATCCTAGATTATTGTTCTTTACTACTCAAGGAACTCACGTTCCTTGAGACCGGATCTCACATTGTTTTGTAGTTTTTGTCTATGCCCAGGACCTTAGGTACTAGTAATCTTACTCCATTCGAACCTGAGCCCGAAAGAACCTTTCGTAGACGAAGAACTTTCATTGCACAGTGTGGGAATTACTCTGATCCTGATCATAATATTGGCGATTTTTTCCTTCAGATACAGATTCAGTTTCAGAGATAGAGATGGGTGACGAAACTCCACTACCGCCACCTACCCCACGGCTTACAGACTACTCTAAGCCAAGTCTGTCCGTGCTACCAAAGGCAATCATGCCTTCTATTGCAGCTGAGACCTTCAAGATTGAGCCTGCATTGATTAACATGATTGAGAGACGCCAGTATGGTGGGGAACCAGGTGAAGATCCAAATCTTCACATACAGTCCTTCATCCAATATTGTTCCACCATCAAGCAAAAGGGATTGACTCCGGAGCAGACTATGGAGATACTTTTCCCGTTATCTTTGAGTAGGAAAGCTAAATTGTGGATTAATGGGTTGAATCGGGCGGCTTTGAAAATCACTAATTGGGAGTCCTTGGCTCTTTCTTTTTATGTTAAATATTTTCCACCTGAGAAAACGGCTCGTCTGAGGGGTCAGATGTTAGGTATCTCACAACAGGCAGATGAGAGTTTGTTCGAGGTCTGGGAGAGATTCAAGGACTTGCAGAGAGAGTGCCCGCACCATGATTTGGATGATTGGTTCTTGATTCAGCAGTTTTATACACTAGTAGAAAAATATTGATTTGAGGCGTCACTTTTATATTGATTTGCGGCGTTTTAGGCATAGCAGCAAATAGAGTGGCAGCAAATGAATGGTATTGATTTGCGGCGTTTTTTAACGCCTCAAATCAATCATTCATTTGCGGCGCTATTAAAAAAAAACGCCTCAAATTATATGAATTCTATAGCGGCGTTTCTACCTGAACGCCTCAAACTTTGGTAAAATTGCGGGAGTTTATACGCCGCAAATAATTTGTAATTTTTTTTTAATAAATAATATATTTTTTGTGAACTAAACAATCCCAAAAATATAAAACCTGTACTCACGCCACATTTATACAACGTTCAAAAGTGTCATCAACCACCAATAACTTCCAAGAAACTTTGATTTTTACATATAAGTTAACCATCATATGTTTACAAAATAAACCAACTAAATAGTTTCAAGTCTATAATAAATATATCTTTTACACTTCACACGTTACAAAATTGCACCAAAAATATAATAAGGCAATCATATATGATTTTAATAGCATGAAACATCCACAAAAAGAGATCGATGAAGCGTTAATTACACACAATGTTCGGTGAAGTATGATGCCCATTTGTCTCGTATTTCATCAATTTGCTCATCGGTGAAAGGATCTCCACTCATTGATGTGCAAACCTAACAAAATAATATATACATCATAAAATTAGTTATCTTCGGTTAGATTCAATACTGATGCCCTTGTCAAGTTGTCAACTTATCCAGTGTCTCTAGTAACGGGATAAAGCAGAATGTGCGACGATGTTACGCTGAAAAGATCTAGTTTCATGCAAGAATGAAATGCTTGACATATGATTTTACCATTTGTCAGAGGATTTAGCAAAGATTCATATTTGCTGTTATAGTTTCTGTAGTTTTCCAGCCTGTTTATAGTTAGGTGTTCTGTGTGCCTTACGGTTATAAACCCTTTAAATGTTTAATATACTTAGTATTAGGTTACTTAGACTCATTCCCATCTACTTTGGTCAAGTTATGCACGTTTAAGGCTTTAATGATCATTATAGGTCATATTTTGACCGTTATAGTCGTTTTTGCTCCCAACTCTAACCCGTGAACTTAGATTGGTATTCTAAACCCTTTAAATGTTTAATATACTTAGTATTAGGTTACTTAGACTCATTCCCATCTACTTTGGTCAAGTTATGCACGTTTAAGGCTTTAATGATCATTATAGGTAATATTTTGACCGTTATAGTCGTTTTTGCTCCCAACTCTAACCAGTGAACTTAGATTGGTATTCTAAACCCTTTAAATGTTTAATATACTTAGTATTAGGTTACTTAGACTCATTCCCATCTACTTTGGTCAAGTTATGCGCGTTTAAGGCTTTATTGATCAATAAAGGTCATATTTTGACCGTTATAGTCGTTTTTGCTCCCAACTCTAACCCATGAACTTAGATTGGTATTCTAAACCCTTTAAATGTTTAATATGCTTAGTATTAGGTTACTTAGAATCATTACCATCTACTTTGGTCAAGTTATGCGCGTTTAAGGCTTTAATGATCATTATAGGTCATATTTTGACCGTTATAGTCGTTTTTGCTCCCAACTCTAACCCGTGAACTTAGATTGGTATTTTAAACCAAATTAAAACATAACCAAATTAAAATCCAAAAATAAATTAAACTATATAACAAGGATAACACCCTTACCTTCTCTAAGTCTGAAACATCATTGCAGCAAGAGACTAAATCAAACATGTACCGCATTACGTAAAATCCACACTCAAGGCCTCCCTTTTGTTGAGCGCACTAGAAACAAGGGTAGAATTTAGATTAAGTAAAAATGGAATATATACAAACTATAAATATCAAATAATTTTTACGTGTGCAGTTACCTCCACATATTTCCATAAAGGCTCTTTCCTGTTGACACGGTTGCCACACATCTTGTACCTTGTAAAAAAACTAGAAATTCCCAATTAATCTTAAGTTATTGCTTGGTTATATCCTTAGATGGATACTTGATAAAAACATAATTACATAACGAAAAAACTAAAAGGACTTACTGTCTCACTATTGTCTTCATCTTTATCTTTCGACCTAAACTCAAGCAAATGGAATCGAAGTGATATATGGTGCAATTTTTTACAGATATTGCAAGGAGCATCCAATGGTCGCTGGATCCAATAACAATTCCATTACCATTTTAATAATATAAGTAAGAATATGAGCAACACAGCAGGCGCAACAACTTAGAACAACAACATATGCACTGACTTAGAACAGTAACTATCAGACAGCATCAACTTAGCATAACTGATCATGCATAGCAGCAGCAACTTAGCATAACAATAGCAGCATATAACAAGAACTTCAGAAGCAATAATACATCAGACATATCAGATAGCAACATCACAATACATCAGAACTGAAGCAACAACAACAGTGTGGCAGCAACACAATACAACAGAATTGAATGCCATTTCAAAAGAGTAGCAGCAGCAGCATAATAAAAAGAACATCAGATGTATTATTGCTGCTGAAAGTCTGGCTACTTGCAAGAGAGTTCATTGGTAAACGGTGACTGAGTAATGTAGTTTAGAGTTCATTGCCAATTTTTATTTTGTGAACACCATTTCATACAATAGAATTGAAGCAACAAACGAACTCATTTCATACTTACTTTTCAAAAATAGGTGCCAGAACAAACTCATTTCTGGATTTTACTGATTCGTTCATTGCTTTGAAAATGTATGCGTTGACTTCCTCTGTGCTTGATTTTATTTTGGTGTCAGAAGTAGTGTTTGGACATAGCCACCCAACTTTGGAAGCCTTGTCATTTGAGTTCAATTCATGTTGGAGTGCTCTGAGCGGTGATTATTGAATAGGTTACATGATTTACGTGAAAGAAAGTTAAATCTATTACCTACTTGAGATTAAAAAAAATTACCTCATGAAAACTTGAATAATGGATATATTTAGCTTTGCTCCTCTTAAGAACTGTGAAATATCATTCTTGTCTACTTGAATTTTTCCATTTTCATTGTAATGGAACGAGGTACCATCTAGAATCACTTCAAAAGAATCACCATCTGGCATAGAGGCAACAAATGTCCGCAACCACTCACATTCTTGACTAAGGGAATCTACAATGGTATCGGGAATATCCGGGCTTTTTCGAGAAGCCGACAAGCCAGAGGCTAGTTCATTGCTAAAAATCATCTCTGGCGACATCCGCTTCAACTTCTTAACTTTCGGTGTCGCCTAAAAATTAAAATCAAAGAATATAAACTATAATCGATAACATGATTGGTGAATATGAAATACATATAATTGAATAAATACAATTAGAATCTTATTACCTCAACTGAAAACCTAATTAATGTAGTAGGCCATTGCACATATGTACCAATAGCATTCTCCATTGCCTCAATTTCGAACGCCGGAACAGGAACAGGAAGTGGCAAGCCCAAGAATTCATCTGGCACTTTCTGAATTTTCACCTTCAAATGACCGGGAAGTAACGATACAGTGTGACAAACTTCATTCTCACGAGGTGGATATGCGGTAGCACTCGCCACATCATACATTGCTCCAGATTCCGGGTCTTTAAGTAGAAGTTGGCATGTAGTTTCTACCTGGGTAAGGATTTTTATCACATTAGACATATATATTAGAGATAAGTAAACTTCAAATAAGTTTACACAAAATAAGGCAAAACATTTGCACTTCAACACTGGTCAACTTTGACTAGATTCTTGAAAAAGTCAACTCTGGTCAACTTTGACCTGAACCTCAAAAAAGTCAACCCTGTTGACCAGAACTAACAACAGAATGGCATCAGATTTGCAATGTGAATTTGATTCCTAGACACATATATTAGATTTTTTTTCTAATTAAGTCGGAATTTTGGGATATGTTTGTGTATTGGGATTCTATAACTTTAACTTGTATGATACGGCGTCTAATGCTCAATTTTTAACAGAACTTTGTGAATTGGATTAAAGTGCCACTCTCAGTGCATTGGCTGCTGAACAACTTGGTCAGTTTTCCGGACATGTGCCTCACTACACTGCTGTCCTGTAGCAGCACTGCACTGCTGTCCTGTAGCAGCACTGCACTGCTGTCCTACTGTGCACTGCACTGCTGTCCTACTGCAAGCAGTGCAATGCACAGCAGGACAGCAGTGCAATGATGCTGTGATGTAGTGGTGCAGTGCTGCTGTGCAGTAGACAAGTGGATCAGTGCTGCAGTGTAGTGGTTCTCGTATAGCTCAAAAAACCGGGCATTACTCTAGCTATGAAAATCTTGAGTCTAGGAAAAGCTAGAATCTGTATGCATAAGCTCATAATAGACATTCAGTGAGTGATAAGTTACCTCGAAGGGCGGCAGAACCTCCTCCAACTCAGATGGCAGAGCCTTCTCATGGGGTAGCTCAATTTGCCTGGGTGGTGAACGTTGAGAGTGGTTCGAAGGAGTTGTTGAAGGCAATGTGGTACTTAAACCCATAGATTCTAAAATGGAAGGGAGATTGGCCTTCATGCTAGCCTTTAACTCTTCTCTCATTTCCTCCCGAAGTTCCTCCCGAAGTTGTGCTTTTATTGTCTCATGATCAGACTTAGGCTTTGATGTTGCCTTTCCAAACGCCCTTTTGACCCCGACATTCACCCCTCCAAATCCACGTGCCCGGCCCAAATGATCTGACTTCCCAAGAGCCTCGGATAAGGCATCTTGGTTCCGATGTGGAGTAAATTCCCCTTTTGCTTGCTTTTCTTTAATCTCCAGCTGTTCATAGTTGTTATATAAAAGAATAGGCATCAAAACTTATACACAAGCAAACCAACAAAGGAAGCACTATAAGCACCATTGATTTAAAAAAAGTATCGATCACAGGCTCTAGTTCATATAATAAGTGGCAAGATATTAACTCCATTATCATTCAGTGTATCACATTATGAACTAGACTTTATCTCGTGGGCCGCATATAGAAAATCACAAGAATTGAATTACTTACATATTTGTCAGCAATTGCCTTCGTTTTGGGCTTTGGGATAGATCTTTTTCCTGTTTTTTTGTCTTTCTTATGCATTGAACAATACCAATCATCACCTCGATTTTGTTCAGAATTTGGGTAAAAGCCCTCGTGGATCCATATTTTCCGAGCATCCTCATAGTTATATTGTCCCAAGTGATGAGGATTATCATTCGATTTTGCACTCTTTTGGGCCTTTTGACGCTTAAGCTAACAAACATAAATTTTTACGTTAGTTTCATACCATAGCCAATTATACACATCATACAAAATAGTGAAATATAAACTTACCACTGCTATGTCAGATGTTTTTGACTTTTTAAATGTCTCCCAATCTTCTCGTTGGATGTTTTTCCAAATCTCATATGGTTGACGATTGACCTCATTTTTGCTCAACTTTCTTGTAAAAATAATATGGCCACTCACTAGCTTTCCCTTGAAGTCCCTGAATCTCTTAGCTACACTAGAGAGGAAATTCTTTTTGATTACTGGATCATCTTCAAGGTGGAATCTTGCCTGCACGTTTAAAACAAAACAATCAAGACATGGCAGGAATACAGTCTGAAATAGCTGAAATACAGGCTGAACTACCGAACTACTGAACTAATGAACTAGCTGAAATACAGGCTGAACTACTGAACTAGCTGACCTACTGAACTAGCTGAACTACTGAACCAGGTTCACTGCTGAACCTGCTGCCCTACTAAAGCTGAACTACTGAACTAGCTGAACTACTGAACTACTCAACTAGCTGAACTACTCAACCCAGCAGGGCCTGACACAAAACAGAGTGGCCGGGCTAGGCATGGACCAGGACTGTTAAGGACCGCGACCTGCATGCTAGAATGAGGCCCTGCTGAAGAATGAGGCTGGAATACACGATATACAACTGTAGTTTCTAAACAGACCTAGAACACGAGACAAAAACTAAAACACTCAGATAATTAATTAACAGCAACCATCAGCTGTACTAAAACTAAACTACAAATCCTGATTTGTCCTAAATAATCAACCAGTAATCCAAAGCTAATGTGACACTGCTGCCCTATGTCTCAAGCCTTAAACAACACTGACAGATGAACCAGTAATACAGATGTGAGTGAACAAAACAAATAACTAAACTACTGAACTAGTTGAACCTGCTGCCCCTATATCTCAAGCCTTAAACTACACCGACAGCATTAATTGCCAAGAGCATGTCAAGTAGAAGCAAGTATGCTCACTCAACATGTATCCCAAACATCAAAAGAATCGCTGGACAATGATCATGCCAGCTGAAACAGAAAAACCAGCTAACATATTCTAAGCAGCTCAACAGAAACCAAAGGCAAAATGAATAAAAAATAACCCCAAACCTTCCCAACTTCTACAAAATCACACTAAATCAAGTAGAAACCAACGACCGGGCTGTTTAAAATTTCAAAAAATAAAGGCAGTAGGTATAGAAAAATGAAAAAAAAGAATAATTTTAGCACTTACCATTGTGTCCTCCCATAATTTACTCCTTAAACCTTGACTAACACTTGGCCAATCCCAATTAATATTCAACTTGCGACTACACAAACCGATCTGTTGACCATACTTCAATCTCCATTTGCCGGATGGACGCAAAAGGCTGTCAAACTGCAGGAACATGGGCCCGGTCTTTCCTAGCCCTTTTGTCGGACCCCTAGCTTTTCCTGACCCCCTTCCCCTACCCTTGCCTTTCTTGCTACCTGACTCCTCTGTAGGATGATTAGTATCAACTCCGAGAAGGGCAGCAGCATCAGCCAGCTCCTCAAACTCATCAAGTCGACGCAAATACTCGTCATTAGCTATATCTTCTGGTTCACCTTGGTCTTTCTCGTTCAAGGCATCATAGTCCTTATCTTTTTCTGGCGTTTCTTCATCAGATTCATCCCCATTTCTAGCCATAGCTCTGCAAAATTTGAATCTTTTAACTTTAGTACAATAGCGAAACTAAAAAGGATAATACAAAACAGAAAAGTACATAACCCAACACACTTAAAGTACACACTACAAAACAGTACAAAACCAAAAAAAGTTAAAGTATTTTTTGTACAGAACACTAGCACAATAAACAGAACACAACAGAATTAGTATAAAAAAATAACTGAACAGACAGAATAATACAAAATTGAACAAAAATAACAAGTACTTTAAATAAGAAATCAATCAACTACAAAACATGAGAAATATGTCTACACAGTGAGTACCTAAATCATCATCAAGGTTCATCAACAGTTATGCCTTCTGTATGATCTAAGCGCATATAATTGGTATCATTATCCGTTCCATCAAGCACATCGCTCTCTGAAATTGAGAACGGTGGTGAGTCATCAAACTGATCGTACTCTTCTTCATCATCGACATCACCAACACCAAGAATATATCTCTTCCCTTTAACAACAACAGACCAATCATGATCGACATTGTCTCTTATGTAGAAAACTTGCTTTGCTTGGGATGCGAGTATGAATGGCTCTGAAGTGTCGCGCAACCGTGTCATATTGATTATAGTCATATTATTGTCAACAAGCTTAACACCGCGCCGACTATTCTCTGCCCACTTGCATTGAAAAAGTGGTACCTTTATTTTTCCACTATAATCAAGCACCCATATTTCCTGAATGACCCCATAATATGGATGTGTTGCATCAACTGGATTCTTATCTTTAGCACTTGCATAATCTCTAGAAGAAGCAACCATTGTAACACCACTATTTTGCGTAGACCTTGACTTTTTGTCTTGACGTAGCGTATGGAAGGTATATCCATTGATTGTCATACCCTTCATATGAGTGCAAAGTATCTTGTGGACCATATGATAGCCATTTTATCGTATTGGAGATTTTGTGGCCTTTAACATCCAACTCAGCCATCACTTTATTTTGAAACCAATCACTGAAAGTACGATTATGTTCCAACACCAAGGCACGTTCTATTTTAGTCGGATTTCGAGCTCTTAACTCCTGCATATGCTTTTCTAAGTACGGACTAACCTCTGTGAGTTGTTGTAGCACACATAAGTGGGCTTGCATCTGTTTCTCTAATGGAGCACTGATATCTTTAGCACCAATTGTGCCTTTGCCTTCAAGTCTCCCCTCATGTCGAGATTTAGGAAGTCCGATTGGTTCAGCTCTGGACATATATTCAGCAATAAACGCACCAATCTCCGCCGACACAGTTCCTTGAATCATACTTGCTTCTGGTCGTGCGGGATTCCTCACCTTTCTCTGCATGCACCCCATATGCCTTTCAAAAGGATAAGCCCATCTCATGAACACTGGACCACAAAGCTTGATTTCTCGAACAAGATGGACAACTAAATGAACCATTATGTCGAAAAACGAAGGCGGAAAATACATCTCAAACTGGCACAGTGTTACAACTACATTAGCTTGTAGTTTGTCTAATTCCTCCGGATCAAGTACCTTGTTGCATATTGTATTGAAAAACGAACAAAGTCTCGTGATGGCATCTCTTACATGCTTAGGCAAAATCCCACGAATTGCAATGGGCAACAATACTTGCATCATGACATGACAATCATGGGATTTCATTGCATGTAATTTCAATTCAGTCATACACACAAGCTTTCTTATATTCGATGAGTAGCCCTTAGGAACTTTAATTCCATAAAGACACTCTAGAAATATTCTTTTCTCAACTTTAGACAATGTATAGCAAGCAGGGGGTAAATAGTAAGACTTACCTTTCCCCTTTCTGGCCTTTTCCTTAAGCTTTGGCCATAAATGAGGTCGAATCTTCAGGTGTTGCATGTCTCTTCGCACCTTAATGCCATCCTTCGATTTCTTATCCATGTTCAACAATGTACCCAAAATGGCCTCACACACATTTTTTTCTATGTGCATTACATCGAGACAATGTCTAACTGACAGATGCTTCCAATATTCCAGTTTCCAAAAGGCAGACTCCTTCTTCCAAATTCCATCTTTTTTATTTTTCCCAGATTTTCCAAAAACCGTCTCTATGCCTTTAACACGGTTGTAAACCTCTCTTCCAGATGACGGTCTACGAAATCTACGTTCTTCCACGTTGCCATCAAATAGAGATTTTTTCTTTCGATAAGGATGAAACCTATTTAGCCACTTTCTATGAACTGGATACACGTGTTTTCTAGAATTTGGCAACCAGGTTGATTCCATATCATCTTCACAAACTGGGCATGGCATCTTTCCCTTTACCTTATACCCTGACAAGTTACCATAAGCCGGGTAGTCATTGATGGTACAAAATAACATTGCACGCAACGTGAAAATCTCATCACCATACGCATCAAAAACAGAAATACCTTCATCCCACATTTTTTTCAAATCATCAATGAGCGGAGCAAGGTATACATCAATATCGTTTCCTGGTTGTTTCGGCCCTTGTATAAGTAAGGATAACATAATATTCTTTGACTTCATGCACAACCAAGGAGGCAAATTATAAATTACTAACAGAACAGGCCAAGTGCTGTGTTGACTGCTTAGACTACCAAATGGGTTCATTCCGTCAGTAGAAAGCGCAAGCCTAAGATTCCTATCTTCTTTGCCGAATTCTGGAAATTCTTCATCAATATCTTTCCATTGAGGAGAATCTGCCGGATGTCTAAGCAACCCATCTTTCTTCCTCTTATCTGCATGCCACCTCAAGTTCTTTGCCTCCTTCTTTATTGAAAACAATCGTCTAAACCTTGGTATTATTGGAAGATACCAAAGCAGTTTAGCAGAGGGACCTTTCTTGCCTTCCCCGGGCATAACTCCATCTGGGAGCTTGTAACGAGACTTACCACACCGAGGACATTTATCTAAATCTGCAAACTCTTTTCGATACAAAATACAATCATTTGGACAAGCATCTATTTTCTCATATGCTAATCCAAAAGGACACATCAACTTGTTGGCATAATAAGTTGACTTAGGCAACACATTCCCTTCGGGAAACATGTCCTCTAATGCCTCCAAAAATTGTGAAAAAATTGCGTCAGTCACACCGCCCTTTATTTTCAGGTTGGTCAACACTGACACAGCCGACAACTGAGTGTACTTGACACATCCAGGATACAAAGGTTTCTCAGCAGCTTCTGACAAACGTTCAAATAAATGAGGCTTATCTTGAATTGCCTCCATCATTTCATCTATATGATCCTCCTCAATATCATCATCCACGTCTTCTTCACCTTCATCATCTTCCTCCGAAAACATATCCTCGGTCCGATCAATAGGTTCAGTGTGTACATGGTGGTCAATAATTGGATTTTCACTGGAATTTCCCGTATATCCTCCGATCTCACCATGCCATATCCACACATGGTATTGTTGCCTAAACCCACGACGAATCACATGATCTCTTAATGTTTTGATACTACTAACCCTACTCACATTTTCGCAATCCACACATGGACAATAAAACCCATTATCTTGTACATTTTCTTGATGCTCCAAAGCACATCTACAAAACTCCTCTACCCCGTTCAAGAACCCCGACGAAGTTCGCTTCTCATACATCCAACTTCGACTCATACCTTCTGTTTCACCGGCTAAAGTCATGATACAACCAAACTGTCAACACATTAACACATAGCAACTCACATTGAAATTGGTGTAACACGTTGTATACATGCTTAAATGAATTTCGTGAAACATAGTTGAACTATACAAAAAGAACATACAACACCAAGAACAACAAGAGCAAAAACAGCAACAACGACAACAAAAGCAAGCAACAACAATAATATCAACAACAAAAACTAAGCAAATCAGAACTAGCAAAACAAAAAAACAGAGAACAACATGTTACACCCAACAACATGAACAAAAAACCTGGACCCAAATAACAAATTCATGGCTTTCAGTTCCTGTGACCTGTGTCATGGTGGCATAGGATTTACCAGTGAAGGCCTACTGAGGAAAATAATCAAGGTGGCCAAGAAGAGTATTCATTTGAATTGGAGCAAACTGAGCTTAAACATGGAAAAAAGTCGGACTACAAATAATAATAGGCTAACTGTGTCAAATCGAATATGCAATTTCAGTGTAGCATTCAGTCAATCTAAGTTTTACTTTTGAAGTACAAATTGAAATCAATTTTCTGCTAGAGTATTCAACTTGACAAGCAGAGATATGCGTGAATACAACGGTATATAAGTGCTTTACATTATTTAATCAAAATAACGATGCAATCCTCAACAGTCAATTACCTCTTCAGTGAGAAATATTATCTCTAGAAAGATGAATCAGCAAGTTCCCCAATTCCAAGCACAACTGAAAATATGCAAAAAGCCATATATATAAGAGAAAATGCTAACCTGAAAGAGTTAAAGGAAATTAAAATCTGAGTACAGAGTCTAGAAACAACCTTTACGGGTTTACATATTCAAAGACAGCGAGGAAGTCGGTCCAGCTCAGGGGCTACAAGAGAAGCTGCAGTCACTAGGTAAATTTTCAAGTTTCTTAGTCTTGAGCCTGAACCAATACCAAATTTGTAGGATACAATCAGAGATAAAGTTTAGGCATTTTTAAGGTTCTATTAAGCCAAAATTTGACATTGAAAATTAGGGTTAATTAATTTACAGTTTCAGGGGAGAGAGGAGAGGAGAGGACAGAGCAAGAGAGTACTAATTAGATAATTCAAACACAATTCATGTTAATTGCGAGACTGATATGAGGGGGAATAGAGCAATTAAACGAAAAAACGGAAAGGATGAGGAGGAGCAGTGGAAGCATAATTTACCTCAATTGAGAACGGCGGCGGCGGAGATGAGTTCGAATGACCACGGCGGCGGTGGAGCTTAAGTTTTCCGGCGAAATTCGGTGGTGAAGAGAGTAGGTCAGGGTCAGTCGTATGAAGGAAGAAGAAGGTGTTGGTGTTTCTGTGAAGTGAGACAAGCCAAACGAAAGAGACGAAAGAGAGAAGCAGCTGGCTCCAAAAATATGGGGTTAATACGCGTGTCTCTGTGTGGGGGACAGGTGACAACTTTGCGGCGTTAAAAGGAGCCACGCCGCAAAACGTTTATTTTTTTATTAATTTGCTGCGTCATAATAGTAAATAACGCCGCAAAGTGTTAATTTTTAACTGATTCTTCGAATTTGTCGTTTAGTTAGAGGCGTTAAGTAATTAACGCAGCAAAATCATGGCAGCAAATGAATGTTTTTCTACTAGTGATAATGGTTTGGGTAATGAGTCTAGATGTTTGTTAGATTCAGCTGCCAGTGGGAGATTCATGCAACTTGAGGTTCCTAGAGCTATGGAGGTGATTGAGGAGATAGCCATTCACAATGCCCAGTATGGGAATCCTAGAGGTCTATCTAATAGGGGTGGTAAGCATGATTTAAATTCTATTGAACAATTAACTGCCCAATTGACTTCTTTACACTATAAGTTTGATAATATGCAAGCAGCCAATGCTCAATCTGCCCAACCTGTTAGTGTAGCCGCTATGAGTGCCCAACCTGCTACTGTTTGTGAAAGTTGTGGAATGTCTGGTCATTATGCACAGGAATGTAGGAGCTCCGTTGAACAATGTAACGCGTTTCAATCCTACAAACAAAACAACCCATTCTCCAACTCTTGCAATGAGGGCTAGAAAAACAACCCTCTACTATCCTACAGGAGCAACAATATCCAGAACCCTCACCAAGTCCAACATCCACCACAACAACCATACCAACCCCCACATCAACAATCCTACCAACCACGGAACAACTACAACCAACAGTCTAGTGGACCACCTGGGTTCCCTAGACAACACACATCACCTCCACCACCACAACCTCAAGCCACACAGCCTGACCCTATGCTAGTAGAGATGAGAAACATGATGCTACAAATGCAAAAATATCTAAGTGAAAAGGATGCAAAGATCGATGCTCTTACTGCTCACAACAAGATCATTGATACACAGTTGGCACAGATGACTACTACTATTGCAGGGAGGCCACCAGGCCAATTTCCTTCACAGCCCGAAAATAGGGAAACTGCAAATGCAATTACATTGAGGAGTGGTAGGGGTTATGATGGTCCTTCTATGCCGGTTGAGGTTGATTCTGGGGTGTCTGCTAGTGGTCTGGTTAGTGAGGAAGTCCTAGAGATAGTTATGGATGGTAAGGAAGCTGAAAAGGTAGTCAATGAGAATGAGGCTACAACTGAGGTTAAGAAGGGGACATATATTCAAGTACCACCTATTGCACTCCCCTTCCCAAACCGGCAACTCAAGAATAAGCTAGACAAGCAGTTTGGCAGATTCTTGGAAGTGGTAAAAAATTTGCAGGTAATGGTTCCCTTTACTGAATTAATTTTACAAGTTCCTGCTTATGCTAAATTCATGAAAGATATTTTGACCAGGAAACGTGCTTTTTGTGAGGTAGAGACTGTAGCTTTTACTGAAGAATGTAGTGCTTATTTGCAAAACAAGTCTCCACCTAAACTTAAAGACCCCGGGAGTTTTTCCATCCCATGTAACATTGGCACTGTATTTATTGATAAAGCTTTATGTGATTTAGGTGCTAGTGTGTCTGTCATGCCTTTGTCTGTATGTACTAAACTGAATATGGGTGAGCTTAAGGTTACCAATATCACTCTGCAAATGGCCGACCGTTCTGTCAAATACCCCTTAGGTGTTTTAGAGGACGTCCCTGTTAGAGTAGGTAAATTATATATACCTGTAGACTTTGTAGTACTAGACATGCAGGAGGATTCTCAAATTCCCATAATCTTAGGTAGACCCTTCCTTCACACGGCGGGGGCGGTCATTGATGTTAAAAGTGGGAAATTGACTTTGTCTGTTGGGGATGATAAGGTAACTTTTAATCTGAATAATGCCTTAAAAAGTCCCATGCTAGAGGAAGAACAATGTTATCGTATTGATGTAGTCGATTTTATTACTCGTGATAACGTCTCCCAAGTTCTCGAAAGAGATCCTTTGGAGGCAGTGCTTTGTTGTGAGTCTTCTGCAGGTGATAGCAGTTCTTGGAGTGCTGAAGTGGATGCCCTAGAGTTGGCTCTTGTTGGTGAAGGGTCCGAACCAGAGGGCACCAAACTGAAGAGGTTAGTTCGGTCGGTTTTTCCTGTTAAAGAGGTAAAGAAATCCGAACTTAATCCTCTTCCTGCTAACCTTAAATATGTGTTTTTAGATGATGAACAACTTTACCCTGTGATCGTCAGTACTGCACTTGATGCAGACCAGTTGTCCCAACTTCTTATTGTGTTGAAAAAGCACAAAAGGGCCATTGGGTACAGTATTGATGATTTAAAGGGTATTAGCCCTGACTTTTTCATGCATAGGATACATCTAGATGAAAATCATAAACCATGCATTCAACCCCAGCGTCGTCTAAACCCTATCATGCAAGATGTTGTAAAAGCTGAAGTTATGAAATTGCTTGATGCGGGTATTGTATATGATGTGTTTGATTCTAAGTGGGTGAGTCCTTTTCAGGTAGTGCCTAAGAAAGGGGGGACAACTGTGGTGAGAAATGAAAAAAATGAGTTGATACCAACTAGGGTAGTCACAGGTTGGCGCATGTGCATTGATTATAGGCGTCTTAATGTTGCTACTAAAAAGGACCACTTTCCCCTTCCCTTCATTGATCAAATGTTAGAAAGGCTAGCCTGTCACAAGTTTTTCTGTTATCTGGATGGTTATTCTGGTTTCTTTCAAATTCCCATACATCCAGACGACCAGGAAAAGACCGCATTCACCTGTCCCTATGGTACCTTTGCATATCGTAGGATGCCTTTTGGTCTGTGTAATGCACCCGCTACTTTCCAACGTTGCATGATGAGTATCTTTTCGGATTTTATTGAGTCTATCATGGAAGTGTTTATGGATGATTTTAGTGTCTATGGTACTTCTTTTGATTCTTGCTTGCTAAATCTGACTAAAGTTCTGAAAAGATGTGAAGAGTGTAATTTAGTCTTAAACTGGGAAAAGTTTCATTTCATGGTTACTGAAGGGGTGGTCTTGGAACATTTGATATCTGATAAGGGCATTCAGGTGGATCGAGCTAAGGTCCAAGTGATTGAACAATTGCCCCCTCCAGTTAATGTGAAGGGTGTTAGAAGTTTTCTTGGTCATGCGGGGTTTTATCGCCGCTTTATCAAGGATTTTTCTAAAATTGTTAAACCACTTACCCAGCTCCTCCTCAAGGATGCCCCGTTTGTGTTTACTGATGCTTGTCTTGAGTCCTTTGACAGGATTAAACATGCACTGATTTCGGCTCCCATCATTCGTTCTCCCGAATGGGATCTTCTGTTCGAGATAATGTGTGATGCAAGTGATTATGCAATTGGGGCAGTTTTGGGTCAGAGAAAGGAAAAGGTTTTGCATGCCATCTACTATGCAAGTAAGACCTTAGATGAAGCTCAAGTTAATTATGCTACTACTGAGAAGGAGCTTCTAGCCATAGTCTATGCCTTGGACAAGTTTTGCACCTATCTGATTGGGTCCAAGGTGATAGTCTATACTCACCATGCGGCTCTTAAGTATCTGCTCTCAAAGAAAGAATCCAAGCCCAGGCTTATTCGATGGATACTACTGCTACAGGAGTTTGATCTGGAGATTCGCGATAAAAAAGGGGCTGAGAATGTTGTTGCAGATCACCTGTCTAGATTGAGATATGATGACGGTAAAATGTCTACACCGATTGATGATTCATTTCCGGATGATCACTTACTTGCACTTGCCAGTCAGTCACCATGGTTCGCAGATTTTGCTAACTACATTGTAGGGGGTAATCTTCCGGCCGATCTTACATATCAACAGAAGAAGAAATTCCTACATGATGTTCGGTTCTATTTTTGGGATGACCCTTATTTGTTTCGTGAGACTGCTGAAGGGTTGTACAAGCGTTGTGTTCTGGGATGGGAAGTCCAAGATATTATCAGTAGGTGTCATTCTTCACCTTATGGTGGTCACCATGGACCGGCAAAGACTAACGCTAAGTTGTCACAATGTGGTTTTTACTGGCCTACTATGTTCAAGGATGCGCAGGCTTTTATTATGGCTTGTGATGCGTGCCAGAGGGCCGGCACTATTTCGAGGAGGTATGAGATGCCACAGAACGGGATTCTTGAGGTTGAGGTTTTCGATGTGTGGGGAATTGACTACATGGGACCATTCCCATCGTCCAAGGGTAATCTGTATATCCTTGTTGCTGTAGATTATGTGTCCAAGTGGGTGGAAGCCGTTGCCTCACCTACTAATGATGCCAAGACGGTCATTTCTCTGTTCAAGAAAGTTATATTTCCAAGATTTGGGGTTCCAAGAGCTTTGATTAGTGATGGAGGGTCACACTTCCATGAGAGGCATCTGGATGCGCTCCTGCGCAAGTATGGGGTTTATCACCGCACTGGGCTAGCCTATCACCCTCAGACGAGTGGGCAAGTTGAGGTCTCTAACCGGGAGATTAAATCTATTCTTGAGAAAGTGGTGGCAAAGTCTAGGAAGGATTGGAGCGACAAGCTAGATGATACACTATGGGCATATAGAACCGCCTTTAAGACACCTATTGGTACATTCCCGTATCGGTTGGTGTATGGCAAGGCGTGTCATTTACCAGTAGAAATGGAGTACAAGGCTTATTGGGCAATCAAACAGCTCAACATGAATGCTAAGTTAGCCGGTGAAAAGCGGTTACTTCAATTGGGTGAGCTAGATGAATTCCGACTACAAGCCTATGATAGTGCCCGGATTTATAAGGAAAAGACCAAGAAGTGGCACGATAACCACATTCTACATAGGGAGTTCGCGGTGGGCGACAAGGTTCTGCTGTTCAACTCTAGGCTTAAGTTGTTTCCTGGAAAACTTAAGTCTAGGTGGTCTGGGCCGTTCACCGTGACTATGGTAAGCAAGTTTGGGTCAGTTGAGGTAGAGAACACCAGTGGTGAGCGCTTTAAAGTGAATGGGCAACGTCTGAAGTTGTACCACGAGGGGGCTACTGTAGGAGTGGTTGAGGTTCAGCACCTCAATCCTTCCGCCCTATGAGTTGCATATTCGAGGTAACGAGGTCGAGCGGGACCAAGAAATAAACCAGCGCTTTGCGGGAGGCAACCCGTATTTTATTGCTTTAGTAGTGTAATATTCCGATTTTCTTTTTCTTGTGTGTGTGTTTTGTTAGCGTTTTTCTTTACCTAAGTGTGTTACGGTATAGTTTTTGGTGTTAGAGAGGTGAGAAGAGGGAATTACGCTGTTTGGGTGTTTAATAGTGTGCAGGCCTAAAGTTCCAAGCTCGAAAAAGTGAAGTTAAAGCTGAAACGGAGCAAACTGCAGACCGCCCGATCGGGCGCGTGTCGACGTACGTCAATAAAGAAGTTTGTTTTTTCCCGACCGGGCGAAGGATGCCCGATCGGGCAGTTTGTCGAGTGGAATGCCCGAATCGGGCGAAGGTCCGCCCGATCGGGCGGATTTGGCGAGTAAAATGCCAGATCGGGCGATGTTCCGCCCGATCGGGCGAAGTTCCGCCCGATCGGGCGGTTGCTGATGACGTCACTGCAAGGTCATGGAAGGATTCTGGGTTGGAAAAAGTCGAAGAAAATTGGTGTTGCGTTTCGCCCGATCGGGCGCGCACGGATCCAAGAAAAATGTTCAAAAATCGCCCGATCAGGCGAGCTGCGCCCGATCGGGCGAAACGCGAAATCAGCGAGAATAAACACGGGACTTCATCTTTTCCTTGACATTTTTCTCATCTTCAACCTTATTTTCTCTCTCTTCCTCCATTAAACCCCAACCCTCAAAAACTTCAATCCTTCATATCTCCCTCAAATCTCCACCAAATTCAACAATCTTTACATCAAAATCATCCTCTCATCATCCTCTACAACCTATACCCAACCAATTTCAGTTTACTCCACTCTCCACCAAATCCCCAAATTTCACAAAAAACCCCAAAACCACAAAAAAAAAAAAAATTCAGATTTCTACCATGGCTAATCGACCAAAGAGGAGTTGCACCACACAACCACGGAACCAACATGAGGCTTCCACTAGCCGAGCAAGGGAACCGACACCACCACCTTCGCCGCCCCAAATCGAAGCCGATGAGGACTTCCCGAATGTCATTTTTACAACGGAGTGGCAACGAGACCAATTCATCCACCTCAAGAAGAGGGAGGTAATACCCACTCGTTTTATTTGTCAAAGATCTTTGCATGCAATGGGTATTGAGAGTGATGTAAAACTCTTTTTCATGGTGTCGGTATGAAAGATATGTATAGTATGTTGCGTCTCACCTTTAGGCGTATAACTTTAGAATTTCTGAGTTCTTTTGCTTAATTTGCGTAAAGATGGTTATAGAACTGTGTCGGCGGTTCAGTTTCTCTTGATGAACCGCAATGTTACCATGAGTTTAGCTAATTTTAGTGGGATTTTTGGCTTGTCCACCGCCTACAGTAGGAAACCTGGTAGTGCACATAACAACTGTACAATGTGGGGAAAGCTGACGGGTAATGATAACTCCGGTAGTATGCAACACTTGCATGCTTCCAAGATACAACACC
Organism: Spinacia oleracea; assembly: GCF_020520425.1. Lineage (NCBI taxonomy): Eukaryota > Viridiplantae > Streptophyta > Magnoliopsida > Caryophyllales > Amaranthaceae > Spinacia > Spinacia oleracea. The sequence goes on from NC_079490.1 coordinate 136,235,623, forward strand.
CGGTCCCTATTATTTTCTACAGGTTTCTGGGGTTTATGATTTTTGGTAGAGAGGAGACCCAAAATGTGAGGAGTACTGAGCTGGAGATTTTGGGTGGCTATGTTTTAGAAGGGCAAGAGAGGTATAAAATGAACCTAGCACACCATATGGCTTCTCAATTCTATTCCATAGCCACCACCACCCATACTCCTCGCATTACCATTAGTGGGTTGATCACCCACATAGCCATGGCCACGGTTAACTTCACTGAGGCTAACCAGACTCCAATTCTGGGTAGCAACCTACTTGACTTGGCCTACTTTGCTGGACTCCGCCGACTACAGGGTGAGCACGGGGTTTTTTAGGCCGGGAGCCATGTATTGGATGTTTGAGGGGAACAGGCTTTTCACCTTGCCTGACCCCCAGGGCCGCACCCGTTTCAAACCCGGTCAGGCTCACTATTTATATGGTGGATTTGAGGGTGAGCCGCAGCCTGACCCACAGCCCCAGCCTGACCCAAAGCCAGAGCCCCACCAGTTCGAGCCCGAGCCTCGCACCTACTTTAGGAGGGGGCGTCGAGGGGATGAGGGGAGGCCTCAGGGTGGCCCGGCATTAGGGGAGGAGCAGGGGTCCATTCATGAGCGGTTCAGCAGACTTGAGCTCGGTTTCCATGAGTTCGCAGCTGATCGCCAGAGGACCATGTTCCCGTTCTACGATCAGTATGCCAGGCTGTGAGGGGGTCGAAAAAGCGCGAGGCTAATGCGTGACCTTGTCCCTCGTGGGTGTGACGTTTCTTTTTTGTCAAATCAAGTGTAATTGGATTTCCTGTGAGTTTACACCCAATTGACTAGTAATATAGGAGTCGCCATTCAGTTTTTAACGACAATGAGAAAAACTGACAAAATCCGGTTATAGTGACATAAAGGGAGTGCAATTATGTTTGACCACGACGGCCGTAGGTTCCCTTGTGATCCCTGGTGTAGGGATCTCTCAACATACACCCGCAAGGTAGAGATTGAGGGTTCGGGGGACTGTAACTACCGAGAGGAGTACTCGCTCTTCAATAACTCCATAGGCAGGATATCCTTACTACCTCAGCATAAATAATTGAAGGGACATGCGTTAACTATTAAACTAATCTGAGTTGATTTTAACAATATGCAACATATAGTACTAGATCGAACGCGATTATCTGATTTAGATTGTTTTAAGAGACCTAGCATGATAATCCAATTTCCCAACATATTATCTTTATTAGGCGTGATAGAACAATCAGATTTAATTAGTTTAACAGTTCATAAAAGGGCGAGGAAAGCAATTAAACCATGGAAGAGGGATACATTACGACGCACCCTTGAGAGGTGCGTCACAGTTCTCAGAACACTAACCACTTTGACTTTGCTATTTCTCCTTTTATTTAACGAATCTCAAATTATAGGACAGGATACGTTCTGTTCGATTTTTGGATCGATTGCGACAGAACGCGTGATCAGTTTTGCAGCGTGAGGCTTAGGCTTAGGGGTTTAGAGTCAATACTCCGAATAATAATTGTGTGTCGTTTTTTCACGTCGAACTTAGGGCCCTATTTATAGAAAAGAGTTCGTGGAAAGATAGAATTGTAGAACTCTAATCCACGAGGAATTAGGAAAGAACACGTCCCAGGTATTTTCAGCGCCCAGGGCTGGGCGCCGAAGATTTCGGCGCCCAGAGCCAGGCGTTGAAAATAGGATCTGGGCCGTTTCTTTGTCAGATTAGGATTCTTAAAATCCGGAGTGTATGAGACTTTAATCGAGTCTTTTAGTGCGTATTAATTTTATGATGGAATGCATCTGGCCCCGTTACGAACTCTAGGCTCGTTAGGATTTTAATTAATACATAACTCTTATTTTCGAATCGTATAAGGAATAGGATTCTCTCGCAATTTCTATCTCATTTAGGATTTATGTTGGAGTGCAACACCTAATTCTGACAGGTTTCTATCTTTTATGACTTGCCACTTTTAACAACTACCCTTTACGGCAGTTTACTATTTTTAGCAGGTTTCCATAAATAGCAGGTTTCTATAAATAGCAGGTTTCGGGTGAAATGAAAAGGGTGATTGAGATTCGTTATTTTATAGGAGATGCGTTGCCAAGTGGAGATTTATGTTCTCATCATCGAACCTTCCCTTACGGGAATGGGGACAAAAGTAGGTGTCTACACAGGCAGGGCTACATTGCCCCAGATTATGAGCACCCTTCCTGGTTTACCTATCCCGCTGAGGGATATGGAGCTCCTGGTTCTATGGGCACCTTCATACCTACCTAGTACGGAGGGTTTGGAGCGGATCCTAGCGGGCATGGTGGCAGAGATGATGGTGATGATGCTGATGATGGCCAAGGCCGTCACTGATGCTGAGGAGGATGATGATGGTTCGGTACCCCTTGAGCCAATGAGGACATTGTCTGATTTGGTTTGGGGGGGTTCACATTACCTGTACATATTAGGTATGTTTTCCTTTTACTTATTGTTGTGTGGTTATTTTGGTGTGTTTATTGCTTTCTAGGGTAGTTTATTGCTTTGAAAAAAAAAAAATCAAAAATACGTTCCGATGAATACAATATCATGCTTCCCTGTGCCCCCTGATCGAAAATTGTTTTGATTCTTGGTATTTGATGATGGGAAATGTAGATGTGTTGGCCATGATTTGATATTCGATTGATTTGATGCCTTAACATGAGTCAACTCTGACTAACTATTTGTGGACTTGGTGCTTGACTAGTTGACTTGGTTAGGATGTGTGATAGTTTCCTGGTGTGTCATTGATTTTGAGTATTGATTTACGACTATTAGTAGTGTTTTATGACTCATATACATGCACATTGTGGAGGACGAAGGCATTTTTCTGTTTAGGTAGCCTTCAGATGAATCTAGATACATTTGTTCCCTCCTTTTCTACCCATGTTGTTGCTTGTGCCCTTTATTCGGTGACTAGCCATATTACAAGCCTGTGAAAACCCCATTGGTTACTAATCCCAAGCCTAGCTTGGGGGAGCTAATAGTAGTGACGTAAGGGAGTTGTGGTGTGCTACATTTTGAGCACAAAGTGAGTAGTGAAAAAAGGAGTCTGTTTCATCATGTTGTTGTTGAAAATGAGTTGAAAATGAAAGAGATGAAAGAATAAAACAAATGTGAAGGTTACCAAAAAGAAAGAAAAAAAAAAGATTGAAAAAGAAAAGAATGAGAAAAATCTATTACTCTCGGAAAAAAAAAGAGTTCAAAGTATTTGTTCCAATCAAGTTTCGTAATTTCATACCCTTGTAATGATTGATTATAATTGTGAAAAAAGGCAAGAAAGTATGGTGTTGGTGTTTGTTGTTTCATCATGAGTTGAGTGGGAGAGTTGTGATCATTATATTGTTTGATCGTGGTTGTATTTAGGATTCATGCTCCCCAAAGCCAAGGCTTTAAGCTCACATTATATCCAAATTTACCGCACCTTTACCTAAGCCTAACATTACAAGCTTTGAAGACCTTCCGACCTTTGTGCATAGAGTCGTACTTATGTGAAAATAGTTGTTTATCAATGCAAGTTATGACATGACACATTCCGAGTCGACTACTAGGTTGAGTGTATGTTTTTCTAGACACACGAGTTTTGTGAGTTTGGGAGGGCATTGTTCACTTATATGTTGGGAGGAGAGCGAACGGGTACATCTTTTATCCGCCACATAAATGAGTGACGAGTGTGTGAGCACTAGTCTTGAATTCCATTGTGCATTTGTGGTTCGCTTTGCGTGACGATTGTTAAAGTGGATTAACGGTTGAATGGATTTGATTGGTTGACATTGATGCATGCTTGTTGGATTTTGCCTTGAATTATGTGTTTCATTTTGAAATATGTTGGGGGTGAAGTTGGTCTTGTATTCATCGATGATTTCCTTGCTTAGGGACAAGCAAGGATCTAGCTTGGGGGAGTTTTATATGTGTGTTTTATATAGTGTTTCACCCCCGTCCCTTAGTACTTTTTATGTGTCAAATGAGCTCTTAGGAGCCATTTTTAGTACTAATATGCGTTATTGAGTGTGCCTTGAGTTCCAGGTTTGATTGTGAGAAATCGGTCTTTTTAGACCCGTTTCATGGTGATTTAGGCCACTACGCGAGCCCGAGGAAGTTCGGGACCTTTTTCGTCGACTTTCGGGAGCCTTGGATGCTTATGGTCGAGCCCCGAGAGTTAGACTCGGTGATATGGGCGAAGGATATTGAAGATTGCAAATCGCCCTGTGAGCTGAGGGCGAAATGCAACCATCGGGCGGAAAGAAGAGGAAATTAAAGTCATCTACGCGCGCCCGATCGGGCGCACTTCGCCCGGTCTGGATCGGGCGGCCAAATAAGAGCAGATGTGAAGAATTTGCAAACCGCCCGATCGGGCGGAATTTGGCCCGATCCGCCCGATCGGGTCGACTGTCGAGCACTTCGCCCGATCGGGCGACGCCAACCTCCAGCAGTTTTCGCGCATTTACTTTTCCGTTTTTTAGGCTTTATTTTGGCAAACTATATAAACAAGCCTTAGTTAATTTGAGAGGCATCCGATTTTCTAGTATTAGACCCTTAGTTTATTTTATCTTAATCTAGTTTTCTCTCAAATTTGTTCCAAGCACTTATTTTTAGTTTCAATCTAAGCTCCAATTTTTAGTTCATCCTTTTGTTCTACATTTAGGTATTGCTTTCTATTTTGCTTTATTAATTACTTTTGATCATGTTTTCCATTATGTCGATTACCTTGTTATTTGTTATTATGCTCGAGTAATTTATTTTCTAGGGTTTGGGGATCCTTGAATAGTATGAAGGGACATTGAATAATTGTGATTGTTGGCATTGTAATTAATTCCTATTGATTGGTTTATTTCACTATACAATTAGATTTGCGCAGGTTTAATTGTGGTACTTATGCAATATCAAATTAAGATCGAGAGATGCAATTTGATGTTTAGGCTTGTGTCAATAGGTGGAATTAGAGTTAATACGTAGCGAGAGCCCGTTAATTCTAAGTCTATGATTAGTACCGACTTGAGAGAGCATGCTAGACTAATTGATTACTTTGTTGATTATCGCGATTGTTTATTAGCCTGGATTGTTATTTGTTGGTGAACCTACACCCTAGATTCCTTAGTATATTGATTCTTATTCGTTTAATTATCGTAGTAGTTTTAGCAAACCATCAAACCAACTCTTGTTCCCAATAGTCTAGTCTGATTGATTAATAGTAGAAAGAACACTGTTTCCCTGTGGATTCGATCCTGACTTCCCTTGCTACCTAGCTAGTGGACTTAGGTTATTTTTGATTAGGTGATACGACTTTAGCCTGTCAAATTTTGGCGCCGTTGCCGGGGAAACGGTTTTATTTTCTGTTGTTGATTGCTTATCCTAGATTATTGTTTGTTACTACTCAAGGAACTCACGTTCCTTGAGACCGGATCACACGTTCCTTGAGACCGGATTTCACATTGTTATGTAGCATGATAGTTCAATTGTCCAAGGTATTATCTTTATTAGGTGTGATAGATCAATCAAATTAATAGTTTAACAATTTTATAAAAGGGTGATGAAAGCGATTAAATCATATGAAGGGACACATTACAACGCACCCTTGAGAGGTGCGTCACGGTTCTCAGAAAACTAACCACTTGGCTTTGCTATTTCTCCTTTTGTTTAACGAATCTCGGGTTTCTAAGCAGTGTTCCAGTATTTAGGCTTAATTCGTCAGCTACAAGGGACAGGATACGTTCTGTTCGACTTTTGGGTCGATTGCGACAGAACGCGGGATCAATTTCGCAGCGTGAGGCTTAGGCTTAGGGTTGGAGTCAATACTCAGATTATGAATTGTGTGTTCTGTTCACGTCGGTTTTGAGGCTGTATTTATAGGGAAAGAGTTTGTGGAAAGATAGATCTTTAGAATCCGAATCCAAAAAGAATTTGGAGACAACACGTCCCCAGGTATTTTCAGCTCCCAGGGCTGGGCGCCGAAGATTTCGGCGCCCAGACCCAGGCGTTGAAAATAGGATATGAGCCGAGCTTTTTGTCAGATTTGGACTCTTAATCACGGAGCTTTTGAGACTTATCCGAGTTTCTTAGTGCGTATCAACTTATGACGGAATGCGTCTGGGCCCGTTACGAACTCTAGGTTCGTTAGGAATTTAATTAATACGTAACTCTTATTTCCGAATTATAGCAGGGATAGAATTCCTTTTGCCAATTGTATCTCTTTTAGGACTTATGTTGGAGTGCAACACCTAATTCTGACAGATTTCTATCTTTTATGACTTTGCCACTTTTAACAACTACTTCTTACGGCGGTTACTATTTTTAGCAGGTTTCTATAAATAGCAGTTTTGGCTGAAATGAAAGGGTGATTGAGATTCGTTATTTTACAGGAGATGCGTTGCCAAATGGAGATTTATGTTCTCATCATCGAACCTTCCCTTTCGGGAATGGGGACAAAAGTAGGTGTCTACAGTTAGCCCCCACTTTGACTGAGTCTTGGAGTAAGACGATGGTCAAAGTATCAGACGGAGTGCGTCATACAAGCCATGGTGTATGTGACCTGTTTTGCGAGGGTCTCACGAGCCCCCGAGTGATAACATTTGACTTAAGGGTCATCACTTGAAGTGTTAACATATTCCTCACGTGTCATTGGAATTTGTTAAGTGATAGTATAGAAACTCCCTCACTTTGTCATTAGAAGTATCTAAAGATGTTTTCGAAATCAAAGCTATAAAGTGTAACTAGGCCTGGCCAAGCCCAATCACGAGGTAAAACGTTTTTAAAGATTCTCATTTTCAGAGTTAGCTAAACGAGAAAACCCCCTTGTTTTTATAGGACGTAAAACGAAGGAAAATCCAGCACATCGCTCTTTTTTGGAAAAGCGGAAAACCAATCCTTTGATTTTTGGAAAAGGGAAACCATCCTTTAATTTTTGGAAAAGGGAAACCATCCTTTGATTTTTGGAAAAGAGAAACCATCCTTTGATTTTTGGAAAAGGGAAACCATCCTTTGATTTTTGGAAAAGGGAAACCATCCTTTGATTTTTGGAAAAGGATAAACCAGGAAAATTTATCGCTGCAGCGACTAAGGACCTGCGCGGTTAGTGACGCAGACCCCGCCCGCTGAAGGTGGGTGAGCCTGTCCGCTGAGGGTGGGCACCCCGTCCGATAGAAGTGGACGAATCTGTTTTGATGTTTTAAAAATAAGGACCTACGCGGTTTGTGACGTAGACCCCGCCCGCTGAAGGTGGGCCAGCCTGTTTTTGTTTTGAAGATTTTATTTTCTTTTCATTTTTGAAAACTGAGGACCTGCGCGGTTAGTGACGCGGACCCCGCCCGCTTAAGGTGAGCGAACCTGAATTCGTCTTTTCAATTTGGGACTCGCGTGGTTTGTGGCGCGATCTTGCCCGATCGAGGTGGGCCAGTCCCTATTTCATTTGTTCTTGGGATTTCTTTTGAGAATTTCTTTTTATTCATTCCTGTAAGAGCGAATTCTTTTGAGGGATGCTCGGATTTAGATGCAACCTGAATGTGGGTTGGCAACGTGTCTAAACGGACCATCGTTTCGTGTTCGTCTGCCTTTCGTGGTTTTGAACAAGTCTTTACAGCTCACAGGATGTATGTCACCGTTTAGAACTGGCCTAGTTATGCCATTACTTGGGTCCTTGTGAAATGACCGGTGGGACCATATGTGAATGTTAATGGAGACCTTTTTCTTTGAGGTCGAGTTCATTTTTGAATTTGTCCAAGCCCGGGACGTAGCTTGGAAACGTTGTTTCAACTTGCATCCCTTTTTTTAAACGCATATTTTCTTTCTTTCGAGCCCCCAAGCATTTGTACTTGGTGGTCGTTCTTTGCCAAGAGAAGTACGTATTTTATAACGTCCTTAATCGTGTTTGGGGTCGTGCTCGTAAGTGCGAGCGATCTTTGTAGTGGTATGCTACTTTGATGAAGTCGTGGAGTGCGACTTCATTTTCCGGGCGACAAAGTTTGCTTCATTTTTCAATAATTAATACATCGAGCTTACTTTGGCCCGGATTGATCTTTTTGACAAATAAACGCTTTTTAATTTGAGAAACCAACGACTTGATTTTTTTTTTGTGTTTCGAAGAATGACCTTGATTTTTATTTTTTCTATATTGCCTTGAAAAATGTACACATATTTTTTTCTTGAGATGAGTCTAAGTTTCGACAAGCTTTAACATTTGTTTTCACTATTCGGGCTCTAAAGGTGCTTTGGGCTTGATCTTGATTACAATAGGGCCTCGTGTCTACTAACACGATTTTAAGTCCTTTCCTGCTCCGCGTTTTGAAGGATCCGGGCCTTGGGCTACATTTCCGGCGCCCCTGGCCAGGCGTTAAAAATTTCGGCGCCCAGCCTTGGGCGCTGGAAATTCTATTTTGGCAGTTTTTCTTAGTTCCGGATTTCTTAACGCGTTTCCGAATGGGATTGGGATGTCACTTGATGCTTTCGTGTATATATAGGGGTTAAGTACGTCTTTCTTTTTCACCACTCTCAATCTTCCTCTCTTTTGCAATTGCTTAGCTTTTATTCTTCCCTACTCTTGCCATGTCGATTCCTCCCTTCTCCCTCCAACGAGTTGTTAGAAGCTGGCTAAGAGCCATTAATCCCACAGAAAAGGCTTTGTTGAAAGGATACCACTTAGAGGCATTCTTAGGCTTATAACAAATTAATATTGATTATAATTTTCTGTATGCGGCCCTAAACTTTTGGGATTCTGATCACCATGTTTTTGTCTTTCGGGGCAATGAAGTATGCCCTTTGCCAGATGAATTTGCCGCGATCCTTGGTTATCCTACCAATGCTACTCCTGCTACCCCTGGCACTATTGTAGAGGGTAAAACAACTATAGGGGCTTTCCTAGGACTAGATGCTAACATGCTCGCTGAGATCGTTGTGGGTGATAAGGTTAATTTGGCAAAGCTTGTAAAACATCACTTTAGAGCTAGTAAAAATATGACCGAACAGAAATTGAATATTCGAGCACTTGTATTCTGCTTGTTGAACCACTATTTACTGTCAAATAACAATGGCGAGTTCGGTGACATAAGGTTGATCCCCTTGATCAGCCAGATGGAGAGTTGCTATTCCATTATGCCGCTGGTTGTTGCCGAGACCTTACTGAGTGCGGATGAGTTAAAAAAGGATGCCAAGTGTGAAATTTTTAAGGGGAGCCCCCTATTGCTGCAGGTAATCGATCGTTTATTCGCGCAAAGTAATGCACATATTTTTTTTCTTTTTCTTTTCTTTTTTCGTTTGCCTCGACAGCCCCCTACCTGGAGCTGATTTTCAGCGCCCAGAGCTGGGCGGCGGAATTTCTGGCGCCTGGTCCTGGGCGTTGAAAGTGCGTCCCAGGCAGGACTTTCGTTTATTATTATTTTTCTGATCGTACCCGTTTTTTGCAGATTTGCACCAAGGCCAGGACGAGGCCGAGTGGGCCTCCTATTTCACTCATGGCATATGCTCTATTAAGTGGGTGGTACCGTGGTGGGGTTTGACTAATATGACGGGGGGATCCGAGGTGTTAGTTTATGTTTCTTTGTTGGGGCTATCTCGACCCGTTTACATCTTTCCTTACCGAGTCATGCGACAATACGGCTTAAGGCAGGCTATCCCGTTTTCCGATACGATACCACCTAAAGTAGCGGTCTTTTCACAAGCACGGGTTCAAGCGTGGGTTAAGTATTATGGTGGCCTCCCGCGTTGGACCGTGGCTACAGATGGCTTTGTGGGTCTTTCTGAAAACTACAAGTTGCGGATGAGTTCCGATGATAAGGCTGTGAGAACTAAGGCTCGAAATGAAGAGTCGGCTGAGCTTTTGATACCTCGAGGTAGGGCTAAGTATGAGAGCCGTGATCCTGCTAATCCTCGCGACCATGGTATTAAGACTGTAAAAGCTCATCCTGATCGAAAGCGAAAGGAAGTTCCTCCCCGTTCCAGTTCTAGGCCTAAAAAGGTGCCTAACATGAAGGGGCCTGCCGTTCACAAAAGAAATGCAAGCTCTCGCGGAGATCGTCGCCGGAATAATGTATGGGTTTGGAAAGTTCATCCCCTAGTAGAACCAGTGGCTAATCCAATTGATATTGATAATCCTTCCCCTACCATTGTTTGTGCCCTTGAGGCTGAGCGGGCTATAACTGTTCAAACTGAAAATGTTTCTGAGGCCTTGGCATCCTTGGAAGTTAGTGTCAAGGAGTCTGTTCTTATGGAGGTTGATATAGGGGCAGCGCAGAAGCCTGTGGGGGTGGACCCTGCGAACATTGCCCTCTACAAAACTTTATTTGATGATCCGGAAGAGCTCGAGTAGTGTAGTTCTTGTTAGGGTGTAGGTGCCCTTTATTTATTTCAGTTGTGTTTGTTTTTCATTCCTTAGCACTTTTTGTTTTCCTTCTTATTATTTTTAAATATTAATAAAGGCGTAATTTTATTTTTCTTGTTTTCGTTTTGCTTCTCTTTTTTTTATTTGCTCATTTCCAACACTTATGCACATTATATTTTTTATTTGATTGGACCGAATCCATAAATAGGATTTCCTACGTATCCCTGTTAAATAACTTTAACTTAGAATCAGATCGCGCGTAGTTCTAGCTAGAATAAATTCTAGGATGCCGAATTCGATAAGTATGTTCTGAGATGGAAACATATTATTTGAAACGGTAGAATAAAGTGAAGTTTATTATTATTATTTTAATCTGCTGCTTTGCCGTAAGCCAAATTTTTTTTTTTTGAGTACATGTATTTTGCACAAAAATCTTTTCATGTGTTTTTTTTGGTACGTATATCTGAATACGTGCTCTACCCCCCCCCCCCCAAGTGTTCGTTATTTTTCCGGGTATGTGCGGATAAAATGACGAGCACTTCTGGGAAAAATTTGGCAAGCAGAGAGAGATTCAGCGCCCAGGCTGGGGCGTTAAAGATTTCGGCGCCTAGCTCTGGGCGCTGAAAATGATTTCTGGGCAGATTTTTTTGGTGCGTTGCTTCTTTTCCTTCACATGTTCTTGCGTTTATTTATTTTTCTTTGTTTCATTTTTTATTCGTCAGAAATCAATTTTGACGCTCGGAGGCTTTTTGGACTGTTAGCGTTAGACGCATTTTCGTCCGGATTAATTTTTTCTATTCGTGACTCGAAACGGCTTTGAAAATGGAGTTAGGGTGCGGAAGATATTAAGATCTTTGCGTAGGCTTTTTGGGTGGGTTGAGGTGCGTGTTGTTAATGATGAGAATGATAGGATTATGTTTTATGAATTTTTTTGAGCAATATTTGCATTGTTTGGATTTGATTTCTTTTGGTTTCTTTGGGTTACACGGGTTTGACCCTTATGTCTTAGAAATATGAAGGGGATGGTATGGTTTATTTTGTGGATTTTCGGGAATTGGTTTCGATGTCAAGATTCAAGACCGAGTGGGCCTTGCTATTGGGCCTAAAGTGGGCCGCTTCCTTACATTTTTGATTTTTATATTTGCAAGTATGATTAGTGCTTTATTTAGTGTTAGAATAATATTTTAGGAGAAATTTTACGCCTTTATTAATTTGGAAAGTAAGGAAAACACACTGAAATAAATTAATCAATATTCTAAGGGTTCTTAGGACCATATCAAGAGCTTTATTCTTTCTATCATCTAAAGAACTACTAGGCGTTTTGCTAAAGTGCTCTCTACGGCTCAAGCCTTGGGTTTAGTCTCGTAGAACCTTGGTCCTTCGCCTGTACTCATCTTGAACTCTATTCCCTTTGCGTTGACCCACTGACATGTCTTTACCCATCCGTTCTCGGCCTCTTCTAGTGTTGATGTAGGAGCGATTAACCGAGTTGGATTGAAACCTTCATCTTGTAGAGCTAGGGTAATCATCACAGTCTCGTCCTCCATAGGACTCGATTCGTTAAACAATGTCCATAGAGCATGGTTGTCCAATATTTCATCTGTTTCAGTCTTGGTGAGGTGGGGTGCCTCATCCAAAGTATGACAGTCATGGAAAATTTCAAATCCGGGCTTTAGCAGGCCATCCTGAACGAAGGGTTCAGGGAAGTCACAGCATGGGTGTTCTTCTCCTTCCCGGACAAACATACCGTTAAGGGTTCTTTGATATGGGGGAAGAAGGGTTGATCTTGGAGCTACTAGACCTTGTGTTAGTGATGTAGCTTCGAGACGCACTAACCTTTGGTTTTCAGATCGACACCAAGTGGCAGAACCAGCCCTATGCATAAGACAAGCTAAAGTTTAGGCCCAAAGTTAAGCATTACTTAGTCTAGACTTTTGACTCTTTCTATTGGTTTTCTATTCTCACTCTTGTTGGTACACTTTTGGCTCTTCTTTTGGTCATTCTTTGGATTTTCGAAACATTTTCCCGTGTGACATTCAAGGTTATCTTAATTAGCATGCTCGGTTTTGGTTCCGAATATTGTCGTCATAGGAGGCCTAATGACGACACAAGGAGTTGTTTAGTTTGTAAGTCGTTTTTAGAATCGAGTGCCTTTTTCATACGTCCTTGTAGCAAATCCGTTACGAATTTTTTATTGCTACGTATACTTTGTGCGCGAGTACCGAGGCTGCCGAGCCCGACCAAAAGGACAGGAAGCACTCCAGCGCCCAGCACGGGCGTTGAAAATGATTGGCGCCCAGCTAGGGGCGCTGAAAATGCGTCCCTGACTTGTACTCGTATTCTGTTCGCGTATCCCTTTTTCGTATATACGACTTGATTCTGCGTGCTTGCATAATAACGTCCTTTACGCGTGGTGCGGCGTTGTGGGATCCGTTACAGGCTGTCCTGGGCGTCGCTTATTTTTGTGGCGATCGTCCAGGGCTGCGGAACACGTATTTTGGTACAACTCTTTGGCCAATTGGTTTTTATGAATGTTTGGGCAATTTTTAGGGTCGTTGGTTTTCTAGTATTATTTGTCACACACAATCACATAATTCGCTACACATAACTTGAAGGAAATAATGCCCTTGGTCCAAGTATGCATTCTATGATAAGTCTAATAAATGCGGTTCAGTATTAATTAACAAGTTAATAATTCAGTGAGATCAAGTGAGCTGAATGCCTAGCTAGAGGCCGCTTCAGTTCAAGTGGAATTAATGATATTAATCCACAGCTTACTCTTGACTGAACCCGTAGGGTCACACAAATAGTACGTAAACGGATCAAGTATTTAATGGCATTAAATACTGCATCTATGGATATTCGGAATCGACGGATCTTGGTTTCAATGGGAGCTGAGATCGTCACAGGCAAGAAATGAATACTCCGGAAACGATGATATTGCCGGAAACGGAAATATGGATCGTATCGGAAATATAAATACTATCCAAGTCGTAGATGTTGCCGGAAACGGAAACATGGTACGTATCGGAAAATATTATCGGAAATGGAAATATTGCCGGAATCGGAAATATTGCCGGAAACGGAAATATTGTCAGAAACGGAAATATTATCGGAATCGGAAAATAATTCCGGAAACGGAAATATTAAATATTTGTTCGAAACGGAAATTAATTCCGGAATCGGAAATATTAAATATTGTTCGTATCGGAAATAAATTCCGGAATCGGGAATTTAATCGAAAGCGTATCGTACGAATTAGCATCGGACGAGGCTCGCTAGACGAAGGCCCAGCACGAAGCCAGGCCATCGCCCAGCAAGCCACACGCATCACCAACACACGCCAAAGCCTCGACCAGGCCCAGCGCAAGCCAGGCCCAGCCGAAGCCATGGGCGCGCGCGGACAGAAGCATGGGCCGAGCGCTGTGCGCTCAGCGTGGGCCGCAAGGCCTGCGCGGGTGTACGGTGCTCGTGCGATGCTCGTGTGCGAATCCTAAAGCTATCGGGATTCAATAAAAGATTAAATCCTAAACCTATTAGATAAAGTTTATTTAAATAGAGTCCTAGAAGGATTCTAATTAAATAAATAAGTATCCTAATAGGATTCCAATTCCTTTTCCATACCTCTATAAATAAGGGCCTAGGGTCATTGTTTATACATAAGTTTTCAAGTATTCAAAGCTAGGATTTTTAAGCAGAAAAATCAGCCATATCTCTTGCCCATTTAGCCGAAAATAAGTAGAACCTTAAGGGCGATTCTAGTTGGTCAATCTTAAGGCGGATCCGGACGTGCTGTGGACTATCTACGGAGGGACGACACTTGGAGTCCTAAAGACTTGTTCTTGTTCGGTTCGGGCGCAGCTAGGGAAGGTACGCAACAAAGAGTATGCATCTAAACTATGCTAAATGATTATGTGTAAATAATATGTTTTCCTGGCTTTATGGTTTTTCCGCATGATTTATGAATTGTCATATGTATCATAACCTAACAGTGGTATCACGAGCCTCTTATTATTTTCATAATCTAAATTGCATGAACATGGTTAAATATTACAAATTTGCAAGAATTAAAAGGGGTGATTAATTTTCGTAATTGTTAATTAATTGCAAATTGCGTTTATTTAATTATACGTACGCAGTTTTTCGGCAGTTTCTTCGTTACTCATCCAAATCGAGTGATTTTTGTGTCAATTCCGCATGTAAAAGGCATTCTAAAATTTTGACAAAAATAGTACTTTTCGGCCGAACCCAGAATTCTCAAATTCGAAGCCTAACTATGACTTTTCGGAGGTTTTAGTTTTTCGAATGCAAAATTTCGTAAATTTAAGATGTTAAATTAAATATTTGCGATTCTTGTTGATAAATCTTGAATTTTTAATTGACCTACTGTATATGTTTAACAAGTTTGAATGCCTAGCCTTGTTAATTATACAATCTAATTTGTAATTATGATTAATTTGTTGAAAATTGGAATAATTTAGAATTAATTTGATTTTCATAATTAATTATAATTTAATTAGATACCTATGATTAAAAACCACCATAAAAATTGTAAATTTATGTTAAATTTTAAATTTTTATGACCTAGACTTGAATCCATGTTAATCGGAAATCAATTGAATAATAAATTTTCGATTTTTCGCCCTAAAATTATGAAATTAATATTATTTATTAATTTGTCATTAATTTTGAATATAAATTTTAAATTTTTATGCGATTCGCTCATATAACTTGCACGCACAAAGCAATGGACGCTAC
Source organism: Spinacia oleracea (assembly GCF_020520425.1). Classification (NCBI taxonomy): domain Eukaryota; kingdom Viridiplantae; phylum Streptophyta; class Magnoliopsida; order Caryophyllales; family Amaranthaceae; genus Spinacia; species Spinacia oleracea. Next base: position 136,250,723 of record NC_079490.1, read on the forward strand.
GTGTTACCCTTAAGGGGTGTTGTATAGTGCGGGCATGTGACGACGAGCAAGGGAGCTCGTCGCCCATGCGGTACGAAAGCAATGAGCAAGGCCATGGTGCACGAGCACAAGGCAGCAGCCCTGCCTTGTGTCGTGGGCTGTGTGCGATGGGCGAATGGGCGAGGGCGAGGGCAAGGCACGAGCAGTCGCGTGTGGGCAGCAAGCGAGCTGCGCCACAGCGCGCACTGCCTCGCGCACGCGTGCGGAGCCTCGCGCGCAGCGAGCGTAAGCTCGCGTGCCACGAGTGCTGCGCCAAGCATCGATCGCTCGCGCGCAGCGAGCGCTATTGTGCGTGCGACGAGCGCTGCGCCCAGCGATGGCGTGCGAGCGCTATTGTGCGTGCGACGAGCGCTGCGCCCAGCAATGGCGTGCGAGTGCTTGTTGTGCGTGCGACGAGCGCTGCGCCCAGCGATGGCATGCGGGTGCGTGTTGCGACGTGCGACGAGCGCTGCGCCCAGCGATGGGCTGCGGCAGCATGCTCGTGCGTCGAGCGCTGGCGCGCGCAGCGAGCACCATGCGTGATGCCTTGCGATGGTGAGCAGCAGCGATGCAAGGCAGCGCATGGGCTGTGCGCACATGGCCAGCGATGGCTGTGTGCGTGTGGCCCATGGGCGTGCGATGCGTGAGGTTGTTTCGTTGCGATTAGATCGTTTTGAAATTTTAATTCGAAATTTTCAGTTTACGTAATTTTAATTAATTTTAAAATTAATAATTTAAATTATTTTCTTGGATTTTAATTTTGAATATTGTAATTATAATAAATTTTATTTATTCTAATTATTTTACTAAAATTAAAATCATGAATTAATTTAAATACGACTGAAATTAAATTAAACTTGGTGGATTCAATTATAAATTTATATGAGCTTTAAATTTTAATTAAATTTGTATGTTTCCGGTTAGACTAGAAATACATTTTTATGTTTAAAATTAGTAAAGCATATGAATTTATTGGTTTAAGTGGGAGCCCTTTTTAGTCATAAACTCTTGATTAGGTCTACAAATCCTTAAGGTTAAAACAACTTGATTAGAATTAATAAGGACTGAATAATTGGTAGATTATTGGTGCCCTTGATTAATTGATGCAAATGTTTATGTGATGCATAGTGTGTTTAACTAACCAGCTATGTGGGTCATTCATGATAATGAATGGGTGAATGGTATATATTGTATATGTACTGTTTTGCAGGTTATGAAGTGACTAGTATGGCCCAAATAGGATAGAAAATATGGTCTGCGTACCATTAATTTGAATGTAATTGGTCTAAAGTACTAAAGTTGTTTTTCAATTCAAATATGGTCTGCGTACCATCAAATAGTTGTAATTAGTTTTAATTATAGCTTATTCTATTTGAAGAAAATGGTGCCTCCCACGGAGATTTTCAAGACGGACTTTGAAGTTAAAGCTTCAAGATGAAGTCGGGCCATACTAGATCACATTTATCTTATGCATGTTTTAAGTTATTTATTGCTTTTAAATATGTCTTAAAATGCATGAGATCAAAAGCTTGATTATGTTGCATGATTAAGGATTTTAGTTCACTTAAAATCTAACCAACATAGTAAGAGCCTTAAGTTCCAAACTTAAAAATTGAGTTAAAAGGTGCCATGCCAAAATATACACTTGCTTGGATATCCTTTACATCAATCTAGTAATAGTTTTCGCTCAGCGAGGTGTTACTTATTGGTCCTAAAGGGGCAAGGTACACAAATAATTGTGAGTACATGTTAGTTTTGGTGAAACTCAACGATATAAGTAAGGAGTCCTTTTATGTCGTGGCAAAATCGATAGGTTTACCTAATAAGTTCTTAGACGTACCTATCAACCAAGAATAGTTTCTAGACTATTAGCAAAAGGCTTTTGCTTACCTAAGATGTTTTAGGATTAAGTCGACAAACTGTGCTTAGTTCTTCAATGATTTTAGGATCTTGGAATCATTTTATTCACACCTGCCGGAACACATAACTTGAATAAAATGCTTAATAAACATTGAATTATGCATGTATGCTAGAATTTAAGTTTATTAAGAGAAACTGTGAATGGTTATTTATTTGTTTATTCTTTTCAATTGTAGTTTTAAATATGGCAAACAACAATTCATTCAACATTCGATCAATTCTCGAAAAGGAGAAGTTGAACGGGAAAAACTTCCTTGACTGGCAAAGGAACTTGCAAATAGTTCTTATGCAGGAAGAAAAGGAGTATGTCCTAGAAGAGGCGATGCCCGAAGCCGCAGGCGACAGGGGCACTCAGGCAGCCCTCAATCGTTGGATTGATGCCAACAAGGATGTGAAATGTCTAATGCTCGCCACCATGAGTGCAGATCTGCAGAAAACGTTCATCAACTCAGATGCTTTCACAATCATCAGTGAGTTGTGTTAGGTTATGATACATATGATATTACATAAATCATGCGGAAACAACCATTAACCCAGGAATACATATTATTTACACATAATCATATAGCATAATTTAGATGCATACTCTTTGTTGCGTGCCCTCCCTAGCTGCGCCCGAACCGAACAAGAACAAGTCTTTAGGACTCCAAGTGTCGTCCCTCCGTAGATAGTCCACAGCACGTCCGGATCCGCCTTAAGATTGACCAACTAGAATCGCCCTTAAGGTACTAGAATTTTCGGCACTTTTGAGCAAGATGTGTAATTGAATTTTTCTCTCAAAAACTCACTTTGAATACTTTGAAACTCGTTATAAATTGTGAACCCATGCCACATATTTATAGGGGTATGGAAAGGGAATTGGAATCCTATTCAGATACAAATTAATTAAACCTAGAATCCTACAAGAACTCTAATTAATTAATTTATCTAATAGAATTAGGAATTTAATCATTAACCGAACTCTGCATGTTTTAGGAATCGTGCATGAACACAAACACTCACGCACACACACACGGAAGCCACGATGGGCCGCCCATGCGCGTGCGTGCGAGCAGCAGCCCACGCAGCGAGGCCTACGCGAGCTACAAGCCCACGTAGCTCCTGCGCGCGCTGTGCGCGCTGCCTCGGCCTGCTGGGCCTGGCCTTGCGTTGGGCCTGGCGTGGCCTTGGCTGTTCGTGTGGCGCGCTTGGCTTGCTGGGCGATGGCCTGGCTTCGTGCTGGGCCCTCGTCCGGCAGGCCTCGTCCGATGCTTATTCGTACGATACGCTTCCGATTAAATTTCCGATTCCGAAATTCATTTCCGATACGAACAATATTTAATATTTCCGATTCCGGAATTAATTTCCGTTTCGAACAAATATTTAATATTTCCGTTTCCGGAATTATTTTCCGATTCCGATAATATTTCCGATTCTGACAATATTTCCGTTTCCGGCAATATTTCCGATTCTGGCAATATATCCATTTCCGATAATATTTTCCGATACGTACCATGTTTCCGTTTCCGGCAACATCTACGACTTGGATAATATTTATATTTCCGATACGATCCATATTTCCGTTTCCGGTAATATCATCGTTTCCGGAGTATTCATTTCTTGCCTGTGACGATCTCAGCTCCCACTGAAACCAAGATCCGTCGATTCCGAATATCCATAGATAGAGTATCTAATGCCATTAGATACTTGATCCGTTTACGTACTATTTGTGTGACCCTACGGGTTCAGTCAAGAGTAAGCTGTGGATTAATATCATTAATTCCACTTGAACTGAAGCGGCCTCTAGCTAGGCATTCAGCTCACTTGATCTCACTGAATTATTAACTTGTTAATTAATACTGAACCGCATTTATTAGACTTATCATAGAATGCATACTTGGACCAAGGGCATTATTTCCTTCAGTCTCCCACTTGTCCTTAGGGACAAGTGTGCATTTCCTAATTCCTTTGTCGCTCGATGCTTGCTCTTGAACATAAGGTAAGAGTTGTCATCCTTATTATATCCAGAGGTGTTCCTCGGTTTCAGAGTTCAACTGATCAAATAAACAGATAATCATAGCCTATGATTCATCCGAGCACGGCCATGCATTTCACAGTTTCTAGCTCTCCGAGTGGCCTTGTACAACTTTTAAGCATCTCATCCCGATTTATGGGAGGACAATCCCAATCTTGCGATCTTGAGATTAGACTTCGTTTGATAGGTGATTACCTGAGCGTTGCCTTTATAGCCTCCTTTTACGGTGCGACGGTTGGTCAACGTCAAAGCAACCAGTTCTCAAACAAGTAATCTCAAATCACTCAGGTATTGAGGATTTAGTGTCTAATAATTTTAATGACATTTACTTATGACAGATTTTCATCTCTTACAGTAAAGTTTCATAGGTCTTGTCCGATACTAATCTTCCCAAAGTAAGTATCTATGCAAATGATTATGACATTGCCATGTCCACATAGTTCAAGAAACAGAACTACTAGTCATCTTGCATTCTAATCGTCTAACGTTTTCTATGCGTCCAATTTTATAGAAAACTCCGATTAGGGACCATTTTCAACCTTTGACATTCAAGTTCACTTGATAGACATTTCTTAGTCACAGGACTGGTCCTGACAGTCTATCTTGAATATATCATCAAATTGAAGGGACTCATCATTTAATAAACCACAAACTAAATGGAAAAATGAATTCTTTTCATTTATTGTGAATGATTAACCAATAATGTTTTACAAAGATTTAAACTCTAAAACTTTAAAACATTAAACAGAGACATCAAAGCCATTCTCCAATATGCCTGATTCCCATAGCTGCAGTGTGCGAGTTGTGCTTCGCTTGCGGCAGAGGTTTAGTTAATGGATCTGATATGTTGTCATCAGTTCCAATCTTGCTTATCTCGACTTCTTTTCTTTCAACGAACTCTCGTAGAAGGTGAAATCTACGAAGTACATGCTTGACTCTCTGGTGGTGTCTAGGCTCTTTTGCCTGTGCAATAGCTCCGTTATTGTCACAATACAGGGCTATTGGTCCTTTAATGGAGGGGACTACACCAAGTTCACCTATGAACTTCCTTAGCCATATAGCTTCCTTTGCTGCTTCATGTGCAGCAATGTACTCCGCTTCAGTTGTAGAATCCGCAATGGTGCTTTGCTTAGCACTTTTCCAGCTTACTGCTCCTCCGTTGAGGCAGAAGACAAACCCAGACTGTGATCTGAAATCATCTTTGTCGGTTTGGAAACTTGCGTCCGTATAGCCTTTAACAATTAATTCATCATCTCCACCATAGACCAGGAAGTCATCTTTGTGCCTTTTCAGGTACTTCAGAATGTTCTTGGCAGCAGTCCAATGCGCCTCTCCTGGGTCTGACTGGTATCTGCTCGTAGCACTGAGTGCGTACGCAACATCCGGGCGTGTACATATCATAGCATACATTATTGAACCAATCAATGATGCATATGGAATCCCATTCATTCGTCTACGCTCATCAAGTGTTTTTGGGCACTGAGTCTTGCTTAGAGTCATTCCATGAGACATGGGTAGGTAGCCTCGCTTGGAGTCCGCCATCTTGAACCTATCAAGCACCTTATTGATATAAGTGCTTTGACTAAGTCCAATCATCCTTTTAGACCTATCTCTGTAAATCTTGATGCCCAATATGTACTGTGCTTCTCCTAGATCTTTCATCGAAAAACATTTCCCAAGCCAAATCTTGACAGACTTCAACATAGGAATGTCATTTCTGATAAGTAATATGTCGTCGACATATAATACTAGGAAAGAAATTTTGCTCCCACTGACCTTCTTGTATACACAAGATTCGTCTGCGTTCTTGATGAAACCAAAGTCACTGACTGCTTCATCAAAACGTATATTCCAGCTCCTGGATGCCTGCTTCAATCCGTAGATTGACTTCTTTAGCTTGCATACCTTTTTAGCATTCTTTGGATCCTCAAAACCTTCAGGCTGTGTCATAAACACAGTTTCTGTTAAAACGCGGTTTAAGAAAGCAGTTTTGACATCCATCTGCCATATTTCGTAATCGTAATATGCAGCGATTGCTAACATTATCCGAATAGACTTTAGCATTGCAACTGGTGAAAAGGTTTCATCGTAATCCACACCGTGGACTTGCCTGTAACCTTTTGCAACCAATCTAGCTTTGAAAACTTCAAGTTTCCCATCCTTGTCCTTTTTCAGTTTGAAAACCCATTTGCTTCCAATGGCTTGGTAGCCATCTGGCAAATCGACCAAATCCCATACTTGGTTTTCAGACATGGAGTCTAATTCAGATTGCATGGCTTCTTGCCATTGCTTGGAGCTAGGGCTCGTCATAGCTTGTTTGTAAGTCGCAGGTTCATCACTTTCAAGTAATAGAACGTCATAGCTCTCGTTCGTCAAAATACCTAAGTACCTTTCCGGTTGAGATCTATATCTTTGCGATCTACGCGGGGTAACATTTCTAGATTGACCATGATTCTCACCAGATTCTTCTAAAGATCTCTGAGTTTCATCCTGAATGTCATCTTGAGCATTCTCTAGAGTTTGTTGTTCGACTCGAATTTCTTCGAGGTCTACTTTTCTCCCACTTGTCATTTTGGAAATGTGATCCTTCTCCAAAAAGACACCATCTCGAGCAACAAACACCTTGTTCTCAGATGTATTGTAGAAGTAATACCCCTTTGTTTCCTTTGGATAGCCCACAAGGATACATTTGTCAGATTTTGGATGAAGTTTGTCTGAAATTAATCGTTTGACGTATACTTCACATCCCCAAATCTTAAGAAAAGACACATTTGGAGGCTTTCCAAACCATAATTCGTATGGAGTCTTTTCGACAGCTTTAGACGGAGCTCTATTTATAGTGAGTGCAGCTGTATTTAGTGCATGTCCCCAAAATTCTAATGGAAGTTCGGCCTGACCCATCATTGACCTGACCATGTCTAGCAAGGTTCTGTTCCTCCGTTCCGACACACCGTTCCATTGTGGTGTTCCAGGAGGAGTCAACTCTGATAGAATTCCACATTCTTTCAGATGGTCATCAAATTCATAGCTCAGATATTCACCGCCTCTATCAGACCGCAGTGCCTTAATCTTCTTGCCTAATTGATTCTCTACTTCACTCTGAAATTCCTTGAATTTGTCAAAGGATTCAGACTTATGCTTCATTAGGTAGACATAACCATACCTGCTGAAGTCATCAGTGAAAGTAATAAAGTAGCTGAAACCACCTCTGGCATTTGTACTCATTGGTCCACATACATCTGTATGGATTAAACCCAATAGTTCATTTGCTCTTTCTCCAACTTTAGAGAAAGGTTGCTTTGTCATTTTGCCAAGTAAGCATGATTCGCATTTACCATAATCCTCTAAGTCAAATGGTTCTAGAATTCCTTCCTTTTGAAGTCTTTCTAAGCGTTTCAAGTTTATATGGCCTAATCGACAATGCCACAGATAGGTGAGATCTGAATCATTCTTTTTGGCCTTTTTGGTATTTATGTTATATACTTGTTTGTCGTGATCTAATAAATAAAGTCCATTGACTAATCTAGCAGATCCATAAAACATCTCTTTAAAATAAAACGAACAACTATTGTCTTTTATTAAAAAGGAAAATCCCTTAGCATCTAAGCAAGAAACTGAAATGATGTTTTTAGTAAGACTTGGAACATGGAAACATTCTTCCAGTTCCAAAACTAGCCCGGAGGGCAACGACAAATAGTAAGTTCCTACAGCTAATGCAGCAATCCGTGCTCCATTTCCCACTCGTAGGTCGACTTCACCCTTGCTTAACTTTCTACTTCTTCTTAGTCCCTGTGGATTGGAACATAAGTGTGAGCCACAACCTGTATCTAATACCCAAGAAGTTGAATTAGCAAGTATACAGTCTATAACGAAAATACCTGAAGATGGAACGACTGTTCCGTTCTTCTGATCTTCCTTTAGCTTCAAGCAATCTCTCTTCCAATGCCCCTTCTTTTTGCAGTAGAAGCATTCGGATTCAGAAGTGGGTTGACTGACCTTCCTCTTTACAGATTTGGCGCCAGTTTTCTTAGTTGGGCTGGCCTTGTTGCCACCTTTCTTAGCATTCCTCTTCTTTCCAGATTTCTTGAACTTGCCCCCACGCACCATAAGCACATCCTGCTTATCACTTTTGAGCGTCTTTTCAGCGGTCTTCAGCATACCGTGAAGCTCAGTGAGCGTTTTGTCCAGACTGTTCATACTGTAGTTCAGTTTGAACTGATCATACCCGCTATGAAGAGAATGGAGGATGGTGTCTATAGCCATTTCCTGAGAAAATTGCTGATCCAGCCGACTCATATTCTCAATGAGTCCAATCATTTTGAGAACATGTGGACTTACGGGCTCGCCTTTCTTAAGCTTGGTCTCAAGAATTTGCCTATGAGTCTCGAATCTTTCGACTCGAGCCAGATCTTGGAACATGTTCTTCAACTCACCGAGGAACACCTCTGGACATAATAAGGATGACAACTCTTACCTTATGTTCAAGAGCAAGCATCGAGCGACAAAGGAATTAGGAAATGCACACTTGTCCCTAAGGACAAGTGGGAGACTGAAGGAAATAATGCCCTTGGTCCAAGTATGCATTCAATGTTAAGTCTAATAAATGCGGTTCAGTATTAATTAACAAGTTAATAATTCAGTGAGATCAAGTGAGCTGAATGCCTAGCTAGAGGCCGCTTCAGTTCAAGTGGAATTAATGATATTAATCCACAGCTTACTCTTGACTGAACCCGTAGGGTCACACAAATAGTACGTAAACGGATCAAGTATTTAATGGCATTAAATACTCCATCTATGGATATTCGGAATTGACGGATCTTGGTTTCAGTGGGAGCTCAGATCGTCACAGGCAAGAAATGAATACTCCGGAAACGATGATATTACCGGAAACGGAAATATGGATCGTATCGGAAATATAAATATTATCCAAGTCGTAGATGTTGCCGGAAACGGAAACATGGTACGTATCGGAAAATATTATCGGAAATGGAAATATTGTCGGAATCGGAAATATTGCCGGAAACGGAAATATTGTCTGAAACGGAAATATTATCGGAATCGGAAAATAATTCCGGAAACGGAAATATTAAATATTTGTTCGAAACGGAAATTAATTCCGAAATCGGAAATATTAAATATTGTTCGTATCGGAAATAAATTCCGGAATCGGGAATTTAATCGAAAGTGTATCGTGCGAATTAGCATCGGACGAGGCTCGCTAGACGAAGGCCCAGCACGAAGCCAGGCCATCGCCCAGCAAGCCACACGCATCACCAACACACGACAAAGCCTCAACCAGGCCCAGCGCAAGCCAGGCCCAGCCGAAGCCATGGGCGCGCGCGGACAGAAGCATGGGCCGAGCGCTGTGCGCTCAGCGTGGGCCGCAAGGCCTGCGCGGGTGTACGGTGCTCGTGCGATGCTCGTGTGCGAATCCTAAAGCTATCGGGATTCAATAAAAGATTAAATCCTAAACCTATTAGATAAAGTTTATTTAAATAGAGTCCTAGCAGGATTCTAATTAAATAAATAAGTATCCTAATAGGATTCCAATTCCTTTTCCATACCTCTATAAATAAGGGCCTAGGGTCATTGTTTATACATAAGTTTTCAAGTATTCAAAGCTAGGATTTTTAAGCAGAAAAATCAGCCATATCTCTTGCCCATTTAGCCGAAAATAAGTAGAACCTTAAGGGCGATTCTAGTTGGTCAATCTTAAGGCGGATCCGGACATGCTGTGGACTATCTACGGAGGGATGACACTTGGAGTCCTAAAGACTTGTTCTTGTTCGGTTCGGGCGCAGCTAGGGAAGGCACGCAACAAAGAGTATGCATCTAAACTATGCTAAATGATTATGTGTAAATAATATGTTTTCCTGGCTTTATGGTTTTTCCGCATGATTTATGAATTGTCATATGTATCATAACCTAACATAACTAACATTACAACATGAAGCAAAATAATATGTCACGTAGTTTATGATAGGCTTCTATGGGTAATATTTGTGTCGGCTTGGTACCTCCTCTATCGTCGGTCCAACACATGCCCCGGTCGGGGAAGTGCATTCACGAGCGAATTTCGTCCCAAGAGGCCAATCACGATGTAAGCCAAGGGGGCACGCACCAACGAGAGGGACCTAGTGGGCGAGCGATTTGGTTTGGGATAGGTGTACTACTACAGAAAGTGTCGAGTGGACAACATTCGAAGCGTATGCACCCCCCGTGTGGCGATGGGTATCCTTATTCCCAACTCGCGAGATGAAACATGCCAAGGGAGCCAAGATTCGTTATGCGGTTCTGTCCGTTCACATTAATATGCTGATTTTCAGGTCGTCCCAACTTGATAGGGAAATAAACGCGGGGTAGGATCGTTTCACCCTTCGGCTATTTTGATTACTTACGAGCACGAGTATTTCATTAACGTCCCCAGTGAAGTCGCCACTGTGAGGGGGTCGAAAAAGCACGAGGCTAATGCGTGACCTCGTCCCTCGTGGGCGTGACGTTGTCAGATCACGTGTAATCGGATTTCCTGTGAGTTTACACCCAATCGACTAGTAATATAGGAGTCGTCATTCAGTTTTTAACGACAATGAGAAAAACTGACAAAACCCGGTTATCGTGACATAAAGGGAGTGCCATTATGTTCGACCACGACGGCCATAGGTTCCCTTGTGATCCCTGGTGTGGGGATCGCTTAACGTACACCCGCATGGCAAAGATTGAGAGTTCAGGGGACTGTAACTACCGAGAGGAGTGCTCATCGATAATCCTCCAGAGGCAGGTTATCCTTACTAGCTCAGCATAAATAATTGAAGGGACATGCGTTAAACTATTAAACTATTCTGAATTGATTGTAGCAATATGCAACACATAATACTAAATTGATCATGATTATCTTATTTAGATTGATTTAAGGTACCTAGCATGATAATTCAATTGTCCAGGGTATTATCTTATTAGGCATGATAGATCAATCAAATTAATAGTTTGACAATTTTATAAAAGGGTGATGAAAGCGATTAAATCATATGAGGGACACATTACAACGCACCCTTGAGAGGTGCGTTGTGGTTCTCAGAAAACTAACCACTTGGCTTTGCTATTTCTCCTTTTATTTAGCGAATCTCGGGTTTCCAAGCAATGTTCCAGTATTTAGGCTTAATTCATCAAGCTACAAGGGGCAGGATGCATTCTGTTCGACTTTTGGGTCGATTGCGACAGAACGCCGGATCAATTTCGCAGCGTGAGGCTTAGACTTAAGGCTAGAGTCAATACTCAGATTATGGAATTGTGTGTTATTTTCACGTTGGTTTTAGGCTGTATTTATAGGAAAAGAGTGTGTGGAAAGATAGATTTTAAGATACGAATCCAAAAAGAATCCGAAGATAAAACGGCCCCAGGCACTTTCAGCGCCCAGGGCTGGGCGCCGAAGATTTCGGCGCCCAGATCCAGGCGTTGAAAATGGGATCTGGGCCGAGTTCTTGTCAGATTTGGACTCTTAGAACATGGAGCTTTTGGGAGATTTATCCGAGTCTTTTAGTGCGTATTAACTTATGACGGAATGCGTCTGGGCCCGTTACGAACTCTAGGTTCGTTAGGAATTTAATTAATACGTAACTCTTATTTTCGAATTATACCAGGAATAGAATTATACCAGGAATAGAATTCCTTTGTAAATTCTATCTCTTTTAGGATTTATGTTGGAGTGCAACACCTAATTCTGACAGGTTTCTATCTTTTATGATTTTTCCACTTTTAACAACTACCTTTTACGGCAGTTACTATTCTTAGCAGGTTTCTATAAATAGCAGCTTTGGCTGAAATGAAAGGGTGATTGAGATTCGTTATTTTATAGGAGATGCGTTGCCAAGTGGAGATTTATGTTCTCATCATCGAACCTTCCCTTTCGGGAATGGGGACAAAAGTAGGCGTCTACAGAGGGGTGGGTTTTTTCTGGAAAGAATTGATGCAGGGAGTGTATTTGACAGATTTGTGGTGGGAGGCAAGTTGCTCAAGTGTTGTGAGTGTTGACTAGAATTAGGGTTTTGACTGCTTTTGGTGACTAGACTGCTGACTGTACTGCTTATTTGGACAACTTATGGGCCCCCCTTGTTGAGTCACCACTAAAGGAATTAGTCCCTCCTCCATTGCCCTCATCAGTCTCAGACTCACTCTCACTATACCACCTCACATGTGAAGGAAACTTACTCCTCAAATCAACCCCCTTCTCAACATGTACCACATATAATTGGTACGAGCTGTCTTTTTCGAGTGCGCTCAAAAACTCAGGAATCTCAGCATCACTCTTAATTTCTTTCCTACCATTCTCATTTAAGCTACAACCACGCCTCCTAAACCATATTTGACCCACTTCATCGTACCCCAATTCCCTCTTAATCCAATCACAAAACTCAAAATAGCACACTTCCTCAACATTTGTATGCAATGCCATCCCCGCCTTAGGATTATCACCCCTTTCATAAGTTGTTTTATTATTGTTCGTTACAAATTGACCCCCGTGAAACAACCTAATTGTGACAGGCTCCATCAATATATACCAAGTGTAATTTACGTTTATCCTACCGTTAAACCTGATGACACACACAAAAACAAACTACTCATTCAATTACTTCATTTTAATCTAAACATAACCACATTCAACAACACAAAATCCAACAGTCACCATCACAAATTCCAATTTACTGTTTTAAGGTAAACACACTAACACATTGGTTTCACAATTCGATTATGCACTAAATAATTCAATAATCCTACTTAATTAATCAGAAATCCCTAAGTATTTAATTAAAATCGAAATTTTAGGGTTAAAATATTGAAAATTACCTAGGTTTCTGTATGAGTCTGTAATTCCCAAAATTGATCAACTCTGTCGTTTTCCTCTTCCTTTTCCTTGATGTTGATGTCTTCTTCTTTCCTTTATTGGCCGCCATTAGAGTACAAAAGAGCAGCAAAGAACAGAGCCAAAAACAGAAAATGACTGTGAGAGAAAAGTCAGAAAATTTAACCCAAAAATGAAAAAAAAAAAAAAAAAAAAAACACTTCAATTTAAGTAGTTGAGTGAGGTGACGTTTGAATGAGGATGACTTACCGCATTCAATGAAGCTTCATTGATGGTGGAGCTACATTAATGGCGACAGAGATATTGAAAGGTTTTCTCAGATTTTTTTTTTTTAAGGTTTTAAGTCTTCCCCTTTATATGTCAGGAAAACGGAGGGAAAATGGTGCACTTAATGAAAATCGAAGGCACGTGCCCTGCACATGAGAGTCAAGCCGGAAAATTTGAGGTCAACGCCTGAAAATGGGAAAAAGTTGTCTTTTGCAAATTATTTTTACTTTTAGGTCTGTTTTTGCAAAAATAAATTATAAAATGTTGTTTTTAGCAAATAAAATGGTTATAAAAGGTTGTTTTTGGCAAATTTGCCTATTAAATATTGAACAATCCACTAAAAGGATACCTTGCATGTAAATATCTAAAAAATCTCACCCATGTGACTATGAGAGAGAAAAAATTAAGAAAATACGGGTTTGTTGGAGTGTTTAGTGTTGTTAAATTAGAAAATGAAGGAACCCCTCTCATTTATTTGGGATAAAAGAGAATTACAATTGTATTATAAGGGTAAAAGGAAAAAAAAATTGTTGAATAAATAAGGAAAAATTCTAAAAAAGACTAATAAAAATCTCAATACGAAAAAGGGACTAATAAACAAGAACTGAAGAGAGTTTCATTATTCATTTATTCATTATTTATTAAATATTATTTAATATTTTATTTATTATTTCAGTTAAATTACTGGGGCGAATAATGGAAAAACCAAACACCATTCTTAAACAAAGGACTCTCATTCCATTCTCCTTGATTCCCCTTCTTATTCTATTTCCTTTTCCCTTCCCCTACCCTAATAACTATGAAGTAACATTTAACTATTTAAGTAATTGATCTTTGCTGATAATCAAGTACACTGAACGTAGAAACAATTGCACCTAAAATTGAAAATACAGACATGTTCCATGAAATAGTCAAAGAGAAGTATATCTAGATCGTATAGTAAAAAAAAATGCAACATTACCCCTCGTTAAAAGGAATCAAACTTGCTCTAAACAGCGATGAAACTTTGCAACAAGTTCATGCTATAACGATTACTATACAGTAAATCGGATCCCTTGGATTCGGACAAAAATCTAGGTTCCTATATCAATGTATACCCGACTTCGCCCAAAATTGTAGCGCATATAATTTGGCCAGTGCAAATGGCGAAATGAGATGACATTGTGTATTTCGAGCTCATGTTTTTTGTAAGACGTCCATGTATAATATCTAGCAAGTCAGTCATACAGGGACTTTGCAGAATGAACTCTCATTCTCTTTGTTTCAAGCTTCGTAGCTTTTTCCAAATGCTTCTCATCCTTTGCAATCGCTTTTTCAATAGCTTTCTTCTTTCTCACATTCTTTGAACTCTTCATTTGAATCCCCTTTACCTTCCTGCAATGATGATATCAAGGATTAAAATATGTTAAGAATAAGTTGCTTGAGTGCTGACAGAGTAACAGATATAACCGTAAATCAAGAAACAATTACCAGGTTCGTTATAGAGCAATCTTAACTTTTTATTACGGAGTATTATTTTTTTAATTTGTCAGGAATATATCGGAATTATACATTGATTGGTAAACGCTTCAGCAGGTAAATGAGCAACACTGAAATTTCCAACAAGGAATTCTCAAATTTTGCGATCATACTTGATCAACAGTTGAAGCTTCACAACCAGCAGGCCGGCAAAAATGAAAGAATGATTGCATTCAAGTTAATTACAAGTTTACAACCATACTACTTCAGACTAACAGACATCAACTGGCCATGTCTCTTGAACATTTAACAATTGAATTAAAAAATTTAAGCCTATATAGCTGTACCTTAGTCCGAACTCCAGCTTCTTATTACTACTCACAATTTAAAGTTGCAACCAAAGTCCACCAATCAGTAGTCACAAGCATACTGAATTACCGATCATGTCAAATAACACTTCCAACACTTTTAATGCCTAATTTAGATCCACCGCTAAAGAATCTATGGAGTTTAAAACCACACGGCTCCATCAATAGCTTATTCTAAAACCCCAAAGAGGAAAATAGTGCCAGACTATACTGTTCAAAACAGATGGCAAACTTTCTATTCTTAAACACCCATATGATGAAACTTACATTGGAATTATTTGAAATTAGAATACAATATGTGACTAGTAATGTGATCATCTGATCAATGAATATAGTGCATTAAATGATGCATCCTTAATAAAAATCCAGATCTATTGAATGAAGAAAATACTAACAAAGTGACAGTAGTAGCCAGACATTAAAAGACAGTATATTTGCTAAGCTAGTAAGGAAAGGAGTGATCACTTATAAGTTATAACCAAAACAATCTGCAACAGATACACTATCCAGCAAACCAAACTCTAATAACCTCATAACACCTCAACTGGGATAACTAGCCTCGCTACGGTATCCAACAAAAACCAAATTACTACTAGCTAGCAGTTACGAAAACTCTGATCTTGACACTATTTTATGCACACCAATGCACGATACAAGGTACTAATAGTCAAACCTAGAAAACCCTTCCTAGCTAGCACTTCCACACATATTCAATGATGAATACAGAATATATTTGTGCCATAAAATCAATCGCCACATACACTATTTTGGGATGTTCAACAAAAGCTAATACCTTCCTAAATCCTAATATAGCAAAACATTAGGTTCCGAGTTCCCAGAAGTACCTCGCTTACATCAAGTAAAGTAGATAGCTCGGGAATGACACCAACTACCACAAGGGTGTTGGAAATCCTTGAGAGAAATACAAAAGAAAATGAGTGGGAAGTGGGAAAATGTGGGAATATGAAAATTCCCACATGGGAAAAACACAAACCATATTCAATGTTTATATTTGGGGACTTGAGGGAATCATTTGTTTAAGAAAGCATGTGAGTGGCATGGGTGGACACACAACACACACGCGCGCGCGCGCGGGCCGGCCCATGCCACATAACACACACGCGCGCGCGGGGGCCGGGCCGTGGGCCATGGGCCATGGGCCTTGGCAAATGCGGTTCGCGGGCGTGGGGTGGGTTTTGTGGTCCGGGTCTTTCTTTTTGGTCAGTGAAGGGTTTAATTAATTCCCACTGGCAGAGAATTAATCAAACCACTAATCCCGTAACTGCCCCATTAACCCCTCTTAATGACCGTTTTAACTACCCATTAATCTCCCAGTAAATCGTGTAACCTCCCACTACTCCACTACTAGCCGTTTATGGCTGTTGCAGCTTCTCTATAAATACCTCATTTCGGTTTTTCCATAAACACACAATCAGAAAGCATTCTCTATTATTCTCTCTCAATTCTAAACACTGTTCTTGTATTTTCTGGGAAAATATTCTGGTCTCCAACCGAGGCTTGTGAGTGCACACAATCCTTGGTGTCGTGTAAACCCTGGAGGGCAACCGCAAGCGTTCTACTGCATCGGAGGTAGCGCGGAATTGTCTTTTAGAGCAGTGGTCCGGTCACGGCACGACAATTGGTTCAGTTCGTACATACGCATTATCCAGCTAAGTCGTTCCAATTCATTATTTAGCTAACAATCTAAAAGACAATTATTCTGTTATGGCTATGAATATGTCGAAATTTCTTATTCCTGATATGTCGAAATTGGAACCTCTTGATGGGAAAAATTATAAACGTTGGGCTGTTAGGATGAGATTTTATTTGGAGCAAATTGATGTTGCGTATGTTATTTCTGATGTTGTGAAACCTGATAATGATGATGAATTGCATGATTTTGAGGTTAAGTTTGCTAAGGATGATAGAACCTGTAAGGGATTGTTGTTGCATCATATGTCGAATGCTTTGCTTGATATTTATATGGGCTATAATCATGCTAGGGAAATTTGGGATGGTTTAGAGAAAAAGTATGGAACTAATGGTGCTGGTACTAAACGTTACTGTGTTAGTAAGTGGTTAGGCTTTCAAGTTGAGGATGATAAACCCATTATTGATCAAATTCATGCTAATGAAAATATCTGTATTGCTATGGCTGCCGAGGGATTGAGTATTTGTGATATAACTCTTGCCATTGTTTTAATTGAGAAACTGCCACCCTCATGGAAAGGTTTTAGAAACCAGTTAATGCATAAGAAGAAAGACCTCACCCTAGAGGAACTCGTAGGTCACCTAAAAATTGAGGAGGAGAACCGTATTAAGGATAAAGGCCAATCTGTATTTTCTGGTTCTGCTAAAGCTAATCTGGTTGAACCTAAGGGCAACTTCTATTCTGATAAGTTTAAGGGGAAGGGCAGTTAGTTCAAGCCTCAAGGGAAAATCCAGAAGTATAAGTTTAAGGGTAACTGTTTTGAATGTGGGAAGGCTGGTCACAAGTCCAGGGATTGAAGGGTCAAGAAGAAGCCAGATCAGAATCAAGCTCAACTTGTTGAAGCAGTTGTTGATCCTAACAATTTTATTGCTGTTGTTTCAGAAGCTAATCTGGCAGGTGATGTTGCTGAATGGATAGTTGATACAGGAGCAACCAGACACATCTGCACCGACAAAGAAATGTTCACTTCCTACGAGAAGACTGATGGTGAAAATGTATTCATGGGTAACTCTGCTTCTGCAACTGTTCAAGGCAAAGGGAAGATCATTCTCACTCTCACTTCTGGAAAAACACTCACTTTAACTAATGTTTTGCATGTTCCAGAAATGCGTAGGAACTTAATTTCTGATAGTTTACTTATGAAAGCTCGTTTGAAATTGTCCTTTGATTCTGATAGACTAGTTATCACTCACAATGGGGAATTTGTGGGAAAGGGTTTTTGTAATGGGGGTTGTTTACTCTTGATGTTTCCATTGAAATTATGAATAAGAAAGCTAGTACTTCTTCTGCTTATATTGCTGAGTCTATTGATTTATGGCATGCTAGATTAGGTCATGTTAATATTACTTCAATTAAAAGACTTAAACAAATGAACATGATTCCAAGCTTTTCTAAAACTGATTTTGCAAAATGTGAAGTATGTGTTGAAGCAAAATTTGCAAAGAAACCCTTTAAATCAATAGATAGACAGACAGAAGTACTAGAACTTGTTCATAGTGACTCGGGGGATTTTAAAAACTATGAAAGCAGGGGTGGTAAAAGATATTACATTACTTTTGTTGATGACTGCTCTAGATTCACCATGGTTTATCTTCTCAGGTCTAAGGATGAGGCCGAGGAGATGTTCCTCAAGTACAAGGCTGAAATTGAAAACCAGCTAGACAGGAAAATCAAGAGACTTAGGAGTGATAGGGGGGGTGAGTATGACCCTAACACTCTTAAGGCGTTTTGTGAACAGAATGGTATAGTTCACGAAACAACAGCTCCTTACACACCCGAACAAAACAGGATTGCTGAGAGGAAAAATAGACCTTTAAAAAATATGAAGAATTCAATGCTTATTAGTTCTGGGCTTCCTGATAATATGTGGGGGGAAGCTATTCTCTCTGCTTGTCATGTTTTGAACAGGGTGCCTCACAAGAAGCTGGACAAGACCCCATATGAGCTATGGAAAGGTCGAACTCCAAGCCTGAAATACTTAAAAGTGTGGGGGTGTTTAGCAAAGGTTGCCTTACCTAGTTTCAAAAGGGACAAGATTGGTCCCAAAACGGTTGATTCTATCTTTATTGGTTATGCTTATCAAAGTTCTGCTTATCGTTTTTTAGTTAAGGGTGCTAACAACTCTTATGCAAGTGGTAACATTATTGAAGCAAGAGATGCTGAAAAAATTTTGAAAACACTTTTCCTTTAAAGATCTCTTGCATCAGTAATGACGTACCATCCTCTACCACTTCTAATGCTTTACCCATTGCTCCTTGTTCCACTAATAATAATGAGTCTGATTTAGAACCAAGGAGAAGCAAAAGGGCAAGAAAGGAAACAAGTTATGGTAATGATTTTGTTACTGCTTTCCTAACTGAAGCTTTCTTGATTACTGATGATTTTGTGTATGTATTTATTCTAGAAGACGACCCTAGAACCTATGAAGAGGCAATGAGGTCGGTTGATGCAGTTTTCTGGAAAGGGGCCATTGATAGCGAGCTTCAGTCAATCCTAAGTAATAATACTTGGGAATTGGTTGATCTGCCTAGAGGTTGTAAACCCATCACCTGTAAGTGGATTTTTAGGAAAAAGTTGAAATCATGTGGATCCATTGACAAGTATAAGGTCAGGATTGTGGTAAGGGGTTTTACTCAAAAACATGGCATTGATTATTTTGATACATACTCTCCTGTAACTAAAATTGCAACCATTAGAACCTTAATTGCTCTTGCATGCATTCATGATCTTGTTGTGCATCAAATGGATGTGAAAACTGCATTTTTGAATGGTAATTTAGATGAAGAGATTTATATGGTTCAGCCTGAAGGTTTTGTTGTTCCAGGTGAAGAAAACAAAGTTTGTAAACTGGTCAAGTCATTGTATGGGCTTAAGCAAGCGCCTAAGCAATGGCATGACAAGTTTGACAAGACAATGACTAGTAATAGCTATCATGTAAATGAAGGTGATTCTTGCGTTTATTATAAACATGATTCTTCTGGTTGTGTGATTATTTGTCTTTATGTGGATGATATGCTAATTTGTGGTACTGATTTGGATCGAGTGAATGAAACAAAAGAATTTTTGAGTTCAAAATTTGAAATGAAAGATATGGGTGAGGCAGATGTGATTTTGGGAGTGAAAATTATTAGAACTCCAAATGGCATCTGTCTCAGCCAAGCTCACTATGTAGAAAAGCTTCTTAAAAAGTTTGATTCATTTGATGTCGGTCCAATCAAGACCCCTTATGATATAAGCATTCATTTAAAGAAAAACAAAGGTGATCCTGTTTGTCAATCTGAGTATGCTAAAATTATTGGTAGTGTTATGTTTCTCATGAACTATACTAGACCTGACATTGCCTATTCTGTAAGTAGATTGAGCAGGTACACTCATAACCCAAGCAATGAGCATTGGGGTGCTTTAAGGCGATTGCTTAGGTACCTAAGGGGCACCATGGATTGGGGATTGCACTACTCCAAGTTTCCAGGAGCATTGGAGGGCTATTGTGATGCCAACTGGGTATCCGGAAATGATGAAGTCAACTCCACTAGTGGTTATGTCTTCACCCTAGGGGGTGGAGCTGTTTCTTGGAAATCCTGTAAGCAATCTTGTATTGCTATGTCTACTATGGAATCTGAGTTTATTGCTCTTGAATTGGCAGGTCATGAGGCAGAATGGTTGAGGAACGTGCTTGCAGATATTCCACTGTGGGGGAAGCCAGCTCCCTCGGTTGCACTTCATTGTGATTCGCAATCTGCTATTGCCGTGGCAAACAACCAAGCCTACAATGGGAAGAAAAGACACATTTGTTTGAGGCACAAGGCTGTCAAAGAATTGCTGTCAAGTGGAGTGATATCACTGGACTATGTCAGGTCCGAAAAGAACATCGCGGATCCGTTAACGAAAGGCCTATGTAAGAAACTAGTTTTGGAAACGTCGGAGGGGATGGGCTTGAGGCCCATTGGATGAACTGTAAGGTAATAAACTCCTACTCACCATGAGTTCAAAGGGGAACATCATATAATAATTCAGAAGCACAAATTTTATTTTTTGTCCATCCCTTAGATGTTTATGATGTGCTTGCTATTATTGAACGAGGTTGAGCATACGGCTCTTAATGAACTCATATCCATATTTTTGGTGGTGTGATGTAGCTCACACTTGATGGGATTCACCTACTTAGGTGTGGAAGTGAGGCCGCTTCCTATGAGAATTGCATGGGCTATTCTCTAGAGCACCTATGAGCATCCAGGTTATGGACGTATGGCCAGTATAATGCGTCACATTTATTGGCGGAGATTCAGAATATCATACATGTTCAATTATGTGCTTTGAGTAATGAGTTTCTAACCTCCTATTAAGTTCAAAGCGAAAGTCACTTGGTAGGAAAGAGATTCTAACTTGAATGTCACTAAGTGTTAATTCAAGTCGCAAGACATTGACACCTATTCAATTGTTTGTTTTGCCGAGAAATTCAATACTTTTATATCTTTCTCTTTCTTCTCATCTTCGGACCTATGGGGGATTGTTAGAAATCCTTGTGAGAAATACAAAAGAAAATGAGTGGGAAGTGGGAAAATGTGGGAATATGAAAAGTCCCACATAGGAAAAACACAAACCATATTCAATGTTTATATTTAGGGACTTGAGGGAATCATTTGTTTAAGAAAGCATGTGAGTGGCAGGGGTGGACACACAACACACACACGCGCGCGCGGGCCGGGCCGTGGGCCATGGGCCTTGGGCCTTGGGCCTTGGCGAATGTGGTTCGCGGGCGTGGGGTGGGTTTCGTGGTCCGGGTCTTTCTTTTTGGTCAGTGAAGGGTTTAATTAATTCCAACGGGCAGAGAATTAATCAAACCACTAATCCCGTAACTGCCCCATTAACCCCTCTTAATGACCGTTTTAACTACCCATTAATCTCTCAGTAAATCGTGTAACCTCCCACTACTCCACTACTAGCCGTTTATGGCTGTTGCAGCTTCTCTATAAATACCTCATTT
This sequence comes from Spinacia oleracea, assembly GCF_020520425.1. Taxonomy (NCBI): domain Eukaryota; kingdom Viridiplantae; phylum Streptophyta; class Magnoliopsida; order Caryophyllales; family Amaranthaceae; genus Spinacia; species Spinacia oleracea. The sequence continues at coordinate 136,272,320 of NC_079490.1, forward strand.
CGGTTTTTCCATAAACACACGATCAGAAAACATTCTCTATTATTCTCTCTCAATTCTAAACACTGTTCTTGTATTTCCTGGGCAAATATTCTGGTCTCCAACCGAGGCTTGTGAGTGCACACAATCCTTGGTGTCATATAAACCCTAGAGGGCAACCGCAAGCGTTCTACTGCATCGGAGGTAGCGCGGAATTGTCTTTTAGAGCAGTGGTCCGGCCACGGCACGACAATTGGTTCAGTTCGTACATACGCATTATCCAGCTAAGTCGTTCCAATTCATTATTTAGCTAACAAAGGGACACCAGGAAATCATGATAAAATCAAGCTAAAAACTTGAAAGTTACATTTGATGCGCTGGGGAGAGTCAATTAGACTTCCCGCAATTGTTCCACAAACCAGATTATTACGGTGAAGAACTAGAAATTAATTGCTACTAATCCAATTTATATGCTTGTTCATTTTAACGAAATAATTGCTACTAATTCAATTTACAAGGCTGTTCAGTGGAACGTGCAAATTAGCTACCAATCCAATTTACAGGCATGATCACTTGAACGCGACAATTGATACTAATCCAATTTAAACGCCCCTAATCTCACAATTTTAACATGGTAGTTCAGTGTTCACATAAACAAGTGACTTTGCAAGCAGAAAAATTAACGGGATAAAGTTAAATTTGTGAGAATTGAACCTGGTAAGAGAATTGGACACCCTAGCTGCTGATTCCGATGTATCCATAGCTGCCAAATGATTAAAATTCGCAATATTATACTTCAGAAAATGAAAAACCCTAAAATATTATGCAAAATTAAGCTCAATTTCGAAAATTTGAAATAATTTTGGATGAAAGATGTACCTTGAGGTAAATCGGTGACGGTTGTTTCGGTGGTATCCATTGGAGCTTTATCGGCATTCTTCTTTTTGTTTCTGTTCTTCGCCATTGTTGTCTCTTTCGCAGAACTGGAGAGAGGCCAAACCAATACTAAAACCCTAACCGAGATTTTTAAGAGGGGGTAGTGGTAGACTGATAGTTGACTAGTCTGATGATGTCAGATGTTTGCAAGGCGGGTAGTAATTGGAATATGGGCTTGGTTGATTTTGTATTACCCATTTCAGTCTGGGCCTCACTGCTGCGCTATGCCGCTATGCCGCTATTTTCAAAAAGATATTAAAAACTGAGTAATGTGTGGTTGTACCTATTTACAGCCAGAGCTGTCTATACCCTATTCAAAACAATGCCGTTTCGTATTGTTTAAAATGAACATTAATATACGGGTATAAAAATAAACATTTACTATTTTGGAAACAAATATCTATATTATTAAAGCAGAATGTGAGGCCTCCAAACACTAAATCCTCTCTTTTCACATATGCCACGTCAATTGTCACGTCATACTCCATCAAAAGGAAACCAATCAATCACAACTTCAATCATGCATCAATTAAGCAATAAATAAGGGGAAAAAAAGGGGAAAAAAGAGGAGAATTCAATCTACCCATAATAAGAAAATAACCATTGACAAAAAAAGAAATAAAAAATATTGTATTAAATGATATATATATATATATATATATATATATATATATATATATATATATATATATATATATATATATATATATATATATACGGAGTACCAATAAATAAGGAAAAATAAAAGAAAAATAAAAAAAATCAGGTTGTTTATCTTTTGAAAAGAAATTTGAATAACATAAATATAATAACTTACTATTTCGACACAAATTATTAATTATTATGAAATAATTGAAAAATAATTTCAATCAATCTAACACATATAACGTCATTTTTTTTAATTATTCATTTAACGTATAATTAATCAATTTTTTTAAAAAAAAGTAGATACTTCAGTCAAATGATTAAACCATACATTTTATAATTTATTATTAAAAAATAAAATAAACATACAATCCTTTCGACTATCAAAAAAAAGTAAACATAACACCCTCTGGAAAAAGATGTAATATTTTAGGAGAGCGTAAAAAATAAGGAGCAAGGTAAAATTACTTCATCAGGGGAGCTGATTTTTCCACGGAAGAAAAAGTATTCTGCCAAGGAAATTGTGAATTTACTTATTTGTCCCCTTTTAATTCGAGTCACGCGCTGAAGGGAGCTTCACCCAAAGCTTCTTTGTCTTATTTTTTTTATAGAAAGCAAATATAATATTTATTATTCTATTTTATAGTTCCCATATATATTAAGGAGTCCACATGAAAGGATGTAGACTGTTAACTTTTATCTTTTTCAACCCTAAAAGCTACTAGCACAATATTTATCACAGCAAAGTTAGTGCGCATAAACATAGATCTCCGGACTTGCAATTAACAAGGTATGATTGTCTGTTACCGTCGCACTATATTCATTCGATCAATTATTTTACAGCATCTTTGTTTCTTTCTGTTTTTTTAATGCATAAAATTGAATACATGCACTTTATAAACACCCTTTTAATTAGTTTGTACATGATGAATGCATTTGGGAGAATATAACCAATTGATATTATTTTAAAACTAAACCAAATTAAATTATTTTTATATTTGATATGATTCATCAGAATTAATATTAGAAATTATATTAAATTATGTTTTAATGTTGGTGTAAGTGTAGCGTTATCGGCACAATTTATTTAAATGATTTTATTTGACGTATAGGGTCAAGATGGATGAAGTAGAAACATTATTTCATGAGAAGTTTCACAATCGTGAAGAACTTATTCAAAAAGCAAGACAATTTTATGCGGCAAAAGGGTATGGATTATCTATCAGAGACTCTAAGAAGGATAAATATGTTGTGCTTTGTTGTGATATAGGTGGTAAGTATCGCAATAGGGGAAAAATTTCCATAGACAATAGAAAAAAGATAACTTGTACCCGACTTATAAATTGTCCCTTTGAACTTCAAGGGAAACTGGTTGGAGGAGAAATTTTTGGAGATTAGAGATAAAAAATAATAATCATAATCATGACCCTTCAGAAGACATGTCTGGTCATCCTTCATCTCGTTGTCTGACCAAGGAAGAAATAAAAGACATTGAAAAAATGTCATTGGCCGGAATTCAACCACGCCAAATTATTTCCTCATTGCGACAAAAGAACCCTAATCTTCAAGCTGTAGCTCGAACGATATACAATTTGAAATCCAAAATTCAGAAAGAGAGTTTGGGCAATCGTTCTCTAATTCAAGCTCTCTTTGAAGAACTTGAACAAGGAGATTTCACATTTACTTATGTGAAAGACGATAGAGGTCATTTAACCCATGTGTTTTTCGCTCACCCAAGATCAATCATGCTAGCTAAAAGATATTCCACTGTATTTGTGATGGATTGCACTTATAAGACTAATAAGTACGGCATGCCATTACTTGACATTATTGGAATGACAAGTTTGAACAAGTCATTTTATGCTGCCTTTGTTTTTTTACGAAGTGAGAAAGAAGAAGACTATGTTTGGGCTTTGAAAAATTTTAGTAGTATGTTAGGATTAAATTGTCAACCACAAGTCATTGTTACTGATCGGGAATTGGCGTTAATAAATGCTATAAATATTGTATTTCCCGAAACCACTCATCTATTATGTGTTTGGCACATCCAAAAAAATATAGTTGTCAAATGCAAAGGATATTTCAAGGAAACAGAAGATTGGGATGTGTTTATGTCTATGTGGAATGCAATGGTATATGCAGAAACTGAAGAACAATTTGAAGAAAGCTGGTTGTTTTTGCAACTTTTATACAAAGAAAATAATGACATCATAAAATATATAGCTAGCACATGGATTCCTGTGAAACATAAATTTGTGAGTGTTTGGACAGAACAATATTTGCACTTTGGGAATCGTGCTTCTTCAAGGGCTGAAGGTGCCCATTCAAAACTCAAAAAATACTTGTATGTCTCAACCGAAAATGTTCGACAAGTAAAGAACAAAATATGTCTTGCAATAGACAATGAGTTTCAAAAGATTAAAACACAATTGGAAAGTGAAAGACTTCGAGTTCCCCACAAGTATAATGTTCCTTATTTCAAGGATCTTATGACTCATGTGTCCATATTTGCTTTGAAGAAGGTATACAAACAATATGAGATGGCTAGCTTGGGAACTTTGAAACCATTTTGTACGGGTAGTTTTGTAGCAACAATGGGACTACCTTGTGCACATATGATGAATGATTGGAAGGAAGGTACTTTGCCTTTACACCTTATAAATAATCAATGGAGGATTGATACACAATTCTTTACTGAAATCAATGAAGATAATACATGTGATATTGAAGATGAAATGAAAGAGTTACTTGATAAGTTGTACGTGACATATCAACAATGACCTACTTTTCAAAAGGCGGAAGTAAAGAAGAAAATATATCAGTTACTAAATATGGAAGAGCCATTAATTAGCGAGCCGGTTTTACAAACTCGCAAAAGGAGTAGAACGACAAAATCAAAGAAAGGAAAGGGTTCAAGTTCAACTAGAAGAGATTCTTCCCAGTTCGAAATAGTTGAAGCAATTTGGAAAAGCCAAAATACCCAAAATGTCGGAGAAGCATCTGTGAATGAAGTTGATTTGAGCATACCAGTTTTTCAAGCTCCATCTCTTGACTAGACGGAAGTGTTAATGTAAGTTGGATTTTTATAATATCCGTACAATACTTGTAGTTCTCCGTATACTTTTTATTTCTAGTTTTTTTTATAATATATGTTCTAACATTCCCTTTACACATGCCCTTTTTTTTTTGTACAGGTGATCGATATGAGAAAACTCACCGGGACATATAGACATACAATAGAAGCAACAAGACTGTTGAGACTACGAACGTAGCTTGTATGATATTGATGGTGTCCTTATGCTTTGTTCTTTTGATTTTTCCAATCATCCAACTCATGTTTAATAATTTTATGTTTCGTATTAGATATGAACAATAAGTATTGTAGTATGTTTTAATTATTTTATAGAAATTTTAATTTGATTTCCTTTCAAGTTGGAAGAAATATACAACGATAAGTATCAACAAAGAATAATTGTGCCATAACTTTGATATATAAATTACGATATTCGATTGTCGACAGATATTTTTGCCTATAGAAAAAGGTTGTATATTAGTTAAACAAACCTGACATTAAAATGTCTGAAGTACTACTTTAATTTCTCCGTATATTTATCAATGATATTTTGACTTAGTGGTTAAAATTGAGACTTTATACAGGATAGGTCTCAGATTTAAATCCTCGTTCTCTTTTATAATTTGTATTGCCCTTGTTGCTCATCGCGCAAAAAAGAAAAAGTACTCACTACCTGAAGAAATCAAACTTTAGGCACTCAAACTAAATATAGCGTACAACGTACTCCATAGTTCTTATGCATGGTGTTATAAAATCTAAACCTTGTAAATACACAGTTGTAGGCTTTTAGAGTAATGCCAATCAAACTCTTGTGGAGTAATGATTATAGGAACTACTCCGAATAAATAGAATAATGATGTTGCTAAAAAAAAATAGAATAATAAATATTATATTTGCTTTCTATAAAAAAAAATAAGACAAAGAAGCTTTGGGTGAAGCTCCCTTCAGCGCGTGACTCGAATTAAAAGGGGACAAATAAGTAAATTCACAATTTCCTTGGCAGAATACTTTTTCTTCCATGGAAGAATCAGCTCCCCTTCATCAGTCATTTGAAGAAGATATTATTATGAGATACATGTGCGAGGATGATGGTTGTTGGCTTCGTGATACCTGGGAGATTTTGCGGGTAATTGTGTGGGTTATTAAGAGTGTATAGCTCATTCGGACGTTGGTGGATCGGAGTGAGAATTCAAACTACCAATAAATGAATGGAATATACACACCAATAAATAAGGGGGGAAATCAGGTTGTTTATCTTTTGAAAGGAAATTTGAATAACATAAATATAATGACTTACTATTTCGACGCAAATTATTAAATATTATGAAATAATTGAAAAATAATTCTAATCAATCTAATACATAGAACACCATTTTTTTTTTAAGTATTCATTTAAAGTATATTTAATCAATTTAATAAATAAGTAGGTACTTAGTTAAATGATTAAACCATACATTTTATAATTTATTATTAAAAGTAGAATAAACATACAATCCTTTCGACTATCAAAAAAAAGTATACATAATACCCCCTTGCAAAAAGATGTAATATTGCAGGAGAGAGAAAAAAATAAAGAGCAAGGTAAAATTACTTCATCAGTCATTTGAAGAAGATATTATTAAGAGATACATGTGAGAGGATTATAGTTGTTGGTTTCGTGGTAGCTGGGAAATTTTTACGGGTGATTGTGTGGGTTATTAAGAGTGTAGCTCATTCGGTTGTTGGTGGATCAGAGTGAGATTTTTGTCGCCGAATGGTGGGGATTTTGATTGCAGTTGGGTTGGTTAGGATATTTTTGTTGATGGTGTAAAATTCGTGATAGTTGGGTAAGATATCTATCTTGGTGGTTGGAGGTGGAGGGTTAGGAAGGTAGATGATTCTGGTGGATGTGGTCGTTGGATCGAGAGGTGGTGGAATAATGTGAGGTGACGTGATCAAGGTGGCCTTAGAGTAGAGGAAAAGAAGAAACGGGTGTGGGGAGGAAGTTTGACGGTAAGAAAGGGTAAAGGGAATGACACAAAATCTATAACTAGTATTTAAAAAGTATAACCACAACTCCATAATTGACACATAACCACAACTCCACAAGTTTCACATGTCTTACTCTAATACTCTCCCCTTTAATTATTATAAAAAAAACATGAAAACCTAGCAAACTTTCATCTCCCCTGTTTTCTTTAATATCGCTTCATCTTCCCATTACTGATTCATACTCCATAATTTCTTTAATTCCTCCAATTTCATAAAGTTCAATACAACGTTCCAACTTCCAAGCACTGTATTAAATTGTCACACTAAACGTTTCATTCAACCCCTATTTAGTTTGCTAATTAAATTCCTCAAAAAAAGTTTAATACCTTCTTTAATCATTTCATCAGTTACTCATTCTTCCATCAACCAATTATCAGGGTTTCTTCTTCATATATTTGCCGATTTTCGATTTCTTACAAAAGTGATTTCTGCAATTTTGAGATTTTTATGTTGGTTGAAGTTTAAGCAATTTTGGCAGCTTCTGCAATAATAATTGGTTGAAGAATGTGGATTTCTACTACCACTTAATGTATTTGATAAGGTGAATTAATTCAAATGCATGTCTAATTGTGATATTATTTCAACAACTTTGCTAATACATTGTGTCTTCATCTTTTCTTTTATGAATCTCATAGTGAATTTCTTTTTCCTTTTTTTCATGGATAATTTACTCTCTGTTTTTTTTTTCTTTACTTTTTAAAATTATTTATTTTGAGATATAGGTCCTTAGGTGTGTTGGATTTGTGAAGCCCCTCGGAAATATGACCTCATTTCTCTTCTTTGTTTATTGAGTTTGTAGAAATATATTGTAACACCCTAATAATTCCTTGCTTTTATTAAACCATTTTCCAAGTTAAAATAAAGGAATTACTAAAGTATTACCGCCATCGTGATAACGGTTAAGGCTAGTACCAGAATTACGCAGCGAAAATGAATGTTAACTAACTTTCAAACCATCATAAATAATAATTATTGAGGCCTCCTACAAGTTGGAACCATAACGGCCCAAAAACCAAAGTATTAAAAATCCAACAAACCCAAAACATGATTAAAATATAATTTAAAATAGTTTCAAAGCACAGAAGAATGCAAGTCTCTCAACCATCCCAAGCTACATGATTTCGATCGTACTTTGATCTACCAACCTACTAAATTAATCTACTCCCCAACAATGCAAGTGCAATGATGGATCATCATAGGGTTATTAAGGCGAAGACCATGACCAAAAGACACAAAGCACGTAGTCAGCAAAAGCTGAGTACTTATAAGGCTAGAGTGAAATAAAACTATAAACATGCATCACTCACTAAAGTACTAATCAAAATGCAAAAGCCATTTACTAATTAACAAACAAATCATGAATACAAGACTCGACTCTTGCCTCACAATTTAATTAGAATAAACTTCGAACGGGCCAAAAGAATATTCCATAAAGGAAGGGTGTTGGGAGCCCACCAAACACCATAATAAATGATATAATGAATATCGGACCATACCGAGTGTCAGGCCATACCGACGAAATTCTAGCGCATAAATTAAATGAAACAACGTCTTGTATCATTAGTAGGAGATCAAGCTTTCCGGCAAGTCTCCCCCCATTGTTCATACTCAAGGTATATACGTTCCAAGAGTTTTGAAGCTTGTTCTGGTTGCACTTTACGTTTATTAATATTTTATTAATGGTGAACTCGAGACTCGAACACACATACATACATACATACATACATACATACATACATAAATACATACATACATACAATTAGTAAACGACAACCAAAACAATCTCATTTTAATCCTTTAGGACTTGTGATCAATAAATCAAGACGTAGTGACATTACTACCAAGTTCCTTCTCACAAAAGGTGAGATTCCACATCATGCCTATTAACATGAGGGTTGTGCCCTTGCACGAAAAATCCTAATTCATTTCATATAAAATATTCCCAACTGAACCCTACATGTGCGGTGACTTACGTGAGCTAACCCTTCACATGTGGTAAAATAAATAGTACAACGAGGTACGAATAATTGGCTCAAAAGTATGCTAGACATCCCGTACAATAGTATAACAATAAATAGTTCATCCCTTGCATGTGAAACAAACCATACATGAATAAATATTGAACAACATGATTGACAATGAAATCCATACTCACAATATTCCCAACATGCTTGTTCAATCAACAAATCAATAATTCCAATAATAATAATTCACTGTTAGGTTATGATACATATGACATTACATAGATCATGCGGAAACAACCATTAACCCAGGACAACATATTATTTACACATAATCATATAGCATAATTTAGATGCATACTCTTTGTTGCGTGCCCTCCCTAGCTGCGCCCGAACCGAACAAGAACAAGTCTTTAGGACTCCAAGTGTCGTCCCTCCGTAGATAGTCCACAGCACGTCCGGATCCGCCTTAAGATTGACCAACTAGAATCGCCCTTAAGGTACTAGAAAATTTCGGCACTTTTATGAGCAAGATGTGTGTTTTAATTTTCTCTCAAAAAAAAAACTAACTTTTTGAATACTTTGAAACTTGTTATAAATTGTGAGCCCTAGCCTCATATTTATAGGGGTATGGAAAGGGAATCGAAATCCTATTCAGATACAAATTAATTAAACCTAGAATCCTACAAGAACTCTAATTTAATTAATTTATCAAATAGAATTAGGAATTTAATCATTAACCGAACTCTGCATGTTTTAGGAAACGTTCACGAACACAAACACTTGCACACACACGCACGGCAGCCACGATGGGCCCCCATGCGTGCGCGCGAGCAGCAGCCCACGCAGCGCCCGCGCGCGCTGCGCGCTGCGCGTGCTGTGCGCGCTGTGCGCGCTGCGCAGCCTGCTGGGCCTGGCCTTGCGCTGGGCCTGGCGTGGCTGTTTGTGCGGCGCGCTTGGCTTGCTGGGCGATGGCCTGGCTTCGTGCTGGGCCTCGTCCGGCAGGCCTCGTCCGATGCTTATTCGTACGATGCGCTTCCGATTAAATTTTCCGATTCCGGAATTCATTTCCGATACGAACAATATTTAATATTTCCGATTCCGGAATTAATTTCCGTTTCGAACAAATATTTAATATTTCCGTTTCCGGAATTATTTTCCGATTCCGGTAATATTTCCGATTCTGACAATATTTCCGTTTCCGGCAATATTTCCGATTCTGGCAATATTTCCATTTCCGATAATATTTTCCGATACGTACCATGTTTCCGTTTCTGGCAACATCTACGACTTAGATAATATTTATATTTCCGATACGATCCATATTTCCGTTTCCGGCAATATCATCGTTTCCGGAGTATTCATTTCTTGCCTGTGACGATCTTAGCTCCCACTGAAACCAAGATCCGTCGGTTCCGAATATTCATAGATGGAGTATTTAATGCCATTAAATACTTGATCCGTTTACGTACTATTTGTGTGACCCTACGGGTTCAGTCAAGAGTAAGCTGTGGATTAATATCATTAATTCCACTTGAACTGAAGCGGCCTCTAGCTAGGCATTCAGCTCACTTGATCTCACTGAATTATTAACTTGTTAATTAATACTGAACCGCATTTATTAGACTTAACATAGAATGCATACTTGGACCAAGGGCATTATTTCCTTCATTCACATGATCGTTCACCAAATCAAACATGAATCCACCAAGTTCACATAATATAATTCACATCAATAACAATCATGTAATGTCCCTTGACAAATAATGTGGTCGCCCTAGACCTGTACGTACCTTGAATATCTAAGCGTAGGGGCCACTTTGCAAACACGATCACTCACTTAGAAATCACCTCCTATCATCAAAATAATGAAACCTTAATTATTTCCATGTTCATTAAATTTCCAGCAACTTTATGAAATATAAAACCTTGATAATAATAAAAATTCAATCGTTCTTTAATAAAATAATCGTCTCAATTTGCAAAACTAATCCCTAGTATGAAAACATACTTTTTCCACCCTTAAAATCAATAAAAATCAACACTTTAAACCTATTTATAAATCTGAAAATATAATTGATTATCATAATTAAATTAATCACCTAATTATGCTAATCAATTGACCCATTAGGTCTAGGTTAAAACCCTAACTTGAATTTCTCAATAAAATCAATGTAACACCATTAAAAATCAAGCCTTTATAAACAAATTTGAAAATTCATACTTTAATAATTAAAACACGCCTCAAGAATTAAAACATATAAATCCTCACAATACGGTATTCACAGCCGATTCCTAGCATTTTAATTATTCAAAACAATAATAATAATATAATTTAAAATACGGAATTGAAATAGAACAGGTAAGGAAGAAGAGAATTATACCAATCCGACCTATAGCACGGAACAACCACGAATTAATTGTGATTGGGCGAAAGAATTGAACGAACGAGCAAGAACACACACGCACACACACCACTCGTGTGTGTGCGCGCGTGGACAAGGGCGAAGAGCAGGGCAGCAGCGCGCGCGCAGCAGTGCTGCACGAGAGGGACGAGGGGCGCGGGAAAGAGAGCGAGCGAGCAAGAGGTATTGCGTGTGGCTGGGCGAGCAGCGCACACAGCAACAGCAAATAGCACGCAGCAGCAGCAGGGGCACTCTGGATGGGCGAGTGCTGCGAAGGCGAGGGCGAGTGTGGGCAGCGATGGCACGGCACAGCAGCACGCGAGGTACGACGAGTGCTCGTGTGCTGTGCGGGTGAGGGTGAGTCGGGCATAAGGAGAGGAGAGAGAAAGAGTGTGGGGCAAGAAAAGAGGAAAGACTTTAATGAAAAACAAGGGGATCATTTAATGAGGAGAGTCCTATTTATAGGCTATCAAATCCCTTGTGGGATAGGCTTGGGAATTTGACATTGGGCTTAGCAAATAAATGTTTGGGCAAGCCTAGAGCTTAGAATCAAATTCTTTTGATTGGGCTCGATTAATAAAACGAGTTGGACTTTTATTTAAAAACCCAAACCTTTTAAAATTACTTGCGACCCATTAAATTTCCCGACTCGAAAATTAAATTCGTTTCGTAATTAATTAAAATAATAAATATTCTAATTAATTAAAATACATTTAAATAATATTTAAATGCGAAATAAATTCTAAAAATCATAAAATTCTTTATAAATATAATAAAATATATTTATAATTATTATAAAAATACGAGGTATTACATGTATGCTCTTGCTATTACATCTAATCAAGAAGGAAAATTTAAAATTGCATATTGGTGCAATTTCGAGAATAGATGTCCTGTTAGCGACATTTTAAAAGACTTGAACTCAAAATAAAATATGAGGTGTACTGGTCCCTATGCTCTAGAGTTTTTGGGGTGCGAGATAGAGATATGGACACGAGTTAATTTCACCAGAAGACCTCGCAAAGGAAGGCTTGGAATACTATTAAAGGGTTGTTTGATGGTGATGACGATTGGCAAACAGTGGAGGATAATTAGAGGATATTGTAACAAAAATTTATATGCAATTATTTACCTTTATTGTTCCATGATGATTCGCAGGAAGTGCTAAAGCATGTCACAAAAGTTATTTCCCCTTAAGTTAATGTTGAGCTTCAACGTCCATTTTCAAAGGCGAGATATAGTCGGCCCTACAAGTCTACAACAAATGCACCTTTGCAATTTGTAAAGCACCTGATCCAAACGGTATACACGCAATATTTTATCAACGTTTTTGGCATATAGTAGGGCTATTGGGGATGATGTTACGACTTATGTAGCAAATCCATTTACTGGGATATACTTTCTGACATACCGCTATTTCAAATCTGCATTCCTTTTGGCATTGAGCATTTCAAACTCAGAACAACTATTAAGTCTCTTCTTCGATATTGGTTTACTATTGTTGGTTGGGGACTTGGCTTGACAGCTTTTTTACTTCCTAAGCCTGATGATACAATTGTTCAGGACAATGGCAATGGCAAGGACAATAAAAAAAAAATATAGGAGTGCGTAAATAATTTAGATTTTTTTTTAATAATATGGCATAAAAGTACCGAACCGTCACGCAATTACAAAGAAGCTTGATCAAGAAACTAAGTAAAAGAGACTTATTATTTAGGTTCCTTTTATGGTCTTGACCCTCCTTCACCACAAAAAAGTATTGATAATTTAAGCTCCAAAGAAAAGATTTTCCCCATGTACTTCTGTAGTACAAACGTCAAATTGAGTGTAATGTTTCTTTATTTTCTTATTCAAATAGGGATAAGGACATGAACGTCAATTGATACACAAAAATATCACGTATTTTGTTGTCATCAAAGAGGAAATGAACAAAATAAACCACAATGTTACGAACGGGCTCAAAAGCTAGTTAATTTATTTATTTGGAAATGAACATTTACTATTCTGGAAATGAACATTTATTTATTTATTTATTTGAAAATGAACATTTACTATTTTGGAAATTTACATTTATTTATTTATTTGGAAATTAACATTTATCTACTCTTTCGAAGATGGACGTTTATCTAATTATTTGGAAATCCTCATTTTGTCAACCAATTTAGAAATGAACATTACTGATTGTGAAATGAGTATTTACTAATTTAAAATGAACATAGTTATTGTATTATTGGGTTATTACATTGAACATTATATTTACATATAAGGTGCAATGAAAACATGTCAAATAACATATTTACCAAAAAAAAAACGAACATTTAGCCATTGCCTATGTAAAATTGTATTTGAATTACAAGATACTGGTACAAATCATCCTCTTATTTTTCTATATATCTTCAGTCTTGAATCTTTCTTTTGATGTAGTCTTGAGTTATGATAGTTTTGATTGTATCTATGAAATATGATTTAAATACAATATTTGACCTGCACGGTTTAAATTTCCTCATTGTTGTATGTTGAAAATGAAAATAGTAAGTAATTTGATAAAATGATCACAACTAATTTAAAAATGAACACTGATTTGAAAATGATAAGCATGCAAAATGTTTAAATGATAATATACAAGAATAAACAATGTGAATTAAAAAAATATTTAAAAATTATGCTTTTACTTGATCGAATATTCAACATTTTATAAATGTACATGCTCAAAATGAATTTTAACCTGTTGTACTGTTATCATATAAATCAAGCACAATTAACATAATAATCATTTTATAAATGAACTTAACACTTCTTCAAAATGAATATACAAAATTTGAAAATGAAGAGAGAACTTATAAAAAATGAACTTAAAAAGTTATACATACTACACATTCACATTATGATCATACCTCTTACTTTTTCATAATTTAACCATAAACTTTATGATAATGAATATTTTATTATCTGAAAATGAACATTTTATTAATTATCAGAAATGAACATTTTATTATCCCAAAATGAGCATTTTATTATCAGAAAATGAACATTTTAAGTTCCACAACTTAATCAAGCTAACCATCATAAGTTTAAACTTTATAATAAGTAGATGTGAATATCATAATCTCGAAAATGAACATCATACCTCTTACTTTTTTATAATTTGAACATAAATTTTTTTGATAAAGAACATTTTATTCTCAAAAAATGAACATTAATAAGTTTCATAACTTAATCAACAAACAAAAATTTAATCTTAACAAATAAGAATACATATAAACATTTCAATATCACAAAACGAACATAATCATACATTCGATCATATGAACCTCAAAAAAAAAATCTAATCTGAACAATAAACAACATTCTAGATCTTTTTTGGGTAAAAACAGTTGGCAAGAAAATTGAGATGTCAACCAGATTTTATGTTAAATCAATTACATATTAACAAAATCAATTTTAAGAAAAATAAAAATATTATACACAACCAAAATGAACATTTATTCTCTAAATATGAACATTATAAAGTTCCATAACTTAATAAACAATCATAGAATTAGTCTTCATAATAAAGTGATATGAACATCAGAATCTCACAAAATGAACATAACTATATATGCATATGAACATTTTGAAAAATCTGGATCTGGACATAAAAAATTTCTAGATCTGATTTTTTAAGATTTGCAAGAAAATGGAGAGAGAAAATGGAGATTCAACTAGAAAATTTCTCAATCACATAAAAATTGATGTGCACACAAATATAGAATATAAAAGAAAAAAATCTACTGAGTTATCAAAGACATGCTTCCAATCAACATATAAATTCAATCAAAAATCACGAAAATATAAGAAAATAAAAAGCAAAACGGAGAAAATAGAAAAGAAGTTTACAGCTAGTGGCAACGACTTCATTGTCGTGAAGGGTAAGGGCCGCGCAAACACAAATGGAAACGGATTCTCCAATTGACATTGTTACTCGAGATTAAAAGAATCACGTACAACTGAGGAGAGAGAAACAATTCGGGAGAGAGAAAATTTGAGAAGAGAGAAAACAAATAAGAGAGATTTATGATATTTGAAAAATTTATATGCAATTTATTTTAAAGAAATCACGTGCCTATATAGCTTCTTTATTTTCTTTGGCCGGGGAGGGGGTATACCAATATATGGGTATAGCCATTGGGGATATTTAAAAACTGACCCGACTTAAGAATAATCATCAGGAAAAAAAATTAGGTGATTTGACTAAACCCTTTTGACTTCACTTCAATTTCAGACTCCACCACACTAGTTTATCACAAACTTTTACCTATTTTTTCATTATTCAAACTCACATAAGACTCTCCATAGTTTACACATTATCCACAAACTCACCTTAAACTCTCCTAAACTCCTAAAAAAAGTAGGATCAAGTGTGATGATGTGGGATGTTGGTTGGAAAAAAAACGACAAATTTTTTATTTATTTTTTGGTAAATATTTGATATTATTAACCAAATTGAGCAAAACCTAAAAAGTCATACAAGCTAAAAAAACTCTCCATGGAATGCAAGTCGTCACTAATAAACCCCCTAGGGGTTCCCTAGTATAGCATCCCAATCAAGTAAAACTATACTCCACATTCCGAAGTTTTTTACACGACAAATTATTTTTCTCCATCTACAAAAATCGAAAAATTATTTTTTACCACCTAAAAAGTTAAAACTGGTATTTTACCACCTAAAAAAATTAAACTTGTTTTTTACCACCTGAAAACAAAAAAAAAATAGATGAAACCTTTATGCATGGCTACCTAAGTCAATTGCCCTCCAATTTTTTACACTCTCTATGTGTTTTTCTTTAACTCTTTCATCATTCTCTCTTTACTTACATTAAATATTGTCAAATTTGTGAATTAATGGTGGTGAAAAATTATGTAAATTCATGGAAGGTAAGGAAGCAGAGGAAGAGAAGAGAGTTAAATACATAAAATTGTGGAAGAATAGAACATATCAAAAACTGTTATTGTGCCCCTCTACATAACATCTTTATCCATTTTTTCATTTTTCGGGTGGAAAAAAACAAGTTTTAATATATTTTTTTAGGTGGTAAAATACATGGTTTGGTTTTTTAGGTGGTAAAAAATAATTTCTCGATTGTTTAGGTGGTAAAAAACAATTTGTCCAAAAAAAATGTGGAATCTTAAGTGAGTTTTGAATTTTCATACCCACCTCCAAACTTGCTATATTATTTTACCACATGATCCTAAAGTCCGACTCTATGCTCCTTTCCAAACTTCCATCTAGACTAGGTATAAACTCACCTTTAAAACTAGTATTTGGCCGATATAATGCACAAGTTATACTTTTAAAATACGATGAGGTATCAAATACAAGTACATAAATTAGAAAATGAAATTATATAATTTTCTGTAAATGTACATAACCCTTTATCACTCCATATTATTATTGTTCAATCTGTATTTTCATAATATATAATTGATAACAAAGAGGAAGAGGGGTGAGAAGGGTGGATAAAACGTTTATAACTGTATTTATTGTTTAAATTTAAATAAAAATACAGGATTCAAATTTATTAAAATGGACGCACAATATGATGTGTAAAGTTTCTGTTTTAAAAATTTTAGTAATAAATGTTTTCTTACAAAAAAAGTAACAAATGCTAAAATCTACTCTGTATGCTTGAACTCATGGTCTTTTGTTTTTTGATTCAAACGAGGGAGAAATACACACTGCACACACCAGTAGTCTTGAGTTTAGTATATTAGAACTTTAATCACCGCTCCAACAACACAATTTATGTTAATAAAGTAATTCTAAGTAAATAATATAAGTTATGTTTACTAAATTTAAAATTTTAATGTTCAAATTATACAGAGTATATTCTCGTATATTTTTAACGAAAACTAAATTATATCTTACGTAGTAAAAAAATTGCATTTACACTACCTAAAACTAACAAAACTTAATTTTAATACGGAGTAACGAAAACTCTTGTAATTTATTTTTGAAAGGAAACAAAAAATTTAGATACAAAATATACCGAATTGTAACTTCATTGACTATTGGGGTGCTCTAATATTCTTACAGTTGAAGAATTAAAAATTCACTATTTCGAATAATGAATTAAATTACTCTAATAAATAATACGTATTTAATTTGATTAAAATATTTATCTCAAATGTTTTACTTAATTTTTTATTAAGATCGATTTTCATATTAAAACGACTGGGGCATCACTGAGGCCAATAACTAGTTATCTAACTTCATATTGCCAAATACCTTTAGGTTGTGTTTGGAAACATGAATTCAATTCAAATTACAGAATTCAAATTTATGGAACTGAAATTATGGAATTCAATTCCTAATTTTGTGTTTGGGAAACATGAGAAATTCAATTAATACATTGATTTGGAATCAAAACATCCAATTGACTTCTAGAATTAAAGTTTTGTAGCTATAAATGTTAAATACACTAATTATTTCATCCAAACTATAAATTAATTATCCTAACATCTTAACTACTATGTATTTTTTTAATAAAACTAACTTCTTAATAACCAATCAAATAAATATTTCCAGCTAAATATATATGTCAACTTATTTTTTTATTTCCAATTTCAACAATTTAATCATTCTGATGATTGAATAATTAGTACACTTGATGAATTAAAATTGAAAAAAAAATGTATTTAATAAAAAACAATAAAATAGGACAATTATCAGTAACAATCCACGGGTCACCATATTTTATCCCTTTCTCAATCAAAACGGCGTCGTCGTCGGGAATCCCCATTGAAATTCAGAAACAACGTCAAGTTTAGCGGCGATTATCTCCCTCTAGATCCTCCGTCGTGCTCCGCCGCTTGCTTAAAACGTCTCCACCTATTGGATATTTAGGGATCCTCCGCAGCGGCGATGACAAAGACGTTGCGAGGCGGTGAAGAGGTTGCGAGGGAAAGAGGTAGTTGGGTAGAAAATCAATAGGAGAGAGGATTGATACATGGAGGTTGAGAGGAGAAAGAAAATCAAGATTTGAGGTTGGAATAAGGTCCTTCAATGACAATTTATGGAGAGTTGGGGAACAGAGGAGAGATGAAGGGGAAAGACGACCTAGAGATCCAACCATCTGAATTTCAAATGACGACCTTTTGGAGTGGATTTCAAATGCAAAATATTGGACTTAAATTTCCTTGGGTTAAATTTGGGCCAAATCCAAATCCTTTTAATTGCCAAACATGGTATTTGGGTCAATTCCATCGTTTTAAATGAAATGATATTATCCAAACAGATCATTAGTTTCATGGTGATGAAATTACAGTATTGTTATTCGGATGGAACATTATAAGAGGGGGCCGGGTGAATTGTACTGGAATCTTATAGCCAAAATAATTGCGGGATTAAAAAACTAAAATCTATAAAGTGCACAAGATTTGTTATTAATTCAATTGTAAGTGAGGGTATAATATCTTATTCAATAGGGGGGACACCAAAAGTGAAATTACTAAATTAAACTCAAGAGTTCCCTTATAGAATAGAGATTAACTCCCCATAAACCCACTAACTTACTAAATAAAACTCACTAACTTACATTATTACCCCTAGTAAGTAATAATATATCTTTCTTGTTCCCTTCTTTCTTCTCTCTCTTTTTTCCTTTTCTTTCTTTTTTCCCCTCATTTCTTTTCTCTCTCCTTTTCTTCTTTTTTGATTAACAAACTTTTATAAAAGACATTCTTGACAGGAATTACCGCCTACTTGTCACCAAGCTGTCAGTCTGTCACAGGTGTTGATGTCACCGAGTTTTAAAATTTATTTTTCTGAAATATATATACTATTTTATGATTTATTTCATTTCATTTGAACCGTTTTCTCTCCTATCCTCTTTCATCAGATTAGGGTTTCACCTCCCTCTCTCTCATCTTTCTTCTCGCTCGAATTCTTCGAATCTGGGCTATTGATTTCGATCTCAAATCTCTAGATATGGCCGACCGCAAGATTTTTCTGCACGATCTCGTTTTATCAACTCACGAAAGTAAACCCTAGCATTTTTTTCTTTTTTCAACGTTAATCTTCATTTCCCTCCATTTTTATTTCCAAAACCCTAATTGTTGATTCTTTTATAACGGAAGACGAGGTGGCGACGGCGGTTTCTGTAGGAGAGATAAATTTGATGGTGGTTAGGGTTTAAAGCACACTCAGGGAGGCGAAATAACCTGGTTTTGTTGCTCACTCATGGTTTTCATCGACGTAATAAATAGAGCGGTGGGCCTGAATGATGGCGGCGCATGTTGGGACAGGGAAAGAAAATTAAAGGTGAGAGAAACGTATGAGGAAGTTCTCGGCCTTGTCGCCGATCTATTTGAGAAACAAATAGAAGGCGGTTATTCCGTCGATGATGGAGGCGAGGCGGAAACCGGTGGCCAGCCACAACTGCAGCAGAAACAAAATATTGAGCTGCGAAGGAAGGAGATTCATTCACGGGGAGAATCGGAGTCATAGAAGAGGTAGAGGATGTCGGCAGTGGAAGCATCGTTGAAGCCGAAGCCGTCGGCGTCGCCTCCTTGCCACCGTAGAACAAGTTTTGATTTTCAGAATTCATTATTTCTTAGGTTTATGCTGGAGTTTTTTAATTTGGATTTTGATTTTAGGTTTTTTATTTTTCAGGTTATTATTAATTATTTTACAATTAAGGTTTTTGATTAATTTTACCGGTGTACTTGTTGAAGCCCTCTTGATTTCGGCCGCGAGAAAGTGGTGGCGGATACGGAGATTAAGGTGGCTACAATGGTTATTTTGTTTCGATTTGATTTCGCATATTGTTTCTAGCTATGTCGATTGAGGTTCCTTTTTTTATAAATTTCTATTTATGCTTGTGATTTTGCTTGTTCTTCGTGAACTATGTTTCTTCTTCTGGATTTTCTGCCAATATCGGAAGTTTCTTAATGTTTGGGGTTGATGTTGTGCTTTGTTATTTGATTGTGGGTCTGTTGAGCTTGAATTTTATCTCAATTGTGTTTCCTAGGGGTTTCTACTACATTTTTCTCCTCGATTTTGCAATTTCTAGTTGGATATATGTGATCCAAAATTTGCAGAACATATTTAATTTGTTTTAGACATTTAGTTACAATTAATATTTCTTTAGTTAAGAATTATTTTATTTTTAGTTAAGATTAAATTATTTTAGTTAAGAATAATTACATTTTAGTTAAGAATGATTTTTTTTAGTTAAGAATAAATTCATTTTAGTTAAGACTAAACTTGTTTAAGTTAGTACTAAGATACCTGAAGTCTGAATTAGGCTTTGTAGAGGATCTGGCTTGGTTAAGGATGTGTTGCTACTTATAGAGTATAAAACTAATCTTGGGGCTTCAACCATTAGCTTAAGCATTTGGTTGAGTTGGTCCTTTGACATGGTATCAGAGCCAACATGACGCAAAAGTCACATGTTCAAATCTCATCCACCCCTCATTTCAAAGTGGAATATTTCGCGTTGGGTATGAGGAGGTCTATGTTGCATCCACACTTCAAGCCCAAAGGTCTTTCATGTGTGGGGGCGTCATAGAGTATAAAACTATGTTTGGGGCTTCAACCATTAGCTTAACCTTTTGGTTGAGTTGGTCATTTGACAACTACAAAAATTTTGTGCAACTTTAGATGGACACCAGGCTATTGATCTTGATGTTGGTTTGTGTTGACTATGTCGAGTTCTTTGCTGACGTTCTAATTTATATTTTACGTTAGTTTGTGCTTTATAAATCAGTACAATTAGATGCATAACCTGATATATTTATGTGCAACAAGATGTTTCTGGGAAATGGTACAGAGTATTGAACAAAATTGACCTCCCAATCAGAGGAGTCGAGGTCTCAGCAATTGCAAATCTGGAGATCGATCTGAAAGAACTAGCAGTATCCACTCGGTTGATGGGGATAAGAATTTGGGCATTGGTTTGCAAAGTGTGTTCAGTGTAGATCATTCTGTTACAGGGATCATCCAATCTGTGTACTAGAGTTTATGTCCACGATTGACAACCTTAAATGGTTGTTGTAGAAGTGAAGCTTCTCAGCTTCTGCATGAACGTTGGAACTTGGAAGGGAGCTGCACTTTGTTATAGTGATCCTACATTAGATTTGTCTGAACGACCAGTCACATACACAGGAAGTCTGCATCATGTTGGGGAAACTTTAGACTCCCCCATCAGCTAATGTCTACCCTACAGATGGATTGTTTGACAGGACTTCGACATGCTATCAATAATAGTAATGCAAAATCGATGAATTAAATGGCGATTGAGATACTACAATATAATTTTATTTTATTTACCATTAGTAATGATTAAATTGGTTTTACTTCATGGTTAAGAATAATTTCATTTTAATTATACTTTTGTTATATTTAGTGATGAGATGAAACGATTTTATTTACACTTTTTATTTTCTGAGTTTTACTTGTAATTTCAGAAGTTTTAGTTAAGAATAATATTGTTTTATTTAAGAATAGTTTCGTTTTAGTTAAGGTTAAATTTATTTTAGTAGAGAATAATTTTGTTTTAGTTAAACATTATTTTCTAGGTTTTTTAGTTTAGTAAATATTTTCTTAGTTTTACTTAAGATTTCTTGGTTTTAGTTAAGATTGCTTTGAGTTTTAATTACGCATTTCTGAGTTTCAAACTAAGAATATCTGGATTTTATTTAAGATTTTCTTAGTTTAAGTTAATATTTTTTTAAGTTTTATTTAAGATTTATTGAGTTTTAGTTACGTATTTCTGAGTTTTAGACAAAAAATCTCAGGGTTTTAGTTAAGATACAAAATTTTAAGCAATGAAACCAATTAGTTAATGTAATACCCTGAATTTTTAAAATACGGTTTACTATGCTTAATAATTCTATTTAATTTAATGTCTATTATTAATCGTTTTAAATCTTAATTCCAGACGCTATTTTTTTTTTATAATCTTACTTAACTCGGAAATTTTAATATTTCAGTCGTAAAAATACTTCGATTTTTATAATTCAATTAGTTTTTTTTTAAAAAATTATAATTATTTCCGAATTATCTTTTAAAGCTTAATTAGGGAGTAAAAATTCTGAAATTTCTCTAGCAATTCACAATTTTCAAGATATCCTTATTCTCCTAAATAAGCCAAAGTTAGTTTGTCTCCTTCCTTCTTTCTTCTTCTGCTTCACGCAGCTTTTGCCATGGAAGTCAAACTTCCCTTTTACACTTGTCTCACACATTCTTACAATTGATCCACGTATCCTTGCCTAACTCCCTTAGTCACCAGAATTGCAGGTTTTTCTTCACATTTGTCATTCCAACCAATCTTAACTGAGTCAATGAACACCAATTCACACTAGAAATAGCTCTCAAAATAGGCAGAAAATGAGAAGAATCAAACTCAAAATCGTGAGTAACAATCAGTTTCAACCTCATTGAATTCCAACAAAACTAAACACAATTCAATTTCACTTCCTGCTTTTCTGTAATTTAAACCACCACCACCAACGACCACCGTCTGCCTACCACCACCGTGACCACCATCGATAACCACCTTCGACCACCACCAACACAGCAACCACCTTCGACCACCACACCTCCCTCACCCTCTCCCTTCCACCACACGCACCCCTGCCCTCTCCCCTGCTTCCTCTTTCCCCTCCTTCGGCGCGCCACCAGCGTCGCAGCCACCACACCAGCCCACTCCCCTCGCCTGGTCAACTCATTTCCCCCACACTTCTCGGCGAGCTACACGACCACCAATCGAAACACCCTTCTCCAAAACTCCCCTGCTTCCCCTTCGTTTTCGCACTCCCTCCTCCTCTCTCACGCTGCACCACCGCCGCGAAACACCACCCACCTGCACCGGCGTGACCTTGTTGCGCCGCCCGGCCGTCCGTCGCTCCTTCTCCTCGCGGCTCTTCATCCCCTTCGTTGCTTCCCTGTTTCGGCCCCCCCCTCCCCCTGTTCTTGACCCAGGAAACCGAAAGCAACAAAAAAAAAAAGAGGAGAGAGAGAGAAAGCCAATCTCTAAATTTTGGAGCCTTGATTTGTTTTTCAAACCTAACTCCAAATTGGGCCACATTTCATTTGGGCCTTGGGTAAGACTAAATCTGAATTTTCAGATTTTTAATTTGTCAATACTTATGGTTTAATAATTTTTACAAAATATTTACTAATAAAAACTGTTTATTATTTTTCAGATTTTATTATCAACTTTATGAGAATAAAGATTCTAGTTTTATTTATCAAAATGGAATTTAAACATTATTTACATGAAAATTTATTTATAAAATATATATGTAATTCAATTCAAAATTCGATTAATAATAATATTTTCTTTAAATGTCGAAATTATATTTTATTAAAATTCGTTATTTATTTCATTACTTATAAAATTTATGATTTATAAAATATTAAATTTTATAATTATTTATCGATCTAGTACTAATTCAATTATTTACTATTTTTAAAGAAATTGGACTCGGAGCTCAGGACGAACGAACCAACGAAAATCCTTAGCAAAATCGTGGAAGTGAGGTAACGGCTATTGCTAGTACCCGCAATCCCCTTATAAATATGATTTATGAAATTATGACGTTATGATTGAATTTATGAATTAAATGTTTTGATGTGTTTTATGGATTGTGGGATGAAATATGATTTGTTTGAATTGTTTATTATAATATGATTTGATTGAGTTTTCTCATAAAATTATGTTTATGCAATGCTTTGAAAGAAATAATATGTTTATTGATCCCAGGATCAAAATGATGTTTTATGAGCTAAATGAGTTATGTTATTTCGAACTGAAATACAAGCCAAGGCTTGGTAAAATTATACAAAACATGATAAATGAAAGTGAAAGACCTGGTTTGTCTGGCGGTATATAAACTACCATCTTCCTATCTACCGGTCATGCATGCACCACGGACACCTGTCCACCCATGGATCACGAGCCCAGGCTCCCATGGTTTATGAGCCCAGGCTCAGGGCCCAGGCCCCATGTTACGATGAGCCCAGGCTCTTATGGGCCCAGGCCCAGTGGAGAATTCCTTCACGGTTCGTACTTGCCGACAACTAGCATGTTAAATTGCAAAGTTTATGAATTAAGTGAATATGATGTTTTATTAAATGTTTTACTTATTCTATTCTCCCTGTGTTATTAAATAAAATGAATTGAAATGAATTTACGCTGCTAGAATAGTTCGTTACTGAGTCTTCGGCTCACCGTTTTGTTTTCCGTTTTAGGTACTGCGGGGAATGATGGGCACGAGTAGTGGCGAGGAGTTTCACTTTAATATTATCCACCTAGTTTATGTTTACGGTTCTAATAGTTTAATAAGTTTTAATTAAAGACTTTAGTAAGTTATGTACTTTCATCTTGGTCATATAAAAGATTATATATATTGTTTTGGAGTATTTAAAGGCTTATGATTGATGTTTGCCTTGTAATTTCCGAAAAGGAAGTTACGGCAGGTAATGTCCCGACCAATTAGGTTAATTCCGCTGCTAATTATGCTTTAAATTATTGAATTAGAGGTCGGGGCGTTATAGTTTGGTATCAAGAGCAAAGGTTCTGGACCATAAGTGCTAAACCTTACGGGTTTTGGCACGAATAGAATTCATTAGGCTTTAAGTGAAGAATTTTAAGGAATGAGTTAAAAAGAATGTTCTAAAATCTTGCTAAGTTAAAATGAATATGAGTGTGAGTGTAGGAACGAGATCAAAGGGATTATTTTATATTATTATTTCGCTTCAATCTGATAAGATATGTTATGCAGAATGTCGACCATTGATGCTATCAACGATGTTACCAACGGAGCTCGCAACGAGCATCATGTTCACGATGATAACGACATTACTCACGAGGAGTATGTCCATGTTAATGGCCATGAGGAAAGGATGGAACGATTGGAAAATGTGAGTGCAATGTTGGCCGAATTAGTCCATGATTCTCGGAAAAAGAAAGATGTTAGTGGGAACGAGAGCCCAACGATGTTCAAGAACTTTTCGTCGCTTAACCCACCATCCTATGATGGCAAGCCTGATCCAGTTGAGTTCGAGGATTGGATAAGTCGCATTGATCAGTTGTTTGAAACCCTGCAATGCCCTGAGAAATGGAGAGTTGATTTCGCAGTGTTCTACTTGACGGGTCAAGCAGGATTATGGTGGAAAGTTAACAAGGAACGAAAGAATGGGTCTGGATTTGGTTGGAACGAGCTACAAAAGTTAATGAGAGACAAGTTTTATCCACCATCCCTGAGGAAACAAAAAGAAGATGAATTTCTACACTTGCAACAAGGAACAATGAGCGTGTTGGAATACGCAAATAAGTTCATGGAGTTGTCAAGGTTTGCACCAGACCTGGTGTCGACAGAGCAGTCCAGGATGAACCGTTTCGAGCGAGGCCTGCACCTTAAGTACCAGGATAGGTTGTCCACTCAGAGGTTTACTTCATACCAGGATATGGTTGATATTGCAGCTAATGTAGAGAGAGTGGTACTGCTTCGAGAAGCGAAGAATGTTGGGTATAAAAGGAGAAATGAAAACCAGAGTCAAGGAGGAGCAAAGAAGCCTAACCAAGGCTATCAGGGAAACCAAAGGAGGAACGATGTTGGAAACAAAGGACAAGGTTATCGTGGAAACCAGAATAATAGGGCGCAAGAATGTGCCAAATGTGGGAGAAGAGGCCACATTGAGAGTGAATGTCGTGTAGGATCGAACACTTGTTTTCGATGTGGGAGCCATGATCATTACATCAGAGATTGTCCGAAGCAGGTAACCCCAACCACGAGAGGACCAGTTTCAACTAACAACGATCGTGGTCGGAACAACAACAACACAGGAGGTTCAAACCGCAACCCACCCCGACCACCGCCAGCTGAAAGAGTTTTTGTGATGAGACAGGATGAGGCAGATGAGAATGATAATGTTATCACCGGTACTTTCTCTATCCATTCTTTAGTAGCCCATGTTCTTTTTGATTCTGGAGCTTCACATTCCTTTATTTCTCCATTGTTTGCAAAGTATTTAAATTTGAAACCATGTTGTGACTTTCATGCTATGAGTGTTTCCCTTCCTAGTGGAGAAATTGTGAAATGTAGAACCATGTATAAGGATTGCCCTATTATAATAAAGAAAGTTGAGTTTCGAGCAGACTTAATAGCTTTTGATCTATCTGAATTTGATGTAATCTTGGGAATGAATTGGTTGACTAAGTATGAAGCTAACCTTAATTGTTCGAGGCAAAGTGTGACCCTTATAACGCCAGATGGAGATAGAGTTTCATTCCATAAGCTAGTAAGAAAACCAACGATTCAAATTGTCCATGCTTTGAGAGCACATAAAATGATTGAGAGTGGTTTATCTGGTTATCTGTGTAGTGTTATTGACTTAAATACCTCTGGACCTTCCATTACCGACATACCTGTTGTTTGTGAGTACCCACATGTTTTTCCAGAAGAAATACCTAGTATGCCCCCACCAAGAGAATTAGATTTCAGCATCGAATTAATTCCGGGATCCACCCCTATTTCTAAGGCACCATATAGAATGGCACCAGCTGAGTTACAAGAATTAAAGAAACAATTAGATGAGTTACTTGAAAAAGGATATATTCGACCTAGTGTTTCACCTTGGGGAGCCCCTGTCTTGTTTGTGAAGAAAAAGGACGGAACTATGAGGCTATGCATAGATTATCGAGAGTTAAACAAGATTACCATTAAGAATAAGTATCCCTTACCCCGTATTGATGATTTGTTTGACCAACTTCGAGGTGCAAAAGTGTTTTCTAAGATTGATTTGAGGTCAGGTTACCATCAACTTCGAATTAAACACGAGGATATTCCAAAGACAGCCTTTAGAACCAGATATGGTCACTATGAGTTTGTTGTGATGCCTTTTGGATTAACCAATGCGCCAGCTGTATTTATGGATTTGATGAACCGTATTTTTAAACCATACCTTGATAAGTTTATAGTTGTTTTCATTGATGATATTTTGATATATTCTAAGAGTAATGAGGAACACGAGGAGCATCTGAGAAAAGTGTTAGATATGTTGATCGAAAACCAGTTATATGCTAAGTTGTCAAAATGTGAATTCTGGCTTAAGGAAATATCATTTTTAGGACATATTATCTCTGAGAAAGGTGTATCTGTTGATCCTGAGAAAATAAAAGCAATTGTGGAATGGCCTAGACCAACTAATGTACCCGAAGTACGGAGTTTTATGGGTTTAGCTGGATACTATCGAAGATTCGTTCAAGATTTTTCTAAGATTGCCTTACCCATAACCCGATTAGTTAGAAAGAATACCAAATTTGTGTGGAATGATGATTGTGAATGTGCATTTCAAGAACTTAAGAAACGTCTCACCACTGCCCCTATTCTTACCCTTCCATCTGGAACTGACGGATTTGTAATCTATAGTGATGCCTCTAAGAATGGGTTAGGATGTGTCTTAATGCAAAATGGAAAAGTCATAGCTTATGCTTCACGCCAACTCAAAGTCCATGAACAAAACTACCCTACCCATGACCTTGAACTTGCAGCTGTTGTTTTCGCCCTTAAGATTTGGAGACATTATTTGTATGGAGTTTCGTGTCAAATTTTCACCGACCATAAGAGTCTTAAGTATATTTTCACCCAAAAAGAACTCAATATGAGGCAACGTAGGTGGTTAGAACTTCTTAAAGATTATGACCTTGATATTCAATATCATCCCGGAAAGGCTAACGTTGTTGCAGATGCATTAAGTCGGAAGTCTCACCTAAATTCTATCCTAACTTTTTCCCGAGTCAACCGAGATGATCTACAAAAGATGGAAATTGAGTTTATCAAAGGAAATGCTTGCTTGAATGTGTTGGTAATGAAGCCAACTTTGATTGATGAAATTAAGGAAGTGCAATGTAAGGACTTGCAATTAGAAAGAATAAGGAGTGAAGTGGAAAATGGGAAGTCACCTGGTTTTGTCATTCAAGAGGATGGCACGTTAAGGTTTCAGGGAAGATTATGTGTGCCTAATGATGAGAAGTTGAAAAAGAGAATCTTAGAAGAAGCTCATAGTTCACCATACTCGATTCACCCTGGAGGAAATAAGATGTATAAGGATTTAAGGCAAATGTATTGGTGGAGCAACATGAAGCAAGAAGTGGCAGAGTATGTGGCTAAATGTTTGACATGTCAGAGAATCAAGATCGAGCATCAAAGACCAGCAGGTTTGTTGCAACCTCTGGATGTGCCAGAATGGAAATGGGATTCAGTTTCAATGGATTTTATCATAGGATTACCAAGATCAACCAAGGGAATGAATGCTATTTGGGTCATTGTTGATCGATTAACAAAGTCAGCGCATTTCTTAGCCATGAAGAACAATTCGAGTTTGGATCAACTTGCTGAACTATATGTGAACACTATTGTGCGATTTCATGGAGTGCCTAGTTCTATCGTTTCTGATCGTGATACGAGGTATCAATCAACCTATTGGAAAGAATTGCAGAAAGCTCTTGGGACGAAACTTAACTTCAGTACCGCATTTCACCCAACGACTGATGGACAAACAGAGCGTACCAATCAAATTGTCGAGGATATGTTGAGAGCATGTATTTTGGATTTTCAAGGAACCTGGGAGAAGTTTCTACCTATGGTTGAATTTTCGTACAACAACAGTTATCAGGCCACTATTGGTATGGCACCTTACGAAGCACTTTATGGAAGGAAATGTCGTACACCATTATGTTGGAGTGATATCGATGAAGCACGTGTTATAGGACCAGAATTGATTCAAGAAACTACTGACAAGATTCGTTTAATCCAATCAAGAATGATGGCAGCACAAAGTAGGCAAAAGAGTTATGCCGACCAACGAAGAAGACCACTAGAGTTTGAGGTTGGAGATCACGTATTCTTGAAAATTTCGCCAACAAAAGGAATAATGAGATTTGGTCAAACAGGAAAGTTGAGCCCAAGATACATCGGGCCATATGAGATATTAGAAAGAGTAGGTACAGTAGCATATCGACTAGCTTTACCAACCGACTTGGAAAAAGTGCATAATGTGTTCCACGTGTCGATGTTAAGAAAATATGTTTCTGGTCCTAGCCATGTGATTACGCATGAACCCTTGTTATTGCGAAATGATTTGACTTACGAGGAGAAACCAATTGAAATCCTAGAACGAAGAGAGAAACGACTTAGAAGCAAAGTAATTCCAATGGTTAAAGTCTTGTGGGCCAATCACTTGACATCTGAAGCTACATGGGAAGTCGAAGTGCAAATGAGATCGAAATATCCCCAATTATTCGTTTAGAAACGATAAGATGTATGAATTCTAAAATATTATGATGTTATTCCCGCCAAGTTTATATAGCAAATAGGATGATTAAGTATGACATGTATAATTTCTAAGAATGGCAAGTTCAACTGAGCTCCAGTTTCGAGGACGAAACTTTTTCTAAGGGGGTGAGGATGTAATACCCTGAATTTTTAAAATACGGTTTACTATGCTTAATAATTCTATTTAATTTAATGTCTATTATTAATCGTTTTAAATCTTAATTCCAGACGCTATTTTTTTTTTATAATCTTACTTAACTCGGAAATTTTAATATTTCAGTCGTAAAAATACTTCGATTTTTATAATTCAATTAGTTTTTTTTTTTTAAATTATAATTATTTCCGAATTATCTTTTAAAGCTTAATTAGGGAGTAAAAATTCTGAAATTTCTCTAGCAATTCACAATTTTCAAGATATCCTTATTCTCCTAAATAAGCCAAAGTTAGTTTGTCTCCTTCCTTTTTTCTTCTTCTGCTTCACGCAGCTTTTGCCATGGAAGTCAAACTTCCCTTTTACACTTGTCTCACACATTCTTACAATTGATCCACGTATCCTTGCCTAACTCCCTTAGTCACCAGAATTGCAGGTTTTTCTTCACATTTGTCATTCCAACCAATCTTAACTGAGTCAATGAACACCAATTCACACTAGAAATAGCTCTCAAAATAGGCAGAAAATGAGAAGAATCAAACTCAAAATCGTGAGTAACAATCAGTTTCAACCTCATTGAATTCCAACAAAACTAAACACAATTCAATTTCACTTCCTGCTTTTCTGTAATTTAAACCACCACCACCAACGACCACCGTCTGCCTACCACCACCGTGACCACCATCGATAACCACCTTCGACCACCACCAACACAGCAACCACCTTCGACCACCACACCTCCCTCACCCTCTCCCTTCCACCACACGCACCCCTGCCCTCTCCCCTGCTTCCTCTTTCCCCTCCTTCGGCACGCCACCAGCGTCGTAGCCACCACACCAGCCCACTCCCCTCGCCTGGTCAACTCATTTCCCCCACACTTCCCGGCGAGCTACACGACCACCAATCGAAACACCCTTCTCCAAAACTCCCCTGCTTCCCCTTCGTTTTCGCACTCCCTCCTCCTCTCTCACGCTGCACCACCGCCGCGAAACACCACCCACCTGCACCGGCGTGACCTTGTTGCGCCGCCCGGCCGTCCGTCGCTCCTTCTGCTCGCGGCTCTTCATCCCCTTCGTTGCTTCCCTGTTTCGGCCCCCCCTCCCCCTGTTCTTGACCCAGGAAACCGAAAGCAACAAAAAAAAAAGAGGAGAGAGAGAGAAAGCCAATCTCTAAATTTTGGAGCCTTGATTTGTTTTTCAAACCTAACTCCAAATTGGGCCACATTTCATTTGGGCCTTGGGTAAGACTAAATCTGAATTTTCAGATTTTTAATTTGTCAATACTTATGGTTTAATAATTTTTACAAAATATTTACTAATAAAAACTGTTTATTATTTTTCAGATTTTATTATCAACTTTATGAGAATAAAGATTCTAGTTTTATTTATCAAAATGGAATTTAAACATTATTTACATGAAAATTTATTTATAAAATATATATGTAATTCAATTCAAAATTCGATTAATATTAATATTTTCTTTAAATGTCGAAATTATATTTTATTAAAATTCGTTATTTATTTCATTACTTATAAAATTTATGATTTATAAAATATTAAATTTTATAATTATTTATCGATCTAGTACTAATTCAATTATTTACTATTTTTAAAGAAATTGGACTCGGAGCTCAGGACGAACGAACCAACGAAAATCCTTAGCAAAATCGTGGAAGTGAGGTAACGGCTATTGCTAGTACCCGCAATCCCCTTATAAATATGATTTATGAAATTATGACGTTATGATTGAATTTATGAATTAAATGTTTTGATGTGTTTTATGGATTGTGGGATGAAATATGATTTGTTTGAATTGTTTATTATAATATGATTTGATTGAGTTTTCTCATAAAATTATGTTTATGCAATGCTTTGAAAGAAATAATATGTTTATTGATCCCAGGATCAAAATGATGTTTTATGAGCTAAATGAGTTATGTTATTTCGAACTGAAATACAAGCCAAGGCTTGGTAAAATTATACAAAACATGATAAATGAAAGTGAAAGACCTGGTTTGTCTGGCGGTATATAAACTACCATCTTCCTATCTACCGGTCATGCATGCACCACGGACACCTGTCCACCCATGGATCACGAGCCCAGGCTCCCATGGTTTATGAGCCCAGGCTCAAGGCCCAGGCCCCATGTTACGATGAGCCCAGGCTCTTATGGGCCCAGGCCCAGTGGAGAATTCCTTCACGGTTCGTACTTGCCGACAACTAGCATGTTAAATTGCAAAGTTTATGAATGAAGTGAATATGATGTTTTATTAAATGTTTTACTTATTCTATTCTCCCTGTGTTATTAAATAAAATGAATTGAAATGAATTTACGCTGCTAGAATAGTTCGTTACTGAGTCTTCGGCTCACCGTTTTGTTTTCCGTTTTAGGTACTGCGGGGAATGATGGGCACGAGTAGTGGCGAGGAGTTTCACTTTAATATTATCCACCTAGTTTATGTTTACGGTTCTAATAGTTTAATAAGTTTTAATTAAAGACTTTAGTAAGTTATGTACTTTCATCTTGGTCATATAAAAGATTATATATATTGTTTTGGAGTATTTAAAGGCTTATGATTGATGGTTGCCTTGTAATTTCCGAAAAGGAAGTTACGGCAGGTAATGTCCCGACCAATTAGGTTAATTCCGCTGCTAATTATGCTTTAAATTATTGAATTAGAGGTCGGGGCGTTACAGTTAAGCAATAGAACCAATTAGTTAAGCTCTGAAATTAATTAGTTAAGTACTGAAACTAATTTACAGATATAAATAAAGTATTTGTTAAGCTTGAAATTCTATTAGTTAAGCACTTGAATTAATTAGTTAAATACTAAAACCAATTAGTTAAGAAATGAGACCAATTATTTAAGCAATATTTTGTGATAAATTAGTTATTAAACATTGGAACCAAGTAGTTAAGAAATAGAATCAATTAGTTAAACAATAAAACCAATAATTTTACAAATAGAAAGAAAGTATTTGTTAAGCCTGAAATTCAATTAGTTAACCAATGAAACCAATTAGTTAAGCAATGGAACCAATTAGTTAAGCAATGAAACCAATTAGTTAAGCACTGGAACTAATTAGTTAAACAAATAAATCAATTAGTTAAGCACTGAAACTAATTAGTTAAGCAATGGAACCTATTAGTTAAGCATTGGAACTAATTAGTTAAGCAATGGAATCAATAAGTATACAGATATGAATAAAGTATTTGTTAAGCCTGAAATTAAATTAGTCAAGCTTGAAATTCAATTAGTTAACAATAAAACCAATTAATTAAGCACTGGAACCAATTAGTTAAGCAATGAAACAAATTATTTAAGCACCGGAACTAATTAGTTAAGCAACGGAACCAATTAATTAAGCAATATAATTAATTAGTTTTTTACTAGAACCAATTAGTTAAGCAATGGAACCAATTAGTTAAGCAATGTGACCAATTAGTTAAGCACTGGAACCAATTAGATAAACACTGGAACCAATTAGTGAATCACTTGAACCAATTAGTTATGCACTATAATTAATTAGTTAATCACTGGAACTAATTAGTCAAGCAATGGAACCAATTAGTTAAGCATTGGTACCAATTAGTTAAAATTTTATGAGTTTTAGTTATGATTTTCTAAGTTTTAGTTAATAACTTTTATTATTCAATTAGTTATGATTTTATTACTTTTAGTTATGTTTTACAGTAGTTTAGTTAGTACAAAAAAATGCTAAACAAAATAAAAATGCTGGCGTAAGAACGCGGCCAAACAAGGCTGCCATCAAAATAAAAATGTTGACGCCAGCACGCGCGCCAACAGGGATGACATCAAAGTGGTATTTCTGATAAGTCGGTCTTACACAAAGTTACCGTTTTTTTTTATTTCCACTTCTACGTTTCTGTAACACAAATATTCATATTCTCTCTTCAACCCCCCCCCCCCCAAACGCCCAAATTTGGCGAGTAAAACTCGAGTATTCAAATGGCTTCTTGAGTAATTGCTCCTTGGATCTTGATTAATTTGCGGGTTCTCTTATTTGAATAATTTGTTGGTTCTCTTAACTTGTTGAGCAATTTGAACTATTGGAAGGAGGTTGAGTAATTGGAATGAGGCTTGCATCTGATTTAAGGTTTAAGGTGAATCATCCTCTATTCCAATTGTTGTGTTCTTTTGGTCTAATTTGGGAGACAAATATGACATGGCGTTGGCGATAATGTCGAAGAGGGCACTGGTAGGGGGGGGAGCGACCGAGGAAAAAAAGAAGAAAATAGATCATAATTCCAAAAAAATGAGAATTCTAAACCCACGATGGATGATGGAAGAAATCGAGTTGGGTTTCTATCTAAAGAACACATGAGAATTTTGAGTTGGGGAGGTGTAATTTTTCCATCGTTGTTTGTGTCGATATAGTAGATTCTTCTTTCATTGAGCTTACTCGACATGAGTTTAATTATTTCCCTATTTCTCTGATTTTCTGGATTTGATCGGTTGTTTGTTTGATATTGTTTTTGTTGGAGGAGATGTGGATTGTGTACGTGATGGAAGAGAGGAGATGTTGAGGGGCCTTATTCTCTTTCCCCTGTATTTGAATTTTTGTGTCATTTTCCTTATAGATATTAGCTAGGTAGCACGGAAACGGGTACAAGGTCAAATAACTGGACGGCTTCGGGGACGGGAAACGGCAAAATCAAAATTTAAAGAAACGGGTACGATAAAGGATACAACAAAAATATCCAAAAAATAAAAATAAAATAAGCTACGATAACTCTATCAAAATGTTTGCACAAATAATTCAAACCACAACAAAGACAGTAGCATCATTCAACAACAAGAAACAACAACATATAGCAGCAAATAAACAAGGCATTAATTGATCCTCAACAAGCTAGCAATTTGATTCCAAATCTGCTTCAACAAGCAAACTCCACTGCTAAATTGGACATTGTTGGAGTAGAGTAGTGTGCGAGGTAGGCGGCAGGGAGAGAAGAGAGAAGGAGCTTGACCTATTTATTTCCCTCTTTTTTGTAATGGGTACTTATATTTTTGGCCAAAACGTACCCGCCTCAACCGTTGACCATACCCATATTAGTTGACCGTACCCGATTTTCGGATATGAATCCGATACGTTTCCTAGAGGTACTCGTACCTAAAAGGTACCCGGTACGGCGGTACGGATACCTGTAGAAACTACAGTACCCGTGCTTTAGAGGATATTCGAATGAACGGGGTAATTGCATATTAAATTGCACAAAAATGAAATTGAAGATAGAGAAATTTGAGGAAAACTAATTTAAGACAAAAAATTGTGGAAAATTAAATTGATGATAGAGAAAGTTGAGGAAGATGATGCTGAGGAAGAGTACGAAAAAAATTGGGATGTGGAGATGGTGGAGATGTCATAGAGAATAGAGAAATTTGGTGAAGGAGGGGATCAGTAAGGAGGAACTGAGGGTTAAGGTTGATGGGGAGTTAATTAGTAAATAGGTTAATGGAGTTAACGTTCGTTAGTTAATAAAGACATTTGATTCTTTTAACAAACCTCAAGGATATTTGGTGTATTTTGTGAAAAATGGAGGATATTTCGTGCGTTTTATTTAATCTCGAGGGCATTTTATAAAATAATTGGAAAAATTGTGTAAATTATATATTTTGAAAGTACACATCAAAACAAATTTATCAAGATACCTCTTGATAATGCTTTATCGTATAAATTAGTGTACGAATACGGTTGAATTTTTAGTCAAATTATAAGATCAAATCATACTATATTAGACTAGTACACCAACAAGATAATAATTTATAATATTCAAATTAGAGCATCTTATTTCAAGAGAAGAACACTAATTTTAACTTAATTGATTTTAGATAACATAAAGGTCATCCTTTTCTCATCTTATTTCCACTTATTTAGAAAATGAAAATCGACCCGACCCGAAATCTACCCGAACCCGACCCGAAAATACTGGGTCCTGAACAAGATTTTGTAACCCGTAACCCGTTTTTATCAGAACCCGAGCTACCCGAAAAGTAATGGGTCAAAATTCGACCGAACCCGTTTTGGACCCGACCGATTGGAAATCATTGTATTTATAGTAATAAATGAGATAACGAGAAAATTTAAGCATAATAAACACGTTCTTTTTACTATTGTTGTGTATAATATGATTTTAATTTGAATTATACGTCATTTTTGAAGGAAATAATGCCCTTAGTCCAAGTATGCATTCAATGTTAAGTCTAATAAATGCGGTTCAGTATTAATTAACAAGTTAATAATTCAGTGAGATCAAGTGAGCTGAATGCCTAGCTAGAGGCCGCTTCAGTTCAAGTGGAATTAATGATATTAATCCACAGCTTACTCTTGACTGAACCCGTAGGGTCACACAAATAGTACGTAAACGGATCAAGTATTTAATGGCATTAAATACTCCATCTATGGATATTCGGAATCGACGGATCTTGGTTTCAGTGGGAGCTGAGATCGTCACAGGCAAGAAATGAATACTCCGGAAACGATGATATTGCCGGAAACGGAAATATGGATCGTATCGGAAATATAAATATTATCCAAGTCGTAGATGTTGCCGGAAACGGAAACATGGTACGTATCGGAAAATATTATCGGAAATGGAAATATTGCCGGAATCGGAAATATTGCCGGAAACGGAAATATTGTCAGAATCGGAAATATTATCGGAATCGGAAAATAATTCCGGAAACGGAAATATTAAATATTTGTTCGAAACGGAAATTGATTCCGGAATCGGAAATATTGAATATTGTTCGTATCGGAAATGAATTCCGAAATCGGGAAATTAATCGGAAGCGTATCGTACGAATTAGCATCGGACGAGGCCTGCCAGACGAAGGCCCAGCACGAAGCCGGGCCATCGCCCAGCAAGCCAGCGCGCCACAAACGCACCAGCCAAGGCTGCGCCAGGCCCACCGCAAGGCAGGCCCAGCGCGCGCCAAGGCTACGGCAGCGTGTGGGCTTGCGGCAGTGGGCTGCGAGCTCGCGGGCTGCGCGCGCGCGCATGGCGCCCCTCGTGGGCTGCTGTGCGTGCGTGTTTGTTTGTGTGCTACTCGAATCCTAAAGCTACCGGGATTTGTCATATGATTAAATCTAATCCTAAAAGATTTAGTTTATTTAATTAGAGTCCTAGTAGGATTATAATTAAATAAATTAGTATCCTAATAGGATTCCAAATCTTTTTCCATAACTCTATAAATAGGTGCCTAGGGTCACATATTTACATAGAGCATTCAAGTATTCAAAGTGAGTTTTTGAGAGCAAAATTCAGTCATACAATTGCCTATAAAGTGCCGAAAATTCTAAGTACCTTAAGGGCGATTCTAGTTGGTCAATCTTAAGGCGGATCCGGACGTGCTGTGGACTATCTACGGAGGGACGACACTTGGAGTCCTAAAGACTTGTTCTTGTTCGGTTCGGGCGCAGCTAGGGAGGGCACGCAACAAAGAGTATGCATCTAAACTATGCTAAATGATTATGTGTAAATAATATGTTTTCCTGGCTTTATGGTTTTTCCGCATGATTTATGAATTGTCATATGTATCATAACCTAACAGTGGTATCACGAGCCTCTTATTATTTTCATAATCTAAAATTGCATGAACATGGTTAAATATTACAAATTTGCAAGAATTAAAAGGGGTGATTAATTTTCGTAATTGTTAATTAATTGCAAATTGCGTTTATTTAATTATACGTACGCAATTTTTCGGCAGTTTCTTCGTTACTCATCCAAATCGAGTGATTTTTGTGTCAATTCCGCATGTAAAAGGCATTCTAAAATTTTGACAAAAATAAGTATTTTTCTGCCGAACCCAGAATTCTCAAATTCGAAGCCTAACTATGACTTTTCGGAGGTTTTAGTTTTTCGAATGCAAAATTTCGTAAATTTAAGATGTTAAATTAAATATTTGCGATTCTTGTTCATAAATCTTGAATTTTTGATTGACCTACTGTATATGTTTAACAAGTTTGAATGCCTAGCCTTGTTAATTATGCAATCTAATTTGTAATTATGATTAATTTGTTGAAAATTAGAATAATTTAGAATTAATTTGATTTTCATAATTAATTATAATTTAATTAGATACCTATGATTAAAAACCACCATAAAAATTGTAAATTTATGTTAAATTTTAAATTTTTATGACCTAGACTTGAATCCATGTTAATCGGAAATCAATTGAATAATAAATTTTCGATTTTTCGCCCAAAAATATTAAAATAATATTATTTATTAATTTGTCATTAATTTTGAATATAAATTTTAAATTTTTTATGCGATTCGCTCATATAACTTGCACGCACAAAGCAATGGACGCTACGTGTTACCCTTAAGGGGTGTTGTATAGTGCGGGCATGTGACGACGAGCAAGGGAGCTCGTCGCCCACGCGGTACGAATGCAATGAGCAAGGCCATGGTGCACGAGCACAAGGCAGCAGCCCTGCCTTGTGTCGTGGGCTGTGTGCATGGGCGAATGGGCGAGGGCGAGAGCAAGGCACGAGCAGTCGCGTGTGGGAAGCAAGCGAGCTGCGCCACAGCGCGCACTGCCTCGCGCAAGCGTGCGGAGCCTCGCGCGCAGCGAGCGTAAGCTCGCGTGCCACGAGTGCTGCGCCAAGCATCGATCGCTCGCGCGCAGCGAGCGCTATTG
This sequence comes from Spinacia oleracea, assembly GCF_020520425.1. Lineage (NCBI taxonomy): Eukaryota > Viridiplantae > Streptophyta > Magnoliopsida > Caryophyllales > Amaranthaceae > Spinacia > Spinacia oleracea. The sequence goes on from NC_079490.1 coordinate 136,310,490, forward strand.
TGCGTGCGACGAGCGCTGCGCCCAGCGATGGCGTGCGAGTGCTTGTTGTGCGTGCGACGAGCGCTGCGCCCAGCGATGGCGTGCGAGTGCTTGTTGTGCGTGCGACGAGCGCTGCGCCCAGCGATGGTGTGCGAGTGCTTGTTGTGCGTGCGACGAGGGCTGCGCCCAGCGATGGCGTGCGAGTGCTTGTTGCGACGTGCGACGAGCGCTGCGCCCAGCGATGGGCTGCGGCAGCATGCTCGTGCGTCGAGCGCTGGCGCGCGCAGGGAGCACCAGCTCGCGTGATGCCTTGCGATGGTGAGCAACAGCAATGCAAACAGCACATGGGCTGCGCGCACATGGCCAGCGATGGCTGTGTGCGTGTGACCCATGGGCGTGCGTTGCGTGGGGTTGTTGCGTTACGATTAGATCGTTTTGAAATTTTAATTTGAAATTTTCAGTTTACGTAATTTTAATTAATTTTAAAATTAATAATTTAAATTATTTTCTTGGATTTTAATTTTGAATATTGTAATTATAATAAATTTTATTTATTCTAATTATTTTACTAAAATTAAAATCATGAATTAATTTAAATACGACTGAAATTAAATTAAACTTTTGGATTCAATTATAAATTTGTATGAGCTTTAAATTTTAATTAAATTTGTATGTTTCCGGTTATACTAGAAATACATTTTTATGTTTAAAATTAGTAAAGCATATGAATTTATTGGTTTAAGTGGGAGCCCTTTTTAGTCATAAACTCTTGATTAGGTCTACAAATCCTTAAGGTTAAAACAACTTGATTAAAATTAATAAGGACTGAATAATTTGTAGATTATTGGTGCCCTTGATTAATTGCTGCAAATGTTTATGTGATGCATAATGTGTTTTACTAACCAGCTATGTGGGCCATTCATGATAATGAATGGGTGAATGGTATATATTGTATATGTACTATTTTGCAGGTTATGAAGTGACTAGCATGACCCAAATAGGATAGAAAATATGGTCTGCGTACCATTAATTTGAATGTAATTGGTCTAAAGTACCAAAGTTGTTTTTCAATTCAAATATGGTCTGCGTACCATCAAATAGTTGTAATTAGTTTTAATTATAGCTTATCCTATTTGAAGAAAATGGTGCCTCCCACGGAGATTTTCAAGACGGACTTTGAACTTAAAGCTTCAAGATGAAGTCGGGCCATACTAGATCACATTTATCTTATGCATGCTTTAAGTTATTTATTGCTTTAAATATGTCTTAATTATGCATGAGATTGTGGCTTGATTATGTTGCATGATTAAGGATTTTAGTTCACTTAAAATCTAACCAACATAGTAAGAGCCTTAAGTTCCAAACTTAAAAATTGAGTTAAAAGGTGCCATGCCAAAATATACACTTGCTTGGATATCCTTTACATCAATCTAGTAATAGTTTTCGCTCAGCGAGGTGTTACTTATTGGTCCTAAAGGGGCAAGGTACACAAATAATTGTGAGTACATGTTAGTTTTGGTGAAACTCAACGATATAAGTAAGGAGTCCTTTTATGTCGTGGCAAAATCGATAGGTTTACCTAATAAGTTCTTAGACGTACCTATCAACCAAGAATAGTTTCTAGACTATTTGCAAAAGGCTTTTGCTTACCTAAGATGTTTTAGGATTAAGTCGACAAACTGTGCTTAGTTCTTCAATGATTTTAGGATCTTGGAATCATTTTATTCACACCTGCCGGAACAATAAATTCGAATAAAATGCTAATAACTTGTTGAAATTGCATGATTGCTTTAATTTTCAAGTTATTACTCATGATAAATGTTTAGACTTTGCATGCTTCAATGTATGTTTTAATTATTGTTTATAATTAAATATCTTGCACTGCAGTAAATCCTTTTAGAAAGGTAACAGTAAATTTCCTCGATTGGTAGTGAATCCAAGAACGATTCACGGAAATGAGAGAAAGTGAGAAATTTAAAATGTACGTTTCTTATAGCGACTTTTATGGTTGTTTTCGAACATCAAAGTCGAATGGCAAACCAATTGGTGCTTGTGAATTCAAAATACACTTTAGTTTTGAGATCATAAAGCATTGAGTTTAATACACTCAGCTTTACCAATGGTTAACAACCTAATATCTTTGTCCATTTAATTCTCGAATGAGTCTAGTCCCTAGACATTCGAATAGGAAAACGAGGAACAAATGAAAGGAATTTACGATTCCGTTTCTACCTATAAGTTTATGTTTAAAGAGAAGTGACCTAGCAATCAAACTTCCTTGGTATCATATACCGCTTGAGGTTCTTACTTCGGTAATAACTCAAACAATGGAAGCTAGGATACACTAATGACCTACAAGTGGGAAATGAAGCATGGCAATGCTACATTAGTTGTAGGGTCATCTAGTTTGTTTTAAGTCCTTTCAAAGGCTGGAACTTAATGGTTATTTTGTTCCATAATCAACATACCTAAATTTCTGTTTTCAAACACAGAAAGACTCACATTCAAGAAAAAACAAAAACAATGTTTGTTTGTTTATTTGAATGAAATGGTCAATTACAGGTTGAGTCAATATGCTTGATTAAAACAAACAACTCTTTAAAGAACTTTACTAGGCTCAAATCAACCCCTTGATTTGAGTTCCACTAATCTTTGGCATTGTTGCTTAGACCATATCAACAAGTTAACATTCAAAAGCTCTATTTTGATGGACTTTTGAAAGTTCATTGATTTCTAGATCAATTTAAGACGACTAGTCTTACTTGTTGAAAGTAACAAAAGATATGAACTATTGTTAGAACGCCTAGACAATAGACTTCAAAGCTAAAGAAAGATTTTATGACTTTATTATTTCACATGGATTTCAGTGAATATAGGTTTATTTTCTCAAATGTGATATAAGTTGAATATGTTTGACTAGTTCAAAGATTCAGAAGTATAAAATCCACTTGGCAAGAAATCATAAAGATCTAGGTTAGATCATGTTGATGATTACTTGAGACCAAATATGATCATCAATAATTGTGTGTTGTAATTTCACAATCTAGCTCCATAAGATATGGCATATCTACGTTGGAATGATCGAAGTCAATTAGTACTTGATTCGATCAATGATGAATCATAAAGACTTTTCCTATAATTTCTAAAACAAAATGCTCAACTACCACCAAACTAAACCAAATTCGTCAAAGCTATTGAAAAGTAATTTCAAAATAACCTTTCATAAAATATATCTAGAGAGTTGCAAAACTCAGTGGGAGCTTAGTGTTTGTCATTCGACAAACTAAGGCCCAAGTATAGATATATGTTTCATTATGATTTATTCAAATGAGACACAAGGGTATTGTTTCTACCATGAATTTTTGAGAACATAATGTTTCTTTGCTCGAAATAATGTCCTTTTGGAGATTCGTTTCCAAAATGACAAGTGGGAGAAAATAGACCTCGAAAGTCTTCGAGGCGAACAACAAACATAAACGGACATTCCGGAGGCTTTTCGAAGTGCTTCAGAAAATCCGAACTTATTCTGTAAGGACTTTACAAGTGGCTTTAAAAAATAGACATCTCTTAGAAGACTTTACAAGTGCTTCAAGGAGAACAGAATATTCAAAGGACTTTCAAGTGGCTATTGATATTCTATTGTTTGATGTTCTATACCCAAGTAGGCATAGAATTCAAGTCACTGAAACTATGAGATTCTTCTATTAGATAGTGAAGAAACATAGAGATCAGGTCAATGAAACTATGAGATTCTTCTATTAAATAGTGAAGAAACCTACAACTTGCAGTCAAACTATTATCATATAAATTAATGAGTTTGTGACTTGTAAGAAAGCTATGACGAAATATAGATTCCCTAAAATGGTTAGAGGCCATATATAGACTCAAATGTTTTAGATGGTTAAAGGCCATAAAACATAACCAATGTTTTGATGACAAAATTGAAATTTTGTTGATTTGCAAGAATAGTTTCACACCTATTGGTTGCAAGTTTGTTTTAAGGATAAAAACCATCAAACATGGAATTGTGTTCACACACAAAGCTAGATTAGTTGCTAAAGGTTACAAGAAAATTCATGGCATGGATTGTGTTGAAACCTCATGCATAATCGTAATGCTCAAGTCTATAACTCAAGCAATGATTGCATATTGGTACATATGACAATTGGATGACAGAACGTATTCCTCAATCAAATGTTGGAAGAAAACTATGTACATGGCATGTCATAGGATTTGTGGATCCAAATAAATGCTTGAAAAGGAATGCTAACTTATGAAATCTAAGTACAGATTTAAGCAAGCAATTGGGAATTGGAACTGTATTTTAGTGAAGCTAATAAGCATTTTAGTTTCATAAAATATACATGATTCTTATAGATATATAAGAAGTTTAGTGGGAGTACGTAAAACTTAATTGGTCCTATGTGTATCACACACATATCTCTCTATTGTAAAATAACATTCAAATGCTAATGACTTAGATTTGAGATTATTCATCAATGATGGACCATGGCGAAACTTAGTACATACTGGGTATTAAGATCTATTTACAAAGATCTTATGATATTGTTTTGGATTAAGTAAATGGCATTTACTAAATCAAACACGAAAGTCTCCATTGGAGATATTCGACCCATGTGAATAAATCTAAGTAAAGGATGTTTGAACTATGTATAAGCATTTACTAAGTTAAACATCAAAGAGTCTAAATGAGATTCTTAAACCTATATTATATGTCAAAGAATTTAGCTGAATTTAGTATCTACTGAAACTAGATAAGCTAAAGTTACATGAATAGAATTCAATTGGGAATTATTCTGCAAAAGAATTTATCATGTATGATATAATATGAGGATCGCCAAAAATGTATCGTATGACTTTAGGCATGACGAACATATACCAATCTCTATTGATCTAAGTGAAGATCAACTAGATTGAGATCAAGAATACTTATGGTACTTGAAAAGGTACATAGGAATAGTTCTTGATTCAAGGAAATAAAGATATGCTAAATATTGATGCTACACGCATAAACACTGGCAAAGGATCAAGCAAGACCCTTTGGAGTTAACCATTGATAAGGACGAGCTATAGATCATCGTGTTTTGAAATGGCAACATGGATTGAAGACCATGAGTTGTTGCGTGGGAAATTAAAATAAAAATTTCTATGTTCTAAGATATAGTTGGAGAGTCTTCCACATATCTATGAACTGCTTGGATAGGTAAATCCAAACAAAGCATCATTAGCAACCTATACAGTTGAAGTAAAAGTAATTATTGCCTAAAAAGCAATAAAACAGAGTTGTTTAAAGTTCTTCACTGAACTTGGGTAGATCACCTATCTGCTAACTTGATGGTTCTTCATTGAAAAATGCGCAGAACCACTCTTGAAGCAAGAAAAACGTCTGCTAACTTGATGGTCCTTCATTGCAAAATGCGTAGAACCACTAATGTAGCAAGAAAGACTAGATCACAAAATAAACATACTCAAAAGTTCTTATCATCATATCTCGAAGAACATTCGATGAAAAGGATGTTAAGATTGGCAAAGCGTGATAACCAAACCTATGCAACAAGTGAGAAGCAACACTCACGTTGTAGCACTGGAAATCAAGCATAGCTTTGAATTCCATAAACTGTTTTAAAGATGGGTTTGAGGCCCATGGTTGTAAAACAATGGGGTTGAACATTTATCATATATGAAATGTATTTTCATATTCCATTTAATCTTGGTTTAGTATTAAATGATGAGTCCCTTCAATTTGACGATATATTCAAGATACACTGTCAGGACCAGTCCTGTGACTAAGAAATGTCTATCAAGTGAACTTGAATGTCAAAGGTTGAAAATGGTCCCTAGTCGGAGTTTTCTATAAAATTGGACGCATAGAAAACGTTAGACGATTAGAATGCAAGATGACTAGTAGTTCTGTTTCTTGAACTATGTGGACATGGCAATGTCATAATCATTTGCATAGATACTTACTTTGGGAAGACTAGTATCGGACAAGACCTATGAAACTTTACTGTAAGAGATGAAAATCTGTCATAAGTAAATTTCATTAAAATTATTAGACACTAAATCCTCAATACCTGAGTGATTTGAGATTACTTGTTTGAGAACTGGTTGCTTTGACGTTGACCAACCGTCGCACCGTAAAAGGAGGCTATAAAGGCAACGCTCAGGTAATCACCTATCAAACGAATTCTAATCTCAAGATCGCAAGATTGGGATTGTCCTCCCATAAATCGGGATGAGATGCTTAAAAGTTGTACAAGGCCACTCGGAGAGCTAGAAACTGTGAAATGCATGGCCGTGCTCGGATGAATCATAGGCTATGATTATCTGTTTATTTGATCAGTTGAACTCTGAAATCGAGAAACACCTCTGGACATAATAAGGATGACAACTCTTACCTTATGTTCAAGAGCAAGCATCGAGCGACAAAGGAATTAGGAAATGCACACTTGTCCCTAAGGACAAGTGGGAGACTGAAGGAAATAATGCCCTTGGTCCAAGTATGCATTCAATGTTAAGTCTAATAAATGCGGTTCAGTATTAATTAACAAGTTAATAATTCAGTGAGATCAAGTGAGCTGAATGCCTAGCTAGAGGCCGCTTCAGTTCAAGTGGAATTAATGATATTAATCCACAGCTTACTCTTGACTGAACCCGTAGGGTCACACAAATAGTACATAAACGGATCAAGTATTTAATGGCATTAAATACTCCATCTATGGATATTCGGAATCGACGGATCTTGGTTTCGGTGGGAGCTGAGATCGTCACAGGCAAGAAATGAATACTCCGGAAACGATGATATTGCCGGAAACGGAAATATGGATCGTATCGGAAATATAAATATTATCCAAGTCGTAGATGTTGCCGGAAACGGAAACATGGTACGTATCGGAAAATATTATCGGAAATGGAAATATTGCCGGAATCGGAAATATTGCCGGAAACGGAAATATTGTCAGAATCGGAAATATTATCGGAATCGGAAAATAATTCCGGAAACGGAAATATTAAATATTTGTTCGAAACGGAAATTGATTCCGGAATCGGAAATATTGAATATTGTTCGTATCGGAAATGAATTCCGGAATCGGGAAATTAATCGGAAGCGTATCGTACGAATTAGCATCGGACGAGGCCTGCCAGACGAAGGCCCAGCACGAAGCCGGGCCATCGCCCAGCAAACCAGCGCGCCACAAACGCACCAGCCAAGGCTGCGCCAGGCCCACCGCAAGGCAGACCCAGCGCTCGCCAAGGCTACGGCAGCGTGTGGGCTTGCGGCAGTGGGCTGCGAGCTCGCGGGCTGCGCGCGCGCGCATGGCGCCCCTCGTGGGCTGCTGTGCGTGCGTGTGTGTTTGTGTGCTACTCGAATCCTAAAGCTACCGGGATTTGTCATATGATTAAATCTAATCCTAAAAGATTTAGTTTATTTAATTAGAGTCCTAGTAGGATTATAATTAAATAAATTAGTATCCTAATAGGATTCCAAATCCTTTTCCATAACTCTATAAATAGGTGCCTAGGGTCACATATTTACATAGAGCATTCAAGTATTCAAAGTGAGTTTTTGAGAGCAAAATTCAGTCATACAATTGCCTATAAAGTGCCGAAAATTCTAAGTACCTTAAGGGCGATTCTAGTTGGTCAATCTTAAGGCGGATCCGGACGTGCTGTGGACTATCTACGGAGGGACGACACTTGGAGTCCTAAAGACTTGTTCTTGTTCGGTTCGGGCGCAGCTAGGGAGGGCACGCAACAAAGAGTATGCATCTAAACTATGCTAAATGATTATGTGTAAATAATATGTTTTCCTGGCTTTATGGTTTTTCCGCATGATTTATGAATTGTCATATGTATCATAACCTAACAATTTTATGGTTGAATTTGACTAAATAAAAACTTGTTTAGGAAAATTTGTTAATTTGCGCCCATATTTTGTATATTAATCACCTAAATTAATGAAAATATAATGCGCGTTTTAAAATCTCTCAACCCGTTGGGTCGACCCGAACCCGAAAGTTCTGGGTCTTGAACAAGCATTTGTAAACCCGAACACGAAAGTGACCGACCCGATCCAACCCGAACCCGAACCCGAAAATAATTTCTTTACAACCCGACCCGACCGACCCGTTTAACAGGTCTAATGAAAGTAAATGTAAATCAAGTGAATAAAAAACAACCTAATTTACAAGGATGATATCCAAATACCCATGAGATAATACTCCCTTCGTTCCTAAATAAGTGTCACATTTGGGTTCGGGCACGGTAATTAATAAAATTGTAAAGTGTGTAAGAGTTAATGATTGAGAATGTTTTTTTTGGGAAAAGGATAAAATAGATAATTGTTTAATTGAATAAAGTACAAATAAAAGTGTATGTGAGTATTGAAAAGTGGAAAATGTAAAATGTGTAAGTTTAAGTTAATAAGTTATTATGATTTATAGAAAAGTGGGAAAAGTGTATGAAAAAGTGTGAAAAGTGTATGAAAAAGTGGGAAAAGTACATGTTCAAAAATAGAAATATGACACTTATAAGGGAACGCCAAAAATAGAAATGTGACACTTATTTAGAAACGGAGGGAGTATCAACTAACACAAAAGGCTTGCCGAAAACATCCCTATAATAGATAGGTCAATTAACCTAATAGATACACAAGTAATGTTTCCAAGAGGAGAGAGCCGTTTAAGGATGGACAAAATATAGAGGGGTCAATTGCTCATGGGTCTGTCTGACTTTTTGGGGACGATTTAATTTAGAGGTCATTTTACGGCAAATATATATATACTTCCTCCGTTTCGGAAATATCGCACCATGATTGACTTTTACTTCTCTAACCATTACTTTGACTCTTAAGATCTTAAATTGTGTGCAAGTAAAAATTATAAAAATTAATATTTAGAAAAAATATATCGATGTGAATCTAACATGACCTTTCATGACTAAAATTTCCTTACGGACGTATCACAAAAAATTGTCAAAGTCGTAGTGTGAATAGTGTAAAAAAATAAATGGTGCGATATTTCTGGAACGGAGGAAGTATTTAGTACTATATGTATGTACTCTACCATGATACTTTCTCCGTTCTTATTTATATGACACAATTGAGTTTTTGACACTATTCACACAAACTCCATTGACTTTATTTTGTGCTTTATACATAAGAAAACATATTCGTGTGGAGTCTTATTAGATTCGTCTCAATAAATACTTTTTAAATATCAACTTTTTATAATTTTTTCTTATCCATAATTAAAAATATTAATGTTTGAAATTATACATTGACAAACATGCCTAAATAATTATATAATTTAAAAAAGAACGGAGGAAGTATTATGTTCAACCACTTCAAAGGTTGAAAGCTCGAGCGAGCCTACATGGCTGCCATGATTATCATAACTACAATATTATATACGAAGTATTAGTTTTCGCTATCTCTATTTGGTACTTACCTATCTTTGATCAATGTATCTTATAGAAGAAGTGTGATTAATTAACTAATTACGGAGTACTAATTATGTACGTGCGATTCCTTTTAACTGTTTTTGAGTGATAGTTTTCTTAAGTCATAATTACCTCCTGTAAAAAAAAAATCATAATTACCTTATTTTTCACTTATTTCAAGTCAGCTAATAAGTGAAATGTAAGTACTTCGTATATGGTTAATAAATTTAAGGTTTTTTTGCAAAAAAGGACCTTTTATAAACGTTTTTTTGCGAGAAAGGACCTTTTATGACGAAATTGGTGAAATGGGACCTAAAACATAAAATTTTTTGTTGATTGGGACCTTTTACCGGTTTCTTGGAGTTGACAGATTCCGGCAACAACTTTGACACGTGGCAACCGGAGAAGGCCACGTGTCCATTTAATGATTAAAAAAAAAAAAAATCCCCCAATAAAAAAAAAAAATCGATTTTTTTTTGCCCCAAATCGGTTTTTTTTTTTTTTGCCCCAAATCGATAATTTTTTTTTGTGCCCCAAATCGATTTTTTTTTTGCCCCAATCGATTTTTTTTTTTGCTCCAATTCTCCCTCCAAAATCTCAATTGCCTTAAAGTTCGTCACTGAAATTGTCTGCCACGAATTGTTATTTATAGCCACATGAATGAGGTTTGCTATTTTTCCCCCTCAAATTCCTCCTCAATTGTTCTAATTTTGCGTCGAAAAAATTAGGGTTCTTCGCAAAATTGGGGCATAAAAAAAGAAATTCGATTTGGGGCAAAAAAAAAAATCGATAAATTTTTTTTTTTAGGCAAAATATTTTTTTACTTTTTTTGGGCAATTTTTTTTAATTTTTTAATCATTAAATGGACAAGTGGCACTCTCCGGTTGCCACGTGTCAAAGTCGTTGCCGGAATCTTGAGTCAACTCCAAAAAACCGGCAAAAGGTCCCAATCAACAAAAAAATTTATGTTTTAGGTCCCATTTCACCAATTTCGTCATAAAAGGTCCTTTCTCGCAAAAAACCGTTTATAAAAGGTCCTTTTTGGCAAAAAATCCTAAATTTAAATATGAAAGTTTATACATGTCTCAACACTACTCTTTTACCCTAACTCTTCATTCATACTCCGTATAGCCCTAACAATGAGTGAATCAACCCAGACTTCAATCTTTAGTCGCCACCACTCAAATGTGCATCTTGTAGCTACACACAATTGTACACCAGCATATATCCATAGTAGTCACAAACGACCTGATCAAATCATATATATATATATATATATATATATATATATATATATATATATATATATATATATATATATATATATATATATATATATATATATATATATGTTTGGGCTCCCAATTGATTCTCAATTGGGCCACTAAGTCCAAAGCCCAATGGCTCTAAACAAACAGCATCAAACCCACCAATGGCTAGTCAGCCATCCATCAAGGCCCAAGGCCCAAAAGCAATAAATGACCTATGGGCATTTATTATGCAAACACTATAAATAGGCCGCCAAGGCTCACACCTCAAGGTACGTCCAATTTATCGCCTTAAGACTACTCTTCTAGAGAACTTCTCTCTAGAATCCGAGCATCGTTCTTACTTAGGCATCGGAGGGGCTTTCCTCGGAAACACCCCCGAGGCTAGTGACTTTGCTCTTGTGCAGGTGAATTCGGACTCTACTCATTCAAACAAGCAAGATCTTCAACACATACGAAAGGGCCTTCATTCGAAGCCCATTGTTTCCATCTTTACAACACCGGAACAATTTGGCGCCGTCTGTGGGGAAGAACACTTCAAAGCCTTTGAAAGACATCAATCACCTCTTTCCGCGAAAATGGTGAATGATGTTGTTAACAACAATGACGACGATATGATGGTGCGGTCAGATTCAGAATCTGACCAAGAGGAGCACCCTCAATCGATGGCGAGGTCACAGCCAAGCAGAGCTACGACCGCCACAAATGCAGGACCTCCGATTCCAACTAGGGAAGAGCTCACTGCGGCCATGACCATCATGCAAAACTTCCTCTTCAATGAGAAGCAGCAAGGACTGGCAAATGACCGCAGAGAAGAGAGGAGGACCAGGCGAAGGCTGAACGAGCCACCCAGTGCGGAAGTGTCCAGACCCGAACGAGAACTCCTTCCCTTGACAGGTACACACTTGACGTCGAGGTGGATGGAAAGCACGTGGGACACCCAAAAAAGGGCACAACAGCAACCAGATTGGTTTGCGAGACCATCGCCTACTCCAACAGCTCTCCAAAGCGAATCGACTACTCGTAACACTCGGGTCCGAAGCTCGGTGCTCAGCAGGTTGAGGCCCTCGGTCCACTCAAGGTTAAGACCCTCGATCCATACGAGACTCGGGGTGGGCGAGCCAAGCAGGTCTGGCGAACGACCTGAGGTCAGTAGCCGAGAGAGAAGAAGAGACAGGAGGCATGATCGAACCCCTAGCCCCCATCGTACGCCCGAACATTCTAATCACAGAACCTCGGCAAACGAAGGCATCAGGGCTAGACTCGGGAAAAGAATCATGACTCCCACGTCATCCCCTTTCTCGGACGAGCTGATCATGGAAGAAATACCGAAGGTAAGACTGCCAGCGCACCTGACCTACAGCGGAATCACAGATCCGAGGGATCATGTCATCTCCTACGAGCAGCAAATGTTCTTGAGTCCCTACTCCGAAGCATGTTGGTGTAAATATTTCCCAACCACGCTAACCGGAGTGGCGGGAGAGTGGTTTAGATCGCTGCCGAAGGGATCGATCAAGAGCTGGAAAAAGCTAAAAAAGAGATTCTGCACACAGTTCGTGAGCAACAATCGCCCCGAGCGAACCACAGCAGAACTGACCTCAATCCAACAAGAAAGAGACGAAAGTCTGAGAGAATTCATGGCCAGATTCATGAAGGAATCAACAAACATACCAAACTTGCAGCCAGACGTGGCCATCTTCGCCTTGAAGCACGCGCTCCAGGAAGGGAAGTTCCGTGACGAACTCTCAATGAAGAACCCCTCCAGAATAGCCGACGTGCTCCAAATGGCTGATGCGTTCATCAGAACCGAAGAGTTCAACAAGGCCGCTGCAAGATTGAAGGGATCGTCGGATCCGAGAGACACAAAGAATACCCAGAGCAAGCCCGAGGGCAGCTCAAGGAAGGGGAAAGAGAAAGTAGGAGCTAGAGAGATGAGCCCGAAGAAAGACGGGAGAAGGGGTGAACTTCAACCCAAATACACTAACTATACTCCACTAGCTCTGCCCCGAAAAGAGATCTTTAGCCTCAACAGAAATGATGAAAAGTGGAAACTACCGGGGAAGCTCAAGTCCAACCCAGCTCGGAGAAACAAGAACAAGTGGTGCGAGTTTCATGATGACTTCGGTCACCACACCGAAAAATGCAACTCGCTGAAAGACAACATTGAGGACCTCGTTCGTCGAGGCTACCTGAAACAGTACTTGTTAGACCGAAGGGAGGAAAAAGAAAAGGCCGCCAGTGGCAAACAACATGAGCAACCCCAGAAGAGGGTCTACGAAGCAACAGGACACAAGAAAAACGACATCCTAGTGGTGTTCGGGGGGCAGAAGTCTGGCCAGGCCAGCAAGAAACACCTAAGAGCCCTCTCCCATCGGGTCAACTTCAGCGCGGTGGGAGACAACCAGCCGCATCCCCCGAACATGACCTTCACTGCTGATGATTGCTTCGGAGTCCAGTACAAACACGACGATCCTCTAGTCATTTCCATGGACCTCAATAACCACAACGTACATCGAGTGTTAGTCGACGGAGGAAGTGCCGTCAATATCATCTTCAGAAACTGCTTCGAGCAGCTGATCCTCGAGGAATCAGAGGAAGCACTGACGAAAGTCAGTTATCCTCTGATCGGATTCAACGGATCCGCAGCTATCCCTCGAGGAAAGATCACCCTACCAGTCACAGTGGGTGAAGGCCAGGCGGCAAAAACCCTTCGGGACGAATTTCTGGTGATGGACTGCGACTCCGTATACAACGTAATCATGGGAAGAACCATGATTCACAAGATGCAAGCAGTCCCCTCCACATACCATCAGCTGATGATATACGTCTCGGATGCAGGATTCGCCGAACGAATCAGAGGTGATCAAGAAGTGGCGAGAAGAACCTGCCACACTGCTGTCCGAAAGCCCAAACTAGGGGACGGCCCCGAGGAAGAAAAAGGAGCTACGGGAGAGGAAAGCGAGGCAAAAAGGAGAAGAGCAAGCACGAGCAGCTTGTCTCCCGCAGAAGTTGATGCCCGCCCCGAAACCCTATCTCCCGAGCCGGATCAAGAAATGGAGGATATCTTCCTCGAAGAGAATTCAGACAGGAGCGTCCGAATAGGTAAGGGCCTAAGCTCGGGGCTCCGAATCGATTTGATCCGATTACTCAGGGATCACAAAGACATCTTTGCATGGTCAGCAGCAGATATGCCAGGGATAAATCCGAAGCTGATTTGTCACAAGCTGGACGTCAACGCTGAAGCTCGGCCAATAAAGCAAAAAAAGAGAAATTACTCCTCGGAGAAAAACAAAGCCATCGCCGAGGAGGTAAAAAAGTTGCAAGAGGCCGGATTCATCGAACCATGCATGTATCCGAAGTGGCTGGCCAACGTGGTGATGGTCAAAAAAGCGAACGGCTCATGGCGAATGTGCGTAGATTTCACAGATCTGAACCGAGCCTGCCCCAAAGACTGCTATCCCCTGCCAAGGATAGATCAATTGGTTGACTCCACCAGCGGCCATGCACTGCTCAGCTTCATGGATGCCTTTTCAGGCTACCACCAAGTATTCATGCACCCCGATGACAGGGCAAAGACAGCGTTCATCACAAGCGCAGGGGTGTTCAACTACAAAATGATGCCTTTCGGCTTGAAAAATGCCGGAGCCACCTACCAGAGGTTAGTTGATCACGTCTTCGCCGACCAGAAAGGGAGGAACGTGGAGGTCTACGTGGATGACTCCATCGTAAAAAGCATCAAGGAGGAAGACCATGTCAAAGACTTGGCAGAGACCTTCGGAAATCTGCGGAAATACAGCATGAAGCTGAACCCAAAAAAGTGCGTCTTCGGGGTGAAGTCAGGGAAGTTCCTCGGATTTATGGTGAGCAAAAGAGGAATTGATGCGAACCCAGACAAAGTCCAAGCGGCATTGGATTTACCCGAGCCGAAGACCAAGAGAGATGTGCAGAGGCTAACCGGCAGGTTAGCCGCACTGACAAGGTTCATATCAAAAGCCTCGGACAAGGGAGCCCCCTTCTTCAAAGCACTGAAACCAAAGAACCTCCTCGGAGGAGAAGCAGAACCAGTCAAGAAAAAGGGGGTCCCGAGGAAAGTGGATCCCGAACTGATATGGGAACAGGAGCAAAAAGAAGCTTTTCAGCAACTCAGAGCCCACCTAGCTCAACTGCCGACACTGGCCAGACCAAAGGAGGGGGAAACCCTGTACCTATATGTCGCAGTTAGCCCTGGAACCGTCAGCGCAGTGCTTCTTCGGGAAGAAGAAAAGAAGCAACATCCAATCTACTTCACCAGCTGAACACTCACAGGGGCCGAAACCCGGTACCCACTCATCGAGAAAGTCGCATATGCAGTAGTGGTAGCTGCGCGAAAACTAAGGCCATACTTCGACTCCCACCAAATCACAGTACTAACTGACCAACCGCTCGAGAAAGTACTCGACAAAATAGAGAGGTCAGGAAGATTGGCTGCCTGGGCCTTCGAACTATCAGAGTTCGGCATCAAATATCAGCCGAGGACAGCAATCAAAGCACAAGCATTGGCAGACTTCTTGGCCGAGTGCTCATACCAGGAAATGCTGGATGATACGAAAAGCACTTGGGAGGTCTTCACTGACGGATCTTCCACAATAAACGGCTCAGGAGCAGGAGTTGTACTAATCCCCCCGACGGGGAAAAGCATAGAGTATGCATTGAAGTTCGGCTTCAAAGCAACTAACAACGAGGCTGAATACGAGGCCGCAATCGCAGGGATAGAGCTTTGTTTATCCCTGGAGGCCGAGCATGTTTGCCTCAAAACTGACTCCCAGCTTGTAGCCAACCAGATCCGAGGGGAGTATGAGGCCAAATGGCCCAGCATGACAGCCTACTTAGCAAAAATCAAATCCTTAACGTCAAAGTTAAGATCCTTTGAAGTCATCCTCATTCCCCGAGGACAAAACACGCAAGCAGACGCGCTGTCAAAGCTCGCAAGCTCAACACTCATCGACCTAAACAGGTCGGTCCACGTGGAAGTTCACCAAGAGAGAAGCATTGACTTGCTACCCACCACAGTATGCAGTTTACGTACCGAATCCAGCTGGATGGACGCAGTAGTTGCATACAAAGAAAGGGGAGAACTCCCCGAAGATAAGCTGCAGGCAAGAAAGCTGAAAAGATTCAACAAATGGTTCATCATCAGCGCCGAAGGAGAGCTCATGAGGAAATCATTCTCTGCTCCGCTGCTAAAATGTGTGGGTCCAACAGACGCTGACTACATCCTAAGGGAAATCCACCTCGGGATATGCGGAAACCACATCGGAGGCAGGACATTGGCACATAAAGCCCTTTGGGCTGGGTACTGGTGGCCCACTATGGTTTCCGAGGCAAAGCAGATGGCAAGGAAATGCGAGAAATGCCAAAAGTTCGCACCAGCCATCCATCAACCAGCTCAAACCCTACAATCAACACTGTATCCCTTACCATTCGCACAGTGGGGGTTAGACATCATTGGTCCCTTCCCCTCAGCGACGAACCAGAAGAAGTGGTTGATTGTAGGAGTCGACTATTTTAGCAAATGGATCGAAGCCGAAGCTGTCTCCTCCATCACCGAACCTCAGGTCCGCAAGTTCATATGGCAGAACATCATCACAAGGTTCGGCATACCAAGACTGATGGTCTTCGACCACGGGAAACAGTTCGACAACACCCCGTTGCAAAAGTGGTGCAAACAGTTCGGCATACACCTAGCTTACTCGGCAGTCTGCCACCCACAAAGCAACGGGCAAGCTGAAGCTGCTAACAAACTCATCCTCAATGCACTCAAGAAAAGAGTCGAGGATGACAAAAACAAGTGGTTAGAAGAGCTACCCGGAACGCTATGGTCCCTTCGGACCACCGAGAAAGAAGCTACCGGGCAAACACCGTTCCACCTCGTATATGGATCCGAAGCTGTAATCCCTGTGGAAATCGGAACAGAAAGCCTGAGGATCCAGGCATACAACAGGTATGATGGGCTCCAAGGAGAAAGCAACAACCAACTTCTGTCCGAAGCTCTCGATCTACTGGACGAAGCTCGGAACGATGCAAGGACGCTCAACGCAGCCTATTTGCAGAGGGTCAACAAGCATTATAATCGAAGAGTCAACGCCAGACCCCTAAAAGTCGGTGATCTAGTGCTCAGAAACGCCGCCTCGGTTCAGAAAGGACGGATCCATGGAAAACTCTCAGCCACTTGGGAAGGACCATACATCATCCACTCCGAAAAAAGGCCAGGCACGTTTATGCTGAAACAGTTAGATGGAACAATTCTGAAGAACCACTGGAATACCGATGTTCTCAAGAAATATTTTGTATGATCTCTGTCTGTAAACCAAGTAAGTTGTTTAATGAGAAGAGGAAAGCCATTGGCACCGTGTGTTTCATTAAACTTATCTCTATATTTATTGTCCCCTTATATATATATGCAGCCTCGGATCTGATCAATCCGAGACTAAAAACAGGTTGACTTTGCCCATTCCTTGATAAAATGCAAGGAATGACCAAATCATACACTTCAGGGAATCGTCCAGAATCCTCGGATTCGCGATAACCAAATAAAACTTGTTCGCCACAAACAGTCGCTCGAATCAAGTTATAAAACTTCGGCTCAGATCCACGGATCGCCGAAGGCATAACTAAGAGGCAGACTAGCGATCTCTTGCCCAGGTTTCCGAACCACAAGAGATCGGAAGAACAATCCAGACCTCTGAGCAGATCGACGGATTTGAAGAGTCTGGAAACTAAAGAGTCTCTTAGCAGATCTACGGATTTGAAGAACTCGCAAAGTTAAAGAGTCTCTTAGCAGATCTACGGATTTGAAGAACTCGCAAAACTAAAGAGTCTCTTAGCAGATCTACGGATTTGAAGAACTCACAAAGTTAAAGAGTCTCTTAGCAGATCTACGGATTTGAAGAACTCATAAACTAAAGTGTCTCTTAGCAGATCTACGGATTTGAAGAACTCGCAAAACTAAAGAGTCCCTTAGCAGATCTAAGGATTTGAAGAGCTCGCAAAGATAAAAAGTCTCTTAACAAATCTACGGATTTAAAGAGCTCGCAAGATCAAAAGGTTTTCAGCAAGTCTACGGATTCAAAGAAAAGCTCGAAAGTACAAAATTGAAAAGCAGCCAAGTAACTAACACTCATTTTTCATTCAATATTTGGGGGAAGTACAAATACATTGAAAACCTCAAAAATTGAAAACAAAATGAAACAGTTAAAATCGGCAGCCATCAACAGACAATACCGGCCTACCGAAGTACTAAGAAAGCAAAAAGAAACGAGTACAACGCAGCGCCGAGGCAAAAGGGGGAAAAGCAAGCACATATTCGGAAGTCCTCAACTGGAACCGACCGACTCTGAAGAAGACGACTGCCCGAATCCCTAACTCTTGGGAGTCTCAGGAGCGGCCCCTAGGGGAGCATCCTTCGAGGAACCCCCAGCAGTAGTATCACCCTCGGAAGTTGCCTTCTGGGCCCGAGCCTCTGCGAGAGCAGCTTGGCGTTCAGCTTCAGCTTCATCTCGATCAGCTTGGCATTCCACCAAGTGGTCCTCGGCCTGCATCCATAGGGGAACTTTCTCGTTCCAAGGGAAGTGAGGCATGTGCTTCGCAAACATGCGCCGAGCACCCAGGATGCCGTTCCAGTACTGCTCTCTACACTGATCAGCAGTGTAGAGGTCGACTCGCTCCTGCTCCAACTTCCGAATATAGTCATCCTTTTCCCGAAGCTTCAGCCGAAGGACAGGCACCTTATCAGCTTGCTGCTGGATCAGCTCCCGATGCTGGACAAAATGGCAAAGCCTTAACTCTGCCTCTTTATGCTCCTTGTCGGCCGCTTCAAATTTAGACTTCATCTCCTGGAAGAGTCTATCTTTTTCCTCAAGTTCGCTAGCGAACTTAGCGGCCATATCCTTCTTTTCCTCAGCAAAGGAAGCGATCTTCTCAGCATCCTCTTCAACTCGGAAGATGAGCTGGCCAACCTCGGCCCCAATCTTCTCAGCAGACTCTCTAGCCTCGCGACTATACAGAAGGTACAGCTGCTTGACTTCCGTAAGCTCGGAGAGGAGTTGCCCAGCCTTCTGGTCCAAAATGGGAATATCACGAGCATAAGCCTCACGATATTTCCTCAATTGTTTCTCCTCAACCGAGCTACACTCGGAAGCGAAGGAGGACCAGAAAACAGCCTGGGAACGAGAGAAAGATGAGCAAAAATAGGAAAAACATAAAACAAAAACACAACTCAAAGAGAAAAATCTAGCAATTACCTCGTTCAGATAGTACTGGGCCATCATAGCCGGATTCCTCTCTTCGGCCCCAGGAACCCTCCACTGCGGGTTAGCACGAAGCAGATTCTCCCGAGCAGCCTCGGGGCCCACCAAGGATCCCACGTGAGCCAAGGGGTCCTCTCCCAAAATCGGAGCCCTGGCATACCGAGCCATCGCATCCCTTACTTCTTCGGGGATCCGTTTTAGCGGAACATCCGAACAGGGATCAGCATGGATCAGCCTATCCAGGGCCGAGGTAGAAGTAGAACCCAAAGTTGAGTGGCGCCTCTTCCTCGTCAGACCTTGCTCGGGCTGCTCCTCCTCTCCAGCAGAGGGAACCTCCTTCTGAACCTCGGGAACCGCAGCTTCGGGGCCCGAGAGATCTATCATCTCCTTGTCTGGACTCTTCTCTCTCTCGAAGGGAAGATCAGCAGACTCCTTCTTCTCCCCAGCTACCTCAGGGACATCCGAACCAGGAACAAAATCGGCTTCAATCGCCTCCATCACCTCGGTGATATCCTGGATTTCGATCCCCAAAGCAGCAGATGGTTTCAGTGGAGAGGGGATGATATCTTCCTCGATCAGCGGCTGGTCCACGGGCGGCGGTTCAGCAACCACCACACTCTTTAACTTCTGCCCTGGCAAGGGCATGAAGTGAAGAAGATTCTTAGGAGGAGGCATGACTTCCGAAACCGCTTCCTACATAGCAAATGTTCAAAGATTAGTTTCGGAAAAAGGGAGAAACGAACTACAAAAAACTCCAAGTCAGAACAAATACCTTCTCCGAGGGCTGAGAAGCCTTTGCTTTCTTCGGATGCGTGGAAGGCCTCAAAAGAGTGCTACCCTTCCTTTTGCGTTGATCCTAAAAAGGGGAGACCAAGGGTCAACGAATGTAAAAGAAGAAAAAGGAAGAAATAGAGAAAAAAAAAAGCGTGAAGTACCCGGTTCCTAGATAAAGAGATATCTATCCGAGCCGGAGATGAAACCGAAGGAACGGCACGCGGCACAGCGTCAGTCCCAGGACCCTAAAAGATGGTCCAGGACCAAGACGTTAGCCGACGGCCAACCGAAAAGAAGAAGACAAACAGAAAATCGAGCCTATAAATGAACACTCACCGGGTCCGAAGTTGTCTTCAACACAGGAAGCACAACCTTCACAGGAACAGCTTCAACAGAGGAGGCGGAATCCCATGGATCAGCTCGAACTTCGGATATCCGAGCAACCCCCGAAGGAGACAACACGTAATCCTTCAGGCGAGGATTACGAGGGTTATCTTTTCCGAACTTGTACTCGGGAGCCGGGTCGTGAATAGTCTTCAAATCCAAAGAAATGCCCAACTTCTTAGGATCAATGCAGCTAAAGCCGTACTCTGCAAAAACAAAGCACAAAACATGTCAGCAAAACGAAGCAGGAAAGAGAAGGACAAACTCACTGAAAAAACGGTCTCAGCCGAAAGACACCTACCCCTGTCAAAAATCCTGCTGAGACCGGCAACAGCAAGAATGTCCTCCCTCAAAATGTAATTGAGATTCGGGAGCCAGCTAGACGGCAGTCGATGGTTATCCTCTTGAGCCAAGAACCACTGGAGGAGGTCCACATAGTGGCGATGATTCCGATCTGGAGCTGCCACACCCCTCATATCAGGATCAGGAGCCACGAACCACTTCGGAGGACGATAAAAGTTGGGATGCTTCGGATCCGTCGGCACACGAACGAGCAACCACTCCGTCTTCCAATTGTGGTCAGAGCTAAGGTAGGGGTACGCCGTGATGTAGTTCGGATCCCCCCTCTTTCGGGAATTCTTGTTGACAATGGTCCACCAACCATACCCATCACCCTTGGAAGCATGGTTGAGAACCAGATCGTGAAGATCCCGAAAAATAGCGACAGAGCAAGGGAAATTGACGAAGTCACACACCCATCTAAATCCGATTATGTGCCTCATAGATTTGGGTGTGAGCTGGGCCAAACTAATGTTGTACGACACCAAAAGCTCGGATACGAACGGATCCAAAGGAAAGCGGAGACCATTCTCCAAATGGTGAGTGTACACGGAAATGAACCCCCTCGGTGGATGAGTCACCCGAGGACGCTCTTGTTCAGGAAGCTCGCACCAGTACCCCAAGGCATGCTGAATTCCGTATAGCTCCTCGGCCTTCCGATGATAATTCCCCAACTTCGCTTCCACCAACCAGTCACCGCTGACCGATTTCTCCAACGGACCGTCGATCTTGGTGGTCTCGTGCAAAATTGAGGCATACCTGCCCTTCGGATCAGCTTCCGTCCAATGAACTGGAAACTCGGGGTAACGACGACGAGCACCCGAAAAGCCAGCTCTCTCACCAGAGGTTGCGCGTTCAGACACGCCAAACCCACCAACTACATCATCTTCGGAAGCATCCCAACCAATCGAACTCTTCTCCAACGGCCTCGCCGAAGGCCGACCCCTCGAAGTTTTCGGTAACCTCCCCGAAGGCACGTTCTCCCTCTCACTAGAGGAGCCAACGACGAACTTGCTTTTGCCCCTATTCTTTGCCATGGTCGCGAAATCTCGATCTAGGGTTTAGATTGAGGGGTAGAAGGAAGAACGAAGAAAAAAGGAGAACTCAGAAACAAATTACCTTTTTCCGAAGCGGAATTCGCCGATAAAGCGAACAACTCAAGTTCCCGAAGTCTAAAGTTGGCCGAATTTCGTAGATCTGAAGAAGCAAATTGCACTGCGATCGCCGGAATTTAGAGAGAGAATGGGTTTGAAAGAAGGAGTAAAAAGTTCGAAAAGAGCAAAGCACCCAGTATTTATAGAAAAGAAAAAGGGCGCATCAACTTCCTCAACCCACGATCTCCACGACACAATACAACTCCCAACACTTGTCATCAATGCAAATCATCCCTTTTCAAAAAAGAGAGGGAACTTTCGGACTTCTGACAGCTGGAAACCCACCCATTTAATTCTAAATGGACCGGGTCTGGGGGGCATGTTGTTTGGGCTCCCAATTGATTCTCAATTGGGCCACTAAGTCCAAAGCCCAATGGCTCTAAACAAACAGCATCAAACCCACCAATGGCTAGTCGGCCATCCATCAAGGCCCAAGGCCCAAAAGCAATAAATGACCTATGGGCATTTATTATGCAAACACTATAAATAGGCCGCCAAGGCTCACACCTCAAGGTACGTCCAATTTATCGCCTTAAGACTACTCTTCTAGAGAACTTCTCTCTAGAATCCGAGCATCGTTCTTACTTAGGCATCGGAGGGGCTTTTCTCGGAAACACCCCCGAGGCTAGTGACTTTGCTCTTGTGCAGGTGAATTCGGACTCTACTCATTCAAACAAGCAAGATCTTCAACACATACGAAAGGGCCTTCATTCGAAGCCCATTGTTTCCATCTTTACAACACCGGAACAATATATATATATATATATATATATATATATATATATATATATATATATATATATATATATATACTTGTCCGTTTAATTTTAGTTAAACACAAATTAATTTGAGTTTTACAAGTTGTGTTCATTTAACATGATCTCATATGAAGTACGTAAAGAATTAAAGTAAATAAAAATTATTTATTTATATATTCAAATAAGCCACGAGCACAATATAAATAGAGTTAGAGTTCCTTATCGAAACTAGTATTCCGTACGTTTTTTTTTCTAATATGAAATGTATAGATTTTTTATTTTTTTATTTTTTTGATAACACGTATATAGATTCATTGAGTGTACTAGATTGAGTGTCCCTATCTAAATAATCAAGTTAGCAACAACCTTCTATACCTAGCAGTAAATCAGCATAGATAATTATTATTGAAAAAAAAAAGATTATTATAATAGAAAAAGACAAGTAAAAGAGTTTTGGTACGTAATTAGGTGGGCTTTTTGAAAACTTTAAGTTGACTTATAATGTTGTTTACTATTTGGAGTTTTATTATTTGAGCTTATAGCCGATTGATTGGCTTTTCTGCCTTAATTTAACTAACCGGATTGGGGGCCATACACTTTCTTATGGACAAGATTTTCAACGATCTTGGAGTTTGGCTTCATGTAGATGCTAAATACTAGATTCATCACCAACTTTCATTTAGTAAAGACATACAACTAATGTTTGAAATAATTTTGTGACAATTATTGACTAGATAGCTCCGATCATGACTACTTATTATCACCAAGGTCAATTTCTTGTCAGTTATCACGTATATGTTCACTTAATATTACTCCCTTCCTCTCTCTCTTAATACTCGATATGTTTTAACTTTTTGCACTATTCACATAATACACTTTGACCCTATTTTATTTCTAGTATATGAAAACAAATGCTAGTATATAATATATTTTTTTACTTCATCTTAATATATATTTTCAAAATATTAACATTTTTATAAGTTTTTATAATATGTAGTTAAAGAAATTAGTGGTCTAAGTTGTGCATTGACAAACGTGTCCGATCAAAACAGGTCGAGTATTAAGGGACGGAAAGAGTACTCCATATTAGAGTTTATTCTATACGGATCAAAAACATAAACGCGATCAATTATTACAAAATAAAATTAGTACGAGTAGCATTCAAAGGAAAACATAGATTTGCTTGGGACCAACTTATGGTCATTAGTCATTACTCTCATTAGCCGTCAAGTTATTATAAATATAAGACCCAGTTAGTGCTGCACAAGAGCTTCACAATCATCATCTACTTGAATTGTTTTAATTTTAATGGCTTTGAAAATTTAATGTAAATCCGGCTTCAACATGGGGACGTATAATTGGACACCTCACCAGATTTGTGAACACCACTAACTGCATTAAACTATTCTAATTTTGTGAGGCTAAAAAGGACTCATAATAATATTAGATATCATTATAGTTTAAACTAGTTTTTAAACCCGTTCAACGAACAGATAGATATATAGTGGTTATTTAGTCATCTTTTTAAATTCTAATTTTATTGAACTTGTGATTTTAGTGAGAATATATGATTTAAATAGAGGTTGAAAGAATCAAAGAATACATAAATTAAATAGTAAATTAATATTGAGTGTTAAAGGGGAAGATAGAGTGAAATATGTTGAATGAATAGATTGTTGAATTGATATTTACGTTGTAGGAGGAAGATGAAGCGGAAGAGACAGTTGGTATTGTAAAATATAGCAAACAACAAAAAAAACTTGTGAAAAAAGACCAAATTGATGGAGGCAAAGAAGGGATGACACGTGTCATCAAATCACATGCGGTTTCGCTTTTCAAATACTAGGTATGGATTTTATTAATAAATACAACAAATTCACTATGAATATGAAAGAGCGACTTACGTTATATGACACCTTAACAAGTTTGTTAGCGATGGAGTATTGATGGGTTTTATTTAAAGTCTTGTCTATTTACGGATTTTGACTTATACCCGACAAAATAAGTTTAATTAAGACATTTTCATAAATTTGTTTTATACAGAGTACTCCGTCCGTACAAAGTAAACAAATAAGTGTATTTCAAATTAAGATAATAGATTTTTCGGAAAAAATAAGTTTGGACTAAATATGTTTAGATAAATAAGTTCAAATAATATTATACAAAGTAATTAATACAATTAGAACATATATAGCTTAACACATTAATTTATATTTGAGGCCTCTAACTTTTTTTGGTATAAATGAGCCAAAAGGGCAATATAAATTACAAATGAAGGCGGTGGAATTTAAACCTGAGATCTATTATACACAGGTCCTCAATCTCAACCACCAGGCCAAAACATCATTGGTTATTTGAGGCCTCTATGACATACTACATCACTAAGTACATCTTTTAGATCTTGCATCATTTAAAACCGCAATTACATTTATCATTATTCTTGCACAACTTTAATTGTGAGTAATATTCTTGGGAACATTTACTTTTATGTATTTTCCAATAAAGAAAAATATAGCTAAAGTGAAATGCGTGAATGATAAATATTAAATAGTGCAAATGTCAAGATGATATAACTAAAAGAGCATAGGATATTTATTTATTTTGAAATGAAAGAGCATAGGATAATAGTAGTGGACTAATAACAATAACAACAATAATAACTATTAGGTCAATAACTAGGTGTGACTAATTCAATTATTTATTGTAGGTGATCACAAACATTAGGAGGCCAGGATTCAACAAAATTTGACTTTTCAACACTTCTGAAGACAAAATACTCATTTGTAGTTTTAATGTTTCTTTTTATTAAAAGAATTTCAACCTTTAAGAGGTAATAATAAGTTAAGCCTAGACCTGATCAAACGGCGGATCGGGCCAGGTACGGGTCGGGCTTGGGTACAAAAAATCAGCCCATTATGTCGGGATGGACCGGACCGGGCCAAGATCCAGGCCAAAATTTTGTGCCCAAACCCGCTATTTTCGAGCCTAAAATATCGGGCTTTTCGGGCCATATTCGAGTCGGGCCAAATTTATAACTAAAAAGTGAAATTTTGTGTTTCCCAAACCCGCCCAAATAAATAAAATTTCCGGACAGGGTCCCAAACCCGCAAAAATTTCGGGCTCGTCTTTATCAGGTCTAGTTAAGCCGGACGAGCTCACGAGCTCGATTCTACACTCACAAGTCACACCCACTAAAACTTAAGCTCAAAATTGTTTGAACTTTAAAATTTATGGTTTATTTTAAGTTTTGTTTTATTCACTTTATTTTGACTTATTTTAGGTCTAATAAATTTTATAGATAAAATTTAAAAAATTACAAATACGGAGTATAGAGTATAAGATAGGCTGGGGCGTAAATAAGTTAATTCAAACGGTTAGATTTGGGAGTTTTATTGGATTACGAGAAGTTTGTCTTCGGCTGGGTCTGGGAAAAGGCGTGTGGTGCGCATCAGAACTAGCTAGGTTTCATGGTGCTCTCTTATCTTTGTTTTTATTTTTCCGAAGCTTGTTTCTCATCCTTGGATGATTATAGGTAGCGCTTCTTTTATAAGCATGCGCTTTTCTAAACAAGAAAATTTGATTTAATTAGATAAGGTAAAATAATACTCCGTATAATATAAATGAAATTCAGGTGTATAAAAGAGTATGTACCTAAATAATTTTTATTCAACTCGAGTTTAATTAAGCTAGCCAAGCTAGAGTAGGTCAAGCGTGAGTCTCAAGTAAGGTTGTCAAATCTTATTGGTCAATTACAAATCGGGTATAATCTATTCGGATATAATCGGATAATATTTTATACCGGGTACATTATTATGCTCATGCGATTGAATATATGAATCTTTTCCAAGTGATTTTGAAGTTTTTCATTTGTTATTTAAATCGACTCAGTTTTAACGGTCCTAGTCTCAAGCTCAAACCAAGAAATTAAATTATTTTATAAAAAAAAAAAATAAAGAAAAAAAATAAAAAAAAATAAATCAAATTTTGGTGTAGATGGAGGGACAAGGGGACAAGAAGGCTGAAAAATTCATGTGTCCTTTCCTTAAAGAGAACTCCGTAAACATTCCCTTGTCTTGGTTCATAAATTAAAAGCGTAGGGGCTCCCTTAAGGATAATCATTGGCTACTGCCAGTGCCACTCACCCAGTCCCAGGCCATGTGATCTCTTATACACTTATCAATTATCATGCCTTTTTTTTAATTGTCCATTACGTACAAGTATTAGATAATTCAACTTTTGGTAAAAATAAAGTTGTGGCTCGTGGAGACCTTCATTACAAGCTCTATACTCTTGATTTAACGTCACATGCATAATCACTTACCTTGGGGTTAAACAGTATTCCGTAATTACGTATAATCATTGTAGCGCTGCCTACTATTTGGGGTGTAAATTTTGGAGATATACGAGAGAGTATGGCTTTATAAGTTATCCATAGAGTTTACAACTCTCGTGGTAGAGACGAAATCTTATAAATTCAATGATTTTAAAGGAGAATATCGTAAGTTGTTATAATTATCTTAGGTTTAGTTATTATTGTTATCTTTCTTGTGGTCGAATAAAACAAAATCTTAAAAGAAACGCTTATTTGCTCTAGAAATTATCAATATGCTCACGTTCTTCAAAAATTTGTAAAATGTCAATTTGCAGTGCCATTAACTAATTAGCTAGTTGAGTACGTAGGATGGTACGTAGGACTGTAGGAGAAGTATGTAGCTCAAGTCATATATAGCTAGGTGTACTAGTCATGATTCTAATCTTTGTATTGATCACTTGATAGAGATTATACCTTGCTTGTTTGAGTAAAGGGTATACTTAAAAGCTTGTAGGATGGTGAAATATATGCCGCAAGTTAAAATTTGTACGTCCTTGTTATCCTAAAAATGTGTGATATTTATTATTGATAAAAGCATAAAAGATGGGACAAGGTCCAATACGAGCCATACTGACAACGCTAACCTTTGGCTTAATTAATAAAAGCAATTATATCTCCCAATTTTAAGGTTGAGATTCAATTTCCAATTTTAAAATTATTTTCGAGAAAGTGACCGAGTTTGATTCTTAGGTTACATATGATTAATTATTTATAAGAAGAGGTGGGGGATTTAAGATGGTAACAATGAAACTAAATAATAGAGATTTTGGAGACGATTCGATGCTTGGTCATAAATTTTTTGTTAGATCATTTTAGGAATGATTTCAAGGTTTTTTTTTTTTTTTTTAAGTGTAGAGTTACCTTTAAGTATTGTTAATCAATAATCATGTTGGTAACCTCCTATACTACTACGTAAATCCTAACAACAACATAAAAGCACAAGTGTTTATCTCCATTCTTCTCTAATGAAACATGCTACTTCATACTTTCTCTATTTTAGTGATTGATATTAAAGAGAGTCTTACAAATATTTGGGACTCTTTAAGAGGGAAACTTGTCATGTGCTAAATTAAGTTGGATAAACTCCATGAACGAACCACTTGAACATGCAAAACAATTAGCTAGAAAACAATTAACAAATAAGAAGATTTTAGTTTTTATTTTTATTTTAAATGATTACTTCGTATGTAGCAATCATGGCTTGTTGTACGGAGTAATAAGTTTAAATAAAAATGTTGTGCATTTATCAGACATGAATAACTTCAATTGACACACGATTTTGTCATTAATTAGCAAAACCAACTAGTGTTTGGTTCGGAAATACCTCGAGTTACTACTTTGAATATCATATTATGGTGTGTAATACGTAAAAAATAGTAGTGTACACTATATAATTTGATGTTTCTGTGCAAAAAAAAAAGAATATTCCATGGTTGGCTAAGATGGTAAGACGTCCACTTTGCATATAACAGATTAACAGGTCTCATGTTTGAATCTTATTATAAGAAATTTTTGTTGTACATATCCTTATTTGATAAAGATGTGACATGACATGTTCTAATATACTACTCCCTCCGTCCCAAAATTATAGTTCTGTTTTCTAAATCGGGCGTCTCAAAAATTATAGTCATATTTCTAGTTTTGGCTACTAATTAAGGTCTCCACTTTCTCATGTACTATGTTAATTAAAAATGTATTGAAAACCCCACACATGTACTATATTCCACTTTTCTATGTACTATATTGTCTTTCACATGTACTTTATTCCACTTTTCCAAACAATTCAATCATCATTTGTACTTTATTCCACTTTTTCATGTGCTATATTCCATTTTCTTAAAACCCGTGTTTTTTGTCAAACGGGACTATAATTATGGGACAGATGGAGTAGTATATACTACATCCGTTTCAAAAAGATATTTACAGTTACTATTTGCACGGACTCCAATGCAATATTTGTATCATTTAAACTGATGCATTTTCCTAATATAATGTTGGATTAGTCACAATATACATTTTCATAATAATATAATATCAAGTTTTTATAACTTTCACTAATAGATAATTACGGGTGTTAATGGTCAAATCTATATACTGGATATGTGTATCATTTAAACTGATGCATTTTTTCTAGAAAGAGAGGGCATAAACTAAGGCCCTGTTCTTTTTGGCTTAATTTCAGTTTCAGGACTTATTTGACAGTTCAGTTCAGTTCAATTCAGTTCAGTTCAGTTCAAGAGCATTTAGTTCAGTAGCATTTAGTTCAGTTCAGTTTAATTCAGTTTAATTCAATTCAATTTAACTTAATAATAATAATAATATCATTATTATTATTATTATTATTATAATTATAATTATAATTATTATTATTACTTATATTAATATTTATATTATTACTCCTTATATTACTTATCATTTACTCCCTCCGTTCCACAATGATGTTCCAATTGAGGTTTTTGACACTATTCACAATAGAAGAGAATCTTCTATATTATTTAAAATATATAGAAAAAACATATTCATGTGGGATCTTGTTTAATTCGTCTCCATGAACACTATAAGAATATCAAAAAATTATAATTTTTAATATTGTGTAACTATAGATAAATACGATACAAAATGAGCGTTCGCAAACGTGATAAAAGAAATTGGAACATCATTGTGGAACGGAGGGAGTATATTTATATTATTATATTACTTATTATTTATATTTATATTATTAAATTACTTATTATTGTTATTTATCTAATTATTTATTATTAATTAATATAATTTATTATTATTTTAATCAATTAATTATAGATTATTAGTTATTAATAATTTCGTTATTAGTTATTAATTATGAATTATTATTATTATTATTATTATTATTATTATTATTTTATAATAATTATTATTGTTATTATTATTATTATTAATATTTATCATTTATTATAATTATTTAGTAATCAATTACAGATTATTATTTATTATATAGTTATTTAGTTATTAAATATTAATTATTACAGTATTTAGTTATTAATTAACATTTTTTATTATTATTTTGTAACTAACTACTCTGTTATTACGAGTATTTATTATTTATTATTATTATTATTATTATTATTAATTATTAATTATTTATTATTTATTTCGGTAATATTCTGTTAAGTTCAATTTAGTTCAGGAGTATTCAGTTCAGTTCAGTTTAATTCAGTTCAGTTCAGTTCAGTTTAATTCAGTTCAGTTCAGTTCAGTTACTTCAGTTCAGTTCAGTTCAACTCTAAAAAACAGGGTTTAAAGTAATTGAGCCGCAACTAAAACTTACCTTATAGATTTGCTAGTCTTGCTGAACATTACCTTAATCCCTAAATCGGAAAAAAAAAGAACACGAAAAACAGGAAAATCCACCCAAGCACACGCGCCGCAAATACATTGGAGTTAGAAATAGTGCCAACAAAGCCACAACGGCGTTTCCTGTTAAAATTCAAATTTATTTCCAAAGACAAAACCAATCTCCACTTTCTAAATTCAAAAAATAAATCTCTCTCCCACAAAAAAAAAAGAAAAAAAAAAAGAAGAAACTGTTATTCCTTAAAATCTGGTGCCAAATTTTCTTTCCATTTTCTCGTTTTTAAGATTAGGTCTCAAAACAAAATCCCCAACAAATCAACAGCTTTTCAAATTTCCTTCTTCTTATTACTCATCTCTTACAAATTTACATTTTCTCTCTCCTAATTTCTCCCCATTTTTAGCAATTTCTTACTTCTGCAAAAACCCCCTTCAATCTCACCTGAAAAAACAAAAATTCAAGAAAAAGTTACCCAAATTCTCATCTGGGAATTTTCAATGTGGTCAATTTAATCACCAAATCTGCATTTTTATTCTTCGATTTCGTCGATAAAATTTGGTGAAAAATGCTGTCGACATCGCCAACAATGATGCGGAGCTCATTAGAAGCGATGCTAGAGAATCTCCGGCGAAAAGATGAAGACCAAGATAAGGATATTCCGCCGGCGTTACCGTCTAGGCCGACGTCTCGAGCTCGTTTGCCGTCAGCGAGGCGGTCTTTGCCGGTGGGGTTTAAAGTTTCCGGCGTAGGAAGCGGCGGATGTGAGGAGGTGAAGAGGAAGTGTGATGATATGGAGGAGAGAGAAAGGGTGGTCGTTGTTGGAGGAGGAGTAGGGCCATGGGTTAGGAAGAGGAATAGTTTTGGGAGCAGTAAGAAGAAGATTAAATCGGACCAGTCGCCGTATGGAGTGGTGGATATGGAGGAGAGAGAAAGTAACGGTGGTTGTAGTGGTGGCGGTAATGGTGAGGGAGTCACGTCTACTTCTAAGGGCGTGGTTGAGTGGGAAGATAATGTTGATTATTTTATTAAAAAGGTAATTACCCCTTCTTCCTGTTTTTGAATTTTAGTTTGGTGTAAACACGGATTCGATCCCAGGTCTTTGGTAACACCCTGAGGCTTTAAACAACTAAGCTAGACATCAAGTTGACACCCACTCTTCCTAATCGATTCTGTTATTCCAGGGGTCAATTTTTCATACCTGCAATGTGAATTTGATTTCTAGAGCTTTTATGAATCGAGGTCTTACTCATACTTGGTCCATTTCTTTTCTTTATACGGAGTAATTATTTAATTTAACTTTGACCGGAATTTAAGCTCAAAGATTAGATTTTTTTTCTATTTAAGTTGGAATTTTGGGATAGGTTTGTGTATTGGGATTCTAGAACTTTAGCTTGTATGATACGGCGTCTAATGCGCATTTTTTTTTACAGAACTTTGTGAATTGGATTGAAGTGCCACTTTCAGTGCATTGGCTGCTGAACAACTTGATTTTTAAAAGAAAGGGTTTTATCTAGTAGGATCTGATTTAAAGTTGCTGTTCATTCTACTTCTGCATGTGATGGGAATTCTGAAATTTCCCCTTATTTTGGGGATCAGTGATGAACTGGGAACTCTGGATTTTAGGGTTTAGATTGAATCATCAAGTTGTTGTTACTTGTGATAACTGTTCACCAAGGTTATTAGAACTTAGGAGACCCAAGGGGTGAATTGAATATATATTTTTCTTTTCGAATTCTCGGTTCAAAAGTAGTAATAATTTCCCTGAGTTACTTGGGATTTTGCTCAAATATTTATTGCTGTATAATCTCTAGCTAGTCATAACCTAGGATACTGAACTTCAAGACGGGTAAGTGGGGCTTTGAAGTACTCACACATAAACTGAGCTTGGGAAGTTGGGAACTTGGGATCACAGTGAATGACCATTTCAACTTTAGTGCAAGTAGTAATAATTTGTGCGGAAGGGCCTCTTTTCCCTCCGTTTTTACTCATGATATCTGCTATGATTGAGGGGTTAAAGTATTGTTTTTGTGTTTGAGCTTCTGATAATGCATATTGGCTAGGAGTTACAATGGTACTCATCAGCAGCTGATGAAGTAAGCATTAGACTTCCGTAAAAGTAACATGAGAGGGTAGAGTACATACGTGAAAGGTAAGTGCAAAATTATTTTGAGAATCCAGAGACATTTCTTTTGGGTCAATACGGGTTGACCTAAGCATAATCACCTGGGACTGAGACACTGAGTGTTGAAGTGAACTTTAGGTGATAATATTGCTTTAGGTGATAATACAACCATCAGTAGACATTTAAGGATCACCCCAGGTCCAAACACAACAGGTGCTGGATTGCTTTATGCTTGGCTGTGCTGCCTGTCATATGATGCAGATTTTCCTTGTTACAAATTAAGCAGAGCGACGGTGACTATCTTTTGGAGTCCTGTCGCTGCACTGCTCTTTTTGGTTCTTTTGTAGTGACAATTCAATGTCTGTTTTTTCTGTTTCAGAAACTTCGTGTGTGGTGTCGGCTTCGTTCTGGACAGTGGGAATTGGGAAGGATCCAGTCAACCTCAGGCGAGGAGTCTTTTTTACAGCTTGCATCTGGAAATGTGAGTTTTGTTTCCTGACATAAGGCGTCTTGAGAACTATGTCCTAGTCTTTATATTTAAACACTGTTGGATTTAAATTGCTATAGGTCATCAAAGTCTTGAAAACAGAACTCCTACCCGCGAATCCAGATATTCTTGACGGTGTGGATGACTTGATACAGCTTAGTTATTTGAATGAGCCTGCTGTTCTTAGCAATCTGCAGTACAGATATTCACGTGACCTGATCTATGTATGTGCTTACCTTTGCTCTCTAAATATGGGTTCTCTTCTTTCTTTTTGGCCTCTTAAAAGATCTTGCCTAACTATTCATTACATTATACATATCATAGAGTAAAGCAGGGCCTGTTTTGATTGCAATCAATCCATTCAAGGCTGTGCAAATGTGTGGGAGCAATTATATTAAAGATTATAGACAGAAGCTTGCGGACAGTCCTCATGTTTTCGCGGTGGCAGATGCGGCCTATGACGAGATGATGAGAGGTCTCGTATTATCACTCACTTAATGTGTGGGGTAAATTTCAGCATTTAGTTGCAGTCATATTTGTATTAATCATGTTGTTTCCTTTTGTTGCAGATGGTAAGAACCAGTCCATTCTTATAAGGTAAGTTCAAATCCTTCTGGTTTGTATTCCAGTAAGAAGTATAATGTTTTGTGATCTTTTTTCTTTATTAAAAATTATGTTTCTTTATCAAGCTCTTTTATCTCAGGTTATTGGTCTACTGGGGAGTTTTTGTTTATTTTCATTTTATTTTTTCTTTAATTATGGGGAAAATATTGTTTGATTATCATTGTATATTTCTGTTAACCAGATGTATCATTTTTGCTTTACAGTGGGGAGAGTGGTGCTGGGAAAACCGAAACAGCAAAGATTGCAATGCAGTATTTGGCTACTCTTGGTGGTGGCGGAGATGGAATTGAACGTGAAGTTCTTCAAACAAGCTGTATTCTAGAAGCATTTGGGAATGCAAAAACATCTAGGAATGATAACTCTAGCAGATTTGTAAATAGTCTATCTCTTCTGATTGTTGGTTTAGTTACTTTGCTCTATTTGGAGCAGTCACGTTTCCCATCAATGCCTGATATTTGAGCTACTTACATCATTGTGATGTAAATTGTGTCTGTTCTTGATGTTTTCAGGGCAAGTTGATTGAAATTCATTTCAGTATGACGGGCAAGATATGTGGTGCCCTCATTCAAACTTGTGAGCTACCCTTTCCATTTTTCATTCCAGAATTAATCTCTCTATTAGTAAGCATTGACTGACTTGTCATTGTTGTCTGTGATGTATGCTGAAATTGATCCTATGGACAGTCCTTCTTGAAAAGGTGAGATGGCTCAGCTGATGTCATGTTAGAGCTTTGCTCTAATTTTCTATAGTCCTTTCCTTACTTCGGATATTGCATTTGCAGTCCAGAGTAGTTCAGCTGGCTAGAGGAGAACGATCGTACCATGTCTTTTATCAACTTTGCGCTGGCGCCCCATCTGATCTACGAGGTTAAATTAATTCATTTTTTGGTTTTTGATCCAGAAATACGATATGATCCTGTTTATATTGTTCATAGTAGTTGTGTACTGTGATTTTATGAAAAAGAAGCAAGGTGCAAAGATAAAACTAAAAAGAAAAAAAGATTTTGTTTGTACAATATCCGTGTCACGGAAATAGATGTTCACTTGTTCATCTGTTCATCATTCTAGCTATTAATTTGTCATCACCGCCACTCAAATGCTGCTGCAGGTAGATTGAACATAAAAATGGCGAATGAATACAACTATCTTAATCAGAGTAATTGCTTGGTGATTGATGATGCTGATGATGAACTGAACTTTCATAAGCTTCAGGTGATTGAAATTTTTTCACGATGATAAAAGTTGTATTCTGCAGTCTGTTTTGTTTCAAACATCTTAAGTGCATTCTTCTTCTCTTATCACTTCAGGAAGCTCTAGATATTGTTCGAATCCACACAGAAGACAGGGAGAGAATGTTTGCATTGCTAACAGCAGTTTTATGGCTCGGGAATATATCATTTCAAGTTACTGACACTGAAAACCACGTAGAAGTGGTGCCTGGTGAAGGTATAGGTTCCTGCTTCAGTGTAGTAAAGTTGTAGTAGGTTTCTCCTTGATTTGTTCTATGAAGTGTCCTATTAATACTCTATAGTATTTGCTACCTGTAAGATTTTCAACGATCTGCATTGAGGAAATTTAGTTAAATGTTGAGGATCACAGTTCCACACAATACCTTTTGGCAATGTCTGTTACTCTGACTCTTCATGCATGTGTAATGTGTTTGATATTCAACACTTTGACACGGGTCTTGATAGTTGACTTCATTTTGGATTAAAAGAAAATTATTCTATCACTTATTTGCATTCGTAAGTAGCTATGGGTAGTATAGAGAAGTGCTTAATGCAGTTCAAGGAATTTGTTCTAGCAGTGATTTAGCTTTGTAGTATGCAGCATTTTTTCCCAAGTATGAAAAAGCAACTTATCATACTGTGTTTACTGCACCTCCAATTGCTAATATGAGCTGCATATCTGTTCTTGTGTATTTTAATTTCACCAGCTTTTCATATGGAAGCTACTTGTGTTCATTTAGGTGTCAATATTTTTTCATAGCTGCCTTGTTTTTAGCTTTAACTCAGATTCATGACTCATTGATACTTTTTATAGTAGAGGGACATGTATTTTTAAATATTTCAATAAGATGGATCAGAGTTTGAGCCCATGAATTATAAATAAATGCCCCCTTGTCCTCGGATTTTTTTATTGCTTCAGATATGAACAGATTTTCATTTACTTCTGTCGGTGTTGGTTGTTTGGCAGCTCTGACTGCTGCTGCCCGGTTGTTGGGTTGCACCGAGGAAGACTTGATGTTGATTCTATCAACTCGTAAAATACAAGCTGGCAAGGATAGTATTGCAAAAAGATTAACTTTACAGCAGGTATGTGGGCTGATAGTGATATTTCATCAACGGAAAGGAAGCGCTCTCTCTTGCATGTTGTGTGACTTGGTTAATATCACGGTTTTTTCAGGCAACAGACTCCCGAGATGCTTTAGCAAAATTTATCTATGCCCGATTGTTTGATTGGCTCGTGGATCAAGTAAATAAATCACTTGAAGTGGGCAATAGGCGGACTGGAAGATCCATAAACATCCTGGATATCTATGGTTTTGAGTCATTTCAGGTTTGCAGTTTAGAACAGCATTGGAAAGTTGTCAAAATTTTTTGCTTGATTCTTGTATTTTTGCTTATAGTTGCATTTTGCTTTCAGAAAAATAGCTTTGAGCAGTTTTGCATAAATTATGCAAATGAGAGGTTGCAGCAACATTTCAATCGTCATCTGTTCAAACTTGAACAAGAGGTAGGCTTTGAGGCATCAAATAGCTTCAAATGTTCAAACCAGATTTGTCCTACTGAATCTTGATCTGGTTTGGTACAAAATTTCTTGTGGTAATGTATAAAGAAGATTGTGAAATTGAAAGCTGAAAAGAATTTGCGAGATTACTAAAGTACCTGCCTCCATCATGTCTACCCAAATTCTTTCTTAAGTAAACTGTCCTGATCTGTTTTTAACCGCGAGCCTTATGCAAATGATGTTAAGTCTTCATTGGTTGCTTTAAGTCTTAATTGGGTGTCAACAGTCTCTCTAGTATAACATCATCAACTCAGCACTGTATGCCATCTAGAGCCTTGATGAAGCCACTTGTGCTTTTGCAATCACTGAGTGGTTTATCCTGGAATGATTTCTTAGTTCGGTGTAAGTGAGGCCTAAATTAAGGGCTATAAGTAACTGAATATTATGAATTGTCTGTTTTGAGCTTTTAACCCTATAATCTTAATTCATGATATGTATATGTCATTCAATATGGGATTATGGGTTGCAGAGTCTAGATTCTGGATTTTTTTTTTGTAAAGTTTCAATGTAGTTATCTTGAACTTTTACCAGAACTTCCTTTGATTGTTTCTGATTTGCTGGTGTGGAACCTTAGGATTATGAAGCTGATGGAATTGACTGGGCTAAAGTTGATTTTGAGGACAACCAAGAGTGCCTCAACCTCTTCGAAAAGGTACTGTTGTTTTACTTCAAATATAGATAGGCAAATTTCTTGTTTTGATAAAGAATATCAATTAAGATGATGTATATCATGCAGAAACCTCTGGGGCTTATGTCTTTGTTGGACGAGGAATCAAATTTTCCTAAGGCTACAGATTTGACTTTTGCCAGCAAGCTTGAGCAACACTTGAGCTCTAATTCCTCTTTTAAAAGAGGTAGAGATGGGGCATTTAGTATTCACCATTATGCAGGACAGGTAAGGTTTGTTTTTGGAAGTCTCATATTTTATGTGAATTTGCTCCATTTGAAGTGGTTGTGTTGTGGGTTATGATTCTCTCCTTTATCTCTACTTAGTGGTTTGAGTATAAATCATATGCTTACAAAACATAGTGTTACATTCATATTTACACTGAGGTACAAGCGGTGGCGTTTAAGGTAGCGGGTAGTGTCTTGCCCTATTCAAAACGCTACTTGTAAATTTGTCAGTGTTTAGTAAGGTAGCGGTAGCGGTCGGTAGCTTTTCTCAAACGTTAAAATCAGAAGCGTACAAAGGCAGCGGGTAGCTTGATAATATTATGGTGAAGTTTTAAACAATATATATAGCTTTTATTGTATTTTACAATCTCAAGTCTCAACTGCTACTTTTGTCGAACAATTGTACTAGTTACCCGCTACTATTCATCGCTACCCGCTACTCTACCGCTAAAAGTTGCCCGCTACCGCTAGTTTTGCCGAACAGGGGTTAAATCTCTTCCTCTAATATTTTTGTTTGATGACCTGTGCAAACTATACTTCTATGGTGGAAGTTTGTTTCTGAGCTGGAAATATACTTGGCGGATGACTAGGGTTTGCCTATGGGTTGTTGACAACATTTAATCACTATTTGGTTCTTCCATGCTTGCCATTTGACATTCATACTCTCTTTCTCATTCTCTTTTTCTGGGTGGAAGGAGGTTCCTTGATAGTTATGGTAACTTTATCCTTTTTCTCCTCTCCGTAATGAGGTACATTTTTGATAATTAGAATCAGTGGCTGAGTTTTACTTGCTTGATTGAACAGTTTAAAATCGATACTTTTAAATGTCCCATTACATCAACTTTCATCAGTTCTTGCATCAAATCCTTCTTGTTTATGTGAAGCCGAGTCATTTTCTTTCTATTTCATGGTGTTTTTTGATTATAATTTTATGCTTCTGTGCACCCTAGGTTCTTTATGATACTATTGGTTTCTTGGAAAAGAACAGAGATCCGTTGCACTCCGACTCTCTCCACCTACTCATGTCATGCAATTCTCCACTGCTGCAGCAGTTTGCTTCCAGCATGGTTGACCAATCTCAGAAGTCTACTGGCCCCAATGTCCAATCTGCTCTGGACAACCAGAAACGAAGTGTTGCAACAAAGTTTAAGGTGATAATTTTGTGCTGTTGTGTTCACTTAATCATTTCCAAATCCCTCTTTCTATATTTAGACTATACTATTTGTCTGTCTATTCTCTCTGTTTGCATGGGGGTATTGTCTGTCTGTCGGTCTACGAGGCAGATAGAGACCAACTGTTCAATGGTTTGTCCATATCCATTAAAACTTATTTAGTTTTAGTGCCACAATTTCATTTTGTATATAATATTGATGTATTGATCAGATTATTGATGTTGTTGATCTGGTTAATGAGGGTAGAGTGTGGTCCTTTTACCTTTGCTTTCTTCTCACTATGATTGAGCAATTTCTTTTGTTAAAAAAGAAGCATAGCTGTTTTGAGATTGATTTAGAAAATTGATTTTTCTTGCTTGTTCTCTATGCTTGCAGAATCAGCTTTACAAACTGATGCAACAACTGGAAGCTACCACCCCTCACTTCATTCGTTGTATAAAACCAAACAGTAAGCAGCTTCCTGGAGTTTATGAGAAAGATCTTGTCTTGCAACAGCTAAGGTGCTGTGGAGTTCTGGAAGTGGTGAGAATCGCTAGGTGTGGTTATCCTAATCGAATAACTCATGAAGATTTTTCCCAAAGGTAATTGATTGAGGTCTTTAAAGTTTTGGTTAGACATCAGTGAGTAAATTTTCAAATAAGTTCTGATTCCTTTCTTGGTATGTCCAGGTTTGGTTTTCTGATATCAGATAAGAGTGTATCTCAGGATCCTTTGAGTATATCAGTTGCCATTCTGCAGCAGTTCAACATTCTTCCTGAGCTATACCAAGTTGGTTACACAAAATTATATTTTCGAACTGGGCAGGTAAGAATCACCATTAATCCTTGCCTTTCTTTATTGTCCTCACTGCGTGCACCCCCCCCCCCCCCCCCCCCCCCACCCCCCACCACCACCACCTCTCCACCCAGAAAGAGCAAATTAGTATATGCATGATTAAGTATGGCTGTGAAGACCACTCTTGGGTCAAAAGACCATGCTTTAGGCAATTGGCATGATTTGAAAAGTAGGATCCTTACCACATATTGCGTACGTCCGACCCCCCTTAACCTGCTTGTTGCGGGAGTGGGGAGCCTCTTTGAGGCAATTGACATGATTTGATAAATAGGATCCTTACCACATATACTTAGGACAGCCAAAAATAATTAGGTTAATAAGCCAACCAATGTTGTTACAACGATCACAATTACATCATCTTCATGACATTCTAGTTGGATGACAATCTGTGGAGGAGACATAATTTTTGTTTAGGCAGCTGTAGACTTGTAGCTAGACCTGTCAAAAAACCCGACCCGAAAACCGTCCTGAACCCGACCCGAAAATACTGGGTCCTGAACAAGATTTTGTGACCCGTAACCCGATTTTATCCGAACCCGAGCAACCCGAAAAGTAATGGGTCAAAATCCGACCGAACACGTTTTGGACCCGTCGGATTGAAAATCATTGTATTTATATTAATAAATGACATTATGAATAAATTTAAGCATAATAAACACGTTTTTTTTACAATTGTTGTGTGTAATATTATTTTAATTTGAATTATGCACCATTTTATGGTTGAATTTGACTAAATATAAACTTGTGTAGGAAAATTTGTTAATTTGTGCCCATATTTTGTATATTTATCACCTAAATTAATGAAAATATAATGCGCGTTTTAAAATCTCTCAACCCGTTGGGTCGACCCGAACCCGAAAGTTCTGTGTCTTGAACAAGCATTTGTAAACCCGAACCCGATTCAACCCGAACCCGGAATTTTTTTACAACCCGACCCGACCGACCCGTTTGACAGGTCTACTTGTAGCACAGTGGAAGATGAATATTGAAGTCCTGCAAAGTAAGTTATTACGAGTTCCATGGACTACTTGTTCATTTTTGTTAACTTATGACGATTATGTTTTACCACGTACAGTACAATCTGCTGCCCTTTCTAAAAATCCTCTGTAATAGTGTAATGGGCCTTTATAATACCTGGTCATCATTGTGAGCAATTAATGAACACTTGTCAAAGTCTTGATCTTCTCACTCGTAATTTTCTCTTCACCCCATTGCCTCAAAGAGGCTCCCGCAACAAGCAGGGTAAGGGGGTCGGACGTACGCAACCTTACCCCTGCAATCGCAGAGAGGTTGTTTCCGATTGACCCAAAAGCGATAACGGGACTATAATGGGACGACCATCTTCTACTTCATGGAAAGGAAGCGAAGAGTTTTTAAGAGCAATTTTGATTTAGTCCATTACATCCCAAAGCCAAAAGGACAAATGAATCTTTGGCTCCATCAGAAATTGACAAGTGTAACCGCTACATTTTAAAAGCCATATCTCCTTTTTTTTTTGTCCTCCCTTGCCTCATCTTCTTCTTTCTCCTCCCCATTTTTTGCGCAAAAGTGGGTAAATCACGTTCTCTAGGTGGGAAAAACTGGAGAGTGAAGGGAGGAGTGATTAGAAAGATGGGGAGACAGTCATCAAAGCATTTCCTCCTTTATTCTCTTCTACGCTCCATGAGGGTAGATCACAGTCTTCAATATCTCTCTTCTCTGCCCTCTCACCCTCTCTTGTGGTTCTTAGCAACTTGAAATGTCCAATTGCAAGATTAAGGATTGCGTAGAAATTCCAAAACATATCCTCATGTGCACACAAGGTTAGGCATTGGTATTGTCACTTGAATTCTTCATTTCCATTTCATTTCCATTTCATTTCCGAAAAGTTGAAATTATCGAGTCATATGGAGAAAAATGTGATATAGAATCACCGTACATTTCAAGTTGCTAAGGGGCTAAGTTCTAAGTATCTAATGAATATGCAGGCTAGCTGGGTTAAATTTTGAGCTGTTGGTTAAGCAATGCCTGACATCAAGAAAGTATTTAGAAGTTTTGATATCACTGAGAAGGAGTTGAAAATACTGAGAAGTGAAAGTAAATTATTTCTCTATCACTGGCTGCTATATTTTGTTTGAGTTGTCTACTTGAGTCTTGATGACAATGCGGAGGTATATATTACCCATGAAAAGTTTTGTTTAGCTTTGGTTGAACAAATGCATCTATGTGAAGATTCCTATTTAAAGCTTTTTCTTAAATGTATCCTCTTTCAGTTAGCAGCCTGAAGCTGCTGAACAGTAATTTCTATATGGGGCTTGAGTGCTTTTCCTTCTTTGTTCAGAGTGCTAGTTGATAAACGTTAGTTTGTCACTTAGTGTTTGTTAAACTGTGCTTCTGTCCTTTTTCGTTCTGAAGCTAAGGTTCTTGAAAATTGGTTGGCTTTCTTAATCTATTTTTCTTTTGGCATATCCCATTCCTTTGCTTGTACTATTCTGACATGGATTTGACGAGTAATGTTGTGAAATGTAGATCGGAGAATTGGAAGAAACAAGAAAACGAGTTCTGCAGTCCGTGACTGGATTACAGAAATGCTACCGTGGGTACAAGGCTCGTACTCAGTTTGTGGAACTGAAGACAAGAATTTCTTCATTGCAGTCGTGTAATGTTTATATTCCACTCAATTTTTGGTTTGTGTCCCAAACATTCAAAATGTCTTAATTTAAAATGTCTGCTGGTTGAATCTCCTTGTGCAGTAATCCGTGGGGAAAATACTAGAAAGAAGTACGATTCTTTATTACAGAAGCATAGAGCCCACTTGCAGAATCATGTGAATACAAATAAGCATAAACGCAGTGCTTCGAGGGCTTTGGATGAGCAGCAGAAAGCAATCATACAATTACAATCTGGTAAGTAGTAGCATGCATCATACTTTGGAGTAATACCTAACAATTTCTATATGTTATACCATTCTCATTTTATTTCCTTGAAATTTGTATCTATAGTGGTACGTGGTTGGTTAGCTCGGAAGCATTTCGATGATATGCTTAATTTAGAAGACTCCAATGTCGAAGATGTGAATAAAATAAAAGGGAAAGACAGCAAAATCAGACAAAAGGTACTCTTATATTCTTATTTGTTTATGCTAATTTTTTTTTTCTGCCTTTTGGTGAGGGAATGAAATTCTCTCAGTTTGAATGGCACATTTGATCTCCGCCCAATCCGTGTTATGATGTATGTAGAAATTACATATGTATGCTTTTCCAATTTAGAATCAGTTAATATCCTCTTTGCTTCTAGGGATAAAACTATAAAATTCGCTCCCCACATAGCTTTGCTATGGGCAGGTCCTACTAGAGAGATCTTTTTTTACCTTGTTAGTGCTATTTTCTGGAAGGATCATCCACACTCTGTTGTGAATGGCGTGTGGTTTCCTTTTAGACTTCAGCATTGTAAATAGCTCATGCCCACGCCAGGTCTTGGATCATAGCCCTTGTGTGTGTTAGAGCCAGGAATGCGATGTGGTTTTCAAATTGTATTAAGGGTTGAAATTACTGTCTGTGTATGTGTCAGTGGTTGAAGTGTAGGTGAGAGCAATAGCACTGAAATATAATCTTGTTGTGGATTTATTTTCAATAACTTTGCTTCCTGAAAAGTCAAACTATCGACTTTTAAAAACAGAAGTGAAGTTTCAATTAAAGTTTAAATAACTACATATTG
Source organism: Spinacia oleracea (assembly GCF_020520425.1). NCBI lineage: Eukaryota > Viridiplantae > Streptophyta > Magnoliopsida > Caryophyllales > Amaranthaceae > Spinacia > Spinacia oleracea. The sequence continues at coordinate 136,353,214 of NC_079490.1, forward strand.
TTAACAGAGGTGTGTTTCTTTTTTAACTAATTACCTACCAAAAAGACGCCTATTCATTTGAAGGAAAGAAAATGTAACCCTTATTGCCTGACCAGGAATTTTTGCCCGCGCGTGTTCAAGTTTCCAATAATGTTGTGGAGGAGCTTCAAATACGGGTTGCAAGAGCCGAAGAAACATTGGTTCAGAAGGAAGAGGAGAATGCTTCATTAAGAAAACAGTTACAGCAACATGAGATGAGATGGTCTGATTATGAGGCTAAAATGAGATCAATGGAGGACACATGGCAGAAGCAGATAGCAGCGTTGCAAGTAAGTTATTCCCACTTTCATGTTAATATTTCTCCCTACTTCTAGGGACGTGGAAACTGCGTGCAATGCTGGCCACATAATTGGAATGTTATTTTAAGAGAGGTATTTTGTGGGTTTTTGAATTATCTTAGTGTGAAGTTCCTTTATGGGCTAGTGGCATAATGACCCTGGTATGGGCTATGGCCTATAATAGTTATATCATCCAGTGGTAATGAGGCCTTGCGTACATAGAGTTGCTCCATTAACTTTCGTATTATCAAGGACACGCTTTTTCCCCTGAATAAATAAAAAATGTCTGATCTTGGTGTAAAACAGACCCTTTTAAACAACTTGAAATGATTGCAGATGAGCCTTGCTGCAGCCAGAAAGAGTCTTGTACCAGAGGATGCTGCTGGAAGGCAAGAGGCTTCCCTGTCACCTCGTTCTTATGATTCAGATGATAACTTGTTCATGGGCCCTCGAACTCCTGGAGAAAGCACACCCACAAAATATCCAATTCCCATTTCTGAAGCTCGAGAGGCTAATAATGGGGGTGGCGTAAATCCAGTCAACCATTTGGCAAAGGAATTTGAGCAGCAGAGACAAGGATTTGATGAAGATGCAAGAGCCCTTTTTGATGTCAGGTCTGTGCAGTCTGCTCCAGGTATGAATTCCTTTGATGAACTTCGGAGATTGAAGATGAGATTTGATGCATGGAAGAAAGAATACAAAGTTCGATTAAAAGAGACAAAAGGAATGCTGCACAAGCTCAGGCATGCTGATATGGAGAAGCATCGCCGGAAATGGTGGGGAAAGTTGAGCGGAAGAGTACACTAAAAAAACATAGAATCTTAGGTTACCAATTGTGCAAAGTTTTCGTTCAAGAACTGAGCAATGAAGTTCTCTGGCACACTCTGCAAGTTTTATCTTGCACATAGGAAATAGTAGGGAGAGAGATTTGTGTTGTATCATTGTATGAATGTCTACCAATTTTTGTTGCTTGGTGGAGAAATCGATAATCTTAGGATCTATTTCAGCCTGAGTCTGAAATTACCGTCCTCCAGAAGATGTGGCGATATTCAATCTGTATATAAATGCCGTTGGTAGTGATGTAATTCTTTACTATATAGCGAATGTAGTCTCAAAAATGGGGAAAGATAGGCTTATATATGTTGTATGTGTCAGTGTGTGTGTAAAGTTGTAGCCATCAATCAGTCTGTTGAACTCTGTATCTTTTGAAGTGTAATATATCATCAAATTCAACTCTTTCTTCTCTAATAATCTTTGATGAAATTGTACATGTCATATGAATCTCCATTACGAAGCGTAAGCCAATTCCCAAGGAGTTTGGTGTCTACCTGAAATACCTGTCAAAGATGGAAGGTAGAGTGCTCAAGATTTTGTTCCTCTATATTGGTTTTTGTACTTGAGTGTACTATTGCCTAATATGTAGTCCTAAAATGTCTTGCAGGAAAAGCGCATTCTTTAACCCCTCGCGAATGGCTTACAGGACTCGCAAGGTAAGAAGCTTTTGTTACCCTTTCTGCCCTATTGTATTATGTTATACGCTATTTGATTTGGTATCGTTATTGATTTTAAGGAATAGCTAAATACTTGTATTAAGTACTCCGTATTAGAATAGATTTGAGACAACAGGGAGTACAAAAAGAATATACTTGGCTAAAATAGAATTGAGTCATCTTAGATGAAAGAAGCATTGGCATTTCAAATAGTTTCAATGTTTTCAGTCTAGATTTCAGTTCACATAATTAAATTCAATATTTGCACTAAAGATTCTTCTGAAATAAAGACAATTGAGCTCTTCTTCACACATGTAATCTAACAATCATCATATACAAGCTAGCTAAGTTATGATCCAGGAACAAACTTGGTGGCATATACCCAGGCGTTGTTTGCCACAGGGTTATCAAGGTGATCCAAGAGGTTCTCCAAGGGACCTTTTCCAGTTATGATCGCCTGCACAAAGAAACCGAACATGGAAAACATAGCTAACCTTCCATTCTTGATCTCCTTCACCTTTAGTTCTGCAAAGGTAACCGGGTCATCAGCTAAGCCCAATGGGTCAAAGTATTGGCCGCCTGGGTAGAGGTCGTTGCCATCCCCAACTCCATCCAGCCCGTTAATGCGGAAGCTCTCAACGAGACCCATTAACAGCACTTGGAACCCGAGTACGGCTAGAATGCTTTGAGCATGGACTAGGTTGGGGTTGCCCAAGTAGTCAAGCCCACCTTCGGAGAAAATCTGGGCCCCAGCCTTGAACCAAACTGGCTCCTTAAAGTCCACTTTCACCCATTTCTCTAACACTTCTGGGGTTAGGCAGCCTAATGCCCCAAGCATTGCCCAACGTCCATGGATGACCTGAACAAATATATGTTTTTCAGATATTCATGGTAAAACTGGTGTATTAACAAGCTTGTCCAGATAAAATGGGACAAGTAATTTGGGACAGAGAGAGAGTAAGAAGTAAAGAAGAGAAACCTCAAGAGCCCTGTTTCGGGCAAAAGCCTCAGGGTCAGCAGAGAGACCAGCAGTGTCCCAGCCATAATCACCAGGGAATTCTCCAGTCAAGTATGAAGGTGTTTGTGCCGAAAATGGTCCCAAGTATTTTACTCTGTCCGGTCCGTACCATAGATCATTTCCCTAACATCAACATGCGTAAACAAATTAGTAACTCCACTCGTCGAAATTAAATAAATAGATGAATAAAAACTCACAACAATGCGCGGGTATGGTTGTATATAACGAGTTTACTTAGGTACGTACCATGGTAAATTTGCCGGATCCCATAGGTACGACATCTCTAAGGGTGTTTCCGTTGGCGCCCTTGCCTTGCCCAACAAATGGGTTTGGTGTAAGGACAGTGCTTGAACTTACCATGGTTGCCATTGCTGAACCTCTAAATCTAATGTGTTTTTTTCTATTTTTCTTTTTCCTCGTTGATGTTCAAGGTGTTAGAATAAGTTCATATAAATATGAACATATTTTGTGTTGAGAAAGTGAGTTTAAAAAGTATGTGGACATAAATGAAGAAGTGGCAATTTGCCAATTTCTGGTAGGACAATAGAGGGGTTGTATCAGCCAATTAGGGGGCTTCAAAAGATATTATAATCTCACCAACATATCCTCATATCCATTTCTCAATCTGATTTTAAGCCTACATTTTTTAATTTTTTATTATTTTTTATTTAGAGTTTAATAATAGCTGAATTTCACTTTCTTCTTCCTTGTATCCTATAAATAATACTCTAACCGATACGAATTTAATAATTACACTCATATACCGCTTATAATGCACGAACCATAAAAAATAGTGTGTATTTATCAAAATGTTATGTTCTTATGCTCGTATTCATAATACATGAAAAATTTAGGAGTTAACTTATGCTTGTTTATTATTACTTGAGTATTATTCTTTTGATATAATTTATTATTTCTTTAAACTCAATTTTAAGGAAGATATCTCCGTCCCTAAAAGATTGTTCATAAAGCAAACTTCACTTTATTAATATTTTGGTGCAAATTGTGCACATGATTTGGTAAAATGGACCTTTGAGGAGCGATAGAGAGAGAGCAAATGAAAAACGTTACTGTTTGGGTGCCCAATTGGCTCCCAATTGGGCCTACAGCCCAAAGGGCTACAACAACAACATATAAAGCCATTTTATCCCTCAAAGGCAATTCAGCCAAACACAAGGCCCAATGCCCATCAAGTAATAAATGACCTATTAGGGCATTTCCTATACAAACACTATAAATAAGCCGCCAAGGCTCACACATCAAGGTACGTCCAATTTATTGCCTTAAGACTACTCTCTAGAGAACTCTATCTAGAATCCGAGCATCGTTCTTACTTAGGCATTGGAGGGGCTTTCCTCGGAACACCCCCGATGCCAGTTACATCGTTCATTGTGCAGGTAAATTCGGACACAACTCATTCAAGCTAGCAAGATCTTCCACATCAACAATAGGGCCTTCATCCGAAGCCCATTGTTTCAACACTAGAACAATTTGGCGCCGTTTGTGGGGAAGATACTTCAAAGCCTTGAGAAATCAACCATTTTTTCTCCAAAAATGGATAATGACAATGTTAGCGTTCACACGGACTCCGAGTACGAAGCAGAGGTGCGTCCTCGATCAGAGGCGCCCCCACGGTCAGAGGCACGGCCACAACCGAGCAGGGCCGCCACCGCAGTGACCTCTAGACCTCCAATCCCTACGCGGGAAGAGCTTGCCGCGGCCATAACCGTAATGCAAAACTTCCTCTTCAATGAGAAGGAGCAAGGCTTGGCAAATGACCGCCGCGAATAAAGGAGGACTAGGCGACGGCTGAACCTAGCAACGCCGCCTGGCGAAGAAACCCCTAAATCTGACCGAACACTCCCACCCTTGACAGGAACTCATCTAACGTCAAGATGGGTGGAAAGTACGTGGGACACCCATAAAAGGGCCCAACATGCACCAACGTGGTTCAGATCGCCCCCTCCACAAGCTTTCCAAAGCAAAACTACCAGCCAACACACTCGGATCCGAAGCTCCGTGCTTAGTAGGTTGATACCTTCGGTTCACGAGAGGCTTGGAGAGTCGAGCAAATCCAGTGACCGGCCTGAGGCCAGTAGCCGAGCCACTGGAAGAAGAAGAAGGAGACATGACGAAACCCCCAGTCCCCGACGCACTACCGAGCATTCTCGTGCCGAGACCTCGAGGAGTGGAGGCATCAGAGCAAGGCTGGGGAGGAAAATTATGACTCCAAGATCATCCCCATTCATCGAAGAACTGGTAATGGAGGAGATCCCGAAGGTAAGGCTTCCCTCGCACTTGACATACAACGGGACCATTGACCCCCGAGATCATGTGACTTCATATGAGCACCAGATGTCCCTTTGCCCCCAATCCGAAGCGTGTTGGTGCAGATACTTTTCCACCACGCTGACAAGTGTGGCGGGAGAATGGTTCAAATCTCTCCCGAAGGGGTCAGTCGTTAGTTTTGAGGATCTGAGCGAGAGGTTCAAGGTGCAGTTCGTCAGCAACAATCGTCCCGAAAGGACCATTGCAGAACTCACCGCAATACAACAACAAAGAGGCGAAAGCCTTCGGGACTTCATGGCCAGGTTCATGAAAGAGTCAACCAGCATCCCCAATCTGCAACCTGACGTGGCAATTTTCGCCCTAAATCATGCACTTCAAGAAGGAAGGTTCTGCGACAAATTGTTCATGAAAAACCCCACCAAAATAGCCGATGTGCTGCAGATGGCGGATGCATTCATCAGAACCGAGGAGTTCAATAAGGCTGCTGCCAAACTGAAAAGCTCCTCGGAACCGAAGGATGCAAGAGCAAATCAGAGCAAGCACGAAGGCAGTTCAAGGAAGGGGAAAGATAAGCAGGGGGCGAGAGACGGAAACCCGAAGAAAGAAGGGGAAAATGGTGAACTTCAGCCCAAATACACCAACTACACTCTGCTCTCTCTCCCCCGAAAAGAGATTTACAGCCTCCACAAGCATGACGAGAAATGGAAAAAGCCAAACAATCTTAGGTCAAACCCCATCCACAGAAACAGAAACAAGTGGTGCGAGTTCCACGATGACTTCGGCCATAACACCGAAGAGTGTAATCAGCTGAAGGATAACATCGAGGACCTCGTTCGCCGAGGGTATCTTAAGCAATATTTGGCTGACCGAAGGGAAGGAGCGCTGGAAAAGGAAAAGGCTCCAAGTGGCAAGCCATAGGAACCACCCCAAAAAGAATCTACGAAGCCGCTTGGCACAAGAAAAATGACATCCTAGTGGTGTTCGGGGGGCAGAGGTCCACCCATGCTAGCAAGAAACATTTAAGAGCTCTCTCCCACCGAGTCAACTTCAGCGCCATAGGGGAGAAGGAACCCCATCCCCCAAACATGACTTTCACCGCTGATGAGTGCCTCGGAGTCCAGTACAAACACGAGGATCCACTGGTAATTTCCATGGATCTCAATAATCACAATGTTCACAGAGTACTGGTCGATGGGGAAAGCCGTCAACATCATATTCAGAAACTGCTTCGAGTAGCTGATCCTCGAGGAAGGAGAGGAGTGAATAACAAAGGTCAGCTACCCGCTGATCGGATTCAATGGCTCCGCAGCAGTTCCCCGAGGGAAGAACACTCTACCAGTCACAGTCGGCAAAGGCCAAGCCGCGAGAAATGTCCGAGAGGAATTCTTAGTGATGGATTGCGATTCGGTATACAATGTCATCATGGGACGAACCATGATTCACAAAATGCAAGCAATCCCATCCACGTACCATCAAATGATGATATATGTCTCGAACGCAGGCTTCGTCGAGCGAGTCAAAGGAGATCAAGAGGTTGCAAGGAGAACTTGCCATACCTCCATGCGAAAGCCGAGACTGGGAGACGGTTCTGAAGATGAAGAAGAAAAACAAGATCCCTCGAGAGAGGAAAAAGAGACAAAGAGGAGAAAGGCCGGATCGAGCAGTCTGGTAAAACCCGCAGAGGTTGATTCTCGACCATAAATTCTTTCTCCCGAGCCAGTCCAAGAAATGGAGGATATCTTCCTCGAAGATGATTATGACAGGAGTGTCCGAATAGGCAAAGGCCTAAGCTCGGGACTCCGAATTGATCTCATCCAGCTGCTGATGGATCACAAGGACATCTTTGCATGGTCGGCGGCTAACATGTCATGGATAGATCCGAAGATGATCTGCCACAAGCTGGATGTCAACGTCGACGCCCGAACAATCATACAAAAGAAGAGGAACTACTAGCTCCTTAGAAAAGAGCAAAGCCATTGCCGAAGAGGTGAAGAAGCTGCAAGAAGCAGGCTTCATTGAGCCGTGCATGTACCCCAAGTGGTTGGCCAATGTGGTGATGGTCAAAAAATAAAATGGTTCATGGCTCATGTGCTTGGATTTCACGGATCTGAACCGAGCTTGCCCCAAAGACTTTTATCCTCTACCGAGGATAGATCAATTTGTAGACTCTCTAAAAGTATACCAAATCTCTCTAATGATAAAATTATATCTCTCTAAAAGTAAACTAAATAATAATGGAACTTTGATTGTAATTTAGAAAATAAAAATAGACAGTTTAAACACCATGCTCTGTGTGCAGCCTGTTTAGGGAGGGGTTAGGGTGTTGTGATTGGCCTTTGAATCAATTAGCTAGATTAAAAATGTGTTAAAGTAAATAAAATTTAACTAAAGTAAACTTAAACTCTCTTAAAGTAAATTACATCTCCGTTGATAAAGCCTGTCCTTTAGGCTTGGATGTTTGCTGAAGCTTGATGTTTATTGCTTTTTTTGTTAGCTTGAATCTGGTTTATAATGCTAGATGTTGAACCAGTTTGGCGTTGTCTGGTCTAAACGGGCAGACAGTCAGCTGTTCATGGCTGGTTGTTTGAGCCTACGGTCAGGTCATTGATAAAGTAACTAAATTGTGCAAAAGTAAACTAAATCTCTCTAAATGTTAACTAAACCTCTCTGAAAGTAAACTAAATAATAATGGAACTTTGATTGTAATGTTTTAAAAAAAAGAAATATAAAGCGAAACTTACTAGCTCAAATGGGAGAGCAATGTGCCATTGCACATGGATGTAGGTTCAACTCCTACATAGGTTGGTGATTCACACGCGTAAAAAAAACTCAAAAGTGGATAATAAACTCAAAAGTAAATAAAAAAATACTCAAAAGTAAATTAAAAGTAATCACAAGTAAATAAGAAAATATAAAAGTAAATATCAACAAATTGGTAGTTTTTTTTTGTTTGTTTGAGAAATGAAATAAGTATTTTTTCCATTGGTATGTTTAGTATTGCAGAAAATTTTGAGGGTCTGCAGACCTATTGCAAGCGCTCCAGTGCTATAGACTCAACATTAAAAAACTCAAAAGTAAACAATATAGTCTCAAAGTAAATAAAGAAAACTCAAAAGTAAACAATATAGACTCAAAAGTAAATAAAGGGAACTCAAAAGTAAACGAACCTACGTGGGATTCGAACCCACAGCTTTTGTGCTTTTGCACAATGCTCTACCAATTGAGCTAGTAGGCTAGTGTTTTTAAATAGAATAAATAAAAGTAAAGCAAAAACCAATAGAAGTAAATCAAAAAATTCAAAAGTAAAGGTCTCGATTACTTTCTACTTACATTGGGTGTTTGAGTTGGAATGGGTTCGACTAACAGAGACACCCATATACAGTCTAGATCAATATAAACAAAAGAACAACTTGATCCCTATTTTGTAGAGACCGATGTTACTCAGACTGAGTAGTAGGTGTTTGAGATTGGTACATGTCCAAGAGACTAGGCTATTTTATTTCAGTAATAGAAGTTCATGTTTTAGCCGAAGATCCAACACGAGTGCTTGAAGTTATAGTAGCATAGGCACAATTCACAAACACAGTTTCAAGATCCAGAAGCATAAAAGCAAAAGGCAAATATCAAAAAAACTTGATCGCTATAGGCCAATGATAGCAATAAATCAGAGTCCTTGAAATAAAGACACTTTCTACTTACATTAACTCGTTCCACTCTCCGCATCTCATCTTCAAGCAAAGATAGTTTTGCAGCAGAAGACCAATGGATACAATCAACTAGGCTGTAAATCAGCAACCTTAATCAATGAACCAACTGCAAACAACATTTCAACCCCACTTTTCAGCTCATAAAACCAACTGCAATCAGAAACCGAGAGCTCGCTGAAGTTGGCACTGCAAGATCATCCTGAACCAAGTCAAGCAACTATTGACTAGAATTTACCAAGGGGTGTGGTATCTATGCATCGTCATCATGATCATAGAATTTTGCCTGATACCTCCCCCAGCCAAATTAAGATTCAAGAGAACTCCTCCTTACAAGAATACATCAAGAAACTAATAACCAAAGCAGTAAAGAGCTAACCATTTGTTAGGTTATGATACATATGACAATTCATAAATCATGCGGAAACAACCATTAAGCCAGGAATACATATTATTTACACATAATCATATAGCATAATTTAGATGCATACTCTTTGTTGCGTGCCTTCCCTAGCTGCGCCCGAACCGAACAAGAACAAGTCTTTAGGACTCCAAGTGTCGTCCCTCCGTAGATAGTCCACAGCACGTCCGGATCCGCCTTAAGATTGACCAACTAGAATCGCCCCTAAGGTACTATAAATTTTCGGCACTTTTGAGCAAGATGTGTGACTGAATTTTTCTCTCAAAAACTCACTTTGAATACTTGAATAACTCGTTATAAATTGTGAACCCAGGCCACATATTTATAGGGGTATGGAAAGAGAATTGGAATCCTATTAGGATACGAATTAATTAAATTAGAATTATAATAAAACTCTTATTTAATTAATTTATCAAATAGAATTAGGAATTTAATCATTAAACGAATTCTGCACGTTTTAGGTTTCGTATGCGAACACAAACACTTACGCGAGCATGACCCGCAAGCGTGCAGGCCATGCCCGCGCACAGCCCACACGGCCGCACGGCCCACGCGAGCTACAAGCCCACGCGAGCTGCAGCAATGCTCGCAGCCCACTGCTCGCAGCTGCGCGCGCTGCGCGCGCTGCCACGGCCTGCTGGGCCTGGCCTTGCGCTGGGCCTGGCGTGGCCTTGGCTGTTCGTGTGGCGCGCTTGGCTTGCTGGGCGATGGCCTGGCTTCGTGCTGGGCCCTCGTCCGGCAGGCCTCGTCCGATGCTTATTCGTACGATACGCTTCCGATTAAATTCCCGATTTCGGAATTTATTTCCGATACGAACAATATTTAATATTTTCGATTCCGGAATTAATTTCCGTTTCGAACAAATATTTAATATTTCCGTTTCCGGAATTATTTTCCGATTCCGATAATATTTCCGATTCTGACAATATTTCCGTTTCCGGCAATATTTCCGATTCCGGCAATATTTCCATTTTCGATAATATTTCCCGATACGTACCATGTTTCCGTTTCCGGCAACATCTACGACTTGGATAATATTTATATTTCCGATACGATCCATATTTCCGTTTCCGGCAATATCATCATTTCCGGAATATTCATTTCTTGCCTGTGACGATCTCAGCTCCCACTGAAACCAAGATCCGTCGATTCCGAATATCCATAGTTGGAGTATTTAATGCCATTAAATACTTGATCCGTTTACGTACTATTTGTGTGACCCTACGGGTTCAGTCAAGAGTAAGCTGTGGATTAATATCATTAATTCCACTTGAACTGAAGCGGCCTCTAGCTAGACATTCAGCTCACTTGATCTCACTGAATTATTAACTTGTTAATTAATACTGAACCGCATTTATTAGACTTATCATTGAATGCATACTTGGACCAAGGGCATTATTTCCTTCAGTCTCCCACTTGTCCTTAGGGACAAGTGTGCATTTCCTAATTCCTTTGTCGCTCGATGCTTGCTCTTGAACTTAAGGTAAGAGTTGTCATCCTTATTATGTCCAGAGGTGTTCCTCGGTTTCAGAGTTCAACTGATCAAATAAACAGATAATTATAGCCTATGATTCATTCGAGCACGGCCATGCATTTCACAGTTTCTAGCTCTCCGAGTGGCCTTGTACAACTTTTAAGCATCTCATCCCGATTTATGGGAGGACAATCCCAATCTTGCGATCTTGAGATTAGACTTCGTTTGATAGGTGATTACCTGAGCGTTGCCTTTATAGCCTCCTTTTACAGTGCGACGGTTGGTCAACGTCAAAACAACCAGTTCTCAAACAAGTAATCTCAAATCACTCAGGTATTGAGGATTTAGTGTCTAATAATTTTAATGAAATTTACTTATGACAGATTTTCACCTCTTACAGTAAAGTTTCATAGGTCTTGTCCGATACTAGTCTTCCCAAAGTAAGTATCTATGCAAATGATTATGACATTGCCATGTCCACATAGTTCAAGAAACAGAACTACTAGTCATCTTGCATTCTAGTCGTCTAACGTTTTCTATTCGTCCAATTATATAGAAAACTCCGACTAGGGACCATTTTCAACCTTTGACATTCAAGTTCACTTGATAGACATTTCTTAGTCACAGGACTGGTCCTGACAGTCTATCTTGAATATTTCGTCAAATTTGAAGGGACTCATCATTTAATACTAAACCAAGATTAAATGGAATATGAAAATACATTTCATATATGATAAATGTTCAACCCCAATGTTTTACAACCATGGGCCTCTAACCCATCTTTAAAACATTTCATGGAATTCAAACCTATGCTTGATTTCCAGTGCTACAACGTGAGTGTTGCTTCTCACTTGTTGCATAGGTTTAGTTATCATGCTTTGCCAATCTTAACATCCTTTTCATCGAATGTTCTTTGAGATATGATGATAAGATATTTTCGAGTTTGTTTATTATGTGATCTAGTCTTTCTTACTTCGATGGTGGTTTTACTCATTTTGCAATGAAGAACCATCAAGTTAGCAGACGTTTTTCTTGCTTCAAGAGTGGTTCTACGCATTTTTCAATGAAGAACCATCAAGCCAGCAGATAGGTGATCTACCCAAGTTCAGTGAAGAACTTTAAACAACCCTGTTTTATTGCTTCTTAGGCAATAATTACTTTTACTTTAACTGTATAGGTTGCTAGTGATGCTTTGTTTGGATTTACCTATCCAAGCAGTTCATAGATATGTGGAAGACTCTCCAACTATATCTTAGAACATAGAAATTTAATTTCCCACGCAACAACTCATGGTCTCCAACCCATGTTGCCATTTTCAAAACACGATGCTCTATAGCACGTCCTTATCAATGGTTAACTCCAAAGGGTCTTGCTTGATCCTTTGCCAGTGTTTATGCGTGTAGCATCAATATTTAGCATATCTTTATTTCCTTGAATTAAGAACTATTCCTATGTACCTTTTTCAAGTACCATAAGTATTCTTGATCTCAATCTAGTTGATCTTCACTTAGATCAATAGAGATTGGTATATGTTCGTCATGCCTAAAGTCATACGATACGTTTTTGGCGATCCTCGTATTATATCATACATGATAAATTCTTTTGCAGAATAATTCCCAATTGAATTCTATTCATGTAACTTTAGCTTATCTAGTTTCAGTAGATACTAAATTTAGCTAAATTCTTTGACATATAATATAGGTTAAGAATCTTATTTAGATCCTTTGATGTTTAACTTAGTAAATGCTTATACATAGTTCAAACATCCTTTACTTAGATTTATTCACATGGGTCGAATATCTCCAATGGAGACTTTCGTGTTTGATTTAGTAAATGCCATTACTTAATCCAAAATAATATCATAAGATCTTTGTAAATAGATCTTAATACCCAGTATGTACTAAGTTTCGCCATGGTCCATCATTGATGAATAATTTCAAATCTAAGTCATTAGCATTTGAATGTTATTTCACAATAGAGAGATATGTGTGTAATACACATAGGACCAATTAAGTTTTAAGTACTCCCACTAAACTTCTTATATATCTATAAGAATCATGTATATTTTATGAAACTAAAATGCTTATTAGCTTCACTTAAAATACAGTTCCAATTCCCAATTGCTTGCTTAAATCTGTACTTAGATTTTATAAGCTAGCTTTCTTTTTCAAGCATTTATTTGGATCCACAAATTCTATGACATACCATGTACATATTATATTCCAACATTTGATTGAGGAATACTTTTTGTCATCCAATTGCCATATGTACCAATATGCAATCATTGCTTGAATTATAGACTTAAGCATTACGATTTTGCATGAGGTTTCAACACAATCCATGCCATGAATTTGCTTGTAACCTTTAGCAACTAATCTAGCTTTTTGTGTGAACACAATTCCATGTTTGATGGTTTTTATCCTTAAAACAAACTTGCAACCAATAGGTGTGAAACTATTCTTGCAAATCAACAAAATTTCAATTTTGTCATCAAAACATTGAGTATGTTTTATGGCCTTTAACCAATTAAACATATAGTCTATATATGGCCTCTAACCATTTTAGGGAATCTGGGTTTCGTCATAGCTTTCTTACAAGTCACTTCTTTTAGTTTGACTGCAAGTTGTAGGTTTCTTTACTATCTAATAGAAGAATTGCATAGTTTCAGTGACTTGAACTCTATGCCTACTAGGGTATAGAACATCAAACAATAGAATATCAATAGCCACTTGAAAGTCCTTTGAATATTCCGTTCTCCTTGAAGCACTTGTAAAGTCTTCTAAGAGATGTCTATTCTTTAAAGCCACTTCTAAAGTCCTTAAAGAATAAGTTCGGATTTTCTGAAGCACTTCGAAAAGCCTCCGGAATGTCCGTTTATGTTTGTTGTTCGCCTCGAAGACTTTCGAGGTCTATTTTCTCCCACTTGTCATTTTGGAAACGAATCTCCAAAAGGACATCATTTCGAGCAACCAAACATTATGTTCTCAAAAATTCGTGGTAGAAACAATACCCTTGTGTCTCATTTGAATAAATCACAATGAAACATATATCTATACTTGGGCCTTAGTTTGTTGAATAACAAACACTAAGCTCCCACTGAGTTTAGCAACTCTCTAGATATATATTATCGAAAAGATATTCTGAAATTTCTTTTCTATAGCTTTGACGAATTTAGTTTAGTTTGGTGGTAGTTGAGCATTTTGTTTTAGAAATTAAAGGAAAAGTCTTTATGATCCATCATTGATCGAATCAAGTACTAATCGACTTCGATCATTTCAACTTAGATATGCCATATCTTATGGAGCTAGATTGTGAAATTACAACACACAATCATTGATGATCATATTTGGTCTCAAGTAATCATCAACATGATCTAACCTAGATCTTTATGATTTCTTGCCAAGTGGATTTTATAATTCGAATCTTTGAACTAGCCAAACAGATTCAACTTATATCACATTTGAGTAAATAAACCTATATTCACTCAAATCCATGTGAAATAATAAAGTCATAAAATCTTTCTTTAGCTTTGAACTCTATTGTCTAGGCGTTCTAACAATAGTTCATATCTTTTGTTACTTTCAACAAGTAAGACTAGCTTGTCTTAAGTTGATCTAGAAATCAACCAACTTTCAAAAGTCCATTAAAATAGAGCTTGTGAATGTTAACTTGTTGACATGGTCTAAGCAACAATGCCAAAGATTAGTGGAACTCAAATCAAGGGGTTGATTTGAACCTAGTAAAGTTCTTTAAAGAGTTGTTTGTTTTAATCAAGCATATTGACTCAACCTGCAATTGACCATTTCATTCAAATAAACAAACAAACATTGTTTTTGTTTTTCTTGAATGTGAGTCTTTCTGTGTTTGAAAACAGAAATTTAGGTATGTTGATTATGGAACAAAATAGCCATTAAGTTCCAGCCTTTGAAAGGACTTAAAACAAACTAGATGACCCTACAACTAATGTAGCATTGCCATGCTTCATTTCCCACTTGTAGGTCATTAGTGTATCCTAGCTTCCATTGTTTGAGTTATTACCGAAGTAAGAACCTCAAGCGGTATATGATACCAAGGAAGTTTGATTGCTAGGTCACTTCTCTTTAAACATAAACTTATAGGTAGAAACGGAATCGTAAATTCCTTTCATTTGTTCCTCGTTTTCCTATTTCTTGTACCCTTTTCTTATAGTCTTAAGAATTGATTTCTTTAATGTTGACTTTTATACTTTGTTAGACATGTCCAATGTCACCAACAAGGTTTTTACCATTTTAATTTTATGTTGAATATTCTGTTTCAACTAGATGATCTTACAAGAAGCTTCTAAAGTTCTCTAAGCATCGATCTATTCGAATGTCTAGGGACTAGACTCATTCGAGAATTAAATGGACAAAGATATTAGGTTGTTAACCATTGGTAAGGCTGAGCGTTTAAACTCAATGCTTCATGATTTCAAAACTACAGTGTATTTTGAATTCACAAGCACCAATTGGTTTGCCATTCGACTTTGATGTTCGAAAACAACCATAAAAGTCGCTATAAGAAACGTACATTTTAAATTGTTCACTTTCTCTCATTTCCGTGAATCGTTCTTGGATTCACTACCAATCGAGGAAATTTACTGTTACCTTTCTAAAAGGATTTATTGCAGTGCAAGATATTTAATTATAAACAATAATTAAAACATACATTGAAGCATGCAAAGTCTAAACATTTATCATGAATAATAACTTGAAAATAAAAGCAATCATGCAATTTAAACAAGTCATTAGCATTTTATTCGAATTATGTGTTCCGGCAGGTGTGAATAAAATGATTCCAAGATCCTAAAATCATTGAAGAACTAAGCACAGTTTGTCGACTTAATCCTAAAACATCTTAGGTAAGCAAAAGCCTTTTGCTAATAGTCTAGAAACTATTCTTGGTTGATAGGTACGTCTAAGAACTTATTAGGTAAACCTATCGATTTTGCCACGACATAAAAGGACTCCTTACTTATATCGTTGAGTTTCACCAAAACTAACATGTACTCACAATTATTTGTGTACCTTGCCCCTTTAGGACCAATAAGTAACACCTCGCTGAGCGAAAACTATTACTAGATTGATGTAAAGGATATCCAAGCAAGTGTATATTTTGGCATGGCACCTTTTAACTCAATTTTTAAGTTTGGAACTTAAGGCTCTTACTATGTTGGTTAGATTTTAAGTGAACTAAAATCCTTAATCATGCAACATAATCAAGCCACAATCTTATGCATAATTAAGACATATTTAAAGCAATAAATAACTTAAAGCATGCATAAGATAAATGTGATCTAGTATGGCCCGACTTCATCTTGAAGCTTTGACTTCAAAGTCCGTCTTGAAAATCTCCGTGGGAGGCACCATTTTCTTCAAATAGGATAAGCTATAATTAAAACTAATTACAACTATTTGATGGTACGCAGACCATATTTGAATTGAAAAACAACTTTGGTACTTTAGACCAATTACATTCAAATTAATGGTACGCAGACCATATTTTCTATCCTATTTGGGCCATACTAGTCACTTCATAACCTGCAAAACAGTACATATACAATATATACCATTCACCCATTCATTATCATGAATGGCCCACATAGCTGGTTAGTAAAACACATTATGCATCACGTAAACATTTGCAGCAATTAATCAAGGGCACCAATAATCTACCAATTATTCAGTCCTTATTAATTCTAATCAAGTTGTTTTAACCTTAAGGATTCGTAGACCTAATCAAGAGTTTATGACTAAAAAGCGCTCCCACTTAAACCAATAAATTCATATGCTTTACTAATTTTAAACACAAAAATGTATTTCAAGTCTAACCGGAAACATACAAATTTAATTAAAATTTAAAGCCCATATAAATTTATAATTGAATCCAAAAAATTTTAATTTGATTTCAGTCGTATTTAAATTAATTCATGATTTTAATTTTAGTAAAATAATTAGAATAAATAAAATTTATTATAATTACAATATTCAAAATTAAAATCCAAGAAAATAATTTAAATTATTAATTTTAAAATTAATTAAAATTACGTAAACTGAAAATTTCAAATTAAACATTCAAAACGATCTAATCGCGACGCAAACACCCTACGCATCGCACGCCCATGGGCCACACGCTCACAGCCATCGCTGATTCGCTGGCCATGTGCGCGCAGCCCATGCGCTCGTCGCATAGCTGCTGCATCTACCCATCGCAAGCCATCGCACAAGTTGGTGCTCGCTGCGCGCGCGCCAGCGCTCGATGCACGCGAGCTATCGCTAGTTGTGCGCGCTCGCCAGCGCTTGCTGCGCGCGCTCCAGCGCTCGATGCACGCGAGCCATCGCTCGCTGTGCGCGAGCCATCGCTCGCTGTGCGCGAGCCATCGCTCGCTGTGCGCGAGCAATTGCTCGCTGCGCGCGATCGACGCTGGGCGCAGCGCTCGTGGCACGCGAGCTTGCGCTCGCTGCGCGCGCTTGCGCGAGGCAGTGCGCGTTGTGGCGCAGCTCGCTTGCTGCCCACACGCGACTGTCGTGCCTTGCCTTCGCCCATGCCTCATTCGTCCATAGCTCGTGGCCCACGACACAAGGCAGGGCTGCTGCCTTGTGCTCGTGCACCATGCCCTTGCTCATTGCATTCGAGCCGCACGGGCGACGAGCTCCCTTGCTCGTCGTCGCATGCCCGCACTATACAACACCCCTTAAGGGTAACACGAAGCGTCCATTGCTTTGTGCGTGCAAGTTATATGAACGAATCGCATAAAATTTAAAATTTATATTTAAAATTAATGACAAATTAATAAATTAATATTAATTTCATAATTTTAGGGCGAAAAAATCGAAAATTTATTATTCAATTGATTTCCGATTATCATGGATTCAAGCCTAGGTCATACAAATTTAAAATTTATCATAAATTTACAATTTTTATGGTGGTTTTTAATCATAGGTTTCTAATTAAATTATAATTAATTATGAAAATCAAATTAATTCTAAATTATTCTAATTTTCAACTAATTAATCATAATTACAAATTAGATTGCATAATTAACAAGGCTAGGCATTCAAACTTGTTAAACATATACAGTAGGTCAATCAAAAATTCAAGATTTATCAACAAGAATCGCAAATATTTAATTTAACATCTTAAATTTACGAAATTTTGCATTCGAAAAACTAAAACCTTCGAAAAGTCATAGTTAGGCTTCGAATTTGAGAATTCTGGGTTCGGCAGAAAAAAACTATTTTTGTCAAAATTTTAGAATGCCTTTTCTATGCGGAATTGACACAAAAATCACTCGATTTGGATGAGTAACGAAGAAACTGCCGAAAAAACTGCGTACGTATAATTAAATAAACGCAATTTGCAATTAATTAACAATTACGAAAATTAATCACCCATTTTAATTCTTGCAAATTTGTAATATTTAACCATGTTCATGCAATTTAGATTATGAAAATAATAAGAGGCTCGTGATACCACTGTTAGGTTATGATACATATGACAATTCATAAATCATGCGGAAACAACCATTAAGCCAGGAATACATATTATTTACACATAATCATATAGCATAATTTAGATGCATACTCTTTGTTGCGTGCCTTCCCTAGCTGCGCCCGAACCGAACAAGAACAAGTCTTTAGGACTCCAAGTGTCGTCCCTCCGTAGATAGTCCACAGCACGTCCGGATCCGCCTTAAGATTGACCAACTAGAATCGCCCCTAAGGTACGATAAATTTTCGGCACTTTTGAGCAAGATGTGTGACTGAATTTTTCTCTCAAAAACTCACTTTGAATACTTGAATAACTCGTTATAAATTGTGAACCCAGGCCACATATTTATAGGGGTATGGAAAGAGAATTGGAATCCTATTAGGATACGAATTAATTAAATTAGAATTATAATAAAACTCTTATTTAATTAATTTATCAAATAGAATTAGGAATTTAATCATTAAACGAATTCTGCACGTTTTAGGTTTCGTATGCGAACACAAACACTTACGCGAGCATGACCCGCAAGCGTGCAGGCCATGCCCGCGCACAGCCCACACGGCCGCACGGCCCACGCGAGCTACAAGCCCACGCGAGCTGCAGCAATGCTCGCAGCCCACTGCTCGCAGCTGCGCGCGCTGCGCGCGCTGTGCGCGCTGCCACGGCCTGCTGGGCCTGGCGTGGCCTTGGCTGTTCGTGTGGCGCGCTTGGCTTGCTGGGCGATGGCCTGGCTTCGTGTTGGGCCCTCGTCCGGCAGGCCTCGTCCGATGCTTATTCGTACGATACGCTTCCGATTAAATTCCCGATTCCGGAATTTATTTCCGATACGAACAATATTTAATATTTTCGATTCCGGAATTAATTTCCGTTTCGAACAAATATTTAATATTTCCGTTTCCGGAATTATTTTCCGATTCCGATAATATTTCCGATTCTGACAATATTTCCGTTTCCGGCAATATTTCCGATTCCGGCAATATTTCCATTTCCGATAATATTTTCCGATACGTACCATGTTTCCGTTTCCGGCAACATCTACGACTTGGATAATATTTATATTTCCGATACGATCCATATTTCCGTTTCCGGCAATATCATCGTTTCCGGAATATTCATTTCTTGCCTGTGACGATCTCAGCTCCCACTGAAACCAAGATCCGTCGATTCCGAATATCCATAGTTGGAGTATTTAATGCCATTAAATACTTGATCCGTTTACGTACTATTTGTGTGACCCTACGGGTTCAGTCAAGAGTAAGCTGTGGATTAATATCATTAATTCCACTTGAACTGAAGCGGCCTCTAGCTAGGCATTCAGCTCACTTGATCTCACTGAATTATTAACTTGTTAATTAATACTGAACCGCATTTATTAGACTTATCATTGAATGCATACTTGGACCAAGGGCATTATTTCCTTCACCATTGACATTAGTGTTACACCAAGACAATGAACTACCTACACTATCAACTGGAAGAATAATGGATCAGCAGGTCCTAATCATCATTTTCAATTCAATTTTTTTTACTTCTTAATTTCAACTGGAAGAATAATGGATCAGTAGGTCCTAATCATCAAGAATAATGGATTAGCAGGTCCTAATCATTTTCAAGAGATTAAGATCCTAATATGAGAAAGAGAAACAAGAACTAAAGGCTTGAATTGAGCTTTTACTTCTTACACACGAGAGGATTGCAAGAGAAACTCCAATTTTCTACCGAAATGGAGCAAAGCGATTTTTTAGAATGAACTAACATTAAACAAAGCTAAGACACTACCTTCTAAACACTTGAGTTTAATTGTTTCAGTTAGAACGTTTGTCCAGAAAAATCAGTAAAACAAATGGATAATCCAAAAATTAACCAAATTAATTATACAAATTGAAGATTATATACAAATTGCAAAACTAAAATTAAAGCAAGTTAGAACATTGCAAGGTAAGAAATTACCTAGCCTATTGACGAGACAAAGTGAGACATAATTTCATTCCTTCTCTTCAACATACAATAAAACGTACAAATTCGAGCAAACCAGAGTAAGATTGAATCGCTAAATCAGGGAGAGGAAAGAGAAAAAATCGAGCAGCAAACGAACATGTAAAACAACAAAAATAATCAATTGAAACCCTAATAAAATAATCAACAATCTAAATCGGAAAATAAAACAATGAACAATCAAAATCGGAAAATAAAACATACCTTGAGGTAAATCGCAGGAAAAAAACGAGAAAATAGAGGGAAAGCCAAGCAATAATGGAGGAAGAAGTTGAAGGGTGAGGAAAGTTTCACTGCAATAATGGCGGAAAAAGGAGGAGGAAGGAGGAGGAAGGAGGAGGGAGAAAATAGGAGAGAGAAAACGAAAGGAAGAGAGAGAGAGAGAAAAAATATCTGAAAACTAAATTGAAAGGGGGGTGTCATTCAACCATCCATAGTTATCATACTACCCTTACTATTTCGATTTTTCGGGTGAATCCTGGACTGTTAGATTAATTAGATCAACGGTTGAGATTAGTTCTCAGTTCTCATCTTAAGGGTTGGTTCTCACCAGATCCTGATTCTTTATATATATATATATATATATATATATATATATATATATATATATATATATATATATATATATATATATATATATACCCATCTTTGAACCTATGACCTCTTATATGCTAATGATAACTTTTATCCATCACTCCAACGACACAACTTGTGACACTAAAACAATTAAAAAAGGAAAAAGTCGCTCTTCTAAATGTATATATTTTTTTTTTACAATAAATGTAAAAACTTTAATGCCCAAATTTATATACTCCCTCCGTATTTATTTAAGGGATACACTTGCCTTTTCCGGCCGTATTTATTTAAGAGATACACTTGCCAATCTATCTATACCTAGTATTTAAAAAGGAAAACCATATTTGATTAGATGACATGTGTCAACACATTTGATTAGATGACACGTGTCATCCATTCTTTCCTCCAACAATTTGCTTTTTTATTTTATTTTTTCTTTGTTGTTTGATATATTATACAACTCCAATCGTCTCTTTTTCTCCATCTTCCTCATACAATCTATTCATTCAACATTTTCCACTTCATCTCCCCAATTAACACTCGATATTAATACACTATTAAATTATGTATTCTTTCAAATTTTAAAATTTACCTCTATTTAAATCATATATATTCACTCTAAAATCACAACCTCAATAAAATTATAACTTAAAAAGATAGACTAAATAACCACTGTACAACCGCCCGTTCTTTGAACGGGCTCAAAAGCTAGTTTTAATTAGTAACTTATCAACCCCACCATCTAATTTATCTTATGACCCACCATCATATTAAACAAATAATTTCATAAACCCACCCCACCCCACCCCCAAAATGACATGGTTCCCACTATTTTTACACAACCCCACTTGCTTTATTATTTTATTTCATTCAATTTTTCTTCTTAATACCCGTGCTCGGCCAAATGTATCTCTTAAATAAATACGGAGGGAGTATTAGATTAACAATTTATGATAATAATTATGTTTTTTATTAATTTTTATTCTTTTACTAATCAAATCATATATCTTTTCTAGAAATTTATACAGATCAAACATAAAACCATGAAATTAACATAGAAAACAATAGGAAAAAAAAATAATGAGCTTTATTTAGCTAATCAAAAGTGTGTTTTTTTTTTCCATAAAATGTATTTCAACTTTGTAACTCATATACAATTGTAACTTAAAGTTTTTCTTATAAGTTATAAGTAAAGTAAAAAATAAAGTTTTACACAAATAAAGAAAATTACTCAACATTTTAGTTACTAATTGTTGGTTGACCAATTTTACTCTTAAATTATGCATATATAATGAAATTCATATTTTTCTCCAATTGCATATATAAAGAAATTTATAATTAAATTTGAAATGAATAAAAAAAAAATTAAATTATATGCAACACTTCGGAGCATTGTTTGGACCACTAACTAATTCAGTAGTATAAATCTATAAAATTATAATATATGTAGTATAAAAATTCACGCACTAGTCTCATCACATGCGTAAACACTAGTACTAATAGAGAGAAACTGTTGGACAAAGGTTTCAGGAAAGGACACAATTAAAGCAAGTCCTCGTTTATGAATTATGTTTAATGGCCTTAATAGCACAAATATGAAATATGGCCAATATTTGTAAGCCGAGAAAGGTGGGCTTTATCCCCCAAATTTTTGGCTGCATAGCTATGCATGCAATTTTGCATGCATATGAGGTTCAACTGCTTCGTTTTAGCAGTTTCAATCTTCCTTTTTTAGTGCATTATTCTGTTCCCTCTTTTTTTTTTTTTTAATTTTAATTTTTTTTCTTCTAAATATTGTATAACGCTTGTTTTCCTCAAAAAAAATCTCATTATTTGAGTAAACTGCAAGCACACATAAGGAACAAACAAATGGACATTTAAAGTAACTTAATGAACATTCATGTCCAAAAAATGAACATATTATCTATTTTTCTATATACTTCTTCTATTTATTTCTATTTCTATATGCTTCTAAATTTTCTGATTCTTTCCTTTCGGCTTCCACTTTTTCGCTAGACCGGTCTTTTTTCTCTTTCTATCGCTTCCTTATTTGCAGATTCTTTTCTTGTTGTTTTTGCCTTCAATTCTTGCCGCTTCTCTTAATACCACATCTTTCATTTCTGAATCGGTTTTTTTCTTTTGTTGGCGCATTCATATTAATCTTTTTCCTTCCTGCATGAAAATCATAATGTTGTTAGTTGAACATTGTTCTGTATAAATTGAATATAAGACTTGAGAAACTGAACATCACACAAAGTGTTCTTATTCATGAACATATGATAGTTTTATAAGTTGAATTTAGTTGAGTATAATTCGTTATAAGTTGAACACGAGACTTGATAAACTGAACATCACACAAAATTGTTCTTATTTGTGAACATCATCTTTTATAAGTTGAACATGATGAGTTATAAACTGACCATGACAATATTTAGAAAGTGCCAATTTTGACATTTTAGTAAAGAATAATGAACATCTGCTTATTACTGTTGCTACTTGCCTTTTAGTTGAACATGATTCTGTACATAATTCTTTATAAGTTCAACATGAGACTGAGAAATTGAACATCACACAAAGTATTGAACATATATTAGTTTTATAAGTTGAATTTAGTTGAACATGATTTTGTATAAGTTGAACATAAGATTTGAAAAATTGAACATCACCCAAAAGTGTTCTTATTTGTGAACATCTTCTTTTATAAATTAAACATCATCTTTTATAAGTTGAACATAATGAGTTATAAACTGAACATGACAATATTTAGAAGGTGCCAATTTTGATATTTTAGTAAAGAATAATGAACACCTGCTTATAAAATTTGAACATGATCTTTTAGTAAAGAATAATGAACATTTATTTTAAAGAGTGCTTTTGGCTCGTTGTTTGATGGTATACTGCTTTTTTTATTTTATTAATGTTGATGCTTGCCTTTTAGTTGAACATGATTCTGTATAAGTTGAACATAAGACTAGAGAAACTGGACATCACACAAAGTGTTGAAGATGTCATAGTTTTATAGGTTAAATTTAGTTGTACATAATTATTTATAAGTTGAACATGAGACTTCAGAAACCGAACATCACACAAAGGTATTGAACATAAATTAGTTTTATAAGTTAAATTTAATTTCGTTGAACAACATCACACCAAAGTGTTGAACATATCAGTTTTATAAGTTGAATATAGTTGAACATGATTCTTTATAAGTTTAACACGAGAGTTGAAAAACCGACATCACACAAAAGTGTTATTATTTGTGAAAATCATCTTTTATAAGTTGAACATGATAAATTATAAACTGAACATAACAAATTCATAATTAATATTCAGTAATAACTACCACAACCACCACGAACAACAATGCCAACAACAATACCAACCACAACAACAACAATAATAACAACAACAACAACAACAACAACAACAACAACAACAACAACAACAACAACAACAACAACACAATATCAAGTTACCCAATGTAGTTCATTCTACAATTCTGAACATCGAACTTTATAAATTAAACATGAACGTTGATAGATCTAAAATCGCAACATAAAATTGTTGTTTTAAAAAAAATGAACACCTACATGTATTATTTTGAACATGGACATATATTAATTTGAACATCTCCAACCACGAAATCAATTAACGACAATATGTAAATTAAAATCACAATCAAATTTGGTGACGAAACTAACAAATTATTAAACACGAATTCGCAGCAAATGAACCTTGAATAAATGAAAATTAAAGATTAATTTACAAACAAAACTCACGAATTTCATACAAATAAACATGGATTGGCGTAAAGAGAGGAAAGAGATATTCGACGGATCTGATCAAAAATTTGCCGGAATCGATCAGAAATTCGACAGTTTCGACCAAAAAATCGATAGATCTGACCAAAATTTGACATATCCGACCAAAAATTCGACAAATCTGACCAGAAATTCGACGAATCCGACTTGAAATTCGCCGGAATCGCATGAGTGACCGTCACTGTGGAATCCATCGGAGTCAAATTAGAGGTGTAAAGAGAGATAAATATGTAATTTGATTAGAGAGAATGTGGAGGTTTTGATGAAAAAGAAAATGGTGAGAGAAAAATAAAATGGGGTTTGATGAGAGAGAAAATGGGTAAAGGTCAGAGGAGAGAGAAAAATGGGTATGTATAATGTAGTGTGTCTTAGCTCATATGCATCTAGATATAGATGCATACCTATGTAGCCATTAATTATTAGGCTTTATCCAACCTCTTTATACATGGGTTGGGCCCCCTTGTAAAGGGCTTACAAGAACCTTATCCTTTTCCTCTGCCAAATTCTTAAGCCACTATGCCCTCCGTCTCGGAATACTCGAAACGTTTTCCTTATAAGGCATCTCGCATTACTTGCAATGTTTCTAAAAATGGAAACTTTTATTAATATTGTATAAATTTCTCACTTATCCAAGAACCCACCTACATCCCTACTCTCTACAAAAAAACATTAAAAAATTCCACTACCCCCCACATCGAATTACTTGCAATATTTCTAAAAATGGAATTTTTTTTTTATTATTATATTAATTGTCACTTATCCAAGGACCCACCTATATCCCTACTCTCTACAAAAAAAACATTAAAAAATTTCACTACCCCCCACCTCCACCCCTTACCCCTTTAAAAATTTGACACACATCCCACTACCTATATTAAAAAAATATATACTCCACTATCAACTACTACCTCCGTTTCAGAAAGTTCTTCACGCTTTGGAAAATATGTCCAAATTATAAAAACTTTGACCGTAAATTCTCACCATTATATACATCAAAACGTTACATGTAAGATGTTGTTAGATTGGTCTCGGGATGTATTTTCATAATATCAAATTTTTATAATTTATTCACATACGAAATTGTATATATTGGTAGTTAAATATTGCATTGGAGACTGTGCAAATAGTAACTGTAAATATCTTTTCGAAACGGAGGTAGTACCATCTAATTAAATAATAAGTCAATTACAATGAATTAAACTTTGTGACGGTCAAACCGTTTAGAATAATCCGAGACGGAGGGGGTATTATATAAGCTTCAATTGAATAGGAAATTTACTAGTAGTCTAAAAACAATATAGCATTATCTGAAATAAACCAAAGGGGCAAGCAAAAGCTATGATACATCTATTCTAATTCTAATATTTTAAAACACAATGTTTGCATGAAATGATGCCACGTGTCATCTCTTTTATATTATTTTATTTTTTGTTAAATCATCATTTATATTATCCTTTTCAATTATCCTCCTTGATTAATTAGATATTCATTTTATTTTGAAAATACTTTTATGTATTTCACATTCTAAATTTAATTTCATTATACTCCAAATGGTTCACATTTTATCATTTCAAAATTTGTGTATCCTACTTTTATATTACATAAATGGTGTACCCAAATTTTTAAATTAAGAAACTCGTGCATCGCACGAGGTAAAAACTAGTTGATACTTAAGATATGGCAACAACTGAACCATTTGGAATCCAATAATAAAGGATAGGGTCAAAGATTTTAAACCCTTTTAATTAAATGGGCCAATTCAACCTACCCATCTAATTAAATGGGACGGGTCAAGTTGAAATTTTCTACTGAAAATAACCCACCTAATCTATATAACTAATTGGATCAGGTCAACTTGCTTAATCCGTTTTAAAAAATAAATTATGAGTGATTTTAATTAGCTTTTACAAATTATAAAAATGAAAAAATTAAAGTAACACATAGCAACCTTCACTATCTGCTCCTATACTTGCTCTACATGTATTCTCTACATCAACAACAAACATCATATCTGTTTATGCCAAATTTCGTCTAGGGGCGATCTTTGGCTTAGGTCGACACTAACTAAGCGATAATCAAATAAGGGAAGACAAAAAGAGACACGACACAGAGAAGTGTTGACGCGGAAAACCCAGGAATAAGGTAAAAAACCGCGGATAGCTATGAGGCTATCAATCCACTAAGTTTCCTATATGATTGTTTGTATCTTATTCTAGAAATCAATGTAACAAAATATAAATAACGAATACAAGAATGATTTGAATGCTTTTATGGCTTGAGAGTATGAGAGCTTGAGTTCATCTGTCCTTCGCTTGTCTTCGTCTTCGTCCTTTTATAGGAAATTTCCAACGGTCTGGTTGGTTGAGAGAATCCCACAAAGGTAGGGATATCTTTGTCGCACGTTTCTTTGGTCTTCAACTGACTCCACATTTCTCGCGCATGCCTTGGACTCGTTCCTGCTATCATGACGGCGCTACCCATCATGGGCTTTAGGTTAGCTTATCTTTATTGGCCTGCCCAGAGACGACACGTCTCTACGTTCTTGCGCGTTGTCGTCTGTCCTTCGTCGTCTATGCCTCGTCATACGACGCCACGTCGGACGTATCTTCCTGGAACTATGCTTACCTGCGACACGACAGAACCTGGTTGACACGACATGATCAAACGTTAGTGCGGTTATGTCGTTAGTCCAAAAAGTGGGATAACAGTTTTCCCCCAATTGTGAATTTGCGGAGTCATACAGAGCGAAAGAAACAATTCAAATTTAAAAAATAAAAAACCGTCTTCAACTGCCTGGTTCGTGGGACAAACCGTTCGGAATTCCAGAGTAATAAATATCGATTCGCGACATGCAATAAAGTTCTTCACACCAAGATTTTTCAAAAAATTTCTAGATCCGAAAGCAGGAGAGAGAAGAGGGAGAAAGTGAAGTCGATTTTCGCACTGAGGTTGCTCGATTTCAGGTAAAATTTGCTTTCTTTTTTCGATTTCCTTATAGATTTTTGTAAGTGAGATGGGTAGATCTAAGTCGGTTGTGGTGAGAGGAAAGGGGGAGTCGGGATCCACTCGGGTTAAGTCCCTTAACCCGATATATTCTACTGTGGTGGACCCGGCGGCGTTTGTTGAACTTGCTGGTTTGGCGCCGTCGGCGGAAGTGAAGATTCCCGGCTCGGACGAGGAAGCCTTTGACTGTCCAGAGGGGTATGTGGTTATGTACGAGTATCCGTTCACAATTGGCTTCAAATTCCCTTTCACTCCTCTAGTTAGGTCCTTTATCGAGGTTTTCCATTTGAGCCCGGGTCAGTTGATGCCCCAGGTATGGCGGGTTTTCACGGTGGTGCACGGAGTCACTGCAAACTGGCGAGCGCCGTTTGACCTGTCTGACTTGATGTATACTTATGACCTAGCGCTGCAGAAGTGTTGTAGGTATACTTTGGTCATGAAGAAGGGGAAGACGAACTTAGGTGTTGGTTTAGGTGTGAACGACAGGGGTTGGCAGAGTCGTTTTGTCTTCGTAGGCAAAGATTCTCTGGGAGATAAAGGGCGGTTTCTGGTCGAGGGATGGACGACGGAAGGTAAATGTGTTGTTTTGTCTTTGTTTTTCGTCGTTTTACTGAACGTCGCCTTACTTGGTTTTGTTTTGCAGTTGTCAAGGCGTCGTCGTTGACTGAGTTGAACGCTGATTCTGAGGATAAGTATCAGAAATTCTTGGGTTATTCTGTCGAGGATAGGTCTTTTAGTCGCGACGGGGAGTTTTTAGACGAGCAAGAGGTGAACCGGTCAGGCGACGTCGCCGAGGAGGAGGAAGTAGACGAGGAATCAGGTCAACTGACTCGTCGTCGGAAAAGGTTGGATTTGCTTGAAGAGGTAGTGGCAAACTCGTCGTCCGCCGAAGGTGAAGTAGGCGATATGGCTGACAACTCAGGTATTTGACGTTTGTTTATTTTGGGGTTTGTATATATTTTTTGTTTTTGCTTTGGATAGTGTTTGACCTTGATCTTTTGTATTGGGTGTAGAGCACACTTTGTCGTCTAGGCCTGTGTCGAGGATGTCTCAGAGCGAGATCCAGGAGCGTGCGAGGAAGCGATTGAGGTCGTCCTCGACTTCTGGTGGACAAGGTATGACCGTCGTACCTCGGTTTTCTGCGATAGGTTCGTCGGCCGAGACGCCTGTCGTCATAGGAGCCGAAGGCTTTCATCCGATTGCTTCGTCATCGCCCCCGCAGCCGTTCAAGGCGTCGTCTGCTGCTGTCGACGTTGGTAAAGTGTCTGCTTCGTCGGCCAAGAAGCGTCCTGCTGAGACGAATCCCGTCGAGGATACGGTTATCACTTTGCCCCCAGGTTTCTTGGGTGATGAAGAGGCGTCTGTTATATGGCCTTTCGCTGATCGCTTGATCTTGCCTACGACGTATCGACGATATCACGAGGTGGATCGGACGGACGCTGAACTTAGCCTGCGGGTGAGTTTTATTTAGTTTTTTCTTCTTTTCTTTTTTGTTTGCAAAAGATGTGTGTTGTGTAAATCTGTTCTGGCATTGGTTTTGCGCAGGCATCGCAGGCTGCCTTGGCTGTGCGTAGGCAATGTTCGTTGCTGTGCGACGAGGTGACGAATGCGAGGCAGCTGGCGGCGACGGCGAAGAAGGCGGCCGTGTCGTGGGAGGCGAAGTGGAAGGCTGCTGAGAAGAAGGTCGTGGACCTCGCTGCGGTGGTTAAGGCCAAGGGTGATCAATTGAAAGGTAAGGATAAGCAGTTAGCCGACGTGGCTAAAGATCTGGAGAAAGTGAAGGGAGAGCTGGCCTCGACGACTGAGGAGTTAGATGGATTGAGGAGCTTGTACGACGCCCTGCAGGAGGAGGAGAAGGACGTCGAGGCTCTTGCTATATGGAGGACGCGGGCGCAAATGATGTACTCCTGCTTGATTGGGGAGACTAGCATTTGGCCGTGTCAGAAGGGGGTGGACGACTACCTGGCTAATGGCGGTACCATGGCTGATCTGTCGGTGCCCGTGGTGGATTCGGAAGAGTTAGCGAAGACGGCTGACACCGCCAGTACTGAGGCGACAGAGGTGGACGCTGCCTTGTTGGTGGTGGATGTGCCTGTTCTGGAGCAAGAGGGGGAGGTGTTAGCTGTTGGGCGCGAAGAGGAGGCTCTTGTCGTCGTTTCTCAAGACGAGGCGTTGGACGTGGCGTCGGTGGAGGTGCCAGTCGTGACTGACGTCGTCGTGCCCCCAGAGCAGGAGTCGGAGCAGGAGATCGTGGCCTCTACACAGGAAGAAGGGATGTAATAGTTTGTAGTTTTTGAATTTCTGTTGGTTTTTGTGTTTTGGATGTTTTTACTCGTCGTCGGTGGCGGCGGCGAGGTGTTTGGATAATGTTTTGTGTTTGAATTTCGGAAGTCGTGGCCTTAGGGGTCGCGCAATTTGTATTTTGCTATATAAGTGTGTTCCTCTTTTTTTCTTACTTGTATGTTTTTTGTGACTTTTGTGTTTTGAAGCTTTTGTCGTGCGTCGTGTGGCATGTGTTTTACGGGTAACAAATATTGAAATGGTGGCATTACATGTATGTAAAACCGTACCTGCATCGGTTGCTCGTTGTTAATCACTTGGGATTCATTTTCTGTCATGCGTCGTGTGTTATCTTCTGCAAAAGAAAACATGGGTTGCTAGGAGGATTGGCCGTTGGGGATGCCAACGACCCTCCGATGCCTAAGTCAGTAACAATTCCAAACAAATAAAGCGATAAAAAATAAGGAAGAAGGTAGAAGCGATGGTACGACAACTGATAAAATTGGCTACGACGGATATTTTAAAAGTGATAGAGTTTAAGATGTGTAGCGTTCCAGCTTCGGGGGACCGACTTGCCGTCTTTGGTGACGAGCCTGTATGCCCCCTTTCTGACGATTTTATCGATCAAGTATGGTCCTTCCCAAGCTGGCGCGAGTTTACCTGCGTTTAATTCTTTTGTGTTTTGGAACACTTTGCGCAACACCCAGTCGCCCTCCTTGAACATTTTTACTTTGACGTTTTTGTTGAAGCATTTTGCCACAATCTGCTGTTGCGACGCCATCCTTATCAACGCTGCTTCTCTGAAGTCTTCTGTGTTGTCGAGGTTTTCACTAAGTTCGACGTCGTTCTGCTCTGGCGTCATGAGTCCATATCGTGCACTGGGCAGCGTCACTTCAGGGGGTAGTACTGCTTCGCACCCGTAAACGAGTGAGAAGGGAGTCTGTCCCGTCGCCGTCCTAGGCGTCGTCTTGTTGGCCCATAGGATGGATGGCAGCTCTTCTGCCCATCGTCCCTTATTATCGTCCAGCCGCTTTTTTAGCGATGCGATGATTGTTTTGTTGCTGGATTCCGCCTGTCCATTTTCTTGGGGGTATCTTGGCGTTGACGTCTTTAGCTCAATGTTCCACGTCTTGCAGAAAGCCCTAGTCTTGTCGCTGATGAATTGGGATCCGTTGTCGCATATGATTTCTGATGGCACTCCGAATCTGCATATAATGTTAGTCCATATGAACGAACATACCTCTTTGTCTCTTACCTGTTGGAACGCACCTGCTTCTATCCACTTAGAAAAATAATCTGTTAGAGCTAGCATGAAGACCTTTTGTCCTGGGGCGACGGGTAACTTACCGACGATGTCCATTCCCCATTTCATGAAAGGCCACGGAGTTAAGGTGGGGTGTAAAAATTCAGATGGTTTATGTGTCATACCTGCGTGTCGTTGACATTTGTCGCACTTAGCTACGTACCTCATTGCGTCTTTGAGCATCGTTGGCCAATAGTATCCGTTTCTTTTGATTCTGGTTGACAGGCTTCGTCCTCCTTCATGTCCGCCACATTCTCCTTCGTGGTATTGCTTTTGTAGTCTTTCCCATTCTGTTTTTTCTGCGCATCGCATCAACATTCCGTTCGCTGATCTTTTAAATAATATACCCTGAAAAATAACATATCGTGAAGCTTTGAAAAGTATTTTCCTGGCCTCGAGCTTGTCGTCGGGTAGGGTTTCATGTGTTAGGTAGTCGAGGATGGGCTTGGTCTAGCTGTCGGTGTTTGTGGTTGATAGGACGAGGCTGGCATCTTGTGGTATGTCTTTTTCAATAGCGGGTGACAATAGGTGTACTAGAGGTATGGTCGAGAATGGCGACTTTCTGAGTGCGGATCCTAGGTTGGCAAGGGCGTCGGCTTGCGTGTTCAAGTCTCGTGGAACTTGTTTAATGGAGAGGGGTTTGAATTTGGAGGCTAGCTTTTTTGCTTTTTCGAGGTACAAGGTCATTTTCAGGTCTTTAGCCTCGTAGTCGCCGTTGATCTGGTTGACGATTAATTGTGAGTCGCTAAAGATGTTGAGTCCACTTGCCCCCAATTTTTCATCTAGCGTCAACCCGACGATTAATGCCTCGTATTCTGCTTCGTTGTTTGTCGCTTTGAAGTCGCAGCATATGGCTTGTGCTATCATGTCCCCTTGTGGTGACTTTAGCACGACGCCTAGACCTGCACCGCGAAAGTTAGACGAGCCGTCGACGAAGAGCGTCCATATCTCTTCTACGTTATTGATGAGTTTGACTTCGTCGTCCGCTATTTTCTCCAGGTCGGGGCTAAAGTTGTTAGGTTATGATACATATGACATTACATAGATCATGCGGAAACAACCATTAACCCAGGACAACATATTATTTACACATAATCATATAGCATAATTTAGATGCATACTCTTTGTTGCGTGCCCTCCCTAGCTGCGCCCGAACCGAACAAGAACAAGTCTTTAGGACTCCAAGTGTCGTCCCTCCGTAGATAGTCCACAGCACGTCCGGATCCGCCTTAAGATTGACCAACTAGAATCGCCCTTAAGGTACTAGAAAATTTCGGCACTTTATGAGCAAGATGTGTGTTTTAATTTTCTCTCAAAAAACTCACTTTTGAATACTTTGAAACTTGTTATAAATTGTGAGCCCTAACCTCATATTTATAGGGGTATGGAAAGGGAATCGAAATCCTATTCAGATACAAATTAATTAAACCTAGAATCCTACAAGAACTCTAATTTAATTAATTTATCAAATAGAATTAGGAATTTAATCATTAACCGAACTCTGCATGTTTTAGGAAACGTGCACGAACACACACACTTGCACACACACGCACGGCAGCCACGATGGGCCCCCATGCGTGCGCGCGAGCAGCAGCCCACGCAGCGCCCGCGCGCGCTGCGCGCTGCGCGTGCTGTGCGCGCTGTGCGCGCTGCGCAGCCTGCTGGGCCTGGCCTTGCGCTGGGCCTGGCGTGGCTGTTTGTGCGGCGCGCTTGGCTTGCTGGGCGATGGCCTGGCTTCGTGCTGGGCCTCGTCCGGCAGGCCTCGTCCGATGCTTATTCGTACGATGCGCTTCCGATTAAATTTTCCGATTCCGGAATTCATTTCCGATACGAACAATATTTAATATTTCCGATTCCGGAATTAATTTCCGTTTCGAATAAATATTTAATATTTCCGTTTCCGGAATTATTTTCCGATTCCGGTAATATTTCCGATTCTGACAATATTTCCGTTTCCGGCAATATTTCCGATTCTGGCAATATTTCCATTTCCGATAATATTTTCCGATACGTACCATGTTTCCGTTTCCGGCAACATCTACGACTTGGATAATATTTATATTTCCGATACGATCCATATTTCCGTTTCCGGCAATATCATCGTATCCGGAGTATTCATTTCTTGCCTGTGACGATCTTAGCTCCCACTGAAACCAAGATCCGTCGGTTCCGAATATTCATAGATGGAGTATTTAATGCCATTAAATACTTGATCCGTTTACGTACTATTTGTGTGACCCTACGGGTTCAGTCAAGAGTAAGCTGTGGATTAATATCATTAATTCCACTTGAACTGAAGCGGCCTCTAGCTAGGCATTCAGCTCACTTGATCTCACTGAATTATTAACTTGTTAATTAATACTGAACCGCATTTATTAGACTTAACATAGAATGCATACTTGGACCAAGGGCATTATTTCCTTCAGTCTCCCACTTGTCCTTAGGGACAAGTGTGCATTTCCTAATTCCTTTGTCGCTCGATGCTTGCTCTTGAACATAAGGTAAGAGTTGTCATCCTTATTATGTCCAGAGGTGTTCCTCGGTTTCAGAGTTCAACTGATCAAATAAACAGATAATCATAGCCTATGATTCATCCGAGCACGGCCATGCATTTCACAGTTTCTAGCTCTCCGAGTGGCCTTGTACAACTTTTAAGCATCTCATCCCGATTTATGGGAGGACAATCCCAATCTTGCGATCTTGAGATTAGACTTCGTTTGATAGGTGATTACCTGAGCGTTGCCTTTATAGCCTCCTTTTACGGTGCGACGGTTGGTCAACGTCAAAGCAACCAGTTCTCAAACAAGTAATCTCAAATCACTCAGGTATTGAGGATTTAGTGTCTAATAATTTTAATGAAATTTACTCATGACAGATTTTCATCTCTTACAGTAAAGTTTCATAGGTCTTGTCCGATACTAGTCTTCCCAAAGTAAGTATCTATGCAAATGATTATGACATTGCCATGTCCACATAGTTCAAGAAACAGAACTACTAGTCATCTTGCATTCTAGTCGTCTAACGTTTTCTATGCGTCCAATTTTATAGAAAACTCCGACTAGGGACCATTTTCAACTTTTGACATTCAAGTTCACTTGATAGACATTTCTTAGTCACAGGACTGGTCCTGACAGTCTATCTTGAATATATTGTCAAATTGAAGGGACTCATCATTTAATACTAAACCAAGATTAAATGGAATATGAAAACACATTTCATATATGATAAATGTTCAACCCCAATGTTTTACAACCATGGGCCTCTAACCCATCTTTAAAACATTTCATGGAATTCAAAGCTATGTTTGATTTCCAGTGCTACAACGTGAGTGTTGCTTCTCACTTGTTGCATAGGTTTAGTTATCATGCTTTGCCAATCTTAATATCCTTTTCATCGAATGTTCTTCGAGATATGATGATAAGATCTTTTGAGTTTGTTTATTATGTGATCTAGTCTTTCTTACTTCGATAGTGGTTCTACGCATTTTGCAATGAAGAATCATCAAGTTAGCAGACATATGATCCACCCAAGTTCAATGAAGAACTCATTAATATAAACAACTCTGTTTTATTGCTTCTTAGGCAATAAGTACTTTTACTTCAACTGTTTAGGTTGCTAGTGATGCTTTGTTTGGATTTGCTTATCCAAGCAGTTCACAGATATGTGGAAGACTTTCCAGCTATATCTTAGAACATATTTAATTTCCCACGTAACAACTCATGGTCTTCAATCCATGTTGCCATTTCAAAACACGATGCTCTTTAGCTCGTCCTTGTCAATGGTTAACTCCAAAGGGTCTTGCTTGATCCTTTGCCAGTGTTTATGCGTGTAGCATCAATATTTTGCATATCTTTATTTCCTTGAATCAAGAAGTAATCCTATGTACTTTTTCAGGTACCATAAATTTTTCTTGATCTCAATCTAATTGGTCTTCACTTAGATCAATAGAGATTGGTATATGTTCGTCATGCCTAAAGTCATACGATACGTTTTTGGCGATCCTCATATTATATCATACATGATAAATTCTTTTGTAGAATAATTCCCAATTGAATTCTATTCATGTAACTTTAGCTCATTCAATTTCAGTAGATACTGAATCCAGCTAAATTCTTTGACATATAATATAGGTGAAGAATCTCATTAGATTCTTTGATGTTAACTTAGTAAATGCTTATACATAGTTCAAACATCCTCTACTTAGATTTATTCACATGGGTCGAATATCTCCAATGGAGACTTTCGTGTTTGATTTAGTAAATGCCATTACTTAATCCAAAATAATATCATAAGATCTTTGTAAATAGATCTTAATACCCAGTATGTACTAAGTTTCGCCATGGTCCATTATTGATGAATAATTTCAAATCTAAGTCATTAGCATTTGAATGTTATTTCACAATAGAGAGATATGTGTGTGATACACATAGGACCAATTAAGTTTTAAGTACTCCCACTAAACTTCTTATATATCTATAAGAATCATGTATATTTTATGAAACTAAAAATACTTATTAGCTTCACTAAAATACATTTCTAATTCCCAATTGCTTGCTTAAATCTGTACTTAAATTTTATAAGCTAGCTTTCCTTTTCAAGCATTTATTTGGATCCACAAACTCTATGACATACCATGTACATATTATATTCCATCATTTGATTGAGGAATACGTTTTGTCATCCAATTGCCATATGTACCAATATGCAATCATTTCTTGAATTATAGACTTAAGCATTACGATTTTGCATGAGGTTTCAACACAATCCATGCCATGAATTTGCTTGTAACCTTTAGCAACTAATCTAGCTTTGTGCGTGAACACAATTCCATGTTTGATGGTTTTTATCCTTAAAACAAACTTGCAACCAATAGGTGTGAAACTATTCTTGCAAATCAACAAAATTTCAATTTTGTCATCAAAACATTGAGTATGTTTTATGGCCTCTAACCATTTAAACATATAGTCTATATATGGCCTCTAACCATTTTAGGGAATCTATATTTCGTCATAGCTTTCTTACAAGTCACAAACTCATTAATATATATGATAATAGTTTGACTGCAAGTTGTAGGTTTCTTCACTATTTAATAGAAGAATCTCATAGTTTCATTGACCTGATCTCTATGTTTCTTCACTATCTAATAGAAGAATCTCATAGTTTCAGTGACTTGAATTCTATGCCTACTTGGGTATAGAACATCAAACAATAGAATATCAATAGCCACTTGAAAGTCCTTTGAATATTCTGTTCTCCTTGAAGCACTTGTAAAGTCTTCTAAGAGATGTCTATTCTTTAAAGCCACTTGTAAAGTCCTTACAGAATAAGTTCGGATTTTCTGAAGCACTTCGAAAAGCCTCCGGAATGTCCGTTTATGTTTGTTGTTTGCCTCGAAGACTTTCGAGGTCTATTTTCTCCCACTTGTCATTTTGGAAACGAATCTCCAAAAGGACATTATTTCGAGCAAACAAACATTATGTTCTCAAAAATTCGTGGTAGAAACAATACCCTTGTGTCTCATTTGAATAAATCACAATGAAACATATATCTATACTTGGACCTTAGTTTGTTGAATAACAAACACTAAGCTCCCACTGAGTTTAAGAACTCTTTAGATATATTATGAAAAGATATTCTGAAATTACTTTTCAATAGCTTTGACGAATTTGGTTTAGTTTGGTGGTAGTTGAGCATTTTGTTTTAGAAATTATAGGAAAAGTCTTTATGATCCATCATTGATTGAATCAAGTACTAATCGACTTCGATCATTCCAACTTAGATATGCCATATCTTATGGAGCTAGATTGTGAAATTACAACACACAATCATTGATGATCATATTTGGTCTCAAGTAATCATCAACATGATCTAACCTAGATCTTTATGATTTCTTGCCAAGTGGATTTTATACTTCTGAATCTTTGAACTAGCCAAACAGATTCAACTTATATCACATTTGAGTAAATAAACCTATATTCACTCAAATCCATGTGAAATAATAAAGTCATAAAATCTTTCTTTAGCTTTGAACTCTATCGTCTAGGCGTTCTAACAATAGTTCATATCTTTTGTTACTTTCAACAAGTAAGACTTGCTTGTCTTAAGTTGATCTAGAAATCAACCAACTTTCAAAAGTCCATTAAAATAGAGCTTTTGAATGTTAACTTGTTGATATGGTCTAAGCAACAATGCCAAAGATTAGTGGAACTCAAATCAAGGGGTTGATTTGAACCTAGTAAAGTTCTTTAAAGAGTTGTTTGTTTTAATCAAGCATATTGACTCATTCTGTAAATGACCATTTCATTCAAATGAACAATTAATCAAGCATTGTTTTTGTTCTTCTGAATGTGAGTCTTTCTGTGTTTGAAGCAGAAATTTAAGTATGCTGATTATGGAACAAAATAGCCATTAAGTTCCAGCCTTTGAAAGGACTTAAAACAAACTAGATGACCCTACAACTAATGTAGCATTGCCATGCTTCATTTCCCACTTGTAGGTCATTAGTGTATCCTAGCTTCCATTGTTTGAGTTATTACCGAAGTAAGAACCTCAAGCGGTATATGATACCAAGGAAGTTTGATTGCTAGGTCACTTCTCTTTAAACATACACTTATAGGTAGAAACGGAATCGTAAATTCCTTTCATTTGTTCCTCGTTTTCCTATTTCTTGTACCCTTTCTTATAGTCTTAAGAATTGAATTCTTTAGTGTTGAC
Source organism: Spinacia oleracea (assembly GCF_020520425.1). NCBI lineage: Eukaryota > Viridiplantae > Streptophyta > Magnoliopsida > Caryophyllales > Amaranthaceae > Spinacia > Spinacia oleracea. The sequence goes on from NC_079490.1 coordinate 136,391,128, forward strand.
TTTTATACTTTGTTAGACATGTCCAATGTCACCCCAACAAGGTTCTTAACATTTAATTTATGTTGAATATTAAGTTTCAACTAGATGATCTTACCAGAAGCTTCTAAAGTTCTCTAAGCATCGATCTATTCGAATGTCTAGGGACTAGACTCATTCGAGAATTAAATGGACAAAGATATTAGGTTGTTAACCATTGGTAAAGCTGAGCGTTTAAGCTCAATGCTTTATGATCTCAAAACTACAGTGTATTTTGAATTCACAAGCCCCAATTGGTTTGCCATTCGATTTTGATATTCGAAAACAGCCATAAAAGTCGATATAAGAAACGTACATTTTAAATTGCTCACTTTCTCTCTTTTCCGTGAATCGTTCTTGGATTCACTACCAATCGAGGAAATTTACTGTTACCTTTCTAAAAGGATTTATTGCAGTGCAAGATATTTAATTATAAACAATAATTAAAACATACATTGAAGCATGCAAAGTCTAAACATTTATCATGAATAATAACTTGAAATTAAAGCAACCATGCAATTCAAACAAGTTATTAGCATTTTATTCGATTTTATTGTTCCGGCAGGTGTGAATAAAATGATTCCAAGACCCTAAAATCATTGAAGAACTAAGCACAGTTTGTCGACTTAATCCTAAAACATCTTAGGTAAGCAAAAGCCTTTTGCTAATAGTCTAGAAACTACTCTTGGTTTATAGGTACGTCTAAGAACTTGTTAGGTAAACCTATCGATTTTACCACGACATAAAAGGACTCCTTACTTATATCGTTGAGTTTCACCAAAACTAACATGTACTCACAATTATTTGTGTACCTTGCCCCTTTAGGACCAATAAGTAACACCTCGCTGAGCGAAAACTATTACTAGATTGATGTAAAGGATATCCAAGCAAGTGTATATTTTGGCATGGCACCTTTTAACTCAATTTTTAAGTTTGGAACTTAAGGCTCTTACTATGTTGGTTAGATTTTAAGTGAACTAAAATCCTTAATCATGCAACATAATCAAGCTTTTGATCTCATGCATTTTAAGACATATTTAAAAGCAATAAATAACTTAAAACATGCATAAGATATTTGTGATCTAGTATGGCCCGACTTCATCTTGAAGCTTTAACTTCAAAGTCCGTCTTGAAAATCTCCGTGGGAGGCACCATTTTCTTCAAATAGGATAAGATATAACTAATTACAACTATTTGATGGTTCGCAGACCATATTTGAATTGAAAAATAACTTTGGTACTTTAGACCAATTACATTCAAATTAATGGTACGCAGACCATATTTTCTATCCTATTTGGGCCATACTAGTCACTTCATAACCTGCAAAACAGTACATATACAATATATACCATTCACCCATTCATTATCATGAATGGCCCACATAGCTGGTTAGTAAAACACATTATGCATCACGTAAACATTTGCAGCAATTAATCAAGGGCACCAATAATCTACCAATTATTCAGTCCTTATTAATTCTAATCAAGTTGTTTTAACCTTAAGGATTTGTAGACCTAATCAAGAGTTTATGACTAAAAAGCGCTCCCACTTAAACCAACAAATTTATATGCTTTACTAATTTTAAACATAAAAATGTATTTCTAGTCCAACCGGAAACATACAAATTTAATTAAAATTTAAAGCTCATATAAATTTATAATTGAATCCAAAAATTTAATTTAATTTCAGTCGTATTTAAATTAATTCATGATTTTAATTTTAGTAAAATAATTAGAATAAATAAAATTTATTATAATTACAATATTCAAAATTAAAATCCAAGAAAATAATTTAAATTATTAATTTTAAAATTAATTAAAATTACGTGAACTGAAATTTTCAAATTAAACATTCAAAACGATCTTTAATCGTAACGCAAACACCCTACGCGTTGCACGCCCATGGGCCGCACGCACACAGCCATTGCTGGCCATGTGCGCGCAGCCCATGCGCTCGTCGCATAGCTGCTGCATCCCCATCGCAAGCCTCCGCACGCATTGGTGCTCGCTGCGCGCGCCAGCGTTCATCGCACGCGAGCTATCGCTCGCAGTGCGCGCGCGACATCGCTCGCTGGGCGCGCGAGCCATCGCTCGCTGGGCGCGCGACATCGCTCGCTGGGCGGGCGACATCGCTCGCTGTGCGCGCGAGCAATGCTAGGCGCAGCGCTCGTGGCACGCGAGCTTGCGCTCGCTGCGCGCGAGGCTGCGCGCTCTTGTGCGAGGCAGCGCGCGTTGCGGCGCAGCTTGCTTGCTGCCCACACGCGACTGCCTTGGCTCGCCCTTCGCCCATGCCCATTCGTCCATTGCTCGTGGCACACGACACAAGGCAGGGCTGCTGCCTTGTGCTCGTGCACTACGCCCTTGCTCATTGCATTCGTGCCGCACGGGCGACGAGCTCCCTTGCTCGTCGTCGCATGCCCGCATTATACAACACCCCTTAAGGGTAACACGAAGCGTCCATTGCTTCGTGCGTGCAAGTTTTATGAACGAATCGCATAAAAATTTAAAATTTATATTTAAAATTAATGACAAATTAATAAATAATATTAATTTCATAATTTTAGGGCGAAAAAATCGAAAATTTATTATCCAATTGATTTCCGATTGTTATGGATTCAAGTCTAGGTCATAAAAATTTAAAATTTATCATAAATTTACAATTTTTATGGTGGTTTTTAATCATAGGTTTCTAATTAAATTACAATTAATTATGAAAATTAAATTAATTCTAAATTATTCTAATTTTCAACAAATTAATCATAATTACAAATTAGATTGCATAATTAACAAGACTAGGCATTCAAACTTGTTAAACATATGCAGTAGGTCAATCAAAAATTCAAGATTTATCAACAAGAATCGCAAATATTTAATTTAACATCTTAAATTTACGAAATTTTGCATTCGAAAAACTAAAACCTTCGAAAAGTCATAGTTAGGCTTCGAATTTGAGAATTCTGGGTTCGGCAGAAAAATACTCTTTTTGTCAAAATTTTAGAATGCCTTTTACATGCGGAATTGACACAAAAATCACTCAATTCGGATGAGTAACGAAGAAACTGCCGAAAAACTGCGTACGTATAATTAAATAAACGCAATTTGCAATTAATTAACAATTACGAAAATTAATCACCCCTTTTAATTCTTGCAAATTTGTAATATTTAACCATGTTCATGCAATTTAGATTATGAAAATAATAAGGGGCTCGTGATACCACTGTTAGGTTATGATACATATGACATTACATAGATCATGCGGAAACAACCATTAACCCAGGACAACATATTATTTACACATAATCATATAGCATAATTTAGATGCATACTCTTTGTTGCGTGCCCTCCCTAGCTGCGCCCGAACCGAACAAGAACAAGTCTTTAGGACTCCAAGTGTCGTCCCTCCGTAGATAGTCCACAGCACGTCCGGATCCGCCTTAAGATTGACCAACTAGAATCGCCCTTAAGGTACTAGAAAATTTCGGCACTTTATGAGCAAGATGTGTGTTTTAATTTTCTCTCAAAAAACTCACTTTTGAATACTTTGAAACTTGTTATAAATTGTGAGCCCTAGCCTCATATTTATAGGGGTATGGAAAGGGAATCGAAATCCTATTCAGATACAAATTAATTAAACCTAGAATCCTACAAGAACTCTAATTTAATTAATTTATCAAATAGAATTAGGAATTTAATCATTAACCGAACTCTGCATGTTTTAGGAAACGTGCACGAACACAAACACTTGCACACACACGCACGGCAGCCACGATGGGCCCCCATGCGTGCGCGCGAGCAGCAGCCCACGCAGCGCCCGCTGTGCGCGCTGCGCAGCCTGCTGGGCCTGGCCTTGCGCTGGGCCTGGCGTGGCTGTTTGTGCGGCGCGCTTGGCTTGCTGGGCGATGGCCTGGCTTTGTGCTGGGCCTCGTCCGGCAGGCCTCGTCCGATGCTTATTCGTACGATGCGCTTCCGATTAAATTCTCCGATTCCGGAATTCATTTCCGATACGAACAATATTTAATATTTCCGATTCCGGAATTAATTTCCGTTTCGAATAAATATTTAATATTTCCGTTTCCGGAATTATTTTCCGATTCCGGTAATATTTCCGATTCTGACAATATTTCCGTTTCCGGCAATATTTCCGATTCTGGCAATATTTCCATTTCCGATAATATTTTCCGATACGTACCATGTTTCCGTTTCCGGCAACATCTACGACTTGGATAATATTTATATTTCCGATACGATCCATATTTCCGTTTCCGGCAATATCATCGTTTCCGGAGTATTCATTTCTTGCCTGTGACGATCTTAGCTCCCACTGAAACCAAGATCCGTCGGTTCCGAATATTCATAGATGGAGTATTTAATGCCATTAAATACTTGATCCGTTTACGTACTATTTGTGTGACCCTACGGGTTCAGTCAAGAGTAAGCTGTGGATTAATATCATTAATTCCACTTGAACTGAAGCGGCCTCTAGCTAGGCATTCAGCTCACTTGATCTCACTGAATTATTAACTTGTTAATTAATACTGAACCGCATTTATTAGACTTAACATAGAATGCATACTTGGACCAAGGGCATTATTTCCTTCAAAAGTCTGCCACAAAGTCTGCTAGTGCCTGCGATTTAACCGCCGTTCTTGGTTGGTATTTGATGTCGAAGCTTCCTAGCGCCATCGTCCATTTCTCCATTCGACCTGTTAGTTCTGGTCTACGCATCACAGACTTGATTGGATAATTAGTCATCACCACTATTTGGTGAGTTTCGAAATAATGCCTTAGTTTTCTAGCTGCAGTAACGAGTGCTAAAACGAGTTTTTCGAAGGAGGAATACCTGGTTTCCGCTTCTAGTAGCGACTTACTTATGTAGTAAATAGGTAGCTGTTGCGTTTCGTCTTCTCGGGCTAGGACCGCGCTGACTGCTGTGGAGCTGACGGCTAGGTAGAGTTGTAGGACTTCGCCTTCTTTGGGTTTGGACAGGAGGGGTGGCGACATCATGTATTTTTTGAGGTTTTGCAAGGCTGCTTCGTGGTCGTCGGACCAGTCAAAACCTTTATTTTTACGCAAGACGTCGTAGAATTAACGACACTTGTCCGACGACCGCGAGATAAAACGATTTAGCGCCGCCACTCTTCCTGTCAAGCGCTGTACCTCTTTTATGTTCCTGGGGGATTGAATGTTGATGATTGCGCGCACCTGGTCGGGGCTAGCCTCGATTCCTCTTTGGGTGACGATGTAACCTAAGAATTTCCCTGCAGACACTCCGAAAGAACATTTAGTTGGGTTAAGTTTCATACCGTATTTTCTCAATATGTCGAAGGATTGTCGTAGGTGTTCGACATGATCGTCGGCCTTCCTTGATTTTACTAGCATGTCGTCGATGTAGACCTCCATCGTATCTCCAAGTTGGTCTTTGAACATTTTGTTGACCAATCGTTGGTACGTTGCACCTGCATTTTTAAGATCAAAAGGCATGACTTTATAACAATAAATTCCTCTGTCTGTTACAAAAGATGTTTTCTCCTGGTCGTCTAGGTGCATAAGGATCTGGTTGTATCCGGAGTAGGCGTCCATAAATGTTAGTAGCTCGTGTCCAGCAGTGGCGTCGACCAGGGCGTCGATGTGCGGCATCGGGAATGGGTCTTTAGGGCATGCTTTGTTGATGTCTGTGAAGTCGATACAGACTCTCCACTTTCCATTCTTTTTACTGACGACGACGACATTTGCTAACCAATCTGGATACTTGACTTCTCTGATTTTCCCGGAGTCTATCAGTTTTTGGACTTCTTCGTCTATGATTTTATTTCTCTCAGGTGCGAATTTTCGCCGTTTCTGTTTCACTTGTTTGAAGTTGGGGTCGACATTGAGTTTGTGGGTGATGACGTCTGAACTGATTCCTGTCATGTCCTCGTGCGACCAAGCGAAGCAGTCCGAGTTTTCTCTTAGGAATGACACTATCTGACTTCTGATATTGTCAGGCAGCGACGCTCCGATCCTTACTACTTGGTCTGGCTTTGCCTGATCTAGCATAATTTCATCGATCTGTTGGTCGTCGGGGTCGTCTACCGTCGACTCTGGCTGTAATTGCTAGATGGATGACTATGATGGTTTCAGCGCCGTTTCATAACATTTCTTTGCGTCCCTTTGTTGTCCTTTGATTTCCATGACTCCCCATTTGGTTGGGAACTTGATTGACTGGTGGTATGTCGACGGCACCGCCTTCATTTTGTGGATCCATGGTTGTCCCAAAATGACGTTGTATGCTGATGGGCAGTCGACGACGTTGAACTTGGTCATCACATTAACACCTTCTGCGTACGTAGGCAGCGATATCTCTCCTACTGTTCGTAGCGATTCTCCACTGAATCCTACTAGGACTGTCGACCTTCTGATTATACTCTTTTCGTCTAGTCCCATTTCCTGCAGAGCCTCTAGGAACAATACGTTTGCTGAACTGCCGTTGTCGATCAATATCCTTTTGATGAGAGCGTTGCCTATTGGGAGCGATATGACTAGCCCGTCATGATGTTCCTGTATTGTGTCGGTTGAATCTGAGTCGTCGAAGGTTATTATCATCGCCGCTAATGACTTGTCGAGTGCTACTTCGTCTTCGGTCTGCCCCTCTTTGACGGCTTCAGATTCGCCCCTGTTGATTTTTTTAGCTGCAGAAGAAGTTAGTCCACATATATCTGAACCACCAGAAATAACGTTTACCACTTTTTCGAACGTGGGCGGGGCCGGTCGGTCGCCGCTTGGTGCTGGGTTGGGTTGGGAGCTGCTATCCTTGTTGTACGTCTCCTTTCCTTTGTCGCTTAGTAGGTCCTTCAGGTGGCCTCTTTTCAATAGATACGCCACCTCCTTTTTGAGGGAGATGCATTCCTCGGTTGTGTGGCCATTGTCGCGGTGGAAGTCGCACCACCTGCTCATGTCCTTCGTAGAGTCTGGTCTGTCGCTCTTCTTAGGCCATCTGATGGTACCACCTAGACTTTGAAGGGCGTTTACCACGCCTCCGATGTCGACGTTGAAGCCATACTCGGAGATGGGGGGATAAACGACCCGTTCATTCCTGTAAACACTGTTAGTATCATCATATTGATTGACATTTTGTACCTGACTCTGGCGGTTGTATGGTTGGTGTCTCCAGCCGTTGTTCCTTGGGGTGTACGACCTCCTGTCGCTGCTGCCCCTGCTGGTCGCTGAGAAACCATTCGTGTAATCTCGTCGTCTTCAATCCGCATCTGGGCAGTAGCCCTCGATCTGACTTCTTCGAAGGTTGCACAGGGATATTTGGTTAGTTCCCGATACAGCTCCGAGTTGGGGACGAGATCCCTCTTGAATGCTTCGATGGCTGTCCTGACATCACAGTTTTTTATGCTAATTTTTTCACAATTAAAACGGTTAAAATAATCGCGTACCGATTCGGTAGGTCCTTGGACCAACCGATAGAGGTCACTTGTTTGTTTCTCCAACTGGCGACTGCTGGCGAATTGTTGGTAGAAGGCGTTGATGAGGTCGGACAGGCAGAAGATAGATCCAGGTGTTATGTTCATGAGCCATTCCAGGGCTGCTCCGTCGAGGGTTCCTCCGAAGGATTTGCACATGACGGGCTCGACCAGGTCGTAGGGGATGCCGATCTGCCACATTCGCTGCTTGTAGAAGTTGACGTGTCTGTATGGATCAGACGTTCCGTCATACAGGGTGGTCCAGGTAGGGAGTCGTAGCTGGTGTGGTACCGTCACCCTAGCGATCGCTTCACAGAACGGCGATGCTGCATACCCGTCGGTCGGCTCGGTTTCCACGGGCGTGGGTGCCCCCGGCAGTTTGGTCATCAGCTTCATCATCAACGAGCATCGCTTCTTCATGTGATTTTCCATCTTATTTAGGCGCTTGGTGACGGGGTCCGGTGTTGCTTCATCCTCTTCCTCATGTGGCTCCTCGCCGTCGGACAGGTCCTCAGAGTCGTCAGTCATCTCGAATATCAACTTCTTCGGTTTTGCACCTGGCTTGTAACGCGATTGATACTTGGTACTTTTCACGGATTCGAGCTCCTTATGGAGGTTTTCAATGGAGGCCCTTTCTTGGGCCAGCTCTGCTTGGGCCTTCTCGTAGGCCGCTTTCATCTCTGCGAGCGTCATCTCTTCGGTAGTCATGGTGTGTAGGGTGATTTTGTGTGAAACCTAGTTAATGTCCCCACAGACGGCGCCAAACTGTTTATGCCAAATTTCGTCTAGGGACGATCTTTGGCTTAGGTCGACACTAACTAAGCGATAATCAAATAAGGGAAGACAAAAAGAGACACGACACAGAGAAGTGTTGACGCGGAAAACCCAGGAATAAGGTAAAAAACCGCGGATAGCTATGAGGCTATCAATCCACTAAGTTTCCTATATGATTGTTTGTATCTTATTCTAGAAATCAATGTAACAAAATATAAATAACGAATACAAGAATGATTTGAATGCTTTTATGGCTTGAGAGTATGAGAGCTTGAGTTCATCTGTCCTTCGCTTGTCTTCGTCTTCGTCCTTTTATAGGAAATTTCCAACGGTCTGGTTGGTTGAGAGAATCCCACAAAGGTAGGGATATCTTTGTCGCACGTTTCTTTGGTCTTCAACTGACTCCACGTTTCTCGCGCATGCCTTGGACTCGTTCCTGCTATCATGACGGCGCTACCCATCATGGGCTTTAGGTTAGCTTATCTTTATTGGCCTGCCCAGAGACGACGCGTCTCTACGTTCTTGCGCGTTGTCGTCTGTCCTTCGTCGTCTATGCCTCGTCATACGACGCCACGTCGGACGTATCTTCCTGGAACTATGCTTACCTGCGACACGACAGAACCTGGTTGACACGACATGATCAAACGTTAGTGCGGTTATGTCGTTAGTCCAAAAAGTGGGATAACAATATCTATGTTCAATTGCTAAATAACAATGAAGCCAGAGAATAAGAAGTAAACAATGTGCTCCAGTCTTCGAAGGATGACCAAATTTACTCATTTGACTTTCCTTCATTTATTTATTCATGCTTATTATTTCTGAATTACTTCACCAATTATTCAAGATTCAAGCAAGAATATTATTTGAAAGTTTTTATTTCTCATTTTCCCTTTAATAATGACTAATTATTTGAGGTTTTGATTTCCTGCCAAATACATATTGGGGTATTAGTTTTTGCTACGAATTTTTCTTCATAAAAGTTACCTCTTTAGTTTTAAAGTCAAGTCGATTTACGCTTAAAAGATAAAAAAGAAAAAAAGAACCTGAAACAGGCAACTCTTAATAATCGGATTGGGTTGGGTTGAATTGAGGATGTCAACCCGTTTAAGTAAACAAGTATGGTTCATGTTTGAAAAATCTAAACCCGTTTATAAATGTGTCGACCTAATTCTAAGCTAACTAAACCCAATGTAAGCTCTAATGATAATATATTAAAGAAGGGCAAAGCTATGATCAGTCAGCAAGGCGGGAATTACTATCCATTATTGCAGGGAGGCCAATAGTTACGATACTATATCCGCTCCTAAAAGTGATTTACACCTTGAAATATGTGTTTAAAGTATGAAAATTTTCAACGTAAATTCTTATTACTATATAAAGTATACATCAAAATGTTATCAGGTAAGATGTTAGAGTGATTTCAATGTGTGTTTTCATTTTATCAACTTTATACTTCATTTTTATCAGTGAGTATTATTTTTCACATATATATGGAATTGGATACAGAGTATATCTTAGTTATAAAATATTGCATTGGAATCCGTGCAAATAGTAAATGCAAAGAACTTTAAAGAACGGAGGTGGTACCTGTAATTTGTAAACCAATACAAATTGGTGGAAACTCACCTTCGTGGAGCCTCATCAACTGCATTAGGTTTTGGATTGACTCAAGTGTTGACGGTAGTTGAACTCACTAATTGAAAATATATGTCGGTTAATCGGAGTCCTTTACCTACACTACAATAATTTGTATCTTTAGCGAAAACCTAATTACGACGAGTCAAAAATTCCGTCGTAAAAGGCTTTTGCGACGGGGCTAACAACCAAACAATGACGGGAACAACCGTTTTTGCAAATGTCTTTTACGACGGATTAACGACGGGATTTTCTATTAACGACGGCCCTCTTTTATGACGGGTTCGCGACAAGAAACCCCGTCGTTAATCAACGATTATTGGCCTTTCGCGACGGGATTTCCCGTCGTTAATGGTACAATTTCTTGTAATGCTACTAGAAAAATATACTTTATCCATTCCATAAATATCACACCATCTTATTTTTACACTATTTACACTAGAAAAATTATAGTCTGTAAAATCTTGTTAGATTTATATCGATAGATATTTTCTAAATATCAACTTTTTATAATTTTTATTTATACATAATTCGTGATATTAAAAATCAAGTATATTTAAGAAACATATGAAGTATTATAATACTTGTGTGGTATAGCTAGGTGGAATTGTGTAATTAAATTGAAAAATACTTTTAATTTGGTATAGCAGAAAGTGTTTACGTAGTAGTATGTCGTAGTCATGAGAACGATTAGACCAACTCTTCTCCTGTGGTCCTGTGGATTAACTGCCACCCACTTGATACTTAAAAACAATTGAATAAGACACATGTGATTGTTAACTAATGAACATCAATATTTTGTTTATACTAGTTGTTGGACCGTGCGCTCGATCCCCCAAGGTATACAAAATTATTTTGTATAAATATTACGCAAAAGACATGAACTTACGATTTATTGTAAATGCAAGAAACATGATAAATGCTAGAGATGATATGCTAAAATTAGATTTACTGTAATAGACAATACAAAATCATAAATATGTTACAATGTAGGTGCGATGAATAGTTTGAAGGTACAATAACAAGCGAAAAGATTGACATCTCCTATGAGATTTCAAACTCCTCCACGTTCGTGAAAAAAAACCTAGCCACAATACCTAAAATTAATGCTACAACAATAAGTTTTAACATGCGGTCCCAAAGATAGAAAAAGTAATTAGTGGAATTAATGTGATTAATTTAGATAACGAATATCATTTATGAGAAAATTAAATAAGTTCTAACAATGTTTGTTCCAACAAATTACAAAACGAAATAGAGTAAATTACACGAACCAATTAAACGAAATAGAATATCATAATTAATATCATAATCTAAATGATTTTTTTGTTTAAAAGGACCTTTTATAAACATGTTTGTGTGAGAAATGACCTATTATAAGAAAAGTGGTCATTTGGGACCTTAAACTTTGTTTTTGTACTAAGACCAACTGCCGGAATATGTGAGTTGACTCTTGTTTCACCCATTGACTTGCACACGTGGCCATCGGAAACCGAAACGTGGCATTAAATTGGGAAAAAAAAAATCCCAAATTCCCTCCAAAACCATAACTGACCTCATTTGTTAAATCTAAAAAAAAATCGATATCTTCTCTCTCCTCTGCTTTCCCTCGACGCCATTAATGCTTGGAAGGTGAAGCATCATCAATGTTCAATTAAGTTCAGCGAATTTAAGTTCAGGTAATCATTTAATTATCTCTCTCCCCTGTCATTTCTCTCTCCTCTGTCGTTCTCAAGAACCCATAAAGGATTCCCAATTATTAATATTCGTCCTTTTGTCCTTGTGCTCTGAAAATTCTGCAAAAATGGTGAAGAAGGGTGAAAGAAAGGGTAAAAAGAAGGACAAAGGCAAAGACTTCATTTTCTCATGTGTCCACAATGTTCTTTGTACAACGGAAACCCACAAGCACAAATTTTCTCTTTTTGTTGAGACAAATACATCCTAAAGCACACAAACATTAAGAATCAGAAAACCCCCAAATCGTTTTTAGGAAAAATTGAAAAACCCTAATTCTTGTGAGGCAAAATTCAAAAAATTATGGAAGAATTTGAGAGGGAAAAACACAAACCTAATTCGGGTTGGTGTTAATCACATTCCCTGGTGCGTAATTCTACCGGAGAAGGTACTTGTTGTTGTTGCTTCGAAGTTTCTCTAAAGCTATCAATGGCGTCAAGGGAAAGTAGAGGAGAGAGAAACTATGTTTTTGGGGGGGTTTTAGTTAACAATGGAGTCAGTTATGGTTTTGGAGGGAATTTGGGATTTTTTATTAATTTTTTTTTTATATTTAATGCCACGTGTTGGTTTCTGGTGGCCACGCGTGCAAGTCAATGGGTGAAACAAGAGTCAACTCACATATTTCGGCAGTTGGTCTTAGTCAACAAAAAAAAAACAAAGTTTAAGGTCCCAAATGGTCACTTTTCTTATAAAAGGTCATTTCTCACACAAACATGTTTATAGAAAGTCCTTTAAAACAAAAAAATCCTAATCTAAACAACGAAACATCCCACCTCCATCTTTAATCTCCATCATCGCCTGATGAACCGTTATCCAATTCGTCGACTATACAAAGTTTATCCCCTATTAGAAACAGAACTAAAAAAAACCTAGAATAAAAATCAAATTATGAAAAAAAATAATGTTATTAACCTTGCAAGAGTTGCATCGATCATCTTTAGTAATACAGAGTAGCATATGAGCCTTCAACTGGTTTATACCTATTTATTTATTTTCCATTTTTCGATAAACCCAGAATTACCCTGATATTGTCCGTCTTCGCGAGAGCTGATGTATCAAAGTTTTTCTGTGGGAAATTAAAATGAGATTAGTACACAAAATAATCTGATGGATTTTTGGGAGTCAAATTCCAAAAAAGCAAATCAATTGAATTACTAATCATCCCCAAAATTATTGAAATTAGATATTTAATTGAAGCAAAATCGGTCATTAATCTGATAATAATAACAAGAAATCTGAGAAATGAAGATATGAATAATGTGCCTGGGCGTTGACGATATTGGGGTTAAGAAGATATCTCCCAGAAGAGAGAGAATTAGATGCTACTCCATCCGTTTTTTTTGTTACGTTTGGAATTTTGCACGTTTATTAACGTATAATAAAGATTCTTTTTCTTTTTTATTAAAAAAATAAACCCAAATAAAACCTCATCCACTAATCACTACAACAACCAATAAGAATGTTTTATTTATCAAAATGAACCAATAATGGAAAAGAACAAAGATTGCTAACTTAACATATTTGGGAAATTGTAAATAAATTTAATGAGTTGAAAAAATTGGACCAATTAAAATTAAAAGTTGGCACAAAAAATAATATATAGTATAATAATTTTATAAAAGGAAAGATTCTCTCATGTAACAAACATTGTGAAACACACTACAAGAAATACGTAACAAACAAAAAGAAACGGAGGGAGTACATAATTAGAAATGGCATTAATCAAATAAAAACTGAAAATATTGAAACTTTGGAAAAAGAGGAAAGAGAGAATTGCTAAAATGTACCGACGACGGAGAGATGTCAGATCGGGTAAATGGAGCCCTTCAAAACGAACGTCATGTGAGATGTCCTAAAAAAACAAAGTAATTTTTAGGCAGCGCATAGAAGATGAGGAAAAGGTGCGAAGAAAACAGAGTAATTTGTAGTACGAAAGAGGAAGAGGAACGACATTGAAGAGACGAGGACATAACCGAAGAAATACGGAGAGGCGAGGGTGACGAAACCAGAGTTGCGTTAAATCAAAGATGACTCGTGGCAACATTAAGTGAAGAAGGTTAAAACAGACCTTTAACTATTGATAAGGATAAAGACAAAAAAAACTAAGAAGGAAATCAAGGGCATATATGTAACAACACTATTGGGTGAATAGTATTACAAGTATGAAGCTTTATAAGTGTTAGGATTATTACGTGTGTGATAGTCGTCGTTAGGTTATGCCTTAAGAATTTTAGATATCGTAATCTTATTTCTTTTACTGCACTTTTGTACGAGTAATTATTTTGTGGTCGTTTCGTGTTTGGATAAACGTCTAATTATTCAGTACTACCTCGATCACTTAATACTCGCACCTTTTTTACTTTTTGCACTATTCATATAATTTATTTTGACCCTATTTTATTTCTAGTATATGAAAACAAATATTAGTATATAAAATATTGTTGGCTTCATCTTAATATATATTTTCAAAATATTAATATTTTTATAAGTTTTTATAATATGTAGTTAAAGATATTGGTGGTCGAAGTTGTGCATTGACAAGCGTATCCAGTCAAAACGGTGCGAGTATTAAGGGACATAGGGAGTAATAATTGTTGCGTAAAAGAGTATTTTTTTTGTAACACAAACCGTCGAAATTATATTAATTACTTACGAAAATGTACAAGAGAAACATCTTCATAACATGAGGTATCCAAAAACATACTAACTAGATACTGAACATTAAACCCCCGAATAACCCCAATCGTACCCAAAAACTTGACAAAAAGGGGTGTTGCGTAAAAGAGTATTTATCAAGTTATGTGTATTTTCAGCCTCAAGTTTTTCACAAGATATCGATCCATATGGAATTTATAGTGATTTTAAAATAAGTTTTTCGTTATATTGATATTTAAAATAAGTTTTCATGGACCCATTGGCGGACCCAGGAATTTTAATTTGGTGGGGCACTGTTGCCACCATCAACTACAAAAATTCAAATGGAAGTAAATTATTATCTCACTTTAGTTAATTCGAAATAATATTGTTCTTAATTATAGTTATAATGTTTGGTGTATTTTGAGTTAATAACATATACGGAGTATGTGGTTCAAACATTTCTAACGTTAAAATATAATATTCAGTACTATAGTCGTACATCTAAATTAGACACATAATAGGCTAGTATATTGCGACAAATGTTGACTCATAATCAAAATCATAATTCTTTTTGTTAAGAAAGATTGAAAAACTAAAATTTTAAAATTTAAAGATAATAAATTTAAAAAGAAGGGGAAAAAACCCAAAATATATTTAATGAAAAAGAAAGGGAAGAAAAAAAAAAGAAAAGAAGAAACCAAGTAATGAGAATCAAGAATGCGTGACTGTTGATGTCCAAAAGCAAAAAATGAAGGAAACATGCGTGACTTAGGAATCGAACGTCAGGTTCCAGCAAGAGAGAAAGGTTGAATGACCACTGAGACAAGATGGTTATATTGAAACTAAATTACGTATACTATACATTTTATTCCTCAAATAATGGTGGGGCATGCCCAATGTTGGGTCCGCCCCTGCATTGGACCTTCCAAAAAAAAGAAAAAAAAGTTTCCATGCACACATCAAACCAGTACAAAAGTCAATGAATAAGGAGTTGAGACTTGAGGGGCACATAACATTAACGAAGTGATTGCTAGGCCCAAAAGGTTGTCTAGTTTTACCGCAAATGGAGTGGCCGGTGTACGTTGTAGCAAAATATTAGATTAGGTCCCGTATACGCACGGTTATTTGAAAATTATTAATGGATCATCTTTTTTAACTGAAATATTTATTCCTTGTATCTATTGCGTAATAAATAAATCTCGTACATGCTCATTTTATCATATATTATACAATTTTCGCTCTATTACATATAATATATTTTATATGTTTAATATGATGATTTGACCAAATTAAATATTGATATGCTTAATATGAACAAAATATTGAGTAAGAATGTTTTTTATTATTGATATGACTATCTGACTAAATATTACCAAAATTGTCTAATAATGTCATATTTAATAATCCTATAATTTTTTCTATTTATAAAAATTTATACAAAAGGAGAGAAAATAAAATAGAATAAAGTAAATTTTTTTTTTTAGGAAAGACTTTTTGGCGAGAAAAAATCGCACCAAGAAATGACACGTGTCATTCCTGGTGTCTCTTTTAGTATATAGTAATAGATAGGTCGATCCTACGAAATGCTATGAAAGAGAAATAGTTTGATGATATTAGTTAAGAGGTTGTTGTATTTAGGAGAAGTGATGAGTTTGAAGTAGTCACAAACTATAATGAAAGTAATTAAGTTGACAAACACTTAATTAAGGTAGGGAATAGGACAAGGACTAGTACACCAATTTCTCTTCTACCTCTATTAAAAGAAAGAAAACCAAAAATCTATTACTCTCATGATCCCTCCATTCCTAAATACGTGTCCCTTTTTTTAAAATTGCGTTCCCTTATACAATGGCGGAGCCAGGAATTCAACGTTGGGGGGGCGAGAAAAAAAATGGAACTAAAAAATAAGGGGGGGCGAGGAAAAAAATAAAACTAACAAAAAAAGGTATGGTATTAGGATTTGAACCATAAACCAAGTAGTACACATGGAATTAAACTAGAAATAACCATTGAGGCAAGTACCATTTAGTGATATATTTTAGTATTTATTACTATATATAACTGTTTTTAAAATTTGTTGGGGGGGCGGCCGCCCCCACCCGCCCCCCAATATCTCCTCTACTGCCCTTATATGTGTCCACTTTTCATTTTTGAACATTCAATTTTCCCACTTTTCCATACATTTTTTTCACTTTTTCATAAATCATGATTACTATTTTTTACATATTCTACACTTTTCTCACTTTTCAATCCCCACATCTACTTTTATTTATACTTTATCAATAAACAATTATTTACTTTTATCATTTCCTCAAAAAAACACTCCCGATCATTCTTTTTCTCACACACTTCTCATTTTTATTAATTACCGCTCAAACCTTCAAAAGTGACATATATTTAGAAACGGAGGGAGTATAATTTATGAATGAATAACGCAATTGAAGTGATCCATATATGCCCTAAAACTGTCGAAACTCACTTTCGTTGGCAAATTAGTTCCTTAAACTATATAGATATGCACGCGATACTTGATTCTGATATGCATAAGTAGGGGTGTTAATTCGGGACAAATGAATTAGGTTTTGGTCGGGTTCATTGGTTCGAGTTGTAAGTTTGTAACAAATTCATTTTTCTGAAGGGTATGTTCGGGCCGGGTTTGAAAATTAGTGGGTCAGATTGGTTTGGGTTGATTAAGCACGGGTCCATACCGGATTGGATTAAAATTGGGTCGGGTCAGTTTGGTTCAGTTGGAACACATCGGGTTATGAGCGGGGTTTAATCGGATTGTAATAGGTTCGAATCAGATCGGGTTGAAAAAGTTTTGTTTCTTATAGGTTTGAGTTCTTATCATTTGAGTTCTTATCGGTTTGGGTTCATACAATGTAGATAAATCAGTAGCGGGATGAAATGGGTAGCGGGTTGTACTACGGGTCAAGTCAATTTGGTCATAAATTATAAAGTAATCACAATTTTCTATACGTTTATACATTATATTATTGAGGCCTTAATTAGGGGAAAATGGCGATAACTAACTTTTAAAAGTGTTAACAATTTAAGATCGTTAGTGTTGTGGGATCTTTTGTGGTGATGACGTGTCACGCGTTCCTCGGAGGTATCAAGTATACGCTGGCACGATCTTCCTGCAACCTCCAAAACAAGAATATCCCCGTAGAAATATTCACTCCGATGCCTAAGTAAGTATTGGCTAGAGAGAGAAGTAATTTGTAGAGAGAAGGCAGAGTAAAGATAGTTTAAGGTAGGCGGGAATGAATTGAATGCCCCTTTTACCTTGGGATCTGAACTATTTATAGGGCTAGAGTTTCTTGGGAATTGATCCCTAAACCCTAGATGCATGATTGGATGATCTCTGGGATTGGGACATGTGTCCGTTTTAGGGGATTTGCTTAGATCCTGGTGGATCCTCTAGGTTTGGGTTTGGTCATGGATAACTTGGGCTTATCAGTATGTGGGCATCCTGGTCCTAAGTGTTAAGGTTTGGACAGGGGTTAAGAGCACTGGGCCTATATCTTTTGGGGGTAGGCTTTGAGTAGGCCATGTACTTCCTATGGCCCATGGTGGTGATACACCAAGGCCACATCATTTGCCCCTCAAGAGGAGTGAAAACTGTCGTTAGTTTTTACTGCTCTTGGTTTCTCCTGTGCCGTAGTGACACGTGGCAGTGATCTTCATTTCTTACCCTTCTATAAATAAGTGGTTATTTCAAGTAGATTCCCCCTCATTTCCAAAAAATCTCTTAAGAACAGCAGAAGGAAGGCGATTTCCGGCTTCATTCAACCACCAGTAAGCGATTTAGGACCACCGTTGCCTTCAAGTCTTGTTCTTGGAGTTCTTCATCTTGGGAATTCAATTTTTCCTTGGACTTCATTCTTTGATCTAGCAGGTAACTCTCTCTTTTTTGAAACTTGTTTGTTGGTTTGTTCATTTTACCTTTTTCCCTTGTTAGTGGTATGCTGGCCTAGTTGGGTTGAGGACGGCGACCCGGTACTTGGCATCTTCCAGAAAAGGGTTTACGCCCTCGTCCTGAGCCAATTTTTTGGATTGTGCAGGACAACATGTTGAGGATAGGTGAAGATCCGGATTTTGAGGGGGAGTCTTCGTCTCCCATAGAGGAGGACGTCTTTGAATCAGGACGTGTAGAGGGTTCGACAGCCGCTCTGTCTAGAAGTGAGGAAGGACACCTTCATCCTCGTGAAATCTTCCCTTTCCAGACTTGGCTGAACTATTTGAATGAGCAGGGGGCTGATTATGCTGAATCTCTAAACCTGGGCAGCGAATACAAGTTAAAGATGCCGGGGGGCATGGACTGTACTAGCATTGGCCTGGTGCCTGGGGAGTATGCCGTATACATGGCTGTCTTGAAGGTGGGTATGCGATTTCCTCCGCACCCGTTCGTGGTGGAGCTGTTGGACGGCTTCAACATAGGGCTGAACCAGATGTCTCCTAACTCTTGGGCCGGCGTGTTTGGATACATTGCTAGGTGTGAGCTTGAAGGCATCACTCCTTCCTTCCCGGAGTTTCTGCGAATAGCAACGCTGTCGAAAGTCCCTCAGGCCGTCGAGGGCTGGCTGGCTCTGAGCTTCAAAGGAGCCTATCGGACAGTCATTGGGAAGGCGTCCAAGTGGCATCATTGGCGAAAGAAGTGGGTAGTCATTCGTACTACTGACGCAACGATGTGCCAACAGATGATGCGTTGGACGCTCCAACCCAACTTTGTTAGGAAAAGTGGTTCCTTTCCCCCTGTTCCTGCTGACCTGTGGAAGCAGATATCTTCCTTTTTTAGGGCAAAGCCGCTTATCGTGGGGACGAAGACGGCTTGGGTACCAGAGGGGTGGTTGCCCCATCTGGATCAATTTGAGGATACTACTTTCCTCTCGGTTGTGGGCTTGTGTCCGTATATGCCGAGAGGTAATATTTCATAACTTTGGTTTCTTTGTCCAACCTTTTATGCTTTTTCTGACGTCTTCATTCTCTTTCAGACGCGGCTATGGAGAAGTTAGATGACGCTTCCAAGGGCCGGGTGGATATGCCGACTTGGCTTGCTGAGGTGCTTGAAGCAAACACCCTCAAGGCTATGCAACGCCAGGGCGCTGAGCAGGTCGGCTTGCCTTATGATCCTTCGGTAGAAAATAAGAAGGTAGTTTGTTTAAGCTTACCGTTTAATATAGTTCCATCAGATAATTTGAATGGAGCCGTCATGTTTTGCCAGGGATCGAAGAAAGCTGCCACCACTGCGGTGCCGTCCATAAAGCGCAAGGCCGGAGGGACAGGTAAGTCACGCTTCAAACCCGTCCGAGGTTCTGGGGGGATGTCTTCGACAGTGGGTGCGTCTCCGAAACGTCAAAGAGTGTTTCAAAAGGACGCTCCTGTGACTATGGAGTTTTGCTCTTCTGATCCCCAAGGGGCTGATCCTCTTGGGCGAATTCTTGAAGACGTCCGCCGAAACATTTCTCCGAGGATGACGGAGGAGGGCTAGGAATTCGTGTGGTAAGTTTGATTCCAACATCGTAAGCACTTGTCGTTCTTCGTCTGGCAGTTCTAAAGTCTCTTCCAGGGATTCTAAGGCTGTTGTTTTTCCAGTAGAGATACCTGATCCTCAGAAAGCCATAAATGCTGAGTTGGATCAGATGCCTACCTCAGACCCGGTTCTTCCCGGGATCAGGTCAAGGTAATGAACCTCATGCGCAACGCTATACCTTCAGAGTATGCTCCGAGGCCGCTGAAACCCAACTTGCCGCTCTGCAATCCAGTGTATTAGATGTAAGTTATGTTCCTTTCTTTATTGAAACAATTATTTTACCTTCCTTGCGTTTCGGAGTTTCACTTCTGCCGCTTTGCAGATGTTTATATAGCTGGATTCTCTAAAGAAGTGGCGCACTTCCTTGGTGTTAGAAGAGACTAGAGCTAGCAACCTTTCCCGTCAATATGGTAATCAACATTTTGCTGAGTTGGAGGAGCTTCGTCTTACCAGGAAGGAGACGGTTGACTCGTTGGCCAAATCCTTAGCTTCCCTCCGTCTTCAGCAGATTGACAAGAACTTCCAAGAAATGAAGGATCTCTCTGAAAAATGTAAGCAGAAGGAGAACGAGCTGTTGCAGCTTGACTCCAAGTTTACTCAATTGGAGTTGCAGCTGGAGGAGGCTCGTAAGGAGGTGGCCAATTCCAAGGAGGTGTGTAGCCAGTCCGCCGTGTTGGGTAAAAGTTCAATCAGGGGAGGTATTGAGCTTGCCTGGAATTCGAAATTCGCAGACATGCGCCCCTTCAGCTGGTATGAGAGGATCATCAATCATCATGTGGAGGTGGAGAAGGCCTTGAAGGATGGACGTCCCCCTCCTGTGTTTGTTCCTGAGGATGATGATGAATCAGACGCTTAGTGGCCTTATTTTTGTTTTTGTTTTTGTAATGCCCTTTCTGAGGCCTTTTTGTATATGATTTGTAATTAGTACTAACTTAATGGAATGTGCAGACGTCATAGAATGGACGCTTTATCTTTTGCCTTTTTGTTGTTCTTGTTTACTTATTTTATTGTGTTGTTCGTACAACTTGATATAGCCTTCCCCTTTGAACAAGGACGACAACTCTTTGCCTTGGTGCATTTTGCTAAGGTCTTTAAGCTATTGTATATAGCCTTTTTGGAATGTATCCCCTGTGTTTTAGGTGATCAGCCTAGTGAGGGTGCTAATCTGGGCCACCTCTCAAGCCTTTAAATGACTAGTCTTTGATTTATTCTTAGAAGAATGTTATAGTGTTTGGGACGCTTTTGGGTCAAATGAGTTAAGTATTTGCAACAAAAATAAAGATTCCACTACAGGTCCGGCCTGTAGGGATATTTTTCATTAAAACTTATCAAGCCGTGCTACATGGTTCGTCTTTTGCATGGACGTCTTCGTTCTTACAAGATAATAGAAAATTAACAAGAAAACATAGACTCAAACTTAGAAAAGTATTTCTTTAAGTCGTCTGCATTCCAGGTGTGTAGAATTGGACGTTCTTGCATGTCTTGGATCCGGTAAGTTCCATCACGAACTTTCTCGTAGATTTCGTATAGACCTTCCTAGGTAGGGGTGAGTTTCCCTTGCTCATTAGCACGTCCGACGGCTTCCATTTTTCTTATTACAAAATCTCCAACTTTTAGGATTCTTCTAGAGACCTTCTTGTTGTACTCCTTAGCCATGCGCAACTTGTATAGTTGCTGTCTTATAGCCGCGTTCCCTCTGGTTTCTGGTAGGAAATCCAAGGCCGCCTTCATCATCTCCCAATTGACATTTTTGTCAAACAACATGACGCGCATAGTGGGTTCAGACATTTCTATTGGCAAGACGACTTCAGCTCCATATGCTAACGAAAAAGATGTTTCTCCTGTTGAGTTTTTTGCCGCCGTCCGTATGGACCATAGGACATTGGGTAACTCGTATGCCCACAATCCTTTAGCTTCATCGAGCTTCTTTTTCATCCTTTCAGAAATGATTTTGTTGAATGCCTCCACCTGCCCATTGGCTTGGGGGCGGCCGACGGACGCGAAACAAACCGTGATGCCGTGATCGGCCAACCAGTTTTCTAACTTGGGTGTTTTGAATTGTGGCCCATTATAAAAAAAAAATAGATTGAGGGACACCGAATCGAGTGATGATGTTTTTCAAATGAAGGCTCTCACATCCTGTGCCTTGGTGTTTTTCAGGGCTTCGGATTCCACCCATTTGGTGAAGTAGTCGACGGCTACTATTACATAGAGCACTCCTCCTGGGGCCGTGGTATAAGGGCCTAACAAATCCATTCCCCATTTAGAAAATGGTATGGGACTAGTGATGGGTGTAATAACTCGTATTTTTATAATATTTATAAATATATTTTATTTTCTTTATAAAGCATTTTACGATTTATTATCGTTTAAATAATATTTAAACGCATTGCATTTAATGTATTTTAATTAATTAGAATATTTATTATTTTAATTAATTACGAAACAAATTTAATTCTTGAGTCGGGAAATTAAATGAGTTGCAAATGATTTTTAAAGCTTCGGGTTTTAAATAAAAAGTCCAATTCGTTTTATTAATCGAGCCCAATCCAAACAGTTTAATTTAAATCCTAAGCTAGCCCAATTCATTTAATTCCTAAGCCCAACTCAAATATCCTAAGCCTAGCCCATCAAGGGATTAGGGAGCCTATAAATAGACTCCCCCATCATTAAATGAGCCCCCTAAAATTCATAAACCCTATTGTTGCTTGCTTGCCCATCACTCCAACTCCCTCTCTTTTCCTCTCGTCCGCACGCCCGCATGCACGTAGCCCGTGCTCGTGCTGATGTGCCTCGTGCTGCTCGGCCTCACGCCCCAGCACTCGCTCCCTCGCTCTCGCCCTCGCTCGCTCCCTCTTCGCGCGCGCCCTACGCCCGCACCCCCTTCCTCTCTTTGCTGCGTCGTTGTTGTTGTGTTGTGTGGCTGTCGCTGCTACTCTCCCTCACTCGCCTAGCCTCACACCCACACTCCCTCACTCTCTTCGTCCGCGCCCAGCGCGCTGCTCCCCTCTCGCCCAGCCCGCGCGCGGCCCTTGCTGCCCGCTCCCCTTCGTCGCTGCACACACGCACACGGTTGGTGCGTTGTGTGTTGTCGTTGTTGCTTGTTCGTTCGTTATTCAATTCTTTTCGCCCAATCACATTAAATGCGTGGTTGTTCCGTGCTATAGGCCGGATTGATATAATTCTCTTCTTCCTTACCTATTCTATTTAAATTCCGTATTTTAAATTATTATATTAATATTGTTTTGAGTAATTAAAATGCTGGGAATCGGTTATGCATACCGTGGTTTGAGGATTTGTGTGTTGTGAGTCATTAGGCTTGTTTTAATTATCAAAGGATGAATTTTCAGATTTGGTTATTTAAAAAAGCATTGATTTTTATGATATTAAACTAGTTTTATTGGAATTTTCAAGTTAGGGTTTTAACCTAGACCTAATGAGTCAATTGATTAGAATAATTAGGTGGTGATTTTAATTATGATAATCAATTATATTTTCATATTTGAATAAAGGTTTAAATTGTTGATTTTTTTTGATTTTAAAGGCGGAAAAAGTATGTTTTCATAATAGGGATTGATTTTGCAAATTGAGACGATTTTATTATTGAAAAACGATTGAATTCTAAAGTCTAAAGGAGGTTTTAATTTTTATAAAGTTGCTGGAAATTTAATGAACATGGAAATAATTTAAGTTTCATTATTTTGATGATAGGAGGTGATTTCTAGTTGAGTGCTCGTTCTTGCAAAGTGGCCCCTACGCTTAGGTATTCAAGGTACGTACAAGTCTAGGGCGACCACACCTTTTGTCAATGACATTACATGATTGTTGATGATGTGAATTGCATTATGTGGAATCATGTTTATTTTGGTGAACGAGCATGTGATTTGTGATGTTGGATTTATTGGATTAATTGTTGAACAAGCATGTTGAAATTATTATGAGTATGGATTTCCTTGTCAATCATGTTTTTCAATATTTATGCATGTATGGTTTATTTCACATGCAAGGGATGGATTATTTATTTGTATGCTATTTTACGGATGTCTAGCATACTTTGAGCCATTTATTTGTACCTCGTTGTACTATTCATTTTACCACACGTGAAGGGTTAGGTCACGTAAGCCACCGCACATGAAGGGTTCAGTTGGGAACATTATGTATGAAATGAATTAGGATTTGTCGTGCAAGGGCACAACCCTCATGTTAATGTGCATGATGTGGAGTCTCACTTTGGTGAGGAGGAACATGGTAGTAATATCACAAGTGTCTTGCTTGATTGATCACAAGTCTTAAAGCATTAAAATAAGATTGTTTTGGTTGTTGTTTATTAATTGTATGTATGTATGTTGTCGAGTTTTGAGTTCGCCTTTATTAAAATATTAATAAACGTAAAATGCAACCGGAACAAGCTTCAAAACTCTTGGAACGTATATACCTTGAGTATGAACAATAGGGGGAGTCTTGCCGGAAAGCTCGTACTCCTACTAATGATACAAGACGTTTTTTCATTTATATTATGCGCAGGAATTCCGTCGGTATGGCCCGATCTTATTATTATTATATTTGGTGTATGGTTGGCTCCCATCACCTTTTCCCTTAGTGGATTATTCTTTTGGCCCGTTCAAAGCTTATTCTAATTAAATTGTGAGTCAAGAGTCGAGTCAAGAGTCGAGTCTTGTGTCTCATGATTGTTTGTTAAGTATTATATGGCTTTTGCATGTTGATTAGTACTTAGTGAGTGATGCATGTTTTAGTTTTATTTACTCTATGCTTGTAAGTACTCAACTTTTGCTGACTACGTGCTTTTTGTGTTTCTGGTCATGGCCTTTGCCTTAATGACCCTATGATGATCCGTCATTTGCACTTGCATTATTGGGGAGTAGAATAATATAGCAGGTTGGTAGATCAAGTTCGATCGAAATCATGTGGCTCGGGATGATTGAGAGAGTTGCATGCTTTCGTTCTTTGAAACTATTTTATTTAATATTTTAATTATGTTTGAATTATTTATACTTTGGGTTTTGGGCCATTATGGTTCCAAATTGTAGGAGGCCTCAATATTTCATAAATTATGGTTTTTAAAAGATAGTTGACATTTAATTCCGCTGCGTAATTCTGGTAATAGCCTTAACCGTTATCACGGTGGCGGTAATGCTTTAGAAATTCCTTTATTCTAAGTTGGAAAATGGTTTTATAAAAGCAAGGAATTATTAGGGTGTTACAAAGTGGTATCAGAGCTCAAGTTTGAGTGCTGCTTTGCATTAACTAATAGTGCAAAGTGGTAAATCCTTAAACTACGATTGTGGAACTTTAGGATTTTCGAAAATTATTTTCCTAAAGTCAAAACGTATTATTTTGAGTACTCAATATTTTAAAGGTCAAATATCAATTATTTTGGGTCGTTTGAAATGAGTTGAAAAGTTGGATTATTACGTAAAATTAATTAATTTTTCCGAAATTTTTTATTTATTCGAAATTTTCGAATTTAATTCGAATTTATTTTAATAATCTCGGAATCCCTTTTAATTATCCGAATTAGTTTAATTATTTACTTATTTATTTATTTATTCGAATATTTCTTTTTATTTTTTTTTCGGATTTTTTTTTAATTGTCCGAAATTTATTTATATATTTATTTAATTAATCAATAATTCTTTTTAGTTTTCGATTTTAATTTAAATAATTTCAACAAAGTTAAGAGTTATTTCTTAATTAATTTCGAAAATTAATATTATTTTCAAGTGAGAAATGGGTAGACAAAGAAGGGCATATTAGTCTAAGAATGCATATTATGTGACAATGAGCGAGGGGGTCGAAAAAGCACGAGGCTAATGCGTGACCTCGTCCCTCGTGGGTGTGACGATTCTTTTTATTCAATCAAGTGTAATTGGATTTCCTGTGAGTATACACCCAATTGACTAGTAATATAGGAGTCGCCATTCAGTTTTTAACGACAATGAGAAAAACTGACAAAACCCGGTTATCGTGACATAAAGGGAGTGCAATTATGTTTGACCACGACGGCCGTAGGTTCCCTTGTGATCCCTGGTGTGGGGATCTCTCAACATACACCCGCAAGGTAGAGATTGAGGGTTCGGGGGACTGTAACTACCGAGAGGAGTACTTCGCTCGTCGATAACTCCAGAGGCAGGATATCCTTACTAGCTCAGCATAAATAATTGAAGGGACATGCGTTAACTATTAAGCTAATCTGAATTGATTTTAGCAATATGCAACATATAATACTAATTCGATCGTGATTATCTGATTTAAATAGCATTAAGGGACCTAGCATGATGATCCGATTTCCCAAAAATATTATATTTGTTAGGCGTGATAGAACAATCAGATTTAGTTAGTTTAACAGTTCATAAAAAGGGTGAGGAAAGCAGTTAAATCATCGAAAAGGGACACATTACGACGCACCCTTGAGAGGTGCGTCACGGTTCTCAGAAAACTAACCACTTTGACTTTGCTATTTCTTTTTTTTATTTAACGAATCTCAATTATGGGACAGGATACGTTCTGTTCGATTTATGGATCGATTGCGACAGAACGCGTGAACAATTTCGCAGCGAGAGGCTTAGGCTAAGGGTTGGAGTCAATACTCAGAATATAATTGTGTGTTGTGTCGTCTGTCTTTTCACGTCGAATTTAGGGGTCTATTTATAGGGAAGAGTTCGTGGAAAGATAGAATTGCAGAGTTCTAATCCACAAAGAATTAGGAAAAAACACGTACCCAGGTATTTCCAGCGCCCAGGCCTGGGCGCCGAAGATTTCGGCGCCCTGAGCCAGGCGTTGAAAATAGGGTTTGGGCTGTTTTCTTTAGTCAGATTCGGATTCCTGAAATCCGTAGAGTTTGAGACTTAATCGAGTCTTTTAACGCGTATCAATTTCATGACGGAATGCGTCTGGGCCCGTTACGAACTCTAGGCTCGTTAGGATTTTAATTAATACGTAACTCTTATTTCCGAATCATATTAGGAATAGGATTCTCGCAGTTTTCTATCTCATTCAGGATTTATGTTGGAATGCAACACCTAATTCTGACAGGTTTCTATCCTTTATGATTTGCCATTTTTAGAAGCTACCTTTTACGGCAGTTACTATTTTTAGCAGGTTTCCATAAATAGTAGGTTTCGGGTGAAATGAAAAGGGGAATTGAGATTCGTTTATTTTATAGGAGATGCGTTGTCAAGTGGAGATTTATGCTTTCATCATCGAACCTTTCCCTTTCGGGAATGGGGACAAAAGTAGGTGTCTACAGTTAGCCCCCACTTTGACTGAGTCTTAGAGTAAGACGATGGTCAAAGTATTAGACGGAGTGCGTCACACAAGCGGGAGTAGACGTCACTTTGTGATTACATTAGCGGGAGTGCCGCGTTTGATCGAGGTATGTGCCTAGACTTTCTTTTGTTTTCTCGCTTTTACCGGGCCTCTTTTTTTTTTAATGTTTTATTGTCCTTTCTTTTTGCAGCTGTGGGCCTTTGAGCACTTACCTTGGCTGGCTCCCCGAAAGAGGCAGAGGCCTTTGGAGTTCCCTGCCGGTCGCCGTTGGGGTTGGAAGAAGAAGCTGACAGTGCGTCCACCGCCCGATACCGTGTGGGATCTTATCCGGGACGGGAACCCTGAGCATGTACAGAATCTTATCCTCTATCTCGTATTTCGTTTTTATTTTCTATGTGGGAGATCTGACTGTGTTTGTACAAAAACAGGTGGTTTGGACCCCATGGCTCTCTTTTAGGGGTACCCATGCTTCGGTCAGGGATAGTTATGCCCTGAGCCAGATGCGGGTCTTGTTCGTTCGCCGCTGGGACCCTGTCTGGTACCTGGGAGAGCGGGTACGTATGCAGACGGTCGGGGCTTTTTCGGTGCCTAGGCCTCCGCCTGCGACCATGCTGTCTACTCGCTCGATAGGCGAGTCGTGGAGGGTCCACTCGAGGACTGGCGTGCCGGCGACGGAGTTGGTGATAGAGGGAGCTAGCTATCACCAATTTATCCAGGATTCTCTTCGTCTCCCGGAGCCTGGCGCTGTAAGTTGCCTTCTCTTTTCGTATTGATTTTAGTGTTTTCATGCTCGTGCCCATGTGTTTATGCCTACTGTGTTTTGTGCAGGAGTGTCCTGACCCTTCGTTGGGGGGATGGGTGCTTCCCGATGCTTGGATCTCGTATACCGGAGAGAGTGGATCCGAGATTGTGGAGACTTTCCCGGAAGACCGGGTTTTCCATGCTCCGCTCCCTGAGGGAGTACAGGCGGTATGCACCTTTTATTTGTGCACTCTTCATATATTTTTTTTCTCTCTTTTTTACTGACATTCCTGTTTCAGGTTCCGGCCCGTACGGCCAACGCGATGGTGGGGGTGATCAACCGGTTGAAGTCCGCGTTGGTTCGAGCCCGGTCTGCACTTTCTTGTAGGAGCCCCCACTCTACTCGGGTAATGTGCCCTTCTTTTTTTGATCTGTACCGTTTGTTTGGCTTCCGGTTACTCACTATCTTTTATTGTCTTTTCTTGTAGACGGGTGCTGGACGCGCCGGGGCCGATGACGCGGGTCCCTCGGGCGGGGGACACGGTCGTGAGAGAGAGAGGGCCCGGCACTCGCCCCTACAGCATCCCCGTTCCGACGCGGGGGTGAGTTCTTCCGGGGAGAGATCCGAGCCGGAGCATAGGCGACGTTCCGTGTCGGTGGCCCGAGAGCCTAGCCCCGAGTTGCAGTCACAACCTCATTTTTGGGGTGATTCTGGCTGGGGGCCCTCATACCACGGGGAGTGGAGTGGATGGACCGACGAGGCTTGGAGACATGGAGCCGATGACGAGTCTTAGGCTTACCTCTTGTTTTGTACATATTCATTCTTGTATTCCGCATGTATATATATATTTTTTTGCGATTTTTGGTGCAAGAATGTTTTGAGCCTTCCGTGGGCTTTGTTTTAACATATTATAGCAATATTAGCTTTCTAAACCAACGACGAATTTTGAAAAGGGAAAGACTTTCGTAAAAATAATGAGTTCATACAAGAGTGCACACATATTTTTAGACTAACCGAACTACTTGGGGGTATTACATATGCATGTTCACTATTTTTTGTTTTTTGCCGACTCGTGCCATACTCCTTTGTTGGGCTTGTTCCTGAAAATTCTTGTGGCTTTTTTTTTCATTTTATTTGGTCTTGCCCGTGCATGGGTTAGGGTAGAGTGCCCTCTGCAATATCTTTTCTTCTTGATGCGTTGCATGACTTTATTATTTTTTAATTTTTATTGGACCGAATCCTTGATAAGGTTGCCTACGTATCTTGTCAGAATCAGGTCGCGCGTAGTTCTAGCTTTTGAGGGCGGTTTTTTTTTGAGAAAGGGTGTTCATTACACATCTGCTTCCCCCCCAAGTGTTCGTGGTTCTTTTGAGGTTTAGAAAAAGGAGTATGAACACTTGCAGAAGCGGGAGGATAGGTGGCAAGAGAAAATGACGCCCGATCAAGGGCGAAGGAAATATCGGCGCCCAGGCCTGGGCGTGAAAAATAACCGCGCCCAGTCCTGGGCGTTGAAGTTTTGTCCTTCGCTTTTTCTACTTTATCGAGTTTTATGCCGTTTGCTTAGAGTAATGCGCAGAATGTTTGCTTATGAGCCTTAATGTGTTTTATTAGATGCCTTAACTCCGGACTGAAATTTTATTAAATATGGTACTTTTTCAATTGGTCTAAGTTCGTGAGGTTAGCGAATTCCGCTCCATCTATGTCAGCTAGTTGGACTGCTCCGCCAGGTAGGGTGGTCTTTACAAAATATGGTCCTGTCCAGTTAGGCCGGAATTTTCCTCGAGGGTCCGTAGTAGGTGCGCGGACTTCTTTTAATACAAAATCGCCTTCTTTGATATTTCGAAGTTTGACTCTTTTGTTGAATTGCCTTGCGATGCGCTTTTGATACACTTGCACGTGATGTAAAGCTCTTAACCTCCGTTCGTCTAAAAGGACGAGCTCGTCGTACCTAGCTTGAACCCAATCGACTTCGGGTAGCTTGCTTTCTAGGACGATCCGGAGGGAGGGAATTTCCAACTCGACCGGTTGAACTGCTTCCATTCCGTATACCAAGGAGTAGGGTGTTACTCCAATGGAGGTGCGGATTGAGGTTCGATAGCCCCATAATGCGAAGTGTAATTTGTTGGGCCAATCCTTATAATTTTCGGCCATTTTTTCGATTATGACTTTAATATTTTTGTTGGCCGCCTCTACCGCGCCGTTCATTTGCGGCCTGTAGGGAGAGGATTTATGGTGTTTGACATGATATTTTTCGAGCAGGTCTTGGACTTCGGCCCTGAAGTGGGAACCTTGGTCACTTATGATTTCATGTGGAACCCCGTATCGACAGAATATGTTCTTTTCTAGGAATTGAGCGACATGTTTGGCCGTTAATTTTGCATAGGAGACTTCCTCTACCCATTTAGTGAAGTAATCAATTGCGACTAAAACGTACTCGTGTCCCCCTACGCCTGTTGGTGTTACCTTGCCGATTATATCTATACCCCAGGTGGAAAAGGGCCATGGAGAAGTGAAGGTGTATAGTTCTAAGGGAGGCAAATGGTTAAGGTTACTGAAGATTTGGCATTTTGGGCAAGTTTTTACAAAGTGATGACAATCAATTTCCATAGTGGTCCAATAGTACCCTAAGCGGGATATTTTTCGGGATAGCATTTTTCCGTTCATATGGGGTCCGCACACGCCGTTATGGTATTCTTCCATTAGTCTTTGGGCTTGGTTTTGATGGACACAAAGTAACTTGATTTTATTCGGCGTGTATTTGTACAGTTCTCCCATAATTATGCTAAATTGTGAAGCGAGGAGGCGTAGGGCCTTTTGTGCTCGCGGGGAAGTGTTTGGGGGGAATTCCCCACTTGTTTTGTAACGAAGGATGTCCGTGTACCATGGTTCTTCTTCGGTGTTTTCAGGTTCGGAGTCTAGGGCACAACAATAAGCCGACTCTTTCCTTCGCTCGACCCGAAGGGTCATTCCGTCCCATTCATTCGGGATGTTGAGCATTGAAGCTAGCTTCGCTAGTGCATCCGCGAATTGGTTGTCGTCTCTTGGAAAGTACGTATACTCGATTTTTTCAAATTGCTCGACTATTTGGTCTAGGTGAGCTTGATATTTTGAGAGACTAGTGCTTCGGACCTTCCATCTTTTGGATATATGGTTGATTATTAGGGAAGAATCGCCGAAGACTTGTAGATGTTTGACTCCGAGGCTAACCGCGGCCTCTAGCCCAACTATGCAGGCCTCGTATTCGGCGGCGTTGTTTGTGGCCTCGAAGTCAAGTTTGACGAAAATTGGTATATGGGCCCCTTCGGGACTGACTAGGAGAACTCCGACACCGCATCCTTTTTGGTTGGACGCGCCATCGAAGTATAGTGTCCAATAGTCGTCTCGTATCATTAGAAGTTCCTCGTCGGGGAGGAGGTAAGCTTCCGTGGTTTCCTCATTCGTGGCATGCTCGGCCAGGAATTCGGCTACCGCTCTTCCTTTGATTGTTTTTTCTGGCATGAATTTTAGGTCGAATTCTGAGAGCATGACTAGCCACCTGGACAGGCGACCATTTAGGGCGGGCTTTTCGAACATGTATTTTAAGGGATCTAGTTGTGACACTATATGAACAGTGTGGGCCAATAGGTAATGTCTGAGTTTTTTGGATGCCCAGACGAGGGCGAGGCAGGTTTTCTCAAGTTCTGTGTATCTCGTCTCGTACTGTATGAACTTCTTGCTCAAGTAGTAAATGGCTCGCTCGGATCCATGTACACACTGTGAGAGCATAGCTCCCACTGCAATATCCGTGACGGTTAGGTATAGGCGTAAAGGGATTCCAGGCAAAGGCGGGGAGAGGACGGGTGGTTTGCTTAGGTATTCTTTGATTTTATCGAAGGCAGTTTGGCATTGTTCATCCCATTCGACCTTTTCTTCTTTTCTTAATTTTTTGAATATTGGCTCACAAGTCATAGTAAGCTTGGAAATGAACCTACTAATGTATTGCAGCTTTCCTAGGAAGCCCCTTATCTGTTTTTCAGTTTTTGGTGGGGGCATTTCGGTAATGGCTTTGATCTTAGATGGGTCAATCTCGATTCCTCGCGTACTAACAACATATCCTAGCAATTTTCCCGAGGTTACCCCGAACACACATTTTTGTGGATTTAGTCTTATGTTATATTTCAAGATTCGGGTGAAGAACTTTTTAAGTGCCGGGAGGTGACCGTGCCGGTCTTTAGATTTGACGATCATGTCGTCCACATAGACCTCGATTTCTTTGTGTATCATGTCATGGAGTAACGTGGTGGCTGTTCTTTGATAGGTGGCCCCCGCGTTTTTCAAACCAAAAGGCATTACAGTGTAACAATATGTTCCCCAAGGGGTAATGAAAGTTGTTTTTTCCATGTCTTCTTCTGCCATGAGTATTTGGTTATATCCGGCGTACCCGTCCATAAAGGAGAGGAGCGCGTGCTCTGCGGTGTTGTCTACTAGTATGTCAATGTGAGGTAGAGGGAAGTCATCTTTAGGACTGGCTTTGTTGAGGTCTCGAAAGTCTACGCACATTCGCACTCGTCCATCTTTTTTAGCTACGGGGACAATATTGGCCACCCATTCTGGGTAGTTGGAGACTTTTATAAAGCCGGCGTCTAATTGTTTAGTGACTTCTTCTTTTATTTTCAAGGCTATCTCTGGTTTGAGCCGCCGTAGCTTTTGTTTTACTGGCGTCATTTTGGGATCTAGCGGAATTTTATGCTCAGCGATTTCTCGATCTATTCCTGGCATGTCTTCGTAGGACCAAGCAAAGACACCCTCGAATTCCCGCAAAGTGGAGATTAGATCGGCCTTTTCAGTGGGAGTTAAGGTGAGGCCAATTTTAATAATTTTAGGATTTTCTTCTGTTCCAATATTTACCGATTCTGTGTCCTCGATTATAGGAGTTTTGAGTTCTTGTTCACTTACAGCTTTTATGAGTTCGGTATATTCCTCTTCTGGCTCTTTTTCGTGCTTATTAGTGGCGAGACATTCTGCATTATTACTCGGATTTTTAAGCGGCACATACTCAAAAGTTTTGTTTATCTTATTAAAGTCATGAAGCATTACATCAAAAAGATCTCCCGGAGTAGAGATTTCCGGGTCTAAACTATTTATGGGAGGGGTTACAATTTTGCTAGGTTCGGACTCGGAGTCAGACTCGGATTCAGACTCTAATTCTTCGTACATCGGACCCTCTCCCGCAGATATCTTGAACTTCATCCCACGAGCATTAGTCCATTTGAAAGTCTTGCGCCACCCTCGTTGGATTTGGTCATCTTTTGAGGGTGATGGAGCGATCAATTTAGTAGGATCGAACACTTCATCTTGGAGAGCTAATGCCATAATTTCTGTTTCTTTCTTCGCTCTTTTCTTTTCTAACCCAAACAATAGCCCGAAAGCGTGTGAGTTGGGCAACGTTTTTGGCATAGCATTGTTCTTTGGGACGAGTGGCCTTTGAGAACGTAAAGGGTCGTGTCCCAGAGCATGCATCTCTTGGGTTTGTGCGACCTCTAGGTATAGATGTTCGGGACATGCTTCTTCCATCGCGTTCTTTGATGGCTATCACGGGCAAGTACTCAGGGGCCCTGCATTATTGTTGTGGAGTAGGAGACACATTAGTTTGTTTCGTGAGTCGGTTTTTTAGACATTCTATGACTACCCTTAAGTCGGACTAGTATATTTGGACTGCTATGTGTGCACTTTGAACTCTTTATGTTTTCGAAAATCTCTGCCCGTGTGACATTCATGATTATTTGCATGGTCGACTTTTAGTGTCGAGCATTACCGTCGTAGGAGGCCTAACAACGACGCAAAGAGTTATTAATTTTTTTCGCGAGTCGCTTTTGAAATCGAGTGCTTTTCTTACGCCCTCGTAGCAATTCTTTTTATGAACATTTTTTTTGCGCTACGTATTTTCCTTTCGCGCGGGCACCGAGGCTGCTGCGCCTGACCAGAAGGCCAAGCAGCAACTTCAGCGCCCGGCGAGGGGTGTGTGAATTTCTGGCGCCCAGCCAGGGGCGTTGAAAATGCGTCCCTGGCTGGTTCTCGTTTTTCTGTCTCCTGTTTATGCGACTTCGATTTGCGTGCTTGCCTAATAACGTCCTTTACGCGTAGCAGCGTTTGTGGGATTCGTTACAGGCCATCCCGAGCGTCGCTTATTTTTGTGGCGATCATTCGGGTTTGCGGAACACGTGTTTCGGTATAACTCTTTGGCAAATTAGTCTATGAACATTTGGGCAATTTTTAAGGTCGTTGGTTTTCCGGGATAGTTTGTCACACACAATCACATATTTCTCTACACATAACTACATTACAAACATGGATTTGAAAGTTAAACATGTCACATAGTTTATGATAGGCTTCTATGGGTAGTTTATTTGCGCCTGTCTTGGTACCGCTTCTATCGTAGATCCAACACATGCCCCGGTCGAGGTAGTGTCTTCAATAGACGAATTTCGCTCAAGAGGCCAAGCCGCAAGTGCAAGCCAAGGGGGCATGCAGGCGAGAGGGACCTAATGAGCGAGCGATTGGGTTCGGGATATGTGTACTACCTACACAAGTACCGAGTGGGAAACATGCGCGGCGTATGCACCCCCCTATTGGCGGAAAAAGGTATCCTTAGTCCCAATTCCCGAGGGAGCCGAGATTCGTTATGCGGTTCTGCCCGTTCACATTAATATGCTGATTTTCAGGTCGTCCCAACTTGATGGGGAAATAAACGCGGGGTAGGATCGTTTCACCCTTCGCCTATTTTGATTACCTACAAGCACGAGTATTTCCTTCACTATCCCCAGTGGAGTCGCCACTGTGAGGGGGTCGAAAAAGCACGAGGCTAATGCGTGACCTCGTCCCTCGTGGGTGTGACGATTCTTTTTATTCAATCAAGTGTAATTGGATTTCCTGTGAGTATACACCCAATTGACTAGTAATATAGGAGTTGCCATTCAGTTTTTAACGACAATGAGAAAAACTGACAAAACCCGGTTATCGTGACATAAAGGGAGTGCAATTATGTTTGACCACGACGGCCGTAGGTTCCCTTGTGATCTCTGGTGTGGGGATCTCTCAACATACACCCGCAAGGTAGAGATTGAGGGTTCGGGGGACTGTAACTACCGAGAGGAGTACTTCGCTCGTCGATAACTCCAGAGGCAGGATATCCTTACTAGCTCAGCATAAATAATTGAAGGGACATGCGTTAACTATTATGCTAATCTGAATTGATTTTAGCAATATGCAACATATAATACAAATTCGATCGTGATTATCTGATTTAAATAGCATTAAGGGGCCTAGCATGATGATCCGATTTCCCAAAAATATTATATTTGTTTGGCGTGATAGAACAATTAGATTTAGTTAGTTTAACAGTTCATAAAAAGGGTGAGGAAAGCAGTTAAATCATCGAAAAGGGACACATTACGACGCACCCTTGAGAGGTGCGTCACGGTTCTCAGAAAACTAACCACTTTGACTTTTCTATTTCTCCTTTTTATTTAACGAATCTCAATTATGGGACAGGATACGTTCTGTTCGATTTATGGATCGATTGCGACAGAACGCGTGAACAATTTCGCAGCGAGAGGCTTAGGCTAAGGGTTGGAGTCAATACTCAGAATATAATTGTGTGTTGTGTCGTCTGTCTTTTCACGTCGAATTTAGGGGTCTATTTATAGGGAAGAGTTCGTGGAAAGATAGAATTGCAGAGTTCTAATCCACAAAGAATTAGGAAAAAACACGTACCCTGGTATTTCCAGCGCCCAGGCGTTGAAAATAGGGTCAGATTCGGATTCCTGAAATCCGTAGAGTTTGAGACTTAATCGAGTCTTTTAGCGCGTATCAATTTTATGACGGAATGCGTCTAGGCCCGTTACGAACTCTAGGCTCGTTAGGATTTTAATTAATACGTAACTCTTATTTTCGAATCATATTAGGAATAGGATTCTCGCAGTTTTCTATCTCATTCAGGATTTATGTTGGAATGCAACACCTAATTCTGACAGGTTTCTATCCTTTATGATTTGCCATTTTTAGAAGCTACCTTTTACAGCAATTACTATTTTTAACAGGTTTCCATAAATAGCAGGTTTCGGGTGAAATGAAAAGGGGAATTGAGATTCGTTTATTTTATAGGAGATGCGTTGTCAAGTGGAGATTTATGCTTTCATCATCGAACCTTTCCCTTTCGGGAATGGGGACAAAAGTAGGTGTCTACACAATGTGATTTATTAAGTGCCATGTATATGTTCTAACCATGTTTTATCTTGCTTTATGTGATTAATTGCATCATATTTCATGTTGAGCATATATTTGTGCATTTAAATTGTATGGCTCCACGAACTATTTATTGTATCCTTTGGGGTTGGAATTTCTATGGAAACGCGTTAGTAAGACTTTTGAGTTGTGAATTTTCAAGAATTAAGGATGCTACCTTCTAAGTTCACTAGTCTAGGATACTTAGAGAAGATGGATAATGAGACTCCTCGCACGTATGTTCAAAAGATCGTGTTTGCTTGTGACTATTTGGCTTCGACCAAGAATATGCCCCACCTTAGGCACAAAGATATGATGGCTAGTATGATTATACATTGTTTACCACATAAAAACCCCCACATATACCTCAAGAATAGGTTCAGTGACATGCATTATGGTGACGGTACCCCTAATTGGTACAAATATGGGACTAGTGATGGTAGGTGGAAGTATGATTCTGAGGTTCTTGCTACTATCCTAGAGGTTGCGGAAATTAGCTATGAGGATGGGAAGTATTCTGCGGGTCTAGGTATGGGTTATGGAGGAGTAGAAAGTGATGGTGAGGATGGCAAGATCCATGATGAGCAAGCTAGTGATGTTGAGGAGGATAGTGATGATGATGTGGTAGAAATTGAAAACCCTAACCCTATAGTTCCTGAACCAACCATTGAGATATCCAGTGGGTCTGAAGATGAGCTTGATGAGAATAATGTGGTTGATAGTGAGCCACATCAAAATGATGAGGCTATGGATGAAGACTCGGATCCGGAAGAAGACTTGGATGATCCTAATGATCAAGACTTTACTCCAGAGCAATACAAGGAAAGAAATGATCGTCGTGATGACGTTAGTCTCTAGAGAAATGTAATCCTTAGTTTTATTTTTCGTTGATTAATAAAGTGGCAAAGCTACTATTTATGGTTTTAGTTTTATCATAGTTGGAAGACTAAATGTTATGGCATTAGTGGATGTAAGACTTATTCATTGGAGTTTTAATAAAAGAATAGAATTTCCTTTTTCGTTATCCTTTAAGTTTAATTCTCAATCCTAAGTTTTGTGGGTATCGCAAAGGGATTAATTGTTATTTATTTAATGAAATTTTATGTGCAAGGTGGTCAATAGCAACCATCTAAATCTACTTGCATCGAATAGTGGGGTGAGAAGGCCCAAAGGTGGCGCCAACTCTTCCCCTAGGTTGCGCTTAAATGTGTTCTTGTTGTGAGTAGGTTCGTTGTCGAACTAGTGCCTTAGTGATGTCCTGTCCAACCAATATTAAAGTTAGCCTTTTTATTTATTCAGGAGAAGGGATATGGCTAGCCAAGAGATTTCTGAAGTGGTTAGACAACTAGCTGAGGTAGTTCGTGACCTAGCTCAAACAAGAGCAAACCCAATGCATGACCCGGCTGGGGAAATGTTTAAGAAAATAGCTCAAAGCAAGCCTCCATTCTATAG
The DNA here is from genome assembly GCF_020520425.1 of Spinacia oleracea. Lineage (NCBI taxonomy): Eukaryota > Viridiplantae > Streptophyta > Magnoliopsida > Caryophyllales > Amaranthaceae > Spinacia > Spinacia oleracea. The sequence continues at coordinate 136,428,649 of NC_079490.1, forward strand.
CGGAGAGATTGAACCCAGTGTGCTGGAGAACTGGTTGAGAGAGTTTGATAAACTCATTGTAGCTGTGAATTGCCCCGAAAACCTTAGGGTGAATAGTGCTGTGTACTACCTGAGAGGTGAAGCTGATTTATGGTGGCAACGATGTGAACATACCCTTAGAGCCACACCTAACTTTGGATGGGAAGCATTCAAAACTGCACTAAGGAACAAGTTTTACCCACCTTACCTGAAGAAGCAAAAGGCGCAGGAGTTCATTGAACTCAAAATGGGAGGTCTGTCTGTGACGGAATACTATTCTAAGTTTATAGAGCTGTCTAGGTTTGCACCTGAAGTGGTGGCAACGGAAGAGCTCAGGGCTCAAAGATTTGAGAATGGTTTGACCATGGACTTACAGCTGTTGTTTTCTGGAGAGACCTTTACCTCATTAGACACCCTGTACGGAAAAGTTGCTCACCTGTATGGGTTACAGCAAAGGAAGAATGGTAGTGCTGAAAAGAGAAAGGATGGTGGAAGCTCGAATCAAGGAAATAACCATCAGAATCAGGGGAATTTTAAGAAGCACAAAGGAAATGGGAATTTCCAGTTTAGGGCTAACAATGGTGGTAATCGCAACAACCAAGGTGGTGGAAATCAGTCTAGAAAGAATGGAGTACGGACCTACGAATGTAGGCGCTGTAACATGAATCACCCTGGAAAGGATTGTGATGGGAATTTGGTGAGTTGTAGATTCTGTCAGAAGTTAGGCCATAGGGAGTATGAATGCTATTCTAAGAATGGAAAGCCTAATCAAGGTAACCACCAAGGCAATAACCGGAACAATCAAAACCGGAATGGGGGAAATGGAGGTGGAAACCAAAGAAACCACCAAGGTGGTAACAATGGCAATAGCAATGGCAATCACCAGAACCATGGAAAGCCTGGAGGGAACCAATAGCAGAATGGGAATCGAAACAACAATGGGAACACCAATGGAGGTGGCTATAACAAAGGAGTTGCCCAAGGAAAGTTGAATGTGATATCTAGGAAAGAAGCGGAGACTTCCTCTGACGTCATAGCGGGTACTTTTTCTATTAATTCCGTTTCAGTTAAAGTTCTATTTGATTCTGGTGCGACTTATTATTTTATATCAGTAGATGCTTTGGGGAAATTAGGGTTGAAAGAGCCTGAATCAATTGAAGTACCTATAGTCATACCTACTGGTAGTATAGTGAAGTGTACCAAAATCCATAGATGTGCCTATAACCATAGCCAAAACCGTGTTCTTATCTAACTTAATCGAATTCGAGTTAGGAGAGCTAGACGTAATTCTAGGAATGGATTGGTTGGCCAAGTTCAATGCCAAAATAGATTGTGAGAAGCAGAAGGTTCACTTGAGGTCTAGCCTAGGCAAAGTAGTGTCATATCGTCGTTTTGGTAAACCTAAGAACATAGGAATCATCACGGCAATGGAACTCGTTAAGCTAGTCAGTAAAGGGAACCCAGCCTTCTTATGTAATGTGAGGAACTTAGAGCATGTGATCAAGGATCAGCCTGAGGATATTGCAGTAGTCAATGAATTCCTTGATGTATTTCCAGAAGAGATCCCGGGGATGCCTCCCAATCGACCTATTGACTTTACCATAGATTTAGTGCCTGGAACCGCCCCTATTTCAAAAGCACCTTATCGAATGGCTCCAGCAGAAATGAATGAATTAAAAATCCAATTAGAGGATCTATTGGAGAAAGGTTATATTAGGCCAAGTGCATCGCCTTGGGGAGCACCAGTGTTGTTTGTGAAGAAAAAGGATGGAAGTATAAGGCTCTGTATAGACTACAGGGAGCTCAATAAGGTCACAATCAAGAACAAATATCCATTACCTAGGATAGAAGACCTATTTGACCAACTAAAAGGAGCTGGAATCTTTTCAAAGATCGATTTGCGTTCGGGTTATCATCAATTGAGAATCGCTGACCATGACATACCAAAGACCGCATTCAGAACTAGATACGTACATTATGAGTTCACTGTTATGCCTTTTGGGTTAACCAATGCCCCTGCAATATTTATGGACTTAATGAACCGTGTATTCCATGCTTATTTGGACAAGTTTGTAGTGGTTTTCATAGATAACATCCTAGTGTATTCAAAGAGTGAAGAAGATCACGCGGAACACTTGAGATCGGTGTTGAGTACCTTGAGAGATAACCAGTTGTATGCCAAGTTCTCAAAGTGTGAGTTTTGGTTGGAAAGAGTTGCATTTTTGGGACATTTTGTGTCAAAAGAAGGAGTGGCAGTTGACCCTGCTAAGATCAAAGCTGTTAGTGAATGGCCTACACCCAAGAGTGTGACTGACATTCGTAGTTTTCTGAGATTAGCTGGCTACTATAGACGATTTGTGCAAGACTTCTCTAGGATAGCCAAGCCCAAGACTACCTTGATGAAGAAGGAAACCAAGTTTGAATGGAGTGACCAGTGTGAGGAAGCATTCCAAGCCTTAAAGACGTGATTGACAACCGCGCCAGTGTTAACCTTACCAGACGAGAGTGGTGCATACGATGTATATAGTGATGCCTCTAAGAATGGCTTAGGGTGTGTATTGATGCAAAACGGGAAGGTTATTGCGTATGCGTCAAGGCAATTGAAGCCATATGAATCCAATTACCCTACCCATGATTTAGAGCTAGCGGCTATAGTATTCGCATTGAAAATATGGAGACACTATCTGTATGGTGTGAAGCGTAGGATATTTACGGATCACAAAAGTTTAAAATACATCTTCACACAGAAGGATTTGAATATGCGCCAACGAAGGTGGTTGGAGTTAATTAAGGACTATGATTTGGATATCCAGTACCATGAGGGAAAAGCCAATGTAGTTGCGGATGCCTTGAGTAGGAAATCAAGTCATAGTGTTAATGCGTTAGTAGTTGCTAACGAGCTGTGTAAGGACATGCAGCGTTTGAACCTTGAAATAGTAAGTGGTGAAAGCCTTGTGGGAATAATGAATGCCTTAACCATCCAACCGTCAATATTTGATGAGATTAGAGAGAATCAAGCTGGTGATGTAAAGTTGGAGCGAATCAAGGAAAAGATTTCGCAAGGTAAGGAGTTAGATTTCCGAATCCATGATGATGGAAGTTTGAGGTACAAAGGTAGGTGGTGCGTGCCTCAAAAGTGTGGAGAACTGAAAGAGAGATTGATGAAAGAAGGGCATAATACGCCATATTATGTGCACCCAGGTGGTGACAAGTTGTATAAGGACTTGAAAAAGGTCTATTGGTGGCCAAGGATGAAGAACGAAGTGGCTGAATTTGTGGCTAGATGTTTGACTTGTCAGAAGGTTAAAATTGAGCATAGGAAACCTCAAGGGAAGGTCCAACCTTTAGAGATTCCAAGCTGGAAATGGGACTGTATTTCTATAGACTTTGTCACTTGTTTACCTAAGTCAAAGATTGGGAATGATACAATTTGGGTTGTGGTAGATAGGTTGACCAAGTCAGCAGTGTTTATACCAATGAAGGAAACCTGGAAAATGGAACAACTTGCTAAAGCCTACATTAAGAATGTTGTGAGGTTACATGGAGTTCCTAAGGATATCGTATCAGATAGGGATTCAAGGCTTCTTTCGAATTTCTGGAAAAGTGTGCAGAAGAGCTTTGGTACGACATTGAAAATGAGTACAACCTTCCACCCAGCCACGGATGGACAAACTGAAAGGACTATCCAAACCCTGGAGGACATGTTTCGGGCATGCGTTATTGACTTCCAAGGAAGTTGGGAAGATAGCCTAGATCTGATTGAGTTTTCCTATAACAATAGCTATCATGCTAGCATTGGAATGACACCATTTGAGGCTTTGTATGGACGAAAGTGTAGAAGTCCACTTTGTTGGAACGATATTAGTGAAACCGTAGTGTTGGGACCTCAAATGATAGAGGACACCATGAACCAAATCCGAACCATCCAATCAAAGATTCAAGCGGCGCAGGATCGCTAAAAGAGTTATGCAGACTTGAAACGTAGGGATGAAGAGTTTAACATAGGTGATAAAGTGTTGCTCAAAGTGTCACCAATGAAAGGTGTCATGAGATTTGGGAAGAAAGGGAAGTTAAGCCCTAAGTACATAGGCCCATATGAGATCTTAGAAAGAATCGGAAAGGTAGCTTATAGGCTAGCCTTGCCTATGGACTTGCATAGAGTGCATAATGTGTTCCACATATCTCAGTTAAGGAAGTATATCCCGAATAAATCCCATGTGTTGCAACCGGAGACCATAGAATTAGACCAAAGTCTAACCTTTGAGGAAAGACCTGTCAAAATCCTTGATAACAAAGTGCGTAGTACGCGTACTAAAGATGTGAAAATTGTCAAAGTGTTGTGGTCTAATCAAGAATCTGAGGAAGCCACTTGGGAAGCGGAGGACGAAATGAGAAAGAAATATCCCGAGCTTTTTCCCGAGGTTAGTTGAGTTACGGGGTCGTAACTCGTGTCTTTTAAGGGAGGTAGAGTGCGGTAGAATTTCGCGCTTTTTACCTTGTTTTCCCCTATTTTATGCTCAATTTAGTGCTTTCTATTGAATTTGCACTTATTATTGTCCTGTTTAATCATGTGAAGAGTACAACAACTTAAAATTTTTGTAAATGAACGTATTGAAAGTCTCAGAAAGTCTCAAGTTTTGAGTTGAATTTTGATTTCCGAACCCAAGTTTCGGGACGAAACTTCTTTTAAGGAAGGTAGACTGTAATACCTCGTATTTTTATAATATTTATAAATATATTTTATTATATTTATAAAGCATTTTACGATTTATTATCGTTTAAATAATATTTAAACGCATTGCATTTAATGTATTCTAATTAATTAGAATATTTATTATTTTAATTAATTACGAAACGAATTTAATTCTTGAGTCGGGAAATTAAATGAGTTGCAAATGATTTTTAAAGCTTCGGGTTTTAAATAAAAAGTCCAATTCGTTTTATTAATCGAGCCCAATCCAAACAGTTTAATTTAAATCCTAAGCTAGCCCAATTCATTTAATTCCTAAGCCCAACTCAAATATCCTAAGCCTAGCCCATCAAGGGATTAGGGAGCCTATAAATAGACTCCCCCATCATTAAATGAGCCCCCTAAAATTCATAAACCCTATTGTTGCTTGCTTGCCCATCACTCCAACTCCCTCTCTTTTCCTCTCGTCCGCACGCCCTCACGCACGTAACCCTTGCTCGTGCTGATCGGCCTCACGCCCCAGCACTCGCTCCCTCGCTCTCGCCCTCGCTCGCTCCCTCTTCGCGCGCGCCCAGCGCCCACACCCCCTTCCTCTCTTTGTTGCGTCGTTGTTGTTGTGTTGTGTGGCTGTCGCTGCTGCTCTCCCTCACTCGCCCAGCCTCACACCCACACTCCCTCACTCTCTTCGTCCACGCCCAGCGCGCTGCTCCCCTCTCACCCAGCCCGCGCGCGGCCCCTGCTGCCCGCTCCCCTTCGTCGCTGCACACACGCACACGGTTGGTGCGTTGTTGTTGTCGTTGTTGTTTGTTCGTTCGTTATTCAATTCTTTTCGCCCAATCACATTAAATGCGTGGTTGTTCCGTGCTATAGGCCGGATTGGTATAATTCTCTTCTTCCTTACCTATTCTATTTAAATTCCGTATTTTAAATTATTATATTAATATTGTTTTGAGTAATTAAAATGCTGGGAACCGGTTATGAATACCGTGGTTTGAGGATTTGTGTGTTGTGATTCATTAGGCTTGTTTTAATTATCAAAGGATGAATTTTCAGATTTGGTTATTTAATAAAGCATTGATTTTTATGATATTAAACTAGTTTTATTGGAATTTTCAAGTTAGGGTTTTAACCTAGACCTAATGAGTCAATTGATTAGCATAATTAGGTGGTGATTTTAATTATGATAATCAATTATATTTTCAGATTTGAATAAAGGTTTAAAGTGTTGATTTTTATTGATTTTAAAGGCGCAAAAAGTATGTTTTCGTACTGGGGATTGATTTTGCAAATTGAGACGATTTTATTATTGAAAAACGATTGAATTCTAAAGTCTAAAGGAGGTTTTAATTTTTATAAAGTTGCTGGAAATTTAATGAACATGGAAATAATTTAAGTTTCATTATTTTGATGATAGGAGGTGATTTCTAGTTGAGTGCTCGTTATTGCAAAGTGGCCCCTACGCTTAGGTATTCAAGGTACGTACAAGTCTAGGGCGACCACACCTTTTGTCAATGACATTACATGATTGTTGATGATGTGAATTACATTATGTGGAATCATGTTTATTTTGGTGAACGAGCATGTGATTTGTGATGTTGGATTTATTGGATTAATTGTTGAACAAGCATGTTGAAATTATTATGAGTATGGATTTCCTTGTCAATCATGTTGTTCAATATTTATGCATGTATGGTTTATTTCACATGCAAGGGATGGATTATTTATTTGTATGCTATTATACGGGATGTCTAGCATACTTTGAGCCATTTATTTGTACCTCGTTGTACTATTCATTTTACCACATGTGAAGGGTTAGCTCACGTAAGCCATCGCACATGTAGGGTTCAGTTGGGAACATTATGTATGAAATGAATTAGGATTTGTCGTGCAAGGGCACAACCCTCATGTTAATGTGCATGATGTGGAGTCTCACTTTGGTGAGGAGGAACATGGTAGTAATATCACAAGTGTCTTGCTTGATTGATCACAAGTCTTAAAGCATTAAAATAAGATTGTTTTGGTTGTTGTTTATTAATTGTATGTATGTTGTTGAGTCTTGAGTTCGCCTTTATTAAAATATTAATAAACGTACAGTGCAACCGGAACAAGCTTCAAAACTCTTGGAACGTATATACCTTGAGTATGAACAATGGGGGGAGTCTTGCCGGAAAGCTCGTACTCCTACTAATGATACAAGACGTTGTTTCATTTATTTTATGCGCAGGAATTCCGTCGGTATGGCCCGACACTCGGTATGGCCCGATTTTATTATTATTATTATATTTGGTGTATGGTTGGCTCCCATCACCTTTTCCCTTTGTGGATTATTCTTTTGGCCCGTTCGAAGCTTATTCTAATTAAATTGTGAGTCAAGAGTCGAGTTTTGTGTCTCATGATTGTTTGTTAAGTATTATATGGCTTTTGCATGTTGATTAGTACTTAGTGAGTGATGCATGTTTTAGTTTCATTTACTCTATGCTTGTAAGTACTCAGCTTTTGCTGACTACGTGCTTTGTGTGTTTCTGGTCATGGCCTTTGCCTTAATGACCCTATGATGATCCGTCATTTGCACTTGCATTGTTGGGGAGTAGAATAATATAGCAGGTTGGTAGATCAAGTACGATCGAAATCATGTGGCTCGGGATGATTGAGAGAGTTGCATGCTTTCGTTCTTTGAAACTATTTTATTTAATATTTTAATTATGTTTGAATTATTTATACTTTGGGTTTTGGGCCATTATGGTTCCAAATTGTAGGAGGCCTCAATATTTCATAAATTATGGTTTTTAAAAGTTAGTTGACATTTAATTCCGCTGCGTAATTCTGGTAATAGCCTTAACCGTTATCACGGTGGCGGTAATGCTTTAGAAATTCCTTTATTTTAAGTTGGAAAATGGTTTTATAAAAGCAAGGAATTATTAGGGTGTTACAAAGTGGTATCAGAGCTCTAGTTTGAGAGCTGCTTTGCATTAACTAATAGTGCAAAGTGGTAAATCCTTAACAGCACGCACAGCAAGCAACGCAGCGCGAGCGAGCAAGGCCCACTGCCCAGCTGCTCGGCGCGCGCGCGCTGTGGGCTTCGGCCTGCAGTGTGTGTCGCTGGGCGGGGCGTGCGGTCCGAGTGCTTGCGTGATGTGGCCGGTCAAGGCTTTGGTTCTTGGCCGGTTACATCATTAATACAATAGGTTAATTGTATTATTCCAACACACAATTCATATTACTCAAAACCCTAGAGACACAGAGAACCCTAATTCTCTCAGTGCCTCCAAAGTGAGTTCTTCCCAAAAGCAAAGTATCTTGATCGATTGTCTAAGCTACGATAATCAAGACGGATCTGAACGTGTCGGTGAACCAAGTTGAGGAACGACAAGTGGAGTTCTTTGTTCGTGTTCGTTGACATATTATTGTGGAAAACACGCTTCGATTGTAAGTTTGCTTAATCTGTGCTTTATACATGTTTCCTGGCTTTGGGGATTGTTCCGCACATGTTATTATGTTTAACTTTATTCTCCTACAGTGGTATCATGAGCCTTATGTATTCAAAGAATGAATTAGCATGATTATTATTGTTTTTGCATCTGTCGAAAAATTTGGAATTTTTGATGGTTTTTCGGAATTTTTACGAATTATTGGATGAATTGCGTAATAATCAGGTCCGAAATCAAAAATGTTCGTTTTTTCGAGTTTTAAAACCCTAATTTGATTGAAAACTATTTTCTAAGATCAACTCATGAGAACGGAATTGCAAAAACAGGCCTCGAAGTGTCATTTTTTGGGCGTTTTTGTTAATTTTTCATTAAAAATTAAAAAAGTGTCGGACAGTAATTCAATTAAAAGGTAGACCTAAACTACTCGGAATTGCTTGAAATTTTGACACAATCTTCCTGGGTATATTCTTGATAAGTATAAACCCTAATTTTACCTTTCCCCAATTCGTAAAATTTGAAACCCTAATTGAATTTTAATTAATTTTGGTTTAATAATTCGGTTAATTGGGAAAGGGGATATAATTTCATGGGTCAGTGGCTAATTTTAAAAATTATTGGATTAAAATTTTGAATGGTTTCGTTAATTTTAATCGCAGTTAAACCAAATTATTAAAAATCTGAAATTAAAAGTTCAAACTTTAATGTTGATTCGTTCATTCTTAAAAGTTTGAATATTGTTAGCCCTTGATTTAATAATTTTACGAAATTGGATTGTCGTTGGAATTTATTAAATCGTTGTTTTTCTAAAATAAAAATCGTAACTTTTTGAAAAATAAAATTAATGCAAGTTCGTGAAATTAAATTTAACTTTAATTAAGTTGGTCCGTATCACGAACCAAGCACGAACACGAGTGTGGTGGACGTATGGCTCGTCGAGCCATACGGGCTGCTACAAGAAGGCCGAGCCGCATCGACATGGCAAGCAGCAGGCGTGCTGCGTGCCTCGTGCGCGTTGGGCTAGGAAGGGGCAGGCGGCATTGCTTGCGGGGCTGCGACGAAGCAAGGCGCGAGCCATGCGACGTCCAGCACACACACGATGCACAACACGCACGCAGGGTCAGCATAGCTGCGGGGACGCGATGCGCGCGCGAGGGGCTGGGGTGTGCGAGCCTTGCTCGTGCGCTCTTGGGCCTCACGCAAGGCATGGCCAGCCCGACTACGTAATCGGACTTTTTTTCGTTGAAAATTGTTTATTTTGTTGGGCTTCGTATATTTGCATTAATTTGGGCTAACGGGATATTTAATTTAATATTTTATTTGCTTAAGCTGGGCCGCGAGTTTTAATTTAATATTTCATAATTAATTATCCGGAATAATTATTGGTTTGAGAGGGATTCACTAAACGAAATTAAAATGAAATAATTATTTTTAATTATTTTCGTAGGTCGCATTATTTTAATTAAATTCAATTTTAATTAGAATAAAGTCTAAGGATTAATAATTTGGAAATTGATTAATCTTTAAGGACGCGTTTATGTGAACGTGAATTTTAATTAATTCACGTAAATACTTGCATATTTATATGGGCCATTCGTTTTAGCACACGAATGGGTGAATGCATAGAATATATATTTTATGTAATGCAGGTACTCCAAGTGACTAGTATGGCCAATTTAGGATAGTTAAATATGGTCTGCGTACCGTTCTATCTTTGAATGTAAAGTTTTAAATATGGTCTGCGCACCATGGAAATTTTGATGTAATTTATTATTTTCAAGTATTTCTAAGTTTAGAACTTTAAGTTAGCATTTGAACGAAGATTCAAGACGATGCCAAGCTAACAAGGAGGTGATGAAGATTGGATGCTTCAAGATAAAAAGTTTTGCGCCATACTAGATCACCATTTATTTATGCACTTCTATATATATATATTATGCGTGAATGTATGAATGTATGTATGCTTTGCATGAACAGGTTGTTTCCTATGAATCGATTTGTTTTAAGTTCACTAAATAATCGAACCAACATAGAAACAACTAGGTCCAAGTAATATTGAGTTTAAAAATTGCCTTCCAAATCAACACTTACAAAAATCTAGGGATCTAAGATAGTAGGTTTACGCTAAAGTGAGGTGCTATTTTAGTTGACTTAGGTGGTAAGGTGCTATTTTAGTTGACTTAGGTGGTAAGGCGTCCTAAAGGAGCACGTTGATTGTGGTTACAACTCAAACAACAATGGCATTAAGTTGTGGCAATGGGATAAATTATGGCATTAATTTATTAACCAAGAGTAATTTGGAGATTACTAGCAATAGGTTTTGCTTACCTAAAGTCTTAAACTACTTAAGACATGCTAAAGCTGCTTAAGGATTTAGGACTTTTGGGGTCTTGGAATCGTTTCATTCATTTTGGACCATGTTTTTGCTTTTTGCATGAATGAAATATTTTAATAGCTTTAATGATTGCATGTTTTGCTTTTATTTCAAAGTTATTGAATTGTACGAATGGTTATTTATTGCAAATTCTTTTCGATTGTAGTAATCAAAATGGTCGCAAGCATAACAACAATCATATCAGCTGAAATTCTGGATGTCGAGTTAGACTTGGCTAATTTTCTTGAATTGAAAGAGAAACTTGTCGATGTTTTGAAAGTTAATGGCATACACTATGTCATTGAACAACCTTTCCCTAGATATGATGCGCGAGGCATGACTCCTGAAAGGTACAGAAGTTGGGCACTTCACAAGTACCTTGTCACGGAGTTCATCCTTAAGTCTATCCCTGAGAGTTGGAGAGGGAGGTTCATTAATTTTGAACCTCAAGCTCTCCTTAGTAGCCTTGAGGATAAGTGTGCGGGTTTTCGACCCTTGTGCCAAATTGGTGGCAATGAGGTTGACGAATTGGCTAATTCGATGAGCGATCTCAAGCTCATAACCCCACGCAAGTCGTGCCTCGAAATCGAACTTCTGGAGGCACAAAAGCGCATCTACTCTATCAAGATGGACAAGAACACATCGATTCGGTCTCATGTGGATATGATGTCTGGATTATTTTTCACAATTGAGAGACTTGGTGGTTCCATCAAAGAGTCAATAGCTATTGCACTAGTGCTGAATTCTCTTCATAAGGATTATGAGGGTTTTAAGATGCACTATCTCTTTCATCAGAAAGAGAGCACATTCTGTGAACTTGTGGAATTACTCATGAAATGCGAGAAAATCCTTAAGTTCAATCAAGACCCTTTGAATGTGAGGTGCACTAAATTCAAGAAAGTAGGCAAGGGGAAGAAAAGCAAGGTTGCATCTTCGTCCACTCCCGGAGGGCATCTGGCGCCTTCCAAGAGCAAGATGAAGAGGAATGCTTCTCCTTCTACATCGCAATGCTTCAATTGTAATGAAATTGGTCATTACAAGCGAGATTGCCCCAAACTAAAGGAAGAGAAGAAGGACGGAAACGTTGCTTCTCCTTCAGGTACGTATGTTATACATTGTAATCTTGCTAATTCTACTTCTTGGGTATTAGATACTGGTTGTGGCTCACACTTATGTTCCAATTCGCAGGGACTAAGGAGAAGTAGAAAGCTTGATAAAGGCGAGATGGATCTACGCGTGGGAAATGGAGCACAGATTGCTGCATTAGCCGTAGGATCTTATTTTATTTCTTTGCCTAGTGGGTTTGTTTTGGAACTAGAAAACTATTACTATGTTCCTAGTATCACCAGAAACATCATTTCCGTTTCAAGTTTGGATTCTAAAGGTTTTAGTTTTCAATTTAAAGACAATAGTTGTTCTTTTTCTTTGAATGGAATGTTTTATGGTTCAGCACAACAAGAAAACGGTCTATATGTGCTAGATACGAGCAAACACATTTATAACATAAATACCAAAAAGGCTAAAACTGGTGATTCGGATCTCACATTTCTGTGGCATTGTCGATTAGGCCATATAAACATAAAGCGCATGGAATTACTTCAACGGAAAGGAATTCTAGAATCATTCGACTTAGAGAAGATTGATCAATGCGAATCTTATTTACTTGGTAAAATGACAAAGCAACCTTTCTCAAAGGTGGGAGAAAGATTAAGCGAACTACTAGGGCTAATACATACGGACGTATGTGGGCCAGTAGATATGGCTATATTTACTTAATGAAGCACAAGTCTGAATCGTTTGAGAAATTCAGAGAATTTCAAAATGAAGTAGAGAATCAACATGGCAAGAAAATCAAAGCTCTAAGATCGGATCGAGGAGGTGAATATCTTAGCCACGAGTTTGATGACCATCTAAAAGAATGTGGTACTCTTTCTGAATTGACTGCTCCGGGGACAGCTCAATGGAATGGAGTGTCGGAACGGAGAAACAGGACCTTACTCAATATGGTCAGGTCAATGATGGGTCAGGCCGAACTTTCTTTACAGTTCTGGGGACATGCGTTGCAAACTGCAGCACTCACACTGAATCGTGCTCCGTCAAAAGCTGTTGAAAAGACTCCATACGAATTATGGACTGGGAAACTTCCAAAGTTGTCTTTTCTGAAGATTTGGGGTTGCGAAGCATATGTCGAGCGATTAATTTCGGACAAGCTACAACCTAAATCTGACAAATGTTTCTTCGTTGGGTATCCAAAAGAAACTATGGGGTATTACTTCTACAACAAGTCAGACAACAAGGTTTTCGTTGCTCGTGACGGTGTCTTTTTGGAAAGAAATCATATTTCCAAATTGATAAGTGGGAGAATAATAGACCTCGAAGAGATTCGTGACGAACAACGAACTCAGAACTCTTTAGAAGCAGTTTAGGTTGATGAACCTCCAAGGTCTTTAGAAGAGCCAGTGGGAGTAGTTCCTCAAAACGTTGTTGCCCCTCGTAGGTCAAATAGAACTACTTTCATCCGGACAGATGGACAGGCGTCCTCTTGACTGAGAAATTAGACGTTCTCATATTGGATAGTGATGAACCTATGACTTACAAGCAAGCTATGACGAGCCCAAGCTCCACTAAATGGTTAGAGGCAATGCAATCTGAAATAGACTCCATGTCTGAAAATCAAGTCTGGGATTTGGTTGATTTGCCGGATGGGTTCACACCTATCGGATGCAAATGGGTCTTCAAGTTGAAGAAAGACAAAGATGGAATTGTATACATATACAAGGCTAGATTGGGAGCAAACGGCGTGGACTATGATGAAACCTTTTCTCCAGTCGCGATGCTTAAGTCTATTCGGATAATCCTTGCGATTGTCGCTTTTCATGACTATGAAATATGGCAAATGGATGTCAAAACTGCCTTCTTGAACGGTGTTCTTGAAGAGACTGTGTTCATGACACAGCCGGAGGGTTTTGTCGATCAAAAGAACCAAGGAAAGGTATGCAAGCTTAAGAAGTCCATCTACGGACTAAAGCAGGCATCAAGGAGTTGGAATAAACGATTTGATGAAGCAGTCAATAAGTTTGGCTTCATCAAGAATCCGGACAGATGGACAGGCGTCCTCTTGACTGAAAACTTATACGTTCTCATATTGGATAGTGATGAACCTATGACTTACAAGCAAGCTATGACGAGCCCAAGCTCCACTAAATGGTTAGAGGCAATGCAATCTGAAATAGACTCCATGTCTGAAAATCAAGTCTGAGATTTGGTTGATTTGCCGGATGGGTTCACACCTATCGGATGCAAATGGGTCTTCAAGTTGAAGAAAGACAAAGATGGAATTGTATACATATACAAGGCTAGATTGGGAGCAAACGGCGTGGACTATGATGAAACCTTTTCTCCAGTCGCGATGCTTAAGTCTATTCGGATAATCCTTGCAATTGCCGCTTTTCATGACTATGAAATATGGCAAATGGATGTCAAAACTGCCTTCTTGAACGGTGTTCTTGAAGAGACTGTGTTCATGACACAGCCGGAGGGTTTTGTCGATCAAAAGAACCAAGGAAAGGTATGCAATCTTAAGAAGTCCATCTACGGACTAAAGCAGGCATCAAGGAGTTGGAATAAACGATTTGATGAAGCAGTCAATAAGTTTGGCTTCATCAAGAATCCGGACAGATGGACAGGCATCCTCTTGACTGAAAACTTAGACGTTCTCATATTGGATAGTGATGAACCTATGACTTACAAGCAAGCTATGACGAGCCCAAGCTCCACTAAATGGTTAGAGGCAATGCAATCTGAAATAGACTCCATGTCTGAAAATCAAGTCTGGGATTTGGTTGATTTGCCGGATGGGTTCACACCTATCGGATGCAAATGGGTCTTCAAGTTGAAGAAAGACAAATATGGAATTGTATACATATACAAGGCTAGATTGGGAGCAAACGGCGTGGACTATGATGAAACCTTTTCTCCAGTCGCGATGCTTAAGTCTATTCGGATAATCCTTGCGATTGCCGCTTTTCATGACTATGAAATATGGCAAATGGATGTCAAAACTGCCTTCTTGAACGGTGTTCTTGAAGAGACTGTGTTCATGACACAGCCGGAGGGTTTTGTCGATCAAAAGAACCAAGGAAAGGTATGCAAGCTTAAGAAGTCCATCTACAGACTAAAGCAGGCATCAAGGAGTTGGAATAAACGATTTGATGAAGCAGTCAATAAGTTTGGCTTCATCAAGAATCAGGACGAATCTTGTGTATACAAGAAGGTCAGTGGGAGTAAAATTGCATTCCTAGTCTTGTATGTTGACGACATACTGCTTATTGGAAACGACATTCCTATGTTGGAGTCTGTAAAGACTTGGCTCGGGAAGTGTTTCTCATTGAAGGACTTAGGACAGTACATATTGAGCATCAAAATCTATAGGGATAGATCTAAGAGGATGATTGGACTAAGCCAAAGCACTTACATTGACAAAGTGCTAGCTAGGTTCAATATGATGGAATCCAAGAGAGGTCATCTACCCATGTCACATGGCATATATCTAAGCAAGAATCAGTGTCCCAAAACATCTGATGAGCGTAGAAAGATGAGTGGAATTCCATACGCTTCGGCTATTGGATCCATCATGTATGCTATGATTTGTATAAGGCCGGATCTTTCGTTCGCACTCAGTGCAATGAGCAGGTACCAGTCAGAACCAGGTGAGGCGCATTGGACTGCTGCCAAGAACATCCTAAAGTGCCTGAAAAGGACTAAGGATCAGTTTCTGGTTTATGGTGGTACAGATGAGTTGATTGTTAAGGGCTATACGGACGCAAGCTTTCAAACCGACATAGATGATTTCAGATCACAGGCTGGGTTTGTGTTGTGCCTCAACGGCGGAGCAGTAAGCTGTAAAAGTGCTAAGCAAAGCACTATTGCGGATTCTACAACTGAAGCCGAGTACATTGCTGCCTCAGAAGCAGCAAAGGAAGCTGTTTGGATTCGGAAGTTCATCGAAGAACTTGGTGTTGTCCCCTCCATTAAAGGACTAGTGGCTTTGTATTGCGACAATAGCGGAGCCATTGCCCAGGCAAAGGAGCCTAGGAGCCACCAGAAGTCCAAGCACGTACTGCGGCGATTTCATATACTTCGAGAGATGGTTGAAAGAAAGGAAATCGAGATTTGCAAGGTTGGAACTGACGACAACATCGCGGATCCATTGACTAAACCGTTGCCACAAGTGAAACACAACGCACATGTAGCAACCATGGGAATCAAGCATATTGGAGAATGGCTTTGATTTTCTAAGTATTGTTTTAGAACATCTGTTAGATCTATGTTTAAAACAATTGGTTTAACCATTTCATATTTATGAAATTTATTTATTTCATATTCATTTAATTGTGGTCTAGAATTAAATGATAAGTACATGTGATTCAAATCATTCAAATGGGATGTCAAGATGGATTCTTTGACAAAGAAACACCCATAAGTGAACTTGAATATTGAAGTCACAAAGGATCCCTAATCCAGGTCATTGAAAGGTGGACGACCAATGACTAATAAAGATTAGATTGCAAGTAGATTACTTACATCTGTTTCTTGAACTAGAGTGACTGGATGTCAGAATCTTTTGCATACATACTTACTGGATCTTGTATCGGATTGACCATGAGAACACTTTAAGAGATTAAAGTCATGTCATAGGTAGTTCTCATTAATGGTGATTAGAAACCGTTCCTCAGAACATGAGCGATTATGTCTGCTCGTTTGAGAATTAGTTCTCTTTGATACTAGCTAAACGTCGCACCGTAAAAGGAGGCTATAAAAGTAGTTATTGGGTGTACTATGAATCAAAGTGAGTGTTCATAGATTGCAAGAATGGATTGTCCTCCTATCTTTGATAGGATATGGTGTTGTTGTGTAATAAGGCCTCTCGGAGAGTTAGATACTGTAAAATACATGGCCGTGCTCATAATGGTTAGGCTTAACCTTCTGCAAAAGTTTGACAGTTGAACTCTGTAATCCGAGAAACACTTCTGGACCTAATAAGGATGGCTTGGATCTTACCTTATGTTCAGTAAGTAACACTAAGTGACAAAGGAATGTGGATGCACACTTGTCTGAATGAGAAGTGGGAGATTGAAGGAAATATGTCCTTCACCCAAGGTGCATTAAGTCTAATACCAAGGTTCAGATTAATTGCGAACAATTAATTCAATGAGATCAAGTGATCGGAACAGCTAGCCGGAGCAATGCTTCCGATCAGTGAGTTCTAATGGATATTGAAATCACAACTTACTCTTGACTGAACCTACAAGGTCACACCAATGACACGTAACAGATCACCGGATTAAATGAATCGGAAATTCATTTAATAGCTTTTCGGGAATTAGTTGGAAACGTATTATACGATACGACCTTTGTCGGACTCTTATATTGTATCGCGAATATTCGTAAGCTGGGCGACACGAATAAATCGTATCGTACGATGGTGATTCGTCGAATACGAAACGATAAATAATATATCAGAAATATATTAAATCGCGAATACGAAGAGCATCGGAGTTGCCGGCCCGTCGAGCCAAGCACGTAAGCGTGCAAGGCCCAACGAGCCAGCAAGCTCGCGAGAAAAGGCGAGCAAGGCCATCCCATTGGGCGCGAGCACGCAACAGCACGCACAGCAAGCAATGCAGCGCGAGTGAGCAAGGCCCACGGCCTAGCTGCTCGGCGCGCGCGCGCTGTGGGCTTCGGCCTGCAGTGTGTGTCGCTGGGCGGGGCGTGCGGTCCGAGTGCTTGCGTGATGTGGCCGGTCAAGGCCTTTGGTTCTTGGCCGGTTACATCATTAATACAATAGGTTAATTGTATTATTCCAACACACAATTCATATTACTCAAAACCCTAGAGACACAGAGAACCCTAATTCTCTCTGTGCCTCCAAAGTGAGTTCTTCCCAAAAGCAAAGTATCTTGATCGATTGTCTAAGCTACGATAATCAAGACGGATCTGAACGTGTCGGTGAACCAAGTAGAGGAACGACAAGTGGAGTTCTTTGTTCGTGTTCGTTGACATATTATTGTGGAAAACACGCTTCGAATGTAAGTTTGCTTAATCTCATGTTTCCTGGCTTTGGGGATTGTTCCGCACATGTTATTGTGTTTAACTGTATTCCCCTACACGAAGAGTCTCGAAGGTCTCTCTTAAGTCATCGAGATGGGACGTTCGCACTTTGCTTTTTACTATCATGTCATCAATATAGGCTTTTATATTCCTTCCGAGCTATTTTGCAAAGACTGTGTTGTAACACCCTAATAATTCCTTGCTTTTTATAAAACATTTTCCAACTTAAAACACAGGAATTACCAAGATATTACCGCCACCGTGATAACAGCTAAGGCTATTTACCAGAATTACGCAGCGGAATTAACTAACTTTCAAACATATTAAATAAATAGTTAATGGTCATTAAAACAAGTTGGAACCGTTGAGGCCCAAACTAAAACAAACCGTTAGGAATCCATTAACTGAAATAGTAGTATTAGTCATGACTATAAATAAAGTAAATAGAGTTTATAAAATACGGAAGATTAACTCTCAACACGAATCCCAGGATAACTTCTCCCGCAAGTTATCTCTACGAACCTGCTTTATTGAAAATCTACTCCCCAACAACGCAATTGCAATTGATGGATCATCATAGGGTCATTAAGGCAAAGGCCATGACCAGAAGACATGAAGCACGAAGTCAGCAAAAGCTGAGTACGAACAAGCTAGAATAACATTCTATCCTAACATGCTTCACTCGACAATTAAATAATCAACATGCAAAAGCCATGTAATAAACAATTAAACATGGAGACAAGACTCGACACCAGACACGACTCTTGACTCACAGTTTAATAAAAAGTAGCTTCGAACGGGTAAAGTAAAGTATCCTCAAAATTAAAGAAAAGGGTGATGGGAGCCAACCATACACCAAAATAAGTCGGGCTACTACCGACAATCGGGCCATACCGACAGGAATTCCAATGCACTACGGCATAAAAGAGAATGAAACAACGTCTTGTATCATTCTATGAGTACAAGTTTTCTGGCAAGACTCCCCCCATTGTTCTTACTCAAGGTATATACGTTCCAAGAGTTTTGAAGCTCTTTGGGTTACACTTTACGTTAATTAGTATATTATGTTCAAGGCGACTCAAGACACAACATACAAACAATTGAACAATTAACAATTCAACAATGACTCTTTAATATTTTACTTCTTTAGGACTTGTGATCAAACAAGACTCAAGTGAAATTACTCCCATTGTTCCTTCTCAAAACACTGTTTGAGATAACCCGACATTGCCTATTAACAAGCGGGGTGTGCCCTTAGCACGAATTGTCCTTAATTCAATTCACATAGACTCTCTAACATATTCTACCCCTTTGGTAGAATATATATTGCTCACTGGCAATATTCGACTGGCTCAATAATTATGCTAGACATCCTGTCCTATAGCATAATAATAATAACAACTTGCATGCGCACTATTCATACATGCAAACCAACTTGAACAACATGCTTGACATAATTCAACGATTATAAAAGTCCATAACATGATAGTTCAACAGAATCTATAAAGCATAATTCAATTCATAATATGCTCGTTTACCTAGATTCAACAATAATAATAACATGCTTGTTCTCAACATTAAACATGAATTCATAACAACATAATCATTTCCAATCATCAAACATGAAATCATAACAACATATAAGTTCACATGATTCGCATTCAATACACTTCACAAAGTCCTCAAGGGATGGGTGGTCACCCTAGTCTTGTACGTACCTGGAATACCTAAGTACGGGGGCCACTTTGCGAATCACGACTCACTAGAAATCAACTCCTATAAAACAAAATAAGAGAACTAAATTATTATCCATGTTTACTAAATTTTTTCCAGCAACTATTTAAGAAACTAAAACCCTTAGTTTAATTAGAATTCATTCATTAATTGGTAATTTAATAGTCTCAAATAGTCAACTCAAGTCTTAGTATAAAAACATTGACTTTTTAGCTTTAAAACCCTTAAAAACCAACCTTTTAAATCTTATAAACATTCTGAAAATTTTGATTGATTC
The DNA here is from genome assembly GCF_020520425.1 of Spinacia oleracea. Lineage (NCBI taxonomy): Eukaryota > Viridiplantae > Streptophyta > Magnoliopsida > Caryophyllales > Amaranthaceae > Spinacia > Spinacia oleracea. The sequence goes on from NC_079490.1 coordinate 136,448,277, forward strand.
CCATAATTTAAATTGCCATTAAATTCTGTAAATCAATTTGAAACCAAAACCCTAGCAATAGTTTAATCCGAAAACATGTTTTGACTTCAAAAATCCACACTTTATAAACATATAAAATCTGAAAATTACAAAACCAATCATCAAAACCAATTCCTTTAATTAAAACATACTACTAACCCAATACGGCGTTCATAACCGTTTTAATTAATCTAAACAATCCAATAATTAAACTTAATCACAATAATTAAATCAATTTAAAACTGAAAATTAATATTTTTGAAAACATAATTTGATTGTCCCAATTCAACAACACACACGCACACAACAATTAATTGTGTTGTGTGCGTGTGCGTCGAACAATCAACGCAACAACAACAACAACAACAACAACACACGCACGCACCGCAGCAGCAGTGCGCACGAGGACGCGACGAGGGAGAGAGGGACAGGCGCTGGGCGCGCAACACAACGACGAGCGGGCACGAGCTCGCGTGGCTGCTGGGCGGGACGACGCGCACGCAACACACGGCAGCAGCGAGGGCGCTGCGCTGCGGGGCGAGGCGACGAGAGAGAGGGAGCACCCAAGAGACAAGGCAGCAGCACACGGGGCGCTGCGGGCTGCAGGACGAGGCAACGACGCGTGAGGCTGGGCGAGCACACACGATACGACAGCGTGCCTTGCGCTGCAAGCAAAGGGGACGGTCGAAGGAGTGTGTGGGTGTGCCGCAAGGAGAGGAAAAGAGGAGAGAAATAGATTTCTGAATTTTTGATTTTGGGGGTTTGATATGAGGTCTATTTATAGGTTTTCTCTCCCTTGTGGGCTAGGTTAGGGTAATTTTGAGTTGGGCTTGCTTTCGGGCTTAGTTCATTAATTTCCTTGCAAGCTTTGTTGGGTTTAATTAAAACAAAACGACCGGGCTTTAAGTTTATTAAATTCGTTTTTGAAATACGACCCAACAATTCCCGACTAAATAAATTCCTTGAATTTATTTAATAAAAATACGGTTTTCGAAATAATTAATATTTAAATTACTTAAAAATAAAAGCGCATTTAATTCTCATTGAATAAAATTAATTTGTTAAAATACAACAAAATGCTTTATAAATATAATAAAATATATTTATAATAATAGAAAAATACGAGGTATTACAGTGTTCACTAAGGGTTGAAAAGTGGCTGGTGCATTCTTTAGGCCGAACGACATTACTTTGTAACAATATAAGCCTTGTTTCTCTCCAACTATGCCCATGTTACTGAGCAGTAACAGTTAGTCGGTAGTTGAGGGGAACATGGGTATCCAACCTTAGGTAAAACTCCTCTATAAAAGGAGAAGAGTTTTTGCTTTTCAAAACACAACTGATCTCTACAAAATATATCTTAAAGAGTTTAAATGTTTTAAAAGAATCAGTTTACAAAATAGAGTGTTCCTTGAGTTCCTTATTGCTATAAGCTTTATTATGTACTAGAGTTTTTCTATCAAATTGTATTTTGGATTTAAGGGTTGAGTGATCCTTGAGTGACTTAGAGTTAAGTCAGAGAGAGAAAGAGCGACTTAGAGTTAAGTCAGAGTGAGAAAGAGGAGCACAGTAATCGACGGGGATTGCTGTGGGGAACTCGTGTTCGAGAGGAACTCGAGTTAAAGAGTGCATTTGTAATAGAGGTATTACATTAATACAAAAGAGTTGTGAGGTTCTTCTTGATTAGGATCAAGAAGGTTCCTCAATTTCATATCTTTCTTCGCTCATTGATCACAGTTTCTTTGTTGTTTAAATTCCGCAAGAAACTTACCCAAGTTCCCAAGAAACAATTCACCCCCCTCTTGTCAAGTGTTCCCACTGAACTATCAGTCTTGATGGAGGCCATGCAACATGTGCTGCAGGGATCTCGCGGAGGCCGGCTGGCTTGCTGAGACATCAAAAGGCTCTTCAGCTTTGCTTCCTATAGAGGATTGTCCCATGTTGATGACAGGTCGTCTTCCTCCTGCGTCTTTCACAGATTCCAGTCCCGCCATGATACTATACCTCCCCACAGACGGCGCCAAATATTGTGGGATTTTTTGTGGTGATGACATGTCACGCGTTCCTCGGAGGTATCAAGTATGCGCTGGCATGATCTTCCTGCAACCTGCAAAACAAGAATATTCCCGTAGGAATATTCCCTTCGATGCCTAAGTAAGTATTGGCTAGAGAGAGAACTAATTGGTAGAGAGAAGGCAGAGTAAAGATAGTTTAAGGTAGGTGGGAATGAATTGAATGCCCCTTTTACCTTGGGATCTGAACTATTTATAGGGCTAGGGTTTCTTGGGAATTGATCCCTAAACCCTAGTTGCATGATTGGATCTCTGGGATTGGGACATGTGTCCGTTTTAGGGGATTTTCTTAGATCTTGGTGGATCCTCTAGGTTTGGGTTTGGTCATGGATAACTTCGGCTTATCAAGTAGGTGGGCCTCCTGGGCCTAAGTGTCAAGGTTTGGACAGGGGTTAAGAGCACTGGGCCTATATCTGTTTGGAGTAGGCTTTGAGTAGGCCACGTACATCCTATGGCCCATGATGGTGATACACCAAGGCCACATCAGTTAGCATTTACGGGTTATGGGAGTTGTAAATGATTTAGATTAAATGAGTTATAGGTTGACGTAGTTCGGGTGTAAGAAATACTTTCTACGACCTTATTGTAAGAGAACATGAAGTACATTACTTTTATTTTGAACTATTGTTTCAGACATATTTCATATTCATTTACCATTATGTCATGTGCAAATGAGCCATAAGTTAAGTGCAATAATAAATTACAAATGGGGGAGGGGATTCGAAATTGAGACCTATTGTACACAGGCACTCAGTCTTAACAACTAGGCTGAGACATCATTAGTATATGTTCTTTTACTAGCTAAGAGCATCAATTATAGAGCTAACTCTTATTTCTCCACTCTTCATCCACCTTATCACCATCTCTTAATAAGAGTTACCTACCAAAAAAAACTCAAAAAATATACTATCTGTTATTTACTCCCTCTTAAATACCTTTTACATGTTTTTCATTTTTTTTTTAACAAAAATGTCAAAAAACAAGAATAACAACCCATTAGTCCTCCACCTCACCCCCTTCATATTTCTAAGAGCTACCTCTTATTTAGAGGACGTCTCAATCAACCTCTAAATAAGAGTAAGTTAACAGTTAGCTCGTATTTATTAAGAGCTACCTCTTATATTTTCTCTCTCTTTAAGAGGAGGTTAAGAGCTATATATAATTGATGCTCTAAGAGCAACAATAAGGGGAGACTCTTATTTAGGTGGCTCTTAATCTCTCTCCTATGCTACCTAAGCACAAACTCAAAATAAGAGTCTCTTCCTAAAAATTGTAGAAATGGGCCCGGGCTAACTCTTAACACTACCTCTTATTCTCTCTTACCCTATATTTTTATTTTATTTTCATGCAAAAAAATGACGTGTGTGAGGGGGTCGAAAAAGCGCGAGGCTAATGCGTTACCTTGTCCCTAGTGGGTGTGACGATTCTTTTTATTCAATCAAGTGTAATTGGATTTCCTGTGAGTATACACTCAATTGACTAGTAATATAGGAGTCGCCATTCAGTTTTTAACAACAATGAGAAAAACTGACAAAACCCGATTATCGTGACATAAAGGGAGTGCAATTATGTTTGACCACGACGGCCGTAGGTTCCCTTGTGATCCCTGGTGTGGGGATCTCTCAATATACACCCGCAAGGTAGAGATTGAGGGTTCGGGGGACTGTAACTACCGAGAGGAGTAATTCGCTCGTCGATAACTCCAGAGGCAGGATATCCTTACTAGCTCAGCATAAATAATTGAAGGGACATGCGTTCACTATTAAAATAATCTGAGTTGATTTTAGCAATATGCAACACATAATACTAATTCGATCGTGATTATCTGATTTAAATAGCATTAAGGGACCTAGCATGATAATCCGATTTCCCAAAGATATTATATTTGTTAGGCGTGATAGAACAATCATATTAGGTTGGTTTAACAGTTCATAAAAAGGGCGAGGAAAGCAGTTAAATCATCGAAAAGGGACACATTACGACGCACCTTTGAGAGGTGCGTCAGGGTTCTCAGAAAACTAACCACTTTGACTTTGCTATTTCTCCTTTTTATTTAACGAATCTCGATTATGGGACAGGATACGTTCTGTTCGATTTATGGATCGATTGCGACAAAACGCGTGAATAGTTTCGCAGCGAGAGGCTTAGGCTAAGGGGTTTAGAGTCAATACTCAGAATATATTATGTGTTGTTGTGTGTTTCACGTCGAAACTAGGGGCCTATTTATAGGGAAGAGTTCGTGGAAAGATAGAATTGCAGAGTTCTAATCCGCAAAGAATTAGGAAAAGAGACGTACCCAGGTACTTTCACCGCCCAGGCCTGGGCGCCGAAGATTTCGGCGCCCAGAGCCAGGCGTTGAAAATAGGGTCTGGGCAGATTCGTTTAGTCAGATTCGGATTCCTAAAATCCGTAGAGTTTGAGATTAATTCGAGTCTTTTAGCGCGTATCAATTTTGTGACGGAATGCGTCTGGGCCCGTTACGAACTCTAGGTTCGTTAGGATTTTAATTAATACGTAACTCTTATTTCCGAATCCTATTAGGAATAGGATTCTCGCGGTTTTCCATCTCATTTAGGATTTATGTTGGAGTGCAACAACTAATTCTGACAGGTTTCTATCTTTTATGATTTGCCACTATTAGACGCTACCTTTTACGGCAGTTACTATTTTTAGCAGGTTTCCATAAATAGCAGGTTTCGGGTGAAATGGGGAATCGAGATTCGTTTATTTATAGGAGATGCCTTGTCAAGTGGAGTTTTTATGCTTTCATCATCGAACCTTTCCCTTGCGGGAATGGGGACAAAAGTAGGTGTCTACAGTTAGCCCCCACTTTGACTGAGTCTTGGAGTAAGACGATGGTCAAAGTATTAGACGGAGTGCGTCACATAAGCCACAGTGTATTGTGACCTGTTTTGCGAGGGTCTCACGAGCCCCCGAGTGATAACATTTGACTTAAGGGTCATCACTTGAAGTGTCGACATATCCCTCACGTGTCATTGGGATTTGTCAACTGATAATATAGAAACTTCCTCACTTTGTCATTGGAAGGATCTAAAGATGCGTAGAAACTCCCTCACTTTGTCATTGGGAGTAACTACAGATGTTTTCGAAATTAAAGCTGTAAAGTGTAATTGGGCCTGGCCAAGCCCAATCACGAGGTAAAACGTTTTTTAAAGATTCTCATTTTCAGGGCTAGCTAAACGAGAAAACCCCCTTGTTTTTATAGGATGTAAAACGAAGGAAAATCCAACAAACCAATCCTTTAATTTTTGGAAAAAGGGAAAACCAATAAAATTTATCGCTGCAGCGACTAAGGACCTGCGCTGTTAGTGACGCAGACCCCGCCCGCTGAAGGTGGGCGAGCCTGTCCTCTGAGGGGGACCCCCCGTCCGATAGAAGTGGACGAATCTGTTTGATGATTTTGAAAATAAGGACCTACGCGGTTTGTGACGTAGACCCCGCCCGCTGAAGGTGGCGAACCTTGTCCGCTGAGGGTGGACGCCCCGTCCGATAGAAGTGGACGAATCTGTTTAAATTTTTTTTGAAAATAAAGACCTACGCGGTTTGTGACGTAGACCCCGCCCGCTGAAGGTGGCGAACCTTGTCCGCTGAGGGTGGACACCCCGTCCGATAGAAGTGGACGAATCTGTTTTATGTTTTTGAAAATAAGGACCTACGCGGTTTGTGACGTAGACCCCGCCCGCTGAAGGTGGCGAACCTTGTCCGCTGAGGGTGGACACCCTGTCCAATAGAAGTGGACGAATCTGTTTTGAAAAAAAAAAATTGTTTTTTTTTTTAAATAAGGACCTACGTGGTTTGCGCCGTAGACCACGCCGGCTGAAGATGGCGCGCCTATTTTAAATTTGAAGACTTTATTTTTCGAAAACTGAGGACCTGCGCGGCTAGTAACGCAGACCCCTCCCGCTGAGGGTGGGCGAGCCCATTTTGAATTTCTTATTTTGCCTATGTAGAAGGGCTTTTGTGAGGGTCGTAATATTTCCTGATTAGATGTGTCCTATAAGTGGGTCCACATTGTGTATCAATATTTTTGAGATATCCAAACATGTTATGGTGCGTGGCGCAGTCTGGGAATGTGATTTTGATTGGCGCTCCCTGTTGGAGTCCACTTTTCGCGAGCCCCCAAGTGTTGGGGCTCGTCGGTTGTTTTTCGCGTCTTGTAATCATGTTTGGGGTCACGCTCGTATGTACGAGCGACCTCCTATAGTAGTGTGCTATTTTTAGCGAAGCCGTGGAGTGCGACTTTAGCTTTCAGGCGACATCCGGTTTTGGCGATTATCCCTTTGACAGACAGACATTTTCTATTTGGAAAACCAATGACTTGACGACACATATTTTTGGTGTTTCGAAGAATGACCATGGATATTTAACTTGCTTTTTTTTGAAAAGTGTACATGAGCGTTTTCTGAGATGAGTCTAAGTTTCGACCAAGTTTCACTGTTATTATTAGTTTTTGCTTATCTGGGAGCCAAAGGTGCTTTGGGCTTGATCTTACTTGTAATAGGGCCTCGTGTTTTAGCAACACGGTCTTAAGTCCTTTCCTATTTCGTGTTTTTGTGAAATCTGGGCCTTGGGCTGCATTTTCAGCGCCCCAGCTCAGGCATTAAAAATTCCGGCGCCCAGAGGTGGGCGCTGAAAGTTCTTTCCTGGTAATATTTGATTTTCGGATTTCTAAATACGTTTCCGAATGGGATCAGGATGTTTACTGGGTGCGTTCAGCTATATATAGGGGCTAGGTACGTCCTTACTTTCCACCACTCTCAAATTCTTTCTCTCTTTTTGCTGTGCTCTAATTATTTACTGCTTTTGCCAGGTCGATCCCTACTTTCTCACTCCAACGGACTGTTAGGCGTTGGCTACGAGCCCTTACTCCCACAGAAAAAGCTTTGTTAAAAGAATACCACTTAGAGGCACTTTTAGGCTTACAACAAATTAATATTGATTATAATTTTCTACATGCTGCCCTAAACTTTTGGGACTCCGATCATCATGTTTTTTCCTTTCGGGGCAATGAAATATGTCCTTTGCCTGATGAATTTGCTGCGATCCTTGGTTATCCTACTAATGCTACTCCTGTTACCCCTGTCACTATTGAAGAGGGTAAAACAACCATAAGGGCTTTCCTAGGGCTAGATGATAACATGTTTGCTGAACTTGTTGTAGACGATAAGGTTAACTTGGCAAAACTCGTAAAACATCATTTTAGGCCTAGTAAGAATATGACCGAACAAAAATTGAACATTCGAGCCCTTGTATTTTGCTTGTTGAATCATTATTTGCTGTCGAATAATAATGGTGAGTTCGGAGACATAAGGCTGATCCCCTTGATTAGCCAGATGGAAAGTTGTTATTCTATTATGCCGTTGGTTGTTGCTGAGACTTTGCTGAGTGCGGATGGGCTGAAGAAGGATGCCAAATCCGAAATTTTTAAGGGAAGCCCCCTATTACTGCAGGTAATCTATTTTTTCTTTGCGCACACATACGCCACTTTTATATATTTCTTTTTGCCTGGGGCTGAGTTTCAGCGCCCAGGGCTGGGCGCTGGAATATTCGGCGCCTGGTCCTGGGCGTTGAAACTGCGCCCCAGGAACATTTTTTCTTTCTTTTCATTCTTTTGATTCGATCGTACCTGTTTTTGCAGATTTGTCTTGCGGAACGGCTTAGACTTTTGGAAGCTCCTGCCGATCCTAAACATTATCGCCCTATAGCTTTGGGTAACCGAAAATACTTGCACCAAGGCCAGGACGAGGCCGAATGGACCTCCTTTTTTACTTATGGCATTTGTTCTATTAAGTGGGTGGTACCATGGTGGGGTTTGACTATTATGACAGGGGGGTCTGATGTATCGGTTTATATTTCTTTGTTGGGGCTATCTTGTCCCATTTATATTTTCCCTTACCGAGTCATGCGTCAATATGGTTTAAGGCAGACTATCCCCTTTTCTGATACGGTACCACCTAAGGTAGCGACCTTTGCACAAACACGGGTCTTAGCGTGGGCTAGGTATTATGATGGTCTCCCGCGTTGGGCTGTAGCTACAAATGGGTTTGTGGGTCTTTCTGAAAACTATAAGTTGTGGATGAGTTCCGATGACAAGGATGTGAGGACCGAGGCTCGTAATGGGGAGTCGGCTGAGCTTTTGATACCTCGTATTCGTGTTAAGTATGAGGGTCCTGATTCTGCCAGACCTCGTACCTATAGTTTTAAGACTGTGAAAGCTCGCCCTGATCGAAAGCGAAAGAAAGTTCTTCCCCGTTCCAGTGTCAGGCCTAAAAAGATGCCTAACATGAAAGGGCCTGCTGTTGTTAAAAGAAATGCAAGCTCTCGCGGAGATCGTCGCCGGAACAATGTATGGGTTAGGAAGGCTCAGCCGCCTGTAGAAACAGTGGCTAGTCCAGTTGACGATAGTAATCCTTCTCCCACCACTGTTTGTGCCCTTGAGGCTGAGCGGGCTATAACTGAGAATGTTTCTAAAGCTTTGGCATCTTTGGAAGTTAGTGTCCAGGAGCCAGTCCTTATGGAGATTGATATTGGGGCAGCGCAGAAGACTATGGGGGTGGATCCTGCGAACATTGCTCTCTTCAAGTTTTTATTTGATGATACGGAAGAACTAGAGTAGTGTAGTTCTTTGCTAGGGTGTAGGTGCCCTCTATTTATTTCAGTTGTGTTTGTTTTTTATTCTTAGCACTTTGTTTTCCTTCTTATTATATTTTAATAAAGGCGTATTTTTGGTTCCCATTCAATTTTGTTTATATGTCTAACACTTTTTTACACAAAGAACATAATTTTTTTTTATTATTATTATTTGGACCGAATCCTTGGTAAGGATTGCCTACGTATCTTGTCAGAATCAGGTCGCGCGTAGTTCTTAGCTTTAGAATAAGCTCTAGTATGCCGGATTTCGGTAGATATGTCCTGAAGTGGAAACATATTACTTAATCGGTCAAATGAGTGAAGTATTTGCCATTTTCATCTGCCGTTTTCCATAGGTTGCGTAAAATTCGACCAATTTGTTGGTAAACCTATTTGGATACGTATTGTACCCCCCAAGTGTTCGATATTTTTCCGTTGTGTGCGGAAAAAATGACGAGCACTTTTCGAAAAAAGGAAAACTTTTGGCAGGCAGAGAGTTTCAACGCCCAGGCTGGGGCGTCAGAAATTTCGGCGCCCAGAGGTGGGCGCTGAAAATAACTTGGGCGGTCAATTTTGACGTTTTTGCTTCACATGTTCTTGCGTTTATTTCTATTTCGTTTTTTGTGCCTTGATATTTTGCTTCGTAGTTAAAGTTAATTTTGAGGCTGTTTTGGAGGTTTTTTGACTGTTAGCGTGAAACGCATTTTTGTCCAGATTAATTTTTTCTATTGGTGACTCAAAACAGTTTTGAAAATGGAGTTAGGGGGTGGAACTTATGAAGATCTTTGTGGGGGGTATGATGGAATCTATGTGAAACCGCTGTTGGTGGATTCTATGTTTTATGAATTTATTTTTTTGGTAACATTTGCATTTGTTTTAAATTTTTGATTTCTTTTTTATTTTGGGTTGCATGGATTGGCTCTTATGATGACATTGGTTGGCTTTTTAGGTTTTGAGGATGGGATAGTGTGGTTTTGTGGGTTTCGGGAACTGGTTCACATGGCATTATTTCAAAACCGAGTGGGCTTTGTTTGTTGGGCCTATAGTGGGCCGCTTCTTTATTATTATTTTTTTAATTTTGCAAGTACATTTGGTGTTTATTTAGTGTTAGAATAAAAATTTTAGGAAAAATATTACGCCTTTATTGATTTGGAAAGTAAGGAAAACACACTGAAATAAAACTGACCCATATTCTAAAGGGCCTTAGGACCATCTAAAGTCTCTATTATTTTTTCTATCAATCTAAAGGACTACTAGGCGCTTTTTACTAATGGTGCTCTATGTGGCTCAAGCCTGGGGTTTAGTCTCATAAAACTTTGGTCCTTCACCGGTACTCATCTTGAATTCCATTCCTTTTGCGTTGACCCACTAATATGTCTTCACCCATCCGTTCTCGACCTCTTGTGGTGTTGATGCAGAAGAGATTAACCGGGTTGGATCGAAATCTTCATCTTGTAAATCTAGGGTAGTCATCACAGTCTCGTTCTCCATAGGCCTCGATTCGTTAAACAATGTCCATAGAGCCTGGTTGTCCAACATTTCAGTTGTTTTAGTCTTGGTGAGGTGGGGTGCCTCATCCAAGGTGTGGCAATCATGGAAAATTTCAAATCCGGGTTTTAGCAAGCCATCCTGAACGAAGGGTTCAGGGAAATCACAGCATGGGTGTTCTTCTCCTTCCCGAACAAACATCCCGTTAAGGGTTCTTTGATATGGGGGAAGGAGGGTGGTTTGTTTGGCTTTGTTAAGGCGTAGCCTAGATAGGCGGTCAGCAATATCTTCCTCCGTTGGTTCATAACCTAAGCCAAAGGGAGTAGATTTGTCGGGAAAAGGATGGAATGTGCATTCCTTCTTCCTTATGCCCAATGGGGTTCTTGGGAAATAACCTTGAGCCAACAGCATTCTAGGGATGACTCGGGATGCATGCGGGTCTAGGAATGCTGGATCATAATCTTCAATGAACTGGATTGTTTCTTCCATTTGAAACCCATAAAGGTCATCTGCAGTTTCGGCCGTTCCAACCATAGTACAACTGACGTCGAGAGGAGGGGCGCGGATTTCTAGTATTACCCCGTTATGGTTAAGTTTAACCATTTGGTGCAAGGTAGAAGCCACACCTCCTAAGTCATGGAGCCAAGGTCGCCCCAAGAGGAGGTTGAAAGTGGGCTTGATGTCGATTATTTGAAACTCCGTGGTGCGTGCCACAGGCCCGGTTTGTATGGTAAGGTTGATTTTTCCCAATACAGGCCTTCGGGAGTTATCATAAGCTCGTACCCCTTGCGTGGAGGTTTGGAAGTCGTCGTTTCCCAGCCCCAAGCAATGGGCGGTTCGCAATGGGCAGACATTAACCGCCGAACCATTATCTACGAGCGCTAGGGGGATGTTTTGTCCTTTGCATCCAACCACTAAGTAAAGGGCTTTATTGTGAGCACCCCCCTCTTTGGGTAAGTCTTTATCTGTGAAAACTATGGCCTTTTCTCCGGCATCTCTCGTGACATGGCTAACCAATGAATCAGGTGTGATATCTGTGGGTACTGAGATGAGGTCAAGTGAGCGAATAAGCTTTTCGCGATGTTCCTTTGAAGTACACATAAGATCCCAGATGGTAATCTCAGCCTTGGTTCTTTTCAGTTGTTTCAGGAGAGAATTTTCAATGACTTCCGCAACGGTGGCGTGCCGCCCGTTCTCAGGAGTTTGCCTAACCGGGATGTCGTCCATAGGAGGTGGGTGAATATCCGGTTGGTATATCCTTCCGGATCGGGTGAGGTTGTCGACCTGGGGCTCCTAAGGGGTGGTGTCAATGAGAGCATTCCCGGGCCAAGTTTCAGTGAAGAGGTCCTGGCCCGAGACTTGAGATAGGTAAATATCTTCGGCATCATCGTTCCACACACCGCATACTTCCCCCTCGATTCGATCCATGGGTACCACAGCGAGTGGTGCACCTTGAGGTGTAATATACACCGTGGGGTCGAAATTCTCTGGTTGGTCGAGAGAGATGGGACAAGAGCCGAGTGGGCTCTTGTTGTTGTTGGGTTTGCCAACGTTAGGGAGAGGTATTACTTCATCCTCTATCATGTCCTGGATCGTATGTTTTAGATGCCAGCAGTTTTCAGTGTCATGCCCATTTCCTTGATGGAATTTGCAGTAAGTACCTTCGACCCAATATTTGTTTTTGACAGGAGGGTCACGGGTGGGGCCTATAGGTCTCAACTTTCCTTGATTGGTTAGTCTTTCAAAGGCTTGTACCAAAGTTGACCCGAGTGGGGCAAACTTTCGGTCTCGGACCCATCTTACAGGGTATCTTCGGGCGGGAGCCTCTTCTACAGCATGGACTTCTTGGGCTTGGGGTGTGTTACCCCGATTATAGGTGTTGGTCTTATATGCAGGTTTGCTCTGTATGGTTTTGGCGAGGTCGTCCTCGATTTTTATTCCCACATCATAAACCCTTTTGAAAGTGTCGAGTCCCAGGTACCTAAGGTGTTGTCTGTAAGCCAGGTCCAAGTTGTCAATGAATTATTGGACCAATTATGTTTCGGGAGGCCTATTGATTAGCTGGGCCGCCTGGTCCCTCCATCTAGCAAAGTAGGTTGTGAAACCCTCATTTTTCTTTTGGAAGAGAACTTCAAGCTCGCGCATGGTGACTTGGAAATCCATGTTCGACGAGTATTGCTTGATGAAGACATTGACAAAGTCTTCCCAAGTGGGGAAGAGCTTAGGGTCCTGGTGATAGTACCATTTGAGCGGCACAGGTTCCAAGGACAAAGGAAAGGCAGGTAGGTACATGGACTTGTCCACGCCTTTCAAGTTCATGGTATTCACAAAGCTCAGTATGATCACGGGGGTTATCCGTGGCCTTGAACTTTGGTAAGTCAGATGAACTGAACTTTTCTGGTAATTTGCCAGAAAAAGGTTCAGGCTCGAGGGAGAAGTATTTGCTCCCCATGGTTTGCTGTAGGACCATTTTTTCAATCCTCTTCTCGTTTTCGAGGTCATTTTTGGCTTGCGCAGCCGCTAAGGCTTCATTTTCCATTTTCAGTTGGCCCATGAGTTGGGTCATTTGGACCATCTGGTCTCGCAAATCTTCGATGGACATGTTTGGAGGTGCGAATCGAGGTTGGGGAAGCGGAGATCCTTGAAATGAGGGACGACGGACGGAGCTTGGAGTTACTAAACCTGATGTTGGTGATGTATCTTCGAGACGCACCAGCCGTTGATTCCCTGATCGGCACCAAGTGGCAGGACCGGTCCTAGGCATAAGATAAGCTAAAGTTTAGGTTCCCAAAGTTTCAAGCATTACTTAGTCTAGACTTCGACTCTCTAAATTGGTTTTTCACTTTTTCGCTCTTTCTTCTGTCGGTACACTTTTTTGGGGTTTTTTTTTTATTTTGGTCATTCTTTGGATTTTCGAAACACTTGCCTGTGTGGAATTCATAGTTGTTAGCATGTTCGGTTTTGGTGCCGAGCATTGCCGTCGTAGGAGGCCTAACGACGACACAAAGAGTTGTTAATTTTCCGCGAGTCGCTTTTGAAATCGAGTGCTTTTCTTACGCCCTCGTAGCAATTCCTTTTTTATGGATATTTTTTTGCTATGTATTTTCTTTTTGCTTGGGCACCGAGGCTGCTGCACCTGAACAGAAAGCCAAGCAGCAACTTCAGCGCCCAGCAGTGGGCGTCAGAAATTTTGGCGCCCAGCCAGGGGCGTTGAAAATGCGTCCCTGGCTGGTTCTCGTTTTCTGTTTTCTGTTTATGCGACTTCGATTTGCGTGCTTGCCTAATAACGTCCTTTACGCGTAACAGCGTTTGTGGGATTCGTTACAGGCCATCCCGAGCGTCGCTTATTTTGTGGCGATCATTCGGGTTTGCGGAACACGTGCTTCGGTATAACTCTTTGGAAAATTAGTCTATGAATGTTTGGGCAATTTTTAAGGTCATTGGTTTTCTAGGATAGTTTGTCACACACAATCACATATTTCGCTACACATAACTACATTACAAACATGGATTTGAAAATTAAATATGCCACGTAGTTTATGATAGGTTTCTATGGGTAGTTTATTTACGCCTGGCTTGGTACCGCTTCTATCGTAGATCCAACACATGCCCCGGTCGAGGTAGTGTCTTCAACAGACGAATTTCGCTCAAGAGGCCAACCCGCAAGTGCAAGCCAAGGGGGCATGCAGGCGAGAGGGACCTAATGGGCGAGCGATTGGGTTCGGGATAGGTGTACTACCTGCACAAGTACCGAGTGGGAAACATGCGCGGCGTATGCACCCCCCTATTGGCGAAAAAGGTATCCTTAGTCCCAACTCCCGAGGGAGCCGAGATTCGTTATGATGTTCTGCCCGTTCACATTAATATGCTGATTTTCAGGTCGTCCCAACTTGATGGGGAAATAAACGCGGGGTAGGATCGTTTCACCCTTCGGCTATTTTGATTACCTACAAGCACGAGTATTTCCTTCACTATCCCCAGCGGAGTCGCCACTGTGAGGGGGTCGAAAAAGCGCGAGGCTAATGCGTGACCTTGTCCCTCGTGGGTGTGACGATTCTTTTTATTCAATCAAGTGTAATTGGATTTCCTGTGAGTATACACTCAATTGACTAGTAATATAGGAGTCGCCATTCAGTTTTTAACAACAATGAGAAAAACTGACAAAACCCGGTTAACGTGACATAAAGGGAGTGCAATTATGTTTGACCACGACGGCCGTAGGTTCCCTTGTGATCCCTGGTGTGGGGATCTCTCAATATACACCCGCAAGGTAGAGATTGAGGGTTCGGGGGACTGTAACTACCGAGAGGAGTAATTCGCTCGTCAATAACTCCAGAGGCAGGATATCCTTACTAGCTCAGCATAAATAATTGAAGGGACATGCGTTCACTATTAAACTAATCTGAGTTGATTTTAGCAATATGCAACACATAATACTAATTCGATCGTGATTATCTGATTTAAATAGCATTAAGGGACCTAGCATGATAATCCGATTTCCCAAAGATATTATATTTGTTAGGCGTGATAGAACAATCATATTAGGTTGGTTTAACAGTTCATAAAAAGGGCGAGGAAAGTAGTTAAATCATCGAAAAGGGACACATTACGACGCACCCTTGAGAGGTGCGTCAGGGTTCTCAGAAAACTAACCACTTTGACTTTGCTATTTCTCCTTTTTATTTAACGAATCTCGATTATGGGACAGGATACGTTCTGTTCGATTTATGGATCGATTGCGACAGAACGCGTGAACAGTTTCGCAGCGAGAGGCTTAGGCTAAGGGGTTTAGAGTCAATACTCATAATATATTATGTGTTGTTGTGTGTTTCACGTCGAAACTAGGGGCCTATTTATAGGGAAGAGTTCGTGGAAAGATAGAATTGCAGAGTTCTAATCCGCAAAGAATTAGGAAAAGAGACGTACCCAGGTACTTTCAGCGCCCAGAGCTAGGCGTTGAAAATAGGGTCTGGGCAGATTCGTTTAGTCAGATTAGGATTCCTAAAATCCGTAGAGTTTGAGATTAATTCGAGTCTTTTAGCGCGTATCAATTTTGTGACGGAATGCGTCTGGGCCCGTTACGAACTCTAGGTTCGTTAGGATTTTAATTAATACGTAACTCTTATTTCCGAATCCTATTAGGAATAGGATTCTCGCGGTTTTCCATCTCATTTAGGATTTATGTTGGAGTGCAACACCTAATTCTGACAAGTTTCTATCTTTTATGATTTTCCACTATTAGACGCTACCTTTTACGGCAGTTACTATTTTTAGCAGGTTTCCATAAATAGCAGGTTTCAGGTGAAATGGGGAATCGAGATTCGTTTATTTTATAGGAGATGCGTTGTCAAGTGGAGTTTTTATGCTTTCATCATCGAACGTTTCCCTTGCGGGAATGGGGACAAAAGTAGGTGTCTACAACGTGCCACTAGCTCTTATTTATTGGAGCTAGCTCTTATTTTAGAAATTTCTCTTACAATCTTCAAATAAAAGACTCTCGTTACACACTTAAGAGCTAACTCTTATTACCAATTGTCTGTTGGTTCAGTGGTGATTGGGGTTGAATTTGGAAGGGATGACCCGTGTTCGATCTCCCGCAACAACAATTGGGAGGGGACTGGAACCTATCCACCCATGACTCGCCCCAAATCCGGATTAGCCATAAGGGAGAACCGGATGCTAACACCAAAAAAAGAAAAAAAGAAAAAAGAAAAAAAGAGCTAGCTCTTATTTTCTCTCTCTCCTTAAGAGTCACCTACGAGTTCCCCCTTATTCATGCTCTAAGATGCCCTAATTAAATATGCAATGTAAAACTAACAATAAATATGTAATACGTTAAGGTAATGTAAAACTAACGATAAATACAAAATTTTATATAAGACAGTCTTACACAAAAGGCCACCTTGTGTTATTTAAGTTAATCAATGATATTAATTAGTTAACCAGTGGAACTAATTACTTAAGCATTGAAACCAATTAATTAAACAATAAAACTAATTTCCCCTAAAAAAAACAATAAAACTAATTAATAAAGCACTAGAACTAAAACTAATTAGTTAAGCAATGAAACCAATTAGTTAAGCAATCAAAGTGATTTTTCTGATAAAGCCATCTTACACAAAAGTTACCGAACAATATATTAACAAATGAAAGTATCCTTTATGTGCCACATGGTTCATTTGGGCAAATAGTATTAACGTTTTTTTGACGGGGAAATAGTATTCACTTTATAAACAAAATTTTCACTCTTAATTAATCAAGGGATGGAATTAACTAAAAATTTACAAAGACGGGGCCTTTACCAAAATTTTAAATTTGGATAATTTGGGTCAGCTATCCCTCCTTCAAATTTTAGCTTACAAGACAAACCTCAAGTCTTATATGTGACCAGCCACACCATCAACTTGATGGTGTGGCAGAAATCCAATGGTTTTGCTCCCCTGTCGGCTTTGAGCCGACCTTTCAGATTCCAGGCTGCTTGGCTAACCCACGAGAGATTCAAAGAATTCATCCAGGAAAAGTGGAACAATGCGGCTCCCCTTGTCCCACACCTCAAAGATATCTCTCGTGACCTTCAGCAATGGAACAAAGATGTCTTCCATAACATCTTTCACCAAAAAAAGACTCTAATGGCCCGTATCTCTGGCATACAATCAACACTCTCAAAGGGTAGAAACTCGAGTCTTATGAAACTTGAAAATAAACTTAGACGGAAGTTAGATACAGTACTGCAGCAAGAGGAAATTCTCTGGTATCAAAAGGCACGGGTTGATTGGATTAATGATGGTGACCGCAACACCACTTTCTTCCAGTTAAGTACGGTAATCAGACGGTGGCGAAACAAAATCACTGCAATTAAAGATAATGCTAATCAATGGGTACATGATGCAACCCGGGTCAAAGAAATTGTAGTGAAATATTTTGCTGACCTCTTTACAGATGATGGAGTGACACAAGAGGTGGAGATACCCACTGGGATTTGCACAGAATTCTCTGATGAAGACTGGAGAAGGTTGAACCGCCAGTATAGGAAGAGTGAGATAGACCAAGTTATCCTAAACATGGGTTCCCTCAAAGCTCCCGGACCGGATGGATTCCAAGCTCTATTTTATCAGAAAAACTGGGATGTGGTTGCTCCTAGTGTGTATGCAATGGTGTTATCTGTTTTACAAGGAAAGGGCTTGCCCCCTTCTCTTAACGAGACTTTCCTGGTTCTCATCCCAAAGATGGACAAACCCGAACTCCCATCCCAATTCCGGCCGATTGGCTTATGCAATGTCAACTACAAAATAATTACTAAGGCCATAGTAAATCGAATTAAGCCGGTGCTGCCTCTAATCACCTCAAATACTCAAACAAGCTTTGTCCCGGGACGCCAGATCACGGATAATATCGTAATCGTGCAAGAAGTTATCCACACCATGAAAAGGAAACAAGGTCTCAAAGGATACATGGCAATTAAGATAGACTTCGAAAAGGCATATGATAGACTCAAGTGGGACTTTATCCTTGATACTCTTAACGAGATGAACTTTCCGAAACTCATGATCGAGGTCATTATGCAATGTGTTACTTCCCCCTCAATGCGCCTACTATGGAATGGTGAACAAACCGATCCGTTCACACCTTCACCAGTAATCCGGCAGGGTGATCCACTATCACCCTACCTCTTTGTTTTATGCATGGAAAGGGTCAACCAAATAATCGAGGAAGTAGTGATACAAGGGCACTGGAAACCTATATATGCTAGTAGAGGTGGACCTCTCCTTTCAAACTTGTTTTTCGCAGATGATATAATGTTGTTTGCAGAGGCCACAACCGAACAGGCTAGCATATTGAGCAGCTGCCTTCATCGTTTTTGTTTGGCTTCGGGTCAGAAAGTAAGTCTTCAAAAATCCCGTGTCTACTTTTCAAAAAATGTGCCTACCTCTACAAGAGAATCCATATGTGATACTCTATCAATGGAGATGACTGATGACTTGGGACTATACCTCGGCATGCCGACTCTGACTAGCCGAGTAACAAGGGACACATTCAAGCATTTGTGTGAAAAGATAGACAGAAAACTGTCGGGGTGGAAGACCAAATATCTTTCTTATAGCAGGCCGTATAACTCTCACCAAATCAACCATTGCTTCCATGGGTTACTACTCGATGCAAACAGCAAAATTGCCTCGAACATTATGCGATGATATTGATAGAAGAGCAAGAAAGTTTATTTGGGGTGAAGATGGTGATACTAGGAAAATTCATCTCATCTCGTGGGATAAGCTGCTAGAACCTCGTGGTCAAGGGGGAATTGGTTTGCGCTCGGCAAGACAGGCCAACTCAGCCTTTCTCACCAAGCTAGGTTGGAGAACACTCACTGAGCCCAATGCATTATGGTCCAGAGTTCTCAGACACAAATATTGTAACACCCCCAAATTTCTCTCTTTTTAAAACCAACATTTAATTGAATAAAACCAACCTTGAGAGAAACTTAGGAGTATTACCGCCACGTGATTACGTTAAAGGCTAATTACTCAACTAATGCAGCGGAATAACTCAAATACTTTTCTTTATTGAATAATAATAGTTAAAATAATAATAGTGAATATTTGATAAACCCTTGAAATTTAAATACTAAAATCTGAACTCACAAATGAAACCAACTTAGAAAAATAAATCCTAACTAGTGAACTCTCCATTAACCCCATATGCAAGCATGTCACATCATCACATCAAGTTCCTGAAAACTGCTCACCAAAAGGTGAACAGGGCCAAGCCAAAACAAATAGGAAATACGGGTTAGCAAAAGCTAAGTACGAATATATGCAAGACATGTAAAACATTTATATATAGTTGAACATACTTTCACAAACAATTTAATTCAAACTTGCTTAATTGAAATCATAGAAGATTCATTTTCCAAAATTAGAAACTTTCCATAAATAGTAACTTTCCATATATAGTAACTTTTCATAAATATTACCTTTCCATAAATAGTAAATTTTCAAAAGTATAAACATTTCAAAAATTAAGATTTCCAAAATAGAAACTTTCCAAAAGTAGAAACATTCCACGAAAAGAAATATTCCAAATATATAAACTTTCCAAATATAACAATATTCCAAAAGTAGAAACATTCCAAAAATAGATTCCAATTAAAATATGAAAATCAAACACCTCTTCTTATCTCCCCTTCCTTCCTAAATGTGCACACCCCCAAGCTAGTATTCCATCACAAATCTATACATTGGGGTACTAACCAATAATAGTCAACAAGTGACCCTCGACTTACACAACAAGTGATGCGTATGAACATAAAAGTTCCATGAAATCCATTCCACCTTGATACTTTATAAAATTATAATAATGTCATGAAAGACCATCCAGTTCCAACCATATGATAAACCAACAATCCTCCTTTTATTTAATAAAATTTATTTTTAAAGAAAAGAACGTATTTTAAAATAAAGATTTATAACTCATCAAAATCAAACAAACTATTTCAAATAACACTTGAACAAATCTATCATCATATTAAAATCAAGAAAAACATTTAACCTTTCAAAAAGCCTCAAACAATTTTCACAAATCAAGAAACAATTCAAAATCACTAATTCACAATTTTCAATTTTAAAACAATTAATAATTTGAAGTTAATAATCAAACCATACATAGGTTTTATTCATATAATAATCTAGCCACATACACGTACCTTGATTAAATAATACCCCACACAATGATAAATTTGATCCTGCTACGGATCACTCACGAGTTCCTAACAATTAATAAATAAAACCCTAATTAATTCCTGATTGAACAATTAAATTAATAAAAATAAATCTAATGCCCTTAAATTTAATTCATGAGTTATGCATAAATAATAACAGTATTATAAATCAAAATTTCGAACTCATGGTTTAAAAAAATATAATTTTAAAAATTACGGCATTAATTTAGAAGAGTTTAAATAGTAAAAACTGACCGTAAAAGAGAAGGCTTTGAAAACAATTGGGGTGTGGAAGTCACGACACCAAGAGGTAGACGTCGGCGGCAAGGAGTGCACGACGGGGGTGTCGTGGTGGTGGTATAAGGGTTTTAGGTAAGAAGGTTTAGAGCCAAAGAGGGAGAAGAAGTTTAAGAGCGGGCTTGGGAAAGCTCTCAACTTTTGGTGTGAGGAATGATGAATGAAGTAGGGGTATTTATAGGTATAGGGTTAGGTTTAGGGTTATAATGGAACCCTAAGGGGTATGGCCGTGGTTGGTGTTCAAGCTATGATAGGATTCTGAATCTAGTCATGACTTTGGTGATATTCGGTTTAGAGTAAAATTGTTTAAAATAGAAATACAAAAGATAAAATCACGAAATTTTAAACAGAGGCTTGAATGATGAATTAGGATTTATCCTGAAATTTTCAGAATTTATCTCAAAGAAATCGGATTTTTAGGGAATTTTGAATTGGTAAAGCTCTTAAAATCCAATTTTAAATAGAATTATCTTATTTTTTCCAAAATAAATCCGAAATATATTATCATAAATGTATTATTATATAAAAATGATTTTATAAAATACTAAAAATAATTTTCGGATTTTTAAAATAATTTTAAGTTGATTAAATTCTTTTTCTCCAAAATTGATTCCTAATAGAATTAGGAATTAATAAAATCCGAAAAAAAATGATTTAACTTAAGTTTTGAAAATAATATTCCTCTAAGACATTTAAATATTTACCTCCAAAATATTTGAATATATTTTTTTTCCCTCCAAAATAATTTAGTATCAAATATATATTAAAAAAATGCATAAAATGATTAATAAAATGCCTAAAAATATGGGGTATTAGAAATATTGTCGAGGGCGCTGCGACATTGATATGTTCACCCCTACAACGAACATGTCCAATGTATGGAGGGGCATCACGGATAATGCGCAATGGCACAAGAAAGGAGCGTCCCAAGCAGTAGGGAATGGACTGCAGACCCTATTTTGGGAGCATAGTTGGGCCACTGACACTCCCCTTCGTGAGTTAGCTACTCAAGACATCCCAAGTGAGGTGGAAGGTGCCATTGTACAAGAAATGTGGGAAGTTGGTAGTGGCTGGAAATGGAATTTATTTGCCAACTTATTGCCAGAGGAGGCATTAAAAAAGATAGCAGCACATACGGTAGTCGAGGACCCCAACATTGGTGGCTTGTTGTACTGGCGTGGTTCTACTTCTGGTCGCTTCTCGATCAAGCATGCCCTCACCCTCATTCGAAACGAAGAAGATTCAGCTAAAGATCCAAAATGGGAGTTGGCTTGGAAAGCACCTGTACAGCAACGAGTCAAAATCTTCCTCTGGCTTGTCCTTCATGATAAGTTGTTGTGCAATGCAAACAGACTCAAGAGAAGATTAACTGAGGACCCAGGCTGCCAAAGATGCAACCACAATGAAGAAACTCTTCTTCACCTACTTCGTGACTGCCCCACTTCAAGGCACATATGGCAAACCGTAGGAGGAAGTGCCAATTACCCCTCCTTCTTTACAGGGACCCTCACTGACTAGGTATGCAAAAACATAAGAGCAGATGGTTTGATATACTCAAACAACTGGCCTACTTGCTTTGCCACGACCCTATGGTGGATATGGAAGTGGCGGAACTGCTCTATCTTTGGCCGTGGTAATGAGATACCAATTGACACAGGAACTTTCTTAAGAACAAAAGTGGAGGAAGTGTGGGCTGCTATGAACTCCTCTAGAGATGGCAGAATCACAGATAGCAGAAGAGCCCGTCGCCAAGTCTTCATACAGTGGAAGGCACCCCAACTGCATTGGTTAGTGCTTAATACTGATGGTGCCTCTAAAGGGACCCCGGGCCGAGCTGGAGGTGGGGGGGTTATTCGAGACTGCAGTGGTACATTTCAGCGTGCTTTCTCTGCAAACTTTGGAATATGTACGGCGTTTAGAGCGGAGCTAATGGCTGTCTCACTGGGAATTGACATGGCAAAGGAAATGGGAATTACTAAGCTGGAAATTCAAATGGATAATGAAGCTTGAGTACATGTTTTGAAGAACATGGAATTCAATGGAGGAGAATGCTGCCATATCATCAATCACTGTCGTCGACTACTTGCCCAAGACACTTGGGAGACTCGGATCATCCACTGCTACAGAGAGGGAAATAAGGTCGCGGACAAGTTGGCGAACATTGGAGTGGAACAAACTGATAGATTAATGATGTACCATAGTCCTATAGCAGAGATAGCTAACCTCCTTAGGGAGGACTTTGTAGGTGTCACAACACCCCGTTTAATTGCTTAATTTCATTTCCTGTCGGGGCCTCCCCCACGTTTGCACCAAAAAAAAAAAAACTTGATGGTGTGGCATACTCACTCTTATAAATAAGCCCAACGTGTTGGTTAGCGGAATCTAAAAGTAACAACAACATAGAAAACAAAGTAACACCGGTCAGTCTATACAAGTAACCTCTAACATGAAACTGCAATAAAACAAGAAAAGTAGCGGCGAATACAATGTATAAGTAACACCAATATAGAAGTCAAGTAACATCGGGCAATACAAAGAACCTCTAACATGAAATTGAAGAAACTCCAATAACTAAAAGTAACACCAGCATAGAAAATCAAGTAACACCAGTCTATACTAGGAATCTCTAACATGAAATTGAAGAACCATCAATAAAACAAGAAAAGTAACAGTGAATATAATGTATAAGTAACACCAGCATAGAAAGTCATGTAACACCAGCCTACAAGGAACTTCTAACATGAAAATGAAGAAAATGCAATAAACCAAGACATGTAACAACGAATACAATGTATAAATAATATCAGCAAAGAAAGTCAAGTAACATCAGTATAAAAGGAACCTTTAACATGAAACTACAATAAATCAAGAAAAGTAACAACGAATACAATGTATAAGTAACACCATCATAGAAAGTCAAGTAACACCAGTCTATACAAGGAACCTCTAACATGAAACTGCAATAAATCAAGAAAAGTAACAACGAATACAATGTATAAGTAACATCAGCATATATAGAAAGTCAAGTAACACCAGTCTACAAGGAACCTCTAACACGAAAATGAAGAAACTGCAATAAACCAAGACAAGTAACAACGAATATAATGTATAAGTAACACCAGCGTAGAAAGTCAAGTAACACCAGTCAATAACTTTCTCCATAATAGTCGTGCGCGTCACACCATCAAGTTGATGGTGTGGCTAGTCACATAGAAGACGGGCTGCAAGACAAATGTGTATCGATTTTTTTGCGAAGCCCCTCCTAATAACTACTTCAAGTTAAATTTTGATGGTTTCCTTTGCTGAAATGTCAACTTAGCTTTGAGTGTCGTTATAGAGATCATGTTGGTACCGTTAGTTTTGGGACACTAAATTCAGTGGATCCAACTCAATAATCTTGTTAGCGGAAGGTTTGACGCCCTCAAGAAAGTATCAAACGAACGTTATTTCTTGGGATAACATCTTATAGTTGAAGGCGACAATTTTTGTGCCATCAACGCTATTAAGCGGCAACGAAAGATCACTTAGACGATTTTCAAATATATCATTGTCGATGTAGAAAAGGATCTTCCAAAGTATTAGTCAGTTTCTTTTCGTCAATGTTTCCAAAAGGTAAATCAAACATCGGATTTTATGGCTAATTATAGCTACAATCATTCTTCCATTCATTATAGGTTTAACTCATGTAATGAATTGTTCCCCTCAATCATTAGAAAAGATAAGTTAGGTTGCTCTTATCGATCCAAGATCCAAGACTTAGAGATCAACTCTAATATGCGAAGAACAACAATGAGTCGATGACCAATAGAAACATAGGAGCACACATGATAGGGTATGGAAAGAGTGATGGGAGTGATCGAAAGGGGGAGGGGGTTGGCATGGCATGGGACAGCCACCAAAATTCACAACTAACAATAAATTGATCGAAACATAAATTGAAAAGGAATCTAATCTTAAAAATCCAACTTCTTATTTTCTTTGTTTTGTTGTTTGTTTTAAGTTACTTTAATAAAAATTGTATAGTTTTTGTTGGGAAATAAAGAAGTGGGGAAGGAAGAGGATTGAGAAATGAAAGGAAGAGACATGAGTATCTCAAGGTGGGACTTAATATAACTGCTCTCGCCTTTCTCTTGTCTCTTTGTTCATCTCTCTTTCTGACATTACCCCATTGTTCTTTCGCTCTCTCTAAAACCTATCTTCGTTAGCCCCATCAATGCTCTAATTTATTTTATTTATTATATTATGTGTCAAATTTTCTTTTATTATTAACTATGAAAATTATACGAAGTAGGAGTTAGTAGATACATTGGATCCAACTTGTTTTAGTTCAAAAATTATTAGATACAACATGAATTATCATTAAAGTTTTTATATGTAAAGAAAATCTGACGAGGTTTTATTTGCCAGATCAAGTGTTACGAGTACTTCATCAATTATCACAATAGACACAAATGAAAATTAACTAGCTAATGTAACCCGAATATTTAGTCAGACCGTATGATGACCAAGACATATTCGATTTGTTATTGTATCCTATCTATTACATTATACTAAAACATACACTAGGAATGACACGTACGTGTTATTTCTTGATGCGATTTTTTCCCCCTTTTTTGTTAGTTTCTTAAAATGAGTAATAGAAAATTATTTGACTACAAGATTCTAACATATTGTTGTACGTTTCCAACGTTAATATTACAAGGATGACTATAATATCTATTTGACTACAATAAAATTATACTCTATAATAATTATGTAAAACATATATTTTACATATCTGTAATGAATATTATAACTTTGTACATAATAGATAAAAAATTAAAAAATATCCTACAAAACAAGATATGTCAAACGGTAAGATTTATTACTAATAATCCATATCCCTTTTGTTGATTCCTGGTTTTGATGATGACAAGCTAACCTTCTACTAATAGTTTGTTTTGGAGAATGTCAGGAACAGGTTAATATTTAAAAGAAGGACAAATGCAACAACCGAAGCAAGCAAGGGAGCTTTGAAGTAATTAAGTTCAAAGTACGTGGCAAGATTAAATCAAGGATCAAGTCAAGCAAATTCTATAAGGGTCAAAAGGTATAAGACCAATGTAATTTAGTACATGCTTAGTATGGGAACAGAGTATTTTGAAGAGTCCTAGTTATATCGTGAAACGAAATAAATCAGTTTTACTTTTACAAAAAGATAAACATCAAATGTTTTAAACTGATTTTACAAAACCGTTTGAAGTTATACTCTTGAATTTGAGTTAACATATAACTCTCAAAATACGAAAAGATTGATTTTCCTAAACGCGTTTGAAGTCAGATTTGCGAAAATCTATCTATTAAAAAGAGTCCTAAACTGGGTTGGATTTGAATCTAGGTTAAACACTTGGATTCGTATAAATACAACCTTTGTTCTTTGCGAAACTTTTTATCAGACTTATTTACATCAACCGGAAGCTTTCAGGTATCACCCTTAAAGTCTTAATCTTTGAAGAAGTCTGTTCCTGTTCCCATATAGAGCAGTATTTGTTACTTGGTCTTATATCGTATGTTAAGTAGTTAATTAATTCTTATACGTTTGATTAAAGTGTTGAGTTATTGTATGTTAAGCCTGAGTCAGGCTTACTTGAGCAAGAGAGAAGATCTCACGAGAGATCAGTGAGTTGGAACAGTTGAGGGACTGTTTCCATAAGGGAAGAAACAAAGAGGGTTGTTCCTAGTCATCTGCAATCAGAGGCGATTGGCAGATTGTGGCCCGAGTAGATTAGGTTTGTAAAGAAACTAAGTTGTTTTGCCTAATTAGTGAAAGTGTTTAAGTCCCCAAAGGGGCCGTGGTTTTTTCCTCTCTATTGGGCCTAGAGAGTTTTCCACGCTAAATCTTGCTTGCATATTTTACTATTTCGGTTCCTTGTAGTTTAATTTTTATAAATACGTAAAATATCAATTCACCCCCCCTCTTGAGGAACTCTGTAAAACTAACAATTGGTATCAGAGCCAGAACCCTTTAAACTGCAGGTAACGCTGACGGGAAAAACGATTCTGAAGCTATGAACACTACGGAGAAACTAGAAGAGGGATACTCAACACAACGACCTCCAATGTTTAGCGGCAAATACTATTCCTACTGGAGAAACAGGATGGAGATTTTCATTAAGGCTGAAAACTATCAAGTATGGAGAGTGATTGAAGTTGGAGACTTCCAAGTCACTAAGCTGAACTCCTTTGGAGAAACTGTTCCCAAACCTGTTGATGAATTTGACAAAGCCGACTATGAAAAGCTTGAACTCAATGCCATGGCCGTCAAAATCCTTCATTGTGGACTAGGTCCAAATGAACACAACAGAGTTATGGGCTGCAAGAACGCAAAGCAGATTTGGGATCTGCTCCAGGTTACTCATGAAGGAACAAACGAAGTTAAAAGATCGAAGATTGATCTCTTAATGCACCAATACGAGCTGTTCACCATGAAGACATCTGAAACGATTCAAGACATGATTACTCGCTTCACAAACATTATCAATGAACTAAACTCTCTTGGCAAAATCATAACTCCTGAGGAACAAGTCAGGAAGGTTCTAAGAAGTCTACCACAAGATCCCTGGATGGCTAAAGTCACAGCCCTCCAGGAAACTAAAGACTTCACAAAGTTTAACCTGGAACAACTGGCTGGATCTCTCCTAACTCATGAACTTCAATTAAACGCACAACCTTCAGAGAACACCAAAAATAGAGCTCTTGCTCTAAAAACCGAAAATGATGAAGACTCTGAAGAAGATGAAGAGACAGCTCTGTTTGCTAGGAGGTTCAGAAGAATGTTTAGGAACTACAAAGATGTGGAACACAGAAGCAAACCAAATAGAAAGTTCCCTAAAACTGACACTGGATGCCATAAGTGTGGAAACTTGGAACATCGCATTAGGGAATGTCCTCTATGGGATCAAGAACGAGGAAAGGGAAAGGAAACAACAAAAGATAGATTCAAAGACAACAGAAACTCCTTTTCCAAAACTGAGGTAAGGAAAGCCATGATTGCTGCATGGGGAGATACTTCTTCTGATGAGGAACAAGAACAACCCAACGAAGAAATTGCTCACCTGTGTCTTGTAGCTGAACATGAAGATGAAGAATCCGACTCAGAATCTGATAAATTCCAGGCAAGTCTTGTTCATATTAAAAGTAGGCTTGAATCCATGTCTAAAGTAGAACGGTTTGACTTACTTTCTTGTCTCACTAGTGATTATGAGGATCTCCTAAAAGAAAAACTAGACTCAGACAGAAAACACCAAGACATTGTCAATAAACTCACAGAGGAGTTGGAATGGACCAGAAACTCAAACTTAGATATTGACAATCGTTTCTTTAAACTCTTTGATCAAAACCTTCATATAAAAGAAATGTGTGAAGCCTTACGCAATGAAAACTCCTGGCTAAAACAAGATATGATTGACCTAAAAATAGCCAAAACCAAGAAACTCTATAAAGAAGAACTAGAAAAAGCTCAGTTAGAGCTAGTGAAAATTCACCAAGAAAAGACCCATCTAGAAAGTGAATTGACTAAAAGGACCAGACACAAAATAGAGGGAACACCAAAGTGGATAGAAGAAGCTAGAACCAAACGCACAGAAGGTTTAGGTTTTAACCACAAAAAGCATCATCCTAGAAAAACCAGAGTAGATTTATACAGTGACATAGTATGCACCTTCTGTGGTCAAATCGGTCACTATAGAGTTTCTTGCCCTAAAAACCAAAGGTACTTGGAAAAGAACATCGAATTCACTAAAACTAAATGGGTAAAGAAAAGTGATTTGATTCCAAGTAAGGAACCCAAGCTATGTTGGGTTCCTAAAAACTCTAACTAAAAAACTTCATGCAGGTCGAAGTGAGGGGGAACAACACATGGTACCTAGACAGTGGTTGTTCCAAGCACATGACTGGAGACAGAAATAGATTTCTCTCACTCACGACCTACGAAGGTGGAACTGTGACTTTTGGCGACAATAAGAAAGGTAACATCATTGGCATTGGTAAGGTTGGTAAGTCAAAGTCTCATTCCATCGATAATGTGTTTTTGGTTGAGGGACTAGGTCATAGCTTATTAAGTATTTCTCAATTCTGTGACAAAGGCAATTATGCAAAATTCTTCTCAAATAAATGTCTAATCATCAATAGTAACACAGAGACAGTGATCCTAGAGGGACAGAGGAAAGGGAACACATATGTGGTTAACCTCAACTCGGTCCCTCACTCCAATCTAACCTGTCTCAGTGTTATTGAAGATGATCCTTTGTTATGGCACAAAAGATTTGGTCATGCTAGCTTTTCTCTAATGAACAAATTAAAATTGAAAAATTTAGTCACAGGTCTCCCAAATACAAAGTTTGCAAAACAATCAGTCTGTGATGCTTGTATCAAAGGAAAGCAAGTAAGAACGTCCTTTAAATCAAAAGGGGTAATCAGCACAACAAGACCACTGGAGCTGATCCACATGGATCTGTGTGGACCAATGAGGACACAAAGCAGAAGCGGAAAGAAGTACGTACTCGTAATTGTAGACGACTTCTCAAGATACACATGGGTGATCTTCTTATCCAACAAGGAAGAGACGTTTGAAGAATTTCTGTCTTTCGCCACAAAGGTTCAACGACAAAGCAATCATAAGCTGGTCCACATCAGATCAGATCATGGTACAGAATTTCAAAATAAAAGATTTGATGATCTATGTAAAGATTCAGGAATAGATCACAACTTCTCTGCTCCCACAACACCTCAACAAAACGGTGTTGTAGAAAGAAAGAACCGAACTCTTGAAGACATGACAAGGACTATGTTGATTGCTAGTGGACTTCCAAAAAGTTTCTGGGCCGAAGCTCTAAATACGGCATGCTATGTACTCAATCGAGTGCTAATTAGAGCTATCAAAAACAAAACTCCATATGAACTGTACAAAGGAAGAAAACCCTCTATAACCCATCTTAGAATCTTTGGTTGCAAGTGTTTCGTTCACAACAATGGAAAGGATCAACTGGGAAAATTTGATGCACGAAGTGATGAAGCAATATTCCTAGGATATGCCTCAAACAGCAAAGCGTATAGAGTATTCAACAAAAGGACCATGTGCATGGAAGAAAGTATACATATTATATTTGATGAAACTGACTCCCAAAACTATGTTGCAGGTACAACTTCTGATGGAAACTTCGAACTAGGACTCACTAGAGAAACAGAAGACGAAGAGATAAGGAAAAGTTCCCAAACAGAAGAACAAACCCAAGTCGAAGAAACTTCTGAAAATAACATAGTTGAAGAGGAACCAGCACAGGCCGAAGATCAAGCAGAAACAAATGAGCAAGTTGAACAGTCGGTTGTGGAAACAAACACACCTTTCCAACCCAGACCTTGGAAACATCAAAGCTCACATCCCCTTGACCAAATAATCAGTGATCTTGGACGTGGAACCACGACCAGATCCCAACTCAAAAACTTTTGTGCTTTCTATGCTTATTTATCCATGATTGAACCTAAAAATTACAAAGAAGCACTAACTGATTCTGATTGGATCATTGCTATGCAGGAGGAGCTTAATGAATTCGAAAGAAATAAAGTATGGCATCTTGAGCCTATACCATTGAACAATCGAGTAATAGGTCTCAAGTGGGTATTTCGAAATAAACAAGATGAGCATGCTACGATTACCAGGAACAAGGCCAGACTAGTTGTCAAGGGATACAACCAACAAGAGGGAATAGACTTTGAAGAAACTTTTGCTCCAGTTGCCAGAATGGAGGCAATACGCATACTAATAGCATTTGCATCATATATGGGATTCAAACTCTATCAAATGGATGTAAAATGTGCCTTCCTAAACGGAAATCTCAAGGAAGAAGTCTATGTGGAACAACCTCCAGGCTTTGAAGATCCAGAATACCCCGCACATGTCTACAAACTAGATAAGGCACTGTATGGACTGAAACAAGCACCAAGAGCCTGGTATGAACGTCTCTCACACTTTTTGCTAGACAATAAGTTCAATCGAGGTAAGGTTGATAGAACTCTGTTCCTTAAGTCAAGAAATACAGACATACTAATTGTTCAAATCTATGTTGATGATATTATATTTGGAGCAACTAACGAAGATCTATGCAAGGAATTCTCTGACCTAATGCAGCAAGAATTTCAAATGAGCATGATGGGAGAACTCAACTTCTTCCTAGGTCTCCAAATCAAGCAAACGGAACAAGGGATCATGATACATCAACAGAAATACATAAAAGATCTCATCAAGAAATATGGAATGGAGTCCGCTAAGAGCAACCACACTCCAATGGGAACAACCACGAGACTGGATGAGGATCAAGAAGGTAAGAGTGTAGACCAAACAAGGTACAGAGGTATGATAGGCTCCCTACTTTATCTTACAGCAAGCAGACCAGACATTGCATTCAGTGTAGGTGTCTGTGCCCGCTTCCAATCAAATCCAAAAGAATCTCACCTTACAGCTGTCAAAAGAATTCTAAGATATCTAAAAGGAACAGACGATTTGTGCCTATGGTACCCTAACTATGATCACTTTGATCTCAAAGGATATACAGATGCTGACTATGCAGGTGACCTAGTAAACAGAAAGAGCACATCAGGAATGGTTCAATTCCTAGGAGCATGTGCAGTCTCCTGGGCTTCAAAGAAACAAAACACAGTGGCTTTATCCACAACAGAAGCTGAATATGTAGCTGCGGCTTCATGCTGTTCCCAAATGCTATGGATCAAACAACAACTTAGAGATTTTGGTATGAAATTAAAGTGTGTTCCTATTCTATGCGACAACACAAGTGCAATCTGCATATCAAAAGACCCAGTGCACCACTCAAGGGTCAAACACATTCACATTCGACATCACTTTTTAAAAGATTATGTGGAAAAGGAACTAGTCAAACTTGAGTTCTGTCCCACAGAAGATCAAGTAGCTGACATCTTGACCAAACCACTTAACAGGGACAGACACGACAAGCTCAGGTTAGAACTCGGTATGATACGAATACAATAATACCGGTTGTCCTTAACATTTTCTAACCTCACTGGAAAATATCAAAAAAAAAAAAAAAAAAATGTTCTTCATTATTTTTTTTGTTATGCACCATATTTTCTGAATGGACTAACAACCAGGTTCGGATTGCAAAAACCAGTTGTGCATTACCACAGCCACGTCTGCACATTATTAAGGTAATCGCACTTTTTCCCAATACTTGCATTCAATTCGAGGTCTAAGTGGGAATTCTAAAAATGAATGGAAAGCAATTAATTTGATTCATCGAATCTTACAAAATCTGGTGCATGCATTACTATTCCATATTTACTCACTCAAACACGCTTCCCACACTCCGATTCCCAACACCAAAACTCTTCCCATTCTAATCATTCCGCCTATAAAAATCTCGGAACATCCCCTCCTTCTTATCAAATTCCAAATTTTAAAATTCAAAATTCACCTATCTCTCCTAGTAAATCGCAACAGCCCTGCCTATAAAATCATGACCCTCTACAAACTCCAATTCCCAAACCCTACAAATTCATCTTCTCCTTCTACACCCATCATCACCGTCATACCTCTTCAAGCCATTTATCCGGAAACGATGCCTCCCAAACAACCCACACCAAAACCACCAGCCACAAAATCAACTACAAAACTCGCCACCAAACGGAAACTGGTCTTGAAGAAGGGAGTTGCTGCTTTGACTCAGGGGGAACCTCATCTTCCAGCTGAGAAGAAGGTAAAACTCGAACCCACAAAATTTTTCTATTTTCCCCCAGATCGTATGCTCCCTGGTCTTAGCATAGATTTTGGTTGGTGTCGGGAAATAGGGTTTGTAGAATTGTTGGAGACGATCGAGTCTCAAGGTTGGACCTATCTTTTTGAGGTCTGTTCTAAAGCTTGCATGTATCCAGAAGCAATGGGGGAATTTTGCTCAAACTTTGTCAATCAAAAGGGAATTTGTAGTTCTGAAGTCAATGGGAAACAATTTAGCTTCGATTCTGAGAAATTAGGGTCTTGGTTCAAAGTCCCAGTGTTAGGGGAGGAGGTCTATCACAAGGGAAAGGGTCCAATTGAGCTCGGGGGTGCAACAATGAAGGAAGTTTACTCATATTTTGGTGGTCAAGGGAAACACCCAAAAGCTTTCAACCAGTCTGTCCTCACTCCTTTTCAAAAGGTCCTTTTTCATGTGGTCCGACGAGGTATTGTTCCGCGTCATGACAAGCGTGCTTTGGCAAGCAGGTTAGATCTGATCTACATCTTTCTCCTCGAATCTCAGCGTCAAATAAATTTTCCTGTCGTTTTTATCTCCCATCTCACTCACTCCATCTCCCAGAACAATATGATTGGGTATGGGTCTCTTCTCACCTTCATTATGAGAAAGGTTGGGGTTGACCTTACTCGTTACTCTGCTGAACCTCTTACTCCTTCCCATATCCTTAACAAAGCTTGCTTGAATGGGATTAGCCTGAGTGTAGTGGATGGTGTCGTCTGTGTTGGTAAGACGAATGTGGGAGATACTACACCTCAGGAGGAAGAGGGAGAAGAAGATGTCGATGAGGAGGAGGATGATTTAGAAGGAGTAGAAGAAGAGCTTGATGAGGGAGATGAACTATCAGCTGCGGAAGAGGAGGCACCACTTCCTTGCCATGAGACAGAGGGTCAGACAGAGGGTGTTCCTGTTGACCTATGTCCAAAGGAGGCAAGTCCAATCAAAGCCACCTCCTCTCCCAAGAACATTCCGACCACATCATCTCATCAACCTATCCGTCGCAGTAGCCGTCTAGCCAGCTCTTCTAAAGGAATTCCTCCGGTCTACAGGGTCGAGGATTCAGAATCAGACAAAGATGGTGAAACCCAATCTGCTGCTCCCTCACCAGACGGTTCAGTGCAGCTCTTGGTGGCTAAAGTGGATCAACTGCAGCTGGACAATGTGGTTCTGTTGTCAGCTGTTACTTCTTTGCAGGAGCTCATTCACAAGATGCAGCAGGACCAGGCAGAGTTCTTCAATGACATGACAGAACGCCTTGCTGACATGATCGTCGAGGAGGTGACACATGCTGAGGATGCTGCTCCTGGATCTCCCCAAACCTGACCCTGCTACAAAATCTTTGCTTATCCTACCCCATATAATCTGCTGTCCATCAAACATTTTTTTGTTTTGCTGGCTCTTTAAACAATTTTTTTTGGTTTGGTTTTTGGATGCGCCAAGTTTATGACTAATGCTCATTAGTGCGCTTTTCCTACGTTCTGATAGTTGCCCCACTCTGACTTGTAGAATTTTTGCTTGTATTGTGCTATATGTTGCGTTTATCTTGTTCTGCTTGCAGGGGTGCGGTCAAAATCGTTGACCGACTTGAGCTGCATGATGACTATCTGCTTGCTAGGGTAATATGATTCCTATATCCTCCTTCTTCTTCTTCTCCTTTGGTTCCGCGTTTTTCCCTACTCCCTTTTTGATAATTCCAAAGGGGGAAGATATTGAGAGGACAACTTGTGTTCCATTATATTTGTTTTTATACTTGGGTTCACCACCTAAGCGACTCATCTGTTCCTGGTTAAGTTTTTGACTCTGGATTGTCAGGTTACATATCTCATTCCTTAAGTTATTTACTCCTATCAAGTTGTAAGGTTGTCATCATCAAAAAGGGGGAAATTGTTGATTCCTGGTTTTGATGATGACAAGCTAACCTTCTACTAATAGTTTGTTTTGGAGAATGTCAGGAACAGGTTAATATTTAAAAGAAGGACAAATGCAACAACCGAAGCAAGCAAGGGAGCTTTGAAGTAATTAAGTTCAAAGTACGTGGCAAGATTAAATCAAGGATCAAGTCAAGCAAATTCTATAAGGGTCAAAAGGTATAAGACCAATGTAATTTAGTACATGCTTAGTATGGGAACAGAGTATTTTGAAGAGTCCTAGTTATATCGTGAAACGAAATAAATCAGTTTTACTTTTACAAAAAGATAAACATCAAATGTTTTAAACTGATTTTACAAAACCGTTTGAAGTTATACTCTTGAATTTGAGTTAACATATAACTCTCAAAATACGAAAAGATTGATTTTCCTAAACGCGTTTGAAGTCAGATTTGCGAAAATCTATCTATTAAAAAGAGTCCTAAACTGGGTTGGATTTGAATCTAGGTTAAACACTTGGATTCGTATAAATACAACCTTTGTTCTTTGCGAAACTTTTTATCAGACTTATTTACATCAACCGGAAGCTTTCAGGTATCACCCTTAAAGTCTTAATCTTTGAAGAAGTCTGTTCCTGTTCCCATATAGAGCAGTATTTGTTACTTGGTCTTATATCGTATGTTAAGTAGTTAATTAATTCTTATACGTTTGATTAAAGTGTTGAGTTATTGTATGTTAAGCCTGAGTCAGGCTTACTTGAGCAAGAGAGAAGATCTCACGAGAGATCAGTGAGTTGGAACAGTTGAGGGACTGTTTCCATAAGGGAAGGAACAAAGAGGGTTGTTCCTAGTCATCTGCAATCAGAGGCGATTGGCAGATTGTGGCCCGAGTAGATTAGGTTTGTAAAGAAACTAAGTTGTTTTGCCTAATTAGTGAAAGTGTTTAAGTCCCCAAAGGGGCCGTGGTTTTTTCCTCTCTATTGGGCCTAGAGAGTTTTCCACGCTAAATCTTGCTTGCATATTTTACTATTTCTGTTCCTTGTAGTTTAATTTTTATAAATACGTAAAATATCAATTCACCCCCCCTCTTGAGGAACTCTGTAAAACTAACACCTTTTCTTTTTGTAAGTTAATTAAAATGATACTATAAATTACTTGACCAAGACCAAGATTCCAGTGAATGCATAAATAAAATGTTGAAAATTCTGAATACATATGCACTCAATCGATAATAATTTAATTGATAAAGTGTTATTAAAAAGGAAAATATTATTGACTAGTAGTTTAATCGATAGAAAATTATAATCTATAGTGATAGTTATGCAAACTACCTATTGCGTATGAAAATGTATGGTTATGAAAACAAACACCAGGAAATGACACGTAACATGTGTCATTTCCTGGTGCAAATTTTTCCGCCAAAATTTGTCTTTTTTCCCTTTTTTATTAATTTCTTAAAATGAGTACTAGAAAATTATTTGACTACAAGATTCTAACATATTGTTGTTTATAATGATAATATATATATATATATATATATATATATATATATATATATATATATATATATATATATATATATATATATATATATATATATATATATATTACAAGGATGAAAATACTATCTATTTGACTACCATAAAAATATACTCCATAATAATTACGTAAAACATATATTTCACATATTTGTTATGAGTATTATAACTTTGTAAATAATCGAGAATTAATAAGAAACTATCCTACGAAATTAGATGTATCAAACGGTAAGATTTTATTACGAATAATCCATATCCTTTTTTATTTTGTAAGTTTCTTAAAATGAGTACTATAAATTATTTGACCAAGATTCCAGTGAATGCATAAATAAAATATTGAAAATTCGATTTGAATACACATGTGCACTCAATCAGCAATATTTAATTGATAGAGAATTATAAAAAGAGAAAACATACCAGCAGTTTAGTTGATAGAGAATCATAATCTATGGTTATAGTTATGCAAATTACCTATTGTGTATGAAAATGTATGGTTATAAAAATATTTGACCAAAATTTTCTTAACAGATAATCCAAATATATAGCAATAACCAGTTGCACCTTATACATTTTAAAATTTTATGCTATGTCCTTAATTCTCAATATTTTCTCTTATTTTTTCAATAACACATGACAAAACTTGATTTGATTTTACTTTATTAAAGATATCTATTATCTATCTCTATTATATAAGCCAGCTCCTGAGGGTATTTTAGTAACTTAACTTTTCGTGTCCACCTTGAAAAATACTAAAATACCCTATTACATTAAACTCTTTCCCTCTATTTCCCCTCAGCCAGCCAGTCCTCACTCCTCACCAACCCCCGCTTCTCCTTCCTTCACGCCTCTTCTCCTCACCAAACCAGAGCAATTAAATCTCAGAAAATGGAAAACCCCAAAACTTTCGAATCTACACAAATCAAATCTCAGAAATCAAAATCACAAAGAGAGAAATATCTCAGAAAACCTTCGAATCTCACTCGATCTCCAAAGTCACCTTCTTTGTTTTCCCCAAATTTGATCGAAACGACTTGATCCTATTGGATTAACGCTTTGGCACTATCGTTGAAATAAGTAAGGGCTTGCATTGTTGTCTCTTTTGCTTGGTTGTTGAACAATTTTCCCAATCACTGTGAATTTTCACATTCATATCAACTGTGTCTTAGGAAATGGGAGTTATTTTTGTTAGTGTTGGTGTTCTGAGTTGTAATTTGATTGCAATTGAGGAAATTAGTTTTAATTTTGTAGCTCATTGATGCATTGTTTGCGTGCACAAAATCTCAAGTAAATTGGATTCTTGCATCCACTAATTATATATCAGCTTGCTCTTTTTTTTTTTTCTTTCACTACTATAGCACTTTCTAGATGAGACATTTCAGTTACAGAGGTTTATAGTCGCAACAGAACATAGGATGATGGAAGTACAGTCCAAAATAGCTGCTGGTTTTGTTGCTGAGATCACAAATGAGCTTGACGGGCCATCTAAGTAGTGACTTCAGAAAACCTGAACAAAAACTCAGGGTTCTTTTTATATTTTGTATATTCTATGTTTCAGTCAATTGGTGCAAGAAATAGATGGATTATATTCTCTGGTGACATTGTAAATAAACTCCAAAAATAAAGAAGTATGATGTTTGTTTGATACTTCTAAAGATCAGAACATTCCTTGCTTGAACTGATCTTGGATTTGTAGTTGTATTAGTCAGAAAGTTCAGTAATACAGATGTGGTAGTTCATTAGTCTACATCTGCTTAATTTTAATGCGCGACTTTGAAAATTGAGGTTTTGTTCTGTTCATCTTATTTTGTTCACATTACCCAAAATAAGGTGAATAGAATTTTTCTTGGTTTTTCTTTTTGAATACATGTTAAAGATTGAAAACACGAAGTATGAGAACTTTTTATAAGTCTTATATGCATGCGATGCATATAATAATTTCGCACGCATCGCGTGCATATAAGACTAGTTACTATATACTAAAAGAGACACCAGGAATGACACGTGTCATTTTCTGGTGCCATTTTTTCCCGCCCAAAAATATTTTTAATTTTTTTAATTTAAAATAAGTAAATTACATTACGTTCTTTTAGGAAACTAAGATAAAAATATATTTTAATTAACATGGATGTGTACTGCATCTCAAATTATTGGAGGAAAGCTAAATCAATATTATTTTGTTCCTTTATGATATAATTTTATTTATGTATTATTATAACTTTTTTAATCTGATAAGAAATATACAAAATATTGATAAATGAACTTCTAATGTTAGTCTACTATTAATAATATAATATATGGTAACTGGTAAGTAAGAATGTTAATTAAAATAATAATACATGGTAAGTAGTCTAACATATAAGTTTATTTATCAAGATATTTACTCAATTTGAAATATGTTGTATTTGACTAATTAACTCGATTATGCTCGGGTCTTTTCGAAAATTAGTCTTGTGTCATTCTGGTTTGGTTAACGTTGTTAGATCGTTTTACATACAAGTAAACGACTATACTTTTTTAACTTTGTATAGTAATATGCAAATTTAGTCCATTTGAATATTTTTTTTACACAGCTTTGAATTTATACTTTTTCATATATCCTTTTTACTTTCATCTTTCCTAATATCACAAGTCTTTTAGTTACTATTAAAATAATAAATTGTTTTAGTAGTAGCCGTGTGTTACACGGGCCTTAAACTAGTTATTTTAATAAATTAGAGTTAGACTAAAAATACAAAGTATTAATAACAACCATGCATGCATGAGACTTAACCTAGTAATGTTAATAACATTTACCCTTAATCACGGATTCACGGGTCCCCTACTTTGGAGGAAAGGTCAATTCTAAGTTAGGAACTTAGAATACGTGTTTGGTAAACTTTCTTTCTTTTAAAAATTAAAGTTAATTACCCATACTCCACATGATTGTGTTTCGGCTTCAAAGTGAAAAAAAAGACAAAATTGTTTGATTGATTAAAGCACAAAAAATTCTAATCTTTTTACATTGTAGTAAGGAAAGCCTACTTTTCACAATTTCAAAGAAATTGTTCAACTAGTCTTAATAATCATAATAAAATGATGTATCAATGTATTCACGAGACAACTCTAGTTTATGGAGGACCATGCAACTATGAATTTGTGGACAACTCATGCAAAGCTTAATTTGTGGTTGAATGAGTTTGCGCATATGGGGAAAATGAATTTTGTTACAACATTCAGTTTGCCACACTCGCTACAAGATCATAGTTTATTTTGTGTATGTGGTTGTGCGCCAAAATTAATAATTGGATATGTTAAGTTTTTTTTTTCCAATATAGTACTTTTGACTCTATTTACGCCACAGAAGAATATACGTTGTAGCAATCTCGTAGCTTGATCATGCATGTAAGTAACGAAATGTTAATTGTCTGCCCAATGAATCTAATCTCTTGAGTAGGTGGTTAATTCTTCATTAGTATTATATTGTCCCTGGACTCATTTAATTGACTTATTTATTTGACACCTTAAATATTAATATCTTCAATATCAATAAGCAAAAATAAATATTTGATAAAATGCACATTAATAAATTCAAATAAGATAAAATAGGATAAAGTACATGTTAATTATTATGTCTAGGCCTGTAAAATACGAAATTGGGTGAAAAAACACTACCTAAGAGCGTTCAAATAAAACACGTCCAAGGTTTAGTGACACCCACGCCCTTAGAAAACAAGACGTGACTATGGAGTATATATCGATCTTATACTCCCTCTGTTCCTACTTAAGTGTCCACTTTGAAATTTTACGCGGGATTTTATAAAACTGAGTTGTGTGTAAGAGGTAATGATTGGGGGTGTTTTTTTTTTGGGAAAGGAAAAAGTTGTTGGAACTTATACTTTAGTATAAGTTGTTAGTTTGTTTCATTAGTTTAGGAAGTTTGTTACTAGAATACTAACTTGTACATATGTTAGTATAAATACCCAAGCGTGTACTATTCTCATTAGTTACACAATTAATACAATGTAGTCTTTAGTTTTCTCTCTCAAAGCTCACGAGCTTCCAAGGTTCAACAATGGCTTCATGTTTTCTTCTACCTTTCTTCTTCCTATTTCCTCAATTCTAACATGGTATCAGAGCGGGAACGATCCCGACTCTTCAATTCCGCATAAAATTTCCGTTCGATTCAACTCCCCAAACTTTCTACTTCAGATTTTTTTTCTCTCGAATTGGGTCTAAATTCGATGAATTAGGGATTTGATTCGCTCTAATATCTTCTGAATTTCGCTCACAAATCTTCTTTCCAACCTTGAATCAAACGTTTTATTTTTATTTTTTAGTTTTCCCCAAATTCTAGGGTTCTTGAAATATTTGCAAGAATTTGGCATTGCTGATAGATTCTTGAAGAAATGTTCATTTTCGTGTTCCTCAACGGTGTTTTTTTTATCGGAGGTTTGATAGGTCGTCGATTTGGTTGTGATTCTTGAGAACAGAAGCACCCAATACGTGCTCTTCTG
The DNA here is from genome assembly GCF_020520425.1 of Spinacia oleracea. Taxonomy (NCBI): domain Eukaryota; kingdom Viridiplantae; phylum Streptophyta; class Magnoliopsida; order Caryophyllales; family Amaranthaceae; genus Spinacia; species Spinacia oleracea. Next base: position 136,488,214 of record NC_079490.1, read on the forward strand.
TCGTCGTCTTCGACGTCTGCTTCTGCTAAGATTCTGTTTGTTTGATTCTTGGCTTCCTAATTGGTAATACTTAAACCCTTGAAATTTGTTGTTGGTTCGTCCTTTTTTGAAATCATCTCAGTTGTATAGCCTGAGAATTGTTAGGTTTTTTGTCCAATTGATCTCTTTATCATACTGTAATGGAAACTTTAATTTCGAGTGACGAAACATGGAATTGTGAGATTTTATTTTCTTGAAGGTTTTAGCCGAAATGTTAGGGTTTAATTCCCAATTTCATCTGTTCAATTGAATTTTTGCTGTTGGTTCTTGTGTGAGAATTGGAGTGAGTTTTGGTTGAGATCATTTTGATTTTTGGATGGATTCGCGAAATTTGAGTTCATCTTCTTCGATGAATGTCTACGAGCAGTGGCATAACTCCTTCTTTTGCAATACATTTGTGCCCTGGTCTGCTGGTTTGTTCTATGGTCATGTGATGATCTTTCCTCTGGGCCTCTTATTTGGTGCTATGAACTATTTCTCCGCACCATCTGGCGTTGTCCAATTGCTCTGCTTGTGTGGCCGGGTTTACGTCTGCAAGCTTTGTCTCCCTCAATCACAAAACACACTTTGAGTCAGCTGGTTGAACAGATTTCTCTCCCATTGTTTTCATGAGAACAATACTACAAGCAACTGCAAGCAAATTGAAGTTCAACCTTGCCCTACCTCTGATTAGGAACTCTGAAGCTCACGATGGTTTTCTTTCCAGGTGCAGGCTCATCAACAGTGATGGTGGTCAACAAATTGGAGATGGTGTCCACTTTAATGTCAGCTGTGACATTGTTCTTTTCCTTATTGAGGTTTTTTGTCCCAGAAATTGATCTAGAGTTTGAGTATAGAACCTGTGAAATCAGGTCTATTTTGTGACCCATAGAGGTCTGTTTTCATTGATCCATAGAGATCAATTCATGATCCATTGTGATCTTTCTTTTGATGAGACCCATTGTGGCTCATTCTTTCTGACCCATAGAGGTCATTCTTTCAGACCCATAGAGGTCATTTTCAGACCCACGGTGGTCCTCTTTCCGACCCATAATGGTCAGTTTCGACCCAAAGTGGTCAATTCACAAGAGACCCAAAGGGTCAAATTCTCAAATTGTTTCTTTTTTTTTTTATCAATTTCTATCTTCAACTTTCTTTTTCATAGCTGAATTTCTCACTCTTTTCACTCTCAAACACATTATCCTTCATTCTTCACATTGGAGTTATGGTGTATGTATGTGATTGGTTGATGATCAATGGTGGATTTTGGACAGCAGGAAGTTGATTCATGGTGGTTGGTTCAACCATATTATTCTGATTGGTCAGTTCCATCTGTATGAAGTATTCTGGTGGTGTTCTCATCAGTCAACTTGTTCGTCTTGGTAAGGAAGCAACCATGGATTCACATAACAAATTTCGGATGGTAAGTGTTGAAGAAACACAAAGGTTAGCAGTGTTCAGAACTTCAGATACCTCCCGTTGACAGTGTTCTAGCTGTTGTGGCTGCAGTTCTCATCGCCAAGAGGAGTAACAGCTGCTTCATTTCAAGATTTCAAACTGAAAATGTTTAACACCATTTTCAGTTTGAGGGAGGGTGTTGGAACTTATACTTTAGTATAAGTTGTTAGTTTGTTTCATTAGTTTAGGAAGTTTGTTACTAGAATACTAACTTGTACATATGTTAGTATAAATACCCAAGCTTGTACTATTCTCATTAGTTACACAATTAATACAATATACTCCCTCCGCCCCTTAATACTCGCACCGCTTTCCTTTTCGGGCCGTCCCTTAATACTTGCACTGCTTCTATAAATGGTAATTTTTATCAATATTATATTATTTCTCACACTTACATACTACCCCACCTACACCCCTATTCTTTACAAAAAATTATTTAAAAATACACATCCTCCACTCACCACTCCCCACCTCTTAATCATTTCCCACTAACAATATTAAAAAAATAACCCACTATCAACTAACACTATTAAATTAATAACTCAATTAAAATGTCTTAAACTCCGCACCGGTCAAACCGGTGCGAGTATTAAGGGACGGAGAGAGTAGTCTTTAGTTTTCTCTCTCAAAGCTCACGAGCTTCCAAGGTTTAACAATGACTTCATGTTTTCTTCTACCTTTCTTCTTCATATTTTCTCAATTCTAACAAAAGTAGATAATTGTTTATTGATAAAGTACAAATAAAAGTGGATGTGAAGATTGAAAAGTGGGAAAAGTGTGGAATGTATAAGAAAAAATAATCATGAATTATGAAAAAGTGGGAAAAAAATATGTGGAAAAGTGAAAAAAATGTATGTTTAAAAATGAAAAGTGAACACTTATAATGAAACGCTATTTTTGAAAAGTGATCATTTATTTAGGAACAGAGGGAGTACAAGTTTTAAAAATAAGTTAAATAAGTTAAACTAGAGTAGAAGAAAGACGCCGGTAGAAAATAAAAAGTAAAAATAAAGTAAGTTACTTATCCAAAATCGGTGATCCCAAAACCAAATGTCTTTGTTTATACTTTATTCCCTTCTTATCTTCACCATAAGTGGCAAAGAAATTGAGAGAACCCCACTCCCTCTTGTAGCCTTGTCCCTTTTCCTCTTTAATTTCTGATTGTTCTTACCTCATTTCTACTTCACCCAAAACCTTGAAGAAAAAAAAAAGGAAAAAAAAACTCTTCCTACCAATTATTAATTTCCTAATCCCAATACTACTACTAGTAGAGTAGTAGTGTACTATCACTCCCAAATATAGCACAAACACATCCAACACGTTTTTTCTTAACAACTTCAAACTCACCTATTTTAATTTTTTCCCAAATTTCCCACCCTCTTTTTCACTCAACCAAACATGGCACATCCAAATTATAGCACCAAAGTTAAAGAAGATTTAGAGGAACAAGAGAGAGAAAATGAAGAATATAACAATAAGAATAACAATAGCAATCCTCTTTCTCTTGACTTAAATCTTTGTTTTGAGCCAAACAAGGAATTAGGTGGTGGTGATTGTGTTGATGATGACGGCGGTGACCGTAAAATTAACGGTGAAGATGTATTACCACCAAACAATAGTAGAGTATTCTCCTGTAATTATTGCAGGAGGAAATTCTTTAGCTCACAGGCACTTGGGGGTCATCAAAATGCCCATAAGAGGGAGAGGACGATAGCGAAACGCGCTATGCGGATAGGTGCTTTGGCTGACAGGCATGTGAGTTTAGCTTCTCTCCCTCTTCATGGCTCTATCCCTTCTTCTGGTTCATTTCCGATGTCTTCTAGACCGTCTATTGATATTCGAGCGCATCATGGATCTATGATGATGATGATGCATCCGCATCATCTGCACCCGCCGAGTGTCCAACATCAAAATCATCATCACGAGGAAGGAATGATCGTTCATGATCCTAGCGGCGGCAGCGGAACGGTGGCCAAATTTGAAGGGCATAGTGGGTATTTACTTGGTGGTGTGCCGGTGTTTAGCGCGGTGCCTTTTTGGCCAGGAAGTTTCAGGCAGGTGGATGATGAGGCTGACAGCTCAGCTATCACTAGTATTTCTAATAATAATAATAATTTTAGTAATACCAATAGTAATTACAATAATTATCACCAGCTGGAATATCCAGATTCTTGTCCTGATCTTACATTGAAGCTATGAAGGAAGTATTATCATTATTGTTTTGGGGTTTAATTTTTTTTGATGTTGCTTAGATTTTTCTTTTTCTTTTAGTTATGTGGTAAGAGAATTAATTGTTCAGGGGTTAAAGCAGGGCAGAATTATTCATTAATTTTGATGATGACTCTTTTTGTTGTGTCCTTCATTTGTGTTGTTTAAGCTAAAACATGGAGTAATTTCTTACAAATCATCCACCAGAACAACTGATAGAATATGAACTTTCAAGGTACGTATGTTGCTCTAGCTTAGAGTATGTTTGACCAAACTTATAACATATGTCTTTGCCGGTGGCATGTGCGACCTTTAATCGATCATCGGTTTGATTTAGAAATGTTCAGTCATAATCAAGGAGTTTTACGTTAATTGCAACCATTGGTACCATCAAGTGTGAACTCCAATTGGATTGTATGGATTGTATGGGTATTGGTTGCCGTTTGATCATTTTGAAAGTTTTTGTTTTTTTTTTAATAAATTATTAAAGGGTCTACCAAGCTTGACTTATTAGTCCGTACTTTATAAATGAGCTTTTTGAGGACCATTTTTGAGTCTAGTGCCAAAAAAATGGGTGACCATGAACATGGCCATCGAATATCATGGATGGCCAATTCAAGTGACTTTGGAATTGAAGTTTTTCATTATATCGTTTGGAAATTGGAATCCAAGATGAGTTTCCAAAAGTTATCTTAAAAACTTTTGAGGTTTTTTTAGGTTTAATGGAAATGGATAGGAAAATGAAAAGGGGGACTATGCAAATAAGACAACGATGTAAAACGAAGGTATGAATATTGCATATTTTTCTGACTTTTAAGTAATTGACACATTTTCACTTTGACGTACTTTTATCTTCAGGAATATTATTATGTAATAAAAGAATTCTATATAAGTTTTTTCTTATTGATAATTAAAGATGTTAGATGGTTGGATTTATGTATTGACAAATTTGACTAAAGAAAAATACAAGCTAAAAGTGGAAGCAAATCAGCAATGATATGAATCTCTATAACCTTGTCTCTCATTTTCGTGGTTTTAAATCACGTCGGTCGTGATGGAAAAGGTAAAGATTATGGTAAAGGTAAAGGTAAAGGTAAAGATTAAGTTAGGGATTATGTCCTAGTTTTGTTATGCGGATGTTGTTGCCCTTAAGAAATAGCCATGGTCCCTGTTTTGTTTTTAGGGTCGTTTTTTAATGACTTGTTAGTTCCTTTTCTATTGGAGTATATAACATAGTATAGAACATTAGCTTGTAATTAGTTTGTTACTTAGTATAAATACTCTAGATTTGTACTATCTCAATGAGTAACACAATTAATAAAAATGTAGTCTCTGGTTTCCTCTCTCAAAAGCCACGAGCTCTCAAGCTCAATAATGGCGTAGCACTTATCTCCTTCCTCTATTCTTCTTCTTTCCTCCTTCACTCACAAATTCAACATGGTATCAGAGCGGGAACGATCCCGGCTCTTCAATTCCGCATTAAACTTCTGTTCGAATCAAATTACCAATTTGTCAAAATTTCCCCAAATTTTCTGCTTCGAAATTTTTGCTCGAATTGGGTCAAAATTCGACGAATTAGGGTTTTAATTCGCCCTAATATCTTCTAAATTCACACACAAATCTTCTCTAGAACCTTGAATTAAACAATTTTTTGATTCTTGAGTTTTCCCCAAATTCTAGGGTTCTTGAAATTTTTTGAAATATTTGCAAGAATCTGATATTGTTGGTAGATTCTTGAAGCAATTTGTGATTCTACGTTCTTCGGTGTTTTTAATCGCAAGATTGACCGGAATTTTTGATCGGAGGTTTGATCTGTGATCGATTTGGTTGCAATTTCTGACCGTGCTCTTCCGTCGTCGTCTTCTTCGACGCCTGCTTCTGATACTTCAAGTTTTGCTGTTCTTCAATTTCGAAACTCAAATTAATGACGGGGACTGTTCTTCTGTCGTCTGCCTGCTTCTTATTCTGCTACTTCAAGGTTTGATTTACCCAAATTATTCTCCGATTTATGAGTTTTCGATTTGTGAGTTGATAGCTTTGGGTTGACTTTTGGTCGTTTCTGATTGGTGTTGACTCGGATGATCTTGAGTCAATGAGTTTGGCGAGTTCTTGATAATTCCGTGCAACGTAGAGAATATCAGAGTGTTGGTATTGGAGTTTTTTTTTTTTTTTTTTTTTTTTTTTTTTTTTTTTTTGCATTTGTTTGATTGCGGTGTGTTGCCGAATTTCTGGGTTTTATATTACCTGTTCAACTGAATTTTGGTGTTTGTGAGTAATTCATGGTTAATGTTTGATCTGGGTAGTTCTTTTCTACACTGTCAGCTGCATCAGAATCTTTTTCCAATTAGTTTTGAGATTGATGGAGACTTGATAACCACAATTAAATTTGTTGATGCATTTGAAGATTGCTTATATTGCTCCAGCATTTGGAGGCTGTGAAAGTATTGTGGTTAAGGACAGCTTTGTTCTGTACGGTTTTTTTTTTTTGGGAGATCTTGCTGAGTTCTATTCTTGGTGTAAGGGTGTAGAGTTTTCTGCTACGCCTTCTGATGAGTATCTTAGGGTTGAGAGATTTAGTGAGATGTTTCAAGGGCAATGGAGGAGTTTGTCAAGGAAAAGGCAAATGAAATAAGGAGTGCTAAGAAAAGTATTGTTGGATGATGTTGGAGGTTGCTCGTTCATGTGAACCTTGCTGAAGTTTGGGATATTGTTTTGGGAAGTCAGTTTTCAATACTTAAGGAAGTTGCTGCCGCAGTTACACTCAGGCTTTTCCAGGAACAGAAGTTCTGCAAAGCGTAGTTTTGCTGTGCACTGGGAAAATTGAAGGAGGAGGATACTTTGCTCCGAATTGGTTGTTCTTATGTAAGGGACTGATCCTGCAGACAATGGAGGTCGTTGTTGAATGTTGGCATGTTTTGTTGCAGTTTTGGTTGAAGTTTTTTTTTTGAATGTTGGCACGATTCAACATTTCTTTCCAGCAACAGATCTGGAGTTCAGTACCTGTATAATCAGGTCAATTTTGTTCATTTTTCCCAGCAACAGATCTGGAGAATCAGAACCTGTAAAATCAGGTCAATTTTGAGACCCAAAGAGGTCAGTTTTGAGACCCAAAGAGGTCAGTTTTGTGACCCAAAGAGGTCAGTTTTCATTGATCTATTGTGATCATTTTTTTGATGAGACCCATTGAGGCTCATTTCTTCAAGGCAATATTGGACGTTGCAGTTTGATATGAGCAGTTGGTACAACAGCAACAGTAGTGGACAACATCTATGCTTGTTCATGAGGAGTTCTTGGTGCAAAGTTAATGAAAGAGTCTGTTTTGAAGCTTTCAAACTGAAGATGTTTACACCATCTCCAGTTTGAGGGGGGGTATTGGAGTATATAACATAGTATAGAACATTAGCTTGTAATTAGTTTGTTACTTAGTATAAATACTCTAGATTTGTACTATCTCAATGAGTAACACAATTAATAAAAATGTAGTCTCTGGTTTCCTCTCTCAAAAGCCACGAGCTCTCAAGCTCAATAATGGCGTAGCACTTATCTCCTTCCTCTATTCTTCTTCTTTCCTCCTTCACTCACAAATTCAACATTTTCGTTGGTCATTCTATTAGTTGGCATAGGTGTTCAATAGCTTGGTCTATTCTTTAATTTTTATTTTGTTGTGTAGTATTGTGGATTTGTGGTTGGTTTTTATTTTTGTTGGTTGGTTACATTATGAGTATGTTGGTTTTGGCATTCAATGTACGTTGTTTTTGGTGTGTTTGGTATATAAATTGGATGGATGTACTAGGTGTACGTGAATGTCTAATTCGGAGAATTGAAGAGCAGGTAAAATTTTAGATATATGGTTAATAGGTATAAGGAGATAAAAAATAGTGGTGTCCTCTTTCTCTCGGTAGACTATTTGGATGTTGGAGGAAGTATAGCTAGGTTTATATGTTGTACTACCTCCGTTTCAGAAAGTTCTTTACGCTTTGGAAAATGTGTCCAAAGTATAAAAACTTTGACCGTAAATTCTCACCACTATATACATCAAAAAGTTACATGTAAGATCTTGTTAAATTGGTCTCGGAATGTATTTTCAGAATATCAAAATTTTATAATTTTTTCCCATACAAAATTGGATATATTAGTAGTTAAATATTGCATTGGAGTCCGTGCAAATAGTAACTGTAAATATCTTTTTGAAACGGAGGTAGTACATGTTAAGGAAGCCCGATACGTCTATTTCCTATGAATGTGGTCTTGGAGGTAGTTGCTTAGGTAGTGTGGTGAGGGAAGAAGGTGAGCGTAGAAGGCCGGTTAGGTGTTCATGGGTGTTAGTTATTAGTTGGTCGTTGAGATTAACTTTTATTATTGATTCTCAATTTAGGTTAGTTTGAGATTTGTTTTTGGCGCTTTTCAATTTTAAATTTGAAGACAACTCCCCATTTTTGAGGGTACATGGCATGCTAATTACCGAGCAATTCACAAATTCTTTTCAACCAGGTATATAGTGTTTTTATTAGTCCCGTTTTTTTTTTTTCTTGTTATCCAAGTTCCATATGTTTTTGAATGAAACTCGATCTTAGTGTAGGCCGTCTCAATTTCAGCTTAAATCTCATGCAAATAGCTGTGTACAGTTGTACACCAATATTTTTCTGTGAGTCCGCCATATACTATGCGTTGCCGAACACAAATACAGTACGTAGTAGGTCGTACGAGTGCCATGACTCATGCTTCCTATTCCATTAGGCTCCCAATTAAGCAAGAGCTGTTGCATGTTTTCAAGATCATTGGCATTAGGCAATAATGGCTGTACTGAAAATGATTGGTCGAGTAATGCTATTGGTAAGAATTTGTATTCTAATGAGGCCTTTATGCCCATACATGTCCTCGATGATTTCATGCTTTGGGCGTATGTGTTGCATTTCTTTTAAACCTTTTTAGAGGATTCACTAGTACAGTAGTACTAGTAGACTAGTAGTAGTAAGTCACTAAATCAGGCATTCGATTCCATATCCCAGCATATCCTTGTAGCCTTGTACCTGGCTACTTTCTCTGGGCAAAGGTATTTTGCTAGGTCATGTATAATTAGAATATATTTATGTTTTAAATCGTGTCTTACAGAACTGAAAAATCAAATAGGACAATCTTTTAAGGATGTAAGGAGTACTAGAGCACATGCTGGTCCTTAAAATTGGCAAACTCTCCTTAAATTGGAATTCGAAAATTCGTTCAGAGTCTTGATTCGAGGAGATCTCTCACATATACTCTTTAGAAATTCTTATATGCACTCGGGTGTATCTAAAACTAAGAGCACAAGGTACTTTTTTGTTCATAGATAAATTTAGCTCATTTCAAAATCTTCAAATGAGCAAAACTTGTCAAACAAACATAAATCTACCCTAGAGTGCACCTAGGAAAATTCGTTCAAAGTTGTGATGCGAGGAGATCTCTCACATATAAATTTATAAATAAAGCCTTTTAATCGTGTACCCTAATTATTGTCGATTATTTTCACAAGAACTTTATTGAAATTCCAATATTAGTTTTCATTGGCAATTATGTTCTATTATGGTATGTTTATTAACTTAATTAAAACTAGAGTAATATATGTAATCGTATTATGGATTATGCCATAAGGAATTAATGGAGGATCATTATTGATTATACATAAAAAAAAGATTGCTGATAAATAATCTATCTCTGCATGCATGAAACATAACAAGTCGTACAAATCAAAGATCTCCCAACTGCAACATTGGCCATTAGATTTGAAGTACGGAGTAAGTAATTTATTAGAGATGTTTGTGATTTATTAATAAAATCGACAATTCAAGAAACTAGAGGGGTTTTCAGTTCTGCAGATTCGAAAACAGCGAACAGGTGGCAGATTCTAATGACATTGCCATCTCTTGTGGGTTTCGAAGTAAGACTGAAACATGTGTTCTTTCGAGGCCGTGACCACTCTCATCTAAAAATAGAAATAAAGTAAAAGGATTTTCTATCTCAGAGCTCAATATCTTGATGACTAGACATGATAGTCGAACAGTTTCCCCAAAAGGGTAATCCGTAATTTCATTTGGTGCCCTAATAGAATTCGCATACACGACAAAGGTTGTGTTTGGTTGTTACTTCCTCCGTCCCGGAATATTTGACCTGTTTTCCTTATCGGGCCGTCCCTTAATACTTGACCTGTTTCTAAAAATGGAAATATTCTAACAATATTATATTATTTCTTACTCCACCCCTATTAACCCACCTACCCCCTACTCCATACAAAAAATAATTAAAAATTCAACCCCTACTCTCCCCCAACCCCACCTCTTAACCCACCTCCCACTAACTACATTAAAATAATATCCCACTATCAACTACTACCTATTAAATTAAATAAGTCAATTCAAGTCCCTTAAACTCTGTGCCGGTCAAACCGGGTCGAGTATTCCGGGACGGAGGGAGTAGATGATTAGCAAAACGTTGGCCAATTAATAAAGAGATTTGACCAATTTAATTCTCTAATGTAGGTGTTTGAAAGTAAGAGGATTGAAATAGAGTATTGGGATGAATCCTCTAATTTCAAAAAAGTTGCTCCAATGAGCTTTTTCAATAAGAGAATTGTATTAGGTAAGATAAAAAGACAATTTAGTCCTCAAGTTTGCAAAAATTACACCCATATTAATCATGCCCATGCATTTATCATTGGATTCACCAATTCGCAGTAGCTTAATCAAATAATTAAAAAGAAGGTAACAACCCTTGCAACAATATAGAAGATGAAGCTAAACAATGATAGAACAATACAAAATGTCAAAAATATTTGAGACATACTCGAACTTTAAACATCTTGATCGTCCAAGTCCTTATATTTGTTAAACTTATCTTATCTGAGTTTAACTACCTTGTAAGATCAATCATGAATGATTTGTAATTAATGCTCACCTAATTTTGACTTATTATAGCCAAAAAATTAATGTGAAGATAAATTCAAATAAGTTCAAATATATTAGACAAAATGCTTTTGGAGTGACTTTAGAGGAAAGAAAATTATGCACAAAATTATTACACGGTGCTTACCTTTTCTTTATTCACTTTAATACTTATATTTACTACTTTACTTACCTTTTATTTTTATATTACTTAACTAGACATTTATTTCTTAAATAGATGATGTATATATAGTAATGTTACCTTCAAAAAAAAATTTAATAATATAGTAATGAAAAAAAAATCAGTTTCTTAGAAGAGTGTAATGTAATTTTTTTCTCTCTTAGTTATTCCTATTTTGCAAATTAGACATTTAACCATTTATTTTCGTAAAAATTGTTAGTGGGATTAACAAATTTTCAACTTTATATAAATGTTGTTTAATTATTTTCATATTAGTACATTTTATTCCAATAAAAATCTAACCATACATATACATATATTTAGCAATTACTAATTCTCTATAATTAAATAAGTTAATGTCCTTATTGGTAATTTTACACAATCAAACAACTATTATATATCAGCCCTGTTTGGCAATTAGCGGTTAGCGGTTAGTTGTAGCGGATTTGATTAGCAGTTTTGACTAGCTGACTGGATTATCAGTTTTGACTAGCTGATTGAACTAGCATTAATTTTTTTATAAAAGTGTTTGGTAAATAGCTATTAGCGGTTAGTTGTTTGAGCATGCAAATTACAAAAAAGGACATGACGTATTCTATTGTTTAATTTTAAATTACTAATTGTTAAAATGATAATAATATATTTAATCATGTATATATGGTATACAAGGCCACTCGGAGAGTTAGAAACTGAAAAATGCATGGTCGTGCTCACATGAATCATAGGCTATGATTATCTGTTTATTTGATCAGTTGAACTCTGAAACCGAGAAATACCTTTGGACATAATAAGGATGACTACTCTTACCTTATGTTCATGAGCAAGCATCAAGCGACAAAGGAATTAGGCAATGCACACTTGTCCCTAAGGTCAAGTGGGAGCTGAAGGAAATAATGCCCTTGGTCCAAGTATGCATTCAATGCTAAGTCTAATAAATGCGGTTCAGTATTAATTGATTAAACAAGTTTATAATTCAGTGAGATCAAGTGAGCTGAATGCCTAGCTAGAGGCCACTTCAGTTCAAGTGGAATTCATAATATTAATCCACAGCTTACTCTTGACTAAACCCGTAGGGTCACACAAATAGTACGTGAACGAATCAAGTATTTAAGTGAATTAAATACTCTATTTATGAACATTCGGAAACGACGGATCTCGGTTCCAGTGGGAGCTGAAATCGTCAAAAGGAAAAATATAGAATGCTCCGAAAATGATGATATTGCCGGAAACGGAAATATGGATCATGACGGAAATATAAATATTATCCAAGTCGTAGATGTTGCCGGAAACGGAAACATGGTACGTATCGGAAAATATTATCGGAAATAGAAATATTGTCGGAATCTGAAATATTGCCGGAAACGAAAATATTACCGGAATCGAAAATATTGTCGGAATTGGAAATAAATTCCGGAAACGGAAATATTAAATATTTGTTCAAAACGGAAATAAATTTCGGAATCGGAAATATTAAATATTTGTTCGAATCAGAAATGAATTCCGGAATCGGAAAACGAAACGGAAGCGCGACGTACGAACGATCGACGGACGAGCTTGCAAGACGCAAGGCCCAGCACGAGGCCAGGCCTAGCGCCCAGCAAGCCCGTGCGCGCAGAGCAGGCCGAGCAAGGCAGGCCGAGCAGCAGCAACGCCCAAGTGGGCCGCGTGCATGCTGCCAGCGCCCTTGGGCCAGCAAGCAAGCAGCAGCGCCACTTGTGGGACTGCGTGATGCGAGCTGCGTAAGGGGTTGGCTGCGGGCTGCGTAGCAGCGTGGGCTCAAGGGCCACGCATGCATTACCTTGGCCGGTTAGGATTATTTCGTCGTCAAGTAATCGTGTTTTCCTAATTCTACTCAAATTGGATATTTTGTTAAATATGAAATAATTACGTATTTGATTAAACGTAAAATTCTAATGATATAATTTAACTAGAATCCTAATGGATTTAGTTATTGGAATCCTATTAGAAATCTAACTCCGTTATTTCCACCCTATAAATATGTGGTTCATGATCAAAATTTATAATGCAGTTCAATAAGTATTCACATACATTAAGTTCAAGAGAGAATTTAATAATTTGCATAAAATTAATAATAAGCTTTCCGAGTGCACATAAAACCTTAGATAATATTCTAGTAAATTGAATCTGAGGCGGATCTGAACGTGCTGTGGACTATCTACGGTGGGGCGACATTTGGAGTCCTAAACTTGTTCTTGTTCGGTTTGGGAGCAGCTAGGGAAGGCACGCATCACATTGTATGTATCCTAATTATGCTAATTAACTATGTGGCAATTAATTTGGATTCCTGGCTTTATGGTTTTTCCGCATGAATTATATTGTTTATATTTTTCATAACCTAACACGAATATACTGGGACTTTGCATAGACTCTGGGATGAACAACTGAGTAGCACATCCTCCGACTTGCATCATTGCCATTACACTCAATCAACATAGCCCCCCTTTAAATCAAACAATAAGTCATTATAAAACATAAGTAGGAATGTTATTAAAATTATACCTCACAGCTAAATAAGTTGTATAACATACTCTTATTTCAGTTTAGGTTGTAAGCCTCCACGTATTTTATAATTGAATTGTTAACCTTTGTCATTATGATTCCTTGTTGTTGAGTTCGGGCGGCTAAGCCTTTCTGACTCAGTTTCTGAGCCCTCTTCGTCCCACAACGGGCATTAGGTTTGGATTTGGGTTTGGGTGCCTTTTTGTACACCTTCCCTACCCTATTTCCTCCATTTTCTTCCTCAGAATCATTCTGACCAGCGTTATCTATTTTTCCTTCCCCATATACAAGTGGTGGATCTTCCCTTTCTTCAAAAGGTTTTGCAGTATCCGCATCCGTGCTTTTTCCTTTATTATTTTCACGAACACCTCCAGTACCACCATCACCTTGGTCATCATCATAATCCTTTTTTCCATGACCTCCTGTATTTCCATTAACATCTTCATCATCCTGATCATCATTTTCATCATTGTCCTTGACTTCCTCCTGCTCCTTCTCCTTTTCATTGTCCTTCTCATTGTCCTTCACTTCCCCATGCTCCTGTTCATGTACCTTCGGCTGTTGTAGCTATTCTCCTTTCTTTAGGTCTTTTTCCTGCACCTTGGCCTGCCCTAGTCGCTCCTGCTGCTGTTGCACCATAGCCAGCTATAACTATCCCTGTCCATGTGGTTGTACCTCTAGCACTGGATGCAATCCATACTCCAACACATTCTCCACAAGCTGTTGCAATGGTTGTGGCTCTAACACATTCCCCAACTTAATGTTAACCCCAAGAGCTTCCCCCACCTTAGGGTGCAGCCCAACAAGTTCATCAGCATGAACATATTGGAAAATAGGTTGAATGAACGTTTCACCAATAATCGGTTGCAGCATTGAATAACTGGTTGACACAACTTGGACAAAAGGAACATTACGAGTACGATATGCAGCAGTATCTCTTAAAAAGTCTCTTCCTCCTGGTGACATTACCCGATCTTCTTCCTTAAATACATCATCAGCAACAACAAAAACATAGTCTAACTATTCATAACCTTCCTAATTGACTAATCCAGTCACATAGCCTCACCATCAACATCAATATATGAATGCATGATCGCTTAATACACGATGGGAACTGCTTCCAGAAGGATCCTTCTCGCAGACACTATATTTCGCCCCCAGTCTTCGTATAATGATCTACTCTCGCAAAATTTTACGGAGCTCTTGCAATACTAAGGCCATTATTTTCATCACCTGAAAACAAGACAAATACAATCATATTTCTTTGGCAAAAAAAATTATTACACTTACTTACACGACTATAATGTACTATTATTACGTTTCGTACCATATGTGGTACCAACTACAGCAAAATAAAATTCCAAATAATACTGATGGTACCAATCATTCTTACTGTACCAAACTACACCAAACCATTTTCTTCCATCTCTGATTGATGGACTTTGTGCATAGCTTCTTAAGTCTTCTTCTGCTTTAAAACCTCACAATACTACTTTGGGAATTCTGAAGTGCTGAGATAAAAGAATAATCAATCATCGTCAATGGACTTCAGAATCCCCCCCAATAACGTATTATTATAAGCCTCAAGCTATGCTGGGACCGTCAATGGGATACAAAATATTAATATAAGCCTCAAGCTATACTAAAATCGTCAATGGATACACAAAACTTTAGAAAGTCCAACATATTAGCAGGTACACAATTTATTACTAATGAAGTAACTTCACTTACCATATCAACCACCTCTTTTGCCATGGACCTCTTTTGCCTCGGGTCAGAATGATGCCTAGAAAGTAGCTGAGTGGACCTAAGTCCTTCATGTCAAATTAGGAGCTAAGAAGAGACATAATGTGACGCCGTAGAGCATCAGAGGAGGCAGTGAGAATGATGTCATCAACATATAATAAGATGTAAGTTGTTTCAGCACCATGATGAAAAATAAATAGAGAATGATCAAATTTGTTGTGAGTAACGCCAATAATCAGCAAACCTTTGGTACCATGCTCGTAGGCCTTGTTTCAGACCATAAAGAGACTTCTTCAGCAAGCATACATAATTTTGATGAGTTGGGTCACGAAAACCCATAGGTTGGTGCATGTGAACTGTTTCTTGCAAGTGACCATGTAAGAAAGCATTTTTTACATCCAACTGATGAATGGGCCAAGATTTAGACAATGAAATGTTGAGATCAGAACGAATAGTAGCAGGCTTCACCACGGGACTGAATGTCTCATAACAATCCACACCAACCTGTTGAGATTTCCATCACCAACATGAAGGGCTTTATGCCGCTCAAAATCACCATTAGGTTTGCGTTTATGACGAAAAATCCACAAATGGCGAATAATATTAACATCAACAGGACGAGGTACTAACTCCCATGTCTCATTTTTAATAAGAGCATTATATTCATCTAGCATGGCTTCTTTCCGATTCGGGTCTGATAGGGATGTTTTCGGGTTACGTGGAATGGGAGATAGGCTAACCAAAGCGGTCAAATTAAGATTACGGTTGGGCTTGAAGATTCCATGAGAAGAGCGAGTGGCCATGCGGTGTGTGGGCCGCTCAGAAGCAGCAGGCACACGAGGCGCATACGACTGGGAGGCACTCGTTAGTGGGCTACGACGCGGTCTGTCCGTGAAGGACTGCTCCAATGGAGGGGAGGTGGTTTCGTCTGGCAGTTGCTGAATCGTTGGGGAGTGGTCCAGTTGAAGAGAGGAGTTTGTTGTTTGGGCTAGGGGAGATAAGGAGGGAATTGTTGTTAGAGTGGGTTGGGCCGCCTGGTGAGATGAATTAAGAGGAGATGGGATTCCCATATTTAGAAAATCAAAGCTTGTGGCAGTGGGTTTGTGAATTTCTGAAAATGGGAATGTGGTCTCATCAAATAATACATCTCAAGAGATGATAATTTTTCCACTCGAGAGATCATAACATTTATACCCCCTATGATTACTAGAATAGCCAAAGAAAACACACGGAGTAGATCGGGATTGCAATTTATTGATTTTGGTGGAGGGAATCAACGGAAAACACAAACACCCGAATACTCGTAGGTGAGGATATGATGGGTCTTTACAGTAAAGGAGTTGAGTAGGAGATTTATGGTTTAGAAGTTTGGTGGGCAAATTGTTAAGGAGATAGGTAGCTATTTGAAGCTTATGGTGCCAAAAAGAGGGTAGCATAGAGGAATGCGCAAGGAGAGTTCAAATTAAATTATTAATTGTTCGTATTTTCCGCCTGGCTTTTTCGTTTAGGGAGGATGTATGAGAACATGAGAAACGGAAAGCCATACCATTAGTAGAACAAAATAATATAAACGATTCATTGTCATAATCCCGGCCATTGTCACATTGAAAACACTTGATTGTGCGTTCAAATTGAGTTTGAATTAAGGTGCTAAATTTGAGAAACACGGAAAAAACTTGGGATTTTGCACCGAAGGGAAAATTCCACAAGATGTTCGTGAAGTCATCCAAAAACAGAATATAGTATTTGTGACCGGCAGAGCTTAAGACCGGAGAGGTCCATAAGTCACTATGACAAATATCAAATGGCATTAAAGTTCGAGAATTTGAATCAGGAAAAGGTAACTTAACATGTTTACCCAAAATACACGACCGACAAACCAAAGGTAAAGAATTTCGAGTACAATCAATAAGTTTATTATTCTTGAGAGAATTTAAAACTAAAGACCCCCGATGACCCAATCGGTCGTGCCATAATGATGAAGACAAGGCAGTGAAGGCGAAAGGTCGGTTGGCTTGATTTGTGGAGATAAGAGGATAAAGATCTCTCATGTTATTACATCTCATTCGATGTATCCTCGTCTGAAAGTCCTTCACATAAAACCCAAAAGGATCAAACTCAACAGTAACATTATTATCAATGGTAAATTTACGAACGAAAATTAAGTTTTTGATGAGTTTAGGAGGCATGAAGGACATTTTTAAGATGAAGAGACCGATTAGGAAGAGACTTATGACCATAACCTCGGATTTGGAATTTCATGACCATTGCCAACAACAATACTATTTTTCATGCTCATAATAAAATAAGGAGAGGGAGTACCTCCATTTGCAGTCATATGTGACGTGGCACCGGTGTCCATGTACCAGTTAGCATTCGGTGCTGGAAGGGACATTGTATGAATTGTCGCCTCTATGTCAGTTGGTGAGTAGGCAGGTGGGCCTTGAGCATAATAAGCTTGTGTGGGCCTTGCACCAAGGATGCCAGACCCACGTACCTGATGTTGCATGGGATATGGACAAGGAGGCACTACCCAATTTTGTTGCATTGGAGGACTGGCATGCGAAGCCCATTGCCAAGATCCCCACTGCTGCTGCACCTTCTAATCGCTGGCGGCCGGTGACCCGGAGGAATTTCGGTTGTTGTGGCCACCTCGATTCTTGCCTCGACCACCTTTCTTGCCGCCCTGATTACCACGACCGCAATTGTGACCTCCCCTTCGAGGATGATTGTGACGATTTGCGGATGGATAGTGACTATCAGAGCTGTCGGTGGTAAGGAGAGCAGCGGCGTTAATGGCTGCATCGTGCTCCACTTGGTGGACTTTGCGGCGTTCTTCCATACACAAGCTAGAACGAGCCTCTATGAAAGGGGGGATCGGTTTGGCACGAGAAAAAGAGATTGTCATTCCATCATAATTCGCGTTCAGACCTGCAATGATACGCAACACGAGCCTATTATTCGACACTGGAGCACCGATGTCGGCAAGTTGGTCGGCGAGAGTCTTAAGCTCGAGGCAATGGACGTCCATGTTAGGAAAATTGTCGAGTTTGACATCGTTGAATTATTGTTTCAAGTAAACTGCCCGTGAGATTTCTATGTCTTGAAAAATCAATCGAAGGCTTTCCCAAGCTTGCATGGCGTGGTGTCGGGGACGATAATGGTGCCCAAGAGATCGTGAGAGATTGTCCCATATATCCATTGTAGGACAGCAACATCAAGACGGTGCCATTCAGATATTTTAGCGGCGATTTTCTCTTTGACTGATTCGCCGACAGCGGGAGGAGGTGCCAGAATAATGTGATCGATAACTCGATGCACACGGCAATGCAGTTTGAACAGTTATGTCCAGTGAGAATATTGGCCTTTATTAAACTCCAAAATAATGGGAACGACATTTTTGATGTTGGAGAGAGTGGGATTGGAGTTGTCATCCGTGAGGAAGAGAGGAGACGGCAAAGACTGGATTAGGGTTCAGAAAAGGGGCCTAATACCATGTATGAAATTATCCTTGCTTTGTTTATGCATTGACTAGAGTATTTATACAAGTATACTACTAGGGCTTACAAAGATACTACTAGGGTTTACAAAGATACTAGGGTTTACAATATATTCTACTTGCTATAATTAACAATATATACAATATATTTATCAGATACAAAGTAAACCTAAATGACAAAACTATCAGACAACCTAACGAACACAATGCATAATTGAATTACCGATGAACCTAACAAACCCTAAATTAGCAGCATATAGGAATTTAACAATGGAGAAAAGAATCATTACAACGAAACTTGATGTTTTATGAAAGACTTAATATTTACTTGGAATAGAGAGTAAACTTTCATCCACTCACAGCAATTTCCCAGAATCCAAAGTGAAGATGAAAAAACGCCTTGTAATACCCTTATATACTAATTTAATGGAAGTTACCAAGGGTGCAGCGGTTACGAAAGTTAAATGATACAAGGGTGGTTAAGCGTTTAAAGGTAGATTGACCGTTTGGGGGGAGAGAGAGAAAGATTGAGCGGTTGTGTGGTGCGATTTTGGAGGAATAGCAAAGAAGTAGGAGTCGAAGATGTCGAAGAACCTGAGCTCAAAAAACTTATGAGGTGGTTAAATTTCAGGAGAGAGAAAGTGAAAATGAGTAAAGAGTAATTATTTACAAATTTATTACATTATTATAATTGGAAAAAAAATGGAAAATAAAATACTTTTGAAATTTGAAAATTGAAACCAGAATTTTAAAGAGAGGAGTAGAAAAATAAAGGGAAATGTTTAATTGGTGGGTCAAACACAAAAAACCACTTGAACTTACCATTTTTCCCTTAGTATAGCATTTAAATGATTTACTAATTATAGTCTTAGAAAACCTTCCCATACACATGTTGAGATTGTATCGCATCAAAGAAATGGAGTAGTTTGTGACATTATCCATAAGCGAGCGTTTGGATTAGGGATGGCAATGGGTCGGATCTGGACCGGGTCCGACAGGATCCAGACCCAGACCCGCTTTTTAAGAGGTGGATCCAGATCCGACCCAGATCCGTTGGGTCCAAAAAAATCAGATCCAGACCCAGATCCACTGGGTCTAATGGGTCTAGGGTCGGATCTGGGTCCTAAATGGGTCTAACCGTATTTGTTTTCCAAAAAAATCTGTCCCTCATTTTTCATATATTGCGTAATTTTTTCGCCCATTTTATGTATGTAAATGTAACGTTGCTTTGATAAAACCACTAAATATGGAATATTCGTTAATTTTGTTTAGGAAAAAAAATCATATTAGCCTTGTAATACAGTAAGTATTTAAAGTTTCTAATATTATTATTTATATGTCACGTCAAACAATATTTAAATAGTTTAGCATCATAAGAACTTAATAAAGTTTGGCACATAAAGATAGAATCATATTTAAATTTTAATAATTTTTTTAAAAAATTATATATATGGGTCTGTGGGTCGGATCTGGACCGGATCTGGATCTTTAATTCTTGGACCCAGACCCGCCCCATTGAACAAAGAACCAGATCCGCCCCAGATCCACAGGGTCTAATTATTTTGGACCCAGACCCTTATAAATGGATCGGGTCCAACCGGATCTGGGTCGGATCCTGGACCCATTGCCATCCCTAGTTTGGATAGAGGTGAAAAACAGGTCGTTTGGATCTGGTTCGATTTGGTTCGTTAGTTCTGGTTAAATTCGCGTGAAATATAAATGGGGTTGATTTCGGATATGATATGGGCCAGTTCGGGTTTGTCAGGTCATATTCAATTTATTGCTAGTCGACTATATTGCGATAAAATAATCATTATTAGGTATATTTTGTTGGGTGGTTAGATTTGGGTTTGGTCAAATTCGTCTCGAATACACAGGTCAAGTAATTTCGGGTAGAGTTTGGGCCTCGGCTCGAGTTATTGGGTGCGGATCAATTTTCTCAGGTCTAAGTGTGAAGTTTCACGAATAATTAATACTCCTTTAAAGCATGGGAAATGGGAGAATGATCATCCTCTCCTCCTTTTGACACCTCACACTCTCTTTCTTATACCTATGATCCTACTAGCTCCATCATCTTAATTTTTTCTATATCCTCTATAAAATTATTATCGTTATTATTTTGTTTATATTGCAAAACAATAACCATTGGCAACTACAATTCTATAGTAATCTTTTAAAATAAGATATTGTCCTGTTGTACATATCATGATTTCACATGTTATCTCTTTGATTTTTTTAATATTTTATTTTGTAAAACCATCATTTGTATAAATCATTTCCGCTTCTCCTACTTAATTATATTTAAATTTAATTTGAATTGTTTCACATTTTAATTATAATTTTATCATACTCCAAATGCATCATATTTTATTAATCCTTAAATGGAGGAGATAGAATGTTGTAATGATGCATTTGAGGAGATGCGAAAGAAGACGGTTACATAGGGCAATAGCTTCGCTAAAACAGAAGGCAGGGCAAGAGCCTAAATCGATCATATGCTCTACTAGCTAATTAAACAAAAAGTGGGTAAAAGTTACTCGATGTACAGTAAATTTATTATACACATAAATGCGCGCAAGACCTTGTGATAGCAAAATTAGATGAGTGTTTTGAGTTTAATCTAGTTTTCGTAGAGTATAGTGAATTCGTTTCATTGATAAAGAATTGTGAAGGATCATAACAATTAGCAAATTTTCCAATTCAATCGAATGTATCAAATGAAAATCATTATTGACGCTATAACAAATCATTAGATTATCTTTTCATAACGGGATACACAATACCTACTAAAATAGAGTTATTTAAAAAAAATTAAGAAGCAAAATGAATGTCTAACTAGTAAGGTTAAACGTAAAAAGAAAAATGAAAAATGCGGTGAGCGTGGATCGAACACGCGACCTTCAGATCTTCAGTCTGACGCTCTCCCAACTGAGCTATCCCCGCAATTGTGATATTTTTATGGAGCGCATGTATCTATACATTATCATCAGAAAATACCGGTAATTAAGTGATTACAAAGTGCACTTAATTTAAACTGAAATTTTACATTTAGCGTAATCAAGACCAACTCAACTTTCCATTTCTGTTCACATATATATTTTAGTTTAAAGTAATTAAACGGAAAGATAGACGTTAATTAAAACAAACAATGTTAAACGGGTTCTGACCACACCACAACTACATTGTTACGACTTACGAGTAATGGGTGCCATAAATTATCTACGGAAGTGCTAGTTGCATGGCAAATATTATCTATAATTTTATTTTATTTTATTTTAATTGCCGGGTACACCGGGTCATTTACTCCATCGTGATAAAAGAATTAAGTAGAATACTTGTCAATTCTCATATGATTAGTACTTCCTCCGCTAAAAATATTCTATCATGTTGAGTGGGTGGCCAAATGGGTGTTGTAGTCTTGGTGATGGATCATCTCATTCTACCAGCGCATGCAAAGATCTGTTCATTTTGCAACTTCTAGTTGCTCAAATGGCTATGGTTAATTAGGAGATTCCGTTTTTCCTTTAGTGGCTTTGATACATATCCAAGTATATCAGGCAATCCATTTGCGAGCTTAAGACATTAGAGTATGTCACAAGGAGGGAGCTAGCGCAGCGGCGCAGCCTCCTATTGGTGGGGCCGTGACGAAGTTTGAGTTTTCCGGCCAGTTTTGTCCATTGGGGTCTCAAACTCTCAATGCCTACCCCTATACACCAGAATATATGACACCAACGCTATCATGCCATTTTTCTTTCTTCTCTTAATGGAGCATTCGGACATTTTAGTAAAGGGATATAAGCCTATAAGGTGCATTGTACTTATTTGTAGACTAGAGATACATGGACAACTTAGTAGAGTTAGAGCTGTCAAAAACTGACCTGACCCTAAAATCCGACCTGAACCGACCGAACTCGTAACCGATCATGACCAGATTTTTTTGGTAAAACAGGTAACCCAAAACCCGACCTGTACCAGACCCGAAAAAATCGATAAACGATTTTAACCCGATGTTGTACGACCCGAACCCGACACTCGAACGAAAGTTAACCGATAACCGAACTGACGCGACTGAACAATGATCTGAACCCGATTCGATACCCGACAATGACTTTAACCCGATTTTTACCACATAACCTGTTAGTGTATCGATCTGTGTAGTAAATATTTTACGCTTGAATATTTTGAGATGACCAAATCAGTTATTGACTCAATCTTAACACGCGCTCGAGATTGAACCCGTCCTGAATTTGCACCAACCCGAAAATTATCCGATCTGAGCTTGACCCCGAACCAGAGATTAACTGTTACAAACACGACTATATAAGATCCAAACCCAAAATTGAACCTGACCCGAACATGACTCGACTCGAACCCAACTTGTACCCAAAATGAAAAAACCCGACATGACCCGACAGAAACCAACCTGACCGAACCCGACCCACACCCGAATGATAAAGTGACCCAACACGACCCGACATGTTCATAACCCGACGCAGACCCGACCCGACGACCTGTTTTGACAGCTCTAGGTATAGTAAAGGAATATAAACCCTATAAGTTGCTTTGTTTGTAAGGGATATACATGGTGAAAACTACCTCTTTGAGAGGTTAAAATTACAGGCATTTCACCCAAAGTGAGCAAAAGGGAGTACATTTGTTAGTTATCTATCAGTAATGAAGAGTTACTGCGAAAATCATATACTTCTTATATACAAAACTTGTACTTTGCATCAGCAATCTTCATCTAAGATGGACCCGAGTATCCAGTGACATGATGATGTCATTCATTCTACCGATCCTCGCCTGTGAATGATGTGTACGAGAAACAAAAATAGTTAGATTTGCATGGTGAAAGAAAACCTCAACAGAAGATACTATTGTAAACAAAGCTAGTTAAGTGTCCGTTTTAGATAATTATCCCTCACAAAATTACTTATCATTATACAAACAGTCTAAAGACAATACCAAGGTCACAAAGAGCAACAACAAAAAAAAATCATGTTTTTGAATGATAGAGTTCGTAGAGACTGTAGAAAGGATCCATTTTTTTTATTTGGATAACGAAAGATCAGTAGAAGGGGAAGCACAGGAAATTGAAAGAATCCAATTAGCTTCCTCTTTTGAGCTATTTCAATCAACATCAAATTGGGAAGGAGAATGCAGGCTGTTACCCCTCCCCTTCCCTTTAGTTCATGGTTACTAACCAAACACACTGTTTATAGTAAAAGAAAGGTCAGCATTTCGGATCAGATAAAGTAAACTCCACATTATAACTCTTGATTGATACCCGTCATAATAGTGAACTGCAAAAGTTTTAAGTATGATAACAAGGAAGAGTTCACATTACCTTAGAACCAATTGATGTCACTCCAACTTCGGGTTTTGACTTAAATTTGGGTACCTTGTGATCAATTGATGTTACTCCAACTTCGGGTTTTGACTTGAATTTGGATACCTTGTGATCAATTGACGTAACTCCAACTTTGGGCTTTGAGTTGAATTTGTGATCATTTGATGTCACTCCGACTTTGGTTTTTGACTTGAATTTGGGTACCTCGTGATCTGATACTCTTACAACTGACTCGTCTTTACCACCAGATCTATGACTCAAAACTACTCTTCCTCGCGTGTTCTCCTTTCCACTGCTCGCACCTTTACTAAACGGGTTGCTCCCTACTTTACCCTTGACACCTTGGGCTCCAGTTCTCGACAGATTCAAAGAATTTGTATGAGTTGTTTGAAGTAGAACCTGCAAAATATCATATGCTAGCTTGAGTCAGCAATTGTACATATAACAAAATGACCCCTTGACTCACATTCTAACTGATAATTTAAGAAAAATCAATACAAGTACTCAGTTTTTCTGAACGGACAACCAATACCTCACCTTTGACTTTAAAGCTGCCTGGCTTCTAGATGCTTCTGCAGTATCTTTACCCTTTATCTTGGAGCTGAAAGTGTTCCTTGTGAAAACAGACGTCTCAGTCATCTTTTTAGCTATTACCCTACCATGGACAGGTTTTGTCGATTTCCGAAGGTCTGTAAAATTCAGATTTCTATCTTTATTAAGTTTCAAATCAGCAGCTTTTTTCTTAATTTCAAACTTTGGATTTGAGAATCCTTGACCTTTTGATCCTTTATTCACGTTCATCTCTACTTTCAGTTGCTTGCAACGATCAGTTTTTGGCACTGCAGCAAATCCCTCACCTTTTGTATCATATCCAGTACTAGAAGAGCCCATACTGGACTTGCCAGCGGAAGATTGACGCCTGTTAGATTCTCTATCATCACTTATTTGAACCCTTGATGCTGGTCTTATGGCTCCAATGGCACGACTTTTTCTGAGATTGGTTCTTAAAGCATTCAACAGACCACCTGTATGACCAAATGCCTCTTTTGACACCTCCAAAATCTTTGAATCTGGTTTCATACTTAGAGTTGTTATGGTGCTTATTGAAGCCCCACTTGTACTTGCTGACTGGGAATTCAGAGCAACTCTTCTCTCTAAATCTGGTTGCATACTTACAGTTGTTACGGTGCTTGTTGAAGCCCCACTTGTACTTGATGACAGAGAATTCAGAGCAACACTTCTCTCTGAATCTAATACCACACTGGTGATCGAACTAGAAGTCCCACTTTTATGGTCATGGTTCAGTTCACATTCCTGACTAGAAACTGTATTTGTTATTGAATTTTTATCACCCAAACCATTTACAGGGTGGTCTTTATTAAATGAAATCTGACGACAGTTGATTTTCCAGTCTCTATTTTTGTAGTCTTTGCCTCTTGATTTTGAAACAGAAGACGGATATTTTGGAGAACCTAAATTGAAGAGGTCATTTCCCACATCTGGATGTGCAAATGCAGATCTCATATGGCGTGCAGAATGATGATGGAACCTAAAATCAAGCCGAACCCATAAACAAAATGCGTATATAGATGGACGATAAAAAAGAAGTCGACTAAACCAGGTGCAAGGATACTTACGGGTGGCTTGCGTGGAACCATGCTTCATCACTGCAAATTAACAGGGGCGGTTACTTAGTAGCCGCTGATATCAAAGGGTATAAATATGCTACTCACTCCACCCCAACTAAATTTGAAGAACTTAAATCTTCATATTTGAATTTCTATGATACATAAACCAAACCTTCTACTTTAGACGATATAGTACTAAATAATTTTAGTTTGCGACTTTCCAAGCTCTCAGTTTCACTACATTCGCGAGAAAACTACGAATAAAACCTCTTAAACTTGACAAGAAGTCAACTATGACGATTTACACACGGACTAAAAACAGAACAGAATCTGAATCTGAATCAGAAGAAACTCACTTGTCTTCTGATATCAGCTTTGTCTCCAATGTAAGATCAGCCCACATAGGTGCCTCAATTTCTTCCTGTGATTGATACATACACAACAAAGGTCGAGGTATTACAACCCAAGCAAGCCAATCCTACTTTAAAACCCAACATTTGCAACAAACAGAATCAGGATCACGTAGTTATCTTGGATTCATTGTTAGATGAGAGTCTGTAACTCTCACATAATACTCCTCGTTCATCACTTACTCAATACTTCATGTATATTCGAGGTATTTCGACCCAATCACACCCACACCACTTTAATAACATAATCTTCTCAACAAATGGAAGTAGCATCCCATAGTAATAATAGTTGAATGAGAGTCCGAGATGCTCACACTATACTCCTTGTACATCATAACACTTCATATATACATTAATACATACCAGATGAGTTCCACAACACATAATCTACTAGCTTAAACAGAAGCATGTACAAGTAAATATTCGAAAGTACATCCCCCGTTTCATCACTTTTATTGTGATTCATAAAGCATTTTACTAGGCTTAACCAACAAAACAATGCAAACTACCATGAAGTGAGGCCTAAGATTCTCAAAATAAATTCTCGATCTAAATAAGATAATGAAAATTTGTGAAGTTCAACTAACCAGCTGGATCTCCAAACCAACAAACAGAGCGGTACCATTATTTTATAATTTTATATGCCTACAAGTCTACAACACAATCATACATTGTCGACTCCTAGAACTTCGGAACATGTCCACTAACTTAGTTGGTACAGTTCTTAGCGATCATGCCTGAGAACTCGAAACCTATCATCGAAACCCCTCTTCTTAGAATTTGCTAGTTTAGTACAGTACGTCTTCCGGAATCCAATAGAAGAGAACATAAATATCCAATCACCCAAAAGTCCCAAAAATTCAGGGTTTATTGGAAATCACCCAAAAATAAGAACAGTAAAGAATTTGGGTATATTGAAAAACCCCAATAGCAAGAAATCCAATCAAATGGGAAAAACCAAAAAAAGCGCAAATGCTAAATCGCAATAAATTAATGAGAAATCCAACCTAAATTACACAATGTGTGTATTCGCACAATAAACAAAATCAAAATTCAAAACCCAGCAAAAAATTAACAAAAAAAGGGAATTGCAGGAGAATATGAAATTACCAGAAAAGCCCAGTGATCAAATTCCGCAATGCTTCTCCTCTTGGACGCTCCAACACTATTTTCGTCGTTTTCTTTGACCCTAATCTTACTCTGAACCATCCTTTCTTCAAAAAAAGTCAAATCATCAGCAAAAACCTAGAAATTAATTTCTAATTTGAATCATGGGAAGATTGCAAATGATTTGAATATTCCATTTTTTGAACAAAACATCAATGAAAATTTCTGGGTATTTGAGTAAGAGTGAACTTTTTAGAACTGAAGTGTTGAAGTGGGAAGTTTTGGGGTCAAGAGGAGGAGGATGTGAATCGTGCGTTGTAAGCTGGATTTTACACGTGTACAGTCAGGATGTTTTTTCCCATTTGTTCGACCGTTGGACAGCTCAATGAATTAGTAGGAGGGAAAATAGCTTCTCCACGAAGCCTTTGCGGTTTTTCTTTTTTTTTTTTTGGTTTTTGGGGGGGATCAAAACATACAACTAAAATTTGGTTTAATACAAATTTATTTAATTTGCAATCTTCTACTTTCTTTAATTTGGTTTTTCACATTTAATACTAATTATTCTATCTCTCCTTCAATATCTGATACAGAGTATCTTTTTTTTCCCTTCAATCTTGTAAAATGTAAATCTTCTGTTCTCCGTTTACATAAATTGATCTTGTAATTTGAGAAACAAAGCCGGGGATTTACAGATTCATTACTTTAAAGGCTGGTTACAATTTGTCAATTTTTAGTTTTTACATCGACATTCTGACACCTTGTTCTTTAATTTTACTGGTCATCTATTAGATTTGTGAATTAATCTTTATTTTGGATTTATTTTTTCAGAATGAGCGGCTAAAAATGACATTCCAAGAACAGATAAAACAACAATCTACAACACTAGTGATAAAATTGGAAGCGAACGCAATGTAATTAATGCATCTAAACGACGAAGATATTGCAGAGAAGCAAGTTTAAAACAAAAACGTATTAAAATTAATTCTCTGTTCTGTTCGACTTATTTTGACTTATTTCACACAAAATAAGTTCTCGTAAGTTCATAATAAGTTTAGTTAAAATAAATTCAGAAAAAAAAAAATTGTTTTCCAACTTTCACACACAAGTAAATTTATTTCAGACAATACGTATTTTATTTCAAATAAATTGAATTTAGATAAGTTCAAACAAAACTAATAGAATAGAACAGAGCCTAAGTTACAATAAAATTACTTTATAAACTTTCGTATTATAATGTGTAATAAAACTTTCACACACAAGTAAGTTTATTTCAGACAATACGTTTATTTTTCAAATAAATTGAATTTAGATAAGTTCAAACAAAACTAATAGAATAGAACAGAGCCTAAGTTACAATAAAATTACTTTATAAACTTTCGTATTATAATGTGTAATAAAACTTACTTCCTATATACGCAGTAATAATACAACTAAGAAAATGAGTTGGGTTAAACGAGTTGCGGGATGTAAATGGTTCGGGTTAAACAGGTTATGAGCTGTAATCAATTCAGATTAAACGGGTCACAATTTGAAACGATTCGGGTTAAACGGGTTACGATTGCAGTCGTTTCGGATTAAACGAGTTTTCCTCACATTGAAAAGATTGGGTCATAAACGGTTTCAGATCGGTTCGAGCTAGGTTGAATGTAACCGGATTGTCATGAACCGGCTTGTTATCATATTTCGTATCTTAATCGGATCAATATTTTCGGGTTGGCTTGACCTGGGGTTGAATATATTTGGTTCGGATAGGGTTTCGGGTTCTAGTTCGCGAATTCTAAACGACCGAAAATACTCAACGGTTTCAACAATTTGAGTTGAGAATTGACACCCCTAGTTTTAACCTACAACTATTTACATTATACGTCGTACTAAAAAGACACCAGAAATGATACGTGTCACTTCCTGGTGCAACATTTTCTCGCCAAAAAATTGTTTCCTAAAAAATCACTTCTTTATTTTATTTTATTTTTCTATCTTTTTTTATTAATTGTTTATCTATGAAAAAATCAATATTTGAATATAGATTATGAAATTAAATATATGCCACATAATAATTTTCTAAAAATGATTTTTGGTAATATATATTTTAGTCAAATCTTTATACTAATAATGGAAATTTTATTACTTAATATTTTGATAAAATATATTAGGATATTGAATATTTCGTTCCAATCAGCTTATCAAACAATTAAATTATGTAATACTTAGTAGGACGAAAATTTTATTAGATGATTAAATGAGTATATTCAAGATTTATTATTGATGCAATATTTTTAGGTAGAGAAATATTTTAGTTTTTGACTAGTATTAAAATTGGTCAAATAATTTAAGAATGTCGATGCATGCACGGGACCTAATCTAGTAGTTCACTATATTTGTGTGTTTTAATTGGATCGAAAATGTCAGTTTGTCGTATCAATTATGCTCCGTTCTATTGGACTTATTTTGACTGAACTTATATTATCTGAACTTATCTGAATTTAACTAAACTTAACTGAACTTATCTGAACTTAACTGAACTTATTTTATCTGAAAAAAAAACTTTTTTTGTCTAAAATAAACTTATTTGTGTGTGAAAATATCTGCAAAAAAACTTAAATTTTGCTGGACTTATATTATCTGAACTTAACTGAACTTATCTAAACTTAACTGAACTTATCCGAACTTATTTTGTCTAAAATAAGCCAAAACAAAACAGAGCCTTACATAAAAGCTTTTGAGCTTTAAATTGAGCTAATGTCTTAAGCCAATATGATTTTTGTGTATTATTATTAAAAGCTTTAGTTGTGTGTTCCAATCGATCTATAATTTTTAAGGGTGCAGCCGTGCAATGCTTTCTATTTAACTTATATGACCTGAACTTATCTGAACTTGTATGATCTAAACTTATTTAAACTTATTAGAATTGATCAAACTTGAGTGTACCTTATTATACCTGATTAGAACTTAATAAAATAATAATAATAAAAAAAAAATTATAATAATAATAATAATAAAATAATTATAATAATAATAAAAATAATTATAATAATAAATAGCAACAACAAAAACAATAATAATAAATAACTATATTTATAATATTAACAAAATAATAATTGTATTTATATTTATAATAATAATAAGCAATAATTATAATAATTATAATTATAATAAATAAATGATAATAAATAATAATAATAATACATAATACATAAATAATAATATATAAATTGAATCATAAACTAAAAAATAATACGTGGTTCGGTATCACTGTCAATTTTCACTTTTTGTTTTTATGGTTTTAAAAGTCCTGTGATATATATTGAATCGTAAACTAAAAAATCGGCATACCTATAGTAATCATATTGATTTGAAAACTAATAACAAGAAACTAGAAACTACTTTTTGTGATTTTTATATTTTGATTTTTAATTTTGTAAAAAAAAACAAAAAAATTGAAAACAAAAAACGATACTAAACCACGTATTATACAAACCACATATTTCAGTTTCCTATTATATAATCTTTTTTGTAGAAATTCACTCCCATAATTGTATTTTCTTTTATGTTATGTACTTGATTGCATCTTTTTTACTCCATAAACTTTTTTTTTTTTGAGGTAATCCTTTTTACTACTCCGTACATATTACTTTTTCTTAAATATCTTAATTGTTAAAACTAATAGAATATATGTAAATTAGGTTAGATCTTAATTGTTAAAACTGATAGAATATATGTTTTTTTTTTGGTTCTACTGCGAGGAGTTCCCACCGCCTTCGGCAAGTGGACAAATCTCCCGCGGGAGTTTGCATGGGTACCTCGATGGGCAGCATCCCTCCTAGTTGAGATTTTTTCCATTCCCAAGACTCGAACCCGAAACCTTGATTAATTGATAGAATATATGTAAATTAGGTTAGTGTATTATTCTGTTAGATCCCTAATTATTAGCCTATGTTGCTGCGAAATTTGGCATATTTACTTCAAGAATAATTATTTACATATATTCTAGCAAAAGTGTACGCTAAAAGTTTATTAATTATTTTTTTCTTTGTTCTGCTTTTTTTAGTGTTATTTTATTTTCTTTAATTTGAGCCTTTCTCCTCTTTTAAAACCCCCCCAAAAAAATAGAATTTTCTTTACTTGGTTGCTTTTATTTTGTTTTAATTTCATTTATCTGCTTCTTCATATGATTTTTTTTAAAAGCATTCTTTTTCAACCTCTTCACATTTCCACACTTTTTAATCTCGTATGGAAAATTGTAAATGTCTCTTGGAAAATTGTTCTTTTAAGTTACAATTATAATTATAAAATAACATCTTTTTCCTATCTTATATTAATTACTAGCACAAACTTGTTAAATGCTTTCACATCTATATATTCCTTCGATGCTTACTTGGTTGTCCAACTCATCTTTAAATGTCCACATGTACTGTCCACCTCAGCTGGGTAAACAACCCGGTGGGTTGATATATCAATCTCCCAACTATACAAGTGATACAACCGTATGATCTAACTATACAAGTGATACAACCTAGATAGGACTATCTGGGATGGAGTAATTTACTAGGCTTAAAAGCAAGACAGTACTTAAAATTAATAAAATAGACAAAGGATAAAACTAGACCCTATTAAATATATTATGAAAAGGCTACATATACCATGTGGGTATGCAATAGTGTCATACCCTGGCACATGATTGATCTAAAATTTCGGTGAGTAGCGCCAAAGTAGAAGAAAAAGAGGGGGAAATAATTTGGGAGAAATGCGTCATTTTTACTCTATTATTTTCATTGCCGCCAATTGCCAAAGAATGGATTTACTAGAAAACAAAAAAGTTCAAAGCATTATTTAAAAAATTGTATTTTACACATATTTAAACTTAAATATCTCAAAATACGTATGTCAAAAAAAAATAACAACTTGATATTGTGAAACCGTAAATCGAGACGAACCAAACAAGATCCCACATTAATATGTTTCGAAATGTTTATAAAAAAAAAATCAAGTCTCTTCCGTTGTGAATGATGTAAGATTATAAACATGACTAAGGCTCCGTTCTATTGGACTTATTTTGACTGAACTTAAATTATCTGAACTTATCTGAACTTAACTGAATTTATCTGAATTTAACTGAACTTATCTGAACTTATTTTTCTGAAAAAAACTTATTTTGTATGAAATAAACTTATTTGTGTGTGAAAATGTCTGAAAAAAATTTATTTTTGCTGAACTTATATCATCTGAATTTATCTGAACTTAACTGAACTTATCTGAACTTAACTGAACTTATCTGAACTTATTTTGTCTGAAATAAGTCGAACAGGACAGGGCCTAATAAAATACAATGAGATTTTTTTTTTTTTAACATCACTCTACTTTTATTGGTTGTTTTTTCTTGGGCGGTTTAAGTTGTGCCAATTTCGTGTTGATAATCTCAACAACAACCCGACCCGTCTGATTAAATTTGTTGTGTCGTGTCGTGTTAACCATTTAATTAAACGGGTCGTAATCCGTTGACACTAACCCGCTTTTTTGTATTTGATTCGTGCCATATCATATTTTTTCATCTCTACAAATAACCAAATAACGTACAAATTTGAAATCACTAATTATTATGAAAGAGTTTTAAAAATGTGTTTGGTACGTCTTCAAAATATTTGGGTGATTTACCCGTCCAAGTATTATACTACGTAAGTTTCATTATCTTTGTTAAATAAAAATATTTACATACTAAACCATTACATTTCCATACCATAATTAATAAAATGGGTTTTGCAACTTTCAAACCGATATATGTTTATATTTACTCAACATAATAGATAACTTAGAATTTTAGTTCCTAACTGTATATGGATCAAGTTTATCATAAAAGCCGATATTTGTTTATAAAATCACAAACAAATATGTTATTGTTATATGTATCGAGGATAGATCATTCACTATTAAAATCTCAATCTCGATCCTAAAACTAAGATAAAGGAAAACGGATAGAGGGAGTACACTAAGTTTTGTTATAATGAGTATTGTACACACCAAATGTTGTCTCTCTCAATCTAGAATTTAATGATTTAATCTAACCCCATCTTTTTGTTTCAAATTGGTCTTTTTTTAAAAGTTTATGTATAATGTCACTTTAATTTTACCTTTCAAATATATAAAGTCATTCATTATCTTAAAAATGTATTTATCTAATTTGTTTTATGATTTCAAAATAAAACATTTCATAAACATTTAACCACTCATACAACCAAATGATGTATATGTAAAATAATTAATTATATTGATGGAGTTTTTAAAATGTACTTAGTAATATTATTTTTTTGGTGATTTACCCTACCACGTACTATATGTTTCATTATCTTTGTTGATAAAAATATTTACATACTAACCCATCGCCTTTTCCTTCCCATAATTAATTTATAGGTTTTGCAACTTTCAAACAATATATTTTTATCTTTACTCTGAACCATATAATACTACGTTCGTTCCATAATGATGTTCCAATTTAGAATTTTGACACTATTCACAATTGAAGAGAGTCTTCTAATTTTTTTTCAATACATAAGAAAAAACATATTCATGTAGGGTCTTGTTTGATTTGTTTCAATAAGTATTTTAAGAATATCAAAGTTTTAAAAGTTTACTAATTGTAATTAGAGATAAAAATGATACAAAATGTGCATTAGCAAACGTGAAACGTGAAAACTGGAACAACATTATAGAAAAGATGGAGTACAAATTGTGGAGTAATTTAAGATAACGAATTAGAACTATAAATCTTAATCGGATATGGATCAAGTTTATCCAAACTTATTTTAGATCATAAAATTAAGGTGATGTTTGTTTATAAAACCATACACAAATATGTTATTCTTATACGTATCGCGGATAGATCATTCACAGTAAAAATCTCAATCTCTTAAAAATAAGACAAACAAAAACGGATAGAAGGAGCGCGATTAGTTTTTATATAATGAGTATTATAGACAACAAGTTAATGTTTTCTCCCTCAATCTAGCGTTTAATGATTCAACTTAACCCCATCTTTTGGTTTCTTATAGGTCTTTTTTTTAAAAAAAAGTTTATGTATAATGCCACTTTAATTTTACCTTTCAAAATATATAAAATTATTAATTATCTTAAATGTGTATTTATCTAATTAGTTTTATGATTTCAAAGCAAAATCTTTCCGGACACGCTTACCTAACCCAAACAACCAAATAACGTATATGTGAAAAATCACTAATTATATCGATGGTGTTTTAACATGAATTTAGTACTTTTTCACAATTTTTGGGGATTTACCTTTTCACACACTATATGTTTCATTATCTTGGTTGATAAAAATAATTACATACTAAACCATCACTTTTCTATCCCGTCATTAATTTATGGGCTTTGCAACTTTCAAGCAATATATACTTATCTTTACTCCGATCCACATCATACAAATTATGGAGTAATAATGATAACTTAGAACTCTAGTTCCTGATCAAGCTAGTTTATCCAAAATTATTTTAGATCATAAACTTAAGGTGATATTTTTTTTATAAACACATACACGAACATGTTATTCTTACATGTATCGAGAATAGATCATTTACAGTTAAACAAAAACGGATAGAGGGGGTGCGATAAGTTTTGATATATAAGTATTGTAAACACTAAATATTTTCTCCCTCAATATAGCATCCAATGATTAAACTTAACCCCGTAATTTTTTTTTTGATGTGTCTTTTGTAAAGTTTATGTATAATGTCACTTTGTATCAAACAATCCTTTATGATTTGTCGCTTGGTTGTCCCTAATCGAGACCTGTAAAAACGTTTAAATGTTGTGTATGCTGGCTTAAAAAATTGTATCATATATGTTTCTTATTTGAAAACTTAATTATTGTTTGATTGCTTATATGAATACGCCATATATGTTTTACTATAGGTATTTCATGAGTGTGTATAGAGTAAAATTTTGTAAATACGTGATTTCGTTAATTGAAACTTACGTCTCTTACTGGATTTACTTTTTCATGACTCTATATTTATGGGCTAGTATATGTTCATATTTAATATATTATGAAATTTTAGTTTTAACTTATAAATAGTAAACCTTTTTTCATACTAAAATAATTCAAACACCACTTTTTTTTTACTACAAACGTCAAACCAAAAATTGATCATGTATACAACTTATTAATATAAACTACTAACGCCAAAAAACCAGATATGAATTTTGACATGGAAACAAAAATATGTGAATCTTCTTATTTGAGTTCATTACTCTTATTTATTTTATATTTTTGAATTTTCTTTCTCCCAAGTAAAATAACTCAAAAATATTTAAAAACAAAAAATAAAGTTAAAAAGAATACTCGTTGTACTAAATAATATAAAAATCTTACAAATTTTTTTACTTCCTTTATATACTTGTACGTAATAGCCCGTAATAAAGTGAGTATAAATGTGAAATGTTAATCATGGTACAAGTGTCACCAACTTGAAAAAATATAGGAGAGGCAAGACTGTATGGACGGTTAATTAAAAATACTCGTGTATGGACAAAATTAAAAATATTGAAAGGGTGGGGGGGGGAGACGAAAGATATATTGAGCGCATTAGAGTGAAAAAAATATTTTATACATAACACAATAAATAAAATGATAAACATTGGATACATAAACATGGAATCAATATTTTATACTGATAAACTACTGAGAATAATATTGATGGGTGATATTATGACTTAATGGCTTCCTCATAACTTGGTTACATCATTGGTTATATAGGAAAGCATAACATAACTCTATTAGGTTTAGGACTCTATTAGATTCCTAAACTAACACTACTCTAGTTTCCTAAACATACTAGAACCCTAGATATACCATAACTCCAACACTCCCCCGCAATCGTAACGGCAGTAACACGAACGGTATGATTGAAGTGTAAAATCATGACGACCAAAACAATCAATTTGATGTCGAGACAACCGGTACACTCCTATTCCTTTGTTGCGGTACACTCCGCAATAACTGGTGAAGAGTTTGGCGATGCTAGGACACGTTGAGCACCAACACAAATGCAGGTACACTCTTGCTTTGGATTCCGCACAAAAACAACGAACAGGTACACTCCTTGTCCGATTGGTACTTGCGCATTACGTACATCAACGATTAGTCACACTAGCGCAGGTACACTCCTGCACACGCGATTGCAAGTACACTCTTGCAGGCGCAAAAAAAAACCAACTCTACAACACCAACACCAATGTAGTTTCGTCTCCACTTTATATTTAATGTCAACCAAAACATGAATCATATTGTATACCCTCAAAGCAAGGGTACGTCAACCACACCACAGTAAGCAAAACAAACACCATAAAAAAAAAACTAACCGATCGATCACGCTTAATAATATCGGGAAAAAAATATCTCAATTTTAGAGAGTTAACAAATCCAGCCGGTGGGTTTTTAACTCATACCCACCGGCCGGAGACTATTTGCGAAAGCGTAGGATCAATCCAAAATTATGGATAGCTCCGATACCATGATAAACTACTGAGAATAATATTGATGGGTGATATTATGACTTAATGGCTTCCTCATAACTTGGTTACATAATTGGTTATATAGGAAAGCATAACATAACTCTATTAGGTTTAGGACTCTATTAGATTCCTAAACTAACACTACTCTAGTTTCCTAAACATACTAGAACCCTAGATATACCATAACTCCAACATATACATAGCATAATAAATAAATAAAGAATTTTTTTAAAAAAGGGGGTGGAGGAGGGAAGAGAGAACTGATATATAATGAGCGCATTAGACTGAGTTAGCAAGAATCAAACCCGTGACCAAGGTGATTGCATATGTCCGTAGTAACCATTGTAACGCGAGGCAAGAGCCATTGACATTTGACATTTGATAATTTATAATGTATATAAGGTTTAATAACAGATACAAACTATATAAAATTACACACTAAAATAAATAAAAGTCAGACTACTTAATTAACTTGTGATGTATATAAAGGGTTAATTACATATATAAAAGTTCATACTAAATTCATTTACGGTCATACTAATGTGTTTCATTAATTAACAACTCTGTCGTAAACCAGATCTGGACCTCAACCCAGAAATTTGACATGGAAATGAAAAACTTTGAAGCTCCAAATCTTCTTAATTCAACTATAGCTCGTTCCAAAATTCAGATCCACTCCCCAATTTCTTTTACCTTACACAATTTAAAGTCGAACCATCATTTATAATTGAAATCGAACCCAAACGACGATTCTTAATCTATTGTTTAAGGCACAAACGACCCCAAACTTCTAAATCATAATTTTATTACACAAAATCGAACGAATTTATATTATTATTACTCTAGTGATGATCGATGTTGTTGAATTTTCATTGGAATTTCGTCTAATACCTAGAATCACTAATTAATTTGCCCAAATTTATTACAAATAATCTTCATTTTCTCTCTCCTAATTATTTTCCCCCCCCAAAAAAAAAATTGAAAAAAAAAAATCAAATTGTTAAAAATCAAAAGGTAAAAGAAAATAAAAAAGATTTGAATTTCAAATTCAAATACCATTTGAAATTTCAGATTGAAATTTCATTCCCATGTGGCGTTGCTGCTGTGGCAACTGTCAATGGGAGCCCAAGGTACAACACTATTTCGTACCCATGGGATATACTTCATCCGTTCTTTTTTAAATAACACAATTATTTAGGCACGTTTGCCAATGTACGATTTCAAACATTAATATCTTCCCTTATGGATAAAAGTTATAAAAATTTGATATTTGAAAAGTATTTATTGAGACGAATCTAATAAGACCCCACACGACTATGTTTTTTCTTAAACATAAATCACAAAAGGAAGTCAAAGGAGTATGTGTGAATAGTGTCAAAAATCCAATTGTGTCATATAAATAAGAACAGAGGAAGTATGTAACATCTTCCAATATATTAACTTGGATGACTGAAAAACTTCGATGGAAGGGGAAACAACTATCCTCTTCATTCAGCTCGGTACTTACAATCAGCGAAAAAGGGATAGACATTGCATTTTTTATATGACACGTGCATGCTGCATCATTATGTTGTAATGTTGTTGGCCCTTGTTGCCTATTTAATTACTCCCTCCGTCCCAAAATTATAGTCCTGATTTCTAAGTCGGGTGTCCTAAAACTATAGTTTTTTTTTCTAATTTTGGCTATTAAGGTCTCCACTTTCCTATGTACTATACTTCCTCCGTTTCGCAATAGATGCGTCATTTCTTTTTTTCACATATCCCAATATATACTTCTTCGAACATCAATATCTCTAATTGCGTGTAAGTAAAAAATTTTAAAAAAATTTGATATTTGAAATCCTCACATTGATACGAATTTAATAAGTTCTCCCTTGACTATGTTTGTTTTTACATAATGTGAAAGAATAATTGTCAAAGTTAGTTAATGAATAGTGTTCAAAAGAGAAACGATGCATCTATTGCGGAACGGATGAAGTATTAATTAAAAATACATTGAAAACCCCACCAATGTACTATATTCCACTTTTCTATGTACTATATTCTCTTTCTCATGTACTTTATTCCCCTTTTCCATGCAATTCAATCATTATTTGTACTTTATTCCACTTTTCCATGTATTATAATCCGTTTTTAATAAAATTCGTATTTTTGGTCAAACGGGACTATAAATATGAGACGGAGAGAGTAATAAAAAATTGCGAAAATATGGGTGCGTTTTTTTTGTTGCCCAATGGTCACATATGTGAACCTTGGCAAGAGAACACTCTTATTTTCTCAACATTGGAGTAATATCCAACAATCATTTTCAACACGACATAAGCAAATTGTCAACGTTGCACATGCTCTTATTGATCTTCATAAGGGTGGTAATGAATCGGATTTAGATCGGGTGAGGCTCAATCCGCATCTATCCATGACATTTCATCTGTCATCCAACCTATCCATCACCCGTAAAAATTCTTCATCCACATTCGAACAATCCATCATCCACATGTGATTCGGGTGGGTCGGGTGAGAATCGGGTGAAATATATTTGAAGCTATATAAAAATAACTTAAAGTGACACATATTGCAATTAGGAAT
The DNA here is from genome assembly GCF_020520425.1 of Spinacia oleracea. Lineage (NCBI taxonomy): Eukaryota > Viridiplantae > Streptophyta > Magnoliopsida > Caryophyllales > Amaranthaceae > Spinacia > Spinacia oleracea. Next base: position 136,527,361 of record NC_079490.1, read on the forward strand.
AATTAGTCCACATATAGTCCACATGACTATTTTTCTTTTTGAAAAACCATAGTATAACTTTTACAAAGCTTTAGATTTTTCTTTGTGTTATCCTAGTAAGGGAACGCAATATTTTGTGTTACACTTATGTTTAGCATAGTTTTATTTACAATAGTAAATATATTATGAAAGTAAATGATGATAAATTAAAGCATACAACTAATGTAATAGGTTGATGGATCGGGTGGTGGGTTGGATGCACCTATATCCATATCCGACCCACCCATCATCCCATCCATCCATCATCCGTCAATCATCCGCTTATTTTCGAGTTTTCTTCCATATAATCTGGATCGGGTGCATGAATATCCATCGGATTCGGTTGAAATTTAATGGTCAGCTCTAGATTTTCACTATCCTTGTTTGGAAGATTATTCTTTGGCTTAGACTCTAATAAGATAACCATGAGAAACCCTAGTCCAGTGTTACAAACGTAAAACAATAGATAGATTTCCCTCACTAATATTTTTTCTTTAAGATGGAAAGAGAAAAGTTTGCTCCCGTTTGGTTAACAAACCGATAGGTAAAATCCGCCAAAATTGAGTTTTTTAAGTTAGAGGAACTCATGTTATCTTAATCTTCCATTACCCCATCCTTAGCTTCTTTCACAACCTCATTCAATGCACAATTCCTTGCTTCAGAGATCATTGTCCTCAAGATAATATCCTCCTTAATCTCTTGTTTAACCAATTCCTCATCCTTGTTCGAAGAACACTCATCATTATCATTCGAACACCCACGTGACAACATGTCTTACATTCTCATCCTTTCGAACTCTCCTTCGCTCTATCAACATCGAGCTTCTTCTCAAGGGAGAAACATATGCCCATTGACGATCACCTCAACTAAGTTCCCCCTCAGCCTTTTTTTGACGAGGACAACCCTATTCTTAATTCGCTTTAAAACTATTTTTTGAGACCCACTTGTTTGAGGGATCAAACTCGAAATATGTCGATGATTCCTAATTAATTCCTGAATCCTGGAAAATTATAGAGTACAAGTAAAACCCTATTTAATGATGTGGGAGCTATCAAGCTCACCAACAATGGTGATCGAAGTTTCCAGAAAAGAGAGATGAGAAGAAGAAGAAGAATAGAAGTTTGGGGAAGAAGTCAGAAGAGAATTGTAGGAGAGAGAAGGAATCTTTGTATTTGATTAATTGTAATCCAAATACAATGTATTAGCTGCTTAAATAGCTGGCTGACAGCAACAAACTAATAACAGATTTCACTAACAAACAAAAGTTGTTCTAACAGCTTTTCCCGCCAAAAACAGAATACAATTTATTTGCTTAAAACTGCTTAAAAAGGAAACTAAAATAGAATCCCATCTTATTTAACTCCTGGGAGATTATAGATTACTACCGCATGTCGGCATGCATCATGGTGGCAGTCGAGATGTTCTATTTGGCTTAATTCTGGTGATGATCATTTTGTTTGATCACTGCTCTTTTTTTTTTCTTTTTTTTTTTTGACATAAGCTAATACAAACAACTAAGGAAAATTACAAAAAGAAAAAAGAGAAGTTGAAGCTGCCTTTGCCAGCACATGGGCCTGCTCAACCCTTGATCTATCCACCTTGTTAATGCAGCACCAGAGAAAGGATTTTCCGATGTTTGATCACTGTTCTAATTAGGTTGAAATTAACCACTATACTCCGTATTAGTCATAGTAATATAGAAGTTAGATAGAAAATACGGAGAAATAATAAATAGGGCGCACCATTTATTTGAAAAATCTTGTATACTACTACGTATATTACTATGCACTACTCCGTAGTATTTAATTTTCACTACGTATATAGGCGTATCAAGGAACTTTTTCCCAAACTAGTACAAGTTGTTTGCCCTCTTCATCAAGAGAACGCTCATAGTAGATGCTTGGCCACCAAACCTCCAAACCGAACAAAATGGTGCTAAATAACTTGTGAAATAGGCCATAAACCAACAAAGAACATAGTAGCTCATACATATGAAGGAGGTGAAACATATGAATTTCGGCTAGGAGCTGGTAATCAACATATAATACATCACCATTTCTACACCAACTAGTTCAGACTTCAGAATTGTATTACTACACATTAAACCTACAGGAAAATCTCCAAGCACTCTCCTAAAGAAAACTTCAAATTGTACTATACACTGGCCAACGGGAAAATCGCCAACTGTCAACAATTTCTTTATAATGACCGTACCTTTTATGCTATATCAATTGCTAAATTTCCACACTAACTTTTGAGGTAGCTAGAAACGGCTCCTTAGAAAATGTGGCTTCAACACTGGTTTGGTGAAGAAGACTGCATTATTATGTTACCGCCTTAAAGCTCCATAATTTCTTGTGACCTGAATTAAAACATTAGGAATTAGATACACATGAAAAACAGCATACATTTTAATAGTGGTCTAAAATCCTTTTCCGATCTTAAGTGAGGGAAAAGGCCGACCACTGTAAATTCAACCTCAAGGGGCCTATATACAGGTCTGTTGCAAACCTTCATAAAAATAAAATAAAAAAAATAAATAAATAAAATCATTCTCAGATACAGCAAGAAAGCAAAAGCAGGCACACCGAAAAGACGAAGTCAAAAAACATTTGTTCAGCTACACATTTTAGAGCAATGAAAGACACCAAAGTGGGATGAACAAGTCAAATAGCATTCTGACCTTGGGTTGAGACTTGTTAAATCGGTTGGGTATGTCATCATCATCGTCTTCATCATCTTTTCCCATAAGCATCCTTTGAAGTGAAGAGCCCCCTGATTGTTTCCCCCTCTTAGAGGGCTGCGTAGAACCTCTCCCCCTTCCTCTCGGTGCAGCTCGTTTGCGACTTTTTCCTTGGAGTTTTCCATCATCACCCTACCCACAAAACAAAAGCAAAAAACAAACATTGATTATTTTTGCACAGCATCTACAGAGGCTCCCACCAATGGCAAAGCAAGGGGGTAGAGATGTATGCAGCTCTGCGCCTCTACCATTACAGATGCAGAGGGCTTGTTTACATTACGCTTTACAGATTTAAAGGTTGTTACCCGTACACCAATTTTACTGTTCATTAGTGCAGTTAATTTCTTTCAGCAATTACATTTTAAGAAACTTATCTTGCTTAAAATCTCCCCTCAGAAATTAGGAACAAATTATCTGGCATACAAAGCAGATCCCACGTACCGAACTTTCATCAACATCCCGAGCTTCATACTCCTCTGCTCCATCACTCGAGGCAGAATCAACATTGTCATCGTCCGCAACAATACTATGAACTGAGACTGAGGCAGCGACTGATGAAGGTCTGCAGTTTAAAGAGCTATTATTAGAAATCATAAATCACCAAAGACACAAGTAAACAATTTAATTAAGTACGCAGTATGCACAGTTGGGTTTGTTTGGAGGATAATTCAAAGGAGAGAAAAGCAAGGTGTTGGTGTCAAGCTTCATGGCACATCTGACGCCTCCAGGCATGGGTGTTTCAGACTTTCAGGGGAGGCAGGAGCTGCCTGATGTCTGGAAGTGAGGCACCACGTTTAAGGCGAATTTCGCACGTCCATGGAAATAGTGGAACCGTACAAAAATTACTACGCCCACGGTGCCTAGTCTGGGCCAGATCAGAACTATTCTGTTTGGTTCTGGAAGTTACTGCTCGACCCAGAATGTACATCTGTGCCAAACTAAGAACGTCCTAGACTCCCCAGGAAAACTGACACGTATGTCTTGATGTAACCTATTATAACCTCTAGTAGTCTAATTGTACGGTATTCACAGATATCAAACACTTTCTAGGGATTTAATGTTTATAATCATCATTCAACTCCATTAATTACTCCATAGTGCATAATTTGTGTGTTTTCTTCCGGAGCTCAGATTTCCACTTGAGGTTGTTATGTTCTTTCTTTGCTTTTGTTTGTCAATTTCTGTTTTGCTTGATTTCCATTAGTGGTATGATCATTGCTTGTTCCACAAATGAGTTCTTGCTTAATCTAAATCACAACAATGCACAATATTTTCCAGATAACTCGGAATATGAATGAGTTAAATTTCAGTTTGCGACAACGAGCATGTACTTTGTTTAGTGAAACCTTAGTTGAACAGCCAGATAAATGATATTGCAACACATGTGAATCCGTCTATCACAAATATTTTACTACCTTTTGAGCAATAACCTACAACAGCTGCAAGGAATCATCAACTCCATCGAAGCGTACCAAAATGTTGCATGATATGATTACAATCCTCCCCTCCCCCCCAACCCCCCCCCCCCACTCCACACACACACTCTTATGGATATGGTAGAAGGGGAATGTGAAAAATACCTTCCAGAACTGAGAAGTTAGTTACTTGGGTATGATTGGAATTCACTAAACAAGTTTGTTGTAATAAAAGGAGAAGTGGTGCTGGGAGGAAATGCATCCAGAAAGTTGTTATCATTTGATTAGTTCGGGAGAGCACATATTGGCTAGTTTGTATTATGTGATTAATTACCCTGATTATTGCTTAATACAATCATATCCTTCTCCTTAATTCTGCATCTCTCTTCTCCATTTCTTCTTAAACTGTTCTTATTCTTCTTTTGTGGGTGAAACTGTTGAGAGACAAGTTATTGGGTTCTAAGCAATAAACTAAGCTTGAGCGTTTGGAAGTTGGAACACTACCCGTCACCCCCCCCCCCCCCCCACACGACACTCATCGCACGAAAAAGTTTCAGCCATGTCGTAATCTTTAAGCCATGCTGATCCTCACCATCCTAAAAAAGAATTCAAAAGAAAGAAAGAACCTCAGAGCAAAACAAAGATGCTGAATATGTCATCCAGACTAACATACTGCATCCCCCATGGGAAGAAGGTTATTCAGGCTTCCCCAATCAGAAATACAACCATAAACTTATGCAACTTTCTGCACAATCACATGCACAGAAGTATAGGTAGAGGAGTGAAACAGGGAAATGACACAGAAGTATGAAAAGAAAAAAAAAACCTTTCAGAACGGCGGAAACCCAAAGATGCATCAAGAGTTGTCTGCTTCATATTGGTGGCACCTTTTCCTCTCCCCCTTCCCCTTCCCCTTCCTCTCGTCGAGCTTTTGCCAGTTTCAGAAGCATCACGGGAAGAGCCAAGAGCTGAAGCCGTCGCTTTCTTGCCTCGAGCGATAGGTTTTGCTCCTGACAACTGGGTGGCATCATCATCATCATCACTAAAAGATGCTGCACTTCTAGCTCCTGCCATGCGTTTACCCCTAAACTCCTACAAAATTAACATAGTTTAACTACTTCAACAACCAGTAAGACTCATCACTAACACAAATCCAGAGTCCGATATCATCAAAACCAAATCCTTTTTTAAAAAAAAAACAAATGTTCAGTACCCTAGAACAATAAAGTGGCATTTTTTAGTAGTCATCAATAGTTTTAAATTCCTGATGGATTTGCTGAACATATACATAGTACATACATCAAATATTATTCAAAAAGAGCATTCAGGAATAATATCAACATATACCATTGATGGCTTCACACAGAGTTAAGTTAGAGAGCCAACCTCTGATTGAGCACTGAAGGTAGAGGTCTCCTTCGGGTGTGTTGCCCTATGTTTAACACGTTCCTTAAGAGAATAAAAAAAAAGTCTAATTAGACACAAATTTGATATAATTAACTCCAATCAATAAATATATCTTGGCATATCATGGACCACTGGTGAAAAAAGAATACAACAGAGGAAGAGGGGATACACTATGAATGGGTTTGGATAAATATTGTTCAGCAGTTGCAGTGATAAAGAAAAAGCTTTAGCAGATACAAAAATATACGCAAAGATCAAGAATGAAGTCTCTTGCCTCCAAACACTCTCCGACTTTGACTATCAAGTCTTCTTCCTCAAACTTGACTGAGTCTGAATCCTCAGCAATTTTGCTCTACAGAAAAAATTAACGAGACATTACAAGTAAATACTTGACCATTATGTCAAGAAAAAAGTACTAAAGAAAACAAGGAAAAGAAAAAATTATCTATTAAACTATCGACACTCATGTGGGACAGAAAGAGGCGAACTTATAATGTAACTACTTACACGTGTTTCATCAAGATTGTGTTGCAAGCAAGCATGGAAAGCCAACTTGTCATCTTTACTGACAAAATTATGCAGTGCAATATCCAGATCATTGACAGGAAGGATCTCCATTTTCTGCAAGATGTAAAAGAAGAAAATATTACGCTTACTTCCTGCATTTTGTACAGCTGTTTTCATAAATACGACACATTTACGCAAATGGTATCAAGTTGATTTCAGAGTCTTAATGCAAAGATGCATTGTCACATGAAGGGGGGGGGGGGGTTGGCATACCAAATTCTTAGGTGACCCAAAAATATTTATTAATAATTTGAAACCAGTCAAATCAACTGCATTCAGCTAATGTAAACCTCATACAGGAACATCATCTTACATAACTTGAGGTTAGTTCGTATTAAACGCTTCGGACAAAATCAATTCAAAAACACAGTGGGAAGATACTCCATAACGCTAAATAAATAGTTCAAGTTGATTTTTCACACAAAAGAAAAAGGAGTAGAATGATGTAAGAGCAACAGGTTGTAGTGGGATAGCACACTAAAAACAACACGCATCAGTTAATGTGAGAGACCAAGGATGGAAGAATCTCTTTGAGACGAAGTGAGCAGCCAAAAGGAAAAGAGAACTGCGAAAATTTAGTTTGCAAAGTATTAAAATGTGATATTTGTATAATAAACAACAACCACCACCACCCAAGCAGGGAGGCCTGGAGGTATGCAAACTTTCCCATGACCAATGCAATCTAATAGAGGCATGTGATTGTGGTAGAGTCAAAACACGGAAAACAAGGACAGAGATCAAAGGATCAATATACATACCAGGTTACTCTCTGCAACCAAAGCCTCTATATTCTGTTGATTTAATTCTTCCGGTCGGAATTTCTCAGAATTGTCAATTTTCCCTAAAATAAAGGAAATGGATAGTTCCCTCATTAAAAGAAAAGAAAAAGGATAGTCTACTTATAACAAAACAATAAGGAAACTTAAATGTGTTACTGGGAACAAGATTGTTAAAGATAGAATTGAATAGAAATTTAAGTATGTAACAAGAAGCAACCCTAAAAACCTGTATTCTAAAAACAAAGTGTGGACAAGTATCTAGATTAAAATTAAAAGCCTGCCAAGGATAATTTCATGAAAAGATGATTCAGTTGTCCTTAATTAGAAGAAAATATTACCCGTAGAAAAGGGTCTTATAAGCTCTGTAATTGATCAACTGTTACAAACTTACAACCCTAGCTAATCCTACAAGTAAGCCTTGTTTCCCTTGGGTAAAAGATAAACAATTTTATTGAAGTTCAAGAACATGTTAAGAACATTCAGCAAAATACCCATTTCTACACAGGCGGAGGGAGGCATCCTTGAGTGGAATGTTGCTGCTCTCCTAGCCTTCTAGACTAGCTACAACTAGCTTAGTTTTAAAAAGCGCGCTTTTTTGCGCTTAAAGCTCGGAAGCTCAGAAGCTCACAGCAAAACGCTTCTGCCAGCCGAAGCCTAGCGACATACAAGAAGCGCGCGCTTCCTAGCGCTTCGGTGCTTCTGCGCTTCCTAGCGTTTTTGCGCTTCTTGTAGTCTGGGCACATCCGACCCTTCTTTTTTATAAAAAATAAAGCCACGTGACTCTAATCTTCTTTTTTAAAGTATCACGTGATTTCTTTTTTATGAAAAGCAAATATTTGGGAAGTTTTTGAAAACCCTAGTGCAACTTTCTCCCGTAGCCGGATTTCTCTAGCCTTCTCGCCGGATTTCTCCCGTAAGATTCTGAATTTTTCTTTCATCGTTTTGATTTCTCTTTTTTTTACATCTTTTCTTTCCATATTTTCTGAACTTTTGAAATTTTATTATTTCTTTCCGGTTGCGCTTCGCCTACGAAAAGCGTGCGCTTTCGCTTTGCGCTTAAGCTCCAGGGCCCTTTTGCGCTTCAGTGCGCTTCGCGCTTTTTAAAACTAGGGCTACAAGAAACTTGAAAGTCCTCAACACCCAAGGAAATACAGATAACAACTCTGACTTAACACCCCCTATACAGCAGGATAATCCAAAGAACTAATTACAAACTTGAAATCAGACTTTTATCATCCTGCTTTCCTGCTGAAGCTAAAATTAAAACATGTCTCGTGATAAAGTGGCTCTCAAGAAAATTGAGCCACTTGAGATTAAAGGATGGTAAACAATCAACACTAAGTGTTAAGAAGGCCAGAGTAAATAAATTCTAAATGTTAAGAAGGCTGGAGTAAATAAATACTAAGTAACCTGAATCATTTGTATGAATCTTGCCTTAAGTCAAATGAAAGGTCTAACCTTAAAGCAACACTTTGCCTTTCAAATAAAATTGGTGACATAGTTAAGCAACAAAGTAAAAACTTCCATTAAACATTTCCAAAGGATTGCCCATCCACACCCTAGTGGCCTAGAATCGTTACCCTTGATAATTAAAAAAATCCAAAACCTCCACCAACATAGTAAGCTACCAAACCTGCATAAAATGGGGTGTCTTTAGTAAATGGAGGTCTCAAGAATTACAACAAAAAAGGAAGATACAGGAGCATCAAGAAGTACCCGAAGATGGAAAAGATGAGGGAAACGGATGCAGAGTGGCTCATACCATGACCATTTAATTAACTTTGGCTTGAACAAGGTAAAAATTAGAAGCCAGTCAAACTCAAACCAACAAGGATATACATATCTACAGACAAGTATGCGTAGCAGCCCTTTCAAGATGAACAACCCTTCCATTTTGACACATTCCATTTCCATACTTGATCTTATTATCTTAATAAAATGATGCAAAAATATCAATTCTCCAGAAGAAAATGAATCAACCATTTACCCACTAAACCCACATTCCTGGACAATAATCTCCAATTCTTCAAACCTCAGAACCCTCCACTTTTAAAAGACGTCATATTCAAATTCACAACCACAATCTTTCTGGTATCACTAAACCCCAGATCACGAGAGTATTTTCTTATCAAACTTTTGACACTGTTTTCAACAGCAAAAGCTAAATCTTAAGAAGACAGAGGAAGTGAAGAGGAAAGTTAGATATACTAGATTGTAACAATTGAATGCAGGCACCTAGGAACCTATTGACTCTCTTCCACTTTCCCGGTCACAGTAAAACCTGTACAAGTCTTGGCTCCCAAAAGTAGTTCAACAACTGATTGCATCAGCACATCCAAAAATCAAAAGCAATAATAGAAGCCTAGTCTTTCATTAAGGTGGTTAAAGAGTTGAAGATGGTATTGAAGTGGAAGCATACACTCCAGGGGAGATAAAATTGCATGACCATTCATGGAAGTTACATTCAATTATAAGTAGCAGGAAAAGGATAGACTTTTTTGTGGTCCTTGCAGATTTCAAGATCTCCTGCTATGCAAATCAGGTTTACTAAAAGAAATCTGCAAATCCGTATGCAACCAAACAAACAATTTCAAGATACAATTCTACCGCACGGATGATATCAACTGCAATTCAATTGGTCATCAAATATAGGTACTGCTATACAAATATTTCCGCTGGTCTGGATGCACACACTCAATCTACCGTAAATGACATGATAATAAGGGTTTTAAGTTTTAACAGTAATTTTCTAACGAAATGCTAATCAGACTTTCAAAATACGATCCATATATGTCAACACATGCAAGACAGAATCAAGTTTCTTCTGCTTACAGACGATGTTACTCTTTCACCAATGACTGCAAGTGGTTTAAATTTCTCAAAGCTTGATGGTGGAAGCCTTTTGTGTTCTCCGATTGTTGGGGAAAGAAAACATAAAAGCCTATGGTTGAACAATCAGCAAAGGTACTAGAACCTGGCTATCAAAGGATTTTACTAGTTTCTAAACCTACTCATAGTCAGAATATATTATATTCATGACTGATTAACAAAAATGAACCTTATCAAAAAGTTATTAATGTCTGATATTGTTGAAAGTCCAAGGAACGTTACGAGAACCTGTTTCACTTCTCTTGGATTCTATCATTCTACGAGTTTCCAATTTGTATGACACTAAGTATAGATTATTGAGCTGCATTACATGGCCTTATGAAGATGATTAGGACATGTATTTTAATTAGCTAATGGGCGGATTAGTATGTTTGTTGATTAAATTTGGTCGTTAGGCGGTAATATAGCTTTATAACTGCACTAGCTGTAATCGCTATAAAATAAAACCGCATAGCTACATGTATAACCACACAGCAACATGCATAACCGTGCCGCTATATATAATGTTGAACAGTTATATATGAAACCACACAGCTCTGTGCATAATGGAGCGACTATATATATAACCACATGGCTCTATGTATATATAACCACACGTCTCTATGTACATCCTCATGGCTCTATATATATACACGTGAAGGAAACTGAATTAAAGTAAAGAGGGAGTATACAGAAATAGGATCAAGTGAATTAATAGGGATCCAAGCAGTAAAAGAAACAAGTCTAACATTGCCTCTTTTTCTTAGCAATTAAACAAATTTAAAAAACTTACTACAAGCATTGCCCACAAGATAATATACCTTCACTTCGATTCTTGACCCGTGAAGCCTTTGAGAATATCAGAATATCCTGAGGGTTTGCCACCTATTAATCGCAAAAATGTTCATTTCACTAACAATCATGAACATTATTTATCTGGATAGTAATAAGGCCACTATCCCAAATAATTGGCAAGATTGTAAAAAATTGAGATTAAGATAATGGTCAAATTCTTTTTGAAAATACAAAAAATAGTCAAACTCCTGATGAATTGTCACCATCTTTTTACATTGAAGCAATAAGGCCCGATTCAATTCACCATAAAAAATGATATTCAGAAGAATAAGTCATTAGTAAAATCAGTTTTAATGAGTATAAATCGGTTTTGATCAATAAAAATCAGTAATTACACATATAAAAACACTAGTGAATCAGTAAAAAAAAAATTGTTGTACTCTGTAATAAGTAAAAATCAGTTTCAATAAGTAAAAAGGCTGTAATCAGTAAAAAAAAATAAGTTTAAGACTTAAATCAGTAAAAAAAAATCAGTTCAGTGTTTTTTTTTTTTAAATACTAATGGTAATTGTAAGCGTCTCGCATGTAAGAGGGGTGTGAGTCAAAGAAAAATATATACTGCATTTTAAATCAAGGAAGGAGAAAATGGTAGACATAGTACCTTTCCAACATATTTCTGACCAAATCTCTGAGGATTTATAGTCATATATCCTGAGTAATCTACCTATCATCATAAAAAATGAAATTAAGCTCTGTTGATAACCAAACTGTGGTCCATGTATGATAAGAAATGGAACCCTAGGGGTATCACCTTCTTAATGCACATGAGAATCATCAAGAATTATTAGATAAAAATGAATCATGAGTCTGTCCACAAATTCAAGAAAAAAACACTCCTGGAAAATACTAAGCACCTAAATGAGGCAATATGAAAAATTGCCATGAAAAAGAAGCCCAAAAAAAATGAGGGTGAAACAGAAACAATAAGAAGTGCAACAGTTTTGTTTGCACTTCATTAATTCATAGTATGTTTTACTCCAGATTAAGATTTAGAGATAAGTACACATCTCCAGGAACTCCTGACTTGGACATAGAGGCGGAGTGAGAAAGAAGTTACTGAAGAAGTTTATTCTTTGCAGAAAGGACTACAAAATCCAGCACAACACATGGTTGGAGGCTAGAACAACCTCAGTCACATTGACTCTAGTCTCTAGATGATGTTTCAGTTCTGGAAAATCATGGTTGGCGGCATTGGAGACTCAATTAAATTTATAAAATGTTAAGAAAGAGATAAGTCACATAAATCATCCAAAGTGCAGCAATCAATAATATTCGTTTTATAAAATAATTAGGACTAACCTTAACTCGAACCAATGGAAGCTTAGCCTCATCTTTGTTGGCCGCTTTGCTGTTAGACTTCTCAATCAGATCTCTGACCTAAGCAATTTAGATCAGATTATCTACCCTAAAACCAAAATAATAGACTGCAAATATGAAGAATCATTACCAGCAACCTCAATTTTTTTTCACATGGAGGTATTTGAAGGGCATAACAGCAAGATATATAAGGGGCGCAGAACAGACACAACAAAAAGGAATTCTCTGAAACAGAAATATTTTACCACTTTATCCAAATGCTCAAGAATTGAATTCTGATCACTTTGATCAATATCAGTTAAATCTTTCAACGCAACCTGAAGATTAAACGAGAAAAGGTCAGGGAGCGTGTCTTTCACTATAATCAATGTAATACTTCCTCCCTTCATTTTTACTCGCAACGTTTGTCACTTTCACGAATGAACAATTTTGATCATTAATATCTTTAATTCTCTTTAAGCAAAAAATATAAAAAGTTAATATTTCAAAAATACACATTAAGACGAATCTAACAAGATACCATATGACTATGTTTTATCTTATGTATAAATCACCAACAATGGTCAAAGTATAATATGTGAATAATGTAGAAATCACAAATGTTGCGAGTATTAAAAATCGGAGGAAGTACTAAATTAGATCCTGTGGGCGCACGGATAGTTCTCCCTCAAAACTACTGCATAATTATAATAATCTTGAACATACTCATTTAGTTATCTAACTAGATAAGATCCCGTGCATGCACGGATATTTCTCCCTAAAACTACTGCATAATTAACAATTTTGAACATACTCATTTAGCTATCTAATATGCAATTTCGTCCTACTACGTATTGTATTACATATATCTATGCGCTTAATATGCTAATTTGACAAAATATTCGATATGGACAATATGTAAATTTGACCAGAATATTGAGTAAATATATTTTCCATTATTAATATACCGATTTTACTAAAATATTACCAAAAATTATTTTTAGCGAATTATTATTAAGTGGTACCACGTATATATTATTGCCTTATTTTATAAACTAATATTCTTTTCCATACATAAACAGATAAGAAGGATAGAAATAAAAATTAAAATAAAATAAAGTAGACATACTTTTTAGGAAAAAGATTTTTGGAAGGAAAATTTTGCACAACGCGTGTCACTTCCTGGTGTCTGTTTTAATAATAAAGTTATAGATGCGAGTAATTACCTCAGAATATTCAAAAGGCCTCACGGATAGCAGAGGTATTTTAGTTGGGCGGTATTGGTTTCCCTAAACAAGCAGAAGAGAATGAGAAAACAAGAAGTTTTTATCCCAAAGTTGTTATTTTACGTAAAGTACAAAAGCAGTATAAAGATTTGTTACACCACCTTAATTTCCAAGAGAAGAACATGTTTTGGCTTCGATTCCCCATCAATTAGTGATGTTGCAACAGAAGAACCAGGTTGTGTGATATGAAAACCCATTCCGGAAACTTCCTGTGAAATTAACAGCCCATCAGACATAAAATCGGATGATAAAGGTGAGAAGCTGTGAGAAATCTAATACTGCACCTGAGGGTCAATTAGGCATTCATGTTCATGCCCCCAAACTATAAAATCAAGGAATCGTGGTAAAAAATGCTCATTTATAGCATTTTTAGGGTTTGTTTTTATTCTGCACAAACAAAAAACCTCGTTACCAAAACACATGCACCTGCTGCAAACATCCAAGAGCTCATGTTTCTCCAGCATTAGGATTAAATTAACTTTTCTATAGGACAAATAGAGAGGAATTCATTTTCAATAGAAAATTGGTAGTGGTAGTACCGATTCTGGTGGAGAACAAGGATATTGAACCAATCTGAAACTTGACATTCTTCTTGCGCTTCAGGGCGCATCCACTGAACAGCATGGGGAGTCTGGGACCACGAAATCAACAAAATTATATCTGACTACAGACTCTATTTCAGAACTTAACAGATGGAATATATACATTATACACATAGAACCAGGTTCCAAAGAGAATCAAGTCTATAAGAAAATGAGAACTAATTTCGTCACTTAAGAGTAAAGCAAAAAAACATTAAAGTAATTTGTATTAAATCCATCGTTTGTGCTCATAATAAATTAAAAGGTTCTCCTGCTACTCAGCTTAGAGCCTTGAGCATTATACAAGGATGTGTCGTAGGAGTAGCCTATTACCTTCTGGGGTGAAATGGCCACAACATGAGCGTTTTTCTAAGCAAGAATTATTACAGTAGGATAATGGCTAGAAGGATTAGAAAGCATTATGACATTACGATTTCCAAGGTTTAGCCAAGGGTTAGCTCAGGACCCCACTTCTTGTCATATTTGGTTTGGTATTGCAACCGCACATGACTTCGAGAGTCATGATGATATAACCAAACAACGTCTTTATCAGAATAATTTTGCTTCTCACTTTGGGCAATTGGCAATCACTTTTCTCTGAACTTCCGGAAATCTGTTTCATGTATCTCGGCATGGAAATTTTGAGTCATGGGTACAGGACCCTTTACACGTAAGGCCTAACGCCTATTTCTCATGCAATTTGGGATCCTCATTTTAGTCAAAGAAATTTATTAAAAGAATCCAACGAAACTTAACGCTTAACACAAGCTGGTTATGAAGAGCAGATCCATGTTTAAGTTCTTCCGTATGCCTTTGTCGTATCATTGTACATCAAACTGGTTGGTAATTTGATTTTTGGACTTACTTTGACATAGTACAAAACGTAGCCCACCAAATAATATATACTCCCATCAAATCAACAACAATATACCCAACTCTCGTGTATACAAATTTAAATCAAATAAAAAATCAAGAATTCAAAGAAACTTCATGAAAATCGAATAAAAATGTGTTATTCAACAACAATTAAATATGCATATTCATAGAAATATTCCCATTAGCTTGTTAAGAAGCTTATATTTGGGGGGAAATCAAATCCTAACTCTTGAAAGTTCGTTGCTTTTATCTTCAACATTGCCACGTAATCATCTTGAGGACGATAGGAGGGCCACCGAATATCCAAAAACATCTACGGAAGCGATGACAATGAGACTGCGAGACAGCGAAGAGGTTGCAAGAACGACGGTGATGAAGGAGATAGAAGGAGTGGTGAAGGAAACAGCACGAGGGTGAAGAGGAGAGACAATTTATGGAGGTTGAGAGGAGGAGGTAACCGGTCGAAGATATGGAGAGTTTAACAATGGTGGTTAAGGAGAGAGAAAGTGAACATATGAAAAACACCAAAGAAATGTCGACCAGGACCAGAGGAGAGAGAATGGGGAGAGAAAGAATAAGATGGTTTTCAAATTACAGCATTTCATTTTGGATTTCATATTCCTTACATTGGAATTATTTTTTAAAAGCCTTGGATTTGGGACGAATGCAAATCCAAATTCTTGGAGTAGCTAAACAAGTCATTTGGCCCACTTCCAAAATTTCAAATGAAATCCATTGATTCCAACAGGCCATTAAAAAAATTCGTTGAATTTGATGTTTGAGTTTCAATAGAGTCAACTTGAAGAGAAAGAATGTGTATTCTTGAGTAGAGAATAAAAGTGAGTCTTCTTGAGGAACGAGAAACAAAATTGAATTAATATCTATTGAATTCATCCTTAAATCGAATTTCATAAAATTTGATGAATAAATTTGTGGAATTTGTGAAGAACTTAGTTGAGTTTGAACTTGGAGGTTCATGGAGTTTACTTGAGGAGGAATAATGGGTACTCTTGAGGAGAGAAAATGGGTGTTCTAGAGGAGAAAGAAACAAAATTAAATTCGTACCTAAATAATTCAACATATATAAGTTCATTTTCAGAAAATTTGATAAAGAATTTAGTTAAACTCGTGAATAACTCGGGGGAATTTTAGTTTGGAGCGTTTATGGAGTCCTCATGAGAAGAAATCGGAATTTAGAACATAACACTTAATTTGTAGAGCATAGGTATTTTCTCACATAAGGAAGTGTACTCACATAAGAGAGATGTTCTCATGAGAGTTTCCTTATACATATATGTGAGAATGATTTCGGACCACCCGGTCAACTTAAATCTAAAGGAGCAAATTACTCCCGTTTTACTAATGGTTCTTTGGTACCTCTAATCTCGGAAAATAAATTGCGACCCAACATTCCAAAAAACTAGACACCTGTTATGACTTGTCTGCCATATGTTTGTCTCTTTCTCTCTCCCCCTCTCTTCCCCATCAGTGTAATTACAGTTGCCATGTGTCAGAAGCTTAAAATATTGCATATTCAATAAAAAAATGAATTTAATAAAATTCAACATCACAAATATGAAATTGTCAAACTTCCTACAAAATTAATTGAATCGGGAAGCTTAATTCAATTGAACACATAATTTGCTCATATGAAGTGAAAGATCCGATTGGAAGTGAAACATGGAGGAGACAGAAACATTCATCGAAATTGACGGAAAATTTGCTCATTTAATTTTTTTTTTTGCTCATTTGAACAAAATGAGCAAATTGTTCTGCTCGTTTACACAAAAAGAGCAAACTGGTTTGCTCATTTACAAAAAATAACGAAATTTCCAGATTTGTTCATCAATTATATCCTTCATTAAGATTTAATTAGAACACTTTGTATTAGCACCGAATCTAGTAACATCTTCCAGCAAATAACAAAAAGAAAAAAGAGGGGAGAGAATGCATAATGTGAAAGAAATTGAAAAGAAATTATGCACCATTAATGGAGGTACAGTGACTTACGAAAATGAATTTGCTCTAAAAGCTTTGCTTTGACAAACTAATTAAAATTATCATTGATTAAAAAAAAAATGGAGAATGAATAGAAACCAACCAACATGATAGATTAATTATTTGCTTTATCTCTCCTCAAACTTCAAAGACCAACCGTAAATTAATCACTCAAACTAGTTAAGTTTTCTCATGGTATAAACTTCGATTTCGTAATTACGATGCTTCTTCTTCAATGTCAGCTTAATTGAAAATGGAGGAGAGAGAAAGAATAAGTGAGGTTTTATTTGGGTGAAATATGGAGGAGAGAGAAAAGATAGGTGGGTTTTATTTGGAGTTTTCTAAACTTCTGTTCCGTATTCTTTGGACAATTATTTGGGCGGATCATGATTGCTTTGAGATTATTGAACCACCGTGAGATTAAATTATTTGAAGGGTCAAGATCTCTTCTTATTCTTCTCATTATAAGAATCTTCTCATTATAAGAATCTTCTCATTAGATGGGGACCCTATATAAGCCAACTCCTGAGGGCATTTTAGTAACTTCACTTTTCGTGTCCACCTTAAAAAATACTAAAATACCCTAATACATTAAACCCTTTCCCTCTATCTCCCCTCAGCCTGTCAGCCAGCCAGTCCTCACTCCTCACCAACCCTCGTTTCTCCTTCGCGAATCACGCCTCTTCTCCTCACCAAACCAGAGCAATTAAATCTCAGAAAATGGAAAACCCCAAAATCTACACAAATCAAATCTCAGAAATCAAAATCACAAAGAGAGAAATATCTCAGAAACCTTCGAATCTCACTCGATCTCCAAAGTCACCTTCTTTGTTTTCCCCATATTTGATCGAAACGACGAACAAGGTCAGTAATCGTGGAATTTCTAACAAATTAAGCATTTTTTCATTAATTTTGTCGATTTCTTTTTAACCTTGATTTCGTATATTCTTCCTTGATTTTCATAATTTACTTGATTATTGATTTTGATATTTGGTTTAATTTGGTGCTCAAAACCCTAACAGAGGAATCCCTAGGATTTGATCGAGAAATTTTATTTATTTGTGCGATTGATGATACTTACGAATACAGGTATGGATTTTGGATTTGAATAATCAAATATTTGGGGAATTTTTTGTTGTTTTGATAATTATTAGGATTTTTAATTAGGTGTTGATAATTTAATTATTATTGATTCACACTATTTTCTTATTAGCTCAGGTCTCCATTTCTCTCATGTTTTCGTTTTTTTGGTCAATTGATTTGCGTATGCTTGGTTTTGATCCGTTGTTTGTGAATTAGGGAGGAGTTTAGAGTGACATTCAAGCAAAAGCACCCTAACAACAAATCTGTTGCTGTTGTTGAATTGAATTGAATTTTGAGGTGTTGCTTTTGGTTTATCAAATTGAATTGTGAAATTTTCAATGTAATTTGCAGTTTCAGTTGAATGTGTGAGCATGTGTAAATTAAAGCTATGGAGAGGAGAAGGGAGTAGTTGGAGGTATGATTGTAGTGTATTTTCGTGTGCCTGGAAGGCGCCTGGGACTCTTACTGGTTCATTTAATTGATTTAATTTTGATTTATTCCACTAAATTGATTGATGAAGCAGTTTCGAAGATGGCAGAGGATCTTCATCCTCTTTCTTCTCTCACTTCCTGTATTTTCTCCTATAGGTGGGGATTCGACTGTAATACCTCGTATTTTTATAATATTTATAAATATATTTTATTATATTTATAAAGCATTTTACGATTTATTAGCATTTAAATAATATTTAAATGTATTTAATGTATTTTAATTAATTAGAATAGTTATTATTTTAATTAATTACGAAACGAATTTAATTCTTGAGTCGGGAAATTAAACGAGTTGCAAATGATTTTTAAAGCTTCGGGTTTTAAATAAAAAGTCTAATTCGTTTTATTAAACGAGCCCAATCAAAAGTATTTAATTTTAATCCTAAGCTAGCCCAATTCATTTAATTCCTAAGCCCAACTCAAATATCCTAAGCCTAGCCCATCAAGGGATTAGGGAGCCTATAAATAGGACTCCCCATCATTAAATTAACCACTAAAATTTCATAAAGCCCCTTTTTGATTTCTTGACCAACACTCCTCTCCTCTCTTTGCTCGGCACACCGCACGCACGCACACAGCCCCGTGCTCGTGCTGCTGTGCTCTCGTGCTGCTCGGCCTCACGCCCAGCGCTGCACCCTCTCGCTCGTGCCCTCGCGTGCAGCGCCCACACCTCCCTCACTCTCTCGCTCGTGCCCTCGCGCACAGCGCTCACACCTCCCTCGCTCTCTCGCTCGTGCCCGCGCGCACAGCGCCCAACCACACTCTCGCCTTCTCTCGCTCTCTCCTCGCGCACAGCGCGCGCCCCTGCTGCCCTCGTCCTCGCGCACAGCGCGCCCCTGCTGCCCTCGTCCTCGCGCACAGCGCGCGCCCCGTGCCTCGTCCCTTCGCTGCTGCGCGCACACACGCAATCGTGTGTGTGTGTGTGTTGTTGTTCGTGTTCGTTTTCCAATCTCTTTTCGCCCAATCACCCTAATTCGTGATTGTTCCATGCTATAGGCCGGATTGGTATAATTCTCTTCTTCCTTACCTATTCTATTTAAATTGCGTATTTTAAATTATTACTCCCTCCGTATTTATTTAAGAGATACACTTGGCCGGGCACGAGTATTAAGAAAAAGAATTGAATGAAATAAAGTAATAAAACAAGTGGGGTTGAGTAGATATTTTAATAAGAAAAACAAGTGGGGACCATGTCATTTTAGGGAGTGGGGTTGGGGGTGGGGTGTAGATATATTATTTAATTAGATGGTGGGGTTGATAAGTTACTAAAAATGGCAAGTGTATCTCTTAAATAAATACGGCCGGAAAAGGCAAATGTATCTCTTAAATAAATACAGAGGGAGTATATTAATATTGTTTTGAGTAATTAAAATGCTGGGAACCGGTTATGAATACCGTGGTTTGAGGATTTGTGTGTTGTGATTCATTAGGTTTGTTTTAATTATTAAAGGATGAATTTTCAGATTTGTTTATTTAATAAAGCATGGATTTTTATGATATTAAACTAGTGTTATTGGGATGTATGGTTCAATTTACATGCAAGGGATGGATTAATTATTTGTATGCTATTGTACGGGATGTCTAACATACTTTGAGCCATTTATTTGTACCTCGTTGTACTATTTATTTTACCACATGTGAAGGGTTAGCTCACGTAAGTCACCGCACATGTAGGGTTCAGTTGGGAATATTATGTATGAAATGAATTAGGATTTGTCGTGCAAGGGCACAACCCTCATGTTAATATGCATGATGTGGAGTCTCACTTTGGTGAGGAGGAACATGGTAGTAATATCACAAGTGTCTTGCTTGGATGATCACAAGTCTTAAAGCATTAAAATAAGATTGTTTTGGTTGTTGTTTATTAATTGTATGTATGCATGTTGTCGAGTCTTGAGTTCGCCTTTATTAAAATATTAATAAACGTAAAGTGCAACCGGAACAAGCTTCAAAACTCTTGGAACGTATATACCTTGAGTATGAACAATGGGGGGAGTCTTGCCGGAAAGCTCGTACTCCTACTAATGATACAAGACGTTGTTTCATTTATATTATGCGCAGGAATTCCGTCGGTATGGCCCGACACTCGGTATGGCCCGATTTTATTATTATTATACTTGGTGTTTGGTTGGCTCCCATCACCTTTTTCCCTTTGTGGATTATTCTTTTGGCCCGTTCGAAGCTTATTCTAATTAAATTGTGAGTCAAGAGTCGAGTCTTATATCTCATGATTGTTTGATTTGTTATTATATGGCTTTTGCATGTTGATTAGTATTTAGTGAGTGATGCATGCTTAGTTTCATTACTCTATGCTTGTAAGTACTCAGCTTTTGCTGACTACGTGCTTTGTGTGTTTCCGGTCATGGCCTTTGTCTTAATGACCCTATGATGATCCATCATTTGCACTTGCATTGTTGGGGAGTAGAATAATATAGCAGGTTGGTAGATCAAGTACGATCGAAATCATGTGGCTTGGGATGATTGAGAGAGTTGCATGTTTTCGTCTTTTGAAACTATTTCTTTAATATTTTAATTATGTTTGAAATGTTTGGATTATTTATATTTTGGGTTTTGGGCCATTATGGTTCCAAATTGTAGGAGGCCTCGATATTTTATTAATTATGGTTTTTAAAAGTTAGTTGACATTTAATTCCGCTGCGTAATTCTGGTAATAGCCTTAGCCGTTATCACGGTGGCGGTAATGCTTTAGTAATTCCTTTATTTTAAGTTGGAAAATGGTTTTATAAAAGCAAGGAATTATTAGGGTGTTACATCGACGGTGCAGGGTTTGAGGACGAGTGACGGCAAGGTGGAGTCTGGATCAGAAAGAAGGGGTTAGTATTATTGATTGTATTCTGCTTTGTGATTTGATGATTTGATGATTTGATGATTAGATGATGATTATGATGGGAGAACTGTTAATGATGTTACTGATTTTGCATTTTTAGGGACTCAACAACAAAATCTGATGTTACTGAAGATGACTGGGAAGTTGTTGAGCTCAACGCTCAGAGTGCTGACTGCTGAGGCTACTATCTTGAATCAGGTTTTTTCTCCCTTTGTTTGTTTTTCCTGGTTCTTTTGATAATAAATAATAGGTTTCTTATTAAAAAGTAGGTTTTTGCACAGATTGTGTGGTTCAAGTTGTTATGGTTTTGGGTTTTATGAATGATCATTGATACCCTAATACTAATACTAATAGGCATGTTTTCTCTCAATAAATCAAACAGTTATATATAAAATGCCATGTGATTCATTTCACCATTTTTAAATTTATTGAGAAGTAAATAAGAGAAAGAAGAGAAACAGTTTTATGCACCCAGAAACTTATAATTTAGAAAACAACCGATCCCTAATTTGACTTTCAACAGTAGTATCGTATTTCTGAGAAAGACCTTTGAAAAGTCAGGAAAGAAATTGCACACCACCTGTTCGACAATATGCCTACATGAGTTTCAAGCAAAAGTTATGCAACTGATCACTGTGATTAATGATATGATCACCCATTTTAAGCTAACGTCCTCAACCTAAATTCAAGCAATTTCAGGCAGGTAATTATTGACAGCACCCAGAAAATTATAATTTGGATGATTTTGGGTTTTATGAATGATCATTGATACCCTAATAGGCTAATACTAATAGGCATGTTTTCTCTCAATAAATCAAACAGTTTTATATAAAAAAAAAAAAACTTTGCCATGTGATTCATTTCACCATTTTTAAATTTTTATACGTGAGGGCCAATTGGGATTGTGGGGGATATACCACTTGAAGAAGTGGAACCAGAGGATCTTTGTGGATGACCATCAGAGAGAAAATATTGGTTCATGCAAGACTTGATCCTATTGGATTAAGGCTTTGGCACTGTCGTTGAAATAAGTAAGGGCTTGCATTGTTGTCTCTTTTGCTTGGTTGTTGAACAATTTTCCCAATCACTGTGAATTTTCACATTCATATCAACTGTGTCTTAGGAAATGGGAGTTATTTTTGTTAGTGTTGGTGTTCTGGGTTGTAATTTGATTGCAATTGAGGAAATTAGTTTTAATTTTGGAGCTCATTGATGCATTGTTTGCGTGCATAAAATCTCAAGTAAATTGGATTCTTGCATCCACTAATTATATATCAGCTTGCTCTTTTTTTTCTTTCACTACTATAGCACTTCCTGGAGGAGATATTTCAGTTACAGAGGTTTATAGTCGCAACAGGACAGAAGATGATGGAAGTACAATCCAAAATAGCTTCTGGTTTTGTTGCTGAGATCACGAATGAGCTTGACGGGCCATCTAAGTAGTGACTTCAGAAAATGAACAAAAACCCAGGGTTCTTTTTGATATTTTGTATATTCTGTGTTTCAGTCAATTGGTGCAAGAAATAGATGGATTATATTCTCTGGTGACATTGTAAATAAACTCCAAAAATAAAGAAGTATGATGTTTGTTTGATACTGCTAAAGATCAGAACATTCCTTGCTTGAACTGATCTTGGATTTGTAGTTTTATTAGTCAGACAGTTCAGTAATACAGATGTGGTAGTTCATGAGTCTACATCTGCTTAATTTTAATGCGCGACTTTGAAAATTGAGGTTTTGTTCTGTTCACCTTATTTTGTTCACATTACCCAAAATAAGGTGAATAGAATTTTTCTGGGTTTTTCTTTTTGAATACATGTTAAAGATTGAAAACACGAAGTATGCGAACTTTTTATAAGTCTTATATGCATGCGATGCATATAATAATTTCGCACGCATCGCGTGCATATAAGACTAGTATATATATATATATATATATATATATATATATATATATATATATATATATATATATAGAGAGAGAGAGAGAGAGAGAGATCACCTGAAACATTCTGTTTAACCTTTCATCCCGTATATTTCCAAGGCCGTATAAAGCCACAGACGTGGAACCCTGCCAAAAAATAGTATGCGGTCATTCGCTGCATAGTTGACTAATATAGAACAGCTGAGTACATTGAAGACTAACCTTCCTGATAAGAATCGGGCAAACAGTTATTTGCCCAACCCCAGATCCTCCAAGATCCATTTTGCCAAAATAATTGACAAGATTGCACGCTGAAAGGATATCAACAGCAGATAGATTGTCCTGTCATCAAAATATGAAAACCATAATCATTACAGCAGAAAACAATGATAAGATGGCAAGCCAAAAACATTGATAACTGACCAATTTGACAGGTCTAATTATGATATACAAGTGCTTGTTCACTAATACTATCCCTTCACCAAAAATTATGTGGCGGAAGATCATACCAAAAATGACAATAGCCACTATTGCCAGACACCATAGAGAACAGAACACCCTCTAAGGAAAAATACATCTAAACAAAAAGATTTTTGTGAAGTGTTCACTATATGCCTCTGTGTGATCATTGACGTAGCAGAAAATACATCTAAACAAAAAGATTTTTGTGAAGTGTTCACATTCTACAAGGTGGATACCTATATGCTCTGGATATTTATTTATAGCACAAGTTGTAGCTAAAACAAGCCAGTATGCAAAAACTCTCTCCACTTTTAGATGCCACCACCTATGTAATTAGCACAACCATTTTGCATATGACAAGAGTGACTCCGACTTAAAACCGCATCAATGCCTTCAAGGCTCCAAGCCTCTGATACAGATTTTTATCCTTTAAGCTGAATTGAGCTGTTAATTAACTCTAACCAAACTGCGAAATGTGATACCCCTCTAGATCACAGCACTCTTAGCGAGAAAATGACTTTCATTTTATTTGAACTCATGCACAATGAAAATCTGGTTAGAACTTAAACAACTGTGAAATATGGAATCCAACAAGAAAAATGGGTAGGACACAATGGCCTAAAGGAGAACAATAAAACAGCGTAGGACATGATGGTTAAAGGAGAACAAGAAAACTGAGTAGGACAAGATGGCCTACAGGAGAACAAGAATGAGAATTAGATATTGACAGTTCCACATAACTAGCATAAATTTGAGAACATCCCAAAGTCCCAATATATTATAACCTATTGTTCAAAGTTCCAATTAGATGGAGACAGAAACCACGCGTTGACCATTACAGCCTCAACCATATGAATTTAGCATGTGTCCTTTTGGTGCACAATGAGCATCGTGCACATGTGTCCATGATCTAATTTGCGAAAGAAACTCACCCAGTCACCCACTCAAATGACTGAACCACATAATTGATTAAATTAGCTTCATCCACAGATAATTAAACTTGATGACTAGCATAAAGCATTTTACATTTTCTATATTGTAGCTATGGTAAGACCATTGACAGTCCATTCATGGAAGGAAATTAATTTGCATGTAGGTAAGAACCAGCCTAACAAATGCCTTCAATTTGGACAGGCAGCACTCGCCCACACTATATATCACTCTAAATATGAGGATCGGTGATCAGTTGAACCCAAAGGATTGGAAGCTGTATTACAATAGTTTCCACTTCATGCCACTTTTCATAATCAGAATGAACTAAAGTTTAGCAAGATAGTACGACCAGAAAAACTAAAGATGAAGACACACATACGACGAGTGCTCCAAGCACCAAACAAGGGAAGAAGTTATGAAGTCTAAGAAAATATTATCCACCCATTCCCATCCCTCTCAGCCCCTTGTACACAATCCTACACATCAAAGAGATTATTAGTTCAGTCGCTCTTTACCTATCTCAATTATTAGTGAAGCTACATATACATATAAGATAGGAGTATAGGACAAACCCCAAATATCTAAAACCCACATTGGGTGTTTTTGTTGATTAGTGCAACACTCGACCCCAAGGCTAGTCTATCTCGGATGTCGTATGCATATGAAGTATTGAAGTGTTGTGATAAGTAAAATTACAATAATAATACGGTGGCTAGTCATGTTCAATTTCTCCATGGAGGGAAAGTGTTGTGACAAGTACATCAATACAAAGACACGATAAACCAAATCACCCGGACCTCACATGTATAAATAGAGAAAAACGGAAAATAATTGCTCCATGCTACAGGTCATACCACTCCAGCAGGATCATCATGATTGCCATGAATTGTGAACACAGGCAAGCCTACATTGTAGTGAGGGTCCTCGTAATTCACATGACCAAATCTGTTGAGCAGAGAAACGCATTATCTATCAGAAATACAAGTAAGGATTCAGCAGTAAGCACCCAAAATAAATAAGAAGTGAAAAAAGGTTCCTGAGAAGCAGCAATCTATGCCTTGAATTTCAATACGGCACTCTTATAGTCGGTTGTAGACATCAGAAGCCCTTAGAGAAGAAATGCTGCAAGAGAATAATTCCTCATCCCTATGAAAGAGATAAGTTCAAAGGGATGGCATATGAATCCTTAACAGCCATCCGGCCCATCCGGATCCATTAAACTGAAAGACAACAGAATATCTCTTGGGGGGTTCCATGCAAATTACAAAAAATTCCAAGGTCATTCAAGTCTCCATCCTAACATGGTAAAGGGTGGGGGGGGGGGGGGGTGTAAGGGCTAGTCATCCTGAACGCATTTATTCAAGTGATAATGCCCCCCTTTGCTCCAAGCTTGGTATGTTTCCGGAAGCTAAAATTTTATACCATCTCTCTTTCTATCTCCTCCTCACTACCACTTCATCCTCGATTGCAACTGAATGCCAACTTCACCAGCTTAATTCAACCTGTTATCAGAGCTAACTCTCAGAGTGGCCACTGGCCAGAATAGGCCCTATTGTTATTAGCAAATTCATTGTTCAGAAATCCGACGATGGTTAATAGGAAATCTGAATTTTGATGGCCTAGACGAAAGAGAAATAGATGAAAAAGAATATGATGGGAATAGTTGACCATGGCTCTTGAACACCGTGATTACCTCTGGATACCATGAAGGAAGAATGGGAGAGAGAAGAGAGGATAGAGATGGTAGGCACCATATTTGGTGGTGGAGCTGATGGTGACAATGGTGTTGGGGCTGTGGAGTAGTAATAGCGGAAGGGAGAAGAATGAGATGGTCGTCTGTAGCTGGCGAGAGTTAGGAGGGAAATAGTTACTCTGGGAGACCCTTTTATCAGGGGAATAGAATATTGGATTACCTTCCTTGAATTTTACCCCTATTCCAACCAACAAAATTGGGCCAAAACTTCTTCTCTTGGAATAATTACCATTGCCCCCAATCTATTAACAACCAAATTATGTGTATGCAATTTATCATCATCTTTTTTCAATAAAAAATTCCCCTTGCTAGTTTCAGGCTAAACATGTCTAATCACATTCTTTAAAAATAGCACAACTAAGACATATTATCATTAAGAAGTTCAATCTTTTTAGGAACTACATTGTTTCCGGATTCATATGAAATAATTTTTTTTTACTCGAACAGCAGTAAATGGCCCAAAAACGTAGATGCATTGCAAGTTTGAAACAAACAAGGTAATCTTCTAGAGGAAATTCACTTCCTTTCCAGCACAATCAAGGTAGAACTGTAGAACAGTAACGCAACAAAAGCTTCGAAAAAGCCCGAGGGAAATTTAGATCCAACATTTATACAATGAAAAAGACGTTGTAGTCAGATCTAAAAAGTTTGTCAATGCTACTATAGATAAAGACAAGCGTAAAATAAACCTGTTTGCGAAGTTTAAAGTCTGGTCACTAACGACTTGGAACTGCACTGGACGATCATTGAGGCAGTATTGACGAAGAATCTCCACAGCCCTTACCAGAGTTGACCTTGAAGGTTTGTTCTCGTGAAAGAGATCACCACCAAGAAGTATGAAATCCACCTGATGGCCACGTACTGTTATTATAAGAGCATTTTGTAATTGGTATAGTGTATTTTATGTGTTGGAAATAGAATCAACAACTGTTTCTATTACCTACTGTTTGGTATGAGTGGTGAGTGACGCACTTCATTTCCTAAGGGTAACCAACTAACCATTACCACCCATTTGTTATCTAAACTAACCTTGTGGTAACAAAATTGTTACCCTCCTCAATCCCTAATCTGAAACAAGGGGTATTATACCAAACATCTGATAACGGTAACAGTTAACATTAGTCTTTCCCCTTCTTATTTGTTTCAATTCCATTTCACTTTCTAAATTTATAACAAACATGCACAAGGATGAAGTAATCACGCGAATGATTCACAACAAAATGACACTAGAAATCCTCTAGAAAAATCACATTATGACTACTAACATATGCAAATTGCAAGTTTTCATCAAAGGGAAATTCTGGGGTTGGTTTTGACACAATTCAATGCAAAAGTATGGAATCATGGATAGTCGGTAAGTACCTGCTTTTTCTCTGCTATTGAACATATCTCCTCGAACGACTCGAATGAATCATGCCTCCGTATCTCATCCTTCTCCATGTAACCTAGGTGGCAGTCTGTTGCAACAAGCACTCTTAACGTATTGATATCGCCCTCCCTGAGAACAATAATATTATAAGTACATTATAAAACATCCCACAACTCTGATAGCATACATGTCATATAGTGCCAACTACCAAGAGCACCACTTTACTCAATTTTAGACCTTAGCCAACTTTTCCTCAATCAACAAGGCGAGCTAAAAGCAATCTCTAATGAAAATTCACTGATTATACTAATATGTGTTAGTTAAATTAAAATAATTACGCAAAAAAATAGCCTATTTTCACTTGAAATGCACTCAATTTCACAGAATAAATACAAAATGGAAAAGTGAAGAAAATAGATGAGAAAAAGAAGCTATACATTTCGTCAACACCGAGAATAACAGCAGCGGAGTAGGAGAGGTGGTTGGCAGTTCCCAATCGCGGAGGTGCCACAGACGGTAGGTGGTGATACAACTGGAAGACGGTAGTTTTAACGGAGGAAAGTAGTTAGGGTTTTAAGAGGATGAGGAGGCAATCGGAACTGCGGTGGCCGGAGGAGGAGGAAGGAGAGGAAGAGCGGCTCTCTGGCGAATGGAGTTTGAGGAGAGAGAAAATAAATTTGGGGTTTAACTTTATTGCAGAAATTAATCAATGGAAGTTGAAAGAATGATGGCGGGAAGGGAATTTCGCTCAGTAGCTAGCTACTCAGTAGTCACTAGTCAGTACTAGAGTGCGCCGTGCGGGTGTGCCTACTGCCCTTCAGTCTTCTACTCTTCTCTCATATTTGAACCAAACAAAGCAACGGTGTAGTGTAGTGTAGTGCAGTGTAGTGTAGTGTAGTGTAGTGTAGTGTAGTGCAGTGTAGTGTTGATGACTTGATGGATTAGTTGGCCACAAGCCGAATTAAGCTATGTTCTCTTCACTTTGTCATTGTTACTTATTGAATCAGATTTTATTAAATCAGATCAGATCAGACTAGATCAGGAACATTCAGACCAGACCAGACCAGATCAGGAACATTCAGACCAGACCAGACCAGATCAGGAACATTCAGACCAGGAACATTCAGACCAGACCAGACCAAACCAGGAATTTTTAATTATTTATTATTATTATTTTAATTATAAATTATAATTATAATTATAATAATTAAAAAAATTATTACTAATAATTATTAATATTATAAATTAATAACTAATTATTATTATAAGTTAATAATTAATTATTATTATAATTATAAATATAAGTAATAATTAATAATTAGTTATAATTAATAATTATATTATTAATTATTATTATTAATTAATAATTAATAATTAATATATTAATTATTAATTAATACTTACCAATTTTTAATTTTTAATTATTAATTATTAATTATAAATTAATAAATAAAATTTTTAAATTATTCATTATTGAAACTTAGGTATTAGTTATTTTTATTAAGTAGTCATTAATTATTAAAAATTAATTTTTAATTATTAAATAATTTATTTATTATTATTTATTTATTTTTATTTATTATTTATTTATTATTATAATAATAATTAGAAAAGTTCAGACCAGACCAGCATGAATCAGACCAGACCAGACCAGACCAGCATGAATCAGACCAGACCAGACCAGCAAAATGAAAAATCAGACCAGACCAGACCAGACGAAGAGAACAAAGCCTTAATCCCATTTGATCTGACTTAGGCCCTTTTTTTGGACTTTATTGCAGTTCCATTCAGTTCAGTTCAGTTCATATCGGTTCAGTTCAGATCAGTTCAGTTCAGTTCAGCTTCATTCAGTTCAAAAGAACGGATTCATCTTTCTATGTAGTTATTTTTATTCTTGATATTGTAATTAAAATTGACAATTATTATATTTAAGTAATAATAACAATATATATATATATGTATATATATATATATATATATATTGTTATTATTACTTAAATATTACTATTATTATATTAATATTATATGTAATTATTGTTATTAATAAATAATTATGACTATTGTAGTTATTATTTATTATTATGAGTATTATCATATACGGAGTATACATTATAATTATTACTATTAATCTTTTAATTATTATTGATATTGCTAAAATTATCACTACTACAATATTGGCATAAGCGCGAGTAAAATTGCAAAATAACGATGTAAATATTTCTATATAGACATCATAAGTACAACACAAATTTATATTTATTATTTATTATTTACTATTCAATCAGTTCCATTCAGTTCAATTCAGTTCAATTCAGTTCAGCTCCATTCAGTTCAGTTCAATTTAGTTCAGCCAAACAAAGTTCAGAAGAACAGGACCTTAATTTGTACCACATTTTCTTTCCGTAAAAGGGTTTATTGTATTCTTTATATGTAAAATAAATTTGACATATAGATTGATAATTTTGTTAAGTTTAATAAGGTTTTTCAGATTAAAGATCGAATTACTAACAAAAGAGGTGAATAGAGGAGCCCATATACAAGTAATATGACCATTAGCATTTTTTAACCAAGGACGCAAGGTTTTGACATTTTATACATGCAAGGGTATAGCAATTGTAGAAGAAAAGCGTTGAATTGAGTTGGTTTATTCCCTCGCATACATAGTAATAGCAAGGTAACCCACATGATACATGAACTTCGTCAAAAGTTACTAATGGGAGCATCTATCTTCTTGAGTTTTTAGTAAATTCTATATCTCGTTAAACTTGGATAACAGACTAACCAAAAGTTGTTTTGCAATAGCAAGAGTGGTCTAACATGCATTCACACAAACTTCAAAACATGTTGATGACAAGAAACTAGGAATGTGCTAAAATCCTATCTAAATAACCTGATCATGATTTGATTGACTCGGTAGAATTTAGGATATCAGAGTGATTACAACTAGTAAGCCACGTGATATATTGAACCGTATTCCTTAAAAGTTAACGATGCGGAGCATCGATCTTCTTGAATTTTTAGTAAATTCCACATCTCACTAACTTGGCTAACAGAATAACCAAAGTTTGTTTTTGCAATAGTAAGAGCGGTCTAACATTCACAGATTTTTTTATAAAAAGTTGGTGACAAGCAACTAGGGATGTACTAATTAACAATATTATCTAATTAACCCGATTATGATCTGATTGATATTAATTTAGGATATCAGATCATTTTAAGTTTCAGACAATTTGGATTGACTATCAGAAAGTGATCGATTGGATTCTGGTCGCGTTTGAAAAGTCTCGGATATCTAAATTATTTTTTATAATAACTAAATTATTAGCTTTAGAATACTTAATTTTAAACTTAAATGGAAAAACTAAACGTCTAGCATTGCATGGACTAAACTTTACAGAAAACATAGAAAAATTCCCCAATCAGCTAAAGTTATTAAACTACTAAAATTAGGCCTCGTTAATACACGGATATGCTAAAATTATTTGACCAAATTATAATATATACACACTACAAGAAAAGCATACAAATTTAGACCGAATAACATCGACGGTTCATGAAAGGGCCGCAGGGATTCTCGGGGCACGGATATTAGTTTGCAAATATCGGCGCACTAAAACGTCGAAACATGTTAGGGCGCTATAGTGGGTCGCTATGTGCGAATAAAATACACGTGTCGCTAATCCCGCTAAACTATAACGGTTTGCTTTAACATTTTAGCCAACTCCCCCCTTAATCCCGCTTAATTCTCCCATACCTGCTCCCAAAAGACTTTTAGAAATATTTTCAACGCCGAAATATTTTCTCACCCATGAAACCCACTCATCTCTCTCATCTCAACTGATTCACTCTGAGTCTTCACCACTTTCAACAAAATCCCAGATTGTTCTCAACAAATCGTTCTGCTCCACCCATATTTCTAAGTATGTGTTTCGCAGATTAATGTGATTGTAATTTTTGCAGATTCATTTGACTTCGTAATTGCAATACCTTCAGTTCTCTCGCCTTTTTCTTCATATTGTCTAGGGTTTGCTTGGTTGAGCTCGAAAGTTCAACTTCAATGGGCGGAGGAAAGAGGCGAACACATGATGTTGGAACTCTGCACTCTATTGGCAGATTCAAGAAGCCACAAACAAGGTTTGTTCTTATTTTTATCTTTCTTTTTTAACTCGGTATATTTGCTGAAATTTTTTTCTAATTTTTTTTGCCTGGGTCTGAACTTAGAGGCAAGAATTAATTTTGTTTGCAGTAGATCTTCCTTTTCTTTTCCCTTTTTTTCGTTTTTCGCAAATTAGGTTTTATTCGAAATGATTAGGATTTTAATCTCATGCGATTTAAATGTTAATCCCATTCTCCATACGAAATTGCGATTTTTTCACTATTTTCCGGTTGAGCTTTGAGTTTCTTTAGTATGACATGTGAAGCCTTGAAGGGGTTCAAATTTGTTAGTTTTTTTCTTCATTTTTGTTTCATTTGTGATGTATTGAATTATTATTGCTTATAAGTTCGTGTGAAATATTAATTTTTTTGCTATAACAGACTACACGAAGTATTTGTTTAAAATTTGACTTTAACCATTCTTATTCTTAATGCCTTGCCAATAGTTTTATGATGTATGAAATCGAGAACGCTTTTATTCTTTGTGTAAAATCAGCTAGGTAAACGGTCGGCCTTCAATGTGCTAATTAATTTGGGTGGATTTGGTGAAATGACACTGCTTTCTATTGTACTGAGGTAATTGGTTTCGATCACAAAGTTGATGACTTGAATGGGTTTGCATACCGTAGACAGGTAGGCTGGAACTCTGGAACACTATCTTGTTCTTGTGGCACCTTTCTTTTTTGTCTTTCAAGTGTTTCCAATTATTTGAGTGTTTTCTTCTTGCTTTGGGTTGGGGTGATGGAATGAAATTTGTTTTCAGTTAAGCTAGAGCAAATTCTACCATGGGTTGGCAGTGGAAGAAAGTTTAACTACTTTGGAATAGACCTGGTTATTGGACAGGGTAGTCCAATGGATATAGGGTTAGGGTCAAATTAATAGGACTTTTATTGGTCAGGGCTCTTATTGGACAGGGTCTTTATTGGACAGGGTCATTATAGGGTCAAAGTTATACTACAATTATTTTGAAAATTAAAATAGTAATGATACAAAAAATTACGTGTATAGCTTCGTATTCACTTGTACTTGCACATGGCTCTTTTGTTTTTCATTTTTCATTGCTCGTTTATTGACCCGCCCATAAAGACCCGCTATTGACCCGCGGCCCGCTTTTGACCCGCCCATTATCGACCCGCTAAAAATGACCCTTTCAATACCCGACCCTCTTTTGACCTGCCCCGACCCTGACCCGACCCGCCCGATAACCAGGTCTACTTTGGAATTACAAACACGAAAGATGCATTTTTATAGTTACCATTAATCTTATACGGAGTAATTTTCTTTACTTACTCTGATATTTAAATTCTCATGTACTACGTGCCCTTGAGATATATACAACTTCTATTATCTAGAAAATCCCTAATAACGTCATATGTTAAAAGGTTGGAGTTGTTTCTTGTGAGTTTAATGTGGGTAACATATAATTTTTTATAAACGTGTCTTGCTCATTTTCTTGCATAGAGCCTATAGGTTATTGGTTTATCTTTGCTATTTATTGATCTGACCAGTGTATATAGTAGTCACTTGATTGGGAGTTAGCAGTTAATTTTCAGTCACACAAAATGGAAAATTAGGATATTTCCATTTTGTTGTTTTGCCTACATTTTATGAGTAGTGACTCTAGTGAGTGCTCAAGCTCGTCTTTGTCACTCTCTATATGACCAGGAGGCACTTGGACACACATTATTTACTTGTTATCAAGCATAATTCTAGATTCTTGTGCATTTTTCCTACTTAATTTGAATACTAGTGTGGTGTTTTTGAGTTGTGAGTTTTGGTTTCCCCGATATAACATTGAAGATACTGAAATAAAGATGGGAGAATTTGGAGCGTGAAATTAGATGGTTAGTTCATCTAAATCTATGGAAATTTTGTGTGATAATGGCAGGCATGTTCGGAAACTAATTGAACTTCAATCAACGCTTCTAAAAGTATTATAAGCACAAATTGACACAATTGCATCCTGATACCCTGATACTTGGAGAATAAATTGTGTTATGTTTGAACCAAATTCTTTAATATCAGGGTCATTTGTGAACCTAATATGTTTAACGAGTTTGTTTCTCTACTTTGACAGGTTATTAAGAAGGATTCGAGCTCAATTCAGACTGTAAATGGTACTGAGTCTCTACTGTAACAAGTAAGATTGACTACTTTGTAACATTTACATGATAATTGATGTATCCATGAAAAATTCAGAAGTTTGACTGTGTAGCATAAGCTTGGAGGTCTCCACTTGAGCACGGTCATAGAAAACATTGTTATACTGGTGATATTTTGTTTCATATACGTTCTGTAACCTGGAGAAAGAATTAATGGGCCTATTTGGACGTGGGGAGGCCAATGGGGGTATAGATGGGATGATAGAGTCTATTCAGGTGTAAGGTAAGTAGTGATCTCTTCCAATTCAGTTGGAGTCCATTGCATCCAGTTTGAGTACGATAAGAATGGCCATGTTGTTTGGTCTGACAAGCATGGTGGCAACTCTGGTACCAGGACTTCTGTCAAATCTACTGTAGAGTTTTTCACCTTACAAGAGTACCTTGTGGTCTGCTTAATGAGTTAGTTTTTGCGTGGATAAACTCTTATTTCTTATCATGTGGTGAAACATGTTGATTTCACCACTTATGACTACCTTAAGATCAGGCACATTAATACTTTCTTTCGGCTGCACAATGACATTATCTTGATCTTTGGATCCATAATGGTCTTATAATTCAATCAGTGAGTATTCGTCATAGCCCCAACCAATATTCTTAGGAGGTTGAGAGACATCAAAACACCAGAGAGTAGCTTTCTGCTTCCTAAATCTATTATTTTGATAAGTTATACTTTTTAGCTTAGAAATATGTTTAGGAGTTCCTAAAGGTATGGACCTACTTATATTGAAAATCTGTAGTTCAGTAAGGAAATCCGCTTTTTTTGGGGGGGGGGGGGATTTGGAAATCCTCTTTTATTTTATACAGTCACAAATTTTTATAAATAATCTTAGAAGTGATATTGTTTTGTTCCTGTTCTTGGTATACTACTAACTGAAGCTCGAAAAATAATCTTAGAAGTGATCAATTTGTTATTTTATTTAAGCATTAGGTTCTAGTGCTCTTAATTTTTGCAATTTGATCTTAACTCCGTAGGTTCTTTTCAATTTAAAATTTCTCCCTATGTTGTTTTTTGCTGTTAATTTTGTTAATGTTTGTATGAGTTTCTGAATTATTGCAGTCAATCAAAGAAGGGTTTTTGTGCGAATGGCATGGGTGGGAAAAATAGCAAGGATTTGGGGGTAGGGTTGTCTGAAAAAATCGAAATATAAAGATATCATTTTTGGGGTTGAAATAACCCCCAAATTAGAAAAAACTAGGAATTCCTACGTGTTTGATTAAGGATTCTTACGTGTTTGATTAAGGAATTCCTATGTGCTTATGCTGAGAGCGGCTTTGTGTCGTGTTCATGTAATTCTTTATTATTGATAACTAATATCCAAATTATCCAACATGAAAAAATGGAGAATGAACCATTTTTTTGTCTCATTGAGGTATCTAATAATATTCATTTGGTTGATGGGAATAAAAATTGAAAATTTTAAAGTGATTTGGAAGTTTGCACAACGCAGATCGTACCTTATATTGTATGTTATGTGGCAATTTATCCCAAAGGGTTTATAGCCGTTTGAATTGATAATTGTATATGTTATTTTTGTTGTTGACAGATTGAATCTAAAAATGAGGTAATTGCTCTTTATTCCATGGAAGCTGAGTTCGCAAGGCCTTTGTGAGTTTTTGGCATGAGCTCTTGAAGTCATAAACAATCTTGATCAAACAAACTTAATTGCTTGTAGCTATAGGTATGTCTCTAATTTTATTGACGAAGAATTTTATTGGTGTATGAATGTTGTTCCATGTATAACTTATCGATTCGCTTTTGTACCGTTTTTTTTCTAGTCTGGTGTCCTAAAACAAATGTAATTAATGGTTAACTCTTTAGGCCATATATCACTGTGTGCTTGTTAATGAATGGAAAATTTGTCAATTATTACCTAGCATGTATATGACTCTTTGTCACTTATTATCTTAGAAAAAAGAAAATTGTCGATTACTACCTAAAAAATCTGGAAAGAAATTACTATGCTACCTTTATCTCTGTTATTAATTAATGTACTTTTAAATAAAACAAGGGTAAAAAAGAAAAAGAGAAAAGCTCCATAAGATTATAAGATAAAATGAAGTTAATTTCCCATTTACTAAGTTACTCCTCTCTTCTTCCCAAAATATTACTCAAAAGGTTAAGAAAGTACCAATTAATTGTTTATCAAATTAATTGGACGCAGGTAGCACATGCAATTGTATTCCTGTTTTGTAGACAGTAATTGACAACTCCCCCCTGGTCGTTGTAGGTACTAGGTAGTAAGTGATAAAGAGGCTGCTAGGTAGTAATTGACAAATATTCATTAGTGAAAGCGATGTACTCTTTGGTGTGGTGGTGAAGAAATATTTTTGGGTTTGCCTGACTTCTTTAATTGAGGAATACTATTTTTGGTGTTTGTTGTTGTGATGCAGGTTGAAAGGAAGATCATATGTTGGAGTCCTTGATGATGCCCAGAGCTCTTTATCTCTTCTTGACATTCCTTTCACAGATATAAGCAATATTGTATTATCTCATTCCCCGACTTACTCTTCATTGATGATTGAGAAGTTCCACCTTGAACGGTTGTAAGATAGTTATAACTGAAGGAAATAATGCCCTTGGTCCAAGTACGCATTCAATGCTAAGTCTAATAAATGCGGTTCAGTATTAATTAGACAAGTTAATAATTCAGTGAGATCAAGTGAACTGTATGCCTAGCTAGAGGCCGCTTCAGTTCAAGTGGAATTAATAATATTAATCCACAGCTTACTCTTGACTGAACCCATATGGTCACACAAATAGTACGTGAACGGATCAAGTATTTAAGTGAATTAAATACTCCTGTAATACCCCAGATTTTTAAAACTCGATTAATTATGCTTAATTATTTTTATTTAGCTAAAATTGTTTTAAATCTTAATTCTGAACTTTATTTTAATTAACGAAATTTTATTTCACTTGAATTTTAATATCGATTCCACGATTTATTTTTCGGATTTTATAATTTAATTTTAATATACGAGCTTCACGACCTTTTTAAATCTTAATTATTTTCGAATTTTTAATAATTTCGAAACGTTCTTATTTTATTCGGAAACTAAATTTATTTCTTGTTAACGATATTTTTTTTTATAAAGAATTATTTCAAAACTTGGTTTTTAATTAAACATTTTTATTTTTTTTTATCAATTCCTAAAATAGAAACCAATTTTCAGAAATCTTGCCTAACTATGTGAAATGTCGAAAATGCCCTCAAAAAAAAAAAAATTCATTTTGTCTCCTCTTTCCTTGCTCTTCACGTGTATCAGGAAGAAGGGAAAACAATTCCTTCCTTCATTCTTCCCTCATTTCAGTCTCCATTCAAAGCAAAAACCAAGTTTTCTTCTTCCACTTCATCCTTTACAGATTAAACAATTTTAGAATTCAATTTCAACAGCAAAGACCAATTTCACTTCCTTTTTCTCTCTTTTCTGATTCAAGCTATCAACCACCACCATCACTGAAACTAACGTCTGCCTATCACCACCAACAATCACCACCTGCCACCACCACCGTCCAACACCGTCCGACACCACCTCACCGCCTCGACCACCACCGTACCTCCCCCCTCCCCCTGCTCTTCCTTCTCACGGATTCCCTTGTCTCCCTCTTTCTTCCCCCTGTCGCACCACCCAGCCGCACAAACACCGCAACAAGCCACCGCACCACCTTCTAAACTCACCTCTGCCCCACAATCCCCGACAACCGCCCTCCCTCCTCCCAAAACCGCCCAGAAAACGCCCCCTCAACTCCCCTAGTTCGCCAATTTCGTGCCCCTTCCTTCCTCCCTCTCTTCCGTCGTACTACCACCACACAACCACCATCATCACCGTCGCCTCCGGCGCAACCCTGCTGCGCCGCCCAACCAACTGCCACCTTCCTCCTCTCTTTCCTCCATTGCTCCTCTTCGTGCTCTCCTCTCTTCCCTCTACTTCGCGTCTCCCTTTCCAGAAAAACAAAGAAATCAAGTTTCAATTTGAAACTTGATTTATCCTCCCAAACCCAACTTGAGTTGGCCCAATATAATTGTTTGGGCTTTTGGGTGAGTTATACCAATTTTCAGATTTTTCTTATTTATGGATATTCATGTGTTGATAAAGTTTAATAATCTAATTATTTACTAATAAAATTGCTTATTATTTTTCAGGTTTAATTATCGATTTTAATAAAATAAATTACTAGCTTTATTTATCAAAAAACCGAATTTATATAATATTTTCATGTAAATCGATTTATGAAATATATAAATATATTTCGATTAAAATTTCGTTTAATAATAACATTTTCATTAAATTTCGAGATTTAACTTTTTATTAAAATTCGTTAATTATAAACTCATTATAAAATTTATTATTTATAAAATCTTGATTCTAGATTATTTACCGTTGTCGTACTAATTCAATAATTTAATATTTTGAAAGAAATTGGACTCGGAGCTTAGGAAGAAAGATCCATCAGACGGGAAGTATAAAACTACGGTTGAGGTAACGGCTATTGCTAGTACCCGCAATCCCCTTGTAAATATGATTTATGAAATTATGACGTTATGATTGAATTTATGAATTAAATGTTTTGACATGTTTTATGGATTGTGGGAATGAATTATGATTTGTTTGAATTATTCTTTATAATATGATTTGATTAAGTTTTCTCATAAAATGATGTTTATATAATGCCATGAAAGAAATGATTTATTGATCCCAGGATCTAAATGATGTTTTATGATCTCGAAGAGTTATGTTATTTCAACTGAAATAAAAAAGCCAAGGCTTAGTAAAATTACATACAACATGATAAATGAAAGTGAAAGACCTGGTTTGTCTGACAGTATATAAAGTACTATCTTCCTATCTATCGGTCATGCATATATGTACCTACGAACACTTGTCCACCCATGGATTACGAGCCCAGGCTCCCATGGTTTATGAGCCCAGGTTCAGGGCCCAGGCCCATGTTACCAGTTCGATGATTAGCCCAGGCTCTTATGGGCCCAGGCTCTAGTAGAGAATTCTTTCACGGTTCGTACTTGCCGACAACTAGCATGTTAATTAAAAAGTTTATGAATGAATTAAATATGATGTTTTATTAAATGTTTTACTTATTCTATTCTCCCTGTGTTATTAAATAAAATGAATTGAAATGAATTTACGTTGCTAGGATAGTCGTTACTGAGTCTTCGGCTCACCGTTTTGTTTTCTGATTTAGGTACTGCGGGGAACGATAGTAACGAGTAGTGGCGAAGAATTTCACTTTAATATTATCCACCTGGCTTATGCTTAATGTTTAATAGTAATTAAAGACTTTTAGTAAATTATGTACTTTTACTTTGGGAATATAAAGGCCGGATTATTATGTTAATTTTGGAGGATTTAATAGCTTATGTTATGATGTTGCCTTGTAATTCCCAATAGGGAGTCACGGCAGTAATATCCCGATCGAATTAGATAAATTTCGCTGCTAAGTATGCTTTAATACTTGAATTAGAGGTCGGGGCGTTACAACTCCATTTATGGATTTTCGGAATCGACGGATCTCGGTTCTAGTGGGAGCTGAAACCGTCAAAAGGCAAATTATGAATACTCCGGAAATGATGATATTGCCGGAAACGAAAATATGGATCGTATCGGAAATATAAATATTATCCAAGTCGTAGATGTTGCCGGAAACGGAAACATGGTACGTATCGGAAAATATTATCGGAAATGGAAATATTGCCGGAATCGGAAATATTGCCGGAAACGGAAATATTGCCGGAATCGGAAATTAATTCCGGAATCGGAAATATTAAATATTGTTCGAATCGGAAATGAATTCCGGAATCGGAAAACGAATC
Source organism: Spinacia oleracea (assembly GCF_020520425.1). Taxonomy (NCBI): domain Eukaryota; kingdom Viridiplantae; phylum Streptophyta; class Magnoliopsida; order Caryophyllales; family Amaranthaceae; genus Spinacia; species Spinacia oleracea. The sequence continues at coordinate 136,567,061 of NC_079490.1, forward strand.
GGAAGCGCGACGTACGAAAAAAACATCGGACGAGCTTGCTAGACGCAAGGGCCCAACACGAAGCCAGGCCCGCTCCTAGCGAAGCCCGCGTAAGCGAGCAACAACAAAGCAACGCAACCCGCCTAGCAAGGCAGGCCCAGCCAAGCACAAGGCAACGCCAGGCCCAGCCGAGCAAGGCAATGCCAGCAGCAGCAACGCCCATGTTGTGGGCCGCGTGACTGCCTGCTGGGCCGAGTCGCGCGCGCAAAGCACGCCCTTCGTGGGCTGTGCGTGTGTGTGTTGTGTTCGTGCATGCTTCGAATCCTTAGACGCTTAGGATTTGTCTGGTTAGTTGTTTTCCTAAATCCACTAGAGTTAGTCGTTTAATTAAACACTAAAATACAAAGGATTAATTTAAGTAGAATTCTAATCGAATTAGTAAATTGAATCCTAGTGGAAATCTAATTCCGATATTTCCTCCCCCTATAAATAGGTGATACATAATCACAATTTATAACACATAATCATAAGTATTCATATAGTTTTAAGATTAAACTAAGCTTAATAATTTGCCAAATAATTAAATTCGAATAACATAAAACCTTAGACTTTAGTTAATTGAATCTAAGGCGGATCCGAACGTGCTGTGAACTATCTACGGAGGGACTACACTTGGAGTCCTAAACTTGTTCTTGTTCGGTTCGGGATCAGCTAGGTAAGGCACACGTCACATGTATGTATCCTGAATTATGCTAATTGACTATGTGGTAATTAATTTGGATTCCTGGCTTTATGGTTTTTGCGCATGAAATATATGTTTTATATTTGTCATAACCTAACAGTGGTATCACGGGCCTCTAATTAATTCCATAATAAATTATAGTTAACACGGTTAAATTTTATAAATTTGCAAATGAACTAGTTGTTGGACCGTGCGCGCTATAAAAACAATTGCATAAAAGCCGTATGGAGAAAGTCGGGGGCAAAGTGCGAGGGTAAATTCGTAGAATACTAAAACTATTGCCTAATGGATAAACCTTGTCCAAGCAGTGTAGTTGATGATACATAAATGGTTAATAACAATTAAACAGTTGGTTAGGAATACCAACAGGATTCCACAGCCCAATCTTGATTTTGTATGATACACTTCATCATCTGAGTAATACCAACAGGATTCCACAGCCCAATCTTCCCACACTGCAGTGCTAGCACCAAGAAATCTGCACACAGTTTACAGTCTGGATAGCTGAAGTTTACAAATAAAGTTCATTTGTATCCGACAAAAGCTATATTTACTCAAACAAACATGGGAATTTATACTGCCTAAAGTTAAAGCAGAGGAAGTATCTCAGTTTCGATGTACCTACTCTCATCTGGAAGCACAAGTAAAATGGATCTTGTGGAAAAATTACCCATAAGGTTAGGACAGTAATAGTGTAATACATGGTTTACCATATTGTTGGTTATCCCCAACTCTTTTACAAGAACCTATCAAACACTTCCTAAGGATATTTGCACTGATATAATCCTACAATAGTACATCATACACATGGAAACATAATGTCAGTAGAATGTGTGAACCAGTGGAATGTTTCTACAAGAAACTAGGGCACTACCACTGCACCAGAGTGATTTTGACAACCAAGGTGAGGAAACCCCAGAAGGGTCAGTGTGTTCAAATACATATATTGGATGAAAAAACAGATATAAGAATATAGCCTGGTCAATCAGATGGATGATGCCCCTAGAGAAGAGAATCCTGCAGCTCTTACCTCTTTGAGAGTGCTAGATAACCAATCCAGACCCTTGTATAGACCATCTCCCTTAAGAGCACAAGTCCCCTGAATATGCCATTTCCTGTTTTTGAGATCAAAAAGACCTAGCCCTTCGCAAACTTCCATCGGTGACATAGCTCCTCTCTGCAAACAGAAGTCACCTCTTTGTCAGCCATGGAGCATTAAGATAAAAATTCTAAAACTTGTATCAACGATAATTTTATGCTATGACCCAAACACTGCAAACAAGTAATCTAAGAGTACAAAGATCTTTTCTGCACAACAGCTTAAATTGCAGGATTAACCTAACTGTTGACTGGTTATCATTTTTGAATTTTCTGACTACCAGTAATAGACTAATAGTCAGGTGTGACATAAATTTGCAAATAATAACAGCGGGAAATTCGTGGGAGGGCCATATATAAAAGTGACTATTTGAAGGAAATAATGCCCTTGGTCCAAGTATGCATTCTATGTTAAGTCTAATAAATGCGGTTCAGTATTAATTGACAAGTTAATAATTCAGTGAGATCAAGTGAGCTGAATGCCTAGCTAGAGGCCGCTTCAGTTCAAGTGGAATTAATGATATTAATCCACAGCTTACTCTTGACTGAACCCGTAGGGTCACACAAATAGTACGTAAACGGATCAAGTATCTAATGGCATTAGATACTCTATCTATGAATATTCGGAACCGACGGATCTTGGTTTCAGTGGGAGCTAAGATCGTCACAGGCAAGAAATGAATACTCCGGAAACGATGATATTGCCGGAAACGGAAATATGGATCGTATCGGAAATATAAATATTATCCAAGTCGTAGATGTTGCCGGAAACGGAAACATGGTACGTATTGGAAAATATTATCGGAAATGGAAATATTGCCAGAATCGGAAATATTGCCGGAAACGGAAATATTGTCAGAATCGAAAATATTACCGGAATCGGAAAATAATTCCGGAAACGGAAATATTAAATATTTGTTCGAAACGGAAATTAATTCCGGAATCGGAAATATTAAATATTGTTCGTATCGGAAATGAATTCCGGAATCGGAAAATTTAATCGGAAGCGCATCGTACGAATAAGCATCGGACGAGGCCTGCCGGACGAGGCCCAGCACGAAGCCAGGCCATCGCCCAGCAAGCCAAGCGCGCCGCACAAACAGCAAGGCCAGGCCCAGCAGGCTGCGCGCAGCGCGCAGCGCGCACAGCGCGCACAGCACGCGCAGCGCACAGCGCGCAGCGCGCGCGGGCGCTGAGTGGGCTGCTGCTCGCGCGCACGCATGAGGCCCATCGTGGCTGTCGTGCGTGTGTGTGCAAGTGTTTGTGTTCGTGCACGTTTCCTAAAACATGCAGAGTTCGGTTAATGATTAAATTCCTAATTCTATTTGATAAATTAATTAAATTAGAGTTCTTGTAGGATTCTAGGTTTGATTAATTTGTATCTGAATAGGATTTCGATTCCCTTTCCATACCGCTATAAATATGAGGCTAGGGCTCACAATTTATAACACAAGTTTCAAAGTATTCAAAGTGAGTTTTTGAGAGAAAAATTCAGTCACACATTTGCCTATAAAGTGCCGAAAATAATAGTACCTTAAGGGCGATTCTAGTTGGTCAATCTTAAGGCGGATCCGGACGTGCTGTGGACTATCTACGGAGGGACGACACTTGGAGTCCTAAAGACTTGTTCTTGTTCGGTTCGGGCGCAGCTAGGGAAGGCACGCAACAAAGAGTATGCATCTATTCTATGCTAAATGATTATGTGTAAATAATATGTTTTCCTGGGTTTATGGTTTTTCCGCATGATTTATGAATTGTCATATGTATCATAACCTAACAGTGGTATCACGAGCCCCTTATTATTTTCATAATCTAAATTGCATGAACATGGTTAAATATTACAAATTTGCAAGAATTAAAAGGGGTGATTAATTTTCGTAATTGTTAATTAATTGCAAATTGCGTTTATTTAATTATACGTACGCAGTTTTTCGGCAGTTTCTTCGTTACTCATCCGAATTGAGTGATTTTTGTGTCAATTCCGCATGTAAAAGGCATTCTAAAAATTTTGACAAAATTAGTATTTTTCTGCCGAACCCAGAATTCTCAAATTCGAAGCCTAACTATGACTTTTCGAAGGTTTTAGTTTTTCGAATGCAAAATTTCGTAAATTTAAGATGTTAAATTAAATATTTGCGATTCTTGTTGATAAATCTTGAATTTTTGATTGACCTACTGCATATGTTTAACAAGTTTGAATGCCTAGTCTTGTTAATTATGCAATCTAATTATTAATTATGATTAATTTGTTGAAAATTAGAATAATTTAGAATTAATTTGATTTTCATAATTAATTGTAATTTAATTAGAAACCTATGATTAAAAACCACCATAAAAATTGTAAATTTACGATAAATTTTAAATTTTTATGACCTAGACTTGAATCCATATCAATCGGAAATCAATTGGATAATAAATTTTCGATTTTTCGCCCTAAAATTATGAAATTAATATTATTTATTAATTTGTCATTAATTTTAAATATAAATTTTAAATTTTATGCGATTCGTTCATAAAACTTGCACGCACGAAGCAATGGACGCTTCGTGTTACCCTTAAGGGGTGTTGTATAATGCGGGCATGCGACGACGAGCAAGGGAGCTCGTCGCCCGTGCGGCACGAATGCAATGAGCAAGGGCGTAGTGCACGAGCACAAGGCAGCAGCCCTGCCTTGTGTCGTGTGCCACGAGCAATGAACGAATGGGCATGGGCGAAGAGCGAGCCAAGGCAGTCGCGTGTGGGCAGCAAGCGAGCTGCGCCACAACGCGCGCTGCCTCGCACAAGAGCGCGCAGCCTCGCGCGCAGCGAGCGCAAGCTCGCGTGCCACGAGCGCTGCGCCCAGCATTACTCGCGCGCACAGCGAGCGATGTCGCCCGCCCAGCGAGCGATGTCGCGCCCCAGCGAGCGATGGCTCGCGCGCACAGCGAGCGATGTCGCGCGCCCAGCGAGCGATGTCGCGCCCCAGCGAGCGATGGCTCGCGCGCACAGCGAGCGATGTCGCGCGCCCAGCGAGCGATGGCTCGCGCGCCCAGCGAGCGATGTCGCGCGCCCAGCGAGCGATGTCGCGCGCGCGCACTGCGAGCGATAGCTCGCGTGCGATGAGCGCTGGCGCGCGCAGCGAGCACCAATGCGTGCGGAGGCTTGCGATAGGGAAGCAGCAGCTATGCGACGAGCGCATGGGCTGCGCGCACATGGCCAGCAATGGCTGTGTGCGTACGGCCCATGGGCGTGCAACGCGTAGGGTGTTTGCGTTACGATTAGATCGTTTTGAATGTTTAATTTGAAAATTTCAGTTCACGTAATTTTAATTAATTTTAAAATTAATAATTTGAATTATTTTCTTGGATTTTAATTTTGAATATTATAATTATAATAAATGTTATTTATTCTAATTATTTTACTAAAATTAAAATCATGAATTAATTTAAATACGACTGAAATTAAATTAAATTTTTGGATTCAATTACAAATTGATATGAGCTTTAAATTTTAATTAAATTTGTATGTTTCCGGTTGGACTAGAAATACATTTTTATGTTTAAAATTGGTAAAGCATATGAATTTATTGGTTTAAGTGGGAGCGCTTTTTAGTCATAAACTCTTGATTAGGTCTACAAATCCTTAAGGTTAAAACAACTTGATTAGAATTAATAAGGACTGAATAATTGGTAGATTATTGGTGCCCTTGATTAATTGCTGCAAATGTTTACGTGATGCATAATGTGTTTTACTAACCAGCTATGTGGGCCATTCATGATAATGAATGGGTGAATGGTATATATTGTATATGTACTGTTTTGCAGGTTATGAAGTGACTAGTATGGCCCAAATAGGATAGAAAATATGGTCTGCGTACCATTAATTTGAATGTAATTGGTCTAAAGTACCAAAGTTATTTTTCAATTCAAATATGGTCTGCGAACCATCAAATAGTTGTAATTAGTTATAGCTTATCCTATTTGAAGAAAATGGTGCCTCCCACGGAGATTTTCAAGACGGACTTTGAAGTCAAAGCTTCAAGATGAAGTCGGGCCATACTAGATCACAAATATCTTATGCATGTTTTAAGTTATTTATTGTTTTAAATATGTCTTAAAATGCATGAGATCAAAAGCTTGATTATGTTGCATGATTAAGGATTTTAGTTCACTTAAAATCTAACCAACATAGTAAGAGCCTTAAGTTCCAAACTTAAAAATTGAGTTAAAAGGTGCCATGCCAAAATATACACTTGCTTGGATATCCTTTACATCAATCTAGTAATAGTTTTCGCTCAGCGAGGTGTTACTTATTGGTCCTAAAGGGGCAAGGTACACAAATAATTGTGAGTACATGTTAGTTTTGGTGAAACTCAACGATATAAGTAAGGAGTCCTTTTATGTCGTGGCAAATTCGATAGGTTTACCTAATAAGTTCTTAGACGTACCTATCAACCAAGAATAGTTTCTAGACTATTAGCAAAAGGCTTTTGCTTACCTAAGATGTTCTAGGATTAAGTCGACAAACTGTGCTTAGTTCTTCAATGATTTTAGGATCTTGGAATCATTTTATTCACACCTGCCGGAACACATAACTTGAATAAAATGCTTAATAAACATTGAATTATGCATGTATGCTAGAATTTAAGTTTATTAAGAGAAACTGTGAATGGTTATTTATTTGTTTATTCTTTTCAATTGTAGTTTTTAATATGGCAAACAACAATTCATTCAACATTCGATCAATTCTTGAAAAGGAGAAGTTGAACGGGAAAAACTTCCTTGACTGGCAAAGGAACTTGCAAATAGTTCTTATGCAGGAAGAAAAGGAGTATGTCCTAGATGAGGCGATGCCCGAAGCTGCAGGCGACGGGGTCACTCAGGCAGCCCTCAATCGTTGGATTGATGCCAACAAGGATGTGAAATGTCTAATGCTCGCCACCATGAGTGCGGATCTGCAGAAAACGTTCATCAACTCAGATGCTTTCACAATCATCAGTGAGTTGAAGAACATGTTCCAAGATCTGGCTCGAGTCGAAAGATTCGAGACTCATAGGCAAATTCTTGAGACCAAGCTTAAGAAAGGCGAGCCCGTAAGTCCACATGTTCTCAAAATGATTGGACTCATTGAGAATATGAGTCGGCTGGATCAGCAATTTTCTCAGGAAATGGCTATAGACACCATCCTCCATTCTCTTCATAGCGGGTATGATCAGTTCAAACTGAACTACAGTATGAATAGTCTGGACAAAACGCTCACTGAGCTTCACGGTATGCTGAAGACCGCTGAAAAGACGCTCAAAAGTGATAAGCAGGATGTGCTTATGGTGCGTGGGGGCAAGTTCAAGAAATCTGGAAAGAAGAGGAATGCTAAGAAAGGTGGCAACAAGGCCAGCCCAACTAAGCAAACTGGCGCCAAATCTGCAAAGAGGAAGGTCAGTCAACCCACTTCTGAATCCGAATGCTTCTACTGCAAGAAGAAGGGGCATTGGAAGAGAGATTGCTTGAAGCTAAAGGAAGATCAGAAGAACGGAACAGTCGTTCCATCTTCAGGTATTTTCGTTATAGACTGTATACTTGCTAATTCAACTTCTTGGGTATTAGATACAGGTTGTGGCTCACACTTATGTTCCAATCCACAGGGACTAAGAAGAAGTAGAAAGTTAAGCAAGGGTGAAGTCGACCTACGAGTGGGAAATGGAGCACGGATTGCTGCATTAGCTGTAGGAACTTACTATTTGTCGTTGCCCTCCGGGCTAGTTTTGGAACTGGAAGAATGTTTCCATGTTCCAAGTCTTACTAAAAACATCATTTCAGTTTCTTGCTTAGATGCTAAGGGATTTTCCTTTATAATAAAAGACAATAGTTGTTCGTTTTATTTTAAAGAGATGTTTTATGGATCTGCTAGATTAGTCAATGGACTTTATTTATTAGATCACGACAAACAAGTATATAACATAAATACCAAAAAGGCCAAAAAGGATGATTCAGATCTCACCTATCTGTGGCATTGTCGATTAGGCCATATAAACTTGAAACGCTTAGAAAGACTTCAAAGGGAAGGAATTCTAGAACCATTTAACTTAGAGGATTATGGTAAATGCGAATCATGTTTACTTGGCAAAATGACAAAGCAACCTCTCTCTAAAGTTGGAGAAAGAGCAAATGAACTATTGGGTTTAATCCATACAGATGTATGTGGACCAATGAGTACAAATGCTAGAGGTGGTTTCAGCTACTTTATCACTTTCACTGATGACTTCAGTAGGTATGGTTATGTCTACCTAATGAAGCATAAGTCTGAATCCTTTGACAAATTCAAGGAATTTCAGAGTGAAGTAGAGAATCAATTAGGCAAGAAGATCAAGGCACTGCGGTCTGATAGAGGCGGTGAATATCTGAGCTATGAATTTGATGACCATCTGAAAGAATGTGGAATTCTATCAGAATTGACTCCTCCTGGAACACCACAATGGAACGGTGTGTCAGAACGGAGGAACAGAACCTTGCTAGACATGGTCAGGTCAATGATGGGTCAGGCCGAACTTCCATTAGAATTTTGGGGACATGCACTAAATACAGCTGCACTCACTATAAATAGAGCTCCGTCTAAAGCTGTCGAAAAGACTCCATACGAATTATGGTTTGGAAAGCCTCCAAATGTGTCTTTTCTTAAGATTTGGGGATGTGAAGTATACGTCAAACGATTAATTTCAGACAAACTTCATCCAAAATCTGACAAATGTATCCTTGTGGGCTATCCAAAGGAAACAAAGGGGTATTACTTCTACAATACATCTGAGAACAAAGTGTTTGTTGCTCGAGATGGTGTCTTTTTGGAGAAGGATCACATTTCCAAAATGACAAGTGGGAGAAAAGTAGACCTCGAAGAAATTCGAGTCGAACAACAAACTCTAGAGAATGCTCAAGATGACATTCAAGATGAAACTCAGAGATCTTTAGAAGAATCTGGTGAGAATCATGGTCAATCTAGAAATGTTACCCCGCGTAGATCGCAAAGATATAGATCTCAACCGGAAAGGTACTTGGGTATTTTGACGAACGAGAGCTATGACGTTCTATTACTTGAAAGTGATGAACCTGCGACTTACAAGCAAGCTATGACGAGCCCTAGCTCCAAGCAATGGCAAGAAGCCATGCAATCTGAATTAGACTCCATGTCTGAAAACCAAGTATGGGATTTGGTCGATTTGCCAGATGGCTACCAAGCCATTGGAAGCAAATGGGTTTTCAAACTGAAAAAGGACAAGGATGGGAAACTTGAAGTTTTCAAAGCTAGATTGGTTGCAAAAGGTTACAGGCAAGTCCACGGTGTGGATTACGATGAAACCTTTTCACCAGTTGCAATGCTAAAGTCTATTCGAATAATGTTAGCAATCGCTGCATATTACGATTACGAAATATGGCAGATGGATGTCAAAACTGCTTTCTTAAACGGCGTTTTAACAGAAACTGTGTTTATGACACAACCTGAAGGTTTTGAGGATCCAAAGAATGCTAAAAAGGTATGCAAGCTAAAGAAATCAATCTACGGATTGAAGCAGGCATCCAGGAGCTGGAATATACGTTTTGATGAAGCAGTCAGTGACTTTGGTTTCATCAAGAACGCGGACGAATCTTGTGTATACAAGAAGGTCAGTGGGAGCAAAATTTCTTTCCTAGTATTATATGTCGACGACATATTGCTTATCGGAAATGACATTCCTATGTTGAACTCTGTCAAGATTTGGCTTGGGAAATGTTTTTCGATGAAGGATCTAGGAGAAGCACAGTACATATTGGGCATCAAGATTTACAGAGATAGATCTAAAAAGATGATTGGACTTAGTCAAAGCACTTATATCAATAAGGTGCTTGATAGGTTCAAGATGGCGGACTCCAAGCGAGGCTACCTACCCATGTCTCATGGAATGACTCTAAGCAAGACTCAGTGCCCAAAAACACTTGATGAGCGTAGACGAATGAATGGGATTCCATATGCATCATTGATTGGTTCAATAATGTATGCTATGATATGTACACGCCCGGATGTTGCGTACGCACTCAGTGCTACGAGCAGATACCAGTCAGACCCAGGAGAGGCGCATTGGACTGCTGCCAAGAATATTCTGAAGTACCTGAAAAGGCACAAAGATGACTTCCTGGTCTATGGTGGAGATGATGAATTAATTGTTAAAGGCTATACGGACGCAAGTTTCCAAACCGACAAAGATGATTTCAGATCACAGTCTGGGTTTGTCTTCTGCCTCAACGGAGGAGCAGTAAGCTGGAAAAGTGCTAAGCAAAGCACCATTGCGGATTCTACAACTGAAGCGGAGTACATTGCTGCACATGAAGCAGCAAAGGAAGCTATATGGCTAAGGAAGTTCATGAAGGAAATAATGCCCTTGGTCCAAGTATGCATTCTATGTTAAGTCTAATAAATGCGGTTCAGTATTAATTGACAAGTTAATAATTCAGTGAGATCAAGTGAGCTGAATGCCTAGCTAGAGGCCGCTTCAGTTCAAGTGGAATTAATGATATTAATCCACAGCTTACTCTTGACTGAACCCGTAGGGTCACACAAATAGTACGTAAACGGATCAAGTATCTAATGGCATTAGATACTCTATCTATGAATATTCGGAACCGACGGATCTTGGTTTCAGTGGGAGCTAAGATCGTCACAGGCAAGAAATGAATACTCCGGAAACGATGATATTGCCGGAAACGGAAATATGGATCGTATCGGAAATATAAATATTATCCAAGTCGTAGATGTTGCCGGAAACGGAAACATGGTACGTATCGGAAAATATTATCGGAAATGGAAATATTGCCAGAATCGGAAATATTGCCGGAAACGGAAATATTGTCAGAATCGGAAATATTACCGGAATCGGAAAATAATTCCGGAAACGGAAATATTAAATATTTGTTCGAAACGGAAATTAATTCCGGAATCGGAAATATTAAATATTGTTCGTATCGGAAATGAATTCCGGAATCGGAAAATTTAATCGGAAGCGCATCGTACGAATAAGCATCGGACGAGGCCTGCCGGACGAGGCCCAGCACGAAGCCAGGCCATCGCCCAGCAAGCCAAGCGCGCCGCACAAACAGCAAGGCCAGGCCCAGCAGGCTGCGCGCAGCGCGCAGCACGCATAGCGCGCACAGCACGCGCAGCGCACAGCGCGCACAGCGCGCGCAGCGCGCAGCGCGCGCGGGCGCTGAGTGGGCTGCTGCTCGCGCGCACGCATGAGGCCCATCGTGGCTGTCGTGCGTGTGTGTGCAAGTGTTTGTGTTCGTGCACGTTTCCTAAAACATGCAGAGTTCGGTTAATGATTAAATTCCTAATTCTATTTGATAAATTAATTAAATTAGAGTTCTTGTAGGATTCTAGGTTTGATTAATTTGTATCTGAATAGGATTTCGATTCCCTTTCCATACCGCTATAAATATGAGGCTAGGGCTCACAATTTATAACACAAGTTTCAAAGTATTCAAAGTGAGTTTTTGAGAGAAAAATTCAGTCACACATTTGCCTATAAAGTGCCGAAAATAATAGTACCTTAAGGGCGATTCTAGTTGGTCAATCTTAAGGCGGATCCGGACGTGCTGTGGACTATCTACGGAGGGACGACACTTGGAGTCCTAAAGACTTGTTCTTGTTCGGTTCGGGCGCAGCTAGGGAAGGCACGCAACAAAGAGTATGCATCTATTCTATGCTAAATGATTATGTGTAAATAATATGTTTTCCTGGGTTTATGGTTTTTCCGCATGATTTATGAATTGTCATATGTATCATAACCTAACAGTGGTATCACGAGCCCCTTATTATTTTCATAATCTAAATTGCATGAACATGGTTAAATATTACAAATTTGCAAGAATTAAAAGGGGTGATTAATTTTCGTAATTGTTAATTAATTGCAAATTGCGTTTATTTAATTATACGTACGCAGTTTTTCGGCAGTTTCTTCGTTACTCATCCGAATTGAGTGATTTTTGTGTCAATTCCGCATGTAAAAGGCATTCTAAAAATTTTGACAAAATTAGTATTTTTCTGCCGAACCCAGAATTCTCAAATTCGAAGCCTAACTATGACTTTTCGAAGGTTTTAGTTTTTCGAATGCAAAATTTCGTAAATTTAAGATGTTAAATTAAATATTTGCGATTCTTGTTGATAAATCTTGAATTTTTGATTGACCTACTGCATATGTTTAACAAGTTTGAATGCCTAGTCTTGTTAATTATGCAATCTAATTATTAATTATGATTAATTTGTTGAAAATTAGAATAATTTAGAATTAATTTGATTTTCATAATTAATTGTAATTTAATTAGAAACCTATGATTAAAAACCACCATAAAAATTGTAAATTTACGATAAATTTTAAATTTTTATGACCTAGACTTGAATCCATATCAATCGGAAATCAATTGGATAATAAATTTTCGATTTTTTCGCCCTAAAATTATGAAATTAATATTATTTATTAATTTGTCATTAATTTTAAATATAAATTTTAAATTTTATGCGATTCGTTCATAAAACTTGCACGCACGAAGCAATGGACGCTTCGTGTTACCCTTAAGGGGTGTTGTATAATGCGGGCATGCGACGACGAGCAAGGGAGCTCGTCGCCCGTGCGGCACGAATGCAATGAGCAAGGGCGTAGTGCACGAGCACAAGGCAGCAGCCCTGCCTTGTGTCGTGTGCCACGAGCAATGAACGAATGGGCATGGGCGAAGAGCGAGCCAAGGCAGTCGCGTGTGGGCAGCAAGCGAGCTGCGCCACAACGCGCGCTGCCTCGCACAAGAGCGCGCAGCCTCGCGCGCAGCGAGCGCAAGCTCGCGTGCCACGAGCGCTGCGCCCAGCATTACTCGCGCGCACAGCGAGCGATGTCGCCCGCCCAGCGAGCGATGTCGCGCCCCAGCGAGCGATGGCTCGCGCGCACAGCGAGCGATGTCGCGCGCCCAGCGAGCGATGTCGCGCCCCAGCGAGCGATGGCTCGCGCGCACAGCGAGCGATGTCGCGCGCCCAGCGAGCGATGGCTCGCGCGCCCAGCGAGCGATGTCGCGCGCCCAGCGAGCGATGTCGCGCGCGCGCACTGCGAGCGATAGCTCGCGTGCGATGAGCGCTGGCGCGCGCAGCGAGCACCAATGCGTGCGGAGGCTTGCGATAGGGAAGCAGCAGCTATGCGACGAGCGCATGGGCTGCGCGCACATGGCCAGCAATGGCTGTGTGCGTACGGCCCATGGGCGTGCAACGCGTAGGGTGTTTGCGTTACGATTAGATCGTTTTGAATGTTTAATTTGAAAATTTCAGTTCACGTAATTTTAATTAATTTTAAAATTAATAATTTGAATTATTTTCTTGGATTTTAATTTTGAATATTATAATTATAATAAATGTTATTTATTCTAATTATTTTACTAAAATTAAAATCATGAATTAATTTAAATACGACTGAAATTAAATTAAATTTTTGGATTCAATTACAAATTGATATGAGCTTTAAATTTTAATTAAATTTGTATGTTTCCGGTTGGACTAGAAATACATTTTTATGTTTAAAATTGGTAAAGCATATGAATTTATTGGTTTAAGTGGGAGCGCTTTTTAGTCATAAACTCTTGATTAGGTCTACAAATCCTTAAGGTTAAAACAACTTGATTAGAATTAATAAGGACTGAATAATTGGTAGATTATTGGTGCCCTTGATTAATTGCTGCAAATGTTTACGTGATGCATAATGTGTTTTACTAACCAGCTATGTGGGCCATTCATGATAATGAATGGGTGAATGGTATATATTGTATATGTACTGTTTTGCAGGTTATGAAGTGACTAGTATGGCCCAAATAGGATAGAAAATATGGTCTGCGTACCATTAATTTGAATGTAATTGGTCTAAAGTACCAAAGTTATTTTTCAATTCAAATATGGTCTGCGAACCATCAAATAGTTGTAATTAGTTATAGCTTATCCTATTTGAAGAAAATGGTGCCTCCCACGGAGATTTTCAAGACGGACTTTGAAGTCAAAGCTTCAAGATGAAGTCGGGCCATACTAGATCACAAATATCTTATGCATGTTTTAAGTTATTTATTGTTTTAAATATGTCTTAAAATGCATGAGATCAAAAGCTTGATTATGTTGCATGATTAAGGATTTTAGTTCACTTAAAATCTAACCAACATAGTAAGAGCCTTAAGTTCCAAACTTAAAAATTGAGTTAAAAGGTGCCATGCCAAAATATACACTTGCTTGGATATCCTTTACATCAATCTAGTAATAGTTTTCGCTCAGCGAGGTGTTACTTATTGGTCCTAAAGGGGCAAGGTACACAAATAATTGTGAGTACATGTTAGTTTTGGTGAAACTCAACGATATAAGTAAGGAGTCCTTTTATGTCGTGGCAAATTCGATAGGTTTACCTAATAAGTTCTTAGACGTACCTATCAACCAAGAATAGTTTCTAGACTATTAGCAAAAGGCTTTTGCTTACCTAAGATGTTCTAGGATTAAGTCGACAAACTGTGCTTAGTTCTTCAATGATTTTAGGATCTTGGAATCATTTTATTCACACCTGCCGGAACACATAACTTGAATAAAATGCTTAATAAACATTGAATTATGCATGTATGCTAGAATTTAAGTTTATTAAGAGAAACTGTGAATGGTTATTTATTTGTTTATTCTTTTCAATTGTAGTTTTTAATATGGCAAACAACAATTCATTCAACATTCGATCAATTCTTGAAAAGGAGAAGTTGAACGGGAAAAACTTCCTTGACTGGCAAAGGAACTTGCAAATAGTTCTTATGCAGGAAGAAAAGGAGTATGTCCTAGATGAGGCGATGCCCGAAGCTGCAGGCGACGGGGTCACTCAGGCAGCCCTCAATCGTTGGATTGATGCCAACAAGGATGTGAAATGTCTAATGCTCGCCACCATGAGTGCGGATCTGCAGAAAACGTTCATCAACTCAGATGCTTTCACAATCATCAGTGAGTTGAAGAACATGTTCCAAGATCTGGCTCGAGTCGAAAGATTCGAGACTCATAGGCAAATTCTTGAGACCAAGCTTAAGAAAGGCGAGCCCGTAAGTCCACATGTTCTCAAAATGATTGGACTCATTGAGAATATGAGTCGGCTGGATCAGCAATTTTCTCAGGAAATGGCTATAGACACCATCCTCCATTCTCTTCATAGCGGGTATGATCAGTTCAAACTGAACTACAGTATGAATAGTCTGGACAAAACGCTCACTGAGCTTCACGGTATGCTGAAGACCGCTGAAAAGACGCTCAAAAGTGATAAGCAGGATGTGCTTATGGTGCGTGGGGGCAAGTTCAAGAAATCTGGAAAGAAGAGGAATGCTAAGAAAGGTGGCAACAAGGCCAGCCCAACTAAGCAAACTGGCGCCAAATCTGCAAAGAGGAAGGTCAGTCAACCCACTTCTGAATCCGAATGCTTCTACTGCAAGAAGAAGGGGCATTGGAAGAGAGATT
Source organism: Spinacia oleracea (assembly GCF_020520425.1). Classification (NCBI taxonomy): domain Eukaryota; kingdom Viridiplantae; phylum Streptophyta; class Magnoliopsida; order Caryophyllales; family Amaranthaceae; genus Spinacia; species Spinacia oleracea. The sequence continues at coordinate 136,582,377 of NC_079490.1, forward strand.
GCTTGAAGCTAAAGGAAGATCAGAAGAACGGAACAGTCGTTCCATCTTCAGGTATTTTCGTTATAGACTGTATACTTGCTAATTCAACTTCTTGGGTATTAGATACAGGTTGTGGCTCACACTTATGTTCCAATCCACAGGGACTAAGAAGAAGTAGAAAGTTAAGCAAGGGTGAAGTCGACCTACGAGTGGGAAATGGAGCACGGATTGCTGCATTAGCTGTAGGAACTTACTATTTGTCGTTGCCCTCCGGGCTAGTTTTGGAACTGGAAGAATGTTTCCATGTTCCAAGTCTTACTAAAAACATCATTTCAGTTTCTTGCTTAGATGCTAAGGGATTTTCCTTTATAATAAAAGACAATAGTTGTTCGTTTTATTTTAAAGAGATGTTTTATGGATCTGCTAGATTAGTCAATGGACTTTATTTATTAGATCACGACAAACAAGTATATAACATAAATACCAAAAAGGCCAAAAAGGATGATTCAGATCTCACCTATCTGTGGCATTGTCGATTAGGCCATATAAACTTGAAACGCTTAGAAAGACTTCAAAGGGAAGGAATTCTAGAACCATTTAACTTAGAGGATTATGGTAAATGCGAATCATGTTTACTTGGCAAAATGACAAAGCAACCTCTCTCTAAAGTTGGAGAAAGAGCAAATGAACTATTGGGTTTAATCCATACAGATGTATGTGGACCAATGAGTACAAATGCTAGAGGTGGTTTCAGCTACTTTATCACTTTCACTGATGACTTCAGTAGGTATGGTTATGTCTACCTAATGAAGCATAAGTCTGAATCCTTTGACAAATTCAAGGAATTTCAGAGTGAAGTAGAGAATCAATTAGGCAAGAAGATCAAGGCACTGCGGTCTGATAGAGGCGGTGAATATCTGAGCTATGAATTTGATGACCATCTGAAAGAATGTGGAATTCTATCAGAATTGACTCCTCCTGGAACACCACAATGGAACGGTGTGTCAGAACGGAGGAACAGAACCTTGCTAGACATGGTCAGGTCAATGATGGGTCAGGCCGAACTTCCATTAGAATTTTGGGGACATGCACTAAATACAGCTGCACTCACTATAAATAGAGCTCCGTCTAAAGCTGTCGAAAAGACTCCATACGAATTATGGTTTGGAAAGCCTCCAAATGTGTCTTTTCTTAAGATTTGGGGATGTGAAGTATACGTCAAACGATTAATTTCAGACAAACTTCATCCAAAATCTGACAAATGTATCCTTGTGGGCTATCCAAAGGAAACAAAGGGGTATTACTTCTACAATACATCTGAGAACAAAGTGTTTGTTGCTCGAGATGGTGTCTTTTTGGAGAAGGATCACATTTCCAAAATGACAAGTGGGAGAAAAGTAGACCTCGAAGAAATTCGAGTCGAACAACAAACTCTAGAGAATGCTCAAGATGACATTCAAGATGAAACTCAGAGATCTTTAGAAGAATCTGGTGAGAATCATGGTCAATCTAGAAATGTTACCCCGCGTAGATCGCAAAGATATAGATCTCAACCGGAAAGGTACTTGGGTATTTTGACGAACGAGAGCTATGACGTTCTATTACTTGAAAGTGATGAACCTGCGACTTACAAGCAAGCTATGACGAGCCCTAGCTCCAAGCAATGGCAAGAAGCCATGCAATCTGAATTAGACTCCATGTCTGAAAACCAAGTATGGGATTTGGTCGATTTGCCAGATGGCTACCAAGCCATTGGAAGCAAATGGGTTTTCAAACTGAAAAAGGACAAGGATGGGAAACTTGAAGTTTTCAAAGCTAGATTGGTTGCAAAAGGTTACAGGCAAGTCCACGGTGTGGATTACGATGAAACCTTTTCACCAGTTGCAATGCTAAAGTCTATTCGAATAATGTTAGTAATCGCTGCATATTACGATTACGAAATATGGCAGATGGATGTCAAAACTGCTTTCTTAAACGGCGTTTTAACAGAAACTGTGTTTATGACACAACCTGAAGGTTTTGAGGATCCAAAGAATGCTAAAAAGGTATGCAAGCTAAAGAAATCAATCTACGGATTGAAGCAGGCATCCAGGAGCTGGAATATACGTTTTGATGAAGCAGTCAGTGACTTTGGTTTCATCAAGAACGCGGACGAATCTTGTGTATACAAGAAGGTCAGTGGGAGCAAAATTGCTTTCCTAGTATTATATGTCGACGACATATTGCTTATCGGAAATGACATTCCTATGTTGAACTCTGTCAAGATTTGGCTTGGGAAATGTTTTTCGATGAAGGATCTAGGAGAAGCACAGTACATATTGGGCATCAAGATTTACAGAGATAGATCTAAAAAGATGATTGGACTTAGTCAAAGCACTTATATCAATAAGGTGCTTGATAGGTTCAAGATGGCGGACTCCAAGCGAGGCTACCTACCCATGTCTCATGGAATGACTCTAAGCAAGACTCAGTGCCCAAAAACACTTGATGAGCGTAGACGAATGAATGGGATTCCATATGCATCATTGATTGGTTCAATAATGTATGCTATGATATGTACACGCCCGGATGTTGCGTACGCACTCAGTGCTACGAGCAGATACCAGTCAGACCCAGGAGAGGCGCATTGGACTGCTGCCAAGAATATTCTGAAGTACCTGAAAAGGCACAAAGATGACTTCCTGGTCTATGGTGGAGATGATGAATTAATTGTTAAAGGCTATACGGACGCAAGTTTCCAAACCGACAAAGATGATTTCAGATCACAGTCTGGGTTTGTCTTCTGCCTCAACGGAGGAGCAGTAAGCTGGAAAAGTGCTAAGCAAAGCACCATTGCGGATTCTACAACTGAAGCGGAGTACATTGCTGCACATGAAGCAGCAAAGGAAGCTATATGGCTAAGGAAGTTCATAGGAGAACTTGGTGTAGTCCCCTCCATTAAAGGACCAATAGCCCTGTATTGTGATAATAACGGAGCTATTGCACAGGCAAAAGAGCCTAGACACCACCAGAGAGTCAAGCATGTACTTCGTAGATTTCACCTTCTACGAGAGTTCGTTGAAAGAAAAGAAGTCGAGATAAGCAAAATTGGAACTGATGACAACATATCAGATCCATTAACTAAACCTCTGCCGCAAGCGAAGCACAACTCGCACACTGCAGCTATGGGAATCAAGCATATTGGAGAATGGCTTTGATGTCTCTGTTTAATGTTTTAAAGTTTTAGAGTTTAAATCTTTGTAAAACATTATTGGTTAATCATTCACAATAAATGAAAGGAATTCATTTTTCCATTTAATTTGTGGTTTATTAAATGATGAGTCCCTTCAATTTGACGATACATTCAAGATAGACTGTCAGGACCAGTCCTGTGACTAAGAAATGTCTATCAAGTGAACTTGAATGTCAAAGGTTGAAAATGGTCCCTAATCGGAGTTTTCTATAAAATTGGACGCATAGAAAACGTTAGACGATTAGAATGCAAGATGACTAGTAGTTCTGTTTCTTGAACTATGTGGACATGGCAATGTCATAATCATTTGCATAGATACTTACTTTGGGAAGACTAGTATCGGACAAGACCTATGAAACTTTACTGTAAGAGATGAAAGTCTGTCATAAGTAAATTTCATTAAATTATTAGACACTAAATCCTCAATACCTGAGTGATTTGAGATTACTTGTTTGAGAACTGGTTGCTTTGACGTTGACCAACCGTCGCACCGTAAAAGGAGGCTATAAAGGCAACGCTCAGGTAATCACCTATCAAACGAAGTCTAATCTCAAGATCGCAAGATTGGGATTGTCCTCCCATAAATCGGGATGAGATGCTTAAAAGTTGTACAAGGCCACTCGGAGAGCTAGAAACTGTGAAATGCATGGCCGTGCTCGGATGAATCATAGGCTATGATTATCTGTTTATTTGATCAGTTGAACTCTGAAACCGAGGAACACCTCTGGACATAATAAGGATGACAACTCTTACCTTATGTTCAAGAGCAAGCATCGAGCGACAAAGGAATTAGGAAATGCACACTTGTCCCTAAGGACAAGTGGGAGACTGAAGGAAATAATGCCCTTGGTCCAAGTATGCATTCTATGTTAAGTCTAATAAATGCGGTTCAGTATTAATTGACAAGTTAATAATTCAGTGAGATCAAGTGAGCTGAATGCCTGGCTAGAGGCCGCTTCAGTTCAAGTGGAATTAATGATATTAATCCACAGCTTACTCTTGACTGAACCCGTAGGGTCACACAAATAGTACGTAAACGGATCAAGTATCTAATGGCATTAGATACTCTATCTATGAATATTCGGAACCGACGGATCTTGGTTTCAGTGGGAGCTAAGATCGTCACAGGCAAGAAATGAATACTCCGGAAACGATGATATTGCCGGAAACGGAAATATGGATCGTATCGGAAATATAAATATTATCCAAGTCGTAGATGTTGCCGGAAACGGAAACATGGTACGTATCGGAAAATATTATCGGAAATGGAAATATTGCCAGAATCGGAAATATTGCCGGAAACGGAAATATTGTCAGAATCGGAAATATTACCGGAATCGGGAAATAATTCCGGAAACGGAAATATTAAATATTTGTTCGAAACGGAAATTAATTCCGGAATCGGAAATATTAAATATTGTTCGTATCGGAAATGAATTCCGGAATCGGAAAATTTAATCGGAAGCGCATCGTACGAATAAGCATCGGACGAGGCCTGCCGGACGAGGCCCAGCACGAAGCCAGGCCATCGCCCAGCAAGCCAAGCGCGCCGCACAAACAGCAAGGCCAGGCCCAGCAGGCTGCGCGCAGCGCACAGCGCGCACAGCGCGCGCAGCGCGCAGCGCGCGCGGGCGCTGAGTGGGCTGCTGCTCGCGCGCACGCATGAGGCCCATCGTGGCTGTCGTGCGTGTGTGTGCAAGTGTTTGTGTTCGTGCACGTTTCCTAAAACATGCAGAGTTCGGTTAATGATTAAATTCCTAATTCTATTTGATAAATTAATTAAATTAGAGTTCTTGTAGGATTCTAGGTTTGATTAATTTGTATCTGAATAGGATTTCGATTCCCTTTCCATACCGCTATAAATATGAGGCTAGGGCTCACAATTTATAACACAAGTTTCAAAGTATTCAAAGTGAGTTTTTGAGAGAAAAATTCAGTCACACATTTGCCTATAAAGTGCCGAAAATAATAGTACCTTAAGGGCGATTCTAGTTGGTCAATCTTAAGGCGGATCCGGACGTGCTGTGGACTATCTACGGAGGGACGACACTTGGAGTCCTAAAGACTTGTTCTTGTTCGGTTCGGGCGCAGCTAGGGAAGGCACGCAACAAAGAGTATGCATCTATTCTATGCTAAATGATTATGTGTAAATAATATGTTTTCCTGGGTTTATGGTTTTTCCGCATGATTTATGAATTGTCATATGTATCATAACCTAACAGTTCATAGGAGAACTTGGTGTAGTCCCCTCCATTAAAGGACCAATAGCCCTGTATTGTGATAATAACGGAGCTATTGCACAGGCAAAAGAGCCTAGACACCACCAGAGAGTCAAGCATGTACTTCGTAGATTTCACCTTCTACGAGAGTTCGTTGAAAGAAAAGAAGTCGAGATAAGCAAAATTGGAACTGATGACAACATATCAGATCCATTAACTAAACCTCTGCCGCAAGCGAAGCACAACTCGCACACTGCAGCTATGGGAATCAAGCATATTGGAGAATGGCTTTGATGTCTCTGTTTAATGTTTTAAAGTTTTAGAGTTTAAATCTTTGTAAAACATTATTGGTTAATCATTCACAATAAATGAAAGGAATTCATTTTTCCATTTAATTTGTGGTTTATTAAATGATGAGTCCCTTCAATTTGACGATATATTCAAGATAGACTGTCAGGACCAGTCCTGTGACTAAGAAATGTCTATCAAGTGAACTTGAATGTCAAAGGTTGAAAATGGTCCCTAATCGGAGTTTTCTATAAAATTGGACGCATAGAAAACGTTAGACGATTAGAATGCAAGATGACTAGTAGTTCTGTTTCTTGAACTATGTGGACATGGCAATGTCATAATCATTTGCATAGATACTTACTTTGGGAAGACTAGTATCGGACAAGACCTATGAAACTTTACTGTAAGAGATGAAAGTCTGTCATAAGTAAATTTCATTAAATTATTAGACACTAAATCCTCAATACCTGAGTGATTTGAGATTACTTGTTTGAGAACTGGTTGCTTTGACGTTGACCAACCGTCGCACCGTAAAAGGAGGCTATAAAGGCAACGCTCAGGTAATCACCTATCAAACGAAGTCTAATCTCAAGATCGCAAGATTGGGATTGTCCTCCCATAAATCGGGATGAGATGCTTAAAAGTTGTACAAGGCCACTCGGAGAGCTAGAAACTGTGAAATGCATGGCCGTGCTCGGATGAATCATAGGCTATGATTATCTGTTTATTTGATCAGTTGAACTCTGAAACCGAGGAACACCTCTGGACATAATAAGGATGACAACTCTTACCTTATGTTCAAGAGCAAGCATCGAGCGACAAAGGAATTAGGAAATGCACACTTGTCCCTAAGGACAAGTGGGAGACTGAAGGAAATAATGCCCTTGGTCCAAGTATGCATTCTATGTTAAGTCTAATAAATGCGGTTCAGTATTAATTGACAAGTTAATAATTCAGTGAGATCAAGTGAGCTGAATGCCTAGCTAGAAGCCGCTTCAGTTCAAGTGGAATTAATGATATTAATCCACAGCTTACTCTTGACTGAACCCGTAGGGTCACACAAATAGTACGTAAACGGATCAAGTATCTAATGGCATTAGATACTCTATCTATGAATATTCGGAACCGACGGATCTTGGTTTCAGTGGGAGCTAAGATCGTCACAGGCAAGAAATGAATACTCCGGAAACGATGATATTGCCGGAAACGGAAATATGGATCGTATCGGAAATATAAATATTATCCAAGTCGTAGATGTTGCCGGAAACGGAAACATGGTACGTATCGGAAAATATTATCGGAAATGGAAATATTGCCAGAATCGGAAATATTGCCGGAAACGGAAATATTGTCAGAATCGGAAATATTACCGGAATCGGAAAATAATTCCGGAAACGGAAATATTAAATATTTGTTCGAAACGGAAATTATTTCCGGAATCGGAAATATTAAATATTGTTCGTATCGGAAATGAATTCCGGAATCAGAAAATTTAATCGGAAGCGCATCGTACGAATAAGCATCGGACGAGGCCTGCCGGACGAGGCCCAGCACAAAGCCAGGCCATCGCCCAGCAAGCCAAGCGCGCCGCACAAACAGCAAGGCCAGGCCCAGCAGGCTGCGCACAGCGCGCACAGCACGCGCAGCGCACAGCGCGCACAGCGCGCGCAGCGCGCAGCGCACGCGGGCGCTGAGTGGGCTGCTGCTCGCGCGCACGCATGAGGCCCATCGTGGCTGTCGTGCGTGTGTGTGCAAGTGTTTGTGTTCGTGCACGTTTCCTAAAACATGCAGAGTTCGGTTAATGATTAAATTCCTAATTCTATTTGATAAATTAATTAAATTAGAGTTCTTGTAGGATTCTAGGTTTGATTAATTTGTATCTGAATAGGATTTCGATTCCCTTTCCATACCGCTATAAATATGAGGCTAGGGCTCACAATTTATAACACAAGTTTCAAAGTATTCAAAGTGAGTTTTTGAGAGAAAAATTCAGTCACACATTTGCCTATAAAGTGCCGAAAATAATAGTACCTTAAGGGCGATTCTAGTTGGTCAATCTTAAGGCGGATCCGGACGTGCTGTGGACTATCTACGGAGGGACGACACTTGGAGTCCTAAAGACTTGTTCTTGTTCGGTTCGGGCGCAGCTAGGGAAGGCACGCAACAAAGAGTATGCATCTATTCTATGCTAAATGATTATGTGTAAATAATATGTTTTCCTGGGTTTATGGTTTTTCCGCATGATTTATGAATTGTCATATGTATCATAACCTAACAGTTCATAGGAGAACTTGGTGTAGTCCCCTCCATTAAAGGACCAATAGCCCTGTATTGTGATAATAACGGAGCTATTGCACAGGCAAAAGAGCCTAGACACCACCAGAGAGTCAAGCATGTACTTCGTAGATTTCACCTTCTACGAGAGTTCGTTGAAAGAAAAGAAGTCGAGATAAGCAAAATTGGAACTGATGACAACATATCAGATCCATTAACTAAACCTCTGCCGCAAGCGAAGCACAACTCGCACACTGCAGCTATGGGAATCAAGCATATTGGAGAATGGCTTTGATGTCTCTGTTTAATGTTTTAAAGTTTTAGAGTTTAAATCTTTGTAAAACATTATTGGTTAATCATTCACAATAAATGAAAGGAATTCATTTTTCCATTTAATTTGTGGTTTATTAAATGATGAGTCCCTTCAATTTGACGATATATTCAAGATAGACTGTCAGGACCAGTCCTGTGACTAAGAAATGTCTATCAAGTGAACTTGAATGTCAAAGGTTGAAAATGGTCCCTAATCGGAGTTTTCTATAAAATTGGACGCATAGAAAACGTTAGACGATTAGAATGCAAGATGACTAGTAGTTCTGTTTCTTGAACTATGTGGACATGGCAATGTCATAATCATTTGCATAGATACTTACTTTGGGAAGACTAGTATCGGACAAGACCTATGAAACTTTACTGTAAGAGATGAAAGTCTGTCATAAGTAAATTTCATTAAATTATTAGACACTAAATCCTCAATACCTGAGTGATTTGAGATTACTTGTTTGAGAACTGGTTGCTTTGACGTTGACCAACCGTCGCACCGTAAAAGGAGGCTATAAAGGCAACGCTCAGGTAATCACCTATCAAACGAAGTCTAATCTCAAGATCGCAAGATTGGGATTGTCCTCCCATAAATCGGGATGAGATGCTTAAAAGTTGTACAAGGCCACTCGGAGAGCTAGAAACTGTGAAATGCATGGCCGTGCTCGGATGAATCATAGGCTATGATTATCTGTTTATTTGATCAGTTGAACTCTGAAACCGAGGAACACCTCTGGACATAATAAGGATGACAACTCTTACCTTATGTTCAAGAGCAAGCATCGAGCGACAAAGGAATTAGGAAATGCACACTTGTCCCTAAGGACAAGTGGGAGACTGAAGGAAATAATGCCCTTGGTCCAAGTATGCATTCTATGTTAAGTCTAATAAATGCGGTTCAGTATTAATTGACAAGTTAATAATTCAGTGAGATCAAGTGAGCTGAATGCCTAGCTAGAAGCCGCTTCAGTTCAAGTGGAATTAATGATATTAATCCACAGCTTACTCTTGACTGAACCCGTAGGGTCACACAAATAGTACGTAAACGGATCAAGTATCTAATGGCATTAGATACTCTATCTATGAATATTCGGAACCGACGGATCTTGGTTTCAGTGGGAGCTAAGATCGTCACAGGCAAGAAATGAATACTCCGGAAACGATGATATTGCCGGAAACGGAAATATGGATCGTATCGGAAATATAAATATTATCCAAGTCGTAGATGTTGCCGGAAACGGAAACATGGTACGTATCGGAAAATATTATCGGAAATGGAAATATTGCCAGAATCGGAAATATTGCCGGAAACGGAAATATTGTCAGAATCGGAAATATTACCGGAATCGGAAAATAATTCCGGAAACGGAAATATTAAATATTTGTTCGAAACGGAAATTAATTCCGGAATCGGAAATATTAAATATTGTTCGTATCGGAAATGAATTCCGGAATCAGAAAATTTAATCGGAAGCGCATCGTACGAATAAGCATCGGACGAGGCCTGCCGGACGAGGCCCAGCACGAAGCCAGGCCATCGCCCAGCAAGCCAAGCGCGCCGCACAAACAGCAAGGCCAGGCCCAGCAGGCTGCGCACAGCGCGCACAGCACGCGCAGCGCACAGCGCGCACAGCGCGCGCAGCGCGCAGCGCACGCGGGCGCTGAGTGGGCTGCTGCTCGCGCGCACGCATGAGGCCCATCGTGGCTGTCGTGCGTGTGTGTGCAAGTGTTTGTGTTCGTGCACGTTTCCTAAAACATGCAGAGTTCGGTTAATGATTAAATTCCTAATTCTATTTGATAAATTAATTAAATTAGAGTTCTTGTAGGATTCTAGGTTTGATTAATTTGTATCTGAATAGGATTTCGATTCCCTTTCCATACCGCTATAAATATGAGGCTAGGGCTCACAATTTATAACACAAGTTTCAAAGTATTCAAAGTGAGTTTTTGAGAGAAAAATTCAGTCACACATTTGCCTATAAAGTGCCGAAAATAATAGTACCTTAAGGGCGATTCTAGTTGGTCAATCTTAAGGCGGATCCGGACGTGCTGTGGACTATCTACGGAGGGACGACACTTGGAGTCCTAAAGACTTGTTCTTGTTCGGTTCGGGCGCAGCTAGGGAAGGCACGCAACAAAGAGTATGCATCTATTCTATGCTAAATGATTATGTGTAAATAATATGTTTTCCTGGGTTTATGGTTTTTCCGCATGATTTATGAATTGTCATATGTATCATAACCTAACACTATTGCTACTGTTTAAAGGTGAAAATCCAGCACAATGCCTTGAAGGTGAACAAAATTTGACAGATATAAATGGAGGGTGTAGCAATGATTCAATAGTAGGCCTCATCAGTCAATTGTTTAAACCTCGGTCACTATAAAATGTAAGACAAGTAATCTGGTCTCATCTCGTGATTGGAGTACGTCAAACAAAAGCAAGCCTCACATAGTCCAAGAAACCCGACCTATTGATGGTTTAACCAAATAGGCAAATTATATTCAAGAAGAAATTGAAATACACCAGAAAGTACCTGGCCTTTATAGTTCATGATGACACCTACATGGCTATCATACAACTATGGTCTATGAGAACACAATTATGTTTTCCTAACTGCTTATATGATCCACCTAGAACCGGTCCTATCAACACATAAGTTTATGTTTCACTTCCATTGTCATGAAAGAAATCATCCCACTATTGATGCAACCATGAAAATAAATCAACAAAAAACCTCTATTTTCAGCAACATGTAACAAATCAACTTCAATTAGAAATTTAGGAACCTTTTCTCTGTTTGAGTATATGTGTTCTTCCAGATTATTTTTGGACTCGGTTGTCCTCCTTCTCTCTGCATCCTCTTGTACGATTCCTAAAAAAGTGGGTTCTCAATAGATTAAGACATTTCCAGTGGAACATAAGTTCAAGGCTACATCTTCACTCGTAATTGATGGTCATCTTAGAACCAAGATGTTGAAAGAACATATACAACATGGTCCCAGGGTGAAAAATAACAACAACAACTGTAGAAGTATAGTGTGATATAGCAACAACAAGGCAAACATACCTTGAAACCACCTGGCTTATCACCGAAGCTGTTGATTTTCCCTCTCCTGAAGTTGAGGCCATCGATGACATCACCCAAGTGTTCTTCAGGTGTAACTACTTCGACCCTCATTATTGGTTCCAACATTCTCATCCCCTCCCAGAAAGCTCCTCTAGCTGCCAGCTAGAATGCTAAGACACTCGAGCCAACATCATGGTATGACATCCACTGCTCATACAACATTGCTCATACACTCTTCCAATCCTCCTTTATTTCACTGGCAAACCCATATCCACTTCCACCCAACTGTTTATTGTCAAGATACTTGATTTCAACAACTTTAGAAATACTTTCACCAACATTGGCCTCAACCTGTATAGAGAGACTGATAAGAAAATCAGGTCATCAACTCCAACATAATCATTAAAGCAACAATCAGCTTTGCATACAACAAAGTGTTTCAGAATTGATAGTGGTCACAAAAGTGTTTAACATTTAAGAAGATCAGAATCAAAGATCTAACAACAAGTGTTTAACATTTAAGAAATGACTTTGAATTAAAGGTAAAATAACTACATGTACACGCTCTTAATAATTCAGAAGACACACACACACACACAGATAATCACATATCCATGTAGTAAAAGTGAACAACTATCATCAAACACGACTACCATACAGATCTCAAAAAAAACTGGGTGCTTCATTCTACACTTCTTTGCTTCAGCACCTGACATTATAACAAATATGATGCAAAATACATAATTGACCAAAGTACTGATATGCGTAAACATGTCTCATACAATGGACAAAGGGTTTTGACTAAGAAGCCATAGGTAATAATACATTACATGAAATAGCCATATATTACAACGGTGTGACCATTAGTTTGGAGCCACAAAGGCAAAAGAGACATAGATATTTCCTAGGAACATGCGCTACTAATCAACATTGCCATGTTCCTCAAGAAAAACCATAATCATAAGAGCTAGAGTTAATATATTACAATACCAAGCCTTTGGGAAGTTTGCTAGCAAAAGGCATACACATGGCCATTAACGAGGGGGGCGTAACTGATTATCTACTGTAATGCAGGTTGGCAGTGAGCATGCTAGACAAAATGAGGAAGGTCAGCGCTTAGTCCTCTAATGAGTGACATTTATGTCACTCATATGGTAGTGATTTAGGCATTATTTGAGTCGGTTTTACTCTATTTTAGCATTTTTTAGTCTTTATTTTCCTTAATTTCTTATTTTGAGTGTTTTTAACTTAGTTTAGTTTAATTAGCAATTTTTATTAGTTTTTAGGTCTTATTTTCTTAATTTATTTAATTTATAATTTTAATAGCTTAGTTTAGTGTTTTTAGCTATTTTTGTTAGTTTTTAGATCTTAATTTCGTAATTTATTTATTTTATAATTTTATAGTTTGATTATTTTAGTTCTCGTTATTACTTTTCTATTTCTATTTCAATTTCTATTTCAATTTCAATTTTTATTTATTATTATTATTATTATTATTATTATTATTATTATTATTATTCTTATTCTTATTATTATATATTCTTATTCTTATTATTATTATTATTATTATTATTATTATTATTATTATTCTCATGTTGACCTTCTTTATAAAATTGTTCAAGATCCATCACTGATAACAAATTCAATTCCTCCCTCAACTCATTTGTAATATTATCCCCTTATATAGTAAAGTGCCCATATCTCTATTATTATTACTACTATTACAGATTATTATTATTATTATTATTATTAGTATTATTATTACTATTATTATTAGGACAAATTGTTTTTTACCACTTAAAAAAATCCAAAAATTGTTTTTTACCACCTAAACAAAAAACTTGTATTTTACCTACTAAAAAAAAAATTTAAAAATTGGTTTTTACCACCTAATAACAGAAAAATTAAATGTTGAGACTTTTTTTTCTCCTAGATAACTTTCTTCTCTACCTTGTCATCTTCATCCTTAGTTTCCACCTCATCCTCCTCATAAACAGTGCTCAATTACACCCCAATGCTTAATTACTTCCCGATGTCATCACTACTTCCACTGCTTAATTACATCCCACTTCCATCCACTGCTTCCAAATTCCAATACAGTGGTATAGTTATAGAATTTGTTTGTTTTGGCTTTGAGGGTGAGGTTAAATAGTACGAGTTCAAGATTGTTTTGGTACTCACTTCCTCGAATGTAATGCCCGGTTTAACCGGGCAGGCCAATTTCATAGCAGTAGCTCTGTAATCTCAGTAGAAGCAGATTTGAAAACAAGGGCTGAAAGACAGAGAAACGAAATTCTTACAGGATACAAGCAGACACAACTCTAGCAATTTTCATTTTGTAATTCATTTTATTTTTTTAGTTTTCTGGTGGAATGACTCTTCTATGGCTTGTTCATGGTTGATGAATCTTACCCATATTTGAGCACTGTTTATGAGGAGGAAGAAGTGGAAGCTGATATGAAGATGACAAGGTAGAGAAGAAACTTATCGAGGAGAAAAAAGTCTCAACATTTAATTTTTCTGTTATTAGGTGGTAAAAACCAACTTTTAAATTTTTTTTAGGTGATAAAAAACATTTTTTAAATTTTTTTAGGTGGTAAAAAAAAATTTGTCCTATTATTATTTCTCTTCATTTTATTTTTATTTGCCCGCTTCTCTCGTATTTCGGTTTTTGTGTATAGGTGAGCGATTTGGAGTCCGGAGTTCAAGCTCAAAGTAACGAATGCAAGCTAATTTGCCATAAAACCTTTGCAAAGCATAAGCAGCTATCCTACACCACACCCTTCTCTAACCTACACCACACTAACTGCAGCCCACCAACGCCACCACCCACGCTGCTCCGCCAACAAACACCACCAAAATCCCTCCTCTCACCTTCATCTATTCACCAACAACAGTACAACACACAACAACAAAAACACAACCAAAAACTCAATCAAAATCGAACACAGAAAACAGAGCAAAAACAGAGTAATTGGTTCGTTCGAACCCGTAAATTCGTTCGACCGAACTGAAAATTTAGAGTTCCTGATTGTATGAGGTTCGGTCGAACCTCAATGGAGTTCGCCCAAACCGACAAAAGTTCGCCCGAACATCGCAAGTGTTCGCCCGAACCTATTTAGCGCTCAAATGGGTACGGAATTAATGATTGCACGTGACGGTGGTGGTGCTAGTTTCTTGGATTACCGCCGTACAACCCGAATTGGAAGGCTACGATTGACGATTGACGATTGAGTTGTTATTTGGGTTGCTCGATTGAAGGCTGTGATTTGAGATGATGATGATTGGTAATGAAGATCGAAGGTGATGATTGAATGATGATGGATGAAGATGACTAAAGATTGACGGTCGATGATGATGATTGACGGTGGCTGATGAGGTGAGGGTGCAGGTGACGAGATGAGGGGGCGGAGCGAAAGGGATGAAGTAACGAAAAGGGGGGGTCTGATGTTTGGATCGAAAAGGAAGGGGGATGGAGTATCTGATTGTTTTGGTGGGGATTCCTCCTTTTTCTTTTTCTTTTTCTTTTTCTTTTTATTTTTTTCTTTTTCCTTTTTCATTTCTTTTAATTCTTTTAATTCTCTTACTACTTACTTCTTCCTTTTTCCTTTTTTTTAAGATTTTGTTTTTAATTTTTATTTCATTTTTTTTCTCTTTTATTTTGATTTTAGGCCTTGAGTATAAATCCTCATTTTGGGTCATGAACTTCATTAGAATGTAAAATAATTTTGAGTTTAGTTCTTCTTTTCTCTTAGGGTTTAGGGTTTTAGTTTAGTTTAGCTTTTTGAGAGAGAAAGTGAGAAATTAAAGAGGGGTTTTGGGAATTTAATGTTCAAGGTGACAAATTGGCTTGTGGATTTCCATCATCAATCAATGAGCAATTTCTTACTCTCTCCTCATTTATTTCTTCATTTATTGTTTTATTTATTTACCGTTTTAATTAGTTTAATTGTTTTTGCTTAATTTCATGTTCATGATTTAATTAGTTACTTTATTCTTTAGATTAATGTTTAGTTTCATGTTTCTAGTTGTTAATTTCTTTAAATTTCCTATTTTTATGATTATGGAGTAGTTTATTGATTAGGGTTTGGTGAAAACTCAACATTGATCGGTTTGGGTGTTTGTGATTGGAAATTAGGGATTTTCATGATTAAATTATTGCATGTTTAGGCATTTCCAATACATGTTGCATTTAACTTGATCAATTAAGTGTTTCATGATTGCTTGGAGTAGTTTAGTTGGGTTGGAAAGGGATTAAAGACCTAAACTTGACTATTTGGTTGAATTGAGACTTTGATTTACCCCGGGTATGATAGGGTAGAACGGGAGTTCGTCCTTAATGCTTAGGGAAATTGTTCGCGCACCGGGAGGTGGTTGGAGCTATTTGTGAATTCAACGCTTATTCGTGTAGTGCTTGTGTTTCATCCCATATTTGCAATCCTCTTATATCCAATCTATGATTTGTTGTTGTTTGACCCAATTCCCTAATCTAGTTATCTTTGATTTCTTAGTTTAGTTTATTTAGTTTTAGTCTATTAGGATTTTCCAAAACCCCATTCCGACCTAGCTTATCGATTGATTAACATAAATTAGTGCACCTTAGTCCTTGTGGATTCCGACCCTTGCTTACCGCTTTACTTGTGTTTAGTGGTTAGTTTAGGTAATTTGTTTGATTAGGAGAGACTAGTAACGACCTAGTTTTTACCTTGATCAAAATGGCGCCGTTGCCGGGGACTACGGTTCGCATTAGTTTGTGTTAGTTAGATGAGTGTAAGTCTTTGTGCATAGTTATTTTTTTTGTTCGTTTTATTTTGAAAATTCCTTAAAAAATGGCAAGCCTCTGCAACAGTGTGATCACCTTCCTCCTGAGCAGCAGGACCAACCTCATCATTAGGGGCTTCTATGATGACCACTTTCTTCAAGCACCATTGAAGGGCATTGGATTTGGCCAAGGACATAGTTGGGCCAACTTCCATCAGAACATGCTTGGTGCTGAGAAGTTTGTGTGCGGACGCGTAGGTCCTAGCATCAACCTGCAATGAAGGGTAATATTAGACATCTTGGAGTTGCGTTTAAACGATGTATCATGGCACATACTGTTGTATACGAGGAATAATATGTAAGGCATGTGTAGGTGGTACATATTGAGTTTTATTGTTTTCCCTAACATGTATGGTTTCCCAGGTTTGTAAGCAGATTTTGAAAGTGTCCTATAACATGAATATTCACCAAATAGCAGACAGATCAACATTTGTAGATTCTTCTTTAACATCCAAAAGCAAAGTTTACCAGTCAGAAAGCACCAAATCAAACATAACTTTCGAATTTGTAATTGATAACAATCACAATTGGAGCAGATAAACACTATAAACACTATAACCAGGCATCTGCAGAACAGATGAGATGCTCCCTCAATGCAAGAAGCACAATTATACACAAGTGAGATGGTTTTTTAACGTGAGAGGTGTACAACTCCAAAACACACAAGTGACAGCTGGTTACGGGCGATGTTTAGCAGTTAGACGTTTGTCAAAAATATGTGTTCATCGGGCATTCTATTAGGGGAAGATGTGAGGCTGGATACACTTTAGTTAGGGGTGTGTGCATAAGAGTACAACAAGAATTTAGATTCGAAGAGAAGGTTGTGATTAATTTAGATAGATGCTAGAGATATTGGACAGAGAATGTTGAGATTTGGAGCACGATCTTTTACAAACCAAGAATTAAAGGCAGAGCACAACATTGGAAAAATTATAAGAATTAGGCTCCATCTGGCAGAATGTAAGAAAGTAAGTGTAGTCAAGCAACTGTGGTATGTTTAATCTGTAATTATTTCAAAATATTTTGGTTGGAATACATTATGCTTGAAAGGAAAGCAAGGTTTTAGGTTGACTTGATTCCCTTCAGTAATCAATAGGACAAAGTTGCACCTTGAACTGTAATATGGGTTCTGTCTCTTCTACATCCTCGCATACTCAATAAATAAGGTAGTAAAGAAGGAAAACCAGATGGAAAAACAGTAATAAGGAGGAGAACCTGGGAAAATTATATCTAGATTATAACTTTTTTTGAGCACAAGGTTTGCAAATCTCATTCCACTGAAGTTCGATAATGCCATTTACTTGACTATTGGCATGCTGGAAGTGAGAGTTCTGTATTGGTTATTTTTGGATTCATGTCAATGTTGTGATCAAGTTGTATATTCTTTTGTTTGTATGCCTTTTGGATTCATTACAGTGTCGTGATCGAGTTTCATATTTTTTTTATGCCTTTTGGATTCATTTCAGTGGGATGTGGTTGAGTTCCAGAAAAAAGAGGTGTTAATTCATTTACAGTGGTCACTTTTCAATTCCAATTCTATTATGTCTTTTTCGTTTCGTTGGTTTGAGTTATACAATGCAACGTAGTGGTGAATTTATGTCAGACTTAACTGTTAATTATTAGGAACCAGCAAAAGGGAGTGTTTAAAAGAGCTCATAGTGTGTTTCATGCGGAATAGATCTGCAATAGTCATAGCGAAAAGCTTTTCAGAATCCTCAGTGAATGAAGTTAATGCGCATTTGTCCGTGCCATCAGAAACTTCGAAGTTGAAAGTGACCCTGTGGCAATAACAAAGTGAGCAAGAGTAAGTGTATTTGAGAGAAAGGGCGGGATTGGATGGGGTGGGGGATTGAATGTAAGTGCTGGATTGAATGTAAGTGCTGGGTAGTCGACGAAAGATAACTACTTGCCACATTTTCCACGAATTTTAGTTGTTGCTAAAGCCATGGGTTGGTTTCCACAAACAAATTCAAAATCCATTGCTGAGAATTAAACCAGCACAAGTTCTTTATTGATTTCAAGTGTACTTACATATTTTATCATCATAGGTTTTATTACTCTTCATTGATAATAGTATAATACACTTAATTACTCAATCAGTTTTGATATGCTTTGGGCATTTTAATTCAGAATTCATCATTAAAATTGATCAAAATAATGTTATTACAAAAGTGACTATTGCGGAACCTTAAAAAAAAAAACTAATAGACTGCCAAAATGCCACAAATTAATTTGCTCAAGAAACAATCAGAAATTTGGATCAGATTCAAGATCAGACACAGACACACGAACACGAAACAGTGAAAAACTTCGAGACCATATAGATGAAAAGGCAGCCACTAAATAAAGATGATCTTGGGACTAATTGGGGGAAAAATTATATAAAGCACCCATTGAAATAGGAAATTAACTATTTGTCTCTCTACAAGAACCCCCTTCCAACCAAACAACCATTCTTCTATATTGAATAAACAAAAAAATTAGAAGACAATATTAAAAAAAAAGGCCAAAAAAGGACCGAGAAAAGAAAAGAAAATTGGCGTTAAAGATACCACAATGTTTTGCTGGAAATCGGTACATATCCCTCCTACAAAGCTCCTTAGACTCCTCTCTTTCGCGAAATTCACCATAATAATCTAGAATCATCAAGTCAAAACAAGATTTTATCTGCTGTATTTATCACATTGTGATTAGCAATCCATTCATCACCATATATAGGAGAATGACTAACAACCGCCAATCCATGTAACAGCCGCTCAATAACTTAGGGTCAGGTCAGGTAGGAGGCTTTCCACCACCATAAACCATCTCGTCATTGGCTACTTCAAATCACAGGAAATAATCAGGTGTCCTCCGGGTCACATCGGGCTCCCTCTTCTTGGAGCGGGCTCAAACTGCAATATTATAGTTTAAACTATCAAGCACCTACACATACACATCTATCTACAGCAATCACTAAGACAGCAGCCTAGAAAATCACTCGTACAAGCTTAATGTACTTATACCGTACATTGCACAATAGCCTTAGAATCCAACATGTGATAAGATCTCAGAAACTAAGACTCTGTTTGGTAGGGTGTAAATTACAACGATTTTCCCCTTATACAAATCATTTTACGTTGTTTGGTTTGACAAAGGATGAAAAATAATTTTCCATAACACTCTCAAAGGTGGAAAAATCTTTTCCATTTGAAAGGGGGGGGAAAACGTTTTGCCACCTTCTCTCTCCCTTCTTCCCTCAATCCTCACCATCTTCTCTCATTTTCTTTTAAGGAACCAAACAAAGAAAAACTAATTTGGAATTGTGTTTTCCCTTGGGAGTTTTGTGTGGAAAATTATTTTGCACCATAAACGTTTTACACCAGGCCAAACGGAGCATAAGCAATGCATACCTGAATAAATGTGTGGCCTTTGCAGTCATCAACTTCCAGAATGGATGCCATATTTCCACAGCGATAACAATAGTTAGGAGCACTAAAAATTGTAACCACTTTTTGGTCCTGAAAAAGGATAAAAGAAAATCAACCACGTATCAATAAAATAAAAACCCGTACAGAAAAATAAGCAAAAAATTGAACTATAAGATGAAGATATTGTCACCCACATGTGCCCAATTGAATCCCTCCATCACCAGTTGGTGAGCTCTGGCAATCAGCTTTAGGTTATTGGTATGGGTAAATTGATCAGATATGTCCTGCATAAAGAATCAGAAACAATCAGAAAGTTCCAAGAAAATGAAAAGAAGCAGAATAATAGGCGGAAAA
Organism: Spinacia oleracea; assembly: GCF_020520425.1. Classification (NCBI taxonomy): domain Eukaryota; kingdom Viridiplantae; phylum Streptophyta; class Magnoliopsida; order Caryophyllales; family Amaranthaceae; genus Spinacia; species Spinacia oleracea. The sequence continues at coordinate 136,602,348 of NC_079490.1, forward strand.
AAAGGCTGAAAATTATACTTGGCCAAAAGTGTATCCAGCTCCCCTGGGTGATATACCCCAACCACAACGGTCATCAGGGTCAGACCACAAGAGATCACACATAGGTCCCTCGTGGGGGACTTCTTGGACACGATCGAAATTTCGTATATTATCAAGAGTTTCAATGGAGGGAGACAATCCTCCGTGAAGACAAAATATTTCAGATTCCACCTAAACATAAAAGAAAAAAATAAATAGACATTTAAAGACATTTTCCGGCATTTGACAAACACTAATAATATAAGAATATGCAAACTATAGTAATTTGGCAGATTAAAAATAACAGCAAGTAATTGAGCTCTTCTGGTCGGATCCAATCTGAAAATCGATCATCCATATTTTTTCAGATTCTGATCAGATATCTGGTTTGGCAAATACAAATGAATGGTTAGAAAGAATGGGTGGACAAACGGTGTACAACACAACACTGATTTGTGGTGAAGTCATTTGCTGTGAATATATAACCACTTATGCCGGCCCATAACAGGAGAGCCATAACTAATTAACGAGTAATTCCTAAACAATCACCGTGATTAACAAATCTCGTCAATCACATGGAAGCAATGCAATTCCAAATAAAAATAAGGGTAGTAACGTAACTCGCTGATCAACTGTGGGTTTTTTTTTTTTTGGCAAAGAAACAAACACAAAACCAAAACACTAGTCCCTCTTTCTAGCTTGAATAGCCAGATTATGGGCTCTAGCAACCTGAATTCTAGGGACCTTAGAAATACAGAAAAAATCAAAACCATCCACCAATTGGATAACATCTTCAATCAACGCTTTAATCTCCACCCTTGCTTTTCCCTGGTCCATAATTGCTTTGATTATCTCCACTGAGTCTGTCATAACATCAAGTCGATTACTGATATTCATGATGTCCTTTAAAGCCAACCAAAGAGCTCTAACTTCTGCTTGAATTGGCGAAGTAGCAAAAATATGTTGCTTTCCCTCCCTTTGATTACCCTCCCATGAAGCAAACCAACCTGCACCCGCAACCCATTCCGAAAGATTTCTTTTTTCCACCTTCTTCCACGCGCCGTCTACTTGCAATCTAACTGGAGGTGACCCCGCCGCATTGCCCGTCGTCCAAAATAAGTTGCTAACTCCATCTCCATTGCTGCTACTACTCCTTTGGCTTCCTTTTTTCTTACCTTCCATAAACTTCCAACACCTACTGAACTGGTCTGCAACATTGTGAACAATATTTTCCAAGCTTGGTGCGGTGTTCCTGAAAACGGTCTCATTTCTATGTCTCCAAATTCTCCAAAGGGTGGCAATGAAACGCACCAAGTTCTCCTCGCTTGCTTGATTACTCAGGATGAAGAACCTGATGTAATTTCGGACCCAAGTGCTGATCGGTAGCGAAATATACCCCTCCTGCAGTCCCAACGAGCCCATACTCCACACCCTTCTAATAAGCTCACAATCTCTAAACAAGTGTTCCAACTATTCTTCCTTCCTATTACAGCACTTACAAATAACATCTAACACCACTCCTCTTGACATGCGGTTGGTACACGAAGGCAAAGCCTTATTTATCAATTTCCAAAGGAACATCTTCCATGATGGCAGTATTTTCATCTTCCAGAATACTTTCCAAAACGAGATGGAATCCTCCTGCCTTCCTTGAAGCAAAAAGTAAGCTGATTTTACAGAGTACGTACCTGAGGGAGAAGGGCTCCAATATAAGCTATCTGCATAAACCCCCTGCCGTAGGTGAATAGCCAAGATTTTTTTAACTGTGAAGCATCAAAACACTTCCAAAAGAGGCTTGCATTCCATCTATTATCAGTGAGGATCAGGTCCTTTACCCAACGTATAGTGGGATCTGCTCCCGCTTTTTTGCTGATCTGAGCACCTTGGACCCAAGTATCCCTTTCTATCTCAGTTGTCGAACCATCCCCTACACGAACTCCCACTCCTCTTTGCAGTCTTCCTGCTGCCTTGAACATGCTCCTAAACCCCCATGAGGCTAAACTCAAGCTATTTACTTGTCTAATCTTGTCAATAGGCGAAGCTTTGTACTTCCCAGTAATCACACGGCTAACTAACAGCTGCGGGTTCATGTGGATCCTCCAAGCTTGCTTCCCAACAAGGGCGGTGTTCAAATTTTCTATATGTTTCAACCCCAACCCACCCTCATCCTTGTGCTTTTCCATCAGCTCCCTACTCCTCCAATAAATTGGTCTTCGATCAATTGACGTGCTCCAAATAAATTTTGTGAAGAGGCTTGAATTTTTTTAAGAATTCCTTTGGGGATAAGAAATAAAGCCATGACATGAGAGGCCATGGCCACAATGATGCTATTCACGAGTATCAACTTACCCGCTTGGGAGAGCATTAAGAATTTCCATGAGCAAATCTTCTTTTTGATCCTTTCGACAATGTACTCAAACGTTTTTGAGCTACGCCCATCAACATCCATCGGACATCCCAAGTAAGTTCCCATCTCCTTTTTACTCGGCATTCCCAACGGTGCCCTCAATAGAGATATGAAGTTCCGAGGAGTATTAGGAGAGAAGATTACAAATGACTTTTCCAAACTCACAACCTCTCTCGAGATGAGACTAAACTCATCTAGCACTCTTTTAATCCTTGCGCACGAGACAGTAGTGGCGTTGAAGAAGAAAAGCGCATCGTCAGCAAAAAATAGGTGGTTCACCCTTGGCGAGTTCCTGCTAAGCTTGAGACCTCGAATCTGGTTATCATTCTGCATTTTCAGCATCTTCCGCGAGAGCACCTCCATACACATTATGAAGATATAAGGGGACAAAGGGTCCCCTTGACGCAACCCACATTTGGGTTTAAACTGACTTGACACTTCCCCATTAACTAGCACTTCAAAGGAGATAGTAGTAATGCATTCCATGATCCAATCAATCCACATAATCGGAAAGTTAAAATCCTCAAGAACTCTCCGAATGAACGGCCATCTGATTCTTTCGTATGCCTTATTCAAGTCCATATTCAGGATTCCCGCAAAATCATTACCTTTTTTTCGCTTTTTTACGTATTGCATAAATTCATGAGCCATCATGCAATTATCTACAAGAAGCCTCCCTGGGACAAAAGCATTTTGAAACTCACTAATGATCGAGCCCATAATTTTCTTCATCCGTAGAACCAAACACTTCGAAATGATCTTGTAAGAGGTGTTACATAAGCCTATCGGTCGGAACTGAGAGGCCCTTTCCGGTCTCTGGATCTTCGGTATTAGAGCAATACAGGTACGATTCGTTTCCGCCAACATATGCCCTCCATTGAAAAAACTGTGGATGGTATCACATACCTCTCTTTGAGTGTCAGGCCATAGGCGTTGATAGAAAGCAGGAGGTATCCCGTCCGGCCCTGGCGACTTCAACTCTTGCATACTGAATACGGCTTCTTTTGTCCCCTGGTCTGTGAATGGTGCATTGAGGACTTGGAACTGCAGGTCATAGATGCTAGGGACGTTGGACAACCACTGTTGCATGATTTGGTCTATTTTTGGGTTCTGAGGGCCGCTAGCGTGATCAACATAAATACCTTTGAAATACCCGACAAATTCCTCCTTCAAAGCGTGTTGGTCTGCTATCCAATTCCCTTGCTCATTCATCAAAGCACCGATAAAATTTGCTGCTTTCCTTTCCTTTACAGATTTGAAAAAGAAACTTGTGACTTGATCCCCCATGGAGTCCCACTTTGACTTCGATCGTTGTTTCCAGTACACCCATTGAACACTTGCCTCCTCCCCGACTTCCTTTTTTGCACAAATTACCGTGAGGGCTTCTTCAATTGAGGCAATATCCGCTTGTGTCGAACCTAGCTTATCCATGAAGACATCCCATTGAATCCCCTTCGTGTTTTTGTACTCTAGGCACCACGCACGTAGCCTATTTCTAATCTTTTGAAGTTTCCTTTGCAATACGAATAGTTTTGAGCCTTGTGTGCGGTTTGACCATTCATCTTTTATAATTTGTATAATTGGATCCATAACAAGGCCCAAGCTTCCAAACGATACGGCCTCTTCAGACCCCTACTACCTGTGAGGGGGTCGAAAAAGCACGAGGCTAATGCGTGACCTCGTCCCTCGTGGGTATGACGTTTCTTTTTGTCAAATCAAGTGTAATTGGATTTCCTGTGAGTTTACACCCAATTGACTAGTAATATAGGAGTCGCCATTCAGTTTTTAACGACAATGAGAAAAACTGACAAAACCCGGTTATCGTGACATAAAGGGAGTGCAATTATGTTTGACCACGACGGCCGTAGGTTCCCTTGTGATCCCTGGTGTGGGGATCTCTCAACATACACCCGCAAGGTAGAGATTGAGGGTTCGGGGGACTGTAACTACCGAGAGGAGTACTCGCTCTTCGATAACTCCAGAGGCAGGATATCCTTACTAGCTCAGCATAAATAATTGAAGGGACATGCGTTAACTATTAAACTAATCTGAGTCAATTTTAACAATATGCAGCATATAATACTAGATCGATCGCGATTATCTGATTTAGATTGTTTTAAGGGACCTAGCATGATAATCCAATTTCCCAAAATATTATCTTTATTAGGCGTGATAGAACAATCAGATTTAATTAGTTTAACAGTTTATAAAAGGGCAAGGAAAGCAATTAAATCATGCGAAGGGACACATTACGACGCACCCTTGAGAGGTGCGTCACGGTTCTCAGAAAACTAACCACTTTGACTTTGCTATTTCTCCTTTTATTTAACGAATCTCAAATTACGGGACATGATACGTTCTGTTCGATTTTTGGATTGATTGCGACAGAACGCGTGATCAATTTCGCAGCGTGAGGCTTAGGCTTAGGGGTTAGAGTCAATACTCAGAATATAAATTGTGTGTTGTTTCACGTCGAATTTGGGGCTATATTTATAGAAAAGAGTTCGTGGAAAGATAGAATTGTAGAGCTCTAATCCAAGAAGAATTAGGAGAGAACACGTCCCAGGTATTTTCAGCGCCCAGGGCTGGGCGTTAAAGATTTCGGCGCCCAGCTCTGGGCGTTGAAAATGGGATCCAGGCAATTTCAGCGCCCAGGGTTGGGCGTTGAAAATGATGTTTGGGCCGAGTTCTTTGTCAGATTTGGACTCTTAGAATCCGGAGTGTTTGAGACTTATCCGAGTCTTTTAGTGCGTATTAACTTTATGACGGAATGCGTCTGAGCCCGTTACGAACTCTAGGTTCGTTAGGACTTTAATTAATACGTAACTCTTATTTTCGAATCATATTAGGAATAGGATTCCTCTTGTAATTTCTATCTCATTTAGGATTTATGTTGGAGTGCAACACCTAATTCTGACAGGTTTCTATGTTTTATGACTTGCCACTTCTAACAACTACCCATTACGGCAGTTACTATTTTTAGCAGGTTTCCATAAATATCAGGTTTCGGGTGAAATGAAAAGGGTGATTGAGATTCGTTATTTTATAGGAGATGCGTTGCCAAGTGGAGATTTATGTTCTCATCATCGAACCTTCCCTTTCGGGAATGGGGACAAAAGTAGGTGTCTACAGTTGGCCCCCACTTTGACTGAGTCTTGGAGTAAGACGATGGTCAAAGTATTAGACGGAGTGCGTCACACAAGCCATGGTGACCTGTTTTGCGAGGGTCTCACGAGCCCCCGAGTGATAACATTTGACTTAAGGGTCATCACTTGAAGTGTCGACATATCCCTCACGTGTCATTGGGATTTGTCAACGGATAGTATAGAAACTCCCTCACTTTGTCATTAGAAGTATCTAAAGAGGCGTAGGAACTCCCTCACTTTGTCATTGGGAGTAACTACAGATGTTTTCGAAATCAAAGCTATAAAGTGTAATTGGGCCTGGCCAAGCCCAATCACGAGGTAAAAGGTTTTTAAAGATTCTCATTTTCAGGGTTAGCTAAATGAGAAAACCCCCTTGTTTTTATGGGACGTAAAACGAAGGAAAATCCAGCACATCGTTCTTTTTTGGAAAAACGGAAAACCAATCCTTTAATTTTTGAAAAAAGGGAAAACTACTCACATCGCTTTTTTTTGGTAAAAACGGAAAACCAATCCTTTAATTTTTGAAAAAAGGAAAATCACTCACATCGTTTTTTTTGGAAAAACGGAAAACCAATCCTTTAATTTTTGGAAAAAAGGAAAACTACTCACATCGTTCTTTTTTGGAAAAACGGAAAACCAATCATTTAATTTTTGGAAAAAAGAAAAACTACTCACATCGTTCTTTTTTGGAAAAACGGAAAACCAGAAAAAGTTATCGCTGTAGCGACTAAGGACCTGCGCGGTTAGTGGCGCAGACCCCGCCGGCTAAAGATGGCGAGCCTGTCCTGCTAAGGGTGGACGCCCCGTCCGATAGAAGTGGACGAGTCTATTTTGAAGTTTGTTTGCTTTTTTTGAAAATAAGGACCTACGCGGTTTGTGACGTAGACCCCGCCGGCTAAAGATGGCGAGCCTATTTTGAATTTGAAGATTTTATTTTTCGAAAACTGAGGACCTGCGCGGCTAGTGACGCAGACCCCGCCCGTTGAAGGTGGGCGAGCCTTGTCCGCTGAGGGTGGACGTCCCTGAATTCGTTTTTTCGATTTGGAACTCGCGTGATTCGTGACGCGATCTTGCCCGCTGAAGATGGGCAAGTTCCTATTTCTTTTGTTCATCGTGATTTCTTTTGAGAATTTCTTTTTTATTCATTCTCGTAGGAGCGAATTCTTTTAAGAGATGCTCGGATTTAGTTGCAACCTGAATGTGGGTTGACAACGTGCTTAGACGGACCATTGTCTTCTGGTCATCTTCTTTAATGGTTTTGAGCTAGTCTTTACGGCTCAATTTTGCCACTACCTGGGTCCTTGAATTGATTAGGGGACTATGTATAAGTATCAACGGCGACCTTTGTCTTGAGGTCGTAATCCATTTTTTTTTGAGATTATCCAAACACGGGACTGTGTATAGCGTAGTCCGGGGATATAATTTTAACTTCGCATACTCTCCGCTGAAGTTTATATCTTCTTTCGAGCCCCCAAGCACTCGTGCTTGATGGTCATTTCTTGCCAGGAGAGGTACGTATTTTATAACGTCCTTTAATCATGTTTGCGATCGTGCTCGTATATGCGAGCGACTTTTATAGTGGTATGCTATTTTGACGAAGTCGTGGAGTGCGACTTTCAGTAAAGAGATCGGCAATTTTCGAGTCGAATGGATACGGCAGGGCCCTATAGAAGTCAGGCGCGTTTTTGGGTCTGGGATCATTTTTCGGCGCCCATGCCTGGGCGTTAAAGATTTCGGCGCCCAGCGCTGGGCGCTGAAAATGAATTCTGGCGAGGTTTCTTGATGACACAGTTGGCCTCTTGTTCGTTCGTTTTTTTTTTTTCTTTTGAACGCGTTCGTAAATGTTTGATACTTAGAATGATGATATGAATATGAGAATGAGCGTTCATAGAATGGCCGTTGTGTGCGGTCCATTAATCAGTTTGCTTGAATCATTTTTTTTTGAGCAATGACTGATTTTGAATAGTTTGCTTAGAAGCTTGATAGGGTTCAGGCCCATTCATGAAGTGGGCTCAAACATCGTGCCCTTTCGATTGTTCAAACATTTGCTTCTACATTTATTTTGCTATGGTTGTTTTGTAGCTTGGAGCCCCCAAGTATGCATGTTGGGATGCTTCCTTTTGGCGTACGATTTTCGTAGGTTCTTTTGCGAAAGATGCCTTGGGGTTCCGCTCGTGTAGGTGCGAGCTATCCCTTCCGTGGTAGGTAATATTTTGCTACCTTTAAATGTAGAAGTCGTGTGGCTTGTATTTTGAGTTTGGGCGATAAGTAGCCTTTGCCTCTTTTACACGTGTTCTTGGTCGTGTCCGCATTAGTGCAATATGCCTTACTCTTTTTTTTTTAGACTTGTACCGTGGGACGGTTAAACTTATAGTGCGACGTAGGCTTGTGTGGCCTAACGGCGTGTCTTAGAACATTCCTCCAGGTGTTGGGATATCATTATTATTTTTTGCATTGGAGTACTTCATCATGCCTCGTTCAGGTGCTCGAACAAGTGTAGCATCTTCTGCGTGTGTGTGCACGACTTATTACTTCGTTCGATGCGAGGATTCATAGATGTTTCTTTCTTTTTCTTTTCTTATATATCCTTGATTTTTCTTTCGCTTTTGCTTTGGAACGACGTAGACTGTGTAACGGGTGCTTGTAGGGCGAGCGTTATGTGCAATAGTTTGATCGGAGTTTTGGTGACTCGCGATTTTCAGTTACCCTTGTTAGTGAGGTGACTTTATATATTCTAAGTAGTGCTTAGAATTTGGGAGGGGTTGTAGCCATTCTAAGGTTCGTTTTACACGATTAAAGCTTAGGATTGTGCCCCTATGACGTGTGTATAGCATTAGCGTCGAGAATTTGCGATAAAATCGTCATTTCGAGCATTTTTAGAGTGTTTTTCTCAAGCCCCCAATTGTAGCTATGGGATTGGCTTGGTGCTATAATGCTTGGCATACGTTTTTATGCATTCATGGTGACATGGATCATGAATAGTTTGAACCAGACTCGTTTAGTGCGAGGTACGTTCGAGTAGTGATTTGCTACTTCTCTTGTAAATGTCGTATTGTGCGACATTGCCATGGTCAAGGTAGTCACATGTTGAAGTGTGCCTTGACAAAAAGCTAGGTGCCTTTATTTACCCATAATCATATTTAGAAATCTTTTTGACTCACTTGCAACGTCGAGATAAACGCATACTTAGATTAAACCAACGACTCTTTATTATGTTCGAAGAAGTCTTTGAAAATTATTTGAAATCCGAGTCCTACTGTGTACAATCCGAGGTGTCCTAAGTAGGTTGACTTATAGAAGGGTTCGTACAGGATTACATGAGTGAATCAAAATACTATTACAATTTTTGGAATGCTGTCTAAGGATTTGCTGGAAGCCAGGGTGCAGGCGTTAAGATATACTTGTGCCCGTTTGGCATATGCTTTAGGCTTTTAGGGCCATCTTTTCCAGAATTGCGGGAATATAAACCATTTTCAAATTGACTTAGATTTACTTGGTGTATGTCTGCACAAAAAGGTCAAGGTATACTTAGTTCTTTCCCTAGCTCTTTCATTTCAATTTTAGCCCACAGTTGCTGTTATGTCTTCCCAGTAATGATGCTTTCAAATTTCGATTTTAGATGCCCGTGTCATATGTCTGAGTAGGGTGAGCCTTGGTTAAGTGCCAAGTCCTATTGACAATGTCTGTTTTTTTTTCAAAGGGGATTCGCAAACATTTGAATTACCATGAACGGGTGCCCTGAGTTCGAAGGAACGATGGGGCGATGCGTAGAACAATCCTCTTTATTGCAAGCTTACTGCCTTTACTACTTGTTGGCGATTATGACTGTGTCTAGTGGTGAAAGAAGGTCTTTAAGTGAGAGACTATGTCTAGTGGTGAAAGAAGGTCTTTAAGTGATTTAGTTCGCTTTAGGGAGGGTCAAGTCGAGTACTTTTAGAGGTCATGGACGCTTGCGCTAGCCCCCATTCAATTGAGGCAAAGCGATCTTTTGAGTCTTGGCTAAGTGCCTAGGAGTGTGAGTGCTCCTTCTGGCAAGGGTACGTGCCCTTATTATTTTTTCGATGTGTGCTCGTTTTGGCATCTTGATGAATTGGATTCTTCCTTTGACTTAAATTTTTCTTTCGACTTGGATTGCAAGTAATTAAATTTCAATAAGAGACTCTATTTTTTTATTCTTGTTATTCTATAGGCTTTAATATTTTTGCAAATTGGTTGGACCGAATCATGGATTGCCTACGTATCCGCCTTAAATAGATTTAATTTGGAATCAGGTCTTGCGTAGTTCTTAGCCTAGAAAATGGTTTCTTAGCAAGCTGATTTTAAACAAGTACGTTCGAGTGGAATCGTAATGTTTGAAATAGGGTGAAATAAGTGAAGTTTATTATTATTTTAATCTGCCGCTTTGCCGTAAGCCAAAATTTTGTTTTATTTTTTAAGTACATGTATTTGCACAAAAATCTTTTCATGTGTTTTTTGGTACGTATATCTGAATACGTGTTGTACCCCTCCAAGTGTTCGTTATTTTTCCGTGCATGTGCGGATAAAATGACGAGCACTTCTGGACAAAATTTGGCAAGCAGAGAGATTCAGCGCCCAGGCTGGGGCGTTTAAGATTTCGGCGCCCAGCTGTGGGCGCTGAAAATGATTTCTGGGCGGATCTTTTTTTTTTTGGTGCGCTAAATGCTTCTTTTTCTTTTTAGACGAACTTTTAAAGGCGCTTTGCAAAGTTTGCTTTTTATTATTTATTATTTTTTTGTACTTTTCATTTGTCTTCTTTTTTATTCGTGACTCAAGACGGTTTGAAAGATGGGTTGAATGAGATAGGATAATTTGTATAGGTATTGGTCAAGCACGAGGATTACATCAACCAAGGCCAATAAAAAGCATAGGGACGGCTCAAGGATGTATCCAAATAAGTTATATGGTCATTATACTAATGGTGGTGTAATAATGGGTATGAGGCAAGTGTCAATGGCCGTACGTGGTTTGCAGTTGATAACAAGTTCAAGAACAAGAGTCGAGTTGATGGTTTCTTGGGTTATGGCGATGAGAACATGGATGTAATACCTCGTATTTTTATAATATTTATAAATATATTTTATTATATTTATAAAGAATTTTACGATTTATTAGCATTTAAATAATATTTAAATGTATTTAATGTATTTTAATTAATTAGAATATTTATTATTTTAATTAATTACGAAACGAATTTAATTCTTGAGTCGGGAAATTAAATGAGTTGCAAATGATTTTTAAAAGCTTCGGGTTTAAATAAAAAGTCCAGTTCGTTTTATTAATCAAGCCCAATCCAAACAGTTTAAATTAAATCCTAAGCTATTCCAATTCATTTAATTCCTAAGCCCAACTCAAATATCCTAAGCCTAGCCCATCAAGGGATTAGGGAGCCTATAAATAGACTCCCCCATCATTAAATAAACCCCTAAAATTTCATAAAGCCCCTTTTTTATTTCTTGCCCAACACTCCTCTCTCTCTCCTCTTTGGTTCGGTCCGCCCGCACGCACAGCACGAGCACGGTCGTGCCTCGTGTGCTGCTCGCCCCTTGTTGCTCGCCCCTCCCTCTTGCTCGAGCCAGCCAGCGCGCCCTTGCGTTGCTGTTGTGATGTTGTTGTTGCTGCTGTGTGCGTTGCTTGCACCAGCCACACCCACACTCCCTCTCTCGCCCTCGTGCGCCAGCGCCCACACTCGCCTTCTCTCGCTCTCTCCTCGCGCACAACACGCGCCCCTGCAGCCCTCGCGCCCTCACGCCAGCCCCTGCGCGCAGCCCTGCTCGTAGCCCCTCTCGCCCGCGCGCGCGCACACACTACGTGTGTGTGTGTGTGTGTGTGTGTGTTGTTCGTGTTCGTAATTCAATTCCTTTTTTCGCCCAATCACCCTAATTCGTGATTGTTCCGTGCTATAGGCCGGATTGGTATAATTCTCTTCTTCCTTACCTATTCTATTTAAATTCCGTATTTTAAATTATTATATTAATATTGTTTTGAGTAATTAAAATGCTGGGAACCGGTTATGAATACCGTGGTTTGAGGATTTGTGTGTTGTGATTCATTAGGTTTGTTTTAATTATTAAAGGATGAATTTTCAGATTTGTTTATTTAATAAAGCATGGATTTTTATGATATTAAACTAGTGTTATTGGGATTTTCAAGTTAGGGTTTTAACCTAGACCTAATGAGTCAATTGATTAGCATAATTAGGTGATGATTTTAATTATGATAATCAATTATATTTTCAGATTTGAATAAAGGTTTAAAGTGTTGATTTTTATTGATTTTAAAGGCGGAAAAAGTATGTTTTTGTACTAGGGATTGATTTTGCAAATTGAGACGACTTTATTATTGAAAAACAATTGAATTCTAAAGTCTAAAGGAAGTTTTAATTTTTATAAAGTTGCTGGAAATTTAATGAACATGGAAATAATTTAAGTTTCATTATTTTGATGATAGGAGGTGATTTCTAGTTGAGTGCTCGTTATTGCAAAGTGGCCCCTACGCTTAGGTATTCAAGGTACGTACAAGTCTAGGGCGACCACACCTTTTTTCAATGACATTACATTATTGTTGATGACGTGAATTACATTATGTGGAATCATGTTTATTTTGATGAACGAGCATGTGATTTGTGATGTTGGATTCGTTGGATTAATTGTTGAACAAGCATGTTGAAATTATTATGCGTATGGATTTCATTGTCAATCATGTTGTTCAATACCTATGCGTGTATGGCTTATTTCACATGCAAGGGATGGATTATTTATTTGTATGCTATTGTACGGGAAGTCTAGCATACTTTGAGCCATTTATCTGTACCTCGTCGTACTATTTATTTTACCACATGTGAAGGGTTAGCTCACGTAAGCCACCGCACATGTAGGGTTCAGTTGGGAATATTATATATGAAATGAATTAGGATTTGTCGTGCAAGGGCACAACCCTCATGTTAATGTGCATGATGTGGAATCTCACTTTGGTGAGGAAGAACATGGTAGTAATATTACAAGTGTCTTGCTTGGTTGATCACAAGTCCTAAAGCATTAAAATAAGATTGTTTTGGTTGTTGTTTATTAATTGTATGTATGCATGTTGTCGAGTCTTGAGTTTTCCTTTAATAAAATATTAATAAACGTAAAGTGCAACCAGAACAAGCTTCAAAACTCTTGGAACGTATATACCTTGAGTATGAACAATGAGGGGAGTCTTGCCGGAAAGCTCGTACTCCTACTAATGATACAAGACGTTGTTTCATTTATATTATGCGCAGGAATTTCGTCGGTATGGCCCGACACTCGGTATGGCCCGATTTTATTATTATATATTTGGTGTATGGTTGGCTCCCATCACCTTTTCCCTTTGTGGATTATTCTTTTGGCCCGTTCGAAACTTATTCTAATTAAATTGTGAGTCAAGAGTCGAGTCTTGTATCTCATGATTGTTTGATTTATTATTATATGGCTTTTGCATGTTGATTTGTACTTGGTGAGTGATGCATGTTTTAGTTTCATTTCACTCTATTCTTGTAAGTACTCAGCTTTTGCTGACTACGTGCTTTGTGTGTTTCTGGTCATGGCCTTTGCCTTAATGACCCTATGATGATCCATCATTTGCACTTGCATTGTTGGGGAGTAGAATAATATAGCAGGTTGGTAGATCAAGTACGATCGAAATCATGTGGCTTGGGATGATTGAGATAGTTGCATGTTTTCGTTCTTTGAAACTATTTTATTTAATATTTTAATTATGTTTGAAATGTTTGAATTATTTATATTTTGGGTTTTGGGCCATTATGGTTCCAAATTGTAGGAGGCCTCAATATTAAATTTATTATGTTTTTAAAAGTTAGTTGACATTAAATTCCGCTGCGTAATTCTGGTAATAGCCTTAGCCGTTATCACGGTGGCGGTAATACTTTAGTAATTCCTTTATTTTAAGTTGGAAAATGATTTTATAAAAGCAAGGAATTATTAGGGTGTTACAAAGTGGTATTTGCAGAGCTCTAGTTTGAGAGCTGCTTTGCATTAATTAATAGTGCAAAGTGGTTAATCCTTAAACTACGATTGCGGAACTTTAGGATTTTCGAAAATTATTTTCCTAAAGTCAAAACGTATTATTTTGAGTACTCAATATTTTAAAGGTCAAATACCAATTATTTTGGGTCGTTTGAAATAAGTCGAAAAGTTTGGATTATTATTTAATTTAATTAATTTTTTCGAATTAATTTTTTTTTATTCATTCGAAAATTTCGAATTAAATTCGAATTTATTTTATTTATTTCGGAAATTATTTTATTTAATTTTCCGAATTATTTTAATTATTTATTTATCTATTTATTTTATTCGAATATTTTTTTTCGAATTTATATTTTAATTTTTTTTTCGGATTTCTTTTTATTTTTAATTTTCCGAAAATTATTCATTTATTTATTTAATTAATCGATAATTCTTATTAATTTTCGATTTTAATTTAAATAATTTCAACTAAGTTAGGAGTTATTTCTTAATTAATTTCGAAAATTAATATTATTTTCAAGTGAGAATTGGGTAGACTAGGAAGGGCATACTAGTCTAAGAATGCATATTATGTGACTATGTGATTGTTAAGTGCCATATATATGTTCTGACCATGTTTTATCTTGCTTTATGTGATTAATTGCATCATATTTCATGTTGAGCATATATTTGTTCATTGAAATTGTATGGCTCCACGAACTATTTATTGTATCCTTTTTGGGGTTGGAATTTCTATGGAAACGCGTTAGTAAGACTTTTGAGTTGTGAATTTTCAGGAATTAAGGATGCTACCTTCTAAGTTCACCAGTCTAGGATACTTAGAGAAGATGGATAATGAGACTCCTCGCACGTATGTTCAGAAGATCGTGTTTGCTTGTGACTATTTGGCTTCGACCAAGAATATGCCCCACCTTAGGCACAAAGATATGATGGCTAGTATGATTATACATTGCTTACCCCATAAGAACCCCTACATAGACCTCAAGAATAGGTTCAGTGACATGCATTATAGTGATGGTACCCCTAATAGGTACAAATATGGGACTAGTGATGGTAGGTGGAAGTATGATTCTGAGGTTCTTGCTACTATCCTAGAGGTTGCGGAAATTAGCTATGAGGATGGAAAGTGTTCTGCGGGTCTAGGTATGGGCTATGGAGGAATAGAAAGTGATGGTGAGGATGATATGATCCATGATGAGCAAGCTAGTGATGTTGAGGAGGATAGTGATGATGATGTGGTAGAGATTGAGAATCCTAACCCTATAGTTCCTGAACCAACCATTGAGATATCCAGTGGATTTGAAGATGAGCTTGAAGAGAATAATGTGGTTGATAGTGAGCCACAGCAAAATGATGAGGCTATGGATGAAGACTCGGATCCGGAAGAAGACTTGGATGATCCTAATGATCAAGACTTTACTCTAGAGCAATACAAGGAAAGAAATGATCGTCGTGATGACGTTAGTCTCTAGAGAAATGTAATCCTTAGTTTTATCTTTTTCGTTGATTAATAAAGTGGCAAAGCTACTATTTATGGTTTTAGTTTATTATAGTTGGAGAATAAATGTTATGGCATTAGTGGGTGTAAGGCTTATTCATTGGAGTTTTAATAAAAGAATAGAATTTCCTTTTTCGTTATCCTTTAAGTTTAATTCTCAATTCTAAGTCTTGTGGGTATCGCAAAGGGATTACTTGTTATTTCTTCAATGAAATTTTATGTGCAAGGTGGTTTAGTAGCAACCATCTAAATTTACTTACATCGAATAGTGGGGTGAGAAGGCCCGAAAGTGGCGCCAACTCTTCCCCCTAGGTGGCGCCTAAGTGTGTTCTTGCTGTGAGTAGGTTCGTTGTAGAACCAGTACCTTAGTGATGTCATGTCCAACCAATATTAAAGTTAGCCTTTTTATTTATTCAGGAGAAGGGATAGGGCTAGCCAAGAGATTTCTGAAGTGGTTAGACAACTAGCTGAGGTAGTTCGTGACCTAGCTCAAACCAGAGTAAACCCAATGCATGACCCGGCTGGGGAAATGTTTAAGAAAATAGCTCAAAGCAAGCCTCCACTCTATAGCGGAGAGATTGAACCAAGTGTGTTGGAGAACTGGTTGAGAGAGTTTGATAAACTCATTGTAGCTGTGAATTGCCCCGAAAACCTTAGGGTGAATAGTGTTGTGTACTACCTGAGAGGTGAAGCTGATTTGTGGTGGCAACGATGCGAAAATACCCTTAGAGCTACACCTAACTTTGGATGGGAAGCATTCAAAACTGCACTAAGGAACAAGTTTTACCCACCCTACCTGAAGAAGCAAAAGGCGCAGGAGTTCATTGAACTCAAAATGGGAAGTCTGTCTGTGACGGAATACTATTCTAAGTTTATAGAGCTGTCTAGGTTTGCACCTGAAGTGGTGGCAACAGAAGAGCTCAGGGCTCAAAGATTCGAGAATGGTTTGACCATGGACTTACAGCTGTTGTTGTCTGGAGAGACCTTTACCTCATTAGACACCCTGTACGGAAAAGCTGCTCACCTGTATGGGTTACAACAAAGGAAGAATGGTAGTGCTGAAAAGAGAAAGGATGGTGGAAACTCGAATCAAGGAAATAACCATCAGAATCAGGGGAATTTTAAGAAGCACAAAGGAAATGGGAATTTCCAGTTTAGGGCTAACAATGGTGGTAATCGCAACAACCAAGGTGGTGGAAATCAGTCTGGAAGGAATGGAGTACGGACCTACGAATGTAGGCGCTGTAACATGAATCACCCTGGAAAGGATTGTGATGGGAACTTGGTGACTTGTAGATTCTGTCAGAAGTTAGGCCATAGGGAGTATAAATGCTATTCTAAGAATGGAAAGCCTAACCAAGGTAACCACCAAGGAAATAACCGGAATAATCAGAACCGGAACGGGGAAAATGGAGGTGGAAATCAAAGGAACTACCAAGGTGGTAACAATGGCAATAGCAATGGCAATCACCAGAACCATGGAAAGCCTGGAGGGAACCAACAGCAGAATGGGAATCGAAACAACAATGGGAACACCAATGGAGGTGGCTATAACAAAGGAGTTGCCCAAGGAAAGTTGAATGTGATATCTAGGCAAGAAGCGGAGACTTCCTCTGACGTCATAGCGGGTACTTTTTCTATTAATTCCGTTCAGTTAAAGTTCTATTTGATTCTGGTGCGACTTATTCTTTTATATCAGTAGATGCTTTGGGGAAATTAGGGTTGAAAGAGCCTGAATCGATTGAAGTACCTATAGTCATACCTACTGGTAGTATAGTGAAGTGTACCAAAATCCATAGAGATGTGCCTATGACCATAGCCAAGACCGTATTCTTATCTAACCTAATCGAATTCGAGTTAGGAGAGCTAGATGTAATTTTAGGGATGGATTGGTTGGCCAAGTTCAAAGCCAAAATAGATTGTGAGAAGCAGAAGGTTCACTTGAGGTCTAGCCTAGGCAAAGCAGTGTCATATCGTCGTTTTAACAAACCTAAGAACATAGGAATCATCACGGCAATGGAACTCGTGAAGCTAGTCAGTAAAGGGAACCTAGCTTTCTTATGTAATGTAAGGAACTTAGAGCATGTGATCAAGGATCATCCTGAGGATATTGCAGTAGTCAATGAATTCCTTGATGTATTTCCAGAAGAGATCCCGGGGATGCCTCCCAATCGACCTATTGACTTTACCATAGATTTAGTGCCTGGAACCGCCCCTGTTTCAAAAGCACCTTATAGAATGGCTCCAGCAGAAATGAATGAATTAAAAAGCCAACTAGAGGATCTATTGGAGAAAGGTTATATTAGGCCAAGTGCATCGCCTTGGGGAGCACCAGTGTTGTTTGTGAAGAAAAAGGATGGCAGTATGAGGCTCTGTATAGACTACAGGGAACTCAATAAGGTCACAATCAAGAACAAATATCCATTACCTAGGATAGAAGACCTATTTGACCAACTAAAAGGAGCGGGAATCTTCTCAAAGATCGATTTGCGTTCAGGTTATCATCAATTGAGAATCGCTGACCATGACATACCAAAGACCGCATTCAGAACTAGATACGGACATTATAAGTTCACTGTTATGCCTTTTGGTTAACCAATGCCCCTGCAATATTTATGGACTTAATAAACCGTGTATTCCATGCCTATTTGGACAAGTTTGTAGTGGTTTTCATAGATGACATCCTAGTGTATTCAAAGAGTGAAGAAGATCACGCGGAACACTTGAGATCGGTGTTGAGTACCTTGAGAGATAACCAGTTGTATGCCAAGTTCTCAAAGTGTGAGTTTTGGTTGGAAAGAGTTGCATTTTTGGGACATTTTGTGTCAAAAGAAGGAGTGGCAGTTGACCCTGCTAAGATCAAAGCTGTTAGTGATTGGCCTACACCCAAGAGTGTGACTGACATTCGTAGTTTTCTGGGATTAGCTGGCTACTATAGACGATTTGTGCAAGACTTCTCTAGGATAGCCAAGCCCATGACTACCTTGATGAAGAAGGAAACCAAGTTTGAATGGAGTGACCAGTGTGAGGAAGCATTCCAAGCCTTAAAGACGCGATTGACAACCGCGCCAGTGTTAACCTTACCAGATGAGAGTGGTGCATACGATGTATATAGTGATGCCTCTAAGAATGGTTTGGGGTGTGTATTGATGCAAAACGGGAAAGTTATTGCGTATGCGTCGAGGCAATTGAAGCCATATGAATCCAATTACCCTACCCATGTTTTAGAGCTAGCGACTATAGTATTTGCATTGAAGATATGGAGACACTATCTGTATGGTGTGAAGTGTAGGATATTTACGGACCACAAGAGTTTCAAGTACATCTTCACACAGAAGGATCTGAATATGCGCCAACGAAGGTGGTTGGAGTTAATTAAGGACTATGATTTGGATATCCAGTACCATGAGGGAAAAGCCAATGTAGTTGCGGATGCCTTGAGTAGGAAATCAAGTCATAGTGTTAATGCGTTAGTAGTTGCTAACGAGCTGTGTAAGGACATGCAGCGTTTGAACCTTGAAATAGTAAGTGGTGAAAGCCTTGTGGGAATAATGAATGCCTTAACTATCCAACCGTCAATATTTGATGAGATTAGAGAGAATCAAGCTGGTGATGTGAAGTTGGAGCGAATCAAGGAAAAGATTTCGCAAGGTAAGGAGGTAGATTTCCGAATCCATGATGATGGAAGCTTGAGGTACAAAGGCAGGTGGTGCGTGCCTCAAAAGTGTGGAGAACTGAAAGAGAGATTGATGAAAGAAGGGCATAATACGCCATATTCTGTGCACCCAGGGGGTGACAAGTTGTATAAGGACTTGAAAAAGGTCTATTGGTGGCCAAGGATGAAGAACGAAGTGGCTGAATTTGTGGCTAGATGTTTGACTTGTCAGAAGGTTAAAATTGAGCATAGGAGACCTCAAGGGAAGGTCCAACCTTTAGAGATTCCAAGCTGGAAATGGGACTGTATTTCTATGGACTTTGTCACTTGTTTACCTAAGTCAAAGACTGGGAATGATACAATTTGGGTTGTGGTAGATAGGTTGACCAAGTCAGCAGTGTTTATACCAATGAAGGAAACCTGGAAAATGGAACAACTTGCGAAAGCCTACATTAAGAATGTGGTGAGGTTACATGGAGTTCCTAAGGATATCGTATCAGATAGAGATTCAAGGTTTCTTTCGAATTTCTGGAAAAGTGTGCAGAAGAGCTTTGGTACGACATTGAAAATGAGTACAGCCTTCCACCCAGCCACGGATGGCCAAACTGAAAGGACTATCCAAACCCTGGAGGACATGCTTCGGGCATGCGTTATTGATTTCCAAGGAAGTTGGGAAGATAGCCTAGATTTGATTGAGTTTTCCTATAACAATAGCTATCATGCTAGCATTGGAATGGCACCATTTGAAGCTTTGTATGGACGAAAGTGTAGAAGTCCACTTTGTTGGAACGATATTAGTGAAACCGTAGTGTTGGGACCTCAAATGATAGAGGACACCATGAACCAAATCCGAACCATCCAATCAAAGATTCAAGCGGCGCAGGATCGCCAAAAGAGTTATGTAGACTTGAAACGTAGGGATGAATAGTTCAACATAGGTGATAAAGTGTTGCTCAAAGTGTCACCAATGAAAGGTGTCATGAGATTTGGGAAGAAAGGGAAGTTAAGCCCTAAGTACATAGGCCCATATGAGATCTTAGAAAGAATCAGAAAGGTAGCTTATAGACTAGCCTTGCCTATTGACTTGCATAGAGTGCATAATGTGTTCCACATATCTCAGTTAAGGAAATATATCCCGGATAAATCGCATGTGTTGCAACCGGAGACCATAGAATTAGACCAAAGTCTAACCTTTGAGGAAAGACCTATCAAAATCCTTGATAGCAAAGTGCGTAGTACGCGTACTAAAGATGTGAAAATTGTCAAAGTGTTGTGGTCTAATCAATAATCTGAGGAAGCCACTTGGGAAGCGGAGGAGGAAATGAGAAAGAAATATCCCGAGCTTTTTCCCGAGGTTAGTTGAGTTACGGGGTCGTAACTCGTGTCTTTTAAGGGGGGTAGAGTGCGGTAGAATTTTGCGCTTTTTACCTTGCTTTCCCCTATTTTATGCTTAATTTAGTGCTTTCTATTGAATTTGCACTTATTATTGTCCTGTTTAATCATGTAAAGAGTACATCAACTTAAAACTTTGGCAAATGAACGTATTGAAAAGTCTCAGAAAGTCTCAAGTTTGAGTTGAATTTTGGATTTCCGAACCCAAGTTTCGGGACGAAACTTCTTTTAAGGAGGGTAGACTGTAATACCTCGTATTTTTATAATATTTATAAATATATTTTATTATATTTATAAAGAATTTTACGATTTATTAGCATTTAAATAATATTTAAATGTATTTAATGTATTTTAATTAATTTGAATATTTATTATTTTAATTAATTACGAAACGAATTTAATTCTTGAGTCGGGAAATTAAATGAGTTGCAAATGATTTTTAAAAGCTTCGGGTTTAAATAAAAAGTCCAGTTCGTTTTATTAATCAAGCCCAATCCAAACAGTTTAATTTAAATCCTAAGCTAGCCCAATTCATTTAATTCCTAAGCCCAACTCAAATATCCTAAGCCTAGCCCATCAAGGGATTAGGGAGCCTATAAATAGACTCCCCCATCATTAAATAAACCCCTAAAATTTCATAAAGCCCCGTTTTGATTTCTTGCCCAACACTCCTCTCTCTCTCTCCTCTTTGGTTCGGTCCGCCCGCACGCACAGCACGAGCACGGTCGTGCCTCGTTTGTTGCTCGCCCCTTGTTGCTCGCCCCTCCCTCTTGCTCGAGCCAGCCAGCGCGCCCTTACGTTGCTGCTGTGCTGTTGTTGTTGCTGCTGTGTGCGTTGCTTGCACCAGCCACACCCACACTCCCTCTCTCGTCCTCGCACGCCAGCGCCCACACTCGCCTTCTCTCGCTCTCTCCTCGCGCACAACGCGCGCCCCTGCAGCCCTCGCGCCCTCGCGCCAGCCCCTGCGCGCAGCCCTGCTCGTCGCCCCTCTCGCCCGCGCGCGCGCACACACTACGTGTGTGTATGTGTGTGTGTGTGTTGTTCGTGTTCGTAATTCAATTCCTTTTTTCGCCCAATCACCCTAATTCGTGATTGTTCCGTGCTATAGGTCGGATTGGTATAATTCTCTTCTTCCTTACCTATTCTATTTAAATTCCGTATTTTAAAATATTATATTAATATTGTTTTGAGTAATTAAAATGCTGGGAACCGGTTATGAATACCGTGGTTTGAGGATTTATGTGTTGTGATTCATTAGGTTTGTTTTAATTATTAAAGGATGAATTTTCAGATTTGTTTATTTAATAAAGAATGGATTTTTATGATATTAAACTAGTGTTATTGGTATTTTCAAGTTAGGGTTTTAACCTAGACCTAATGAGTCAATTGATTAGCATAATTAGGTGATGATTTTAATTATGATAATCAATTATATTTTCAGATTTGAATAAAGGTTTAAAGTGTTGATTTTTATTGATTTTAAAGGCGGAAAAAGTATGTTTTTGTACTAGGGATTGATTTTGCAAATTGAGACGACTTTATTATTGAAAAACGATTGAATTCTAAAGTCTAAAGGAAGTTTTAATTTTTATAAAGTTGCTGGAAATTTAATGAACATGGAAATAATTTAAGTTTCATTATTTTGATGATAGGAGGTGATTTCTAGTTGAGTGCTCGTTATTGCAAAGTGGGCCCTACGCTTAGGTATTCAAGGTACGTACAAGTCTAGGGCGACCACACCTTTTGTCAATGACATTACATGATTGTTGATGACGTGAATTACATTATGTGGAATCATGTTTATTTTGATGAACGAGCATGTGATTTGTGATGTTGGATTCGTTGGATTAATTGTTGAACAAGCATGTTGAAATTATTATGAGTATGGATTTCATTGTCAATCATGTTGTTCAATACTTATGCATGTATGGCTTATTTCACATGCAAGGGATGGATTATTTATTTGTATGCTATTGCACGGGATGTCTAGCATACTTTGAGCCATTTATCTGTACCTCGTCGTACTATTTATTTTACCACATGTGAAGGGTTAGCTCACGTAAGCCACCGCACATGTAGGGTTCAGTTGGGAATATTATATATGAAATGAATTAGGATTTGTCGTGCAAGGGCACAACCCTCATGTTAATGTGCATGATGTGGAATCTCACT
Source organism: Spinacia oleracea (assembly GCF_020520425.1). Lineage (NCBI taxonomy): Eukaryota > Viridiplantae > Streptophyta > Magnoliopsida > Caryophyllales > Amaranthaceae > Spinacia > Spinacia oleracea. Next base: position 136,624,663 of record NC_079490.1, read on the forward strand.
TTGGTGAGGAAGAACATGGTAGTAATATTACAAGTGTCTTGCTTGGTTGATCACAAGTCCTAAAGCATTAAAATAAGATTGTTTTGGTTGTTGTTTATTAATTGTATGTAAGCATGTTGTCGAGTCTTGAGTTTGCCTTTAATAAAATATTAATAAACGTAAAGTGCAACCAGAACAAGCTTCAAAACTCTTGGAACGTATATACCTTGAGTATGAACAATGGGGGGAGTCTTGCCGGAAAGCTCGTACTCCTACTAATGATACAAGACGTTGTTTCATTTATATTATGCGCAGGAATTCCGTCGGTATGGCCCGATTTTATTATTATATATTTGGTGTATGGTTGGCTCCCATCACCTTTTCCCTTTGTGGATTATTCTTTTGGCCCGTTCGAAGCTTATTCTAATTAAATTGTTAGTCAAGAGTCGAGTCTTGTATGTCATGATTGTTTGATTTATTATTATGTGGCTTTTGCATGTTGATTTGTACTTGGTGAGTGATGCATGTTTTAGTTTCATTTCACTCTATTCTTGTAAGTACTCAGCTTTTGCTGACTACGTGCTTTGTGTGTTTCTGGTCATGGCCTTTGCCTTAATGACCCTATGATGATCCATCATTTGCACTTGCATTGTTGGGGAGTAGAATAATATAGCAGGTTGGTAGATCAAGTACGATCGAAATCATGTTGCTTGGGATGATTGAGAGAGTTGCATGTTTTCGTTCTTTGAAACTATTTTATTTAATATTTTAATTATGTTTGGAATGTTTGAATTATTTATATTTTGGGTTTTGGGCCATTATGGTTCCAAATTGTAGGAGGCCTCAATATTAAATTTATTATGTTTTTAAAAGTTAGTTGACATTAAATTCCGCTGCGTAATTCTGGTAATAGCCTTAGCCGTTATCACGGTGGCGGTAATACTTTAGTAATTCCTATATTTTAAGTTGGAAAATGGTTTTATAAAAGCAAGGAATTATTAGGGTGTTACAATGGATGGGTTAAATGAGCTGAACAGGGGCCCCAGAGCGAAGGCGTCTAAGAACATAAGGATTGGAAAGGGTAGACATCGTAGAACTTTATGTAGTTTTTGTGACATGATTTGGATTGGTTGACTCAATTCTTTTCCTTCGTTTACTTGGGTAAATTTCGCACTTTGGGAGGTACGGGCTAAGTATTTCATGGCTTGCTCTCTTCGCTCTCCCTTTTCTCTTTCTATTTTCTCTTTTTGCTTGGGATTTCTCCCCAACATAATTTTTTTTTTTATTTGGGCTAAAAGGTAGATGGTTGTGATCTTTGAGTCACGAGGCGAGACTGAGTGAGCCTCGTTTGGTAGGCCTATAGTGGACCTTTAACTTTAGTAGGCCTAGGGTGGACCTTTAGCTTTAATAGGCCTAGGGTGGACCTTTTAATTGTCTTACTTTGCAAGCGTATTTAGTCGTTTCTTAAAATGTGCAAATAGCGTAGATTCAAAATGTTATTTTTACCTTATTGAAATTTAACGAAAGAATTACATCGAAAATAATTTTTTTTACTTCTTTTCAGATTCCAGTTTCCGGGATTAAACTGGAAGTTGTGATTTAGACTTGAACTTTCATTAATTTTTCTGATTATAACCCGTGTATAAATACAAGGAGGTGGCCTAGACTCAAAATAATGACGTGGCGTAAGCCTATAATACTTGACCAAGCGACTCTCAGACTTAGGCTAATTGGACCATAACTTTCGTTGGTTGACACTTTAGATTTTAACCCTTGGGTGTTCATTTGTCATGCGCCATTTTGCTTAATGTTGGCAAGGTAGTTAGTCAGGGAGATCGAATTTTCATTTTTGCAAGGCTAGAATCATTAGTGCGGCTCCCTCTTAGTGTGTATTGCTTTACCCCGATGGTAGCCTTATGGCATGCAGATTTGGGTATTTTCATGGTTCGTCATGTTGCATTCATGTAAAATCTTTTAGTCCGTACTTAGGAGTATTTCAAGGAGCGAGTGGCTTGAGAGGACTATGATAGTCGTGACCCAATGTGATCATAAGCCTTGAGGCCATTAATTTTTTTTGCTAACGGTATTGACACCTTAGGTTCACTTTGGGGATTGTGCGACTATGGGGGAATGATTTTCAGAATGTGACTGTTTCCATTTTGCAAATACTATAATATATTCTTTTTATTGGTGGGAGAGAGTATTGAGGCCGTAGATTCTGAGCAAGGGATGACAATTACATATGGGTGCTTATTGATTTAAATGTTAGGAAGGGAGACTCAATATGGTTTAACCCTTTTAACTTGCAGAACAACACCAAGCATTAGGACCGATTCTATAGATAAGACAACTAAGACTTAGGATTTAGATTGTACTTTGGCATAGCCTAGTCTAGATTCGGATATATTTTTTATCCGAACATTATTTTTCCTTGAAGACTCTATTTGAACATTATTTTTTGAATACTTTGCCCATGTGACATCCAAGGTTATTTTAATTAGCATGCTCGGTTTTGGTGCCGGACATTATCGTCGTAGGAGGCCTATCAACGACACAAAGAGTAATTTATTATTATTTTTTTTCGCTTTTAGAATCGAGTGCCTTTCATACGCCCTCGCAGCAATTTTTTTTACGAAAAGTTTTTTTTTTGCTACGTATTTTTTATGCGCGGGCACCGAGGCTGCTGTGCCTGACCAAAAGGCCAGGCAACAACTTCAGCGCCCAGCGTAGGGCGTGAGAAATATTGGCGCCCAGGCAGGGGCGCTGAAAATGCGTCTCTGACTGGTGCTCGTTTTCTGTTTGCGTATATTTTTTGTTTATGCATCTTGATTTTGCGTGCTTGCCTAATAACGTCCTTTACGCGTTGTGCAGCGTTTGTGGGATTCGTTACGGGCCATCCCGAGCGTCGCTCATTTTTGTGGCGATCGTTCGGGTTTGCGGAACACGTATTTTGGTATAACTCTCTGGCCAATTGGTTTATGAATGTTTGGGCAATTTTTAAGGTCGTTGGTTTTCTAGCATTATTTGTAACACACAATCACATAATTCGCTACACATAACTAACATTACATCATGAGGCAAGATAATAATATGTCATGTAGTTTATGATAGGCTTCTATGGGTAGTATTTGCGCCGGCTTGGTACCGCTTCTATCGCAGATCCAACACATGCCCCGGTCGAGGTAGTGCCTTCAACAGACGAATTTCGCCCAAGAGGCCAATCACGATGTAAGCCAAGGGGGCATGCACCAATGAGAGGGACCTAATGGGCGAGCGATTGGGTTTGGGACGGGTGTAATACTAGCGAAAGTGCCGAGTGGACAACATTCGAAGCGTATGCACCCCCCGGTTGGCGATGGGTATCCTTAGTCCAAACTCCTTGAGGGAGCCAAGATTCGTTATGCGGTTCTGCCCGTCACATTAATATGCTGATTTTCAGGTCGTCACAACTTGATGGGGAAATAACCATGGGGTAGGATCGTTTCACCCTTCGGCTATTTTGATTACCTACGAGCACGAGTATTTCCTTCACTATCCCCAGTGGAGTCGCCACTGTGAAGGGGTCGAAAAAGCACGAGGCTAATGCGTGACCTCGTCCCTCGTGGGTGTGACGTTTCTTTTTGTCAAATCAAGTGTAATTGGATTTCCTGTGAGTTTACACCCAATTGACTAGTAATATAGGAGTCGCCATTCAGTTTTTAACGACAATGAGAAAAACTGACAAACCCCGGTTATCGTGACATAAAGGGAGTGCAATTATGTTTGACCACGACGGCCGTAGGTTCCCTTGTGATCCCTGGTGTGGGGATCTCTCAACATACACCCGCAAGGTAGAGATTAAGGGTTCGGGGGACTGTAACTACCGAGAGGAGTACTCGCTCTTCGATAACTCCCGAGGCAGGATATCCTTACTATCTCAGCATAAATAATTGAAGGGACATGCGTTAACTATTAAACTAATCTGAGTCAATTTTAACAATATGCAGCATATAATACTAGATCGATCGCGATTATCTGATTTAGATTGTTTTAAGGGACCTAGCATGATAATCCAATTTCCCAAAATATTATCTTTATTAGGCGTGATAGAACAATCAGATTTAATTAGTTTAACAGTTTATAAAAGGGCGAGGAAAGCAATTAAATCATGCGAAGGGACACATTACGACGCACCCTTGAGAGGTGCGTCACGGTTCTCAGAAAACTAACCACTTTGACTTTGCTATTTCTCCTTTTATTTAACGAATCTCAAATTACGGGACAGGATACGTTCTGTTCGATTTTTGGATTGATTGCGACAGAACGCGTGATCAATTTCGCAGCGTGAGGCTTAGGCTTAGGGGTTAGAGTCAATACTCAGAATATGAATTGTGCTTTGTTTCACGTCGAATTTGGGGCTATATTTATAGAAAAGAGTTCGTGGAAAGATAGAATTGTAAAGCTCTAATCCAAGAAGAATTAGGAGAGAACACGTCCCAGGTGTTTTCAGCGCCCAGGGCTGGGCGTTAAAGTTTTCGGCGCCCAGCTCTGGCGTTGAAAATGGGATCCAGGCAATTTCAGCGCCCAGGGCTGGGCGTTGAAAATGATGTTTGGGCCGAGTTCTTTGTCAGATTTGGACTCTTAGAATCCGGAGTGTTTGAGACTTATCCGAATCTTTTAGTGCGTATTAACTTTATGACGGAATGCGTCTGGGCCCGTTACGAACTCTAGGTTCGTTAGGATTTTAATTAATACGTAACTCTTATTTTCGAATCATATTAGGAATAGGATTCCTCTTGTAATTTCTATCTCATTTAGGATTTATGTTGGAGTGCAACACCTAATTCTGACAGGTTTCTATCTTTTATGACTTGCCACTTCTAACAACTACCCATTACGGCAGTTACTATTTTTAGCAGGTTTCCATAAATATCAGGTTTCGGGTGAAATGAAAAGGGTGATTGAGATTCGTTATTTTATAGGAGATGCGTTGCCAAGTGGAGATTTATGTTCTCATAATTGAACCTTACCTTTCGGGAATGGGGACAAAAGTAGGTGTCTACACTACCAGGAACCAAATCAATCATTATAGTCCCGTGATCCGAAATAAAAATAGGGAAATTCCAAACTTTTGCCTCCGGAAACGCTGTTCTCCAACCATCATTACAGTATGCTCGGTCAAGCTGCTCAAAGATTATATCCCCATTCTAAGGGACATTAACGTTTAGAAGGTAACGGGGGTAACGGTAGATGGTGACGGTGAATCCTCAATTGCGCGCTGCCAATTTGGAACAGTGCATCGTTAAAATCCAAAAAGTAACAAAATACAAAACCTTCCCAATCTTCTCTTTACTCCTTCAGTTTTTCGTCCACCAGAAACCACTTTCTCACCTGGAAACGAGCATTGTCCATTAATCCCGAAGATATCTCAGTCGGACGGAGCTAATTCCCTCATTTTCTGGGTTCCGAACATACGTGCAATTAGGTAATAAATCTAGTTCTTTGATTGACTGATTGTTTAACAATTATGGTTATTTCTTCCCTTCCCCTTGGGAAAACAATATGTGAATTGGTTTCTGGTGGTAATTTGATTATGTTAAAAGTAGTTTGAAGTACAATTGGTAATTTGATTATGGTAAAAGTAGAATTTAGTTTGTGGAAATGGAAATAAACAAATGTTGGAGTGTGTATTGGAAATACAGTGATCGGGATAATTGATTTGTGTTAATATAATAGAGTAAGTGTGGTTATTGTAATTGTAATTAAGCAATTTTGCCAAATAATTTTGTTTGTTTATGAGTTGGTTACTTGATTTTGCTGGTAAAGAATTAACTAGAGAAATTGAATTTATTGTTTGTAACGAATTTGTAAAAATTGAACTGAAATAAAAAGTATAAGTGGATTGGCCTGGGAAAATTATTAGGCCCGATTAATTGATTAGGCCCGATTAATTGATTTAATAAATAATGGTATTGTAAAAAATATGAGTTGAATGAACACGAAAATGAGTAGACCCGATTAATTTAATTGCATTTGAATTTATGTATAATTTAGGTTAATAATGTATTGTGGGAAGTCTATTGGGGTAAGTTCATTAGTTATAATCTGTAGTTATATTATGTCTAGAATGTAATAGTTTTTGGTCAATTTGTCAGCTAATGCCTGTTCTGAAATGTATGTTTCCAGATCTTTTTTTTTTGACAGGAAAGCTCAACTTACTCTATTAAGGCTTGTCCTTAAGGACCAAAAGAGCTACATCAGTTGGCACTCCTCCATCCACACTAGCGTCTCTTCGAAACCAAGAGAGGCACTAGTCATGGCATGGGCTGCCTTATTACATTTTCTGTTTGCAAAAAGGAAATTACAAGCTTCGAAGCCAGCAGCCAGGTTCAAAGTATCATCAACGATAATCTGTGCTCTTAAATTTTCTTTCTTCTTATGTCTGAGCATCTCAATCAGGTATTGGCAGTCACTCTCAAGCTCCACTTTTCTGAACCATGCATCCCACGCATACTGCAGTCCAAATTGGGCAGCTAAAGCCTCTGCCTGGAGAGCTGTCATGGCTGATCCCCTACATTCATCTGCAGACATCAGGGTGTCTCCTACTGAATCGCGTACAACCATGCCTATGCCTATCTTATTCTCCCTTACAGCTGTGTCTTTATTTATCACTCTGCCTTGGGTGGGTGCCGGCCACCCATTTTCAGTATTCTGTTGTGCATCAACTTAATTTGTCAGTTTCACGATGCCTTGCAGCTTCATACTCGCCTAGTAGACTTACAGTACGCATACCAGCTAGACCAGGGTATGTTCTTTTTCTTTCAAATACCCATGTGATGCGATTGCTCCATATCTGCCGCATGAACATCATGATTAGCTCCCATGCCCTCTCCTCCTTCCAAGATGAAAAGTTTGTTTTGTGGGTATCTCAATTTCTTTGAGTTAGGGATTCAAATATGTGTCTTAGTGGAATTTGTTTTGATTTCTTGATATGTGATTGGTATAATTTAAATATTTTGATGAAGTTAAATCAATTTTGAAACTGAATGAACACTATGATTGAGTTAAGGTCTGTTCAGTCAATGACGCAATGATTTATGGTGATTCAATAATTATATGGATATTCCAAAAAGTTAACATAATGATGTGTCTTAGTAAGACTAACTTAATTTTCCACGAAGTTAACTTGTTATTTGCATTTTACAAAAATAAGTGTATAACAACCTCTTTCAAGTGAGATAATTTGATACGGAGTAGTAAACTCTTGAATTTAGTTTTGTCTTCCCCTCTAGATAGAAACCTCTTCCAATACTTCTTTTCTTATCTGATTGTTTTTATTTCTGCTTTTTGGGGGAAGCAGGATAGTTAGTCACTACTTTGTCCTTTGGTGTTGAGAAAAATGAGGCGGGTTTATCTGTGAAAAAGAGGAGGGTGTGAGGGGGTCGAAAAAGCGCGAGGCTAATGCGTGACCTTGTCCCTCGTGGGTGTGACGATTCTTTTTATTCAATCAAGTGTAATTGGATTTCCTGTGAGTATACACCCGATTGACTAGTAATATAGGAGTCGCCATTTAGTTTTTAACGACAATGAGAAAAACTGACAAAACCCGGTTATCGTGACATAAAGGGAGTGCAATTATGTTTGACCACGACGGCCGTAGGTTCCCTTGTGATCCCTGGTGTGGGGATCTCTCAATATACACCCGCAAGGTAGAGATTGAGGGTTCGGGGGACTGTAACTACCGAGAGGAGTAATTCGCTCGTCGATAACTCCAGAGGCAGGATATCCTTACTAGCTCAGCATAAATAATTGAAGGGACATGCGTTAACTATTAAACTAATCTGAGTTGATTTTAGCAATATGCAACACATAATACTAATTCGATCGTGATTATCTGATTTAAATAACATTAAGGGACCTAGCATGATAATCCGATTTCCCAAAAATATTATATTTGTTAGGCGTGATAGAACAATCATATTAGGTTAGTTTAACAGTTCATAAAAAGGGCGAAGAAAGCAGTTAAATCATCGAAAAGGGACACATTACGACGCACCCTTGAGAGGTGCGTCACGGTTCTCAGAAAACTAACCACTTTGACTTTGCTATTTCTCCTTTTTATTTAACGACTCTCGATTATGGGACAGGATACGTTCTGTTCGATTTATGGATCGATTGCGACAGAACGCGTGAACAGTTTCGCAGCGAGAGGCTTAGGCTAAGGGGTTTAGAGTCAATATTCAGAATATATTATGTGTTGTTGTGTGTTCTTTCACGTCGAAACTAGGGGCCTATTTATAGGGAATAGTTCGTGGAAAGATAGAATTGCAGAGTTCTAATCCATAAAGAATTAGGAAAAAACACGTCCCAGGTAATTTCGGCGCCCAGCTCTGGGCGTCAAAGATTTCGGCGCCCATGGCTGGGCGTTGAAAATAGAGATCCATGTAATTTCAGCGCCCAGGGCTGGGCGTCAAAGATTTCGGCGCCCAGCTCTGGGCGTTGAAAGTGATGTCTGGGCCGAATTCTTTGTCAGATTCGGATTCCTGAAATCCGTAGAGTTTGAGATTAATTCGAGTCTTTTAGCGCGTATCAATTTTGTGACGGAATGCGTCTGGGCCCGTTACGAACTCTAGGCTCGTTAGGATTTTGATTAATACGTAACTCTTATTTCCGAATCCTATTAGGAATAGGATTCTCGCGGTTTTCTATCTCATTTAGGATTTATGTTGGAGTGCAACACCTAATTATGACAGGTTTCTATCTTTTATGATTTGCCACTTTTAGAAGCTACATTTTACGGTAGTTACTATTTTTAGCAGGTTTCCATAAATAGCAGGTTTCGGGTGAAATGAAATGGGGAATCGAGATTCGTTTATTTTATAGGAGATGCGTTGTCAAGTGGAGTTTTTATGCTTTCATCATCGAACCTTTCCCTTGCGGGAACGGGGACAAAAGTAGGTGTCTACAGTTAGCCCCCACTTTGACTGAGTCTAGGAGTAAGACGATGGTCAAAGTATTAGACGGAGTGCGTCACACAAGCCATGGTGTATGTGACCTGTTTTGCGAGGGTCTCACGAGCCCCCGAGTGATAACATTTGACTTAAGGGTCATCACTTGAAGTGTCGACATATCCCTCACGTGTCATTGGGATTTGTCAACTGATAGTATAGAAACTTCCTCACTTTGTCATTGGAAGGATCTAAAGATGCGTAGAAACTCCCTCACTTTGTCATTGGGAGTAACTACAGATGTTTTCGAAATTAAAGCTGTAAAGTGTAATTGGGCCTGGCCAAGCCCAATCACGAGGTAAAACGTTTTTAAAGATTCTCATTTTCAGGGCTAGCTAAACGAGAAAACCCCCTTGTTTTTATAGAACGTAAAACGAAGGAAAATCCAACACACCAATCCTTTAATTTTTGGAAAAAGGGAAAACCAATAAAAGTTATCCCTGCAGCGACTAAGGACCTGCGCTGTTAGTGACGCAGACCCCGCCCGCTGAAGGTGGGCGAGCCTGTCCGCTGAGGGTGGACCCCCCGTCCGATAGAAGTGGACGAATCTGTTTTGATGTTTTTGAAAATAAGGACCTACGCGGTGTGACGTAGACCCTGCCGGTTGAAGATGGCGTGCCTGTCCGCTGAGGGTGGACCCCCCCCCGTCCGATAGAAGTGGACAAATCTGTTTTGATGTTTTTTGAAAATAAGGACCTACGCGGTGTGACGTAGACCCCGCCGGCTGAAGATGGCGAGCCTGTCCGCTGAGGGTGGACCCCCCGTCCGATAGAAGTGGACGAATCTGTTTTGATGTTTTTTGAAAATAAGGACCTTCGCGGTTTGTGACGTAGACCCCGCCGGCTGAAGATGTCGAGCCTGTCCGCTGAGGGTGGACCCCCCCGTCCGATAGAAGTGGACGAATCTGTTTTGATGTTTTTTGAAAATAAGGACCTACGCGGTTTGTGACGTAAACCCCGCCGGCTGAAGATGGCGAGCCTGTCCGCTGAGGGTGGATCCCCCGTCCGATAGAAGTGGACGAATCTGTTTTGAAATTTTTTTTTGTTTTTTTTTTAAATAAGGACCTACGTGGTTTGCGCCGTAGACCCCGCCGGCTGAAGACGGCGAGCCTATTTTAAATTTGAAGACTTTATTTTTCGAAAACTGAGGACCTGCGCGGCTTAGAGACGCAGACCCCGCCCGCTGAGGGTGGGCGAGCCCATTTTGAATTTCTTATTTTGTCTATGTAGAAGGGCTTTTGTGATTACAACCTGTTGGTGGGTCGTAATATTTTTAGATGTGTCCTATAAGTAGGTCCACACTGTGTATATTTTTGTTTAACAATATATTTTTTGAGATATCCAAACATGACATGGTGCATGGCGCAGTCCGGGAATGTGATTTTGATCGCGCGCTCCTCGTTGGAGTCTATTTTTTTTCGTGAGCCCCCAAGCACTGGGGCTCGTCGGTTGTTTTTCGCATCTTGTAATCATGTTTGGGGGTCATGCTCGTATGTGCGAGCGACTTTTGTAGTGGTGTGCTACTCTTAACAAAGTCGTGAGGTGCGACTTTCAGCAATTTTCAAGTCGAATGAGTATGACAGGGCCCACTAGAAGTTAGGGCCTTTTTTGAGCATGAGTACATTTTTGGCGCCCAGGCCTGGGCGTTGAAATAATTCACGACCAGGTGGGGCGTTGAAAGTGTTGTTCGGGCTGGTCTCTTGATGACACAGTTGGCCTCTTGTTCATTCGTTTATTTCACTTGGAAGTTCTATGTATTCTCTTTTCTTTTGTTGTTTTTTTTCTTTGTTTTTAGAACGTGATGATTTTCTTGAGATGCCGTAGCCGATTGGTGGACTACGGTGTTTGTCGTTTTGGGGCGATTATTTTAAGGAACTGTTGCTCTTAAGGCGTATAGTTATTGCGATAGTTGGGCGAGTCTATATGGCCCGAGGAACATACCTTGAGGTGTAAGACTTTGATCGCTCTTATATTTTTTGAACGTGTTCGTGAATGATGATATGTATGTGCGAACGAGCGTTCATAGAATGGCTGTTATGTGCGGTCCATTAATCAGTTTGCTTGAATTGTTTCATTTTTTTTTGAGCAACGACTGATTTTGAATAGTTTGCTTAGAAGCTTGATAGGGTTCAGGCCCATTCATGAAGTGGGCTCAAACATCGTGCCCTTTCGATTGTTCAAACATTTGCTTCGAGATTTTTTTATTTTTTTTTATTTTGCTATGGTTGTTTCGTAGCTTGGAGCTCCCAAGTATGCATGTTGGGATGCTTTCCTTTTGACGTACGATTTTTGTAGGTTCTTTCGAGAAAGATGCCTTGGGGTTCCGCTCGTGTAGGTGCGAGCTATCCCTTTCGTGGTAGGTAATATTTTGCTACCTTTAATCCTTAATGTATAAGTCGTGTGGCTTGCATTTTGAATTTGGGCGATAAGTAGTCTTTGCCTCTTTTACACGTGCTCTTGGTCGTGCCCGTGTTAGTGCAATATGCCTTACTCTCTCTCTTTTAGACTTGTACCGTGGGATGGTTGAACTTATGGTGCGACGTAAGCTTGTGTGGCCTAACAACCTGTATTAGAACATTTCTCCATGTGTTGGGATATCATTATTTTGAGTACTTCATCGTGCTGAATCGTTCAGGTGCTCGAACAAGTGTAGCACCTTCTGCGTGGGTTTGCACGGCTTATTACTTCGTTCGATGCGATGATTCACAGGTGTTTCTTTCTTGTTTTTGTATCTGGGCAAAACTTGGCTAGCAGAAAGATTCAGCGCCCAGGCTGGGGCGTTAAAGATATCGGCGCCCAGCTCTGGGAGTTGAAAATGATTTGACAGTTTTTTTTTTTGATTTTTTTTTTTCGCTTTTGCTTCGGAACGATGTAGACTGTGTAACGGGCGCTTTATAGGGCGAGCGTTATGTGCAGTGGTTTGATCGGAGTTTTGGTGACTCGCGATTTTCAGTTACCCTTGTTAGTGGGGTGACTTTATGTATTCTAAGTAGTGCTTAGAATTTGGGAGGGGTTGTAGCCATTCTAAGGTTCGTTTTACACGATCAAACCTTAGGATTATGCCCCTATGACGTATGTATAGCATTAGCGTCGAGAATTTGTGGTAAAATCGTCATTTCGAGCATTTTTAGAGTGTTTTTCTCAAGCCCCCCAATTATAGCTACGGGATTTGCTTGGCGCTATAATACTTGGCATACGTTTTTATGCATTCATGGCGACATGGATCATGAATAGTTTGAACCAGACTCGTTTAGTGCGAGGTACGTTCGAGTAGTGATTTGCTACTTTTCCTGTATATGTCGTATTGTGCGACATTGTCATGGTCAAGGTAGTCACATGTTGAAGTGTGCCTTTGACCAAAAGCTAGGTGCCTTTCTTTACCCATAATCATATTTAGAAATCTCTTGACTAACTTGCAACATTGAGATAAACGCATACTTAGTTTAGACCAACGACACTTTATTATGTTCGAAGAAGTCTTTGAAAATCATTTGAAAATTATTTAAAATCCGAGTCCTACTGTGTACAATCCGAGGTGTCCTAAGTAAGTTGACTTATAGATGGGTTCGTACAGGATTACATGAGTGAATCAAAATACTGTTATGTTTTTTGGAATGCTGTCTAAGGATTTGCTGGAAGCCAGGGTGCAGGCGCCAAGATTTTACTTGTGCCCGTTTGGCATATGCTTTAGGCTTTTAGGGCCATCTTTTCCAGAATTGCGGGAATATAACCCGTTTTCAAATTGACTTAGATTTACTTGGTGTATGTCTGCACAAAGGGTCAAGGTATACTTAGTTCTTTCCCTAGCTCTTTCATTTCAATTTTTTTAGCCCCCAGTTGCTATTATGTCTTCCCATTAATGATGTTTTTAGATTTCGATTTTAGATGCCCGTGTCATATTTCTGAATAGGGTGAGCCTTGGTTAAGTGTCCAGTCCTATTGACAATGTCTGATCTTTTTTTCAAAGGGGATTAGCAAGCATTCGAATTACCATGAACGGGTGCCCTGAGTTCGAAGAAACAATGGGGCAATGCCGTAGAACAATTCTCTTTTTTTTTTTGCAAGCTTACTGTCTTTACTACTTGTTTGGCGATTATGACTATATCTAGTGGTGAAAGAAGGTCTTTAAGCGAATGACTATGTCTAGTGGTGAAAGAAAGTCTTTAAGTGAGTTAGTTCGCTTTTAGGGAGGGTCAAGTTGAGTACTTTAGAGGTCATGGATGCTTGCGCTAGCCCCCATTCAATTGAGGCAAAGCGATCTTTTGAGTCTTGGCTAAGTGCCTAGGAGTGTGAGTGCTCCTTCTGGCAAGGGTACGTGCCCTTATTATTTTTCGATGTATGCTCGTTTTGGCATCTTGACGACTTGGATTCTTTCTTTGACTTAAATTTTTCTTTCGACTTGGATTGCAAGTAATTAAATTTCAATAAGGGACTTCTATTTTTTATTCTTGTTTTTCTATAGGCTTTAATATTTTTGCAAATTGGTTGGACCGAATCATGGATTGCCTACGTATCCGCCTTAAATAATTTTAATTTGGAATCAGGTCTTGCATAGTTCTTAGCCTAGAAAATGGTTTCTTAGAATGCCGAATTCGATAAGTATGTTTTGAGGTGGAAACATATTGTTTGAAACGGTAGAATAAGTGAAGTTTATTATTATCTTAATCTGCTGCCTTGTCGTAAGCCAAAAAATTTGTTTTATATTTTTTTTGATTGAGTACATGTATTTCTTTGGTGCTACGTATATCTGAATACGTGCTGTACCCCTCCAAGTGTTCGTTATTTTTCCGTGTATGTGCGGATAAAATGACGAGCACTTTTGGACAAAATTTGGCAGGTAGAGAGATTCAGCGACCAGGCTGGGGCGTTAAAGATTTCGGCGCCCAGCTGTGGGCGCTGAAAATTATTTCTGGGCGGATCTTTTTTGGTGCGCTAAATGCTTCTTTTGAACTTTTAAAGGCGCTTTGCAAAGTATATTTTTTTTATTATTATTATTTTTGTGAAGCGTTAAGTGTAGAATGTATTTTTCATTTGTCTTCTTTTTTTTATTCGTGACTCAAGACGGCTTGAAAGACGGGTTGAATGAGATAGGATAAGTTGTATAGGTATTAGTCGAGCATGAGGATTACTTCTACCAAGGCCAATGAATAGCATGGGGACGGCTCAAGGGTATATCAACAGGATGTATCCAAACAAGTTATACGGTCATTGTGCTAATGGTGGTGTAGGAGCAAGTCTTGGAAATAATGGGTATGACGCACGTGTCAATGGCCGTGCGTGGTTTGCAGTTGACAACAAGTTTAAGAACAAGAGTCGAGGTAATGGTTTCTTGGGTTATGGCAATGAGAACATGGATGGGTTAGATGAGCTGAACAGGGGCCCAGAGCGAAGGCGTTTAAGAGTATAAGGATTGGAAAGGGTAGACATCGTAGAATTTTATGATTTGGATTGGTTGACTCAATTCTTTTCCTTCGTTTACTTAGGTAAATGTTGCACTACGGGATAAGTATTCCCTGGCTTGCTCTTTTCGCTCTCCCTTTTCTCTTTCTATTTTTTCTTTCTTTTTTCCTTGGGATTCCTCCCTAACATAAATTCTTCAATTTTTAATTTGGGCTAAAAGGTAGAGGTTTGTGGTCTTTGAGTCACGAGGCGAGACTGAGTGAGCCTCGTTTGGTAGGCCTATAGTGGACCTTTAATTTTAGTAGGCCTAGGGTGGACCTTTAAATTGTCTTACTTTGCAAGCGTATTTAGTCGTTTCTTAAAATATGCAAATAGGGTAGATTCAAAATGTTGTTTTTACCTTATTGAATTTTAACGAAAAAATTACATCGAAAGTAATTTTTTGTTTCTTTGAGATTCCAGTTTCTGGGATTTAATTGGAAGTTGTGATTTAGACTCAAATTTTCATTAATCTTTCTGATTATAACCCGTGTATGAATACAAGGAGGTGGCCTATAATACTTGACCAAGCAACTCTCAGACTTAGGCTAATTGGACCATAACTTTCGTTGGTTGACACTTTAGATTTTAACCCTTCGGTGCTCATTTGTCATGCGCCATTTTGTTTAATGTTGGCAAGGTAGTTAATTGGGGAGATCGAATTTTTATTTTTGCAAGACTAGAATCATTAGTGCGGCTTCTCTCTTAGTGTGTATTGCTTTACCCCAATGGTAGCCTTATGGTATGCCGATTTGGGTATTTTCATGGTTGGTCATGTTGCATTCATGGAAAATCTTTTAGTCCGTACTTAGTAGTATTTCAAGGAGCGAGTGACTCGAGAGGACTATGATAGTCGTGACCCAATGTGATCATAAGCCTTGAGGCCATTAATTTTTCTTGCCAATGGTATTGACACCTTAGGTTCACTTTGGGGGTTGTGCGACTATGGGGGAATGATTTCCAGAATGTGACTGTTTCCATTTTGCAAATACTATATATTATTTTTATTGGTGAGAGAGAGTATTGAGGCCGTGGATTCTTAGCAAGGGATGACAATTACATATGGGTGTTTACTGATTTAAATGTTTAGGAAGGGAGACTCAATATGGTTTAACCTTTTCATTTGCAGAACGACACTAAGCATTATGATCGATTCTATGGTAAGACAACTAAGACTTAGGATTTGGATTGTACTTTGGCATAGCCTAGTCTAGACTCGGATTTATTTATTTGAACATTTATTTTTTTCTTGAAGACTTTATTCGAACATTTATTTTTTGAATACTTCGCCCATGTGACATTCAAGGTCGTTTAATTAGCATGCTCGGTTTTGGTGCCGAGCATTGTCGTCATAGGAGGCCTAACAACGACACAAAGAGTTATTTTATTTTTTTACAAGTCGCTTTTAGAATCGAGTGCTTTTCATACGCCCTTGTAGCAATTTTTTTTCACGAATTTTTTTTGCTACGTATTTTCTTCATGCGTGGGCACCGAGGCTGCTGTGCCTGACCAAAAGGCCAGGCAGAAACTTCAGCGCCCAGCAGTGGGCGTTAGAAATATTGGCGCCCAGCCAGGGGCGCTGAAAATGCGTCCCTGACTGGTGCTCGATTTTTGTTTGCGTATATTTTTTGTTTATGCGACTTCGATTTTGCGTGCTTGCCTAATAACGTCCTTACGCGTTGTGCAGCGTTTGTGGGATTCGTTACAGGTCATCCCGAGCGTCGCTTATTTTTGTGGCGATCATTCGGGTTTGCGGAACACGCACTAGTAGAAAAAACCCTTATTGCAGCGGGCTTTTAGACCCCTGTTGCAGCGTACATCGTATGCTGCAACTGGGGGGCCTGCAACAAGTCTGAACTTGTTGCAGCGTACAAGTTCGCTGCAAAAAGTGATTTGTTGCAGCGGGCTTTTAGATGTACGCTGCAACAAGTGCCAAAAAACTGGCAAAATTTTGGACTTGTTGCAGCGTACATATAAAAGCCCGCTGCAACAGACTCAACTTTTTGCAGCGTACATTTATTTGTACGCTGCAACAAGTCTGAATTACTCAATTTTTTGCAGCGTACATTTATTTGTACGCTGCAACAAGTCTGAATTTTTGCGAAATTTTTTTCCCTTGTTGCAGCGTACAACATATATGTACGCTGCAAAAAAGCACTTTTGGCGGGAAAATTCTAATTTTGTTTAGGTACCTAGAGTGCCTTGCACCAAATATAGAAACCTGTCAAAACAATAATAGAATAACGCAACCTGTATAACAAATATAAAAACAACAACTGGAGCTTTGTATATATCCCAAAACCAAAAGTGCACATACCGATACATTTAAATATATTTACGTTCCAATTTCAACGTACGGATACATTTTAACATAAAAGATTGTTCTATAACATCTAAACCAACACGATCAAGCGCCCTCAGGTCAATAATAAATACTTGGTGGTAAAAAACTTCGCCCATTGCTCACGAACCACATCAATTTTCTCACTAGCATAAGGCGCAGTCCTCGGAGTATAGACCTTACAAAAACAAAAAATTGATGGAGCATTAGATCGATTAAATGCAAATGAAATGTCACATTTTAACATTCAAGCAACTAATGACAATGTATTAATAGTCTAGAATACGAATCAATTAGTTACTTAATTACCTCATCTAGCCGGCCTTCATAGTCATGTTGTAACGTGACTATCTCTAACATGAACTTCATAACGTAATAGCCACACTCAGTTCCGCCGATTTGTTGAGCACACTGATTAAGAAACATAATACTTTATCTTGCAAGGCCAATAATTAATAAAAACAAAGCAAAAAGCTAATTAAGAAACATGTTATACCTCTATATGAATAGGTTTACACGACTTAAAACTCGTTTTATTCGGACAATGCCCACCATTGCACTTGTACACTTGGTATGCCCTAGAAAATTAACGAAACATGGGTACTCATGAATATGATTTTGGCTTAGGTTTCTTAAAGACTAATGTAATTTGTAAGCAAAAGAACTTACAAACTCAAGATTCCCCATGCATAATCTGTTCGACGTGGATCTCTAGCAGAATCGAAAATATATACATAACCTCTACGTAGGTCCATCACGTATAAATTCCAATGATTTCTGTATAATTTATAAATGATATATTAAATATTTAATAACAATAATAATTAATATTTTATATGAAACTTATATAATATAACACACTTACTCTTGATTATATGGGATTAAAAACCAATTAGTTAGGTTAGGATTACCCATCTTCTCCTTTTCAATTTCAGCTTGGAAAATGTTTTTCAAATACATTGTTGGCGCTCCAGGGTCGGCCTTGATTCTAGTGCTTGACATAATCTCGGGACAAATGAACGAAATCCGAGACATTTCAAATGATTTGGCATGATCGTGCAATAAACACCTACAAAATAAACAAGATTACACTATTAAGATCGATAAAGAGAAAAAACTTCAAAGAAATAATAGTTATATTAACAACAATAAAACATTTAATTACAATATGTAGACTTGGATCGCTGAAATGTTTAAGCACGCCCCGCGAAGGAACTCTCCTATATCAGACGCAGTTATGTATGTTTCTTGATCAAAATCCGAGTGCCAAACTGAGGCCGCCAATGGGATGGTAGTATTATCATATATATCATCAGGCGCCGAAGTCATGATAAACTGCAAGTATTTGCATGACGGGCCAAGACCTTGAATTGCATCGTGTACAAGTCCCGCTTTCTTGCTTTTGGTGGTTGATTCTTGTGTTTTACGATCACAACTACCCACGACCTCTAAGTTGGACTTAGGCTTAGAATTCGACTTCTTTGGATGCGAAAATTCCTATGACAATAGTCAATTAACATTAGTCATGTAATAAGAATCAAATGAGTCCTTAGGTTCTTTAGTTCAAAGTTGGGAGCGAAAATGTCATTTTAGCTCTATATATGACCTATAACAACCCAACGAACCTTAAATGTGCATAAATAGGTTCGAATGAGATTTAGAAACTTAAAACTATGCATATTAGTCATGTAATAAGAATCAAATGAGTCCTTAGGTTCTTTAGTTCAAAGTTGGGAGCGGAAATGTCATTTTAGCTCTATATATGACCTATAACGACCCAACGAGCCATAAATGTGCATAAATAGGTTCGAATTAGTTTTAGAAACTTAAAACTATGCATATTAGTCATGTAATAAGAATCAAATGAGTCCTTAGATTCTTTAGTTCAAAGTTGGGAGCGGAAATGTCATTTTAGCTCTATATATGACCTATAACGACCCAACGAGCCTTAAATGTGCATAAATAGGTTCGAATGAGTTTTAGAAACTTAAAACTATGCATATTAGTCATGTAAGAAGAATCAAATGAGTCCTTAGGTTCTTTAGTTCAAATTTGGGAGCGAAAATGTCATTTTAGCTCAATATATGACCTATAACGACCCAACGAGCCTTAAATGTGCATAAATAGGTTCGAATGAGTTTTAGAAACTTAAAACAATGCATATTAGTCATGTAATAAGAATAAAATGAGTCATTAGGTTCTTTAGTTCAAAGTTGGGAGCGAAAATGTCATTTTAGCTCTATATATGACCTATAACGACCCAACGAGCCTTAAATGTGCATAATTAGGTTCGAATGAGTTTTAGAAACTTAAAACTATGCATATTAGTTGTGTAATAAGAATCAAATGAGTCCTTAGGTTCTTTAGTTCAAATTTGGGAGCGAAAATGTCATTTTAGCTCAATATATGACCTATAACGACCCAACGAGCCTTAAATGTGCATAAATAGGTTCGAATGAGTTTTAGAAACTTAAAACTATGCATATTAGTCGTGTAATAAGAATCAAATGAGTCCTTAGGTTCTTTAGTTCAAAGTTGGGAGCGAAAATGTCATTTTAGCTCTATATATGACATATAACGACCCAACGAGCCTTAAATGTGCATGAATAGGTTCGAATGAGTTTTAGAAACTTAAAACTATGCATATTAGTCATGTAATAAGATTAAAATGAATGTTTAGGTTCTTTAGTTCAAAGTTGGGAGCGAAAATGTCATTTTAGCTCAATATATGACCTATAACGACCCAACGAGCCTTAAATGTGCATAAATAGGTTCGAATGAGTTTTAGAAACTTAAAACTATGCATATTAGTCGTGTAATAAGAATCAAATGAGTCCTTAGGTTCTTTAGTTCAAAGTTGGGAGCGGAAATGTCATTTTAGGTTCGAATGAGTTTTAGAGGGTTTACCTTGGATGGTAAGTCTGTTGTCTTCTTTTGGGCCGCTAACACCGTTGTCTTTTTCTTGGAGCTACCATCCCTCTCTTTAGAAACATTAGACTTGGACTTCTTTTTAGGAGGTGAAGTACAATCCTTTAAAATTCAACAAAAACAAGAGTAGGTAAGATGTCGAATGTGCTTGCGTGAACATATACATTCTAAACAATAAAACATATATACCTCGCCGTCTTCGAAAATCACTAAGTGTATGGGCCATTGCACAAAACTACCCAGAGCACCGCCTAAGTTAGTGAAACCATCTCCCGTAGGTACCGGAAGAATATCATCAACATGTCCGTCGTAAACAAAATCAACTTGGACTTTATAGTGACCAGGCTTCATCGATGTAAAATGTTGGGGCAATGCACCATCTGAGGGTTGTACCATACCATCCGCCACGACAATGTTGTTGCCTGAAACTTTCTCCTCAAGGGCAAGACGACATGGAGTCCTTTCCTTCATAAACAAAGGTTTCAATGCAACTTTGTAAGTGATACAGATTATTAAGTAAATGTCAACTAAAAACATAAAAGGATCAAGCAACTATGTTAAAAAAGAGTGACTACGTCGTACCTTTAGCTCGCGTGGTTGCGGCACTAAGATGTGACGAGTGGTTCTTGTAGCACTAACATCAAGGTCAACTCTGGCAGAATCATTTAAGTGGAGGTCATCAGGTATCGGGGTAGAAATGGAGTTTAGTTGTCCTGTTTTTAACAAGGTGCTTAGTTGCTTTTGGAGGGCCTCTGCCACCCTTTTCTCTACCCTTTTCTCTAATTCACCTTCAAACTCCTTTTTCACAGAAGCTCTGATTGATTCGTAATTTTCTGATGAAGCTTCACCATGGTCACTTCTACTATGTCGAATACACGGACCGAAAGCCTTTTTGATACCAACCATGCCACCTGTTCCCTTGACACGCCCACGATGATCTTTTTTCCCTATAGCTTTAGTGAGGGCATCCTCACCCTGTTCGAAAGAAAGATTTCCTTTTTCCTCTTCTGCGATGTACTCTAACTGCCAAGTAGGAAAGTAAAATTACTTTATATTCTCTAATCAAAGCAAGTAAATATTAATTAATTATCGCTACTTACAGCTTTTGTTGCGATTTCAACAACTTCTGTATCGTTCGGGTCAATTTCCCACTTTCCCTCTTTATTTTGTACTTGATGGGCCAAAATCCACTCCTTTGATCTGTATTTTCTAACTCTATTAACATTTGAGGTCACTGATGAGTTCACCGAGGAGCTACTCGAGATAGGTAAAGCTGCATCTGGTGGAAGTCGTCCATCCTTTATCCAATCTAGTCGCTTTCTATTATAACCCTTTTGGCCGGTGCGATGTGGGTTCTTGTTGCATGATGCACTTTTCCTCGCCTTTTCACTACGAAGCTGTCAAAGACAACATAAAAAGATGGAAATAAATGTTTTTTCTGATAACTTTTTGTCCTAGAACCAATGTCAGTTTGCTACATGAAAAACTCTTTAAGGACAAGTTAAAGAAATATTATCATTACCAATGACTCTGGCAGGAAATAATGTTTAACAAAAGTCTTCCAATCATCCTCTGTGATATGGTTGTAGACATCCCAAGGCATCTTGTTTGTTTGATTTTTTGGCTTCTTTTCCTTCATAGTTATCCATCGGCGCACCAACTTGCTCTTGAAACAACTAAATCGTTTCGCCACACAAGAATGAAAATATTTCTCCCTCGAATGATTAGAATCATCAGTAATGTGGAACATAAGCTGTTAATAATTAAAAAAAGTTAGATTATAAAAATAGTATTTAAATCAAATTAAATAATCCCTAAAATATACAAATCAAGTTAATATCCAATGCTTACCTTAGTCTCCTCCCAAAACCCCTTCTTGATTTGCTCATCTACCTTTGGATATAATGGGACGTTAATATTAATTCTAGTAGCACAACTCCCAACTTGCTTCCCGTATTCATGAGACCATTGTCCATCGGGGACATTATATACATTATACTCAAGGAACATAGGCTTAGCGACTTTAACACCTTTTGACGGACCACGGCCTTTAATGGTCTTTGTAATCGTACTAACATCTTGTGATTCGTCACGCGTTGTGGGAGTCTTGCCACCTTCTGATTCATGCCTAACAACAATTTGGTTTTCATTCATCGTACCTATGTTGTTCCTGCATCAAGTAAAACATACAGAAGAGTGGTTACAAAATGTGCGCGCAGCAGCAAATCAGTGCTCTAGCATACAGAAGGATATCAGATCAGTGCAGATATCACAGATCAGATCAGCACTGATCAGTGCAGATCAGATCAGCACTGATCTGCACTGATCAGATCAGCACAGATCAGCACAGATCAGTGCTGATCAGATCTGCACTGATCAGTGCTGATCTGATCTGTGATATCTGCACTGATCTGTTCTGCACTGATCTGATCAGCACTGATCTGTGCTGATCTGATCTGCACTGATCAGTGCAGATCAGATCAGCACAGATCAGTGCAGAACAGATCAGCACAGATCAGTGCAGAACAGATCAGCACAGATCAGTGCTGATCTGATCTGCACTGATCTGTGCTGACCTGATCTGCAATGTTCCCCCCTTGTTGATTTTGTTCGAATTATAACAATATGACTGTTGCATCTGCAGCTTGATCTTCGAATCTGGACTGAAGGAAAGATTGTTGCGATATGCAGCGAGCGCATTGCTTTTTAGTGAAAAGGGTGTTAATCCGTTCTTTGTGTCTTGGAATCGGTAATGGAGCACAAATCTCATATTAGTGGTATTAGTTTCATTCTTATGTATGTCTCTTGTTATGTTAGTTTTGTTCTACAGATTAGAGATATTCATTCATACATTTTAGCTACTGTAAACCTGTGTTAGATTACATAGGTTTAAAATAACTAAAATCTAGTAATGAATGTCTCTGATCTGTTTAACAAACTAACAGCATAAGAGATATGCATAAGAATTAAACTAATATCATTAACATGAGATCATTTTATCCCATATATCTTAATTTTTGGTATGTTGTCTTGAATCTATTAGCTCTGTTGATAGCTTATGTTTTCTATTTCACACTACTATCATATTTCTCTTTTAATCAGTTTTTTTAATCATTATATTGGATCGGTTTAGAGAGAGTTTAAAATGCTATAAAGTATAAATGGAAGATTTCTACGCTGTGTTCCTGCTACAGAAGTTTATTTTTCCTCTTGAAAGCAGAACTATATTCTTTTCTAATACAGTAATAGTAGTGTAATACAGAGTACAGGTCATCATCTGAATTTTTTTAAATTTATTTATCAGAGAGAAGGCTAAAGGTTCTCTAATTGCAGTTTCTCACCTAGATCAGTTACTCCTAATAACTGATTACAGCAACTTTCTCATTAACTTGTATGACTGTTCAGTCCTTTCATCAGCCAAAAGCCACGTAGTTTAAGGATGCTCAGCTTCTTACTACAAACTCGATTTATTTAGAAGCTTGCAATAAGTTAGCTGATTAGCAAGCATTGAATTTATGAAGTTCAGTGTTCATTGTTTGATACTCTAGCTGGTAAATGATGATCACTGAGTTAAGTTTACAGGCTTGCTGAGTAGCAATAAACTAAATGTATGTCACATAGACACATGCTGAAAGTGCATTCTAGAAAATGTGTGATACAACACAAATTACTTAATCTAAGACCAGCTATAAGAGAAAGAAGTACTCCGCATATTAGAAAGTGGGCCCAATATACTTGAACTTGCGTTATCTTTTTTTCCTTTATATTTATCTTAAGCTTTGAAAAGAAGGCATGCTATAGAGAAAAGACCATTTCTTATGCTTTAGAAGTCACTAATTATGTTTATGATCCTAAAAGTTGACTTTCACTTGTACTGATGTCAAATGCCCTGAATTTGTATTTTAAAATTACATTCATTTCACATCTTTGAACAGGAAATATGTTTCTGAATAATGTATTATAATAGCAGTATGGAAGTCATCATTATAACAAAGTAATCCTGTAGATATCTTGACCATGTTTTGAATTTTAAAAGCTCCATTGTGATTAGACCCAAATATTATTGTTTGAAGTTAACACTACTACATTCTTTCTAGATAGATACACTGGGGTTGCTAGTGGAACAACCCCAGTTGACTACCTTTCCTTTTCCTCTCTTTTTCTACTAAGTCTTTCCTTTTCAATGGCAGAATCATTCTTCTACACGGACCCCCAGGTACTGGTAAAACATCATTGTGTAAAGCATTGGCTCAGAAGCTGTCAATTCGGTTCAGCTCCAGGTTTGGATGTGTTATGCAGCTTGAGATAATTTATCACTCTGAGACCGTGGTATAAACTTTTTTTTGACCTAATAATTTCACCTTACAAATTCAGATATCCACAATCCCAGTTGATTGAAGTTAATGCTCATTCTTTGTTCAGCAAATGGTTTTCAGAAAGTGGCAAATTGGTATGTGCTGCTCATCAAGCCTGATGTTAGTCCATTTACACATTTTCGCTCCCAGCTATGAACTAACAAACATAAGGACTCATTTTAACCTTTTAAATGATTAATATGATTAATTTTAACTTTCCAAGACTCGATCCGATCTATTTATTCACATTAGAGACTTGTTTGGTCGTTGTGGTTCATATTTATGATAAAATGAGGCATTTTTGCTCCAAACTATGAACTAAAGAACCTAAGAACTCATTTTTAGGCTAATATGACACTTTCGCTCCCAACTTTGAACTAACAAACCTAAACACTCATTTTAATCCTTTTAAATGATTAATATGATTAGTTTTAACTTTCCTAGACTCAATCCAATCAATTTATGCCATTTGAGACTTGTTTGGTCGTTATGGTTCATATTTATGCTAAAATAAGACATTTTCGCTCCCAACTTTGAACTAACAAACCTAAACACTCATTTTAATCCTATTACATGACTAATATGCATAGTTTTAAGTTTCTAAAACTCATTCCAACCTATTTATGCACATTTAAGGCTCGTTGGGTCGTTATAGGTCATATATAGAGCTAAAATGACATTTCCGCTCCCAACTTTGAACTAAAGAACCTAAACACTCATTTTAATCCTATTACATGACTAATATGCATAGTTTTAAGTTTCTAAAACTCATTCCAACCTATTTATGCACATTTAAGGCTCGTTGGGTCGTTATAGGTCATATATAGAGCTAAAATGACATTTTCGCTCCCAACTTTGAACTAAAGAACCTAAACACTCATTTTAATCCTATTACATGACTAATATGCATAGTTTTAAGTTTCTAAAACTCATTCCAACCTATTTATGCACATTTATGGCTCTTTGGGTCGTTATAGGTCATATATAGAGCTAAAATGACATTTTCGCTCCCAACTTTGAACTAAAGAACCTAATGACTCATTTTATTCTTATTACATGACTAATATGCATAGTTTTAAATTTCTAAAACTCATTCGAACCTATTCATGCACATTTATGGCTCGTTGGGTCGTTATATGTCATATATAGAGCTAAAATGACATTTCCGCTCCCAACTTTGAACTAAAGAACCTAAACACTCATTTTAATCCTTTTAAATGATTAATATGATTAGTTTTAACTTACCTAGACTCAATCCAATCAATTTATGCCATTTGAGACTTGTTTGGTAGTTATGGTTCATATTTATGCTAATTTAGTCAACTAAGGTCAATTTAGGTCAATTTATTCAACTAAGGTCAATTTAAGCCCGCTCGTTTTGATTTAGGTCATTCTAGCTCAAGATTAGGAGACATGTTAATTAGCGCAACACTAGGAGAAAACGCACAACTCACCAAAAGTAAATACGTGCTTTATTTTCCGATTCTAAGAACTTCTGAAAAGACACAAATCACCGAAAGCTTCTGAAAATTTCTGACTCGGGGATCTCAAGTCATCTGCACAGAAAGTTAGAAAACTTTGGTCAGGAACAAAAGTAAGATGTGGAAGTACAGTAAGAATTAAAGAAAGCTAGAAAAGTATAATCATGAACACAATGGAAGTATAAAATAAGAATTAAAGATGTGGAAGTACAAACTACACCTTCCTAAATGCTAGAAAAGATACATTTAATCTGATATTCAGTTAGCTAGAATTACCTATTCCCAGAAGCCAACTCATCTTATTCATTTACGGTTTATAACCCAAATTCCTTCCCTATGATCTGTACGCATATGATTAGTATTATTTGCATCTTCCTCCTCCGGTAACGGTTGAACAGCCGTTGGTAACAGGGGTGTTTCATCGTACTTGTCATACTCATCTTCATCCACAACATCATCAATACCCAGAATATTTCTCTTGCCTTGGGCAACTGCACGCCATATAGGATCAACATTGTCTACCACATAGAAAATTTGCTTAGCTTGTGATGCTAGAATGAATGGCTCGTCACTATCACTTAATCGATCAAAGTTAACCAATGTTAAACCAGGAAAAATTTCATCTTGTTTCACCCCATTATGGTTGTTGGCCCACTTGCACCGGAATACAGGGATCGTAAATTTGTTGTAATCAAGCTCCCATATTTCTTCGATAACACCATAATATGATTGTGTCGCATCAACCGGTCTTCTATCCTTGGCGCTTGCATAGACCCTAGATGCTGCAACATGCTTCACTCCACTATTCTGCACCACACTCTTTTCATCTTGTCTTCTAGTGTAGAATGTGAACCCATTGATATCATACCCTTCATAAGACAGAACACATAGTCGAGGACCTCGAGCTAACCACTGGACCATTTCAGAAACATCTAGATTTTTTTTCATTTCCTCGGCTACTTCCTTCTTAAACCAATCAACAAATGTGCGATTATGTTCTTGCATCAACGCTCTTTCCTTCAACTTAGGATTCTTTTGTTGCAATTCTAGCAAATGCTTATCTATGTAAGGATTGACCTCGGTAAGATGCTGCAACACACAAAGATGTGCCTTATTCTTCCTTTCAGATGGAGGCGAGATCACATTTTTACCAATTACCCCATGCCCTTCAAGCCTCCCTGCATGACGAGATTTTGGAAGACCTATTTGCTCAAGCCTTGTTAAGAATTCAGCTACATATTGAGATATCTCTTCCTCAAGGACTCCCCGAATGATACTACCCTCCGGCCTTGCCCGATTCTTTGTTTTGTCCTTTAAATGCCCAAAAAATCTCTCAAAAGGATACATCCATCTTAAGAACACCGGACCACATAACTTGATTTCTCGAACTAAATGGACAATTAAGTGCACCATAATATCAAAGAAAGATGGTGGAAAGTACATTTCAAATCGACACAAAGTTTCAACAATATCATTGTGCAAAGAATCTAATTTCTCCGGATCAATCACTTTAGCACATATAGAATTGAAAAACACACAAAGTTTTGTTATAACATGTCTCACGTGTTTCGGCAATATCCCACGAAGTGCAATTGGCAAAAACACATTAATCATTACATGGCAATCATGAGACTTCATACCAACCAACCTAAGGTCCGAGAGAGATACTAGGCGCTTTACATTCGACGAATATCCCGAGGGAACCTTAATTCCATGTTAGCACTCACAAAACTTCTTCTTCTCCTTTCTTGACATTGTGTAACACGCTGGAGGCAGATAAGTCTTAGTACCACCTGCACCAGATTTTTCAACAGGCCACAAATCTGGTCGAATATTCCTCTTTTTCATATCTTTCCGCACATTCTCATTGTCCTTAGTCTTTCCAGGCATGTTTAGCAAAGTCCCAATGATAGCATCGCACACATTTTTCTCAATGTGCATTACATCGAGACAATGCCTAACCGACAAATCTCTCCAGTAGGGAAGATCCCATAATGGAGATACTTTCTTCCACAAAACACCCTTTTTAGACTTGGACTTGTAGCACTTGCCGTATTTGGTTTCAACATTTTTTATTCGTTCATAAACCTGTGATCCTGTCAAAGGCGTACGAGCTACTCTTTCCTCGGTGAACCCATTGAATTCTTTCTTCTTCTTACGATAAGGGTGATATCGACTGAGGTGCTTCCTGAAATCTGAGTAAACATTTTTCTTGAAATTATGCAACCATGTGGGCTTCATGTCCTCTTCACATATAGGGCATGCTTGTTCTCCTTTGGTTTTGTATCCAGACAAGTTTCCATATGCCGGAAAATCATTTATGGTACAAAAAACCATAGCTCGCAATGTTAAGCTTGAATTGGTGTGTGCATCGAACATTGAAACACCTTCATTCCACAATAATTTCAAATCATCTATGAGTGGAGCCAGGTACACATCTATGTCATTTCCAGGTTGCTTAGGCCCCGAGATGAGGAATGATAACATGATATGCTTCCGCTTCATACACAGCCATGGAGGAAGATTATAAATTGCTAGAAGAACCGGCCATGTGCTATGTTGACTGCTTAGAGTTCCATATGGATTCACACCATCTGCACATAAAGCAAGCCTTAGATTTCTAACCTCCTTACCAAATTCAGGATATTTCTTATCAATATTTCTCCATTGAACAGAATCTGCAGGATGTCGAAGGAATCCATCTTTCTTCCTCACTTCCGCATGCCACCTTAAGTTTTTTGCTTGTTTCTTCAATGAAAACATACGCTCAAACCTAGGTATGATTGGAAGATACTACAAAGACTTAGCAGGCGGGCCCCTCTTAGCTGAATTTGCCCCTTTGCGTTTGTAACGAGATGCACCGCATGTTGGACACTCATCCAAATGTTCATGCTCTTTTCTGTAAAGCATACAATCATTTGGGCAAGCATCTATCTTGTCGACCTCTAAGCCTAAGGGACACATCAATTTCCTGGCATAATAGGTAGAGGTGGGGATATCATTCCCTTCCGGCAAAAATTCACCTACCCACTCCAATAAGGTGTCAAAGTGTTCATCTCTCCAACCACCTTTACATTTGAGGTTGTAAAGTATTGACACACATTCCAACTTGCTGAATTTTGTACAACCGGGATACAATGGAGTTTCAGCAGCCTTTGATACTTGTTCGAACATCTGAGGTCGTTCGTCCAAGTGATCTTTCAGCCCATCCATCATCTCATTTATTTCATCATCTTCTTCCTCATCATCATCCGTCTCATTATTCTCATAAATATCATCATCACTCTCATTACTCTGAACATCAAATTCATGGACACTAGAACTTGGACGATCAGGTATTGTTTCACCATGCCAAAACCAAACATGGTAATCTTGCTTAAACCCACGGCGAAATAAATGATCCTCAATTTCATCAATGTCACCTAACCGCTTGATATTGTTACAATCACGGCAGGGACAATAGATTTTTTCGGCTTTTGTACTCCGTTGGTGTGCTAAAGCACATCTAATGAACTCTGCGACCCCACTCAAGTATTCTGCCGTAGTATGGTCACCATACATCCAACGACGACTCATTACTAATAACAACAACAAAAGGTTCCACACATAAACACATATATTAAGAAGTCACAAAATCATTAAGAAGTTCCGCAAATCTTTGGTTACATCATTTAAGTTTATCAATGCTTCACTGAAGTGATATTAGAAGTCCAAAAACAGTCCTAATAAGTAAAACGGAATGGATACTTAAGCATAGAATACTAATGTACACGTTTTATTATTACACTTACTATACTTATCCAAATTTTATTTATCGTAAAAATGATATGCACTTACTGTACTATTGATTTCAACTTTCAAAAGAGGAAAAGAGAAATTTTATGAAGATAATTAGATATATCAATACCTTATGCAATTGTTGAAATTCGAACAAGCACGATGATAGATTATGCTGGCAGTACGATCATCGCCCCGCTCTTCAACCATATGCGTATCTACCCATCTTCACAATTAACTGCAAATTAAAGAAATAATTGAAAAACAGCCAAAAAAATCAAAATCAAAACGAAAATCAAAACGAAAATCAAAACGAAAATCAAACGAAAATAGTTCGGGGGCCAAATTCAGATATTTCTCATAGAATGCATGTAACAGGAAATTAACTATCTACCACATCACCACGTAGCAATCACATTATTCAAGTTATTGGCATTAACGCAGCATTCAAGTGCGGAACTAAGTGCTTACGTAACCTCGGGGAAGGAAGAAGGGTAATGCCAGAATAAAATCCTGTAACCTGGGCTGTAAGAAGCCTTTCATATATGCTGATAGGCTTCAGTCGGCAAAAATGTGGTGTTATTTATCCTTTAAACCTATTGGAATCAGATATCTCTTTTGCCTAATAATGGAGGAGGTTGAAAAATACTCTAGGAACTTCCTTTACTCCAAACAAGGCTCTAGTATTCCAGGATTTAAAAGCTATCCTAAAGTGGCAGGTGGCCGGAATGTCGCACCCACAAAGCAGCAGCCAATAAGCTGATAAAAAGTGGGGCTCAGAAGATAGCAGACTCACAGTTAAAAATAATCTTTAATTGCTGAGATTTGACGAGTTCAGTTGGTAATGGGCACGATGTTCTGCATCACACTACTTATTTCTTTCAAGTTTATATATGATGTTTGTGTGGCTCGTATGCTAAAGTTTCTTAGAGGAAGGTTTTGAGAGGTACAAGAGCTAGTTCATGCGCATATGTGAGAGCCTTGAAAATGTTCAACTCTTCTTTTTCAGTGTAAATACTAAATAGTCTAAATCAGTGTGGACAAAGGCCAGTGATTTCCTGAAGGTCTTGGGTTTACAACGACCACTTAATGGTTTTGACTCACAACTGACTTGAGGTAAACTTGAGTCAAGCAGCCATCCCATATCGTCTGTACACAAAGGTTTGAGATCTTAAAACAGAATTTTAACCCAGATGGTTGGATAACAGAGATTATTTTGTAAGGTCCTGCAAATGAAGAGTTCCCCTTCCCAACTCTACCAAGAAGACGGGTGAATACTGATGTTTTTGAAGGGCCTGATACTACTGATCTAAGTGATGTATTCAACACTTTGAGCATACTCCGTAAAATAAATTAAAAAAATTAAAAAAAAAATGGTAATCCAAAAGCCTCTTGGAAATCAGCAAAATAACATCCAAACAACAGTCTGAAGGGGTGTGTAGCAGTCAGCAACAGCCCTTAGGCCATTCCCCATTACTTGTTATGAGCAAGCTTAAATAGTGGCTGTGTGCTTTTTAAAGAAATAGATCTATACTCGGAAACATAGCAATCCCCATTTACTTCGTTGGGTCGTTAAGTTTCAAAAACGAAAATCAAAACGAAAATCAAAAACGAAAATCAAAAACGAAAATCAAAAACAATAATCAAAACGAAAATCAAAAACTAAAATTGAACCCTAATCTGAAAACGAAAATAAAAAACGAAAATAAAAATTGAACAAACCATACCACCGGAACCACGACGCCGAGCAACCACCGGAACCACGACGCGACGGGGAGATGCTGAACCACGGAACCAAGACAGCGACGCAGGGCTGAACCACGGAACCACGGAACCAAGACAGCGACGCAGGGCTGAACCACGACGCGACGGGGAGATGAGCAACCAACGGAACCAAGACAGCGACGCAGGGCTGAGCAACTCTTGGGTTCGACGGCGAAGCAGGGCTGAGTTCGACGGCGACCTTGGATATTTGTTTAAGGGAAAAGGCTTGGAGCTATAGCATAGAAGGAACAACGTACGCACGTTTCTCGTTTGAGCGCGGTTTGTACGTTGCAACTAGGAAAGTAAAATTTTTAATTTGAAACGCGGACTTGTTGCAGCGGGCATTAACATGTACGCTGCAATAACTTCGGGTTGTTGCTGCGGGCTTTTATTTTGTACGCTGCAACAAACGCATTTGTTGCGAACAACTAAAATGTACGCTGCGATAACCCTTTAAAGGGTTTGACCCGCGTTGACCGACTGGTTGTTGAAGCGTATTTATACTTGTACGCTGCAACAAGGGGGCTGCAACAGGGGTTTTTTCTACTAGTGGTACTACCTGCACAAGTACCGAGTGGGAAACATGCGCGGCGTATGCACCCCCCTATTGGGGGAAAAAAAAGGTATCCTTAGTCCCAACTCCCGAGGGAGCCGAGATTCGTTATGCGGTTCTGCCCGTTCATATTAATATGCTGATTTTCAGGTCGTCCCAACTTGATGGGGAAATAAACGCGGGGTAGGATCGTTTCACCCTTCGGCTATTTTGATTACCTACAAGCACGAGTATTTCCTTCACTATCCCCAGTGGAGTCGCCACTGTGAGGGGGTCGAAAAAGCGCGAGGCTAATGCGTGACCTTGTCCCTCGTGGGTGTGACGATTCTTTTTATTCAATCAAGTGTAATTGGATTTCCTGTGAGTATACACCCAATTGACTAGTAATATAGGAGTTGCCATTCAGTTTTTAACGACAATGAGAAAAACTAACAAAACCCTGTTATCGTGACATAAAGGGAGTGCAATTATGTTTGACCACGACGGCCGTAGGTTCCCTTGTGATCCCTGGTGTGGGGATCTCTCAATATACACCCGCAAGGTAGAGATTGAGGGTTCGGGGGACTGTAACTACCGAGAGGAGTAATTCGCTCGTCGATAACTCCAGAGGCAGGATATCCTTACTAGCTCAGCATAAATAATTGAAGGGACATGCGTTAACTATTAAACTAATCTAAGTTGATTTTAGCAATATGCAACACATAATACTAATTCGATCATGATTATCTGATTTAAATAACATTAAGGGACCTAGCATGATAATCCGATTTCCCAAAAATATTATATTTGTTAGGCGTGATAGAACAATCATATTAGGTTAGTTTAACAGTTCATAAAAAGGGCGAGGAAAGCAGTTAAATCATCGAAAAGGGACACATTATAATTACGACGCACCCTTGAGAGGTGCGTCACGGTTCTCAGAAAACTAACCACTTTGACTTTGCTATTTCTCCTTTTTATTTAACGAATTTCGATTATGGGACAGGATACGTTCTGTTCGATTTATGGATCGATTGCGACAGAACGCGTGAAAAGTTTCGCAGTGAGAGGCTTAGGCTAAGGGGTTTAGAATCAATACTCAGAATATATTATGTGTTGTTGTGTGTTCTTTCACGTCGAAACTAGGGGCCTATTTATAGGGAAGAGTTCGTGGAAAGATAGAATTGCAGAGTTCTAATCCATAAAGAATTAGGAAAAAACACGTCCCAGGTAATTTCGGCGCCCAGCTCTGGGCGTCAAAGATTTCGGCACCCATGGCTGGGCGTTGTAAATAGAGATCCATGTAATTTCAGCGCCCAGGGCTGGGCGTCAAAGATTTCGGCGCCCAGCTCTGGGCGTTGAAAGTGATGTCTGGGCCGAATTCTTTGTCAGATTCGGATTCCTGAAATCCGTAGAGTTTGAGATTAATTCGAGTCTTTTAGCGCGTATCAATTTTGTGACGGAATGCGTCTGGGCCCGTTACGAACTCTAGGCTCGTTAGGATTTTGATTAATACGTAACTCTTATTTCCGAATCCTATTAGGAATAGGATTCTCGCGGTTTTCTATCTCATTTAGGATTTATGTTGGAGTGCAACACCTAATTCTGACAGGTTTCTATCTTTTATGATTTGCCACTTTTAGAAGCTACCTTTTACGGCAGTTACTATTTTTAGCAGGTTTCCATAAATAGCAGGTTTCGGGTGAAATGAAATGGGGAATCGAGATTCGTTTATTTTATAGGAGATGCGTTGTCAAGTGGAGTTTTTATGCTTTCATCATCGAACCTTTCCCTTGCGGGAACGGAGACAAAAGTAGGTGTCTACAGAGGGTTAGTCACTACTTTTATTTTTTATTTTGTTGGGATGATTTTTTGCAAAACTGCGGTGCCCCTAAGCCAAAATCTGCAGCAACAAAAGTATCCTTATACCTATATTATGGAGCCCATTGGCAATTAAACTATTCACAATGTCCTAGTTGCTTAAGTGTGAAACAGAAATGGCTGAAACAGTTGTTGTACCACCCCGACCTTTAAATCACTTATTAGAGCATACTTAGCAGCGGAATTAACCTAATTCGGTCGGGACATTACCCGCCGTAACTCCCTCTTGGGAATTACAAGGCAACTATCAATCATAAGCTATTAAACTCCAAAATTAACATAATCATCCTTCTCAATTCCTTAATAAAAGTACGAAACTTAATCAAGAATCTTTACTTAAACTTATTACAACTTAACATTAACTTAGGTGAACTTGGTAATAGTGAAATCCTCGCCACTACTCGTTTCCGTGGTCCCCAGCAGTACCTAAAACGGAAAACAAAACGGTGAGCCGAAGACTCAGTAACAAGTTACCCTAGCATCGTAACATCATTTCAATTCATTTTATTTAATAAACAGGGAGAATAGAATATAGTAAAACATTTAATAAATCAATATTTCAGAAGCATCATTTCAAAAACATCATTTCAGGAACATTAATTTCAGGAACGTCATTTCGTTAATCTTTTTCCTTTTAACAGTATTTATTCTGGTCGTCATGACTTTACAGGAAAACATGGTAGGACGTCTCCTACGAACAGGGGAAGCCAGTGCTTCATAACAGGGGGAGTCAATGCTCCATAACAGGGGAAGCCAGTGCTTCGTTTCAGGGGGAACCTTGGTTCCATATCAGGGGAAGCCAGTGCTTCTTATCAGGGGGAACCTTGGTTCCATATCAGGGGAAGCCAGTGCTTCTTATCAGGGGGAGCCTGGGCTCCATAACAGGGGAATTTGACCAGTTCTTACACTTTCATTATCGTAAAACAATTCAATCAAATCATACTTGTAATCTCGCAAATCATAAAACATCATTATAAAACATCAATCATTCATAACATCATTCATAAATACATTTCGAAGGGATTGCGGGTACTAGCAATAACCGTTACCTCAATTCCACGATTTGCTAAGCCTTTTCGTTGGTTCGTCCTTCCTGAGCTCCGAGTCCGAATTCTTTCAAAATATTAGGTTATTGAATTTAGTATTAAATCGATATATAATTCTAAAATCAATATTTTATAAATCATAATTTTTATAAGTAACAAATTTATAAATAACGAATTTTAATAAAATATAATTCCGAAATTTAACGAAAATATTTTCATTAATCGGACTTTCAATCAAAACATACTTATTTATTCATAAATCGTTTTTCATGAATATTATTTAAATTTCTATTTTTGTAAACTAAAGCTAGTAATTTACTTTAGTAAAATCGATAATCAAACCTGAAAAGTAATAATGATTTATTAGTGAATAATCATATCATAAAAAGAAAATATTAAAACATCAATATGACTAAATTAAAAATCTGAAATCAAACATTAAATTTTAACTCACCCAAAAGCCCAACTAAATGGCCCAACTTTTTAGAATTGGGTTTGAGGAAAGAAAAATCAAGATTTCACTTTGAAATCTGATTTTTGGGTTCCTGAGAATGGAAACACGAAGCAGGGGGGGCGAAACAGAGAAGGGCACGGGGAGGAAGGAGAGGAGGGAGCAGGGCGGCCAAGGGCTCGGCGTCGCCGGATTGCGCCGTCTAAGGCGACGGTGGTGGTGGTTTGCGGCGGAAGAGCACGAGGGGAGGAGGGAAAGACACGAACGGGGGAGAAAACAGGGGAGGGGGTGCGAACCGAGGAGGAGACCGGGGAGGGGATCTTGAGGGAGGAAGTGAGTGGTTCTGGGCAGCGGCTCGTCGGGGTTTGGGGCGGATATTGATGAAGGTGGTTGGAGTGTGGTGGTGTGGCGTCGGTGGTGGTGTGCAGCGGGGCAAGAAAGATGGGGGCAGGGGATGTGCGTGGTGGTGGTGGGTTGTTTGCGACGGCCGGGAAATAAGAAGGTGGTGGTGCGGTGGTTACAGGCGACAAAAGGGGTGGTTTGCAGGCGGCATTATGCCGGAAAAAGGGGCGAAGAGGGTGGCTCCATGGCTGAGATTTGCAATTTATTCAAAGAGAAAATAAAATGGTAATAAACTCTATTGTTTTGATCTTGAAATTCAATGGTGAATAAGATGTTGGTGGCTGATTGCTTGAATCAGAGAAGAGAGAAAAGGGAAGTGATATTGGTCTCTTGTGTTGAAATTGTTTTCTGAAATTGTTGAATTTGTAAAGGATAAAGTGGAAGGAACGAACTTGGTTTTTGCTTTGAATTTTGACTGAAATGAGGGAAGAAGGAAGGGTTTGAAATTTCCTCCTTCTTACTTTGTACGTGGGGAGCAAGGAAGAGAAAGATGCCAATTTGTTCCTTAGGGGCATTTTGGTCATTTCACTTAGTTAGGCAAGATTTCTGAAAATTGGTTTCTATTTTTAGGAAATGAATTTGAATAGAAATATTTAATTAAAATTAAGTTTTAAAATAATCCTTTATAAAAATATCATTAACGAAAAATAAATTTAGTTTTCGAATAAAATAAGAACGTTCCGAAATTATTAAAAATCCGAAAATAATTAACATTTAAAAAAAAGGTCGTTAAGCTCATAAATATGAAATTAAATTATGAATTGAAAAACAAATCGTGTAGCAATATTAAAAATTCAAGCGAAATAAAACTTCGTTAATTAAAATAAAGTTCGAATTTAAGATTTAAAACGTTTTTAAATTGAATAATAATAATTAAGCCTAACTAACCGAGTTTTAAAAATTCGGGTTATCACATTCTTACCCCCTTAGAAAAAGTTTCGTCCTCGAAACTTGAAAATTAGATTTATAAAATGTTTGTTGAAAATTGAAAACGCTCGAATAAAAGTATAATGTTTTATTTTAAAACCAAGATCTCACATTTTGAATTCTGACAATGTCTAGCCTTCATTCCGCCATCATCTTTCCGAACTCCGCTTCAACTCGAGACCTAGAATCGAAGAGCTAGTAAAGAATACAAAAGGGGCAAAATTATATATTAATCCTTAATCGTCATTAAGGTCAATTACATTCCGCCATCGTCTTTCGTATCTCTACTTTACTTCATAGAATAGGATCGAGGAGCAAAGAACTTAAAAGGGGCAAACTTGTTAGCATAGACTAGGCTCCCATTTTACTTTGTGATATCTTGTTTGAAAATATTTTCTACCGAACAGTAATTTTTATGCAAAATTATAATGCTGAAAATATATGTATTGTAATGAAAATAAATATTTGTCTACCAATTGCAATACTCAATAATTTGTAAAAGTCATTTATTATATCAATTTCGTACTCTGAGCTCAGGAGAACTTCCATTGGAGACGGCATCCATGAATAACAATTAGACAACCAGTACAATCATGTCATGTCAGCATAAACATAATCCATATCATAGAGACATAATTCATGTGAACATTTCAAATTCAACATAAGCATAACATCTAACACACGAGCATGGTTGACCATAACATAATCATTCATAGAAAACATAGTAATTCATACATCATATCGTTCGTGGGCGAATAATTTAGAAATATTTCGCTTTCATTTTCCATTGGGCTTCTTTGTTGCAGGAAACTTATCGTTGACTTTCGTTATTTGATTCGTTTCGATTTAGATTTCCGATCTTTTCTTCTACGTCACACAACTTTGTTGACTACGTTCGTTGCAGGGATTCGAGTCCATTCACGTGACGGGAAATACATCGTAGACGTACGACATTCGCTACTAACTTAAGTCGACAAACCTCGGATTTTGGCGGATAATGCTAAACTATCAAGCGTGCCTTTATAAGAAGGAATCTAGCTCCCAAAAACTTAGTTCAGACTACCTAGTTTTGCAGACAGGTCATTTTGTCGATTTTCTATTCTCAACTCCATTGCATTCCTCAATCATTCATAAATTATTATTACTTTCGAATTTCATAACATTCATTGATATCATCAACCTCATAGAAAGACTAATTCTTGATAACTTACATTGGTAAGATCCCCAAAACTTTATGCAAACTTAGTCTCATCTTTCGATCACCATAAATCATGTTTTCCACCTAACATTTTGCAAAACCTTAATTCTCTCGCTCAACTTTCTTTATGGAGATAATCAAGCATTCTTTCAAAGACAATCCCTATAAATGATGCGGAAAGGTATACTAAAAACACCATCAATGTTATTGACAGACTAATTCCTGATAACTTCCTTTGGTATAATCCTCATAACTCTATGTGTGACCTAAATTTCATATTTTCACCATCAATCATGTTTGGTCTCGATCACATAATATTTTTGCATAACTTTTTTTTAAGATTTCTAGCTTAGCTCCCTTAACATATCTGGAAATACACTTAGGTGCTTATAACCACAAAACAATCATTATGAAAGGTGCGGGGAAAATAACCCATAAAATCAACCTTAACCATAACTTAAACGCTTTGAACCCTGAATAACCTTGATTTAAGTGATGATTCACCTTTTACAAACTCACACTCTTCTTGTACTCTATCATTCATCCTTAAATACAAACTCATGCTCTTTCGGTACTCTAAAAAAAATCAACCTTAAATAATTCATAAACATAAAAGTTCCTTAAAACAATTCATATCCACAAAATCATGCTTTTATTAATTCTTTCATAAACTTCCTTGAGGACATTAATGATCCTTAAACATTTCATAACATGTCCTTGACAAAAGATCTATAACATGATTCAAATCTAAAACAGGAAACTTAGGTTCAAACGTACATAAGAACTAAATTGAAATAGTATCAGCGTTGGCGTCATCTTCTTCTTCCTCGTCAGCTCCCATCATGTAAGCCTTTCCAGATATTGGTGGTCGTGGTGGATCATGATTAACCCTAGCATTGTTGTTGTTTCGTTCATGATTGGTTGAGGTTGCTCTTCCAGTATCTGTGGGAGGTGGTTTAGGGCAGTCTCTGACAAAATGATCTTTTCCTCCACATCGATAACACGTCTTCGTTCCTGCACGACATTCACTTTCGGTATGGTTTCTCTTTCCACACTTAGCACACCATACCTTACGAGATGCTCTATCATTGTAACCTTGGTCTCTACTATCGTTCCTTCTATGATTATGGTTTCCTTGGTTTGGCCTTTTAGCTCCTCCATGGTTTTGATTATCATTCTTCCTTTTATCACCAACATTTTGTGCTTCTCGAAGTAATACAACTCGTTCAACATTAACTGCAATATCAACCATATCTTGATAGGAAGTAAACCTTTGAGTTGCCAACCTATCTTGGTATTTCAAATGAAGACCTCGCTCAAAACGGTTCATCCTGGATTGCTCTGTCGATACCAGCTCCGGTGCAAATCTTGACAATTCCATGAACTTGTTTGCATATTCCATAACACTCATTGTTCCTTGTTGCAAGTGCAAAAACTCGTCTTCCTTTTGTTTCCTCAGGGATGGTGGATAAAACTTGTCTCTTAATAACTTTTGCAGTTCGGTCCAACTAAATCTAGGCTCATTCTTCCTTTCCTTATTAACTTTCCACCATAAACTTGCTTGACCCGTTAAGTAAAACACGGCGAAATCGACTCTCCATTCCTTAGGACATTGCAAGGTTTCAAACAACTGATGTATGCGGTTAATCCAATCCTCGAATTCTACAGGGTCGGGCTTGCCATCATAAGATGGTGGGTTCAGGGATGAAAACTTCTTGAACATTGACGCATTTTCGTTCGCATTCGTCGTTTTCTTTTTCTGAGAATCTTTGATTAATTCAACTAACATCGTGCTAACGGTTTCTAATCGTTCCATCCTTTCTTTGTGATCTTCGATAGGTTGATCGTCATAGGGATCATCATGGGCAACATCCTCGTAGATAGTGTCATCGTTAACATGGACGTTGTGCTCGTTGTGAGCTCCATCGTTAATATCGTTAGTCACCTCGATAGTCGACATTCTGCATAACGTGCTCAATCAGGAAAACATACATAATAGGAAAATAATCCCTTTTCAGCCCGTTCCTACACTCACACTCATTTCATTTTAACTTAACATGATTTTAACATATTCTTTTATTCTTTAAAACTCTTTGCTTAAAGCCTATTGAATTCTACTATGCGCAAAACCCGTAAGGTTTAGCACTTATGGTCCAGAACCTTGGCTCTGAATACCAAACTGTAACACCCCGACCTTTAAATCACTTATTAGAGCATACTTAGCAGCGGAATTAACCTAATTCGGTCGGGACATTACCCGCCGTAACTCCCTCTTGGGAATTACAAGGCAACTATCAATCATAAGCTATTAAACTCCAAAATTAACATAATCATCCTTCTCAATTCCTTAATAAAAGTACGAAACTTAATCAAGAATCTTTACTTAAACTTATTACAACTTAACATTAACTTAGGTGAACTTGGTAATAGTGAAATCTTCGCCACTACTCGTTTCCGTGGTCCCCAGCAGTACCTAAAACGGAAAACAAAACGGTGAGCCGAAGACTCAGTAACAAGTTACCCTAGCATCGTAACATCATTTCAATTCATTTTATTTAATAAACAGGGAGAATAGAATATAGTAAAACATTTAATAAATCAATATTTCAGAAGCATCATTTCAAAAACATCATTTCAGGAAAACATGGTCGTCATGACTTTACAGGAAAACATGGTAGGACGTCTCCTACGAACAGGGGAAGCCAGTGCTTCATAACAGGGGGAGTCAATGCTCCATATAACAGGGGAAGCCAGTGCTTCGTTTCAGGGGGAACCTTGGTTCCATGTCAGGGGAAGTCAGTGCTTCTTATCAGGGGGAACCTTGGTTCCATATCAGGGGAAGCCAGTGCTTCTTATCAGGGGGAGCCTGGGCTCCATAACAGGGGAACTTGACCAGTTCTTACACTTTCATTTATCATGTTTACATTTCTTTTAGTTGAACATTAATCAGGAAAATCTCAACCATTCAGGGTGGTTCAATAAACCAATAAATCTCGTTATTTCATAAAATCATTTCTTTCAGGAATAATAATTCATTAAATCAATACTTTGCATAAAGCTGCATTATCGTAAAACAATTCAATCAAATCATACTTGTAATCCCGCAAATCATAAAACATCATTATAAAACATCAATCATTCATAACATCATTCATAAATACATTTCGAAGGGATTGCGGGTACTAGCAATAACCGTTACCTCAATTCCACGATTTGCTAAGCCTTTTCGTTGGTTCGTCCTTCCTGAGCTCCGAGTCCGAATTCTTTCAAAATATTAGGTTATTGAATTTAGTATTAAATCGATATATAATTCTAAAATCAATATTTTATAAATCATAATTTTTATAAGTAACAAATTTATAAATAACGAATTTTAATAAAATATAATTCCGAAATTTAACGAAAATATTTTCATTAATCGGACTTTCAATCAAAACATACTTATTTATTCATAAATCGTTTTTCATGAATATTATTTAAATTTCCATTTTTGTAAACTAAAGCTAGTAATTTACTTTAGTAAAATCGATAATCAAACCTGAAAAGTAATAATGATTTATTAGTGAATAATCATATCATAAAAAGAAAATATTAAAACATCAATATGACTAAATTAAAAATCTGAAATCAACCATTAAATTTTAAGTCACCCAAAAGCCCAACTAAATGGCCCAACTTTTTAGAATTGGGTTTGAGGAAAGAAAAATCAAGATTTCACTTTGAAATCTGATTTTTGGTTTCCTGAGAATGGAAACACGAAGCAGGGGGGGCGAAACAGAGAAGGGCACGGGGAGGAAGGAGAGGAGGGAGCAGGGCGGCCAAGGGCTCGGCGTCGCCGGATTGCGCCGTCGAAGGCGACGGTGGTGGTGGTTTGCGGCGGAAGAGCACGAGGGGAGGAGGGAAAGACACGAACGGGGGAGAAAACAGGGGAGGGGGTGCGAACCGAGGAGGAGACCGGGGAGGGGATCTTGAGGGAGGAAGTGAGTGGTTCTGGGCAGCGGCTCGCCGGGGTTTGGGGCGAATAATGATGAAGGTGGTTGGAGTGTGGTGGTGTGGCGTCGGTGGTGGTGTGCAGCGGGGCAAGAAAGATGGGGGCAGGGGATGTGCGTGGTGGTGGTGGGTTGTTTGCGACGGCCGGGAAATAAGGAGGTGGTGGTGCGGTGGTTACAGGCGACAAAATGGGTGGTTTGCAGGCGGCATTATGCCGGAAAAAGGGGCGAAGGGGGTGGCTCCATGGCTGAGATTTGCAATTTATTCAAAGAGAAAATAAAATGGTAATAAACTCTATTGTTTTGATCTTGAAATTCAATGGTGAATAAGATGTTGGTGGCTGATTGCTTGAATCAGAGAAGAGAGAAAAGGGAAGTGATATTGGTCTCTTGTGTTGAAATTGTTTTCTGAAATTGTTGAATTTGTAAAGGATAAAGTGGAAGGAACGAACTTGGTTTTTGCTTTGAATTTTGACTGAAATGAGGGAAGAAGGAAGGGTTTGAAATTTCCTCCTTCTTACTTTGTACGTGGGGAGCAAGGAAGAGAAAGATGCCAATTTGTTCCTTAGGGGCATTTTGGTCATTTCACTTAGTTAGGCAAGATTTCTGAAAATTGGTTTCTATTTTTAGGAAATTAATTTGAATAGAAATATTTAATTAAAATTAAGTTTTAAAATAATCCTTTATAAAAATATCATTAACGAAAAATAAATTTAGTTTTCGAATAAAATAAGAACGTTCCGAAATTATTAAAAATCCGAAAATAATTAACATTTAAAAAAAAGGTCGTTAAGCTCGTAAATATGAAATTAAATTATGAATTGAAAAACAAATCGTGTAGCAATATTAAAAATTCAAGCGAAATAAAACTTCGTTAATTAAAATAAAGTTCGAATTTAAGATTTAAAACGTTTTTAAATTGAATAATAATAATTAAGCCTAATTAACCGAGTTTTAAAAATTCGGGGTATTACAGTTGTAATGTCCTTGTTATATACATATATCTATAATACGTATTTCTTTTCGTGTAATATACATTACAACAATATAACAGTGAAGCCTTCTGTTTGATTCTTGTGCATCAGGAGTATGGAATAGATCAGTTGAAAACTGTTTGTTTTTTGCTGGTGAAGCTGCAAGGAGCATCCAGATACAATAGGTGGTGCAATGTTGAGTGGGCTGCGAGAGGCAGTTCGTATAATTAACATATCCACTGGTAATGATTACGCAGCAGAAGCAAAATCTGTTGAAGCTGCACAGAGACAATCAAACAGATAGAGGAATGAAGTAAAGGACATTACAAGAAGGCTTGATGCAATTACCATTATCCGCTATAATAGTTCATTTCATAGATCCCAGTTTTTTGCTACAGAAAGTTTACTACAGGATATGTTGTTTAGTGTCAAAATGTCAGCTAGAAGATTGCGTCTGGCTAAAGAGATATTAAGCCTTCCTTTTGAATCTCTAAAGTCTGTTGCTGGGACTAAAGAAGGGATTAGTATACTCAACTCGTGGATATTGGTGAGTTTGTACTAGCAATTCTGTCCTTTGAACAGAAGAGTGACACAACAATTGTTATTGTTGTATTTTTGCTTTGAAGTACCTAGTACAGAAAATTAGAGATGTTTGGATCTATTTCTGGGATTTAAGGTTTCTCTTACATATTGCAGGATTCCATGGGAAAGAATGGAACTCAACTCATGCGTCTTTGTGTCCATATACTTGTTCTGGTCTCAGCTGTCCGGCTGTCAGGTATACACAAGTCCCCCCCCCCCCCCCCCCCCCCCTACTAGCTAGGTGTTCTTTGATCCGTGTTATTCAGGTGAGCAAGGATTAGTTGACGAAGCACAGAAAGCATTAGAGGAAACTTTTGTTTATTTCTACGACTGTAGTGTAAATTAGAAAAAATATAATCAATATTATTGTTAGATTATACTAAATATGTGTATTGTTGTATTATATAATAATCTAATATTTACATATATAAAGGAGGCATATTTGCTGAAAGATTAGAGCGCCACCTAGGATTACTAATGGTTTCGGCCAATGAAAAATAAGATTTCTAATTTCTTTTTGAATTAAAAAAATCAAGTGCCACGTACATAATTAATTAGGTGCCACGTAGATATTTTAATTAATTAATTATTAATATATACAACTCCATCGAAAATCAAACACTCTAATAATTAAAAATAATTGATTGCCACGTAGATATTTTAATTAATTACTAATATATACAACTCCATCTAAAATCAAACAATAATCTAAAATAAAATAAATAAAATTCAATTTAAAATGAAACATTAATCCAATATTAGAGCGCCGCGTAGAAAAATCTAATGGTTTCGGTCAATGAAAAATAAGA
Organism: Spinacia oleracea; assembly: GCF_020520425.1. Taxonomy (NCBI): domain Eukaryota; kingdom Viridiplantae; phylum Streptophyta; class Magnoliopsida; order Caryophyllales; family Amaranthaceae; genus Spinacia; species Spinacia oleracea. Next base: position 136,668,504 of record NC_079490.1, read on the forward strand.
TTTTAAATTTACTTTTGAATTAAAAAAGTCGAGTGCCACGTAAAGAAATGATTAAGTGTCACGTAGATATTTTTTATTAATTAATTATTAATATTACGCATATACAATTTCATCCAAAAACAAAAACTCTCATAATAAATAAATAAATCTAAAATAAAATTCAATGCAAAATCAAAAACTAATCTAATCTAATATATAAAAGTGGTATATACATAGAATTTTTATTTAAACATAACAATTTAATAGAATCCGTGCATCGCACGGGCTAAAATCTAGTATACAAAATGTAATTTATTGTATAATATAAATGGTAGACCATACTATATATGTTTTGTACGGTCCACATGATTCTATGTAACTGGAGTAAAATTAAAGGAATACAATGTGTGAATTGATGCTCATTGTTAAATAACAATATAACCTTCCCCTAACTTGATCATTGTTATCTATGATGTCGAACAGTGCAGAGAATCCTTCTTTTATTATTGGTAAGGTTTGTTTGAATACTTTGTATTTTTTCGATTATGATAAAATTATCTTTTTCTGATTGCGTCATATTGTTTGGAACAGGCTTGATATTGGTGAAGCGAAAGAGATTAATATAAAGAGATGCTCAAGGATGAAACTTCAGAGCAGCAATGCATCAAATATCTTGGCCTAGGCCCAAGAGAACGTTTTGTGATAATATATATTACGGATAATATAAAATCGAATACAATTGTTAGATTGTAGTGTATATATTTGCGGTTGTATTGTAAAATAGAAAATATACGAAATCGAATATAATTGTTAGACTGGAATGTATATGTCTACTATTGCATTGTAAAATTTAAAATATATAAAATTAAATATAAATGTTAGACTGTATTGTATATATATGCGACTTAATATTTTATAAGTTTGAAATTTAAATTAGATAAAATAAAAACTTGGAAATGATATATATTTGCTAGAATATAACGCATGTATTGTAAAATAGAATTTATATAAATTTGAATATTATATATGTATGTGAGCCGATACGTTCGCGAACAACTGTAGAATAGGGTTGTACATGAGCCGATAATTAAATAAGTTAACAACATCACGTTCAGCTCGTTAATGTTCAGGAGCACTATTTAATTACTTCTTTATAAGCTTGTTTATAACTCGTTCAAGATAGAAAAAATAATTTATGTACGATGTAATTTAATGAACAAAAAAGAAGGCCAAACTAATACTTCGTATAAATTACAAGCGAAAAACACTTAGAATCATAATTAATGTTTGTCTTATTTTCTAGGTAACACCAACAAAGCATCAGCATTAGAAACAAACAAACCAACAAAGTTGACAATTTACACCCAAATTACACCTGCACACACAAATCCTTCTCTAATCCCCTTTTTCTGTCTACCCAAATTACTACTCGACACACTAAACACCACCAATGGTTGATCACGAACAACGTCTTGGTTACAAAGTCCTAAAAAACCAGGAGGTTAAATGCTACAAGTCTGATTTTTGCTACTTGTTATGCTGAAACCCCTTCACCCCCAATTTGTAGCTTCACCTTTGGAGGCCTACCTCTTGGCCTTCCAGTTTTTGTGTCTGCTCCCATATCAAATTTGCCATCAAAAGTATTGGATGGAGACACTTTCTGCTTCTTTGGGGTTACAGTTGCAGTTGCAGTTGCAGTTGTAGCAGCAGGGTCAAGAATATCAGCACCAAACTCATCCTTCTTGGGTCGGCCTCTGGGTCGAGCTGAACCACCAGATTCTGGCATGTCGGGCTCCTTGGGCTTCAGAGGCCTTCCCCGTCCACGACGGATGAAGTTGGGATCAGGCTTCATGTAGTTGTTTTTCCAGAAAATAAGGTCTCCGGTGTCTTTCATCCTGTTCAAGTGGTGTCTTAGCAGTGTTGAGTGCCCAACAGGCAAGTTCTGGTACTTTGATTCAATGAATTTCGAGATTGAAGTCTTGTTTGAACCCAGTTTCTCATTTAATGCATCTATTGCAGCAATAATCATCTGCCCAAAGGAACTGAAATCAATTAAAACTTCTACCATTGTTAAGCTCCTAAATAAAGTCCAATGTGGTCTTGGTCAAATAGTAACCATCTGCAGTATTTCAATCAAGCATCTAACAAAACCTCCCCCATTTTCTCTACTATGCAGGCAGAAGGTTAAAAACATCATAACAATTAAAACACTAGAGCTAAGTTATGCCCAGAAAAAGAACCTAGTTTAAGGGTACGGGATGCATACTTAAGTGTAAACATTAAACACCTTTGTATTTTCAACAATCATCCAAACCCTAACAACCCCATTCATACTCATTATTCAAAGGGGGCCAATGCAATAACAGAAACAACATAGCAATAAAAACATTCAAGAAATGCAACAACAAAAGGATGTTAGACCTGTTACACCTAGAGAGCTCCTTAACAATCAACATGCACACCTGCAAGCTAGTATAAATCCGAAACAAGAAAACTATTGTAAATATACCATTGACCTTAATTTAAATTATCTAGAAGGATAAGCAAGTCCAAGATCTACAGTGGGAAGATCAATCAAACCGGATAATAACAGTTTTTACCCCATTTTTCTCTTTCTTCTGTTTATGAGTGGGACTTCCAAATTCAGGCAGACAAGTGAAATCCTAAAATATAGATAAATTGAAAAGGGACGTAATTTTGTTGTCTCTATTCCATGCCAGCCAACAAAATTTGAAGGAAATAATGTCCTTGGTCCAAGTATGCATTTAATGTTAAAGCTAATAAATGCAGTTCAGTATTAATTAACAAGTTAATAATTCAGTGAGATCAAGTGAGCTGAATGCCTAGCTAGAGGCCGCTTCAGTTCAAGTGGAATTAATGATATTAATCCACAACTTACTCTTGACTGAACCCGTAGGGTCACACAAATAGTACGTAAACGGATCAAGTATTTAATGGAATTAAATACTCCATCTATGATATTCGGAATCGACGGATCTTGGTTTCAGTGGGAGCTGAGATCGTCAAAGGCAAGAAATGAATACTCCGGAAACGATGATATTGCCGGAAACGGAAATATGGATCGTATCGGAAATATAAATATTATCCAAGTCGTAGATGTTGACGGAAACGGAAACATGGTACGTATCGGAAAATATTATCGGAAATGGACATATTGCCGGAATCGGAAATATTACCGGAAACGGAAATATTGTCAGAATCGAAAATATTATCGGAATCGGAAAATAATTCCGGAAACGGAAATATTAAATATTTATTCGAAACGGAAATTAATTCCGGAATCGAAAATATTAAATATTGTTCGTATCGGAAATGAATTCCGGAATCGGGAATTTAATCGGAAGCGCGTCGTAGGAATTAGCATCGGACGAGACTTGCTAGACGAAGGCCCAGCACGAAGCCAGGCCTACGCCCAGCAAGCCAAGCGCCCAAACACACGCTGGCAAGCCACGCCAGGCCCAGCGCAAGGCCAGGCCAGCAATGGCCTTGGCGCGCACGGAGCTGCGACATGGGATGCGACGAGTGGGCTGGCGTTGTGCGTGGGCCGTAAGGCCTGCGTGCGGTGCTAGCGTATCACTCGAAGTGTGTTACTCGAATCCTAAGGCTACCGGGATTCGTCATATGATTAAATCTAATCCTAAAAGATTTAGTTTATTTAATTAGAGTCCTAGTAGGATTATAATTAAATAAATTAGTATCCTAATAGGATTCCAAGTCCTTTTCCATAACTCTATAAATAGGTGCCTAGGGTCACAATTTAAGAGACACAATTTCAAGTATTCAAACAATAAAAAGCTAAGATTTTTAAGTAGAAAAATCAGCCATATTCTTGCCCTATTAGCCGAAAATATATAGTACCTTAAGGGCGATTCTAGTTGGTCAATCTTAAGGCGGATCCGGACGTGCTGTGGACTATCTACGGAGGGACGACACTTGGAGTCCTAAAGACTTGTTCTTGTTCGGTTCGGGCGCAGCTAGGGAGGGCACGCTACAAAGTGTATGCATCTGAATTATGCTAAATGATTATGTGTAAATAATATGTTTCATGCCCTTATGGTTTTTCCGCATGATTTATGTTTATTCATATGTATCATAACCTAACAAAATTAGTATTACAAGGAACAGTTTAACAACTAACAAAGATTTGACTGTTTGAGGTAGCACATAAACACATCCTAAACTCTGGTTGTATTTCGTTAGTCGTTACGTATGGGCCATATGGCTAATGGTTAGGGACTCAAATCGTAACTACAAATTTCCATCCAAGAAACATGACGAAAAATAAAAACAAGCTGACACTAAGCAAAGTAAGAATTCAGAAAAGACAAAAAGTGGTTCCATGAATGGTGTAAACTCAAGAGCTGAAAATGCAAGAAATCATCATGATTGAATATGAAGTAAAAACAAATATATTTCACATGATATGTAAAGAGGTGCCATCATTAGGTAATTAAAAGGTTCAGAATTTCGGATGGCTCTTTCAGTCTTCATAAAAGCACCATAAACACAAGTGTCGAAACAATGTAACAAACACGAGCATACTCATATCACCCACTCGGCCACTCATACGGTCCCTTTACTGACCTCGTGTGCTTTCTTCCTCTTTACTACAAGACCGGCCTTCAGGTGGCTCTCTCTTTTCCATCTCCCAGATCCTCTCTCTTCTCGAGATGAAACAACACAACTCAAAGAAGAATTTCAGTCATCTATGTTACTCAGTCTCTTCATGTGGTATGACCATATGAGCAGGGGACATGTTTTCAAGTAACCAATTTCAATCTCTTGTTTGAGACACTAAGACAATCTATTTTATGCCAAAATCATGGAATTTTTTACACTGAGTTGGACATGAGTCTGAGTATGTCATACTATTTTGTTGCTTGAGTCGAATGTCACACAATTAACACCCTCTTATTGCCATGGACAACAATATGCATAATGATATAAAAGGTCTTCAAAACAGTCATGGCCTAAATTCTTCACATGCCACTACGGCCTATGTACATCAGTCCATCACATTCTTCTAAATCCGTCGTCTAATCTTTTATCCTACATAGCTTAATGTAAAATCTAAGTTATTGACAATAAAGGTCAGAAATAGTTGTGTCGAACTTTGCACAGATATAAATCATATATGAGAATTGAAAGTTAAACCATATGCTAGAAAATATAAAAAGCTCAAATCCAATTCTAATATAGCAGAGCCAATCTCCAAAAATTACACCCACTAATCCCACAAACATGATTTACCTTTTGTCAACAAAATCCAATCATCCATGTTTGCATCAAGCTTTTCCCAAGTCTCTATATGCCCTTTTTCTACAGCCTACTGAAACCTTTCTACTACAACACAAGAATCCTCAAAAAATAAGGCCAAACAACTCAGACTTATAAGTTTTGCAACTCAAATTTTATTCATCTCCTTGACAGAAACAATCAAATAATTTTACTATATCCCTTTTAAAATCATCCTAGTTTGTGCCACGCGATCAGGTGCTTCCCATCCCCAATTCCTAACTCTGCCTAAAATACAATCAACTCTCATTTAAAACAAAGTCCACACTACTTGCAAATTTGCAATTAAGATAAGTCATTTTCTTCAATGAAAAGTGGGGGTAACTAAAAGCTTCATCATTTTCCCATGACAACAAATGTTGGTGACCTGGTGGGCATTCAACTTACATGATCTAGAGTAAAAACTTGCGTAATTCATATACCTTGCACATTCAAATTAGCAGCTTAACCAATGATAATTCAGATTAACCCGATTGTTGTACCGAAATCCGGGTCCAACGACCACCCAGTCTATGATCAACTCTACTTCAACCAAATCTTTAATCACAATATTCACAACAACACAAAAACTAATAATTATGATTAGCCAAAAAAGTATACAACCAACAAATTTTGAAAACGCAGGTAAACTTGCTGGAAAGGACAATGCAAACTCAAAGACAGTCATAAAAAAATTAACCAAAAACATGAAAGTTGAGCCCTTTTTTGGTAACATACAGCTGTCAACCACACAATAAAGATAATAAAAACTAACACTTCACATTAAAAAAACTAGAAGTGGCAATACTCACTAGTCACTACGTAAAAAAAACAAAATTAAAGCTTTTAAACAAAAAAGCAAATTTGTCAATCTATTCCATAAATAATAAAAACAAAATTGCCATTTCAACAATTGCATTCACCAATTTAGCGTCTCCAAATTCCCAGAATAAATCACAAGAGTAAAATTAACAAACAAAAAAAATAGTTTAGTTGATAAAGTCCAGTGGTAATACAGGATACCCAATACTCGACATCAAATCTCGTCTTCTACCTCATTTCCCTTTACCACTTTCTATTCAACGACAAAAAAAAGAGATGGGAATAGGAAGAGAGGAGAGAGAAAATGAATACCTCGGGATAGGGAGGAAGAGAGTGAGGTTTATTGAAATCATGAGGAGATGCCATGGAAATGTGTTGTTTGTTTGAGGGAGGGACAAAGAGAGGGACTACTCACTGTTGTTATAACCAAAGTTGATTCATGGAAATTGAGACTAGTGTGATTTAAAGAGAGATAATATTAGGAATCAAATGGGGTAAATAAAATAAAAGGCATTTTTGCTTTTATTACTTTATTTGTTTCTTTTTTCTTTAATTAATTTGAGAAGTGAAATCAACGGTTTGTAGTGGTTTGAAGGATGTAATCGAAGGGTTGGTGTTTATCTTAAGGATGTGTTGTTTTTTTATAAGTGACATGGCAGTGTGAGTTTGGACTGACTTAGGTTGTTCGAGAACAAATAATTAAAGCAAATGGTATTAGAAAATTGTAGAGTTCATCTAACTTTCTTGTTGTCATCACAAGGGTATGACTTAATAGTTAAAGATATTAATTAAAAGTTCCTATCAAAAAAATATGTTAATTAAAAGTTTAAACATGTATTTACCATCATTCTAAAAGAGACAAATGATATTTTGACTTGATAGATCGAAAGTGCATTTAATATGAAAAGGATAAAAGGGAAATATAAGAATAGAGAATTAGTGAGTAAGATAAGCTTTAATAAGAATTTTCCCCATTTTTATTTTGATAATTAGCATTTTCCCCATATTTGACATGAGTTGGAAGATTGGGATAAGTGGAAAAAAAATATTAAATTATCTTTACTAACTTTCTCAGTCACCCCTTATTATATGTGGAAAATGAAAAATTAAAAATGCAGTAAATACTCAAAATCATTTTAAAAAATATTAACAAAATTAAATTTTCTTGCAATCACTATGTGGTTAAAATTAGCAAATTAATTAATAACGTAAAACATGTGAAAGATAGTATAAAAATACACATTAATCCCATCCCACTTAAATGTATTTAAATAGAGTTAAATACATATATAATAGTATAGCTATGATGGTAAACTTTCTACTATATTTCTTGTTGGTTTCATGTTCGAACTCCAACAAAATCATTTTGTGTATCAATATTAAAAGCTAATGCACATCCTCCATGTCATTGTTGATGTGGCGCCTTGTCATATTTAGTAGATGTGACACATGGTGGCGTGACATGATTTGCCTTGGAGATTTAATAATAGCATAGATAGATAGATGTTCTTTATATTTAGGACATTAATTAAAAAAAGTTACGTTATTAATACACTTTAAATTAGTAAATGCATGTATTATACATTTGTATATATATAATATTATTCACATTGTCCTAATAAAATGTTGGACATTTTTTAAACTATTAATACGTGTGTTTGATATATTACAATAAGAATTATTTGATTTCTTATTTAGAAAACATCTAGCATTAGTAAGACTATGTAGTAGGTTTAGTATCATGAGTAGTGTGAGATGTGTAGAATTTGATTAATTAGTAACATGTTTTTTGTGGAGGGTGTAGAATTTGGTATCCTGAAAAGGAGGGAGCGTAAATCACTAGTAGAAAAACGCTTATTTGCATCCCCGCTTTTGCCACGCCATTCTGAACATGTGATGCAAATGATAAATTTTAGCATAAAATTTAGTCATTTGCGTCGCAACTTTGTTAAACTGCGAGGCAAATGACTCTAGGATGCCCCCAGAGTCATTTGCGTCGCAGATTAACAAAGCTGCGAGGCAAATGACTCAATCAAGTGCGTCGCACATTTGTTAATCTGCGAGGCAAATGACTCTGGAGCATCCTAGAGTCATTTGCCTCGCAGATTAACAAATGTGCGACGCAGATGTATGGGCTGGGCCTGCCATATTCCTCCAACATTATTTCAGATATGATAGAAGTACTGTAGACTACCCTACATTAATTCGCCGCTCAGCTCCTCACTTTCTCTCTCATCCTCTTCTTAGAAACTCCATTTTCGACGGCGACTTCATCTGAAATCTCCTCTAACCAACCTATCTTAATTTGTCCATTTTAGTGAATAAGCAAAACCCTATGATCCTCGGCGAAGAAGGAGACATCGATCTCGAAGCAGTACATCTCGATTTATGAAGGTTCACCCATTTTTGAAGGTTGGGATCTCCGATTCACCTTGTCGTCGTCCTTGAGTAAGTTGTTGCCGAAGCATTTGCTATCTCCTGCTGTAATTTCGAAGTCCATTAGAGTTTTCCCTTTCCTATGTTAATTTTGCGAATCTAGGGTTTTGGTTATTTGTTATGCATTTGTTCAATCGTCGATAGTTCTGGTCGATTTAGAAGTGTTTGAATTTGAAATTTTGATTATGATGCTGATTTTAGTGTTTAATTATAGATCTAGTGCAAATTTATTTAATTAGGGTTTTTAATTGCATTTTAAAATGTAAATCAAATAAAGCCGAGGTCTTTGATTCTAGTTGTTTTTCCGCAATTGGATTTGGTATTTTTTAATCTTGCATTCGCAAACTTTTTCAATTTAAAAGTTTTCAATTTTGATTTTTTATTGGGACTGTGAAGAATTTGAGGTCGTATTTGGATGCAAGGCTAGATGGAGCGAAATCATGGGCAATTGGGTGAACATTTGTGATATTTGGATTAAGAAGTTGTTGAAATGTCCTCTGCAAATATAGGATATGTAGGACCAGGTAGTTCAATGGCTTACAGTGATCAGAATGGTTCATCTAGTTCTTTGGATTGGTTAGGGAAAGAGATGCTTGAATTAAGACTCGGAGACCGAGCGGACCGCGCTGATGATAGGGTAAGCTTTAGTTTTCTTTTTCTCTACATGTTCTTACAAGTAATTTTTTCATCTTTGTTTTTGGAGTACAAATAGAAATACTAAATAGATCTGGATTTTTAGTATTGTGAAGTATAATGCTTAAGTTTAGTCACTGAGCGTGTTATGTTGCGTGATCTGACTGCTTTGATCAATTCAGCTCTTAATAATACAAACAGATTGTTCCTTTGGATCTTTTGAAGAGGAATCAGTATCTAATTAGGAATTTAGGATTTATATTCTTGTTTAATGCTTAGCAACCTTTTTCTAAGTAGTTTGAGGTGAAGAAAGGAGTTTCGTGGCTGACTTTAGATCAGCACTTTTGAGTTCAACAGGTTGGGAGACTTTCCCTTTGGATGTTTTTGAAGAGGAATCAGATTCCGTCGTCCAATTAAGATTTAGATTCTTATTTGTGGTTATTGTCCTCTTACAACTTGACTATTAGCTTTTTCCTAACAAATATTCTGTAAATTCTCTTTGTTCCAAGTATATATACATGCCTTTTTAATTGAAAGCTTTGGATAGTGATAGGTAGATGGGAGAGCTTCTGGTGCTGGATTTGTTTTCGTTTTTGGGGGGTATGTTTGACAATGATAAGTGCATACAAATTCTTTGTGTCTTTTTCTGTATTTTCGAGAGTAAGGCTCCGTTTGGTTTGACGGAAAACACAATTCCAAACTACTTTTCCTTCGTTTGTTTCATTACAAGAAAAGTTATAGAGAAAAGGAAAATGGAAATAGAATGGGGTTGATGGGAGGAGGAGGAGATGTAAGGAGGAGGGAGGAAAATGTGTTTCCCCTCCCTTTCAAAAGGAAAATGTTTTCCACCTTGATAGAGTTGTATTCCTCCATTTGGAAACAACTTTCCATCCCTTACAAACCAAACAAAGGAAAGTGGGAATCAAACACTCTCTAAATGTGTTCACATCAATTTTAGGGTATAAGACAGTTAATCAAAGAAGTATTTGTTTTATTTCTTTTGCTAATTCAAAGCACATTTTTTTTAATGTTTGTGTGAGTGTGGGACTGTAGTTTATTTTATTTTTTAATAGGAATGAGCCAAGATTTAAAAGCGTTGTTTTTTTTAAATATATTTATCGTACTTCAAGCTTTAACAACTATTTTCATATGTCATTTGTTTTCTTGGTGGATTTAATCCTTCTATCTCTATAATATACCAAGATGTAAGTTGTAAACAGCCTACTTGATTTCCACCTCCCTCTTTTTGTTTGCTTATGTGATATCATTTGTTAAATAGAGCTCACGTATTGTTTGCTAATAGCAATAACATGATGATGCTAAGTTGTGATATCTCATGTGTTTCAGATGCGAGCTGATAAATTGAAGACACAAATCGAGCTTACATTCAAACAGATGAACACTGGTGGGACAGAGGCAGAAAGAGGTAGAGAAAACATTGCCGAACTGGAAAGGGTCCAGCAAATCATGGATCAGTACAAACTGCAAGCTCAACAACTGGAAGAATTAGAAGTAAAGAAACGCACAGAAGAGTTGGCTGCGTTTGTAGCTAAAGAGCCTTCTCATCACTTGCTACGACTTGGCCATGATTGTTGGGACGTTGCTCGATACTACACTAGAAGCAAGAGAAACACTAGAAGATTCTGGGCAACAACTAATTTTTTTTTTTTTGTTGGGTGTCAAGAGAAACCGTTAGATGGAATACATTGTTGTAGATATTTCAAGCTTTTGTATTGTAAAATTTATGAAGGTACTGCCTTTACTTATTTAGTCTTATTGATTTGATGTGGTTCTATTTAATAATATGAGTTGTCTATTTTACTATATATATATATATATAGTAAAATGGAACCTATTTTTTTTACAAAATTCAAAGTCATTTGCGTCGCACATTAAGCTATTGTGCGTGGCAAATGACTTTTTTTTTTGGCGCCTGAAAGTCATTTGCCACGCACTTTAAGCTAATGTGCGTGGCAAATGACCTTTGAACATGGTGCCTGAAAAGTCATTTGCCACGCACATTTGCTTAATGTGCGACGCAAATAAGGGTCATTTGCATCGAGATCTTTTGCCACGCACAATGTGCGACGCAAATGTGCTTAAAAGTGCGATGCAAATGACCCTTTTTCCACTAGTGAATGGATGTATGATAAACTTGATGGGCGCAATATTAAACCCAAGTTTCTCAACGGGGTTACAGAGTGCATTGAGTTTTGCAAAGAGCATCCAAGTTGTGGTGACGGTGACAAAATAAGATGCCCATGTTCCATGTGTGATAACAGACGTTTCAATGATGTTGAAACAATTAGAGTACATATGTACAAGAAGGGGTTTGTTCGTAATTACTATGAATAAGTATGTCAAGGGGAAAGTTTCGGAATTTCTGCCTCGCGTGTTCAAACAAATCATACCGTGATATTGTTATTGATGCTCTTGAAAATAATCAAGAACATATGTTGAATGAAGAGGCTGGTGTAGTTAAAGAAGAGCCAAATGAAGAAGCCAAGAAGTTTATCGACCTTCTAAAGGCAGCTGAAGATCCATTATATGAAGGGGGCAACCTATCTGTGTTGGAGATGGCATCAAGAATTACAAGTTTGAAATGTGAATTCAACTTACAATTATTTTCCGACCATGCTTTACCGACTACTTTTAGTTGGAAAATATTTTACCGACTATTTTGCCGACTACTTTTAATGGTCGCAAAATCTCTGTTTTCTTGTAGTGTCTTGGAAAAACTCACATACAACAGGTAATATACTACTAGTTCTCTTGACTAAATTTAGCAACAATAATACTTATTGGGCCCTTGCTAGCAACATCTTTTGTTGTGGTGATCTCCCATGACGCCATGATTAGTTATATGATTATGGCCCATCAAGTTATGAACTAGTGAATTTAGACAATTAGGCTATAAGTATAACAGTTGAATTACTAAATTTTGCTAAAACTTTACGAGGTCCTCGTAAGTGTTTAGCAATATCTTTACTAGTATAACAGGTTTTATAATATGTTTAATTCAAATAGCTAAACATATTTCGAGTGAATTCACATAGACACGTAAGTACCTTTCGAGCAATCATAACTTTACTCGACTCGTGAATATGTCCAGCCGATTTCAAGAACCCGTGAGCCAACTAGACTCACGTATCAACCTAAGAATTACCGAGTACAAAGATTACAAGCGTTGTATCATTGTATGAATGTTAGGAACTCAATACTTCTTCTAATATAATCATGCATAATAACACGTACAGTTGTATCCATGAATAACTCAGTGCTGTTTCTTATATATTTGATTTTTAAATGGTGTCGTCGCTGTGTTAGAATTTCATTAATGTGTACGAATTGAATGTCAAAATGAATCTGAACATGATCGAGCGTTTAGTGGCTTTAGTTATATTTTCGTTTGATCATTTCCAACATTCAAACAAGATGCACCTATAGTCTTTGTTATTTCTTAGATGACAAAATATTCATTAAAACGAATCTAATAAAATCCCCACACGACTATGTTTTTTTCTTAAATATATATAAATCACAAAAGAAAGTGAAAGAAATTTGTGTGAATAGTGGCAAAAATCACATTGTGATATTTAATGAGAAACAGATAACATATTTTGCAAACAAATAAAAATAGCACAAAACCAAACAAAAACGCGAACGCCCGTGTTTCCCCCGGCCCGCCAATTTCCATGGCAGCAGTCAGTAACCAGTGCAGATTACTAAAGTACGTGGACCCAAAAGTAAGACTTAAGAGTGTTACATATAGCAGAGTAAGGGAATAAAATTTGTACATTGATGTTGTGACAATTCTGTTATGTTCGTGATGGGTCATCTTCATAGTTCATAATTCATATACATCGATCTCTACATACCATATTATTTATGATGTGACATCCCAATAATACTTATTTAGTGACGAAACTTCGTTTGACCACGATATTTTGGCGTAGTTATAGTAGAATCCAAGCTAAGTAGTGGGAACAATGGATTAGTGACAACGATTGCATGTTGGATACTAAAAACACCGAATAACGGCTCTTTTACTAGACACTCCTCATGTTTAATTCTGAAAAGAGTACTCGAAATGAATTTGATAAATCACAAACCTAAGAATGACAAAACAAAATTACGCGCTGTGCGGTAGATGTTGTAAACAACCCGTATCTCGTGCAAGGACAATGCCTTACGTACGATAGGCCAAAATATGCCATGGCTTTCCATCTTCCCCTGTAATTCAAAATCTTGTAACTACGGAGTCTTTTTAAAGAAAGTCCTATAAAATTGTGTAGATATCAATTGACTGTTGGTTCAGTGGTGATTGAGGCTGAACTTGGTAGGGAGGACCTGTGTTCGATCCCCCGCAACAACAATTGGGAGGGGAATGGAACCTATCCACTCAGAACTCGCCCCGAATCCGGATTAGCCATAAGGGTGAACCGGATGGTACACCAAAAAAAAAAAAAAAATTGTGTAGATTATTGTATTTACACTTCAACTCAATCCCATTTCCTGGAAGTTCTATACTTCGACCTCCCATTTCATCAACCAAATAATTCACTAATCTTGCACTTTTTAAAAAGGTCTCACTTTCCATATTTTCTTATGTTAACCCAATCGCCTAAAGTAATACGGAGTACTTCATACCAAGTAAAAAAATTACGATGAAACCAAAGTAATGAGCCATTAATTATTAAGCCCCGATCCTTCAAAAACAAAAACAAAAGCAAAAACAAAAAAGTAGTACTAAGCCCTAAAATCGATCACGAAGTATTATAAAGGGAAATGATTTCTGTAATGCATAGCTAGCTGAAGCTATTGAGATTTGAATTTGTAGTGAAAATATATATTAAGGTTTTGTTTGTTCGATTTTATATTTACTTATTTAAGAAAAAATAAGTTTTAAGTTCAAATAGTCTAGTTAATTTCAGATAAGTTTACTTAAGATACTTAGAAAAAATAAGTTTTTTCATACATTTCACCACTAAAAGAAACTGTATCATTAACGACCGGAAATTCCGTCGCTAAAGGCCAATAATCATTGATTAATGACGGGATTCCTGTGGAGAACCCATCATAAAAGTGCGCCGTCGTTAATGGAAAATCTCGTCGTTAACCCGTCGTAAAAGACATTTGCACTACAAGAATTTGTATCTTTAACGACAACCTAATTACGACGGGTCAAAAATCCCGTCGCAAGGGGCTAACAGCCAAACAAAGACGGGAACAACCGTCGCAAATGTCTTTTACGACGGGATTTTCCATTAACAACGGCCCCCTTTTATGACGGGTTCGCGACAGGAAATCCCGTCATTAATCAACGATTGTTGGCCTTTAACGACGGGATTTCCCGTCGTTAATGGTACATTTTTTTGTAGTGTTGCGACGGTTGTTCCCGTATTTATTTGGTTGTTAGTCCAATCGCATAAGGCTTTTGCGTTGAGATTTTTGACTCGTCGTAATTAGGTTGTCATTAAAAATACAAATTATTATAGTGCACACACTAATAAATTTATTTCAGACATAATTAGTTTATTTCAGAAAAAATTAATTCAGAAAAGTCCAAACAAAATAAATTGAGTAGAGCGGAGCATAATTTCTACCTACAACACATTCCATGATCATATCCTACCCACGGATCCACCACTTCTATCCATATGTTCAACATTTTCGATTATTAGGAAACGGTAATCATGAATGAATCATCTAATGATTTCATATTTTCATGATTTCTTTAATTGGGAAACCCTCAGCCCCCACACCGCCCAACCACTCAAGAATCGTGGAGAAGGTAAGTCGCAACATATACCGTAATTGATAATTTTACAAGGAGTTACGTTGCGTTTTTCAGAGGATTTTATTTGAACCCAAGACTCTGAAAACTCCATACAATGATGATTTAATTTTTCTTTGTACATAAATTTCTTTTATTAAAATGATTTCTTTGGATGACATTTTTGTTTTTCTTTGAATAACGTTTTTGTTTCCTCCTTCGTTATGAACGGGAAGACATAATAAGCTAGATATATAATGCCACAATTGCAGTTTCCTCAATTGTCTTATGTTACAACATTTTGCAAAAGTTGAGAGACTATGCATGATATCATGGAATTTGTAGAATGCAACATTATGGGTCCGTCCATTCTGCACAGCCAGCGTTGGAGAACATACGTACATGTGTTCTTTACGCCATCTTTCGTCTTATTATTATCCTACTACATCCTTTTATAAAAAAGTTTACAGTTACTATTTGCACAAGGATTAAGACAAAAGTAGAAAAGTTGGTTAAATACTTCGTATAATAGAATAAGGTGAGAAAAATGTTTAAAAAGGTGGGTGGATGTAAGAAAAAAGAATGAATAAAGTAAGAGAAAGCATTACAAGAAATTGTATTATTAACGACGGGAAATCCCGTCGCGAAGGCCAATAATTGTTGATTAACGACGGGATTTCCTGTCGCGAACCCATCATAAAAGGAGGCCGCCGTTAATAGAAAATCCCGTCGTAAACCCGTTGTAAACCCGTCATAAAAGACATTTGCGACGGTTATTCCCGTCATTGTTTGGTTGTTAGCCCCGTCGCAAAAGGCTTTTGCGACGGGATTTTTGACCCGTCGTAATTAGGTTGTCGTAAAAGATACAAATTCTTGTAGTGAAGTGAGTAGAAAATTGTAAATATTATGGAGTAAAAAGGGTAAAGTAGTAATTTTCATGTCTAAAAAGAATAAAGCAAAGTGTAAAGAATATTATGAAACGGACTAAAACGGAAAGTGTAAAGATTATTTTGGAACCGAGGTAGTCCAGTACATGCATGGAACCGTACTTCTGTTGGTAAGTTAATTGGTATATATGTAACTGTAATAACAGATGTGAGAAAGATTATAAATAACGTAAATAAAGATAATCTATACGGGTATCCGGTAACAAATTGATTTATCAACCCTCTAATAAATTAGGCAAATGGTATGTTGCAACAAATTATATTTGTCAAAGGGCCAACTCAACCAAAAGATTAAGCTAATGGTTGAAGCCTCAACATTAGTTTTATACTCTATCAATATTAGCATGGAAAAAAAATAGTTTCTTCTCATAAAAAACGTTGGCCGGAGTATTACTACAGTCCCTCGTTCCTAAATAAGTGTTATATTTCTATTTATAGCATTTCCTAATAAGTGTCAACTTTTCATTTTTGGATATACCATTTTTTTATTTTTCCATAAATCGTGATTATTTTCTTACACATTCTACATTTTTCTCACTTTTCCATCCCCACATTCACTTTTATTTGTACTTTATCAACAAATAATTATCTACTTTATTATTTCCTCAAAAAACACTCTCAACATTATTTTTCCTACACACTTCTCATTTTTCTTAATCTCCGTGCATTCTTCCAAATAAGACACTTGTTTAGAAACGAAAGGAGTATTAGTTTGTTGCAATATGTAGACATCTGATTACACATGCACATAGAATCTGAGATGATCTAGGCTTATTTATCCTTAAAAGGAAACAAATCAATCAACATTTCTTTAAATCAACGTAGTATTAATTTAAAATCTGAAAAATAACAAAAACGAGGTCATCTTACTAGAATGACCGAAAATATATAAATATCTCACCATTTTGTGAATAAAATGCACCCTAAAATTATAAGTTTATTAGTTCCTTAAATATCACACCATTTTGTACTTTACACTACTCACACAATATGATTGGTCATCTTTTGTGATTCATAAGTAAGAAAAGTTATAGTCATGTGAGCCTGTGAGGTCTAGTTCGTATCGGTATATTTTCTAAATATTAACGTACGTTTTATAATTTTTACTTATATAGTATATACATAATCCGAGGTAATAAGAGGGAAAGTCCTATATTGTATAACGTAAATGGTGCGGTATTTGCCTAAATTGTATTTTGTACCACATATTAAAATGAGAGGTTGTCTACATCGCTGGTAACCAGCGAAATAAGGACTCCATACCCACTTTAAAAAATAAAAAAAATTGAAAACATGGCCCACCTTTAAATAAATGTGTAAAAGTGTTGTTAACTTGTTATATACTATCATTTCTAATATAAGTATTGTTATTCTTGTATATATACTGTCATTGTTGTATTAAAATACTGTCACAATCATCCAAAAAAAAAGGAAATTATGTATGCAACTGTAATGAAATATAAAAAGTAAAGAGACCACTTAAATAAATGGATAAAAGTACGTGTTGTATATTAAATGAATGGGTAAAAGTATGTATACAAGTGTTATATAAGTATTGTCATCGTTTGCATAAATACTGTCATTGTTGTATTAAATTAAATATTGTCATTGTTGCCCATATATAGTACTTTGTTTGACTTTTCAACTCATGAGATGAAATTACCATTTTACCCCGGGTATAGGGTAATTGTGTCGCTGATTACCAGCGATGTAGCCTCCCTCCTAAAATGAGATAAAGTTGATAACATTTGACTTGAATGAAGTAACTGAAAAAAGAATAGAGAGATAAATTAAAGGGAGCAAGAGATAAAAGAAACGGGTTCAATCTAATTGTACGTTTGAAGATGAGACCTTCTTTAGCTCTGGCTAATTTTGTCCTGTCGTTAAGTAAAAGTTAAATTCAGTTTAGGTGATTTAGTTTTCCTACCCACCTTAATAATTACTGCTGTATCATGTATGCACATGTTTTGGAGTAACAGGCTTGTGACACATCTAAGAAATGACAGGCAAGTAAGTGGATCACATTCACAATAACCGTGTAGGCAAAAAGGTAATTTCCGTGAATTTCCTTACCTTTTGTCATAATAAAAATCCAAATCTCTCTAAAGTCTTAAGGGGTGTGGCTCTTACAATTAATCATTTCTGATGAGGCTAGCTAGTTCCTTTCAATCTAAAAAAAATCAGTCCTACTTCCTACTTCTCTTGATATATATATCCCTTCAAAACCAACCGAAACCCTAATCGAAAAATTAGAATGACAAGTCGTCAAGAAATCCTCTTAGTCTCGCGTTTGCATGATGAGGCTAGAGGCGATGATGATGATGATGATGATGATGATGATGATGATAATACTTGGGAAGAAGATGAATTTGAAGAAGAAGAAGAAGAAGACGATGATATATTATTCGGAGAAACAAATTATTTTGTTGAAGGTGGAAAAGAGGAATCAACAATAAGTTGGAGCAATTTTAGGGGAATCCTTCAGAATCTATGTGGTGGGAAAGGGGAAGGACGAGGACAAAGACAAAGACAAGGACGTGGAATATTGTTTGGGATTGGGGGTGTTCTGGACCCAAGGGCAACATGGGTGCAAGAGTGGAACAAAATATTCCTTCTTGTCTGTGTTACTGGTCTTTTTGTAGACCCTCTATTCGTCTATGCACTCTCGATTACTGAGGCATATCTTTGTGTCTTTGTTGATGGGTGGTTTGCGATCATGGTTACTGTGTTGAGGTGCATGACCGATGTGTTGCACGTATGGAATATGTGGCTTCAGTTCAAGATGGCCAAGCACCCGCCTTATAAGGATGACAATGGAGGTGCTAGTAGGGTTCTTGGTCATAAGACTTTTGCTACTAAAGTGGCTTTCGGATATTTTAAGGCTAGAAATGGCTTCTTCTTTGATCTCTACGTCATCCTTCCTTTACCCCAGGTAACCCATTAAATCTGCCTTTATCTTCTTAATTCATTACTACGGATTATCCTATAAAACTAAGACAAAATCCATCAGTTTTTTTTTTAAAAAAATTAATAATAATAATAATAATAATAATTGATTCCCCTTCTTTGTTTTAGAGAGGGGAATCAATTAGATATATATTCCAACTATGTGGGTGTTTAATTTGCCGAGGGTACATTATATTTCTCAACTAAGAATTTCAGAAGTCTAGATTTTTTTTTTAAATGCTTGAATTTAGGTTGGAAGTTTCCTTTTCTGAGTCTCACTTATCTAGTCTAGAAAGAATAAACACGACAAACTACTTTTTCATTTTGCCGGAATATAAGAGAATTTTCAAGAAAAAGATGGAATGTACGTTCACTTCGTGAATTGGATTATTGGTGTGACAATTTGGGGAAAAAAAATTAACAATTTGAAAAAAGAATTTGGAATTTGGTTTCCAAATTCAGACAAAAAAAAAATGCTCAAATTGTATAGCAAAAATAAAATAAGAAACGGGATGAGTTTGAAATTAAGTAAAGGTGAAGCTTTTTGGGGGGAAAACGCTATTATCTTTGGGTCTTATGGGGGAGCAAACGCTATTGTTTTTGGGGCTTTTCGGGTATAAGTAATTTGTATGTTTGCAACTTTTTGCATAGTAAGATACGACACCTTGCATGTCGTTGGAGTTGTTTGCATGCAGATTATAGGACATTACTGAATTGTAGCAAACACGTGAGTTTCTCATGTCTTTTACCTTATTCTAGATAAATACTCCCTAGCTAGAAATTTTGAAGTTGGATTACAAAAATTGTAAGGATAGTGTATACAAATGTCTAATTTTAAAATGATTTCAATGTTTTCTTTTTACGAATGATAAAATGCGCTTCATATGCATTTTCGATTTCAAATTAAGTGTACACAAAGGGAGTAAGGCGTGTAACTATATACTCAGAAACATTATAAGAAAAACAAACAATACCCTGTTAATTAGTGATTCCACATATTAGTGTAATAAGTGAAGTATGTGAAAGAAAAAGTAGTGTATCAAGTGAAAATAAGAAGCCGATAAAAGCGTATTATAACTGTAACTGATGGAGAGATTAAGATTATTTACTTTAACTGAACAACACTTTAAGATCTAGACTTCACATGCATTATACTATACTTGTTCATATGCATTTTGGATTAAGACTATGTAAGCATTTTCCCGTAGGCCAAATGGAAGTCAAATAAAAGAACACAAAGAGCTATGTACACCCCTTTCAGAACACAAAGAGCTATATATGTACACCCCTTTCAGAACACAAAGAGCTATGTACACCCGAATACATATTAGATGTTCTCTAATACTTGGTATTATGTATGAAAATAATCGAAGATTTTGAATAGAACAGTCCAAAATAAGTCTAGGTTGTATCCAATTATAAGTCTAACGGTGGCGCCTCAAATTTTTGGTTCTCGTATATAAACTACTCCGTATATCAAGTTAGGTATGCCTAACTCTACTTAGCTCCAGCACACATTAGGAAACATAACTTAATACAAAACTCTAACTCTAGGATTTAACATGCGATGGAATTCGTACTCCAAATTCTAGGGTTTATATTATTAGCAACGAAAATCGATCTCATTTAATTTCCTAATTAATGTTTAAAGACTGGTGATTTAATTGCAGATAGTATTGTGGGTGGTAATCCCATTTATGCTAAGAAGAGGATCAACAAATGGAGTAATTACAGTGTTGTTAATAATGTTTGTGTTCCAGTACCTTCCAAAGATCTATCACTCAGTTTGCCTCCTCCGTCGAATGCAAAAGTACTCAGGCTATGTTTTCGGTACTGTCTGGTGGGGTTTTGCCCTCAACATTATTGTCTATTTTGTCGCGTCTCATGTAAGTTAATATTCCCACCATTCTAAGGAGTAATTATTATTACGGCATAATTAATTAAAATGATTTTACCATTTGTATATAATTCAATTCGATCAGGCAGCAGGAGCATGTTGGTACTTGCTAGGGATACAAAGGGTAACCGAGTGTTTAAAAAAGCAATGCAGTCAAATGCAGGGTTGCAGTTCCAGATTGTTATCCTCACAACAACCTATCTATTACGGTGGTAACTTTTTCATCAAAGGTCACGACCGCCATTTTTGGGCTTCCAATACACCAGCAAGGACTAATTGCTTGAAGACTTACGATAACTATGAATATGGAGCTTACAAATGGGTCATTTATCTTGTTAGCAATAACAATCGCTTCGAAAAGATACTTATGCCCATTTTTTGGGGGCTTATGACTATGAGGTACTCGTAACTCTTACTCCCTTTCGCTATTTTACATTTTTGACCTTTTAATTCATCACACAATTACCAAGGCCTCAGTTCCCAGTTTTTAGTTTTCTAGTTTTTTAAACAATTAAAATGTGTTAAGATTATTGTCCTTTTGTTGTTGGTTTTTGATGCAGTACATTTGGGAACTTAGAAAGCACAGCAGAGTGGCTTGAATCTCTCTTTGTTATCATTGTCTTAACTACTGGATTGCTTCTTGTCACTATGTTAATTGGTAACATCAAGGTATACACAACTTAGTCTTTTTGATAAGTGAAGAAATAAAAGGAAATGTGTAGTCGCTTAAGCAAAGCTTTTGGATTCAGTTGGAGGTTTGACAAAAATTAAGAATCATATGAGCTAATTAATTAGCTCTTGCAAAAATTAAGAAGCAAGTATGTTAACAATTAGCAAGGATGATATGATATGATATGATATGATATGATATGATGTAGGTGTTCTTGCATGCAACAACATCAAAGAAGCAAGCAATGCAGCTTAGAATGAGAAATATAGAATGGTGGATGAAAAGGAGGAAATTGCCTTATAAGTTGAAGCAAAGGGTTCGTATCTACGAATGGCAACGCTGGGCTGCCACGCGAGGGGTTGATGAATGTGAGATGATACGAAATCTTCCTGAAGGCCTTAGGAGGGATATCAAGTACCATCTTTGCCTAGATTTAGTTAAACAGGTAACTCTTTTTACAAAAGTTTTTACTACTTCACCTTAATTACAAATGATTTTTAAATGAATTTATTTCTTCGCTATAGGTGCCGTTATTCCAGCATATGGACGATCTAGTTTTAGAGAACATATGTGACCGCGTCAAGTCCCTTGTATTCACCAAGGGAGAGACGGTAACTACATCTATCCATATATTTTAATTTGCTTTTACATGCATCTAGGTGTTTAACTTATTGTTTAAGCTTATTCTGGCAACCACCAAATTACTCGATCTTTGCTGGAGTACGTAATTAGCTTTTAATTGTTAGCTAATTTCACTAGTTGCTAATTAGCTGGGTTCAATTAACTATTTATGTAAGTGTTTGGTAAATTAATTCTGGTTTAGGGCAATCTTTTAGGGACAGAGAGAGTAGTTAGTTGTTTAATGTGTAAAACAACCATTAAGGACATTGACATAGAGTGACGTAGCTAGGTTGGTAAAAGATGTGATTTTACACAATACCTTCAAGCCTCTAATGCAAAAAGCTCTTTTTCCATCCAAAAACTCTCTTCCAAACCTCTCCTAACCAAACACGTACTCATGTTAGCTTGTAGAAATGAAAATCCTTTTTTTTTTTTTTTTAAGAGTTTTAATTAATCTTAAATTTAAATTTTGTCCTTTAGATAACCAAAGAAGGTGATCCAGTTCAGAGAATGCTATTTATAGTCCGAGGCCATCTACAAAGCAGCCAATTCCTGAGAGACGGAGTAAAAAGTTGTTGTATGTTAGGTCCTGGTAACTTCAGTGGAGACGAGTTATTATCATGGTGCCTAAGAAGACCATTTATTGAACGATTACCGCCTTCATCATCCACTTTAGTGACCCTTGAAACAACAGAAGCCTTTGGTTTAGAAGCACAAGATGTTAAGTACGTAACTCAACATTTTCGGTACACATTTGTAAACGAAAAGGTTAAAAGGAGCGCGAGGTATTACTCCCCCGGTTGGAGGACTTGGGCTGCTGTCGCCATTCAGTTGGCTTGGCGAAGGTATAAACATCGTT
Organism: Spinacia oleracea; assembly: GCF_020520425.1. Lineage (NCBI taxonomy): Eukaryota > Viridiplantae > Streptophyta > Magnoliopsida > Caryophyllales > Amaranthaceae > Spinacia > Spinacia oleracea. The sequence continues at coordinate 136,691,385 of NC_079490.1, forward strand.
TGACACTTACTTCACTGTCTTTTATTAGGCCTAGAAGGCCATTGTCCCGGAGTTCTTCACTCGGGGAAGACAGATTGAGGCTTTATACCGCGCTTTTGACATCTCCTAAACCAAATCAGGATGATTTCGAGTTCTAATTTGGGAATTCGGAAGATAATGTTCCGTACAAAAGAACAATAATCTTTGTCTAGGGTAATTTTATTGTAACCATATATGTATATATAAATATATATAATGACATCCATGTTTTTGTTCGTATATATATATATATATATATATATCTCTTGTTTAGCTTGCTGAATAAACTTCAGTGACAAGCTAGAAGATCTTTATTTTGTTCAATATTCTTGATTTTAATGCCGTAAGATCGATCTAATTAATTAGTCATATTATTTTCGATCATTTCTCTGGCCTACTATTTACAAGAATATATGAACCCTTAAGGCTCAAGCACCTACGTGGTGCTAATTGCAGCGGATGCAAGACAGACATGCCCCTGCGTACGTGTGTAAGTCGATCACACCAATGCTTCTACGCGATCGAGTTGAAAATGAAGTAAAGCTATCGAAATCAAACAAACAAAGAGTAAATTAGAGAACTTTAATGGACTGTAACTCAGAATTACAATAATTGTGTGTTTATAAGCGAATTTTTCCACTACCAGCATAGGCTCTCAATTAACAATCCTTCTCTAAATCCATGCACACCAACTCTGAGTATATATTAGTGTTTAGGGCTATTTTATTTTTTTTGTTTTGGCCGGTACTTATCCCGAATTATATTGACGAGCAATAGGGCCGTGGTTATTTATGAAAGAGATTGAATCCGTGTCTTTCTCATTGAATAAGTTAGCTTAATATACATCAGTTACAATCGTCAATTAAGGCTAAAATCTAGGGATCCTTATTGACCAAATATTGCTAACGTAAACTAGAATATCTACAAAATATATTATTGACATAATTATTTTTGACTAAATAATTACATATTCTATCACACCCCCTCGGTCGAAGCGGGAGGATTTCGAACGCTTAGACTGTCCCGAAAATCTTCAAACAGAACTTGTGGAACTCCTTTAGTGAAAATGTCAGCAATCTGATACCGGGACGGAACATGGAGGACCCGAACATGTCCGCGCGCTACCTTTTCACGTACAAAATAAATATCCATTTCAATATGTTTGGTACGTTGATGTTGAACCGGATTACCGGAAAGATAAATCGCACTTACATTATCACAATACCCAAGGTAGCTTTGTGGACAAGACATTGGAGTTCCAAGAGTAGGTTGCGAATCCAACATGATTCAGATACAACATTAGCAAAACCCCTCTATACTCGGCTTCCGCACTTGAGCGGGACAAAGTAGGTTGGCGTTTAGACGACCATGAAATTAAATTATCGCCCAAAAAGACGCAATAACCGGATGTTGATCGGCGTGTGTCAGGACATCCCCCAATCTGCATCAGTATATGAGACCAAATCATGAAAGGAAGATGGATAGAGATGCAAACCATGATCCAGAGTACCCTGAATATACCGAATAATCCTTTTGAGAGCAAGCATATGCGTGACTCGCGGTGCATGCATATGAAGATAAATCTGTTGTACGACATAAGAAATATCTGCTCTGGTAAAAGTTAGGTACTGAAGAGCACCTGCAGGACTCCGGAAGTGAGTTGGATCCTCAGACGGATCACCTGCGGAAGCACTGACCTTCGGGTTTGTGTCAACCGGAGTTGTGGATGACTTGCAAGATGACATACCGGCACGTTCAATAATCTCCTTGGCATATTTGCGTTGTGAAAAAAACATCCCACCCTTGTGACGTGTCACGACAATGCCTAGAAAATAATTTAAAGGACCTAAGTCCTTCATAGAAAATTCCGAGCCAAGAAGTGCCATAATAGAACGCCGGAGAACATAAGCAGTCAGAATAATATCATCCACATACAATAAGATATAAGCCATGTCGTGGCCCTTGCGATAGATAAATAAGGAATGATCAGACCTGCTATTATCATCTCCCTACTTTTGTGAGTCTTGCTTCTTACCTTGTTCTTTCTTCCAACAGTAGCAAACCTTTTTTATATGACCAGACTTGTTGCAGTAATGACATGTCCTAGTCTCTTTGTCTCTAGACTTGGACCACCCCTTTGAGTTATCACGGCCTTTGGGACCCTTACTCTTGCTTCTTTCACGATTCTCAACAACAAGAGCATGTGAATTATCAACTCTCATATCCTTTCTTCTAATCTCAAGATAGAACACCTTCTGGAGCAGAGTTACTAATAGTCACAACCAAGGCAAAGAACTCAACAAGAACAAAGCCTGCAATTCATCACAAGAACAATCTTCATAGTAGTTAGCTTGCTAATAATATCCTGAAAGTCACTCAAATGCTCGATCAGAAACAGACTTTCCACCTTTCAATTTCAAATTAACAAATCTCTTGATTAATGAAGCTTTATTTTGTGCGATCTTCCTTTCATAAAGACCTTCCAATTTCTTCCACAAATCATATGGGTCGGACTCCTAAGACACATGGTTGAAAATGCTAATATCAACCCACTACCTAATAGTCCGCAAAGTTCTCCTCTTTAACTTTCCCCAATCTTTCTCTTCTATTTTCTCTAGTTTTTCAGGTTTAGAAATGGTGTCATCGGCTTTTGTGGTTGTTTCAATTGGATCATACAAATCTTTGCAATATAGCAAATCCTCCATCATCTGTCTTCAGATGGAATAATTGGTTGATGTCAATTTAACCATTGAACTACCTCCACTACAACTAGTAGACTCCAGAACAATGATCAAATTAACACCCCGCTCTGATACCAACTGAAAAGACCATAGTAATATATCAATTACCCACAAGGATCACCTCCAAGACAATCAAACAAACAATACAACTCCAATACACCATAAATAATCCACCAAACAAATAACCTAGCAATCAACCAATAATGGACAACAACAATAATCAAATGCGGAAGAACAAAATGCAATCAACGCACACGAATTAAACGTGGAAATCCCCTTCGACGTAAAGAGTAAAACCACGGGACTTGTGAGGAGTACACCCTTATCACCTTCTCTTATTACGATAAAATTGAGGGAAAAGAACCCAAATCAGACATACAAAGGTTCACAACCCACCAACACTTCCATACATAAGAGATGAACAATTAAGAGACAAGAGAAGAAGAATAAACCAGATCTCAAAACGTGGGTTATGTTCAGCAGTGACCACAGATAAACCAGAGCTCAAAATGACGATCCAACCGTTCAAAATGAGACCCTATTTATCCTAAACAATCTGACTAAAAATCAGCACGATCTGACCGTTGATTCTCCGGCAAACGACAATTTTCTGATGACTGCCTTGAAAGCTACGATCCCCTCTCTTCTCTTTGCTTCTAATGTCAGAAGTGGGATTTGAACCCACGCCCTCTCTTACGAAGACCAGAACTTGAGTCTGGCGCCTTAGACCACTCGACCATCCTGACTACATTGAACTGTTTCAATTAAGAATGTATACTTATAAATAAATATTTAACTTAAACATTCCATTCTCCAAAATATTTAATTTAAATTGGAAAAACAAACGAAAGAACGCAACTACGATGGTGCAGCGCGCTGCACCTTCCACTGGTGGAACGTGTCACCGACAGTCATGTTGCCAACAAATCCCTCACCCAACTTGAACTAATTATAGAATATACTTTTCATAACATTTGATGTATATATATAAAAATAAAACACAAAATCATGAATTCATAGTATCTAAATTTAACAATTGGACCTCCACTTCTTCAAAAATAAATTAAAAGCCTCCCCTAAGTAATATCGAACGCATTAACTATCGTATGTATAGGCGATTGTGATTCAATTTTATCTGCATCTTAACTATTGTATTTGTAGGTGATTGTGATTTAACCTCGCTTATATCACCAACTACTGTATTTGTAGGTGATTATGATTCAATTTCGTTTACATTATTAATTATTGGAGTCCGGATCCTCTAGAGTTTTAATAAAACTCTATAAGGTGGGGTTTTATCTAAACCATACATTTAAAAATCAATGACTCATATTGATCAGAAAAAATAGGGAAACTTTTGGAAAGATAATATTTGAACCATTAATTTTTCATTCAATGGTTGATATGCTCAACTCTATTTTGTAGAGTTATTTTAGAACTCTAGAAGATCCAAAACCTAATTATTGTATTTGTAGGTGAATGTGATCGGAATTGTGATTGGATATCGTCTACATCATTGACCCAATGTAGGTATTTTAGACAAAAATATTCTTCCCTTGTAAAAACTCAACACAAAATATTTGAAGATCTTTATTCTTATATTCCATCTTTTTTTTCCCTCCTTTCTCTCTTCTCCTCACAATCCTTCCTCCATCCACAAATCCAAGAATCCAAAACCCACAATCTAAGAAAACCCAAGATTTTCTTTTTCATTTCCTTGCATTCACGTATTTCTTTAATATTTTCTAGACCAAAAAGAAAAACCATTGATTCTAATCATCTTTATTACAATATTTCTCTCCTATCTCCTACAGGCCATAACGACGTGGTTTTGAATCGTAATGGCTACCCGACTCATATCCTGCTTCGGAAAATCCGGACGGTCGTCGAAAAGCAATAAAAACGACGCGGCAGCAACGGCGGACGAGGCGGTGGAGGAGCAAAGGAGAGGAGGAGACGGCCCCGTGTTGGTGGAGCTATTCTCATCTCAAGGATGTAAGACATCCCCGGAAGCAGAGCTTCTTATATCTAGATTGGGCCGAGGTGATTTTAATTTGGATCGACCCGTTATTGTATTGGGCTTCCATGTGGATTATTGGGATTATATGGGTTGGAAGGATCCATACGGGTCAAGTCAATGGACTGTTCGACAAAAGGCGTATGTTGAGTCTTTACAACTTGATACCATGTTTACCCCTCAAATTGTGGTACAAGGTGGGGCCCATTGTGTTGGTAATGAAGAGAGTAATCTTCTCTCTAATATTGCTGCTGCTCCTAGATTTCCTTCACCTAATTTTCAGGTTAGTTCTAATTTTGATTTCATGTCATTATTTCTTGCCCTAAATAACAAAAAAAGTCACCCCTTTGCGCAATCAAATTTACATAAGTTTGTTGTATACAAGAATCGAAGATTACAAGTGTTCCATACGAGTTTTTTTCTTTTGGACACATGAATAAGTATATGCATGCATTTTATTGTTTTGTTGGATTTTTTTATCATCGCAAACGAGCCACAATGTCCACAAGAGTAATATAAAATAACCATTAGGAGGGGGATTTGAATTTGTAACGTATAATACCTACCTAAGCCCTCAGTCCTAAGTGTATTAACGGTTAATCATTAAGTCAGAACATCATTAGTAGAGATTGTTGGTTATAAACCTAAATCATTATTTACAGATGGGAAATGTGGGCTAGGCTAATAGCTCAAATAATAAGCTTCGTACTGTATTAGTACTGGGGTAGTTTTGGTTTGTTGTGTTAAATTGTTTTAGCACTTAGAAAAGAACAAAATAAGAATATTTAGGCTTAATTTCTTTTTGTTGGAAACTATTTCGGTTTATGGCTTTATGCTATGTATGTTGTCATGTTGATATGCTATGTAAAGGAAATGTCAACTTCATGCAATAAACAATGTTTTTATAAAAATAATGTTGGCAGGCTACTTAACTTTATGTTGTATGCACGAATATCAGTTGATTTAAAAGCTACTCTGTAATATACTAATAAAGTTTAAATATTAAATATTTCATGATGGAGTAATACTTAAAAGCCTATACTTTTTCTTTTCTTTTTTTGATGTAGAGGGATTGATTAGCTAACTAAAAGACAAATGATGTAGAGATTTGATATCAGGTTATGGATATCACCCCTCACGACTTTAACCAACTAAATTAGTTGACATTCATATTTAGAAATATATGTGCACACGCGCATGATATGTTTGTATGTTTCTTGACCACCGTCTTTAAAGAGAAAGCAAGAGAAAGATAGCATGTAGGGAGATGGATTAATTGTTTGTTGGTACTTGTATGTCGATCACTAGCTAATCCCATTTTAAATAGGGGTAGCTAACCTAAAAGGTCAATGGGTTATGGGTCAATGCATACTTGTCATTTAAACGGGAAAAGTCATAGTCTAACCAATGGGTAAGTAACCCGACCCATCTTCAGTAGCCTACATATCTTGACAGTTGACAGTTGACAGTTGACAGTTGACAGTTGACAGTTGACAGTTGACAGTTACTAGCTCTTGCATGCATTTAGAAACATAGTTAGTGTACCTAATTCTCCAATCACTCAGTCTCATATGTAGTACTAGCGAGTGACGATCAGGTAAAAACGAATGTAGTGAGCATTATATATGCAGAGAGATGAGATTTAGTTGAGAACTAGGTAACTTTGTAACCAAATTTTAGTTGAGAAGTAACAAAGTAGTAATTAGTTCCTCTACCTTTCTGAAAGTGATGTGATACTAAAATCTGAAAACAACTTATGAAACTAATATTCATATTCGATCTGTATAAGTAACAAGTTAAATGAGAAATGAGAAGTTATGAACTAGTTTATCTAATAGATGAGATACATAGATAGCTGAAGTATTAAGTAAGTAAAATTTATGTGTGGAGCAGGCAGACATGAAAAGACCAACAACAGAAACCTTGGAAGTTTCGCTATCAGGACAAGTTCGGATGAAGATAGACCATCAGGGAGCAGACATTATGGTGGCATTGTACGAGAATGGTCTAGTCTCAGATTGCCCAAAGGGTGAAAACAAAGGCCGAGTCCTATCTAATGACTTTGTCGTTAGGAGACTCGAAAAGCTATGCTCCATCAAAGACACTTCCTCCAAGAAGAACATCTCTGGGACTATCAACTTCACGCTATGGGACAATTTCAACAGCCACAAGTGTTGTATGGCTCTGTTTGTACAACAGAACTCCTCCCATCATATCTTTGGTTCTCAGAAATTCGACCTTCCTAATGATCTCTGATTTTCTAAGACCAACTTCCATGCCCATTTTGTTCTTTAATTTGCTCATATTGTGACTAGGAGATGTGTTGTTTTAAGGATATATTCGAAACATGATGATGATCCTAATTCCTAAGCCATACCAACAGCTGGTTTTGTACAGAGTTTCTATCATTTGGGTTTAGACTATGTTTTAATATACCCTTTCCGCCTTTCGGTTGGTTTTGTACCTTTGATAGTCTGCTGCATTATGCTATGTGCATATGTTAAGTACGAATACATGATTTGCGTATTCATGTTTATTTTTCTCCCCAGCTTCTAATAATTAGCACTTGTTGTTTTGTTCATTTGATGTTCCTGGTGTACAAATTCAAATTCTTCATGTTATGTTTTAAGGATCCGAAAAAATGCATATTGTATTAGGAATTTAGAATACCCTTCGCACAAGGGAAACATATAAAACATACTCCATGGGTATATAACTAATATAAGAATTAAACCAAGAGCAGAACCAAATAGATAGCATTCAGAATGATATTTTACCTTCTAAAAAGTATGTATAGAAAATATCAACTCTTGAAAAGAATTGGATATGTTTACTTGTCAAATAAGGTCTTCTCATACGCTTAGGTTCTGTTTAGTTCATCTTTATTTAAAATATTTTAGATCAAATTTCCTGATTAGTTTGAAATGATTGATATTGGGTGACACAATCTAATTTGCAATTAAGTTTAACGAGCAATAGCAATTTCACCTTTCCATCAGAAAGAAAATTGAAACAATAATGAATTTCAAGATCCTATCAGTTTCTGTTGATAATATTCCCTATAATGTGCATCTCTTTAACATGTTTCCATTAGGGGAGTACTATACGCAGCCTGATTTTACTTGGCGCAATCCTTTTTACTTTCATTTTTTTCATTCTAAAAAAAACTCTACCCTCACTTTTATTATTTTCTCTCAACCTTTTTGATATTATTTTAGTTCAAATAAATTTGATTTTTTTTAGTTTCAAGTATATCTAATCAAATTAGAATAAATATTTAGATTGCAATGGACGATATTTTTGACTTGGAATTGAAGTAATTTTCGTTCTTTTTCGTTCTTTTTAGTGTTTTCATACAACTTGTATGAAATTAAAACTTCTATTTCGTATAGATTGAACAAAATGTAGTTAACTATTTCGTACAGGTTGAACAAAATATAATTAATCATTTCGTACAGATTGAACATAACAGAACTAAGTGTTTTGTATAAATTGAACAAAATATAATTCCGTTCAAAATTGAACATAACATAAATGAGTTCTATCATCACTACTAATGTATAACAAACAAACACTACATGACCAGTCGACAACTCTTTCATTATAGACAATAGAAAGAACTAGTATCATCAATTTGTTCAATTTGTACGAAACACTTAGTTCTATTATGTTCAATCTGTATGAAATAGTTAATTATATTTTGTTCAATCTGTAAGAAATAGTCAATTATATTCTGTTCACTCTGTACAAAATAGACGTATTTATTTCATACCAATTGCATGAAATGCTAAAAAAACAGGAAAAAAACAAAAATTACCTCAACTCCAAGGTCTTCCAAGTCAAAAACATCGTCCATTGCAATCAAAATATGTATTCTAATTTGATTAGATACACGTGACACTAATAAAAAATTAAATGTATTTGAACCAAAATAATATTAAAAAAAATTGAGAGAAAATAGCAAAAATGAGGGTTATGATTTATTTAGAAAGAAAAAAATGAAAGTAAAAAGGATTGCGTCAAGTAAAACCAGGCTGCGTTTAGCAACCGTGTTCCATTATCTGTTATCTTAGAGAGACACAGGAGTACTAAGTTTTGAAGACGAGGCGTTCTGCATCATCAACAATCAATAAACATAATTGAGATTGCCACAAACATATTACAATTAAATCAGTAAATAAGAAGGTTGGCCACAGTTTACAGGAAGTTAGAGGATTCCCCATTACCACTGCAAATCACATTCAAGGTTGCGCTATACTAATGCGAAAAGGAACCTCAACTGTAATAGAAACTGAGATTCACATAACGATAGAACCTTAATCATAAAAGTATGATTATCCCAATCCGAAGTTTCCACAAATAAGAATAGTTTCATTGAAGCCCCACCATAATATAGCAATCATTTTTCATAAAGCAAAATTCAATATCTACAATGAGAATTGAGAAGAATAGGTACCCTGATTTCCATCGCAAGTGATGCTTTCAACAACAAATTAAAAAAAAAGGAAACAAAGCAGCCAAATTATTATTGACTGTACACAATGATGCTTTGCACGACGATCCAAGTATAGGATTGCAAAACATTATCTAACCAAAGATTACACTTTACCCACAAAACTACACACTTCAAACGGATAGATCCACTGCTTCGCCCTGCTGCTGTGCCAGATATTTTTCTCTGCGCTCTTTCTGAAGCTCAAAATAATAAAACAACATCATTTGTAAGAAAACAAATAAACAAATTATCAAATAATATATCTGCTGGATGTTTCTTCCGAGTTTGTGTGGGGGGTGTTCGTGTTCATGTGCGTGCAACTAGTGTGTGTAGTGGGAGGGGGTCAAACTAATTTAAGAAGACCTATGTACGCACCCATTCATCTATGACGAGACCTTCACCAACCACCTTTGGACCATTATCTGCTGGAGGTTTCTTCCGAGTTTCAACAGCAGCATCAGCTTCAGCCAATTGGCGTTTCAGCTTTTCCAATGCCTAAAATGAGCATGAGATTCATTCCAAATAAGTGTGACAAATTTTGCAAGGATCATAAACACTTGAGGAAAATGAACAAGGAAGCTCACCGAACTAGGACGGTCAGGATCCAAGAATATGGCGAGTAATACACGTTCTATGGTGGCCTGGTCCCTTTGCTCATCAAACTGCAGGAACAATGTGATGAGGAATTACAGAGGTAATTCTGAAGCTTTGTTTTTCACAATTATCTAAATACTAAAGAATACTTCAGTATACTTTATTCTAAAGATCAAATTGCCCATAGGCCAAGAAACAACAGTATACTTCATACGAAGTATATTACAATAACATTCTTATTTCTAAGTTTCCCCTTAACTAATTTTACATCTTCCTATGTAAACCATGGTATGCATAAGAAGATGTATTTCCTCTGCAAGTATGCTACGTGGACTCTGCTACAAGTATATATATCAAGTGTACAAGGCTTGATGTATATGTTTTATAGACTAATTTTCCAAAAATCTGCACAAATTTTGGCCATATTGTAATGAACAAGGATCCATACAAAATTGAAGAGTTAAATTAAGAATACTATGTAACACAGCTAGCAGTTATAAAACAAAACAATCTCAAACTCCAACCCATTACGAGATGTCTGCGCGCTTTCTGGAAGGTTACATATGACAAAACTACCCCCTCCAGAATCATTATTCAAAATTCTAAATGGCTGGCAGCTGGAAGCAATATTCTGCTTCACAGATACATGAGCATGGGCTACAGAACGAATACCTGAAAGCAAACAACAGTTTCCGCGATAAAAACATTTCATCACGCATTATGATAGATTTGATGATAATCATAAACCACTTCCTATCACTCATCGCAGTCAAGCATAATCAAACAGCTTACAAGCAGAAAAGACTTTTTTCCTACATTATCGTATTCAAGATAAGGAAATAACTTCAAACTGCAACTTGTTAAAGGTCTCCACAAGATATGATTGACTGGGTTATCAAATGAGGGGACATCTGCAGCAGGATAATCTTGTCCAAACTAAGTTTTGGCCACGCCAACATTTTGAAGGGCGGGAGCATTTCCAATAACTCATGGACTAAGGTATCCTATGATGAAGAACAAATGATTCCAAGCACCCCACAAAAACTTCGCATCAAAAGGCTGTAGTAAATTAGTAACCGAGCAGTCATATCGACGAAAAAAATTACATAACATACAACACATGGCACATGATGATCCTAACCATTGCTTACTTTTTAATGAATTCATATATCAACTCCTGAAGGCAACTACTTACAACAATACATGAAAACAGTCCAAAATATGAGTTTCTGAACCCAGTAAGCAACACTGTAACAAACAATTCAGTTCCCCCACCAACATAAGGTTAACATATCTACGTCAAAAGCCTATAACGCTCGTATCTTATAGATAGCATTCTAACTCAATTTGGTCAAATATCTACTTTCAACTGGATGAGTCAAATGGAATTAAACTTCTAAAATCCCAAATTTGTAACTTTTGGGACCGTTGTGTCTCATTTGCTGACAAAATCAAAGAAAATAGCAAACTTTCATGATTTTCTACTCCATGGAGATTTTAGAATGTTTTCACTTTTCAACAAGTCATAACTTACAAGTTATAACCAATTCTAATAATCAATTACTCAAGTAACTCAGAGAGTATAACTCCAGCAATAATACAAGCAAAATTTAAAGGCCAGATAAAATTCAACCACTGAGGAAATGTATGAGCTATCCTCACCAGCTCAGGTGCATATTCTGTTTCTTCTTTCACCTTTAGACTCATAATCTTAAATTTGACTTTCCTCTTGAGGTCTTGCATTTTTTCGTTGTTCTCAGGCTGCTCCATGAACTTAAAGACTGCCAATCTCAAAACAAAAAAGAGGGCTTTTCTCCACGTAATGTCCTTGTGTTGTTTAAAATTCAATTTCGTACCCTCGCTGTTAGACAATTCCATACTATACCCTTATGGTTTTAAAACTATATAAGCTTATCCTTGCTGTCAACTTTGTATTAAACAATCTATTAGTGAAAGATTAAAAGTGACATACATTGTAATGCTTTAATTTGACTATTATAAGCTGGTGGAAATGTCCTTCCAAAAAAGGGCTGCAAGGCAGCAAAGGGATAATCAAAATATGGTATGAAAATTCCCACCAACCCATAACAATCTTGTTAAATTGAGTAAACACGCTTAGTTTTGTTTAAAACGCTTCTAGTCTTTCACTAACGATTTAATGAACTTGTCAATTGAAAATTGAACGCAAGGATAACGCTTATACAAATCTAAAACCATACTGATACTGTATATAGATTTTTCTAGAAGCGAGAGCAAAACGATGAATTTAATAAAAACACAAGAACATTATGTAGACAAACCCCCCAAAATGAAGTACAACAAAGTAAGTAAATGAAACCCGAGTGCCAAAAAACCTTATTGTCAATGAGAATAAGGAAATGATTATGGCATATTACCAGTTGCTACAATACTTTCTCCAGGAGCAAGGATGCCACCAGGTGGGCGCATGTAGCAGCTTTTTGGTGCAGTTGTTTGAAACTGAAACAATGATGGTGCAAAATAGACATTTCAATTGTATCGAAAATTTGGAAAGCCTAGTCAGAGATTAGAATTACTAATTGAAAAGTCTTCCTTCAACTTATTACTTGATTAAAAAGACACTTGACAATTGCAAATGCAGAAAATTCTGTCTGCCACAGAAACAGAAAATAAAGGGAGTACCTTGAAAGCTACATGGGATTTGCTGGTGTTCTTAATCTTCACTGCACTCTTAACTTGTTTACCCGGTTCATCTTAATATCCACAATACAAGCAACACGTTAGACAACAACGAGCAAAAGAGGGAGACCGAATCATGTTCTAAATTTACATAAACATTTATTTATCTTGCAAATTCTAACCTTCCCATTTTAAAGAGTTTACCCCCTCCCACAATCTCCTCCCCACCCCGGCTCCCCCCAACTAAAGCACAAGTTAACTTGTAGAAACGGCTTTTGGACCCTATACCTATAAAGTACTACCTCCGTTTCACAATACTTGCATCATTTCTTTTTTCACGTATCCAATACGCTTCTTTGAACATTAATATCTCAAATTGCGTATAAGTGAAAATTATAAAAACTTGAAATTTGGAAACTTGAAATTTGGAATTCTCGAATTGATACGAATGTAACAAGATCTCACTTGACTATGTTTATTCTTACATAATAGTGAAATAATGATTGTCAAGGTTGGTTGATGACTAGTGGACAAATGAGAAACGATGCTTGTATTGCGGAACGGAGGTAGTATAAACTGGATTTTGTTTCTCCATTTCAATGTTCCATCCCCGATATTAATCATACTGATACAGTGCAACAAAATTACTAAGGCATGATATGATAACCAACTTCTCTTTTTAAGAATGGTTATCGTGGCTATAGATGTAAATTATGTTATAGAAAATTAGAAACACAATTAAGATGGGCAACTCATTCACTTAACAGAGAAACCAATATTGCAAGCTTTGTCGCTGGTCTCAAAACAAAATCACCAACCTAATACAGTACACCAAAACTAAAGCGAAATCGTATAGGCGAAACTCCAGCAGGAAATTCATCTAGAACACATGGAGGTTGACTCTCCTGTCCCAACCTCAATAGTCAACACATCTTAAGCCATTAACTTAAGCAACCATGAAATCAAAACCTCGAATTGTATCCGGATATTTCCTAAACACCCATTCAAGCTAATGCATCATTCAAACAGAACAAAATGTCCTTTCAAGTTCAATTATTCCTTTACTCAACTACTTTTACACACAACACCAAAATTAACAACATTCATCCTTATATATGCCAAACAGAATTTGAAAATATCAACTTAATTCAACATTTCATAAGCTAACTTATATCTTACACAAATTAAAATTCCAAATCAACCAAAAAAATTCAAATAAAACTTGAAATCAGAGGAAGGAGAACTAAACTTACAAGGAAAGTACAAATTGTTCGCAGGATCAAGCCGAAGACGTCGTTTCGCCGGAAGTAAAGAACGCGCCACAGAAGACACCGTCGGTTTCGGCTTCAAAACACCATTAATTCCACCGCCACCACCACCGATCCCCATGTGATTAGCATCATAATTAGAGCGGTAATTTTGGCTACTATGATGAAGTTGTTGAGTAGAAGAAGACGAAGAAGAAGTATGATTATTATTATTGGTAGTATTTGACTGCCAGAATTTACAAAGCTTCCATAGCTTCACTTCTGAAGTATTGTTACCTCCGCCGGAAGACGCCATGGACATTTCGCCGTCGATTACAATAATTTAGGGTTCCGTTGATTGAAGTATTGGAATCTCCGGTTAAAATGAGTGGAATTTTCTCTCTCCTCTGAGTAATAATTTCGCCGTGTGGAAGAGATTGGCAAGTTGAAGAGAGAGAAAAATGGGACAGTTCAGACTTCAGAGTTGGTTACTCTCTTCTTTTTTTTCTTTTTTTTTTTGGCCCTTTAATTTTTTTTTGTTTCTTTTAATTAGTGGTTTGCTTTTCCGCGTTGGAAAATACGGAGTAGACGATGGGGTTGAAGTTAAATTGACTTTTCGACCTCTTCATCCCGTTAAAAAAAATGTTTATCCATTGCCTTATCCGGATATAGACCTTGTTCGGCAACACTAGCGGTAGCGGGTAGCGATTGAGTAACGAGTAGGTGTTAGATTAGCGGGCAGCGATCAAGAGTAGCGGGTAGCGGGTAGTTGTCAGAATAGCGGTTTATAGAATTTTCATAACAATAATGAAATAATCTATACTAATATATTAAAAGGCGTTTAGGAAAACGTATACCTCCTCCTTATACGCCACGTCACCGCATGTAGCAAGGATCGAACATCAAACCTCATGAATTAAAGTTTCGTTTCCTACCATCTCAACTAGCTACAATATTTGTTATATTTTCCAATATAAATGTAAAATACAGTCTTTTAACAATGGGCACATGTTTACAAAAAGTAAATCCCGGAGCAAAGCCCGGGCCACACACTAGTTATAACATATTAAAAAGGTGTAGAAAAAATTATACTTATACTGTTATACACATATTTTTTGGGGGACGTATTCAAATTGTGACTTTATGATACTTATCTTCGTATATGTTACTAAATAACCTTTCGTTTCGGATACCCTTTGTCAACAAATATAAGACGGAGTAATTTCTATTATATGAGTTTTAGTAAAAAAATAGCGGTTGAAATTATAATAGAAATATGATAGAATTTTTAATGATAATAGAGAGTACGGAGTAGTATAAATGAATAATATTTAACTAGTGAAATGTTTAAGTTACAATTTTACAAAGTACACAAAAACACAAATGTGGCCAAACCTTTTTTTATAAAAAAAAATGCTATAAGTAAAAGTCAAATATTAGTATAATACAGCAAAAAAAAAAAAAATTTGAATGGAAAATTACAACCAAAACAACACACACTCAACCGCTACTTCATTCCTAGACCGCTAAAAAAATTTAGCGTTCCACGTAATTTAACCAACCACTACTTCCTTCGCTACCCGTTATATAGACCGCTAACTTGCCAAACACCCTTATTTTTATCTAGTAGCGTTTTGACTTGGTCAAAACGCTACCCGCTACCTCAATCGCTACCGCCGAATACGCCCGTAGCGGCTACCTTTAGTGGTTGATTAGCGGGTAGCGGTTGGCGTAGTGGGTAGCGGCCAAGGGCGTGTTCGGCGGTAGCGTTTGAGGTAGCGGGTAGCGTTTTGACCTGGTCAAGACGCTACTTGTAAAATTTGGAAGTGTTTGGTAAAGTAGCGATTTAGGTAGCGGTTAACGGTTGAGGTAGCGGTTGGGTAGCTTTTGTCAAACGTTAAAATTAGTAGCGTTTAAGGTAGCGGGTAGCGTTTGACAAATTTATAATAAAGTTTTAAATAATATTCTTGTTTTTATTTTTATTTTTATAATATCAACCGCTACTTTTACCGAACACTCACATTAGTTACCGCTACTTTGACAGCTAACCGTTACCCGCTACTATTCACCGCTACTTGCTACTTTAATCGCTACCCGCTACTCAACCGCTAACCGCTATCCGCTACCGCTAATTTTGCCGAACAGGGCCCAAGAGTTGCGGGTAGCGGGTAGCTGTCAAAGTAGCGGTTCATAGTATGAGTATTTGGGAAAACTAGCGCTTGAAATTGTAAAATATAATTAAGATTATTAATTTAAATTAAATAATAATCATTTGACTAAAAAATGATCATATTTAATACGACATTAATAATAAAAAATAACTACAGAATATTAAAACGGTATGAAAAAAATTATACTTATACACATAAAATAATACATTGCTCCTTGGGGAAAAAAAAAAAAAAAGACTACATTATATTGTTATTCTTATCATAAATAATGTTAAATTAAAGTATCTTATTACAATGACTAAATGCGTCGTCTTTCATTCCTCAATTTCCATAAAGCATCAGCTATACGGTCATGAATAACCTTCAATTCAGTCCAACTCTCCTCTCCATTTCCACCATGTGAAGTAACACGAACATCAGGTAGCTCAAATGAAGGTATGAAATTAGGATACTCTTTTAACACTAGAAAAAAAGGATCATCTGGAGAATTTATTCTAATATAGTTATGGAGTGCAAATGTAGCAACTATAATAAGTATTTGTTTCTCGATGCTATATTGTGGCATTTTGGTTAATATCTTCCACCTTTGCTTCGAAACTCCAAAACATCTCTCTACGCAACTTCGAAGAGACGAGTGCCAACGGTTAAAAGTTTCACAATCGTTTTTTGGAGGAACGTATTCAAAATTAGAGTTATGATACCGTGTCTTCGGATACGGTACGAGATAACCTTTTCGATCTGGATACCCTTTATCAGCCAAATAATACTTACCTAATATATAAAATATAAAATCAAACAATAATGTCAAATATATTATCATAGAACACATATATAAATGTCTAAACTACTATTTTCATATACTTCTCTACAAAATAAAAGTAATATACACGTACCTTATGGTGCTTTAGGAAACTTAAATGCTGGAGATTGAATAGCATTAAGAAACACACGAGTATCATGCACAGGACCTTCTCAACCCGCTGACACAAACGTGAAACGCATATCGAAGTCACATACAGCTAAAACATTAAATGTAGGAATTCCTTTTCGTCCCCCTATAAGGCATTTGTAGGGCTTCTGATATGCATGCTTCCATACGTGTACCATCAATACATCCAATTGAATCCTGGAATATATATCGTTTTTAAGTACAAATAATTTACATAACAACAACATTAATTAATTATGATTACATACCTTAAAATAAGGCATATATCTTGTATCTGTAGCTATCTTAGCTAGCACGCGTGTGAAATTTTGATCATACGGTCTTATAATATTATGTGCAAGACCCTTGATTGCTCGACAAGAAATGGAATCGAGGACATCATGAATTTCCCTACTAATAGTATCACCAGAACATTGAAAACGCTCACCAAGAAGTCTATTTGTGTAACACCCCGACAATTCCCATTTTCTAAAATAACCCTTTTTAAATATAACTGTAGGGAATTATCAAAGTATTATCGCCCGTGTGAAAACGTTACGGCTTATTCAGAATTTTGCAGCGGAAAACATAAAACTAACTTTTAGGTTCATAAATAATCTTATTACATATTAGGTCCAAAACCAATTAACTGAAATAAGGAAATACGAATAGTGTTGTGGGCAAAATTACCATGCCTTCGTGCACCAATGAAGATGTGACACCTGGCACGTATTGCGCCCCCTAAGCAGAAATCATGCAAAGTCTACTCCGGGGCATGAGTATTAATCTAGGTATCTACAATGTATGTATTTAAGTATGTATAAATGTACGTATAAAACCTATACCTGGAAAAGGGCTTAATTAGTATGTATCCCAAGTGAATTACTAAGCACAATAGGCCCAAATAGCCCACTATTGCTACAGGGGATCAGAGAATTGTAAGGAGAAAGGACACGTGTCCTTCCCCCATTCCCCAGCCAATCATGTAAGGGGAATATTAGGTCATTCCCACAAAAACCTAGTACTATAAATATTCCCACTTCCCTAGAAAAAGGGGTCACAATCAATACATTCTAGAGCAATTGCTGCTCTGCCTTCTCTCTACTTTCTCTCTCTATAAAAATACAATCTTGTTTAATCTTTAAAAGTTACCAAGAAACCTCCAAGGTATCTCACCGGAAAAACCCCACAACATTTGGCGCCGTCTGTGGGGAGGTACGGTAACATGGAAGATCAACGACAGGACAACGATGCTGGGCGGCCTACGCGCGTAGAGCGGCCACCCCTCGAAAGAGAAATGCCGACTGAACATCATACGCCGGCCACAAGAATCACTGAAGATGCCGCACGTACATTTGCGGCCGGGCACACCCCTCGTCACACTGCCGAGGTAGAGGTGCTCAGCGAGGAGGACGACCAGGCCAATCGCACCCCTCCTGGAGGACACCTGGATCCTCGGGTGGATACGGTAATAGAGGAGAACCCTGATATGCCTGTCTCTGTGGGTGCTCTTCGGGCTATTTTGGCTGAGTTCCAAGCTGATGTGGGGAAGACAGTTAATGCTGAGGTACAGAAGAGTATGCTGATTTACACCACTGCTGTGGCTGCAAATCATGAGAGGCCGGCAAGCAATAGGCCAACACTTTCTTTGCGCCCCCCAAATGTCTGGACCAGGCTGACAGGCGAGGACCTAAGGAGACAGCCGCCAACAAGTCAGCCCAATCAGGCAATGTCTTACCTACCACGCCGAATGCCACGGCGGCTGATCGGAGAAACGTCCCGAGGACGTGAGCAGCCACGCGCAGAGCAGTTGCCCGACTCTGAGTCTGAACTTTCTGACACTGGGTCAACCCCCGTCATGCCGGATAGACCTCTCCCTCATCCAACTTATACGCATCTGAGCCAGGCACGTCCAGGGGCCACCCGTCCAACCCGTCAAACTCGCGGACGCGAGTCCTCCCTGCGGCTACCCTACTCCAGGCGTCAAGACCCTGTATATCACATTCAGGAGGGGGTGTCCAACATGGCCCTAGGGCACACCACCCCTTTTGCAGACTCCATCATGAGAGCCCCGAGGGAACCCAAAGTCAAGCCGCCCAACATTGATGCTTACGATGGTACCACAGATCCGGACATGCACCTCTTGGTTTACCGGCATCACATGTATGTCCAAGGAACAACTGACTCAACCTGGTGTAAGTATTTTCCGGACACACTCAAAGGAGTAGCCTCTAAGTGGTTCGAGAGACTTCCAGCCGGAACTATTCGCTCTTTTTCGGAGCTCGAGCTATTGTTCTCTACTCGGTTCATGGCTCACAAGGAAGAGAAGAAGACGAGCATGCATCTGAGTAGGATTCAGCAAGGGAAGGACGAGTCCCTGAGGAGTTATGTGAAGAGATTCAATCTAGAGGCAGGGCAAATTCCGGATTTGCCAGATGGTGTTGCATTCGATAACTTCATTCGAGGGCTTAAAAAGGGCTCTTTCAAGTTTGATCGGGTAAAGAAAAGCGTCCGAACAATGGCAGAAGTGCTGGATGAGGCGGAGGCCTTCATTCATGCAACAGAGATTTGCAGCGTCCCGAAAGACCCCAGAGGAAGTGATACCGCCGAGCTAGCGGCAAAAAAGGAGAAATTTGAAAAGAACCACCGGCCTAACGGGACGTGGGCTATTGCAAAAGAATCAGACAGGGCCCCCGGAGCGGCAGGTCAGAAACGGCCCAGAACTTATGATCGGGAGCGATTCGAGTATAACACAGACATGTACACAATCCTGATGGACGTCGGGTCCAAATATGACATTGATCGTCCATTTCCCATGAAGTCACCACCAGAAAGTAGGGACCCCAAACTGTACTGTCACTTTCACAGTGACATTGGGCATGACACCAATGAATGTAAGAGCTTGAAAAGGGCATTGGACGGCCTAGCCACCAAGGGGTTCTTAAAAAGTTATATCAGCAGGAACACGGGAGGTTCTGGCAAACCCTTCTACAAGAAAAACAAATCCCCTCCCTCGGAGGAAGATGGGAATCGTACCGACCCAGAGTGCGTGGCAGTCATCTCAGGAGGATTGGCCGCCGGCGGGCCGACCATGAGGGGCCAGAAGGATTATGCCAAGCGATTGGGGCAAGTGATGCTGTCCGGCAAGGCCACAGTTGACCCGTTTCCAAAAGTTGAAATCGGCGAGGCCGACCGTGGGAAAATCTCCACCCCGCATGACGATCCTTTGGTAATTGAGTTAAAAGTTGCTAACCTAAGGGTTAGGCGTATTTTGGTTGATACAGGAAGTTCGTCGGACATAATTAGTCTAGAGTGCTTGAATCGGCTGCAACATGATCCCTCAAAAATTGAGAAAATTCACTATCCCATTATAGGCTTCGGAGGTAGTGTCATCCACCCAGTCGGCATAATTACCCTTCCTCTGAGGATGGGAAATAAAAAGGAATCTCGGCAAATGGATGTCCGTTTTCTCATAGTGAAAGATCTGACGGCATATAACATCATCTTGGGGCGTCCCACGTTGAACAGGGCAAAGGCTGTCATTGTGACTCATCTGATGCTTCTTAAGTTCATTTGTGACGATGGGAGCGTCAGCACTATACATGGTGACCAGCAACAAGCTAGAGATTGCTACCTAACCACCTTGAGTCCAGAAGCATGGGGGACGGGTGAAGAGAAAGGGACGTCGAGCAACAAACGAAAATGTGGCGACACGCAACCCAAGGTCGTCAAAGAAACATTAACTATCTCAGCAGGGCACATGGAAGAGAGACGCCCAGAGCCTGTTGGGGCCCATTTCAATGTGGTTTTAAACACAGACAAACCTGACAGAGTAGTGCCCATCGGGATTTCTCCTGACGACCCGCTGGCGGCAGAGTTGGTCCACCTTTTGAGAGAATTTGAAGATATCTTTGCTTTCACGGTGGACGAAATGCCGGGTATTGACCCTGCTGTGGCCGTCCATAAGCTGAATGTGGACCCAAACTTTAAACCGGTTCGTCAGAAGAAAAGGAACCATGGGGAAGATAGAAATCAGGCGGCAGCCGCGGAAATACAGAAGTTGATGGAGGCTGGGTTCGTCAGGCCTAGTCAGTACCCCGACTGGGTTGCTAACGTGGTCCTCGTCAAAAAACCTAATGGTACCTGGAGAATGTGTGTTGATTACACCAACCTCAATAAGGCATGTCCAAAGGACAGTTTCCCATTGCCCAAGATTGACCGGCTCGTCGACTCTAATGCGGGGCATGCCATGATGAGCTTTATGGATGCCTACTCAGGGTTTCACCAGATTCCGTTGTGGCCTGAAGACCAGGAAAAAACGTCATTTGTTACTGAACAAGGCCTTTACTGCTACAAGGTGATGCCGTTTGGGTTAAAAAATGCACCGGCCACCTTTCAGCGTCTTATTAACACTGTGTTCATTAAGCAGCTCGGCAGGAATGTTGAAGCTTACATTGACGACATGATCGTAAAAAGTAAGCTGAGGGCGGCGCACATAACTGATCTCAGGGAGACATTTGAGACTATTCGAGCTTACAACATGAGGTTGAATCCTAAGAAGTGTGTGTTCGGGGTGACGGCAGGCAAATTCTTAGGTTTCTTGATTGATGAAAGAGGAATTGAAGCCAACCCAGACAAAATCCAGGCAGTAATTGATATGAGCTCACCAAAGACAGTGAAGGAGGTCCAGCGGCTCACAGGTTGCTTGGCCGCCCTGGGCAGATTCCTTTCCAGGGCTGGAGACAAGTGCCACTACTTTTTTAGGTCTGTCAGAAAGAAGGCCAAGTTTGAATGGTCGGACGAGGCCGAGGCGGCATTGGTCAGATTAAAGGAGCACTTACACACCTTGCCTCGTCTTGTTAGTCCCTTGCTAGGAGAGACTTTGTACATGTATCTCGCCGTGTCCGAGCACTCGTTGAGTGCCGTTCTACTGACAGAGAGGGAGGGAATACAGATGCCGGTATACTTTGTCAGTCATGTTCTTCAAAATGCTGAAGTTAGATATCCTACAGTGGAAAAGTTTGGCTTAGCTCTGTTCATGGCCAGCAAAAAGCTCCGTCCTTATTTCTTAGCTCACAAAATAGTGATCTACACCGATCAGCCGCTCAAACTGCCCTTCACAAAGCTGGAGGCGTCAGGACGAATGCTGAATTGGGCAATAGAGCTGAACGCCTTTGATATCACCTATGAGCCGAGGAAAGCTGTCAAGGGGCAGGCATGTGCCGACTTCATTGTTGAAATGACGAGGCCAGACTTTGCCAAGAATACAAGCACAGTGTGGACAGTGTATGTAGACGGCTCATCCACACAGAATGGATGTGGAGCAGGGATAATCTGTCACTCCCCAGAAGGAGATACTTTTGAATATGCTATGCGATTTAACTTCCAGGCGTCAAATAATGAAGCCGAATATGAAGCCCTGCTTTGTGGCATTAAAATGTGTAAGGCGGCAGGCGCCGAGGAGATTGTAGCACTATCTGACTCCCAACTGATTGTGAGCCAAGTTAATGGGACCTACGAAGCTAGGGATCCGACTATGGTCAAATACATGCAGGCCGTCCATCAGGAAGTAGAGCCACTGAAAAGTTTTGAAGTAAGGCAAGTCCCTCGCTCGGAAAATAACCAAGCTGATGCCCTGTCAAAGTTGGCAAGTTCCGCGTCTTGTGATACCCCTCGGCACGTGTTTTGGGAGGTAAAAGAGCACAAAAGTGTTGAGCAAATGGAGGTGGAAACTCTTGACAGAACGTCCACATGGATGGATGACATAGTAAACTTCAAAATGAATGGAGTCTTGCCCGAAGACTCAAGGGAAGCGGCAAAACTTCAAAAGAAATGTTCTTGGTTTGAAATGTGGAACGGCACCCTCTACAAAAAGGCCTACTCCCGTCCTTTGTTAAGATGTGTAACACCTGAGAAGGGGCAGGAAATTCTAGAAGACCTTCATCAGGGGTTGTGCAGCTCGCATATTGGTGGAAGGGCTTTGGCTGAAAAGGCACTTCGAACCGGCTATTACTGGCCGACCCTTAAGGAGGACGCAATCTCACTGGTCAAGAAGTGTGACAAATGTCACCGCTTTTCTCACCTAATACATCAACCGGCACGAGTTCTGACGCCCATTACAAGCCCAATTCCATTTGCTAAATGGGGGATGGATCTCCTAGGCCCATTCACGACCGCACCAGGAGGAAGGCGTTATGTCATCGTTGCTGTAGATTACTTCACCAAATGGGTGGAGGCAGAAGCGCTCAAAAACATAAAAACTGCTGATGTGAGAGCATTCATTTGGAAGAACATCGTGACTCGCTTTGGGATTCCACAGGCTATCGTCTTCGATAATGGGCCCCAGTTTGAGACGCCTAAGCTGAAAGAGTGGCTGGCAGATCACGGTATACACACCTGTTTTGCATCAGTCGGACGACCCCAAGCCAATGGTCAGGTTGAGGCGTTCAACAAAATTATCTCTGAAGGAATGAAAAAGAAGCTTGACGAAGCCAAAGGTCTATGGGCTGATGAGCTGCCAAATGTCTTATGGTCCATCCGCACCACGGCTAAGAATTCAACCGGTGAAACACCCTTCTTGCTAGCCTATGGCGCCGAGGCTGTCCTACCCATAGAAATGTGTGAGCCAACGTTGAGAGTCATGCTGTATGACGAAAATGCTAACTGGGAGACAATGAAAGCAGCCTTGGACTTTCTGCCCGAGGTTAGAGGAAATGCAGCGCTCAGACAACAGCTGTACAAGATAAGGATGGCAAGAGAATACAACAAGAGAGTCTCTAATAGAGTGCTCAAAGTGGGAGATTTTGTCCTCAGAAAAATGGAGTCCACAGGACGAGCAAATGAACAAGGTAAGCTGACGCCCACTTGGGAGGGACCTTACGAGATCTATGATGAAGTTAGAGATGGAACCTACCGCATTCAAGACATGCAAGGCCGCCCTATTTCGCGCACTTGGAATGCCGACAATCTCAAGAAATATTTCTTCTAGATATGTGCTAAGCCTTGTCTTACTTACCACGATCCATTGCCCAAGGGGCGGCCTCTAATGGTCATAGTAGGGTAGTAATTACTTTTGTAACTGGCTAAATTCGCCTTGCAAAGTTATAAATAATACTACTCTATTTGTCTCGTAATATTTATTGCTCGCACAATGAATATAAAAATATACACTCCAATGCATAACCAAAGCCTAATTGTATGACGGCCTGAGAAGTGGCCCAGATTAGCAAAAACTCAGCAAGACTAATTGTTTGAAGCCTAAGAAGTGGCCCAGATTAGCACCAAGTTGTAGGCTGATCACCTATCCAACTCCCCTCCCAATATAAGCAAGACGCTGGCCGACCAGTACAGCATAATAAGTGCCAGCGGCACGAATAAACTTAAATCGTAAGTTATTTGTTCAAAAGCCCAGCGGCATGAACAACTTTGAAACATAGGTTGTTCGCTCAAAAGCCCAGCGGCATGAACAACTTTGAAACATAGGTTGTTTGCTCAAAAGTGCGGCGGCACGAAAATATGGCCGTCCAGCCCATTTGACGAGCATGTCTAGCGGCAATCATACCTATTGATTGACTTACGTCAATCAATATCGTTATAGACACGCTCGCCAAAGAAAGCGACTATCACAGTAGTGCCTAGCGGATGCTCAGTTGCCTGCGGCACCAATATCAAAGAGACTAAGGTTGTTTGCTCAAAGTTAGGCGGCACGAACGTTTGGCCGTACAGTCCATTTGACGAGCATGTCTAGCGGCAATCATACCTATTGATTGACTTGCGTCAATCAATATCGTTATAGACACGCTCGCCAAAGAAAGTGACGACCAAAGTAGGGCCTAGCGCATACTCAGTTGCCTGCGGCATCAACGTGCTTAGTGTACACTCGGTTGCACCTTGGCAATCATACCTATTGATTAAGCCTATTGATTAAGGAATAATCAAATTATGAAGAGCAAGTAAATGCGAGATAAGAGAAGCATCAAAAAACCTATTTACTTATAAAACAACGCCCGTAGAAAGGCGTGTAAAAGTAGCTCAGAATTCTTGACCAGAAAAAAGAAAGAAAATTGTTGTGTGCTCAGCAGGCACAATGATACAGACGCCATCAGCGCCAAAACTTTACAACATAATTGTTTTTGCCCTTAGGCACGGGAACGCTTGAATAAAATTTTAAAAAAGCAGGAAAGGAAGCAAATCAGGGAGCGGCCGCATCGTCCTCGTCATCAGATGATACAAACTCAGGGGGCGGCTGACCAAGACGTTCAGCAGCCAACACAGCGGCACTGTGCTCCATTCGCCGCTGGAACCACCCAAGATCATACTCTGACATGTGGCTCTCCCAGGCGTGCTTAACAGCGTCCTTGGTCGCTTGTTCCCCCTGATCATAGGATTCCAGAAGACGCTCACGCAAGGTGCGAACTTGCGATCTGGCCGTCTCCAGCTCCCCACGAAGATGCTCGGCTTCCTCAGCCGCCTCTTTGACCTGAGGGTACTCCCGCAACTGGTCCTGAAGCGCCCGTATTTCCGCCGCCGCTGTCTTGGCCTCCTCGACCATTGCCACCATGTCCTTGTCCTGCGCCAAGATCTTCTTAAGCAGCTCGGCCTTGTCAGATCTCAACGCAGCCACCTCCTTTGCTTGAAGGTCTATGGTCGTCTGCATCTGCAGGCGGACCTCTTCAATGGACTTGAACGCATAGTCGCCATGGTGGGTGGACTCAGCCACCTGAGCTTTGAGCCCCTCAGCAGTGCGGGTCTTCCAACTCTTGCAGAATTCCATGCGGCAGAACAACTGCAAAAGAAGCTACATATTAGTAAATGACTCTAAAAGAGAAGACAAGTACAAGCAAGTTGGAAATAGACTTACGTCGAGAAGAGTGGCCTGGATCGCACCAAACTGGGCGTCAGTCTTGCGGCCAGGAAGAGAAGCAACATACTCTGCGGGGACGGCCTTAAAAACCTTGCGGCATATAGCCACCCTATCCTTTGACGAATAGTGGGGAGTAGCAGGTACGTTCTCGTCCTCGGCAGCAGCTGCATCCTTCCCTTTGTCTTTGGCTATAGGAAAAACAACGGCCTTAGGATGACGCGGAGAGTAAGAAGAACTGCCAGAGGAGGCTCGATACGTCTGAACGACGTTCGAATAATACTTACCGCCCGAAGACCTAGCTCGGCGGGCCACCTCCGCCGGTATCTGAGAGCGGACGTCGGCCGGGATTCCCGAAAGAGGGTCCTCCAGCTCGTCCGGATGCTCACCGGACCTCGATTTGGACACCAAGTCCACCACCAGAGACGGCTTGTCCACGCCCATCTCTTCGTCATCAGGGCATCCCCCCTCAGCAACCTTCGACTCGTCTTTCTTCACGAGACGGCGAGGTAGGGGTTTTGGCTTCTTGAAGGTACTCGGAGTCTCCGAGCCAGCCGGCACAGCTCTCTTCTTCAGCTGGGACAGAGTCGTCCCCTTCTTCTTCCCTGACGCCCTAGCCGCGTCCTTAGCTTGCTAAAAAAGAAAGGACAGTCAAATATTAGGCCTCGTCATCTATCGCAAGTCACTCACCATATAGTGGCTCGTCATTAAAAAGGACGCCCATCTTAAAAATGACGGCGTACCTGATCAATCACAAGTCACTCACCATGTAGTGGCTCGTCATTAAAAAGGACGCCCATCTTAAAAATGACGGCGTACCTGATCAATCACAAGTCACTCACAGAACAGTGGCTCGTCATTAAAAAGGACGCCCATCTCAAAAATGACGAGGCGTACCTCATCAATCACAAGTCACTCACAGAACAGTGGCTCGTCATTAAAAAGGACGCCCGTCTCAAAAATGACGAGGCGTACCTCATCAATCACAAGTCACTCACCATGTAGTGGCTCGTCATTAAAAAGGACGCCCATCTCAAAAATGACGAGGCGTACCTCATCAATCACCAGTCACTCACAGAACAGTGGCTCGTCATTAAAAAGGACGCCCGTCTCAAAAATGACGAGGCGTACCTCATCAATCACAAGTCACTCACAGAACAGTGGCTCGTCATTAAAAAGGACGCCCGTCTCAAAAATGACGAGGCGTACCTTTTCAATCACAAGTCACTCACAGAACAGTGGCTCGTCATTGAAAAAGGACGCCCGTATTAAAAATGACGGGGCGTACCTTATCAATCACAAGTCATTAAATAGTGGCTCGTCATTAAAAAAGGACGCCCGTCTTAAAAATGACGAGGCGTACCTTATCAAGTGCAACACTCATATAAAAATGGCTCGTCATAAAAAAGGACGCCCGTCTCGAAAATGACGAGGCGTACCCTATCAACCACGAGTCACTTGTAAAAAAGGGGTGGGGGTGGCCCGTCTTAAAAGGTGACGAGGCGCACCTTGGCAACCACAGGAAAAACACTCACAAAGGGGCCCGTCATTAAAAAGTGACGAGGCCAACATTAGCAAACATGGGTCACATGTCAGGATATCGGCTCGTCACTAAATAGACGTCCACTATAGACAATGGACGGAGGAAGCTTAACTTGCAAAAAATAACCTAAGAGAATACTCACCTTCTCCTCCAACTCGGCCTTGGCTTTCTGCATCTTGGCCTCATAGATGTCCGCCATCCAATCGGTCATATCGCCTTTCCCGGTATCCGCCGCCGACAACTTGCTCATTCCTTCCTCTGAGAACAAAAGAAATCCAAAGTTAGAAAAATGAATAAGACCAAGGCAGAGCGGCACATAAATTGGCATACAACCTCGAGTCATGGAATATCCTAAGCCTACGGCCGCTAGAAAAGCCTCGTTCCGAAACTGGCTAATGTGCGGCAACCACTCGGCCGGCACATGGAAACTCTTATCCACTGTTAAGTGGTAAGTGTTGGCCCTGAACAGGACCATTATCTGATCCCACTCTTCGGCAGTAAGGGGTGGAAGGGGCTCGTCACGATCCATGAAGTTGGCGTTGCAGTTCCAACGGCTCATTCGCTCATACATCTCCTGGTCGTCCGTGTAAAACACGACCCACCTCTTCCTCCACATATGCCACTTGCTGAGCTTGCCGACCACTGTCTGGTAGGTACCACGGCTGCTCAGATTAAACCACCCTTTGGCGGCACTGGGGGAACGAGAGAGGGAGACCAGATGCAGAAAGGCGTTGAAGGACGGCTCCACGTCGTTCAGCGCACATTTGGCAATGTAGCCAAAGATATCCGCCCATGAGTTGGGGGTCAGCTGGGCCACCCCAATATTAAAACCATCTAACACCTCCACAACGAAGGGGTGTGGAGGGAATCTCATGCCGAGTTTGATTGACGCGGCATACACAGGGAATTCTCCCTCGGCAAGCAGGCTGACGGTCGAGTCCAGACCGGCCGGCACGCGCATTTGGTACCCTTCCCCCACGCAGAGGTCATCCCTCATCTTGGCTCCGTGCCTGTCTAGCCACCGCATCCAGCCCACGTCTGGGTGAATTTCTGACGGAAGCAATTGGGCCTCCTCCCGTCCTCTGGGCCTAATAAGCTGGGGAGCAGCTTCTTGCTCCTCGGCGGCCGATGACAATGGAGCGACGCTTGGCTCCCCCACTGCCTGGCTCGCTGTACCCTCCGACGAGCTTGCCGCCTGCTCCCCCGCCTCGACGTACTCGTCGATCTCTTGAAAGAGTTCGGCAAATTCTTCGTCGACTGCCGAGGCGGTGGAAGAATATCTCTCCCTAGGAGGTGTCGATGCTCCTTCCCGCAAGCGCAGGCGCGTAGGATCTGCCGTTTGCTTGGTTCTAGCCATGCCTTCTGCATAGTGAACGAAGCACGGCTTAGGGGTGACCAACAATGAAGAAAAAGACGCGATTGGACGTCCGCCCCGACAAAAGATGAACGGCGGAAAAATCTTAAATAAAACCTTTAAACCCTTACCTAGTACTAAGAGGTCGGCCGCTAACAAAGAGAAAAATGACGAGAGGATAACAAAAACAAGAAAGGCGAAAACTAACCTTGAAAGATCTGCGAAGTACTTGGTGAAGAACAGGATGAGTATCGCGAAGAACGGGATGAATTTCGCGAAGAACAGGATGAGTTTGACGAGGAAAAGGATGAGTCTCGTGGTGGCCGGAAATCGCCTGATGGTGGTAGGAACACGCCGGAAATCGCCTATGAGAGCTCTGTGAAAACGAAATGTAAAAAAATGAAATTTACCCCCCCCCCCCTCTATATATAGGGAGGGGCAAAATAGAGAAAGGTGACACGTGTCACCCCCTCAACACCTGACCCAAAGATGAAGATGCAAATCAAAGATCAAGAAGCGATACCCGGAAAGTGTTTCCAGAAATGCCCTTCTTGAGGGGCAAATGTTGTGGGCAAAATTACCATGCCTTCGTGCACCAATGAAGATGTGACACCTGGCACGTATTGCGCCCCCTAAGCAGAAATCATGCAAAGTCTACTCCGGGGCATGAGTATTAATCTAGGTATCTACAATGTATGTATTTAAGTATGTATAAATGTACGTATAAAACCTATACCTGGAAAAGGGCTTAATTAGTATGTATCCCAAGTGAATTACTAAGCACAATAGGCCCAAATAGCCCACTATTGCTACAGGGGATCAGAGAATTGTAAGGAGAAAGGACACGTGTCCTTCCCCCATTCCCCAGCCAATCATGTAAGGGGAATATTAGGTCATTCCCACAAAAACCTAGTACTATAAATATTCCCACTTCCCTAGAAAAAGGGGTCACAATCAATACATTCTAGAGCAATTGCTGCTCTGCCTTCTCTCTACTTTCTCTCTCTATAAAAATACAATCTTGTTTAATCTTTAAAAGTTACCAAGAAACCTCCAAGGTATCTCACCGGAAAAACCCCACAACAAATAGTACGACAAATTTCAAATTTAAGTTAACAAACCAAATCACTTAATAAAGAAAATATAACTACAAGCTCTCTAATCCCGATCCCAATGATGCATCATCTTCAAACCTGTAGATGGGCAACGCTTATTGATCCTTAGAGACTGCTCACCAAAGATGGGTCATCACAGGATCAATAAGGCATAGCCATGATCAACACACACAAACAAACCACGTAATCAGCAAAGCTGAGTACTACATACTAAAACAATAATAATCCTAACATGATACTATTAAACAACCAATCCTAACATGATACTAATGAACATAAGTAAGGGCAGACAAAGCATGATAATCTGACGACCATACTTAACTAGACTAGGCTAGACTGGACTAGACTTTTATAGCAATAATATTATTTTAATTGAAATAGGCAATGGACCGAGTTTTCTAGCTAGAAGTCTTCACTAAGGAAGACGAGGTACGGGCGCGACTCCGTAACCTCGGTGACCTGCGATATCGAGGAACGTTTGACTAAAAATAGGACGCGGTGATCAATCCGGTCCGAATGAAAGGCCATGGGCTACCACCATGAACCCCAACTCCTGTTTGTCCGTCACTTTAGACGTGCACAGTCTAAAGCTATTGCTACTCAGTTTCACTTTACATGATTTACAAATTGACACCCTGTTATGACTCAACAATCACATAAGGCATACAACTCACAAAGGCACCAAACAAGACTCATTCCAATTAACTCCAATCTTTCTTTTAATACTGATCAACCCCTGTATATGGGTATAAGGTTTCAACTTACTAAACAAGATCCTCCGCCCTCATAAAGTAGTGAAAAGCTAAAAGGGAAAAACAATCAACTGATCTGAATCATATACTAAGTAATCTAGTGTTCCCAATCAAACATGTTTGCATCAATCATCCATACTAACATGTTATAATCCTCAAAATGCAATATAAGTTCAATATGTTCATCCTACAGTATTAAACATGCAATTTCAACCTGACTAAGTTCATCAACAACATCAACATAACCAAGTTTATCAACAATTCAACATGGTTTCAACAATTAACACACATTCCAAGCACACAGGTATGTACGTACCTTGTGTAAACAAACTGATAGGCCACTTTAACACTTTCAAAAGTCGCCTAAAGATAATTCTCCGCCTAAAACAACCAACAAATATTCCCAATCAATTCCTAATCATTGATAACCATAAGAGAGCATTCTAAATGCATCCTAAACATATTTAGAACTTTCCCCAATATCAAAACTTAAACATTTGATTTCCTAGAATCAAAATTATTGAATTAGTGATTGAAATTCGTTGAAAACTTTTGCAAACATCGTACTTTAAATTTTCAGCAATATAAATTCATTTAAAAGCTTCACCATGGTCAATCTACGTTCCTAGTATCTCAAAACAACCGATTCAATAATCCACACTCAACTCATCATGATTAATAATCATAAAAACCTTGAATTTCATACTTTAAACAATCAAAACCAATATTTCAATGTAATTACATAATCTGAAAATTAATAACTTTATTATAAAATTCATATAATCTTAAATTCATAATTTAAATCACAAAACCCATAGCTTTAATTCAAGGAAACATAATTCAAATTAATAAATCATAATAAGCCCTAACTTATAATTCAATCAACCAAAACTTGAAATTAATTCGTTTATAAACTCAACCAACATCTGAAAATCATGTTCAAACCATAAAAATTATGAATTTAATATCAAGAACATAATTTAAATCAACAATTATAATTAATTTAAAATAATTAGTTACTTAGGGTTTAAGAAATAACCAAGAACCAAAGAGGAGAGAGGTTCGGCCGGCTGGTAGGTGGTGGCTCACGACGAGGGGCTGGGCACGGCGGCGGCGTGCGGTGGCTGCTGCGCGAGCGGGGCTGAGAACACGCAAGCATTAAGGGAAGCACGAAAAAAACGAGGGGGGAGGGAAGACCAAAAACAAAGGAAGAAAGAAAGAGGATTGCAAGAGGAGAGAGAGGGCTGAGATTACCGTGCGTGGTGGTCGGCGGCTGGGACGACGGCGTGGAGGGCACACGGCTGAGAGAGGGAGAGGGACGGCTGGGAGTACGTGAGGTTGAAGGAAGGGAGTCTGATCTCTTTTTTTTTTCTTTTTTTACGTGAATTAGGAAAAGGGAAGGGAGTAAGGTTTTGGGGTTTTATTGGTTTGGGCTTTGCCCAATTGGGCCAGGAGTAGAATTTAGGTTGCTGAATCCGAAATGGTTAGGACTTGTTTTCTAATTTCAATAGAACGTGGTTTCGAATTCGAGTTCGTTTTAAAGTAAAACTCGAAAATACATTTTGATTTCATAATCATTAAAAGTATTCGAAATGAAATAAAATAATTATATTTCAATTAAATATTCGTTTCTAAAATCCGTAAATTATGTTTAAATATATATTAAATATGTTAAATATTCGTTGAAATATATAAATAAAATTACGGGGGATTACAATTTGAGACACCTTGTGCAAGTGCATATAAAAATATGCCAACTTTCTCGCGAATAGACATGTTACAACTAGCTTTCAATCCATACTTCGTTGATAGATCATTGCATAATCTTAAAAATAATTGTGGCTCCATTCTAAATGCATTAACACATCGAATAGGATTACCAGTCAACACTTCTTTCACCTACATTTCTCCTGCTAGAATTGAAGTCATGCATGGTTCCTTGTAATACTTGTAAAAATATGCAGATTTCAAATACATTGTATATGCAATTGCAATCCAAATTTTGCGCTTTCTTTCCTAATCAATATCCATAGTTATAACCAAACCTGTCAGTTATAAAATATATAAGCTTATACATAAATAAAGATATCATAAATTAAGTACTAATGAAAAGCATCTCTAGCTAGAAAAAATAAATAAATAACAGAAATAATCCCATAATTTCAAAACCACAAAACAAAAACAATTACCACTACAACAAACAAAACATAAATATCTAAACTAGTTGACCCATTTTACTTATGTTCCTTATTATATAGGTATTCTAAACATTTAGCTCTACTAACATCGTCCTCCATGCTAAAAAGAACCTCCCTCTTAGTTGAATCTTCGATGACAGTAGTAGCATAGAATCACAACTCACTATGTTTCTCCAAACACTCTTTATCCACCATACGACTTATAATTTGCATTGCCTTAGAAACTGTGGATATGGATGAAGACATACCATCATTAGATGTACTATTTTGACTCATAATCTTAACACACTATGTCAGTTCGACGATTCCCTTAGATAACATTGCAGATCCTCCTGATTGTCTTCTTATACGTTTTACTTGGCCACTATTAGACTTTGTTGGAGGTTTCTTTTGGATCTTATTGGAAGCTTCATGAGTCACTTGTGACCTACTTGTCGAACTTCCTATATTTGCATCATTACGCGCCTGTTCCATAAAATAAAAAAGTTTTCAACATCAAGTAATTCATCATTAAGTTGGTTACTTGGGAAATAGGCATCTCCTCCATAGTTTTCTGTATTCCCGTCCTCCATACTTTCATTTTGTATAGTAAGGTCTTCAAATGGAATCCATTGAGGGCACATAGACATTTTCCCCTATTGCATAAGAATCTCCAAACAACTTTTCCCAACTTTTTTCTAGCTCCAAGCTTACACCCCCCTCAAACTTTTGGTATTCTGGATTCTCCTACAATATTCAAAAATTTAAGTTATTGTTTAAAATAATATCATCTTATAATTGTTTATTTAAGACTAAAAAACTACGACTTTATAAAAAAAATATACACACCTTGATTTTTCTTAGGGATGGCAATTGGGCGGTGCGGGGACGGGGACCCCCTCCCCCGCACCCGCACCCGCCAAAAAAATTTACACCCATCACCTACCCGCCACCTGCAGCGGGTATAATTTTTTCGTCCACACCCGCCTAGGCGGGTATATTTCTATAATCGTACCCGCTCCACCACCCACGTGGATATCCACCAACCGCTTTTACCCGCCTGCTTAATAATGTAATAAAAAAAATAAAAAATCTTGTTTCTATTGTTCTTTGCCTCTTTGGCAGCCTTAACAAGCTGTAAGGGCTTACAATGTATAACAAATTTCATCCCATCCAAGGATCTCAATAATCTGGGTGTCAAAACAGTACTCAAATAAGATGATACACTCATACACATATACAATTACACGGAAATATCCTGAATTTCATACATAATTAAATAATTAAATTTCATACATAATTTCAGATTTTTGAATTATTCAATACAAATAACAACTCCCAACAATTAGATTACTATTCTAAATCACCAAAAAACGAAACTTGAATTCAAAATTTCCGAAAAAGATGTAAATAGAAGTTAATAGAAAAAATGAAATTATAAACTGGCCTGGTATGGCTCGTCGGAGGTACGGACTACAGAGGTACTGCTTCTCGGAGGTTCGACGGAGGCTAGAGGGCAGTGCAGGAGGCGTGACTCGGGGGAGACGACTAGGGTTGGCTGTGACCCGTGAGGTAGTGAGGGAGATTGCAGATTGGGAGACAGTGAGACACAACGGCTGTATGACTGTTAGGGATGACACTAAGGTTTCAAACTTTCCAGAACTGATAAAAATAAATGGGCCTAGACGCCTAGTATAAAATCTGGGCAGCTGGGCTATAGTATAATAATAAAAATTAAAAAATAAAATTAAAAGAATGCGGGTAGGAGGCGGGCGGGCGGGTAGGAGGCGGGCGGGCGGGTAGTACGCGGGGCGGGGCAGGCGGGTATGGAGCGGGTATGACCTGAAATCCACTACCTACCCGCTACCCATGGCGGGTATGGATTTCATACCCACCACCCGCCTACTACCTGCCAAAGTTGTACCCATCCCCGTCCCAACTGGGGCGGGTGCGGTGCGGTATCCGCAAATTTTTACCCACCTGCCATCCCTAATTTTTCTTTGCCACCATTCATTTGGAGCCTCAATTTTCCCCGAGTATGGATCCCACCTTAAACCCGTTTCTGGTAGCTTTAAAGATATCCAAGTACGCCAATCTTTTCTCATTGTATCATATTTGTTCTTGCAAGTATTCGGATTACTAAGTTCACGTCCAACTTTTTTTTTCGACATTTGCTTGAATTTTCTTTCCACCTAAAAAATTATGCTTTCCCATTGTCCTTAATAAATGCAAGACAAATTTCACATAAGGCGACTGAATCTTCGTCACTCCACTTAAAGGTGGTTTCCTTTTTGTTATTCGATGCAGCCATCTAACACAACTACCGAGCACAATAATTGTGGTTAGGTTGGTACTACTTTAACCAATAATATTGCACATACTATTTTTTTAAATAGAAAAAAATTAATGTTACTGTAACAACTAGGGTAACAAAAGCAAAAATGACACTCCGGTAGAATCTACTTATAAATTAACACAAGTATTAAAATCAACACAATATTTTAATTAGGAATAACATGCTTTACTTTGATATCATGTTTTATGAGATGAAAGGAGATGCAATAGTAGAGGCGTAGAGCTAGACGTCACTAATGCAACAAATATCTAAATTCATATATGGAAAAAAGAAAAGATCAGGCTCTTGCTTCCTATAAAATTATCAACACAGAACATGCAGGTGGACAAGTAGAGCAAACCAACCACACGAGATAAACATAATTAAGAGTACCTTTGAGTAACTCAAGCTGTGATGCAACTCCAGCTTCCTGTAAAGCAAAAAAGATATTGTTTGTTAGTCTTCTGACAAACATCACGATTGTATAATATTTCTTTAAGATTGTTGCCGGAAACCGGCAATTGAGTTATTGCTTGCGGAGTATTCCGTCGTCTACACACAATTTCAATTTCCCCCTCTTTACCAAAGCCGTCAAAATCAAAGTAACGTACCCCATAAAACATGTTTTGAGTATAATTTCCAAAAATAGTACTTTTGTCTTTTAAATTTTTCTCGAAGCATAACTCAAAATGTAAGGTGTATCTTAAACATTAGAAAGTAAACTACTATTACATGTCTTGAAATATTGAGGGAATTCCTCTTATTTGGTGCATGACTTAATATGCTCGTGTCTCCTCTTTACATGGTTGTTTCTTCGTTTAACAATGCTCGATTTAGTTTTGAGGGGTGGTAATTGTAGTTGTTTCTTTGTCTTTCTTCCTGCAATAAAAATATTAATCATAAATTCAACTGTTTAATTTTGTTTTTTTTTGTTTTGTATAATTTGTTTGTTTTGATTGTTGAACATTGGACTTGCATTTCATTTATGTTTCTCTTCCTTGCAATTCTTTCCACTCCAGTATCGTTTTCTGAGGCGTTATCCAGCAGATGCATGTCCACTTCAGTATTGACTCCCGTGGGTTTAACCGAGAGATGTGTTTATGATTTAGTAGTTGTTCCTGAGGCTTTATCCATGAGTACCCTTTTGCTTCATTTTGTTCCTGCAGTTAGAACTTTTATTTATTTCAGTTTTTTTTATTATATAATTAGTTAATAATGAAAGTGTAAGTTGTATTGTTTTTTATGTATACCCACCACTTCTGCACCTTGTTGTTGCTTGTAAGACTTTTCTAATTAGTAGTCTATCAGGAATTTTTTTTTTTTGGGAAACTAGCTCTGTTGTTTCACTTCTCGTACTCAGCTTCACCTTAAATTCAAATTTTTTCCCAACACAATGTTATAGTCGATCTAACACATTATCTTTGCCATTGTCCTACAATGTATACAATTGTTTGTGTTTGTTAGTCCGTGAAATTTTTGTAAAAGGTTAATTATACTTATGTTTTTGCAAGTGTCATGCCTTTTTCTGTAGTTCAAGTAGTTTGTGTATCGGACTTCCAATTACTATTTCAGCCTCCTTATCGAACAATGCCTTTGCGATACATGCGGTTTCGTCGTCTATATCAACCGTTAAAAGATACCTGCAAATTACCGGGTTATAAATCAAGTAGTTTACATTGTCCGGTGCTTTAGTGTAAGAATGTTATTTACCTTGTTTTTTGGTATTTGACCACAACCTCGCAATTGGTACAGTAGAATGTTTCATTTATCTTTTTCTTACATGTGTCACAGGAGTTGTAATGCCACTTTTTGTCAAGGTGAATGCTTATGATTGTGGCCCTGTAGGTGAACATCTCATGTAGAGTATTCATAGATGTTAGTATGTTAAGTTGTTTTTGTGTTAGATGCATGGGTAAAGTTAGGATCTTACATTTGTTTGTGGATCGATTTGCAGAATATCTTGAATATTTTTTCTGTTGGCTTGTTCTAGTGTCTCGTGTGGTTTATCCTTCAGTTGTTTAATAGGTGTTCTTGGTTCAGGGCTGTTGGTAAAAAAAAATTAGTTTGTGATTATGTTTCAGTAATAAAGTTGGGTTATGAATATGGCTTGATATGAATTTGTTACCCTTGTTTGAAACCTTCTATTTCTGGAATCGGCAAATTGATGTGTATCTGTGTAGCATTTTTAGAGTTCAACTGATAGTTTCCCTGCAAGTTGCAATGTTTGGAATAATGTTATCACCTCATAGAGGAAAGTGACACACCAACATCGTATATATAGGGCATAATGATTTGGCCCAACATTTGTTCATTTTGTTTGGTTTGTTTATTTTCATGAAGTTATGTGTTCGGTGTTGGTCTTACCTTGATACATATAACTGACTTTTGTTGAGGTGATGAGGAGTAATTTGAAGTTATCTTCATCCTGTGTTATGTGAGCGTCTATCAAGTCAGCTTTTTGTAAGGTTATCAACAATATATTCATGCAGAAAAACCATAAAGCCTGGAATCCAAATTAATTGCCACGTAGTCAATTAGCATAATTTAGTATACATACTATGTGATGCGTGCCTTCCCTAGTTACTCCCGAACCGAACAAGAATAAGTATAGGACTTCAAATATCGCCCCTCCGTAGAAAGTCCACAACACGTCCGGATCCGCCTTAGATTCAACCAACTAGAATATTCTCTAAGGTTTTATGCACTCGGAAAACTCACAAAAGTGATAGGAAAATATTAAACTCTCCCTTGAATTTGATTTATCGCGTGTTGTATAAATTGTGTTCACAAACCACATATTTTTAGGGTGGAAATAGGGAAGTATTGAAGGAAATAGTGCCCTTGGTCCAAGTTTGCACTTAATGCATTTAATTGTAATACCTCGTATTTTTCTAAATTTATAAATATATTTTATTATATTTATAAAGTATTTTTGGGATTTTCATAAATTAAATTGCATTTAATTCTAATTTGAATGTATTTTTATTTAAATAAAATAATTAATATTTTTATAAAACTCGAAATTTTTAAATAAATTCATTACTTATTACCGGGAATTTATTGGGCCATTTTCAGAAAGTTTGAATTGATTACAACCTAATTCCACAACCCGGCCCGAAATAGAAAGAAGGAATAGAACTCCACATCCCCTTCCACTCCATATTATTTTTCGGGAGCTAGAGGAAATGTGTCTCAGGGGGCAAACCCAACTTAAATTAAAGCATTAAATTATAAGCTAGCCCAAACTCCAAGCCCAATTAAGTTCCTAAAACATAAGCCCACTAGGGACTATGTAACTATAAATACAAACCCTTGCATTGGAAATCCCTCACATAATTTCATTAACTTTCTCTCTCCTCTCTTTTGTTCTCCCTCTCGTCCGGCTCTTCGTGCCCAGCTCCCCGCACCCGCGCACCAGCCGAGCATTGATGCTCGCTGTGCCTCGTGCCTCGCCCATCGCCCCTGCGTGATGTTCGTGCCTCTTGCTCATAGCACCGCTCACCCGCCCTGCTCTCTCTTGCTCTCGCTCTCGCCCTCGCTCGTGCACAGCCATGCCCAACGTGCTGCTACGTGGTGCTATTGTTGTTGCGACGAGCAACGAGCCCAGCCAGCCTAGACGAGGCCTCGCTTCGCTGCCCCTCTCGCACACTCGTCGCTGCTCTCATGCGCGCTGACCCGTGCTCGTGCGTGTGTGTGCTCGCTGCTGATGTACCGCACACGGCACACCCCTTGTGTGTTCGTGTTTAGTTTGTGTTCCGTATACTCCGTATATTTTTATCCCTTTTTCAATTTCATATCCAAATTATTAAATTATTATTATTGATTTTTAATTATTATAGTATGGTTATGGATTTTTATTTATTATATTGATGGGAACGGTTGTGAACACCGTATTGTGATGATTTTCATATTTAATTTCATAAGGATGATTTTAATTAAATGGACTATTATTTTCATATTTAATAATTATTTAAAGTGTCGATTTTTATGACTCAAACATGATTTTTATGCTTAATTTGTTAGGGGTATTAATCCCAACCTATTGGGCAATCAATTTACATAATTTAATGTCAAATTAAATTATGGAATTCAACTTAAATTTTTAGATTTGTCAAAAGGATATAAAGTGTTGATTTTTAATGATTTTAAGGTAAAAAAGTCAATGTTTTGCTCTAGGGCTTGAGTTGACTATTTGGGACTATTAATTTAATAAATAACGATTATTTTCTAACTAAAACAAGTGTTTTAGAATCTATAAAAGCTGCTGGAAATTTAGTAAACACGGATAATAATTAACTTTTCCTATTTTGATTATAGGGGGTGATTTCTAGCCTTGAGTCTTGATTCGCAAAGTGGCCCCCGTACTTAGGTATTCCAGGTACGTACATGACTAGGGTGACCACCTATTCCATGAGGATTATATGATGTGTATTGATTGTGAATCATGTGAACTTAAAATGTTGAGGATTCATGTTTGATGTTAAAATATACTCCTCAACAACGCAAATGCAATGATGGATCATCCT
Source organism: Spinacia oleracea (assembly GCF_020520425.1). Lineage (NCBI taxonomy): Eukaryota > Viridiplantae > Streptophyta > Magnoliopsida > Caryophyllales > Amaranthaceae > Spinacia > Spinacia oleracea. The sequence goes on from NC_079490.1 coordinate 136,730,916, forward strand.
CATTAAGGCGAAGGCCATGACCGAAAGACATAAAGCACGAAGTCAGCAAAAGCTGAGTACAAACAAGCTAGAATAACGTTCTATCCTAACATGCTTCACTCAACGAATATGTAATCCACATGCAAAAGCCATATAATAAACAAGTAAACATGGAGACAAGACTTGACACTTGACACGACTCTTGACTCACAGTTTCATTAAGAAGTAGCTTCGAACGGGTAAAATAAAGTATCCTCCAAAGGAAAGAAAAGGGTGATGGGAGGCAACCATACACCGATTAATAATAAGTCGGACTCCTACCGACAGTTGGGCCATACCGACAGGAATTCCAGTGCAAAGAAGCATAAAAAGAAGAATGAAACAACGTCTTGTATCATTCAAGGAGTACAAGTTTTCCGGCAAGACTCTCTCATTGTTCATACTCAAGGTATATACGTTCCAATAGTTTTGAAGCTCATTCCGAGTTGCACTTTACGTTAATTAATATTTTATGTACAAGGCGACTCAAGACTCAACAACAAAGCAAATAATCAAACATAAACACTTCATTTTAATCCTTTAGGACTTGTGATCAAACATAGGACTCAAGTGATATTACTCCCATTGTCCTTCTCAAAAACACTGTTTGAGATAACCCGACATTGCCTGTTAACAAGCGGGGTGTGCCCGTAGCACGAATAGTCCTTAGTTCAATTCACATAGACTTCCCTAACATATTCTACATGGCGGTAGAATAAATAATGCACTGAGGCATAAACACTTGGCTCAAGTATGCTAGATATTCCGTACAATAGCATAAACATAACTTGCATCCGAAACACTCATACATGCATATAAATTTGAACAACATGCTTGACATAATTCAACGATTATAAAAGATCACAACATGACTGTTCACAAAGCTTCATAACGCATTAACAATCCATAACATGCTCGTTCACATAGAATTCATATATTCAATAATAATTCCCAACATGCTTGTTCTCATACCGTATAGCTCACCTGCTTTGACTCCTCATCAACCTCCGACATATTCCCCCAAATAAACCTCTTCACCGAAAAAAAGTGTTCTCGGGATTCACTACCACTTGATGCTTTGCAAATCTCTCTCCATTCTTCGTATATGCCACCACAGATGGCGTCGTTCGATGACCTTCCGATTGGTAATAATCGTTGTCTACCCTCCTTCCATGGCGGCAACCGCATAATTCGTTGTCCCGAGGTCAATTCTTACCACGTTCTCGTTAACAACCCTGACCGGCCCTACACCAAAGCTTCGACGACGGTCACCAGAGCTTAGAAGTTCGCATTAATTCATTGCATGTTACCATTCTAATTTCTAGGTTTCTTGTTTTCAAAATTGATTTTATTTTCCTCAATTCTTCATATATTGAAGATTATATACGGTGTTTTGATGAAATTTTGAAGAATTTGTTAAAAGAACTGGTGGATATTTGGAGAATTTGGCGAAATCTACATGGATTTTGGAGAGAATAAATTTGAGTTTTTAGAGAGGGGAACTAGGAAGTTTAGGAGGAAGAAAGCGGAGTGAAATTTGGGTTTTAGGCGAGAGATTGCAGTAGCTACGTGATGATCGTTGGATCATATTTTTTTTAATTATGAAAGGTATAATAAACTATTCCATAGGGAACATCATAAGTGTGATTATTATTTTAACCTCAACTCTTCCGTCATGTAATACAAATACGTTTCTCTTTTATTTTTTCCAATTTATGGACTTACTATTAAGAAATTAATGCGGAGTAATGAACTTGAGAGTAATGGGAGTGTCAGATGACTAATAAGAACAATTAAATTAACCTATAAGACATTTGGTTAGACCTTTGAAATGGAATTACAATAGAGTTAGAATTTATTCTCATTGGCCATTTTTATCATGAATCTTAGGCTCCATTCTATTCGACTTATTTTGTCTGAACTTATATTATCTGGTTGAACTTACTGAACTTATCTGAACTTATTTTGTCGGATATAACTTATTTATGTGTGAAAAAAATCTGAAAACTTATTTTTCCTAAACTTATATTATCTGAATTTAAATGAACTTATATAAACTTATTTTGATTGAAATAAATATATGTGTGAAAAGTATGAAAAAACTTATTTTTTCTAAAACTATATTATATGAATTTAACTGAAATTATCTTGTTTGAAATAAGTCAAAATAAATCGTACAACGTATAACCTTATTCCTAATTTGAAGAATTCTAACTCAATCCTCTGCAATCTCATACAACAATTAAATTAAGCTATAATAAGGTGTGGACAGCAATTAAATAAAGCTATAATAAGGTGTTTGGTTAAGACCTTTGAAATGAATCGGAATGGAGATAGAATTCAGTGTAGTTGGCCATTTTTACCATGATGAACCTCGGTCCTTATTCGAGGAACTCTAACTCAATCATCTACAATCTCATATAGAAGACGTAAGGTTGAACAACGGTCATTAATTACTATTTCGAACTCCAACGACACTGGTCGGACCTTCATTCGTCTCCGATCTCGAGAGATTAACAGATTGTAAGTGAAAGGACATCGATTTTCTTGATACTTTTTAACTTTGATTTGATTCTTGTTGTTTACGATGGAGTTTACCCTGTTCTTGTTGAATGAGATCTGGATTCAGTCATTCAGATGGATGATGATATCCAGGGTATATGCATACTCCGCATGATTTAGATTCTCACAGAAGAAAATCCCAGCAAAAACATAAAACAGAACAACAAGCCATCTTCAAGAACATTTTTTTATTATTAATTAAGCATATTTTTTCATGTATATCAAACTAAAAAAAACCCAAACATTACTCGGATTTCTTAATTTGAAAAACCGAACATGACTCGGGTATTATATAGTAGTAGTACTCTGGTATGTACAAAACATTAAACAAGAAACTAATTGGTACCCCAACAGCTCAAGTACATAACAGTCCTAAGAGATTCCTCAGATTTCTTCAACTTCTCATCTCTAATTTTTTTAGAAACCAAAGCAGAGGAATTAGCAGAGAGCTTCTTTGCTTGAGAATAAGATCTCATGTTGTTCTTCAGATGTTGATGAACGCATCTGATTGGGTAGTTCCATCTTGCAATTCCTTGATCTTTCAATGCTTCAACTGCTGCTATGCTTGCTGCTACTGCCCATTTAATCCCAGCTGATGAACTCATTTTTTTATTCACTTTTGAGAATTTCAGGATAAATTGAGAGTTTCTTTGGTGAAGTTGGGTAAGATTTGTTTGTATTTTGATGGTTGGTTATTGACTTGATTGAAATGAATAAGAACACAGGAGTGTTTTTTTTATAGGAGAGAGAAAATATGGCGGTTAGGAAATTCGGTGGGAATCGAAAAAGTTGCTGGTTTTGATAAATACCAGAGTAGTTATTCCCATAGTTTGTTGGAATTATTTTATTGCAAATCCAGGAAATTGGGGTGCGTGACAAAAAATGCCGCCAAAAAAAGTGGTTTGTTGCCACTTTGCAAGTGACTCATAGACTCGAGTAGTGGCAGTTTCTGGAAATTGATTGTGTGATTCGTGACTTTTGGATTGATCCGGCTATACTTCCATGATCCAAGATTTTTTAAATTGCTCATTTTATATTTTATTCATCTATTGGTTCTGTCAAGGGACCAACTCAACCTAATGGTTGAAGCCCCAAGATTAGTTTTATACTCTATCACGTCCCTCACATGAATGTCCTTTGGACTTGAAGTGTGGATGCAGCATAGACTTCTTCATACCCAGCGCGAAATATTCCATTTTGAAAGGAGGGGTGGATGAGATTTGAACCCGGACCTTTGCGTTACGCTGGCTCTGATACCATGTCAAGGGACCAACTCAACCAAAAGTTTAAGCTGATGGTTGAAGCCCCAAGATTAGTTTTATACTCTATCAGGTTCTTTTGGACATAATTGATTGATCATTTTTATATTGAATGTGTTAATTCCTCTGCTTGGTGATTTTAGTCCATTAACAAGGCATGGTGTGGTGAACTATAAAGGGGCGTTCTTAGTGTTGGAAGCATGAAGCATGCAGCATGCACCATTCAACCAGCAGGTCTTTGAATTTCAATGAAGGGTACATATGGGTTAAATTGGATGGTCTCTCTCTCTGATTTATTTTGAGGGAACCCACCAGGGAAAGATTAAATTAAATCAGAAAGGGTCGTAGTCAAAATACAATCTGGAAAGTCATCCACCCACATCCTTTTCCCAAATTCTCAAGGTTGAAAGTGAGCTAAGTTGTGGGCTACCGAATTACCACTACGTTTAACAAAAGACCAACGAACAACATCAAAATGAGAAATAAACTCCAAAACATTATATAAAACCATGGCCATGCTGCTGCATCCCTTTGAGCCTTCCCGCAGAGTCTGAATCAGATCCAAGCAGTCAGTCTCCAATACTACTCGCCGCATCCCCATTTCCCTTCCCTCCTTCAGCCTAAACAAGATTACCTTTGCTCCTGCCACACACACCTCCCATCTCTCGCATCCTTGTCAGGCAGCGCACGACACCACCTCCCCTAAATTGTCACGAATTACCACCCCAAGGCATGTCCCCACTTCTCCCAACATCAAGGCATCCACATAAATTTTCATCCATCCCTCCTCTAGCATCGCCCATTTCACAGCATGGGCATTGCCAGGAAGCAGGCTGCTCACACCACCCTTGCCAAGCTCCTCCCTCGTCTCTGCACCAATCTTCAGTGCGTAGCTCACCCCTTCTCTACCTCAATCCTATCATTCTCCATCACTCACCTCTTGTAAGTTGTAACATATATGTGCACCAATGTACATGGCAACAGTTGATTACAAGGGCCTAAAACTAGACGTGACTATTTCTGGACTCACATTTTGTTGGTTGGTGAAATTAAATGAAGAAGTTAGGATCATTGGACATCCTACTACACATCGTTAAAGACAAATCTATACTATTATTAAATCTCCAAGGCAAGAAATGTCACGTTTGTGATTTGGCAAGTGAAATAATGATGTGTCATTCGCATTACTCAAATTTATTATCACCAAAAATGTTAGTTTCAATGTTCGAACCCATGACCTCTAATTCACAATGTAAAGTTCTAACCATTTTACAATGATATAACGTGTGACTCTAAAGTAATGAAAAAAACACAAAAGTCAATTCTTATAAGTATTAAAACTTTAATGCCCAATATATATTTGAATAATAACCTATTATAAAAAAATTAATTAATCTTTCTTAATTAATCTGATCATACGTAAAAAAAAAAAAGTTAATTGTTGCCTATTTCTTTAGCTAATCAATTGTGTGTTTTTCTAAAAATATACTATATTTTTTATTATTCAATTTATAATAATTGATGATTTAAGAAATTTCTTATGTTTATAAGTGAATTAGAAAAAATAAAGTTTTATACAGAGTACCAATCAAGTAAGACTTGTAAAAATAAAGTATATGATCTTATGAACTATTCTGGAAACCTTCATATATTTGGAGGATATTATGTAATATTGGCAACAAATTAAATAGAAAAATACATAAAAGTTTGCAGAGAAAACAATTATCAACCGGACAAAAACCAAATAACAAAAACAATAAAATCCGGGGCATCGCCCGGTCCACTAACTAGTTGTTCACTACAACTGGAAATCCATGGACTGATAGTAGAAGTGTAATATACCTGTTGCACAGGAGCAGAATGTCCAAGATAAATAAGTTGATAGCTTTAACTTATCCTCAATTAATTGGTACCTGTAAATAAAATCATTATACAACAAAGCAAGTCACATTAATGGAACACAACATAATGATACCCTATCTTGTTAGGAAATGAAAGAAATGTCAAATACCAGACTGGATAATTTGTAAATGCGTGCATTTCATAGTTGTTTAGTTTTAAAGCATGAAGCAGATCTTCGATACCATCTAATCTCAATTTAACTGTGCATAATCAACACAAATAAAACACGGAATCTAAGCTTCAATTACAAGATCAAAACCAAAAACCCAGCTAAAATCAACCAGAAAAAACCTTGAATTCATCAAAGGGACACGAAAAACTTCGATTTTGCAACGTATTTAAATGCAATCAAACGAATTATTAATCAAAAAGGGAAGAAATCCATCAAATTAAAAGCCGTATAATTGAAATCAAATTATTAAAAAAAAAACTAACCTGAAAAACTGGTGGGTTCGAAGGTGCGGGTCGAAATGAGCTTGGTTCGCCGCCCTAGAAGAGGTGGAAGAGGACCGATTGTCGCCAGCTAGATTCGTCCGACTCAGAGGAATCCACGCCATGGGGAGCCAGGGAGGGCAGTGGCTGCAGGCGCACTTCCTTGAGGAGGAGGAGAATGTCTAAGTAAAAGCACACTAACACTTACTACCTCCGTTCCTAAATGATCTTTACGGTTACTATTTGCACGGTAATTAAGGAATTTTGGTGAACATGTGATGGTGGGGTACAAATGGAAAATGAGTGGCTATAAATTGTCCAACAATGTGAGTGGGTGGAAACTAATATTAAAGTATTGTGAGTGGGTAAGTTATGGTGGGCCAAATAAGAGTAAAAATGGAATAAAGTAGGAGTGTAAAGAACTTTTAGGAACGGACTAAAACGGAAAGCGTAAAGAACTTTTAGGAACGGAGGTAGTAGTTAACTTTGTTAGCTTCAGGGTCATTAAGGGTATTTAATGCACGAAAATGAAACCTCGGGGTATTTGGTGAATACTTGAAATTACGAGAATATTTGGTGAATAAAATTAAACCTAATTTCATGGAAAAATTTGTGAAATAATTTATTCTAGGGTCTTGATATATACAGCCCTACATAAAAATTAGCCAATTTCTATAACCAATGCTTATTTAAACTTCCAAAGGATCTACATCAAAGACCATTAATACTAATTACATAGTACTCCATAATTGTTGAACTATTTAACGGCGCTCCTTAAATCCTTAATCAATCAATTTAGAAATTCGCTAGTTTTAATGGGATGTACATATTGAGTGCATTTATTATCTTTGTGCATTGTTGTCTAATACTACTAACTGCTACCTTAATTAAATACTAACCAGAAGTTTCATTTTAATTATTTGATTGCTACTAATATGCAAATAATGGTTCGTCATTTTTAGTCGCAACAAAAATATTTTCTTGTTTATAAGATAAAAGTGATACTACCTACTTTGCACCACATATACTCCGTACAAAATAAAAATAGAAATAGTATCTCAAAAAGTTATATTATATACGTAGTAGTTAGGCTACGTACTCTAAGAAGATGACTTAATAATGTGAAAGAATTATCTAAAACTTCAACGTAAAGACAGGATTTAATCCTAATTCTTTCGCGGTTTTCTTTTGTTTCTTCTTTGATGTAGATGCCACACCTTCATCCATGGTGTTTGAGGTGAAAATAATTTATCTATTTGGACAAGTAGGTTTTGTGTGACCGGGTTGTTTGCATATGGAACAACACTTAGTCCGCTTCATTCCCAATTCTTTTCCGCCCTTATCTCGCTTCTTTTTAGGACGTCCTTTTCTCTTTGAATGGAGGGGGGGACACAACACAATATCTTGACCTTAAAGTACGTGAACTCTCTGTGGGAGTAAATCCTTCATCCGACAATACATCCTCCTCCTCCATTTCCTGAACGCTACTTGCAGCTTCTAAGAATGCATCACAATGCCACCTTGGAGGTAAATAGAAAGGTGGAATTTTGAAACAATCACCATGAAAAAATACTCGCAATATATGGCGACAAATCTATACTATTATTAAATCTCAATGGCATTTCATGCCATCTCGCCACATGTCGCCACCATTAGATGGAAAGTGACATGGCATAGCCACATTGACATATAATATTTTCTTACAAAAAGATGAAGAAATGCAAACATCTATGCTTGAACCCATGACCTCATGTTCATAAGTTATAACTTTAACCACTAATCCAATAATACAACTTGTGATATTTAAGCAATTCAACACATATAAGTTATGTTTATAAATACCCTATATTAAAAATTTAATGCCTACCATAATTACACATTTAAATAAATTTCTAATGAAACTAAACTATACTTAATTTCTTTTTTTCATTTTCATTTAGGTTTATTTATGATTACGTTTTTTTAGCATGTCAGTTCATGTAAATTTACCTAGAGCAATAAAAAAAATAGTATTACACATAACAAAAGATAATTGAAATTTAAAATTTAAAATTACACATAACAAAAGATAAAATTTTAAGATGTTTAACCAAATTTTATATTGAATCACCCTTACATAAATAAAATATAAAAATAAATTATGCACAAATATTTATATCATATTATATGTACGTATTTAATATCTAAATATTATTATGTAAGTATTTAATATCAAAATATTGTAATTATTTTTATTTAACCCAAATTTTATCAAGGTTAGTTCTCAAATTACATATAGTCACCGGGGCATCGCCCGGGGTAATAACTAGTTATGCCCCAAAACTCAAAATTTTTGCAACTGCACAATTTGTTTGTACATCCCAAAAGACCTTATGATATCTAGTAGTCCCCCCTTCAAAATATCTTACCATAAGCACATTGTTGTCAACTTGATTAATTGTATTCAAACTACCTATTCTAGTTTAGGTTTTGTTCTCTTCACATTGTTGACATTTAGGCTTTGTTCGCTTCACCTATTCTAGTATAATTTTTCTAGTTTTTGGTTTGGTCTGATCTTGTCTGAATGTTTTTTTTTTCTTTTTTATGGTTTAGTCTAATGTGATTTGTTGGACTGATCTAATAAGCAATAAGAATAAGGTGAAGAGAAAATAACATTTTTTTTTTTTACATTATATTACGTACTAGTGTACTACGTGAATGTTTATGAGTTAATCTTTCACAAACATTGAAGCGCATAAAGTCAAATGGCTACAATTTGATGGAGACAAAAGAGCAAAAGAATAAAAACAATTCTCATCACATGCGTCATGAATGCAATCCGGCAACTCTATGTTTTTCCATATTATAGTTTTCTGGAACATAAATTTAACACACATTGAAACTAATTTTGTGTAGATTCAAATTTTACATTGAAAATATAAGAATATATTAGCTGTTATTAATGCTTATATACAGCCCTAAGGACTTCCTTTATCAAAAGCTAAGTAACTTTTTATAAATATTAGGTGACTCCTAACTTCTTAAGAGTTACTTATGTTCTGTTTAATAAAGGCCAGTCAATAAAAACAAAAAATTTGACGTACTAGATGTAGATAAATTTATTTTATATCAGTGGATTTTTACCCACTTTTGTTGTAACTTTGAACAATTTATAACTTATATTATAAATTTTTAAATAGATAAATATTTTAAAATATTACATAGTTATTTATATACATAATTAGTGATTTTGAAAAGATAATTTTTATTAAATCGAAAAACTTTATTACTAAAAATTGGAGTAGATAATTTTTACTCCCTCCGTCCCTTTTTTTATTCTTTGCGTATTCTATTTTACGTGTCCCATTTTAACTTTTGTATTTAAAATATTTTACATAATGTCTTTGACATTAAATCTATCATTGGGTACTAAATCCTTCACACTTTGTGACATTAAATCTTCAATGTTATATTTTGAATTAAAGCGAAAACATTATCAATAAACGTAATTTACATTATTTAAATAAATTAAAAGAAATTTTTTTATCAACATTAGTTGTTAACAAGTGCTTGATAACAGACGTGAAAAATTAAAAGGGACAGAAAGAGTACTTACATTATACAATTTCACTGATTATACCGAATAACTTATTTTTTGACTTTTTAATCCAATATACAAAATTTATTGTACACTCTACCACATAACACTTTGTGAAATAAAAGGCAGCAAATTCATATAATCAGTGAAATTTAGTACGAGTATTACACATCAGTCCTAAAGTAAGTCCCCAAATTGAAGTCCAACATCTTTGATTCTTTGAATTCCCAAAATAATCTAACTCAAAAACTAGAGGAAAATAAATGCAAGTAATCCAACAATTTATTTTTTACATTCTAAAATCTAATAGTAGACGGACCAAAACAATCAATCTCCATAACTTTCTTGATCTTCATCTCCGTCTTCTTCATCATCGCTCTCTTACTAATCTCCGACCCCATCTCCGAAGCAGAAGATGAAGCGGCTGTCTTCGAAAACGAAGATCGCAGGTTGGTTTTAACACGATGATGAAGTGATCGTAAAGGGTAATTCCAGCGCGCATATCCTTGATCTTTGAGTGCTTCTACCGTTGCAATGCTTGCTGCAACAATGTATGATCTGCATGAACTTGCTGCACTCATTTTTGGTTGATTTTGGTTGTTGATCTTGATGAGTAAATGAATTTGATAAAATATATTTATGAATTGTTGTAATAACTAATATGTGAGGTGATTTTTGGTTGGATGAATGATTTGAGTGAGTTGGTTTTATGTATTGGGAAAGTGGGAGAGATGAATGGAAAGAGAGCAGAAGTTGGGGGGAAAACAGGGGATGTAAGAAGCAAAACTAGGGGCAAGTGGCAAGCAGTAAGTAGTATACCAACGGTTTATGAATTCCCGTTCTAGTTTAGTGCTTTATTCTACCGCCTACCGGTTTAGTGGCAACGTGCTGATGGTGCAGGGGCCTACACGTAGATCTACGTGCACCTGTACCAAAACGCAAAAACATTAAAAGAAAACGAAAAAGAACATAACAAACTAAACAGAAAGAACATAATAAAGTAAACGAAAAGAACATTAACTAAAACCTGAAAAGAACACTAATGTTAAAAAACTAAAGAAAATATACAAAAATGAAAATAACATATTCTCTCTCATGATAAACTATAAAAAGAACAACTATTTTTCAAAAAGAACATCGTGTGAAAATGCAACAGAAAAACAAAAAAAAATATATATTATCGATAATGTTATTAAATATTAAAAAACTGTAAATAAGTTAAAAAGAACACAAAATAATTAATAAAAGAACAACAACTTTTTTACAAAACACAAAGAACAAAATCAAAAAAAAAAAAAAAAAAAAAAAACTCAAAAAAAAAATGACAAAAAAAAGAACAAAAAAGAACAAAACACATGGAAAAGAACAACATTTTGTTTTTCCTTATCAAACAAAAGAACAGAATGTAAGGGACGAAAAGAACAACAAATCTATGTTCTTTTATTAGTTGTATTTGTTCTTTTCAAACCACTTAGTGTTCTAATTAAAAAGACGAAAACGATGATATTTTGATGCACTTAAAACTAGATCTATATTTTTATTTAAATGTATTTTTGTTCTTATCCCACGCATCAGAACTATGTTATTTTATTAAGTGTTATTTGTTCTATTCAAACGATTTTATGTTCTAATTAAAAAGACGAAACGAAGATTTTTTGATGCACTTAAAACTAAATCTATATTTTTTTTAAAGTATTTTTTGTTCTTTTACCACAAATCATACTATGTTCTTTTTATGTTCTTTTTTAAGTGTTATTTGTTCTTTTCAAACCATTATATGTTCTTTTTTAACAATCTATGTACGTTGATATAAAAGAACAAACTATGTTGATTTAAAAGAACAAACTATGTTGATGACACAATAAAAGTAAAGTTGTGAAAATAACATAACAACTTGAAAAGAACATTAGAGGAAAGAACAAGAAAACGTACCTTAATCACTTGATCAACATTTATCAGGAACATCAATATCTTTTAATAAATCTTCAAAAACTGATCTCAATCCTCGGAAAATATCACGCTCTCTAGAGATTCTCTTGCTTCGAAAACTAACCAAATTGAACTAGTGTTTTTCTTAATTCACTCATTTTCAACAAACAAGAAACATTCAGAAGGAATTTTAGAGAGAGAATAAGGAGATTTTTTTTTTTTTACTCTATCACTCACCATCTCACTCTTTCTCTTTCAAAAAATCTCTCTTATGTTGAGAGAATATAAATCATCTCCTCTTTCGCTCTCTAAAATGTATTTCTAAAATGACTAATGGTTATGACTCATAAGTACAATTATTATATATATAGTTGCTGAAAAATAGAAAATGAACAAATAGGAAGTAGAATCAAATAATTGAAGAACAAAGAAGGAGCTGAAAGGAAAAATTGTTAAAGAGTGCATAATGAGAATCGTGCACGTGTTTTTATTTTGTTATTTTAACATAGTATTATAAAAAGAACAAATGAAAAGACTAAGAGAACAAATATAGAGACTAAAAGAACAAGTCAAGTACTTTGTCCCACAATAACATATGATTCGGAATCATCATTTTCATCATTCTGTTATGAATTATCAAGCACATTATTCTTAATATCTTAAAAATAATAGGTTAACATGTATAAAAACAAGAAAAAGAACGCAATCAAAAAAATAAAGGATAAATAAAAAGTAACAAGAAAAATAAAAAGAACAAGTTATGAAACGCAAATGAAATTGAAAATAATAAAAAAGAACACAATAAAATAAAAGAACAAATTATGAAACGCAAATGGTCTATTTTTCTACTATAATGAAACTGTTCTTTTAATACGAGCATAATGAAACTGTTCTTTTAATACGAGCATATGTTCTTTTAATAGGTAAAAATGTTCTTTTCTGGGAAAAAAATTGTAATTACGTAATCAAAATCTTCAAAATCAACGATTTCAACAAAATCAGCGTGTTATTACATAATTTGATTCATTAAAATCATCAAATTCATCAAAACACGATTATTACAAAATCAAAATCATCAACATAGTCAAAATCATCAAAACCACAATTATTACAAAATCAAAATCATCAAAACATACCATTTGTATTTTACAAAATTGAAAAATTACCTCCCAAAATCAGATTACCAGCTGCAGAATTCAGGTTTGAAGAAGAAGAATCAATTTAATTTGATGTTGAAGCAGGAAAATCAACGAATTTTTGGGAAATTTCATTACTTTCTCTCTCTACAACCCATTTAAGAAAACCTAGTTCACACTTTCTCTCTCTTCTTCATAGTTTTAATTCAAAATATAAAACCCAGAAGAATATCGCAAAAATAACAGCGAATCAAATAAAAACGCGATAAAAATAGCTGAAAAGAACAGAGCCTTTAATGTTCTTTTTGTTCAGGGGAATTGTTCTTTTGTTCAAGGGCATTGTTCTTTTTTATGGGAATTTAATGAAAACGCGCGTTTTATGTTTAATGTTGGTCGTTTTGATCCCGGTACACCTAGAGCTACGTGCACACGCCTGCACCATCCAATTTGCGGTTTAGTGGGGTCATTTTCCCTAAATAATTGGTTGTTTATCTTTTAATCCTCAACTACCTTTTGAATCCGTTTAACAAACGGGTGGGTATATAGTAGTTATTTAGTCGTCTTTTAAGATTTAAGTTTTATTGAGTGTGATTTTATTGACAATATATTATTTAAATAGTGATAGAATTTGAAGGTTGAAAGAATACATGAATTAAATAGGGAATTAATATTGTGTGTTTAAACCAATTGCTTGTTGGTTCAGTGGTGATTGGGGGCTGGATTTGGTAGGGAGAATCCTTGCTCGATCCTCCGCAACAACATTTGGGAGGGGACTGGAACCTAACCCCCCAAAACTCGCCCCGAATCCGGATTAACCCTAAGGGTGAATCGGGTGCTAACACCAAAAAAATATTGAGTGTTAAAGGTGATATGGAATGAAAGATGTTGAATGAATAGATTGGTGAATATATGTTGTATGAGGAAGATGAGTGTAATAGGCGGTTAGAGTTGTAAAATATAGCAAATAACCAAATAAAAATCTTGGGGAAAAAAAACAAATTGATGGAGGAAAGAAGGGATGACACGTGTCATCAAATAACATGTGGTTTCGCTTTTTAAATACTAGGTATAGAATAGGTATAGATGAATAGTAATACCACTAATGCGTATACTTCCTCCATTCCTTAAATGTCACACAATTTTATTTTTATAGTTCACATTAGACCTTTAGTCATCTTTAACGTATACATAATTCGATATATTAAGAGTCAAAGTCACGTGTTGAAAAATGTAAAATCAATCATGGTGCAACATTTAACGTAGGAAAAGGCTACATGTACACCTAGTGTACATGAGCATCTTGTACACCACCTATAATATGTTGACAACTCATCAATCCCACTAAAAAAGGGGAGGGAAAACACAAATGGAAAACTGGATTTTGGGCGGGATGTATTTTCACAAATTGCGCCAACTGATGAGAATTGGGCGGGATTTATTTGTCCAATTTGCGACATCCTGAAAAGGGCCAAACGAAATTATTGTAGGTCCTTCATCTCCCTTCGTCTCTTTCCTTTTTCTGTCATTGTTGTTCATATAAAAAAAATTTGCCATTGTTATTCATAAAAAAAATCTGCCATTTTTTGTCCATATTCATTCGTGCTACGAAGTATTGAATTTTACGAATTGGCTATAAGATAGCTGGACATTCGTGCTAGATATAACCTATTATCAATTGCAATTCAAGCTGCAATATCTTTCGAATTGGGCTATGAGATAGCCATAATTTTTATTACATAAACCTCCCTTTGTGATACATATAAGGCATTTGATAAAATGCTCAATTGAAATAATAAATTTAACCTACCTTTTCTAAATTAGTTTCAATTTCAAAAGCTAGCTATACTGATGGTTGGAAGAAGGTGTAGAAGAAAACTAGCTATGTTGATGTTTTGTGCTTGAACGGAAGCAAAAGCTGGACTCTTTACCGGAGGTTGATGAAGATGACAATGACTTTTCAGAAGTGACAATGGCCGTATATTTCAATATGCAATCTGATTGTTTATTATGATTCCGTAAATACTAAAAAGAAACCATAAAAACTATAGTAACATAAAACAACAATTGCCAAAAAAAAAAAGATCCACATATAAAGGATCGAACGCAGGACTAGGCAGTGTAATATATATATATATTCTCTATATATATATATATAGGGTTTTTTTTAGAGAGCATTTAGAGTGTAAACGTAGGATTTCCACGTCATTCCATATAATTAACTAATATTTTAGGTTCGTTAAAAAATAATAACTAATATTAAGGCTTTGTCATGATTAAATTGGTAGATAGTATGATAAAGATAGATTAAATAGAAATATATCATATTTCTCTTCTACATTTTGTATATATATACATATAAGAGGGAAACCTTTTGTTGATGTATTATGTAGTTTTATAGATCCTAAAATTGTTTTTTTTATATACATTCCGTTTGCTTGATATGATGTTTTAAATTATGAAAAATTTGTTGTGAAATTCTAAAATATGTTTTGTTGGGTTTGTTTTGGTGTTGTTTTCTGTCTAACTAGCTTTTGGGCAGTTGTATAGTGATTGTTCATATGTCTTTTGAAGTTTTAATTAGTGAGTTACTTGTGATTTTTGATAATATATGAATTAAATAGAGGTGTAATTTGAAGGTTGGAAAAATATAAAAATTATATGTTGAATAAATATTGGATGTTAAAGGGGTGGAGTGAAAAAGACTAATGAGTATATTAGAATATTAATAACTTGATGTTGTATAAGGAAAATGGAGTGGAAGAGGCATTAGAAGTTGTAAATCATAGAAACAATAAAGAAAAATTGAAAAAAAAACAAAATAAAATGATGGATGAAAGGAGAGATGCTACATGTCTTCTAATAATAAGATGTCACATGGATTCTAATAATGTATGGTATTCCTTTTTAAATACTCGGTATAGATTAGTAATTAGTCTATACACAGTTCATAATAGTACTTGAAAATCATATTATCCTTTTTCTCAATTTGTTTTGATTAAGTTCTATGTTTTGGGGGTTGATTTGATTAAGGAGGGGGTAGAGTAGAAAAGAACAATAATTGAAGGGCATAATAAAGTTTTGTTATTATTGAATTATTTTTTATACAGATTATATCAGTTATGAGTTTGATTGAGTAAGAATTTGGGCAGTTTTAATAACCAGTGTTGTTGGTTGCAATAGCCTCTTGCCGCCTAATAGGAGTTTATTTCAGGAGCAAATTTTGATAACCGGTGTGAAAAAAACATGGTTTTCCCTCTTTTTGGATAATAAAAAAAAGATACAATTATCCCTTTTAAAAAAATAAGATAGAATTGGAAACAAAAAGAGTTACGTGAAAGTAGATCTTTCTAAAGTATTTTATTTTAAAAAAAACACTTCTGGATTTTTATAAACTTAAGAATGAGATGTTTGATAAACTTGTTTGGAGAAAACTGAACGAGAGACATAGGGATTAATCTATTAATATATATATATATATATATATATATATATATATATATATATATATATATATATATATATATATATATATATATATATATATATATATATATATAGTTTAGGGGAGGGATCCTGTGAAAATAGGTCCCTATGTGAGTATACTACTATATATGAGAATAAATCTAATCCGTAGGATTAGATTCAATCTAATGGCTAGGATTAAATGATGAGCAAACCCATCCACCTTCGTAATTAAAGCCCACGTTTCTTTCATTAAACCCCACCCACTTTCTCTCTCTAAAACCTCCCTCTGCACTCTCTCACTCTCCCGTACGCGACTCTCTCTTCTCTCTCGCAATTTTCTCTCTCCTCTCGACAAAACCGCCATTGCAGCTCCAAAAACGACCAATCAACCTCTTTTGTCGCCGGTGTATTGTTGATTTAAGGTAAATTCAAACTCAATTGTTGTATACTTCTTCTATCCTTCTACAATTTCCCCTAATTTTAACCTAATTTTTTCAATTGAAGATAACTAGAGCAGAAAACAATACAAACGACTAAGGTAAGCAAAATACAAATATTTGAACTACTTTCTTTGTCCTTATACATTAATTGTGGTTAATTTTTGTTAAATTTTGATTTTAAGCAAAACAAAAACACGACAAAGAAGCAACAATTCCAGAAGATCCACAAGAGTAAGTATCCGATGCTTTAGTTTTTGCTAAATATACTAATTTCCGAAATTTTTGTATTTATTTTCGGAATTTTTGGTTTGCGAATTTGGATTTTTCTAGAGATTTCGCGAATTTTATGTTCCTTATTTCTTAGGTTTGTAGAAATTGTGGATGTTCCAAATTTTCTGAATTTTAAGTATTTTTTATAAGAATATAATTTCTGAATTTTTGAATTAATTTGAGAATTGAGGATTTTAAAATATTTTTCTAATTTTGATATTTTATGATATTTTAAAAGTAAGAGTTATATGTTCTGGATTTTTAAACATAGAAAATGAGAATAAACACACCAAAACAATGGAGCAAATTGTCCTGCATCACTTCTGAACGACATCATGAGCAATGTTGGGTAATATTTTAGGCTTTCTATACTTTAGAACATGAAGGTTAAGAATGTAGAACATGAAAGGTCACTATTTAAAACAAATACCTTAGTGACTGAATAGTGACCTTCATGTCTGTTGTTTGATCGATGCATAATTGAACATCATGTGTGTTTTATGGTTCTGGTAGTTTGATATCCTTCCAAGAACTTTTAGGCATGGTGAAGGAGCTTTTATAATTTAGATGATGAGTGGATGATAGTTTAATGTTGTGATTTTAATGTATAAGGTTGTTTAATATTTTTCTGTTTTGAATGACATATTTGGTATAGAACTCATTACATTATTTGAGTGATATATTGATACTCAGAAGCACAACCGACAAGGATTATCGTGATAAATTGAATCATCGATCAACTCTTCTTGAACCGTTAAAAAAGTTTGCTCCATTAGTTTTACAACTAAACTTACCGCTATCAATATTTCTTGTTTGTCGATATTTTCTATTATCCATGATACACTTCAGAACGAAACACTTCTTTGTTTTTACATTCTTAATAGCTGATTTTGAGCCCAGGTATGGAGATACCCTTACAATTAGCTTGTAGGCTCTCTTGTGAACATGTTTATGCCTCTCCTAGTAATATCTTGTGAATCAAATGGCCTTTTACTAAAGATATTAAAGTCTAGATTCAAGTTGTTTAGCTCAACATATCTGATTTTCTATTAACTGAAAGTTAGAACATATAGATTAACTACTTAGAACATGTAGCTTAACTGAATAGAACATATAGCTTAACTACTTAGAACATGTAGCTTAACTGAATAGAACATATAGGAATAATGTACAGAACATATAACTACACTTGCTAGAACATATAAATTCAATTGTTAGAATATATAGCTTCTCTTGTTAGAACATATAAATCCAATTGTTAGAATATATAGCTTCTCTTGTTAGAACATGTTGCTTGTCTTGTTAGAAAATGTTGCTTCACTAGTGAGAACATATAGCTTCATTGGTTAGAACAATATAACCTATGCTTTTTTTTAATATATATATATATATATATATATATATATATATATATATATATATATATATATATATATATATATAATATATATATATATATATATATATATTTAAAACATAACTAAATTTGTTGCATATGTTGCAGGGAAGAAACTGAAGCTCACCTCGATGGAAAAACTGAAGCTAATGTCAATTATGATGTCTTCAATTATGTGTTGGGTGTAGTTATGTGTATTGCATTTGTTACTTGCATGTGCGTGTGCACTTTTATGTGCATATGTCAATTTAGAACATTTAGTTTGGGGATTCAGAACATTTAGATTAGGAATGCAAAACATTTAGTTTGGGAACTCATAAGATTTAGTTTAGGAATTCATAATTTTTAGTTTGACTATACGTACCATGCGGTAGAGCAGGGGAGGTTTTGAGAGTAGGGTTGAGATAATAGTATGGGATGGGAAGACTGGAAAGAGACATGATGATTTATATAAAAAAATATATACGGATCTTAGTTTCGTAATTTAGTTTGTTCATAAACTATGTGAAGAGTTTTTAACATGCCACATTTTAAAACCCGGAAGAATACAAAGAAAATACATCAAAAGATATATTGGTAGAATATATTGGGTAGAATAGAAGGACAATGTTTTAGTCCATTGCCTTTCTTACTAGTGTGTAACATATAGCTTAACTACTTAGAACATCTAGCTTAACAGATTAGAACATATAAGAATAATGTGCAGAACATATAGATTCACTTGTTAAAACATATAAATTCAATTGATAGAACATATAGCTTCTCTTGTTAGAACATTAAGTTTCACCTTTTAATTAGAACATGATTACTTACTACTTATCACTAGTTTATAAAGCGACCAAATATCAGTGTCGGAGTCCATTTATAGTCCAATTGTCGAAAAAAAAAATTTACCTGACATCCTTTCAAATATTCGGTAATATTTCATCATCTAAATTCTTTAGAACATAAAGGCTCACTTTTAAGAATATTAAGTTTCACCTTTTAGACCATAATTTTATATTGTTCTCTTCATGTAGAGAAGCTATTATTTATCGATATTTTATGTTCTAAATTTCATAACTAGATGTTCTAAACCTAGAAAGGTATGTTCCAATGTTCTCTTCTTGTATCTAATATGTTCTTGAATGTGCTTTGAGTCTGATTTTTGGCCTATTTTTATGAGGATTCAGGCAAGGTTAGCTATGTTGTGTTTTCATGTGCAACATTATGGGATAATATAGTTGTTGAATAGATTGGTGTTGGTCTTAAGTGGCTAGATAGTTGCTGACTTGCTGGTGCAGGTTATTTGTTTTGCAGGGAGGGTTGTTCAATCTGAGGTGGTATGATTCCTGTTATTGATTATTGGGCATGCAACTGTTGTGATATGTTTGGCTACTGCTAGCAGTTTTGTGTGTGTGTGTGTGTGTGTGGTGTTGTTGCAAGTATTGCTTGATGTTTTGTGTAATACCCCGAATTTTTAAAACTCGATTAATTATGCTTAATTATTTTTATTTAATTTAAAAACGTTTTAAATCCTAATTTCGAACTTTATTTTAATTAATGAAGTTTTAATTCGCTTGAATTTTTTAATTTTGTTACATGAATTACTATTTTTAGATTTTATAATTTCGTATTTACCAGCTTAACGACCTTTTTAAATCTTAATATTTTCGGATTTTTAATAATTTCGAAACGTTCTTATTTTATTCGAAAATTAAATTTATTTTTCGTTAACGATATTTTTAAAAAAGATTATTTCGAAACTTAGTTTTAATTAACCATTTCTATTCCAATTAATTTCCTAATTAATAATAGAGATCAATTTTCTGAATTTTTGCCTAAGTAATTGAAATTACGAAAATGCCCCTTGCAAAGTCAAAATTCCATTTCCCCTTTCTTCTCCTTGCTCTCCACGTACAAAGCAGCAAGAATGAAGAAAATTCTTCATTCCTCTCCTTTCCTCAATTCAGTCTTGATTCATGCCTTGCTCCCCAAGGAATTCAGCTTCTCTTTCACTCTACTTGACTATACAAATCAGTCATAATACCAATTGGAATTGAACATCAGAAAATCAAAACCGAAAGCTTCGAACCATCAGCACCATTCTCAGTCAGCCACCATCTGCCACCACCACCGTCCAACACCACCTCACCCACCCCTCACCGCCTCGACCACTGACCACCACCATCATACCTCCTTTGCTCTCTCTCTTCTCCTTCGCGACCCACCTCCCCTGCCTCCCCTGTTTCTTTTTCTTTTTCCGGCTCGCAACACCATTCACGCCACACACCACCACCTCCAGCCACCCTCATCCTCTCGCCGACCAACCCTGCCCTCAATTCCCGGCGAGACGCCGCCCAGAACAGGTCGGAAAACACCCCTCAAACTTCCTTTTTTCCCTCTTTCCTTTCGCATACTCTCCTCTTCCTCTCATTGCTCCGTCGCCTCGAAACTACCATCACCGTCAAAATTCCGACGCATTTTCTCTTCGTGGTGCCTCCCAAACCATGCTCCGGCCACCTCACCTCCGTTCACCGCCCGCACAACCTCCCCTGCCCTCCTCTTCTTTTCGCACAAACCTCACTTCCCTCGCTGTTCAGCCACCGCAAACCACCTCTGTCGCCATCCGGCGCGGTACCGTGCAACCGCGCCGCCCAGGCTGTTCACCACCTCCCTCTTTTCCTCCCTGCTCCTCCTCGTGCCCTCCTCCCCCTGCTTCCCCTGTTTTTGTTCGAAAGCCCCAGGGAACAAAACAAAAGAAAAGAAAAAGAAAAGGAAGAAACCCAATTGGTTTTACTGCTTCTAAACCCATCATCCAAGCCAAGCCCAATATCCTTTCCTTGACCCAAAACTTCAAAGTGAGTATTATTTCTTTAATTAAGTATTAATGTTTTATGAACATAAATTATTACATAACTTAATATTGTGATAATATAGATTTTAAATGATGATTTTAAATATATACTTTGACTGAAATTTTAATTTTAATAATATTTTTGTTAAATTATGAAATTTAAATAATATTTCATGTAAATCGATTTATAAATATTTCAATTGAAATTTCGATTAATAATATTCTCATTGAATTATGAAATTGTATTTTTATTCGTTATTTACAAATTCATTACTTACAATTTATTATTTATAAAATATTGATTTTAAAATTATGTACCGATTTAATACTAATTCAATAATTCGATACTTTGAAAGAAATTGGACTCGTGGCTCAGGAAGGACGATCTATCAGACAGGAAGTATAAAAACTACGGTTGAGGTAACGGTTATTGCTAGTACCCGCAATCCCTTCGAAATGTATTTATGTACGAATGATGTTATGAATGATTGATGTTTTATAATGATGTTTTATGATTTGCGGGATTACAAGTATGTTTTGATTGAATTGATTTACGAAAATGCAACTTTATGCAAATTATTGATTTAATGAATTATTATTCCTGAAAGAAATAATTTTATGAAATAACGAGATTTAATGGTTTTACCTGAACTATCCTGATTGAATGAGATTTTCCCGATTAATGTTCAACTAAAAGAAATGTAAACATGATAAATGAAAGTGTAAGAACTGGTCAAGTTCCCCTGTTATGGAGCCCAGGCCCCCCCTGATAAGAAGCACTGGCTTCCCTTGATATGGAACCAAGGTTCCCCCTGATAAGAAGCACTGGCTTCCCCTGTTATGGAGCACTGGCTCCCCCTCTTATGAAGCACTGGCTTCCCCTTTTCATAGGAGACGTCCAACAATGTTTCCTGAAAAGTCCTGACGACCAGAATAATACTGTTAAAAGGAAAAAGATTAATGAAATGATGTTCCTGAAATGATGTTGATATTCCTGAAATGATATTCCTGAAATAATATTCTTGAAATAATATTCCTAAATTGATATTACAGGAATGATGTTTCGGAATGATGCTTTTGAAATGATGATTTATTAAATGTTTTACTATATTCTATTCTCCCTGTGTTATTAAATAAAATGAATTGAAATGATGTTACGATGCTAGGGTAACTCGTTACTGAGTCTTCGGCTCACCGTTTTGTTTTCTGTTTTAGGTACTGCTGGGGACCACGAAAACGAGTAGTGGCGAGGATTTCACTATTACAAAGTTCACCTAAGTTAATGTTAAGTTGTATCAAGTTTAAGTAATGATTCTGGATTAAGTTACGTACTTTTATTAAGGAATTAAAAAGGATTATTATGTTAATTTCGGAGTCTAATAGCTTATGATTGATGGTTGTCTTGTAATTCCCAATAGGGAATTACGGCAGGTAATATCCCGACCGAATTAGGTTAATTCCGCTGCTAAGTATTCCTTAATAAGTGATTTAGAGGTCGGGGTGTTACATTTTGGAACAATGCCTATTAGCTCAATTGGTAGAGCTTTGTGCGATTGCCCAAAGATGTTGGTTCGAATCCTACATAGGCAACTCTTTGTATTCCGTTTATGATATTACTTAATTCTCCTATTTGATGATTATTTACTTTGAACCACTTCTATTTACTTTTGAATATGTTCTACTTACTTTAGAACATATGTATAAATTTTTAGAAATTAGCTTTAGTTTATAGAACATGACTGAGATGGACAAGATGTATGACCAACATAATTCCTCATTGGCAGAGTCTGATAAGAAAGCGAGTAACTGCTTGGGACCTTTATGCATAGTAGTTGACAACAAATTATCACTAGTAAGCGTCGATATATTCCAAAGAGGTGATGAATAAGGAACCAGCGGACTTAAACCCCTTGCAGGGGTGTCCTTGGCTACTTGCTGCTGGCTCTACTCACAGGTGTAACGGGAACTTTCCTTGATTGTGACCCTTGTTTACCAACATTTGAGGCCCGACCCTATCCCAACGAACGAAAAAGTATTAACGGGGGAATAGAACTGCACTACTAATCTCTAAAGCTAAGGTTATCAAAGACACGACTGACATTCTCGAGTCATGGCCAGGTGGGCGTTTAAGACACTTAGCAAAGCTTGTGCTGGAGGGTAACTCTCTTGTAGGACCTATCCCTATAAATACATTGGCGCTAACTTGTGTGTTCACAACAAACTATGTAGGATTTGAACCTACATCCATGTGCAATGGCACATTGCTCTACCATTTGAGCTAATAGGTTAATTTTAACAAAAGTTTCAAGAAAAATATGCATGCAGTACTATCTATAGAAAATAGAAAAATGCAACAACATCTTGCATTATAGAGTAATAAAAGAACATATGCACAGTTAGTTAGAACATACCCAATGATAATTAGAACATACACAATGAGGATAAATTAAGTACCTGCAACAAAAATTAGATCAGTATATTTATGCAGTTTGGTCGAATGCAAGAGAATATATGAAAAAAGAGGTCATTCTGTGAAGGTTGTGATGTTAGACTTGCAATCTTCTATAAATTTTATCCTAATGGTTTGATATATTCTGTACTTGGAATCTTCTCCTAGTGGTTTGATCAATTCCTGTACTTGGAATATAAGATTATATAGACAGACCCTATTACGAAGTACTCCGTATTTATTAATTATAAACTGTTGCAAGAAAGACAATGACCATAACAAAAACTAACTAAATTTGCTTTTGAAACTTGTTTCATTTTACAATTAAGGAAATTATATTACCCTTTTAAGCCTAAAGGAATTGAATTGTTTGTTTCTGAGAAGGAAAACTAATTATATTCTAACAGTATAATTTAACCATTTGAAAATGACTAAACTACTCTCTCTCTCTCTCTCTCTCTCTCTCTCTCTCTCTCTCTCTCTAATCTCTCCCAATTACCTACAGAATACAAAGAAATAATTCAGAACATCAAAAACAATGTAACGGGTAAATAGAAACAACTATACAGAAAATTAGAACCAAATATTCAAAACAAAAAATACTATTAATCAGAACATTGAAAACGATTATTCAGAACATGTAATGCAATAATTTAGAACATCAAGAACAATTTGTCAGAAAAGTGGAAACAACTATACATAACACTAGAAGCAATTGTATAGAACAAAATAACTGCAACAGAACCAACCCCAACCCGTGCTGGAGTTATCGGAGTTGACCAGCAGAATAATTTCATCATAAGTGCATCAATTAGAGCTCCTGACACTATGACTAAAGGACTGGTATTTTAGGTCATCTAATGCCACTAATTTTCTATGTCCACTTTCATATTCATGTCACTAATAACCACTAATTATGGTGATAATCTTGCATGGAAATAATAATAAACACACCTAACTTTAGCATTGATTTAATAATAACAAGCATGCATCAACATGTACTGACATATATATAAATATCATAAAGAAGAATGTTACAACCTACTCCTAGTATGACCGTCCATGACCAGAGACGTAAAGAAGTAGACTAGACGTGTGATAGTAGTACTAGCTGTAACTAACATGTCAAAGCTAGCTATTGAGGAAGGTTGGAATTGGTGCAACCAAGAATTATCACACATAGCATAAGTTTTATAACATATACATCACAAAATTTATATTTGTGGATAATTTTGCTGAAGTACATGTTACAATTCCATATTTCTAGCAAAAGAGAAATATCTCCACCTTACATTATCAACCAGTAATAATCAACATAATTTTGGTTTCAACCAAGCAAAATTAAGAACACAAAAAACAGAAAACAAACCTTTCGTGGCAGTAGATTTACTCATCTCAAAACCATCATCCTTTGAATACACTTTATAAAAACAAAAGGCCCTCTTGGATATTCATAAATTTCAGCCGTAGAACAAGTTTTGACTCATCGGAACAACATGTAATCCATTCTCTCGTTCCTCCACGAGTTAATATAGGATTGACTTCAAGAGTAACAACCACATTTGAATTAAAACAACTTGCAAGTTGTTAATTATTCACAACAGAATCTACAAAAGAATGAGATAAACAGTTCAGAATATGTATAATACTAACATAGAACATATATGTAAACGTTCAGAACATTAAAAAAAATTATTCAAAACATCGGAAACCATTATTTAGAACATCAGAAATCATTATTCAGAACACCAAAACCATTATCCAGAACATAAAGAACAATTATTCAGAACATTTAAAACAATTGTTCGAACACAAGGGCCAATTATTCAGAAACATAAACATCAGATATATTAATAAGAAAACTGACCGGATTCGGCTAATGATGATACCGGAGTATGATGAAATTCTAATTCCATAGCTCAAACAGATGGAATAATGATAAATCTGAAATTGAAAAAATAAGAAAATACAACAATGTTCAACATATGGAGTCGAATCAAATTATAACACGGTCGAACGTCGAACAATTCAATTTGCACAAATATGAATTTCAAACACTAGAATTTCACAAAACATGATAGAGTTCGAATATAAACAAAAATTGAGAATGAAATTGAATCTAAACACAAATAATTGCTCCAAAATATAATAAAATCAACAAAATATGCCCAAAATCACATGAATAATAACATAATCATGAAAATAAAGTTTGATATCTTACCTTCAATGGCGGAAATTTGGAAGTTCGATGAATATATTCGAGATTGTAGATAGAAATCGCAGCAATGAATCCGAGATTCAAGAGAAATTCGAGCTTGATTGAAGCTTTCTAATGGTTGCACATTGAAGAGAGAGAAAATAGAGGGGGAGAAAAAGTTTTGGCAATTTTAGGGAGAGAATCATTAGGCGTGAAAGGAAGGAGATGATTGGGTTATTGCTCAACAAATTTACGAAAATGCCATTAGTAATCCCTTGATTTTCAGCTGTTAGATTAGAAATGATCCAAAGGCCAAGATTTATTCTCACATAAGATTGTGTTCTCACATAGAATGGGTGTTCTCACATGAGCCTTCCCCTATATAAATAATTGTTAAAAATAAATATAAAAAAAGTTGAAGTAAATAGTAAATGGGAGAGATTAACTAAATTGGAGTTTAATTTAAAACAAAAGATGATTATCAAATATGTAATAGAGTATTATTTACATTAAACCTTTGATATTTGGATTAATTTATATCATAAATTTAATTTATGATAATTGTTATTAAATATATAATAGAGTTCTACTTGCATTAAACCTATATGCAAACATTCAGAGAAAATTAGGAACCAAACAATAGAAATTAGGGATTGAATGTGACGAAATCGGGGAAAAAAATCGAGCTAATCAGCAAGATTTTGCAATATCCATCAATGATGATCGGAAAAAAAAATGCGAAAGACGATCTTACTGCATGATACTATGTCAAACTTTTAGAAAGAAAACCCATCAAGAGATAGAAATAGATGTATTGAAGATGTAATGAATAGAATTAATTAATTACTACACAAATAGTTCATTTCATATTATAGAAAACTGAGGATTTAATACAATATACAAAAATGAAGGAATCTTTAAAGGATTGACTAAATAGAATATGGGTTGAAAATGTAATGATTTTGCTGAGATCGCATAAATAACTAACTCGAGTTTTATTATTATTGAACTAACCATTTCATAACTCGATTTTCCTATGAGCGCCTTATGCATAGACATTTTAAATATTAAAAACATATTTATACTCCAACTTGAAAATGGACTTAATTTTACTTTCTATTATATATATACTTTATAAAACGCCTATTTTTATATACGATGATATAATAAGGCTTCAATACTAGTTGTTATTTATTTGTCAGTTTTAATATTTATTGATTTGTTTTCTTTACTGCCATGTATATTGGATTATTGGTTTTGTATTATGTTTTAACTAACTTAAGACCTGCAATGCACGAATGTTACTAATTTTGTTTACGAAGTACTATTCATTACTCGTAAACAATAATTTACAATTAGGAAATATTTATAATAACATACAATTTATTTGTATTTGGTTATAGATGATTGAGAAAATATAAGATAGAAATTAAAAATAACGACGTAGAAAAATAATAAATTTAAGTAAAGCACATTTATTTCAAATAGACCAATTAAGCAAGTTGTACATTATACTATGTACGTACAATATAGTCATTTTTATTTTCGACATTTTCACTTTTTCGGGGAAAATTAAAGAGAATTTCTCATCACATGGATCAAGATCTAAGGAGCTGTTTGGCCAAACTTCTCAAAGTGCTTCTCAAATTGAGAAACAGAAAATGCCAAACAGGGGTAAAAATGAAAACAGTTTCAGGTTCTGCAGAAACTACAAGTTTTTAATGCAGAATAGCAGAAGCTACAAGTTGTAGCTTTTCAAAATCGTTTCTCGGGGAGCCATTTCCTCCTGGATTTTCCCATATATGATTTACAAACTTTGTTCCGTCGTCACCGTAGTTATGATGTTAACGCTAAGAAACATTCTCTTTTCTTTTTCTTTTATTCACGTACAATCTAGAGTTATTTATTTTCAACATGTTCACTTTTTTCGGAGAAAATTAAAGAGAAACTTTGTTTAAGAAAAATAAATTAAGTTTTAAAAAATAAAAGCTACTACTCCCTCCGTTTCTTTTTGTTTGTTACGTATTCCTTTTAGGATGTTTCACAGTGTTTGTTACGTGGGTGAATATTTCCTTTTACAAACTTATTATAATGTCATTTTTTGTGCCAATTTTTAATTTTAATTGGTCCAATTTTTTCAACTCATTAATTTCTTTACAATTTCCCAAGTATGTTAAGTTAGAAATTTGTGTGCTTTTCCATTATTGGTTCATTTTGATAAATAAAACAATCTTATTTAATTTGTTGTTGTAATGATTAGTGGATTGAGGTTTTACTTGGGTTTATTTTTTTAATAAAAAAAGAATCTTTATTATATGTTAATAAACGTGCAAAAGTCCAAATGTAACAAACAAAAAGAAACGGAGGGAGTACTATGTATGCAATTGGTAATTTTATTTTATTTTTGATAAAAATGTATACAATTGGTAATTAATTACGGAGTATTGTACTTCATATTGTGGGAAAGATTCCTCTAATATAATGTAGTGTATTTTTTTTTTGAAAGGTAAGAAGAAGTACATTAGGAGGCCCTCCGCACGTGGGTAACTCCTAAGTAATCGTTAGTAACAATAGAAGATAAAATGGGGCTAATCCCCGGATCAATATACATAGTACTTGGAATCAGATGACCGACATTAGAAATCCAATCTGCCGCCTGATTAGCTTCTATATAGATGTGTGAGATCTCCCAAAAGTCAAAGTGTTGAGAGAGCAGGTCTTTGATATCTTTAATAATGGTGTCAAGTTTCCATGGTGTCCCCCATATACCCTTAACTGTGTTTACGACTAAAAGGTTGTCCCCTTCTATAAGTAAATTCTTGATTTGCAGATGAATTGCTTCTTAAATACCTTTATGGAGAGCGAGCTGGAGTGCTTCCGCCATGTAGACTTGGGAGTTGCCGAGGTTGGAAGTCGAGGCCTTTAAGTGCTGGCCCATATGGTCCCTGATGATGAAGCCTGCTGCTGCAGAGGAGTTTTTGCGCGATCCGTCGAAATTGAGTTTGAAATGATTTGTAGGAGGTGTGAGCCAACGAACTGGAATGTTGGTGGTGGTGTGAGAGGTGGTAGCTATGGTAGTCGAAATTAGCCCTGTATCTAGGGCTAGGTCTAGTTTGTTCCTGGCAACCCATTCCGAATGAGTTGAGATGGCTGTGAAGTAAATTTTGACTGGGTTAAAAGGAATATTTTTGAAGACGCATCTTTCCATATTGCCCAAATGGTGAAGACAACCTTAATCTGGGTTTCAGAGAATTTTCAAAGAGAGTTTAAAAGCTCCATAAGAGGTTGAGGCTGAAAGGAGAAGTCTAACCATCTTTTAAGGAGAGTGCAATTCCAGGAGTTTTTGACCATTGGGCAATAAAGAAAGAGATGATCGATCGTTTCGACATAGGTGTCACATAGAGGGAAAATATCAGTGGGTAATATGTGGCGGGAAAAAAGAGTGTGTCAAACTGCAATGCTATTGTGACCAATTTCCCATAGGAAAATTTTAATTTTTGGAGGGATGTCTAGTCTCCATATCCAGTTAAATTCCCATTTGCTAGAGTTCTGCGGTAGTTTATGAGCCAGCCAATTTGCTGACTTTATAGAGAATTCCCCTGAAGTGGTGGGTCCCCATATTGGGCTGTCATCTTTTGGGATTAGAGGGAGGGGAAGGCCTTTAATTTTCAGAACAATGTGCTCAGGTAGGAGAGTTGCTAAAAGAGGGAGATTCCATTCTTGACCAGGCAGAATGAAGTTTGAGACCCGAAGGTCCTTATCAATAGATTCTGGGTTTGAGTTTGTAATAGACAACAAGTTTTCTTGAGAAATCCAATTATCTAACCAGAAACGGACAGAATTCCCATTTTCGATTTTTCAACGGATTCCTTTACGGAGAATTTCACGTTGACAGAGAATATGTTTCCAAATTTGCGAGTCTTTTTGTTTCGGTTTACAATGTAGAAAGGTCGTGTTATTAAGGTACTTTTTAGTCCTAATGGAAACCCCATAGGTTGGAGGGGTTTGTCAATATTTTCCACCCTAATTTGGCAAAAAATGCTTTGTTGAGAGATCGGAGCTTGCGAAGGCCCAAGCCTCATTGGTTTTTAGGCTTGCAGATAGTGTCCCAAGAAATGAGGGGAGTTGAGTTGGTCTTATCCGTTTGTTTCCAGAAAAAATTCCTGTGAGTTGCATCTAGTTGGTTGCAAATCTTATTCGGAAGGAGGAAGGAGGAGCATACGTAGGCTGGCAGAGCTTCGAGATTGCTTTGAACTAATGTTAACCTTCCTGCTTTGGAAAGGTAGTTCGCATGTCACATTTGAATTCTATTTTGGTTTTTATGCATAATGTTGTTATAGTCTGTTCTTGTTGGTTTGTAGCTGGAAAAATGAGCTCCTAGGTATCTACCTAGTGACATAGAGCTTTGCATGTTGAAAGTTCCGGCAATATTTAATCTTCTTGTGTTATTAATTTGTTTGGAAAACACAATAGCGGATTTATGGAAGTTCACTAGTTGACCCGAAAGGCCACACAATTCTTTAATAATGTTCTTGAGATCGATACATGAAGCGGTTGTTGCTTTGCAAAAAAGAAGACTATCGTCTGCAAACATGAGGCAAGGTATCCTAGGGGTATGAGGAGCAATTTTAAAACCAATGCCAGTAGTAGGATTGAGTCCTGCCCTGGTTAGCATTATGATAAACACTTTCATACATAGTAGGAAGAGGTACGGTGAGAGGGGTCACCTTGCCGAAGCCCTCTGGAGGGCTTGAAATGTTCTGTGGTTGAACCATTGATTTTAAGGGAATAGGAAACTGTGGTCACACAAGATTTAACCCATTCAATCCATTTATTTGGAAAACCAAAAGCTACTAGGGTTTCCCAAAGAAAATCTCATTCTACCCGATCGTAGGCTTTGTCCATGTCTAATTTAAGGGCGCACCATCCTACCTTAGATTTAGATTTCTGAAAAACATTAAGAATTTCTTGCACAATAAGGAGGTTGTCATGAATTGATCTTTCCGGTGTAAAGGCATTTTAAAAGGTCTTATATGGTTTTGGAGAATCGGTGTAAGTCTTGAAACTAAAAGTTTTGCAATAGCCTTATACATTGTGTTGCACAAGCTAATTGGTCTGAAATGATTTGGATTTTCCGGGAGATTATTTTTTGGAATAAGGGAAATGATAGTATGATTAAGGGCCGGGGGGATTGATCCATGGTGAAAGAAGATTTTGATTGCCGTTGTGAATTCTTTCGCAATAATGTTCCAGTAGGCTTGAAATTTTTTTGGTCCGTATCCGTCCGAGCCTGGAGACTTTAGGTGTAACACCCTAATAATTCCTTGCTTTTATAAAATCATTTTCCAACTTAAAATAAAGGAATTACTAAAGCATTACCGCAACCGTGATAACGGTTAAGGCTATTATCAGAATTACGCAGCGGAATTAAATGTCAACTAACTTTTAAAAACCATAATTAATGAAATATTGAGGCCTCCTACAATTTGGAACCATAATGGCCCAAAACCCAAAGTATAAATAATTCAAACATTTCAAACATAATTAAAATATTAAATAAAATAGTTTCAAAGAACGAAAGCATGCAACTCTCTCAATCATCCCAAGCCACATGATTTCGATCGTACTTGATCTACCAACCTGCTATATTATTCTACTCCCCAACAATGCAAGTGCAAATGATGGATCATCATAGGGGCATTAAGGCAAAGGCCATGA
The DNA here is from genome assembly GCF_020520425.1 of Spinacia oleracea. Lineage (NCBI taxonomy): Eukaryota > Viridiplantae > Streptophyta > Magnoliopsida > Caryophyllales > Amaranthaceae > Spinacia > Spinacia oleracea. The sequence goes on from NC_079490.1 coordinate 136,762,502, forward strand.
CCAGAAACACACAAAGCACGTAGTCAGCAAAAGCTGATTACTTACAAGCATAAAGTAAATGAAACTAAAACATGCATCACTCACTAAGTACTAATCAACATGCAAAAGCCATATAATACTTAACAAACAATCATGAGATACAAGACTCGACTCTGGACTCGACTCTTGACTCACAATTTAATTAGAATAAGCTTCGAACGGGCCAAAAGAATAATCCACAAAGGGAAAAAGTGATGGGAGCCAACCATACACCAAATATAATAATAATAAAATCGGGCCATACCGAGTGTCGGGCCATACCGACGGAATTCCTGCGCATAATATAAATGAAACAACGTCTTGTATCATTAGTAGGAGTACGAGCTTTCCGGCAAGACTCCCCCCATTGTTCATACTCAAGGTATATAAGTTCCAAGAGTTTTGAAGCTTGTTCCGGTTGCACTTTACGTTTATTAATATTTTAATAAAGGCGAACTCAAGACTCGACAACATGCATACATACAATTAATAAACAACAACCAAAACAATCTTATTTTAATGCTTTAAGACTTGTGATCAACCAAGCAAGACACTTGTGATATTACGTACTACCATGTTCCTCCTCACCAAAGTGAGACTCCACATCATGCACATTAACATGAGGGTTGTGCCCTTGCACGACAAATCCTAATTCATTTCATCCATAATATTCCCAACTGAACCCTACATGTGCGGTGGCTTGCGTGAGCTAACCCTTCACATGTGGTAAAATAAATAGTACAACGAGGTACAAATAAATGGCTCAAAGTATGCTAGACATCCCGTACAATAGCATACAAATAAATAATCCATCCCTTGCATGTGAAATAAACCATACACGCATAAATATTAAACAACATGATTGACAATGAAATCCATACTCATAATAATTTCAACATGCTTGTTCAACAATTAATCTAATAAATCCAACATCACAAATCACATGCTCGTTCACCAAAATAAACATGATTCCACATAATGTAATTCACATCATCAACAATCATGTAATGTCATTGACAAAAGGTATGGTCGCCCTAGACTTGTACGTACCTTGAATACCTAAGCGTAGGGGCCACTTTGCAATAACGAGCACTCAACTAGAAATCACCTCCTATCATCAAAATAATGAAACTTAAATTATTTCCATGTTCATTAGATTTCCAGCAACTTTATAAAAATTAAAACCCCCTTTAGACTTTAGAATTCAATCGTTTTTCAATAATAAAATCGTCTCAATTTGCAAAATCAATCCCTAGTACGAAAACATACTTTTTCCGCCTTTAAAATCAATAAAAATCAACACTTTAAACCTTTATTCAAATCTGAAAATATAATTGATTATCATAATTAAAATCATCACCTAATTATGCTAATCAATTGACTCATTAGGTCTAGGTTAAAACCCTAACTTGAAAATTTCAATAAAACTAGTTTAATATCATAAAAATCAATGCTTTATTAAATAACCAAATCTGAAAATTCATCATTTGATAATTAAAACAAGCCTAATGAATCACAACACACAAATCCTAAAACCACGGTATTCATAACCGGTTCCCAGCATTTTAATTACTCAAAACAATATTAATATAATAATTTAAAATACGGAATTTAAATAGAATAGGTAAGGAAGAAGAGAATTATACCAATCCGGCCTATAGCACGGAACAACCACGAATTTAATGTCATTGGGCGAAAAGAATTGAATAACGAATGAACAAGCAACAACGACAACACACAACGCACCAACCGTGTGCGTGTGTGCAGCGACGAAGAGGAGCGGGCAGCAGGGGCCGCGCGCGGGCTGGGCGAGAGGGGAGCAGCGCGCTGGGCGCGGACGAAGAGAGTGAGGGAGTGTGGGTGTGAGGCTGGGCGAGTGAGGGAGAGCAGCAGCAACAGCCACACAACACAACAACAACGACGCATCAAGGAGAGGAAGGGGGTGTGGGCACTGGGCGCGCGCGAAGAGGGAGCGAGCGAGGGCGAGAGAGAGGGAGCGAGTGCTGGGGCGTGAGGCCGAGAAGCACGAGGCACAGCAGCACGAGCACGGGCTACGTGCGTGCGGGCGTGCGGACGAGAGGAAAAGAGAGGGAGTTGGAGTGATGGGAAAGCAAGCAACAATAGGGTTTATGAATTTTAGGGGCTCATTTAATGATGGGGGAGTCTATTTATAGGCTCCCTAATCCCTTGATGGGCTAGGCTTAGGATATTTGAGTTGGGCTTAGGAATTTAATGAATTGGGCTAGCTTAGGTTTTAAATTAAACTGTTTGGATTGGGCTCGATTAATAAAACGAATTGGACTTTTTATTTAAAACCCGAAGCTTTAAAAATCATTTGCAACTCATTTAATTTCCCGACTCAAGAATTAAATTCGTTTCGTAGTTAATTAAAATAATAAATATTCTAATTAATTAAAATACATTAAATGCAATGCATTTAAATATTATTTAAATGATAATAAATCGTAAAATGCTCTAAATATAATAAAATATACTTATAAATATTATAAAAATACGAGGTATTACAGTCTACCATCCTTAAAAGAAGTTTCGTCCCGAAACTTGGGTTCGGAAATCATAATTCAACACAAAACTTGAGACTTTCTGAGACTTTCAATACGTTCATTTTCAAAAATTTTAAGTTGTTGTACTCTTCACATGATTAAACAGGACAATAATAAGTGCAAATTCAATAGAAAGCACTAAATTGAGCATAAAATAGGGGAAAACAAGGTTAAAAGCGCGAAATTCTACCGCACTCTACCCCCCTTAAAAGACACGAGTTACGACCCCGTAACTCAACTAACCTCGGGAAAAAGCTCGGGATATTTCTTTCTCATTTCGTCCTCCGCTTCCCAAGTGGCTTCCTCAGATTCTTGATTAGACCACAACACTTTGACAATTTTCACATCTGTAGTACGCGTACTATGCACTTTGCTATCAAGGATTTTGACAGGTCTTTCCTCAAAGGTTAGACTTTGGTCTAATTCTATGGTCTTCGGTTGCAACACATGCGATTTATCCGGGATATATTTCCTTAACTGAGATATGTGGAACACATTATGCACTCTATGCAAGTCCATAGGCAAGGCTAGTCTATAAGCTACCTTTCCGATTCTTTCTAAGATCTCATATGGGCCTATGTACTTAGGGCTTAACTTCCCTTTCTTCCCAAATCTCATGACACCTTTCATTGGTGACACTTTGAGCAACAGTTTATCACCTATGTTGAACTCTTCTTCCCTACGTTTCAAGTCTGCATAACTCTTTTGGCGATCCTGCGCCGCTTGAATCTTTGATTGGATGGTTCTGATTTGGTTCATGGTGTCCTCTATCATTTGAGGTCCCAACACTACAGTTTCACTAATATCGTTCCAACAAAGTGGACTTCTACACTTTCGTCCATACAAAGCCTCAAATGGTGCCATTCCAATGCTAGCATGATAGCTATTGTTATAGGAAAACTCAATTAGATCTAGGCTATCTTCCCAACTTCCTTGGAAATCAATAACGCATGCCCGAAGCATGTCCTCCAGGGTTTGGATAGTCCTTTCAGTTTGTCCATCCGTGGCTGGGTGGAAGGCTGTACTCATTTTCAATGTCGTACCAAAGCTCTTCTGCACACATACTTTTCCAGAAATTCGAAAGAAACCTTGAATCCCTATCTGATACGATATCCTTAGGAACTCCATGTAACCTCACAACATTCTTAATGTAGGCTTTAGCAAGTTGTTCCATTTTCCAGGTTTCCTTCATTGGTATAAACACTGCTGACTTGGTCAACCTATCTACCACAACCCAAATTGTATCATTCCCAGTCTTTGACTTAGGTAAACAAGTGAAAAAGTCCATAGAAATACAGTCCCATTTCCACCTTGGAATCTCTAAAGGTTGGACCTTCCCTTGAGGTCTCCTGTGCTCAATTTTAACCTTCCGACAAGTCAAACATCTAGCCACAAATTCAGCCACTTCGTTCTTCGTCCTTGGCCACCAATAGACCTTTTTCAAGTCCTTATACAACTTGTCACCCCCTGGGTGTACAGAATATGGCGTATTATTCCCTTCTTTCATCAATCTCTCTTTCAGTTCTCCACACTTTTGAGGCACGCACCACCTGCCTTTGTACCTCAAGCTTCCATCATCATGGATTCGGAAATCTACCTCCTTACCTTGCGAAATCTTTTCCTTGATTCGCTCCAACTTCACATCACCAGCTTGATTCTCTCTAATCTCATCAAATATTGACGGTTGGATGGTTAAGGCATTCATTATTCCCACAAGGCTTTCACCACTTACTATTTCAAGGTTCAAACGCTGCATGTCCTTACACAGCTCGTTAGCAACTACTAACGCATTAACACTATGACTTGATTTCCTACTCAAGGCATCCACAACTACATTGGCTTTTCCCTCATGGTACTGGATATCCAAATCATAGTCCTTAATTAACTCCAACCACCTTCGTTGGCGCATATTCAGATCCTTCTGTGTGAAGATGTACTTCAAACTCTTGTGGTCCGTAAATATCCCACACTTCACACCATACAGATAGTGTCTCCATATCTTCAATGCAAATACTATAGCCGCTATCTCTAAATCATGGGTAGGGTAATTGGATTCATATGGCTTCAATTGCCTCGACGCATACGCAATAACTTTCCCGTTTTGCATCAATACACACCCCAAACCATTCTTAGGGGAATCACTATATACATCGTATGCACCACTCTCATCTGGTAAGGTTAACACTGGCGCGGTTGTCAATCGCGTCTTTAAGGCTTGGAATGCTTCCTCACACTGGTCACTCCATTCAAACTTGGTTTCCTTCTTCATCAAGGTAGTCATGGGCTTGGCTATCCTAGAGAAGTCTTGCATAAATCGTCTATAGTAGCCAGCTAATCCCAGAAAACTACGAATGTCAGTCACACTCTTGGGTGTAGGCCAATCACTAACAGCTTTGATCTTAGCAGGGTCAACTGCCACTCCTTCTTTTGACACAAAATGTCCCAAAAATGCAACTCTTTCCAACCAAAACTCACACTTTGAGAACTTGGCATACAACTGGTTATCTCTCAAGGTACTCAACAACGATCTCAAGTGTTCCGCGTGATCTTCTTCACTCTTTGAATACACTAGGATGTCATCTATGAAAACCACTACAAACTTGTCCAAATAGGCATGGAATACACGGTTCATTAAGTCCATAAATATTGCAGGGGCATTGGTTAACCCAAAAGGCATAACAGTGAACTCATAATGTCCGTATCTAGTCCTGAATGCAGTCTTTGGTATGTCATGGTCAGCGATTCTCAATTGATGATAACCCGAACGCAAATCGATCTTCGAAAAGATTTCTGCTCCTTTTAGTTGGTCAAATAGGTCTTCTATCCTAGGTAATGGATATTTGTTCTTGATTGTGACCTTATTGAGCTCCCTGTAGTCTATACAGAGCCTCATACTTCCATCCTTTTTCTTCACAAACAACACTGGTGCTCCCCAAGGCGATGCACTTGGCCTAATATAACCTTTCTCCAATAGATCCTCTAGTTGACTTTCTAATTCATTCATTTCTGCTGGAGCCATTCGATAAGGTGATTTTGAAATAGGGGCGGCTCCAGGCACTAAATCTATGGTAAAGTCAATAGGTCGATTGGGAGGCATCCCCGGGATATCTTCTGGAAATACATCAAGGAATTCATTGACTACTGCAATATCCTCAGGCTGATCCTTGATCACATGCTCTAAGTTCCTTACATTACATAAGAAGGCTGGGTTCCCTTTACTGACTAGCTTCACGAGTTCCATTGCCGTGATGATTCCTATGTTCTTAGGTTTACCAAAACGACGATATGACACTACTTTGCCTAGGCTAGACCTCAAGTGAACCTTCTGCTTCTCACAATCTATTTTGGCTTTGAACTTGGCCAACCAATCCATTCTTAGAATTACATCTAGCTCTCCTAACTCGAATTCGATTAGGTTAGATAAGAACACGGTCTTGGCTATGGTCATAGGCACATCTTTATGGATTTTGGTACACTTCACTATATTACCAGTAGGTATGACTATAGGTACTTCAATTGATTCAGGCTCTTTCAACCCTAATTTCCCCAAAGCATCTACTGATATAAAAGAATAAGTCGCACCAGAATCAAATAGAACTTTAACTGAAACAGAATTAATAGAAAAAGTACCCGCTATGACGTCAGAGGAAGTCTCCGCTTCTTGCCTAGATATCACATTCAACTTTCCTTGGGAAACTCCTTTGTTATAGCCACTTCCATTGGTGTTCCTATTGTTGTTTCGATTCCCATTCTGCTGTTGGTTCCCTCCAGGCTTTCCATGGTTCTGGTGATTGCCATTGCTATTGCCATTGTTACCACCTTGGTAGTTCCTTTGGTTTCCACCTCCATTTCCCCCATTCCGGTTCTGATTATTCCGGTTATTGCCTTAGTGATTACCTTGGTTAGGCTTTCCATTCTTAGAATAGCATTCATACTCCCTATGGCCTAACTTCTGACAGAATCTACAAGTCACCAAATTTCCATCACAATATTTTCCAGGGTGATTCATGTTACAGCGCCTACATTCGTAGGTCCGTACTCCATTCCTTCCAGACTGATTTCCACCACCTTGGTTGTTGCGATTACCACCATTGTTAGCCCTAAACTGGAAATTCCCATTTCCTTTGTGCTTCTTAAAATTCCCCTGATTCTGATGGTTATTTCCTTGATTCGAGCTTCCACCATCCTTTCTCTTTTCAACACTACCATTCTTCCTTTGCTGTAACCCATACAGGTGAGCAGCTTTTCCGTACAGGGTGTCTAATGAGGTAAAGGTCTCTCCTGACAACAACAGCTGTAAGTCCATGGTCAAACCATTCTCAAATCTTTGAGCCCTGAGCTCTTCCGTTGCCACCACTTCAGGTGCAAACCTAGACAGCTCTATAAACTTAGAATAGTATTCCGTCACAGACAGACCTCCCATTTTGAGTTCAATGAACTCCTGCGCCTTTTGCTTCTTCAGCTAAGGTGGGTAAAAATTGTTCCTTAGTGCAGTTTTGAATGCTTCCCATCCAAAGTTAGGTGTGGCTCTAAGGGTATTTTCACATCGTTGTCACCATAAATCAGCTTCACCTCCCAGGTAGTACACAACACTATTCACCCTAAGGTTTTCGGGGCAATTCACAGCTACAATGAGTTTATCAAACTCTCTCAACCAGTTCTCCAGCACACTGGGTTCAATCTCTCCGCTATAGAGTGGAAGCTTGCTTTGAGCTATTTTCTTAAACATTTCCCCGGCAGGGTCATGCATTGGGTTTGCTCTGGTTTGAGCTAGGTCACGAACTACCTTATCTAATTGTCTAACCACTTCAGAAATCTCTTGGCTAGCCATATCCCTTCTCCCGAATAAATAAAAAGGCTAACTTTAATATTGGTTGGACATGATGTGAGGGGGTCGAAAAAGCAAGAGGCTAATGCGTGACCTCGTCCCTCGTGGGTGTGACGATTCTTTTTTATTCAATCAAGTGTAATTGGATTTCCTGTGAGTTTACACCCAATTGACTAGTAATATAGGAGTCGCCATTCAGTTTTTAACGACAATGAGAAAAACTGACAAAACCCGGTTATCGTGACATAAAGGGAGTGCAATTATGTTTGACCACGACGGTCGTAGGTTCCCTTGTGATCCCTGGTGTGGGGATCTCTCAACATACACCCGCAAGGTAGAGATTGAGGGTTCGGGGGACTGTAACTACCGAGAGGAGTACTTCGCTCGTCGATAACTCCAGAGGCAGGATGTCCTTACTAGCTCAGCATAAATAATTGAAGGGACATGCGTTAACTATTAAACTAATCAGAGTTGATTTTAGTAATATGCAACATATAATACTAGATCGATCGCGATTATCTGATTTAGATTGCATTAAGGGACCTAGCATGATAATCCAATTTCCCAAAATATTATATTTGTTAGGCGTGATAGAACAATCATATTAGGTTAGTTTAACAGTTCATAAAAAGGGCGAGGAAAGCAGTTAAATCATCGAAAAGGGACACATTACGACGCACCCTTGAGAGGTGCGTCACGGTTCTCAGAAAACTAACCACTTTGACTTTGCTATTTCCCTTTTTTATTTAACGAATCTCAATTATGGGACAGGATACGTTCTGTTCGATTTATGGATCGATTGCGACAGAACGCGTGAACAGTTTCACAGCGTGAGGCTTAGGCTAAGGGTTGGAGTCAATACTCAGAATATAATTATGTGTTGTGTGTGTTCTTTTCACGTCGAATTTAGGGGTCTATTTATAGGGAAGAGTTCGTGGAAAGATAGAATTGCAGAGTTCTAATCCACAAAGAATTAGGAAAAAACACGTACCCAGGTATTTCCAGCGCCCAGGCCTGGGCGCCGAAGATTTCGGCGCCCAGAGCCAGACGTTGAAAATAGGGTCTGGGCTGTTTTCTTTAGTCAGATTCGGATTCCTGAAATCCGTAGAGTTTGAGATTTAATCGAGTCTTTTAGCGCGTATCAATTTTATGACGGAATGCGTCTGGGCTCGTTACGAACTCTAGGCTCGTTAGGATTTTAACTAATACGTAACTCTTATTTCTGAATCATATTAGAAATAGGATTCTCGCAGTTTTCTATCTCATTTAGGATTTATGTTGGAATGCAACACCTAATTCTGACAGATTTCTATCCTTTATGATTTGCCACTTTTAGAAGCTACCTTTTACGGCAGTTACTATTTCTAGCAGGTTTCCATAAATAGCAGGTTTCGGGTGAAATGAAAAGGGGAATTGAGATTCGTTTATTTTATAGGAGATGCGTTGTCAAGTGGAGATTTATGCTTTCATCATCGAACCTTTCCCTTTCGGGAATGGGGACAAAAGTAGGTGTCTACAGTTAGCCCCCACTTTGACTGAGTCTTGGAGTAAGACGTGTTAGGTTATGATACATATGACAATTCATAAATCATGCGGAAACAACCATTTAGCCAGGAATACATATTATTTACACATAATCATATAGCATAATTTAGATGCATACTCTTTGTTGCGTGCCTTCCCTAGCTGCGCCCGAACCGAACAAGAACAAGTCTTTAGGACTCCAAGTGTCGTCCCTCCGTAGATAGTCCACAGCACGTCCGGATCCGCCTTAAGATTGACCAACTAGAATCGCCCTTAAGGTACTAGAATTTTCGGCACTCTTAGGTAAGAAATATGACTGAATTTTTCTCTCAAAACTCACTTTGAATACTTGAATTAATCTCTGAAAATATGTGACCCTAGGCACGTATTTATAGAGTTATGGAAAGGGAATTGGAATCCTAGTAGGATACGAATTAATTAAACTTAGAATCCTACAAGAACTCTAATTAATTAATTTATCCTTTTAGGAATAGGAATTTAATCATATACTAATTCTAATAGTTTTAGGAATCATGCATGAACACAAACTCACACACACACGGCAGCCACGAGGGCCGCCCATGCGTGTGCGTGCGAGCAGCAGCCCACGCCACGAGGCCCACGCAGCCGTGGCCTTGGCGCGCGCTGGGCCTGCCTTGCGGTGGGCCTGGGCGCTGCCTTGGCTGGGCTTGTGGCGCGCGTTTGGCTTGCTGGGCGATGGCCCGACTTCGTGCTGGGCCTTCGTCCGGCAGGCCTCGTCCGATGCTAATTCGTACGATACGCTTCCGATTAAATTCCCGGTTCCGGAATTCATTTCCGATACGAACAATATTTAATATTTCCGATTCCGGAATCAATTTCCGTTTCGAACAAATATTTAATATTTCCGTTTTCGGAATTATTTTCCGATTCCGATAATATTTCCGATTCTGACAATATTTCCGTTTCCGGCAATATTTCCGATTCTGGCAATATTTCCATTTCCGATAATATTTTCCGATACGTACCATGTTTCCGTTTCCGGCAACATCTACGACTTGGATAATATTTATATTTCCGATACGATCCATATTTCCATTTCCGGTAATATCATCGTTTCCGGAGTATTCATTTCTTGCCTGTGACGATCTCAGCTCCCACTGAAACCAAGATCCCTCGATTCCGAATATCCATAGATGGAGTATCTAATGCCATTAAATACTTGATCCGTTTACGTACTATTTGTGTGACCCTACGGGTTCAGTCAAGAGTAAGCTGTGGATTAATATCATTAATTCCACTTGAACTGAAGCGGCCTCTAGCTAGGCATTCAGCTCACTTGATCTCACGGAACTATTAACTTGTTAATTAATACTGAACCGCATTTATTAGACTTAACATAGAATGCATACTTGGACCAAGGGCATTATTTCCTTCAGTCTCCCACTTGTCCTTAGGGACAAGTGTGCATTTCCTAATTCCTTTGTCGCTCGATGCTTGCTCTTGAACATAAGGTAAGAGTTGTCATCCTTATTATGTCCAGAGGTGTTCCTCGGTTTCAGAGTTCAACTGATCAAATAAACAGATAATCATAGCCTATGATTCATCCGAGCACGGCCATGCATTTCACAGTTTCTAGCTCTCCGAGTGGCCTTGTACAACTTTTAAGCATCTCATCCCGATTTATGGGAGGACAATCCCAATCTTGCGATCTTGAGATTAGACTTCGTTTGATAGGTGATTACCTGAGCGTTGCCTTTATAGCCTCCTTTTACGGTGCGACGGTTGGTCAACGTCAAAGCAACCAGTTCTCAAACAAGTAATCTCAAATCACTCAGGTATTGAGGATTTAGTGTCTAATAATTTAATGAAATTTACTTATGACAGATTTTCATCTCTTACAGTAAAGTTTCATAGGTCTTGTCCGATACTAGTCTTCCCAAAGTAAGTATCTATGCAAATGATTATGACATTGCCATGTCCACATAGTTCAAGAAACAAAACTACTAGTCATCTTGCATTCTAATCGTCTAACGTTTTCTATGCGTCCAATTTTATAGAAAACTCCGACTAGGGACCATTTTCAACCTTTGACATTCAAGTTCACTTGATAGACATTTCTTAGTCACGGGACTGGTCCTGACAGTCTATCTTGAATATATCGTCAAATTGAAGGGACTCATCATTTAATAAACCACAAATTAAATGGAAAAATGAATTCTTTTCATTTATTGTGAATGATTAACCAATAATGTTTTACAAAGATTTAAACTCTAAAACTTTAAAACATTAAACAGAGACATCAAAGCCATTCTCCAATATGCTTGATTCCCATAGCTGCAGTGTGCGAGTTGTGCTTCGCCTGCGGCAGAGGTTTAGTCAATGGATCTGATATGTTGTCATCAGTTCCAATTTTGCTTATCTCGACTTCTTTTCTTTCAACGAACTCTCGTAGAAGGTGAAATCTACGAAGTACATGCTTGACTCTCTGGTGGTGTCTAGGCTCTTTTGCCTGTGCAATAGCTCCGTTATTGTCACAATACAGGGCTATTGGTCCTTTAATGGAGGGGACTACACCAAGTTCACCTATGAACTTCCTTAGCCATATAGCTTCCTTTGCTGCTTCATGTGCAGCAATGTACTCCGCTTCAGTTGTAGAATCCGCAATGGTGCTTTGCTTAGCACTTTTCCAGCTTACTGCTCCTCCGTTGAGGCAGAAGACGAACCCAGACTGTGATCTGAAATCATATTTGTCGGTTTGGAAACTTGCGTCCGTATAGCCTTTAACAATTAATTCATCATCTCCACCATAGACCAGGAAGTCATCTTTGTGCCTTTTCAGGTACTTCAGAATGTTCTTGGCAGCAGTCCAATGCGCCTCTCCTGGGTCTGACTGGTATCTGCTCGTAGCACTGAGTGCGTACGCAACCTCCGGGCGTGTACATATCATAGCATACATTATTGAACCAATCAATGATGCATATGGAATCCCATTCATTCGTCTACGCTCATCAAGTGTTTTTGGGCACTGAGTCTTGCTTAGAGTCATTCCATGAGACATGGGTAGGTAGCCTCGCTTGGAGTCCGCCATCTTGAACCTATCAAGCACCTTATTGATATAAGTGCTTTGACTAAGTCCAATCATCTTTTTAGATCTATCTCTGTAAATCTTGATGCCCAATATGTACTGTGCTTCTCCTAGATCCTTCATCGAAAAACATTTCCCAAGCCAAATCTTGACAGAGTTCAACATAGGAATGTCATTTCCGATAAGCAATATGCCGTCGACATATAATACTAGGAAAGCAATTTTGCTCCCACTGACCTTCTTGTATACACAGGATTCGTCTGCGTTCTTGATGAAACCAAAGTCCTTGACTGCTTCATCAAAACGTATATTCCAGCTCCTGGATGCCTGCTTCAATCCGTAGATTGACTTCTTAAGCTTGCATACCTTTTTAGCATTCTTTGGATCCTCAAAACCTTCAGGCTGTGTCATAAACACAGTTTCTGTTAAAACGCCGTTTAAGAAAGCAGTTTTGACATCCATCTGCCATATTTCATAATCGTAATATGCAGCGATTGCTAACATTATCCGAATAGACTTTAGCATTGCAACTGGTGAAAAGGTTTCATCGTAATCCACACCGTGGACTTGCCTGTAACCTTTTCATCTAGCTTTGAAAGCTTCAAGTTTCCCATCCTTGTCCTTTTTCAGTTTGAAAACCCATTTGCTTCCAATGGCTTGGTAGCCATCTGGCAAATCGACCAAATCCCATACTTGGTTTTCAGACATGGAGTCCAATTCAGATTGCATGGCTTCTTGCCATTGCTTGGAGCTAGGGCTCGTCGTAGCTTGTTTGTAAGTCGCAGGTTCATCACTTTCAAGTAATAGAACGTCATAGCTCTCGTTCGTCAAAATACCTAAGTACCTTTCCGGTTGAGATCTATATCTTTGCGATCTACGCGGGGTAACATTTCTAGATTGACCATGATTCTCACCAGATTCTTCTAAAGATCTCTGAGTTTCATCCTGGATGTCATCTTGAGCATTCTCTAGAGTTTGTTGTTCGACTCGAATTTCTTCGAGGTCTATTTTTCTCCCACTTGTCATTTTGGAAATGTGATCTTTCTCCAAAAAGACACCATCTCGAGCAACAAACACTTTGTTCTCAGATGTATTGTAGAAGTAATACCCCTTTGTTTCTTTTGGATAGCCCACAAGGATACATTTGTCAGATTTTGGATGAAGTTTGTCTGAAATTAATCGTTTGACGTATACTTCACATCCCCAAATCTTAAGAAAAGACACATTTGGAGGCTTTCCAAACCATAATTCGTATGGAGTCTTTTCGACAGTTTTAGACGGAGCTCTATTTATAGTGAGTGCAGCTGTATTTAGTGCATGTCCCCAAAATTCTAATGGAAGTTCGGCCTGACCCATCATTGACCTGACCATGTCTAGCAAGGTTCTGTTCCTCCGTTCCGACACACCGTTCCATTGTGGTGTTCCAGGAGGAGTCAATTCTGATAGAATTCCACATTCTTTCAGATGGTCATCAAATTCACAGCTCAGATATTCACCGCCTCTATCAGACCGCAGTGCTTTAATCTTCTTGCCTAATTGATTCTCTACTTCACTCTGAAATTCCTTGAATTTGTCAAAGGATTCAGACTTATGCTTCATTAGGTAGACATAACCATACCTACTGAAGTCATCAGTGAAAGTGATAAAGTAGCTGAAACCACCTCTAGCATTTGTACTCATTGGTCCACATACATCTGTATGGATTAAACCCAATAGTTCATTTGCTCTTTCTCCAACTTTAGAGAAAGGTTGCTTTGTCATTTTGCCAAGTAAACATGATTCGCATTTACCATAATCCTCTAAGTCAAATGGTTCTAGAATTCCTTCCTTTTGAAGTCTTTCTAAGCGTTTCAAGTTTATATGGCCTAATCGACAATGCCACAGATAGGTGAGATCTGAATCATCCTTTTTGGCCTTTTTGGTATTTATGTTATATACTTGTTTGTCGTGATCTAATAAATAAAGTCCATTGACTAATCTAGCAGATCCATAAAACATCTCTTTAAAATAAAACGAACAACTATTGTCTTTTATTAAAAAGGAAAATCCCTTAGCATCTAAGCAAGAAACTGAAATGATGTTTTTAGTAAGACTTGGAACATGGAAACAATCTTCCAGTTCCAAAACTAGCCCGGAGGGCAACGACAAATAGTAAGTTCCTACAGCTAATGCAGCAATCCGTGCTCCATTTCCCACTCGTAGGTCGACTTTACCCTTGCTTAACTTTCTACTTCTTCTTAGTCCCTGTGGATTGGAACATAAGTGTGAGCCACAACCTGTATCTAATACCCAAGAAGTTGAATTAGCAAGTATACAGTCTATAACGAAAATACCTGAAGATGGAACGACTGTTCCGTTCTTCTGATCTTCCTTTAGCTTTGGACATTCTCTTTTGTAATGGCCTATTCCATAACAATAAAGACAGCTTGATGTGGACTTGTCCTACTTTGATTTAGCATTGCCCTTGGACTTTCCACCTTTCTTGAACGGTCTCCTTCTAGCCTTGAGTAAATCTTTGGCTTCACAGTCCAGTATTATTTCAGCCTTTCTGACAAGGTGAACAAATTCTGCAACTGTTTCTTCTCTTGGTTCACTTAGGTATAGTTGCTTGAAGCGACCAAACTCACTGTGTAGTGAATTGAGCAAGATAGAGACTGCTATCCTTTCGCTTATTGGTGTTCCTAGTAGACTTAGGCGATCAAAGTATGAACACATAAGATCCACATGGAACCTCAGTGGGACGCCTACCCTCTGTTTAGTGCGAAGGAGCTGAACATGTGTTTCTTGGACCTCCATCCTATAACACCTGTTGGGAGAACCAACCTTTAGACCAGACGTTGATTCAATCAACTCATGGACGTTCAGGTCCCTGTCCTCCGTACTTCCACGACAGATATCCCTCAGATTCTTGATGAGCGTAAAAGGTTCATAAGCTACAAACCTTTTAGCCCAATCATCAGGGATATTGTTCAGCATGAGACTCATAACCTTTTTGAGATCCGCATCCCAGGCGTAAAATCTCTCAGGGGTCATGTCTCTGGCATAGTAGCTTGGCATGGGATGTGACAGTACATACTCAAGTCCATTGAGTTTGACTATTTCAACTAGCTTAGCTTCCCATTCAAGAAAATTTGCCAGGTTCAGCTTGACCATAAGCTCAGAACCCATGATGATGTTTTGATTGTTGTTTGCCATATTAAAACTACAATTGAAAAGAATAAACAAATAAATAACCATTCACAGTTTCTCTTAATAAACTTAAATTCTAGCATACATGCATAATTCAATGTTTATTAAGCATTTTATTCAAGTTATGTGTTCCGGCAGGTGTGAATAAAATGATTCCAAGATCCTAAAATCATTGAAGAACTAAGCACAGTTTGTCGACTTAATCCTAGAACATCTTAGGTAAGCAAAAGCCTTTTGCTAATAGTCTAGAAACTATTCTTGGTTGATAGGTACGTCTAAGAACTTATTAGGTAAACCTATCGATTTTGCCACGACATAAAAGGACTCCTTACTTATATCGTTGAGTTTCACCAAAACTAACATGTACTCACGATTATTTGTGTACCTTGCCCCTTTAGGACCAATAAGTAACACCTCGCTGAGCGAAAACTATTACTAGATTGATGTAAAGGATATCCAAGCAAGTGTATATTTTGGCATGGCACCTTTTAACTCAATTTTTAAGTTTGGAACTTAAGGCTCTTACTATGTTGGTTAGATTTTAAGTGAACTAAAATCCTTAATCATGCAACATAATCAAGCCACAATCTTACGCATAATTAAGACATATTTAAAGCAATAAATAACTTAAAGCATGCATAAGATAAATGTGATCTAGTATGGCCCGACTTCATCTTGAAGCTTTGACTTCAAAGTCCGTCTTGAAAATCTCCGTGGGAGGCACCATTTTCTTCAAATAGGATAAGCTATAACTAATTACAACTATTTGATGGTACGCAGACCATATTTGAATTGAAAAATAACTTTGGTACTTTAGACCAATTACATTCAAATTAATGGTACGCAGACCATATTTTCTATCCTATTTGGGCCATACTAGTCACTTCATAACCTGCAAAACAGTACATATACAATATATACCATTCACCCATTCATTATCATGAATGGCCCACATAGCTGGTTAGTAAAACACATTATGCATCACGTAAACATTTGCAGCAATTAATGAAGGGCACCAATAATCTACCAATTATTCAGTCCTTATTAATTCTAATCAAGTTGTTTTAACCTTAAGGATTCGTAGACCTAATCAAGAGTTTTATGACTAAAAGGGCTCCCACTTAAACCAATAAATTAATATGCTTTACTAATTTTAAACATAAAAATGTATTTCAAGTCTAACCGGAAACATACAAATTTAATTAAAATTTAAAGCTCATATAAATTTATAATTGAATCCAAAAAGTTTAATTTAATTTCAGTCGTATTTAAATTAATTCTTGATTTTAATTTTAGTAAAATAATTAGAATAAATAAAATTTATTATAATTACAATATTCAAAATTAAAATCCAAGAAAATAATTTAAATTATTAATTTTAAAATTAATTAAAATTACGTAAACTGAAAAATTTCAAATTAAACATTCAAAACGATCTAATCGCAACGCAAACACCCTACGCATCGCACTCCCATGGGCCGCACGCACACAGCCATCGCTGGCCATGTGCGCGCAGCCCATGCGCTCGTAGCATAGCTGCTGCATCTTCCATCGCAAGCCATCGCACGCTATGGTGCTCGCTGCGCGCGCGCCAGCGCTCGACGCACGCGAGCCATCGCTCGCTGTGCGCGCTCGCCAGCGCTAGCTGCGCGCGAGCCATCGCTCGCTGTGCGCGCGAGCCATTGTTCGCTGTGCGCGCGAGCCATCGCTCGCTGTGCGCGCGAGCCATCGCTCGCTGTGCGCGCGAGCCATCGCTCGCTGTGCGCGCGAGCCATCGCTCGCTGTGCGCGCGAGCAATTGCGCGCGATCAATCGCTGGGCGCAGCGCTCGTGGCACGCGAGCTTGCGCTCGCTGCGCGCGAGGCTGCGCGCGCTTGCGCGAGGCAGTGCGCGTCGTGGCGCAGCTCACTTGCTGCCCACACGCGACTGCCTTGGCTTGCCTTTCGCCCATGCCCATTTGTTCATAGCTCGTGGCCCACGACACAAGGCAGGGCTGCTGCCTTGTGCTCGTGCACCATGCCCTTGCTCATTGCATTCGTGCCGCACGGGCGACGAGCTCCCTTGTTCGTCGTCACATGCCCGCACTATACAACACCCCTTAAGGGTAACACGAAGCGTCCATTGCTTTGTGCGTGCAAGTTATATGAACGAATCGCATAAAAATTTAAAATTTATATTTAAAATTAATGACAAATTAATAAATAATATTAATTTCATAATTTTAGGGCGAAAAATCGAAAATTTATTATTCAATTGATTTCCGATTGTCATTGATTCAAGTCTAGGTCATAAAAATTTAAAATTTATCATAAATTTACAATTTTTATGGTGGTTTTTAATCATAGGTTTCTAATTAGATTATAATTAATTATGAAAATCAAATTAATTCTAAATTATTCTAATTTTCAACAAATTAATCATAATTACAAATTAGATTGCATAATTAACAAGGCTAGGCATTCAAACTTGTTAAACATATACTGTAGGTCAATCAAAAATTCAAGATTTATCAACAAGAATCGCAAATATTTAATTTAACATCTTAAATTTACGAAATTTTGCATTCGAAAAACTAAAACCTTCGAAAAGTCATAGTTAGGCTTCGAATTTGAGAATTCTGGGTTCGGCAGAAAATTACTATTTTTGTCAAAATTTTAGAATGCCTTTTACATGCGGAATTGACACAAAAATCACTCGATTTGGATGAGTAACGAAGAAACTGCCGAAAAACTGCGTACGTATAATTAAATAAACGCAATTTGCAATTAATTAACAATTACGAAAGTTAATCACCCCTTTTAATTCTTGCAAATTTGTAATATTTAACCATGTTCATGAAATTTAGATTATGAAAATAATAAAGGGCTCGTGATACCACTGTTGGGTTATGATACATATGACAATTCATAAATCATGCGGAAACAACCATTTAGCCAGGAATACATATTATTTACACATAATCATATAGCATAATTTAGATGCATACTCTTTGTTGCGTGCCTTCCCTAGCTGCGCCCGAACCGAACAAGAACAAGTCTTTAGGACTCCAAGTGTCGTCCCTCCGTAGATAGTCCACAGCACGTCCGGATCCGCCTTAAGATTGACCAACTAGAATCGCCCTTAACGTACTAGAATTTTCGGCACTCTTAGGTAAGAAATATGACTGAATTTTTCTCTCAAAACTCACTTTGAATACTTGAATTAATCTCTGAAAATATGTGACCCTAGACACGTATTTATAGAGTTATGGAAAGGGAATTGGAATCCTAGTAGGATACGAATTAATTAAACTTAGAATCCTACAAGAACTCTAATTAATTAATTTATCCTTTTAGGAATAGGAATTTAATCATATACTAATTCTAATAGTTTTAGGAATCATGCATGAACACAAACACACACACACACGGCAGCCACGAGGGCCGCCCATGCGTGTGCGTGCGAGCAGCAGCCCACGCCACGAGGCCCACGCAGCCGTGGCCTTGGCGCGCGCTGGGCCTGCCTTGCGGTGGGCCTGGGCGCTGCCTTGGCTGGGCTTGTGGCGCGCGTTTGGCTTGCTGGGCGATGGCCCGACTTCGTGTTGGGCCTTCGTCCGGCAGGCCTCGTCCGATGCTAATTCGTACGATACGCTTCCGATTAAATTCCCGGTTCCGGAATTCATTTCCGATACGAACAATATTTAATATTTCCGATTCCGGAATCAATTTCCGTTTCGAACAAATATTTAATATTTCCGTTTTCGGAATTATTTTCCGATTCCGATAATATTTCCGATTCTGACAATATTTCCGTTTCCGGCAATATTTCCGATTCTGGCAATATTTCCATTTCCGATAATATTTTCCGATACGTACCATGTTTCCGTTTCCGGCAACATCTACGACTTGGATAATATTTATATTTCCGATACGATCCATATTTCCATTTCCGGCAATATCATCGTTTCCGGAGTATTCATTTCTTGCCTGTGACGATCTCAGCTCCCACTGAAACCAAGATCCCTCGATTCCGAATATCCATAGATGGAGTATCTAATGCCATTAAATACTTGATTCGTTTACGTACTATTTGTGTGACCCTACGGGTTCAGTCAAGAGTAAGCTGTGGATTAATATCATTAATTCCACTTGAACTGAAGCGGCCTCTAGCTAGGCATTCAGCTCACTTGATCTCACTGAATTATTAACTTGTTAATTAATACTGAACCGCATTTATTAGACTTAGCATAGAATGCATACTTGGACCAAGGGCACTATTTCCTTCAAGACGATGGTCAAAGTATTAGACAGAGTGCGTCACACAAGCCATGGTGTATGTGACCTATTTTGCGAGGGTCTCACGAGCCCCCGAGTGATAACATTTGACTTAAGGGTCATCACTTGAAGTGTCGACATATCCCTCACGTGTCATTGGGATTTGTCAACTGATAGTATAGAAACTTCCTCACTTTGTCATTGGAAGGATCTAAAGGTGCGTAGAAACTCCCTCACTTTGTCATCGGGAGTAGCTACAGATGTTTTCGAAATCAAAGCTATAAAGTGTAATTGGGCCTGGCCAAGCCCAATCACGAGGTAAAAGTGTTTTTAAAGATTCTCATTTTCAGGGCTAGCTAAACGAGAAAACCTCCTTGTTTTTATGGAACGTAAAACGAAGGAAAATCCAGCACATCGCTTTTTTTGGAAAAAACGGAAAACCAATCCTTTTAATTTTTGGAAAAGGGAAAACCAGAAAAAGTTATCGCTGAAGCGACTAAGGACCTGCACGGTTAGTGATGCAGACCCCGCCGGCTAAAGATGGCGAGCCTGTCCGCTAAGGGTGGACACCCCGTCCGATAGAAGTGGACGAATCTGTTTTTGAAATTTGAAAATAAGGACCTACGCGGTTTGTGACGTAGACCCCGCCGGCTAAAGATGGCGAACCTGTCCGCTAAGGGTGGACACCCCGTCCGATAGAAGTGGACGAATCTATTTTGAAATTTGTTTTGCTTTTTTGAAAATAAGGACCTACGTGGTTTGTGACGTAGACCCCGCCGGCTGAAGATGGCGAGCCTATTTTAAATTTGAAGACTTTATTTCTTTCGAAAACTGAGGACCTGCGCGGCTAGTGACGCAGACCCCGCCGGCTGAGGGTGGGCGAGCCCTGTCCGCTGAGGGTGGACGTCCCTGAATTCGTTTTTTTTTATTTGGGAACTCGCGCGGTTTGTGACGCGATCTTGCCGACTGAAGATGGGCAAGTTCCTACTTCTTTGGTTCTTTGTGATTTCTTTTGAGAATTTCTTTTTATTCATTCTTGCAAGAGAGAATTCTTTCGAGGGATGCTCGAATTTAGTTGTAACCTGAACGTGGGCTGACAACGTGTTCAGACGGATCTTTGTCTTGCGACCGTCTGCTTTCGTGATTTTGAGCTAGTCTTTACGGCTCGACTTGGTCTTTGATCAGAGGACCGTGCACAAGTGTCAGTGACGTCCTTACGATGAGGTCGAACCTGTTGTTGTTCTTTTTTGAGATATCCAAACATGATATGGTGTATGGCGTAGTCCGGGAATGTGATTTTGATCGCGCGCTCCTTGTTGGAGTCTATTTTTTCGCGAGCCCCCAAGCACTGGGGCTCTTCGGTTGTTTTTCGCATCTTGTAATCATGTTTGGGGTCATGCTCGTATGTGCGAGCGACCTTTTATAGTAGTGTGCTACTTTTGGCGAAGCCGTGGAGTGCGACTTTAGTTTTCAGGCGACATCCGGTTTTAGCTTGGCCCGGATTAACCCTTTGACAGAAAAACATTTTTTACTTGGAAAAGCAATGACTTGACGATACATATTTTTGGTGTTTCGAAGAATGACCATGATATTTAACTTGTTTTTTTTTTAAAAAGTGTACATAAGCATTTTCTGAGACGAGTCTAAGTTTCGACCAAGTTTTAATGTTATATTTGTTTCTTGCTTATTTGGGAGCTAAAGGTGCTTTGGGCTTCATCCTACTTGCAATAGGGCCTCGTGTTTAGCAACACGGTCTTAAGTCCTTTCCTGTTCCGTGTTTTGTGAAATCTGGGCCTTGGGCTGCATTTTCAGCGCCCAAGGCCAGGCGTTAAACATTTCGGCGCCCAGCCGTGGGCGCTGAAAGTCCTTTAATGGTAATATTTGACTTTCGGATTTCCTAACACGTTTCCGAATGGGATCAGGATGTCATTGGGTGCGTTCAGCTATATATAGGGGCTAGATACGTCCCTATTTTCTACTACTCTCAAATTCATTCTTTTCTTTTTGTTGTGCTTTAATTATTCATTGCTTTTGCCATGTCGATCCCTACTTTCTTACTCCAACGCACTGTTAGGCGTTGGCTACGGGCCCTTACTCCCACAGAAAAAGCTTTGTTAAAAGATCACCACTTAGAGGCACTTTTAGGCTTACAACAAATTAATATTGATTATAACTTTCTGCATGCTGCCCTAAGCTTTTGGGACTCCGATCATCATGTTTTTGCCTTTCGGCGCAACGAAATATGTCCTTTGCCCGATGAATTTGCTGCGATCCTTGGTTATCCTACTAATGCTACTCCTGTTACCCCTGGCACTATTGAAGAGGGTAAAACAACCATAAGGGCTTTCCTAGGGCTAGATGATAACATGTTTGCTGTAATTGTTGTAGATGATAAGGTTAACTTGGCAAAACTGGTAAAACATCACTTTAGGCCTAGTGAGAATATGACCGAACAGAAATTGAATATTCGAGCCCTTGTACTTTGCTTGTTGAATCATTATTTGCTATCGAATAACAATGGTGAGTTCGGTGACATAAGGTTGATCCCCTTGATTAGCCAGATGGAAAGTTGTTATTCTATCATGCCGTTGGTTGTTGCCGAGACTTTGCTGAGTGCGGATGAGTTGAAGAAGGATGTCAAATCCGAACATTTTAAGGGAAGCCCCCTATTACTGCAGGTGATCGATTTTTCCTTGCGCACGTATACGTCCCTTTTGCATTTTTTTTTTTTGCCTGGGGCTGAGTTTCAGCACCCAGGGCTGGGCGCTGGAGTTTTCGGCGCCTGGTCCTGGGCGTTGAAACTGCGCCCCAGGGACCATTTTTTTCATTCTTTTGATTCGATCGTACCTGTTTTTGCAGGTTTGGCTTGCGGAACGGCTTAGACTTTTGGAAGCTCCTGCCGATCCTAAACATTATCGCCCTATAGCCTTGGGTAACCGAAAATACTTGCACCAAGGCCAGGACGAGGCCGAATGGACCTCCTTTTTTACTTATGGCATTTGTTCTATTAAGTGGGTGGTACCATGGTGGGGTTTGACTACTATGACAGGGGGTTCTAATGTATCGGTTTATGTTTCTTTGTTGGGGCTATCTCGTCCCATTTATATTTTCCCTTTCCGAGTCATGCGTCAATATGGTTTAAGGCAGACTATCCCCTTTTCTGATACGGTACCACCTAAGGTAGCGGCCTTTTCACAAACACGGGTCTTAGCGTGGGCTAAGTATTATGATGGTCTCCGGCGTTGGGCCGTAGCTACAAATGGCTTTGTGGGTCTTTCTGAAAACTACAAGTTGTGGATGAGCTCCGATGACAAAGATGTGAGGACCGAGGCTCGTAATGGGGAGCCGGCTGAGCTTTTGATACCTCGTATTCGTGTTAAGTATGAGGATCCTGATTCTGCCAAACCTCGTACCTATAGTGTTAAGACTGTGAAAGCTCGTCCTGATCGAAAGCGAAAGGAAGTTCCTCCCCGTTCCAGCTTCAGGCCTAAAAAGATGTCTAACATGAAGGGGCCTGCTGTTGTTAAAAGAAATGCAAGCTCTCGCGGAGATCGTCGCCGGAACAATGTATGGGTTAGGAAGGCTCAGCCGCCTGTAGAAACAGTGGCTAGTCTAGTTGATGATAATAATCCTTCTCCCACCATTGCCTGTGCCCTCGAGGCTGAGCGGGCTATAACTGAGAACGTTTCTGAAGCCTTGGCATCTTTGGAAGTTAGTGTCCAGGAGCCAGTTCTTATGGAGATTGACATTGGGGCAGCGCAGAAGACTGTGGGGGTGGATCCTGCGAATATTGCCCTCTACAAGACTTTATTTGATGATCCAGAAGAACTAGAGTAGTGTAGTTCTTGCTAGGGTGTAGGTGCCCTCCATTTATTTCAGTCGTGTTTGTTTTTATTTTTAGCACTCTGTTTTTCTTCTTATTATATTTTAATAAAGGCGTATTTTTAGTTTTCATTTTCATTTATTTTTGTTTCTCCTCTTTTTTATGTATTTTATATGTCTAACACTTTTTGCACAAAGAATATTTTTTTTTTTAATTTTTTTTTTTTTAATTTTTTTTTTATTTGGACCGAATCCTTGGTAAGGATTGCCTACGTATCTTGTCAGAATCAGGTCGCGCGTAGTTCTAGCTTTTGAATTAGTTCTAGTATGCCGGATTTCGGTAGATATGCCCTGAGGTGGAAACATATTACTTAGTCGGTCAAATGAGTGAAGTATTATCATTATTTTCATCTGCCATTTTTTTTGCCATAAGTCGTGTAAAATATGAGATTCGAAATTCGACTAATTTGTATGGCTATATTCTTGGTTGGTAAGCCTATTTGGATACGTACTGTACCCCCCAAGTGTTCGTTATTTTTCCGTTGTGTGCGGATAAAATGACGAGCAATTCTGGAAAAAAAAATTTGTCAGGCAGAGAGTTTCAACGCCCAGGATGGGGCGTCAGAAATTTCGGCGCCCAGCCCTGGGCGCTGAAAATGACTTGGGCGGTCAATTTTTGACGCTTTTCTTCACATGTTCTTGCATTTCTTTCTCTTTTTTTTGTGCCTTGATATTTTGCTCGTATTTAAAGGCCAATTTTGAGGCTACTTTGGAGGCTTTTTGACTGTTAGCGTGAAATGCGGTTTTGTCCGAATCAATTTTTTCTATTCGTGACTCAAAACAGTTTTGAAAATGGGGTTAGGGTGCGGAAGTTATGAAGATCTTTGTGTAGGTTTTTGAGGTGTTGTTAGTGAAGGGTATGATGGAATCTATGTTTTATGAATCTGTTTTTTTGGTAACATTTGTATTGTTTTGGATTTTGATTTCCTTTGACTCTGGGTTGCATGGATTGACACTGGTTTGGCTTTTTAGGTTTTGGGGATATGAATGGGATGGTGTGGTTTATTTTGTGGGTTTCGGGAATTGGTTCCCATGGCACTATTTCAAAACCGAGTGGGCTTTGTTTGTTGGGCCTGGAGTGGGCCGCCTCTTTATTTTTGTATTTTGCAAGTACATTTGGTGTTTATTTAGTGTTAGAATAAAATTTTTAGGAGAAATATTACGCCTTTATTGATTCGGAAAGTAAGGAAAACACACTGAAATAAAACTGACCCATATTCTAAGGGGCCTTAGGACCATCTAAAGTCTCTATTATTTTTTTCTATCAATCTAAAGAACTACTAGGCGCTTTTTACTAATGGTGCTCTATGTGGCTCAAGCCTGGGGTTTAGTCTCATAAAACTTCGGTCCTTCACCGGTACTCATCTTGAATTCCATTCTTTTTGCATTGACCCACTGATATGTCTTCACCCATCCGTTCTCGATCTCTTCTAGTGTTGATGCAGGAGAGATTAACCGGGTTGGATCGAAACCTTCATCTTGTAAAGCTAGGGTAGTCATCACAGTCTCGTTCTCCATAGGCCTCGATTCGTTAAACAATGTCCATAGAGCCTGGTTGTCCAATATTTCAGCTGTTTTAGTCTTGGTGAGGTGGGGTGCCTCATGCAAGGTGTGGCAGTCATGGAAAATTTCAAATCCGGGTTTTAGCAAGCCATCCTGAACGAAGGGTTCAGGGAAATCACAGCATGGGTGTTCTTCTCCTTCCCGAACGAACATCCGGTTAAGGGTCCTTTGATATGGGGAAAGGAGGGTGGTTTGTTTGTATTTGTTAAGGCGTAGCCTAGATAGGCGGTCAGCAATATCTTCCTCCGTTGGTTCATAACCTAAGCCAAAGGGAGTAGATTTGTCGGGAAAAGGATGGAATGTGTATTCCTTCTTCCTTATGCCCAATGGGGTTCCTGGGAAATAACCTTGAGCTAACAGCATTCTAGGGATGACTCGGGATGCATGCGGGTCTAGGAATGCTGGGTCATAATCTTCGATGAACTGGATTGTTTCTTCCATTTGAAACCCGTAAAGGTCGTCTGCAGTTTCGGCCGTTCCAACCATAGTGCAACTGACGTCGAGAGGAGGGGCGCGGATTTCTAGTATTACCCCGTTATGGTTAAGTTTAACCATTTGGTGCAAGGTAGAAGCCACACCTCCTAAGTCATGGAGCCAAGGTCGCCCCAAGAGGAGGTTGAAAGTGGGCTTGATGTCGATTATTTGAAACTCCGTGGTGCGTGCCACAGGCCCGGTTTGTATGGTAAGGTTGATTTTTCCCAATACAGGCCTTCGGGAGTTATCATAAGCTCGTACCCCTTGCGTGGAGGTTTGGAAGTCATCGTTTCCTAGCCCCAAGCAATGGGCAGTTCGCAATGGGCAGACGTTAACCGCCGAACCATTATCTACGAGCGCTAGGGGGATGTTTTGTCCTTTGCATCCAACCACTAGGTAAAGGGCTTTATTGTGAGCACCCCCCTCTTTGGGTAAGTCTTTATCGGTGAAAACTATGGCCTTTTCTCCGGCATCTCTTGTGACATGGCTAACCAATGAGTCAGGTGTGATATCTGTAGGTACTGAGATGAGGTCAAGTGAGCGAATAAGCTTTTCGCGATGTTCCTTTGAAGTACACATAAGATCCCAGATGGTAATCTCGGCCTTGGTTCTTTTTAGTTGTTTCAGGAGAGGATTTTCAATGACTTCTGCGACGGTGGCGTGCCGTCCATTCTCAGGAGTTTACCTAACCGGGATGTCTTCCATAGGAGGTGGGTGAATATCCGGTTGGTATATTCTTCCGGATCGGGTGAGGTTGTCGACCTCGGGCTCCTGAGGGGTGGTGTCAATGAGAGCATACCCGGGCCAAGTTTCAGTGAAGAGGTCCTGGCCCGACACTTGAGATAGGTAAATATCTTCAGCATCATCATTCCACACACCGCACACTTCCCTCTCGATTCGATCCATAGGGACCACAGCGAGTGGTGCACCTTGAGGTGTAATATACACCATGGGGTCGAAATTCTCTGGTTGGTCGAGAGAGATGTGACAAGAGCCGAGTGGGCTCTTGTTGTTGTTGGGTTTGCCAACGTTAGGGAGAGGTATCACTTCATCCTCTATCATGTCCTGGATCGTATGTTTTAGATTCCAGCAGTTTTCAGTGTCATGCCCATTTCCTTGATGGAATTTGCAGTAAGTACCTTTGACCCAATATTTGCTTTTGACAGGAGGGTCACGGGTGGGGCCTATAGGACTCAACTTTCCTTGATTGGTTAGTCTTTCAAAGGCTTGTGCCAAAGTCGACCCGAGTGGGGCAAACTTTCGGTCTCGGACCCATCTTCCAGGGTTTCTTCGGGCGGGAGTCTCTTCTACAGCATGGACTTCTTGGGCTTGGGATGTGTTACCCCGATTATAGGTGTTGTTCTTATATGTGGGTTTGCTTTTTATGGTTTTGGCGAGGTCGTCCTCGATCTTTATTCCCACATCATAAACTCTTTTGAAAGTGTCAAGTCCCAGGTACCTAAGGTGTTGTCTGTAAGCCGGGTCCAGGTTGTCAATGAATTTTTGGACCAACTCTGTTTCGGGAGGCCTATTGATTAGCTGGGCCGCCTGGTCCCTCCATCTAGCAAAGTAGGTCGTGAAACCCTCGTTTTTCTTTTGGAAGAGAACTTCCAGCTCGCGCATGGTGACTTGGAAATCCATGTTCGACGAGTATTGCTTGATGAAGACATTGACAAAGTCTTCCCAAGGTCCTGGTGATAGTACCATTTGAGCGGCACAGGTTCCAAGGACAAAGGAAAGGCAGGTAAGTACATGGACTTGTCCACGCCTTTCAAGTTTATGGCATTCACAAAGCTCAGTAGATGATCACGGGGGTTGTCCGTGGCCTTGAACTTTGGTAAGTCAGATGAACTGAACTTTTCTGGTAGTTTCCCAGGAAAAGGTTCAGGATCGAGGGAGAAGTATTTGCTCCCCATGGTTTGCTGTAGGACCATTTTTTCAATCCTCTTCTCGTTATCGAGGTCATTTTTGGCTTGCGCAGCCGCTAAAGCTTCATTTTCCATTTTTAGTTGGCCCATGAGTCGGGTCATTTGAGCCATCTGCTCTTGCAAATCTTCGATGGACATGTTTGAAGGTGCGAATCGAGGTTGGGGAAGCGGAGATCCTTGAAATGAGGGATGACGGACGGAGCTTGGAGTCACTAAACCTGGTGTTGGCGATGTATCTTCGAGACGCACTAACCGTTGATTACCTGATCGGCACCAAGTGGAAGGACCAGTCCTAGGCATAAGATAAGCTAAAGTTTAGGTTCCCAAAGTTTCAAGCATTACTTAGTCTAGACTTCGACTCTCTAAATTGGTTTTTCACTCTTTCTTTTGTCGGTACACTTTTTGGTTTTTTTTTTATTTTGGTCATTC
Organism: Spinacia oleracea; assembly: GCF_020520425.1. Lineage (NCBI taxonomy): Eukaryota > Viridiplantae > Streptophyta > Magnoliopsida > Caryophyllales > Amaranthaceae > Spinacia > Spinacia oleracea. The sequence goes on from NC_079490.1 coordinate 136,790,220, forward strand.
TTTGGATTTTCGAAACACTTGCCCGTGTGACATTCATAGTTATTAGCACGTTCGGTTTTGGTGCCGGGTATTGTCGTCGTAGGAGGCCTAACAACGACACAAAGAGTTATTAATTTTTTTACGAGTCGCTTTTGAAATCGAGTGCTTTTCTTACGCCCTCGTAGCAATTCTTTTTACGAACATTTTTTGTGCTACGTATTTTCCTTTCGCGCGGGTACCGAGGCTGCTGCGCTTGACCAGAAGGCCAAGCAGCAACTTCAGCGCCCTGCGAGGGGCGTGAGAAATTCTGGCGCCCATCCAGGGGCGTTGAAAATGCGTCCCTGGCTGGTTCTCGTTTTCTGTCTTCTGTTTATGCGACTTCGATTTGCGTGCTTGCTTAATAACGTCCTTTACGCGTAACAGCGTTTGTGGGATTCGTTACAGGCCGTCCCGAGCGTCGCTTATTTTTGTGGCGATCATTCGGGCTTGCGGAACACGTGTTTCGGTATAACTCTTTGGCAAATTAGTCTATGAATGTTTGGGCAATTTTTAAGGTCGTTGGTTTTCTAGGATAGTTTGTCGCACACAATCACATATTTCGCTACACATAACTACATTACAAACATGGATTTGAAAATTAAATATGCCACGTAGTTTATGATAGGCTTCTATGGGTAGTTTATTTGCGTCTGGCTTGGTACAGCTTCTATCGTAGATCCAACACATGCCCCGGTCGAGGTAGTGTCTTCAACAGACGAATTTCGCTCAAGAGGCCAACCCGCAAGTGCAAGCCAAGGGGGCATGCAGGCGAGAGGGACCTAATGAGCGAGCGATTGGGTTCGGGATAGGTGTACTACCTGCACAAGTACCGAGTGGGCAACATGCGCGGCGTATGCACCCCCCTATTGGCGGGAAAAGGTATCCTTAGTCCCAACTCCCGAGGGAGCCGAGATTCGTTATGCGGTTCTGCCTGTTCACATTAATATGCTGATTTTCAGGTCGTCCCAACTTGATGGGGAAATAAACGCGGGGTAGGATCGTTTCACCCTTCGGCTATTTTGATTACCTACAAGCACGAGTATTTCCTTCACTATCCCCAGTGGAGTCGCCACTGTGAGGGGGTCGAAAAAGCACGAGGCTAATGCGTGACCTCGTCCCTCGTGGGTGTGACGATTCTCTTTTATTCAATCAAGTGTAATTGGATTTCCTGTGAGTTTACACCCAATTGACTAGTAATATAGGAGTCTCCATTCAGTTTTTAACGACAATGAGAAAAACTGACAAAACCCGGTTATCGTGACATAAAGGGAGTGCAATTATGTTTGACCACGACGGTCGTAGGTTCCCTTGTGATCCCTGGTGTGGGGATCTCTCAACATACACCCGCAAGGTAGAGATTGAGGGTTCGGGGGACTGTAACTACCGAGAGGAGTACTTCGCTCGTCGATAACTCCAGAGGCAGGATATCCTTACTAGCTCAGCATAAATAATTGAAGGGACATGCGTTAACTATTAAACTAATCTGAGTTGATTTTAGCAATATGCAACATATAATACTAGATCGATCGCGATTATCTGATTTAGATTGCATTAAGGGACCTAGCATGATAATCCAATTTCCCAAAATATTATATTTGTTAGGCGTGATAGAACAATCAGATTAGGTTAGTTTAACAGTTCATAAAAAGGGCGAGGAAAGCAGTTAAATCATCGAAAAGGGACACATTACGATGCACCCTTGAGAGGTGCGTCACGTTTCTCAGAAAACTAACCACTTTGACTTTGCTATTTCCCTTTTTATTTAACGAATCTCAATTATTGGACAGGATACGTTCTGTTCGATTTATGGATCGATTGCGACAGAACGCGTGAACAGTTTCATAGCGTGAGGCTTAGGCTAAGGGTTGGAGTCAATACTCAGAATATAATTATGTGTTGTGTTTGTTCTTTTCACGTCGAATTTAGGGGTCTATTTATAGGGAAGAGTTCGTGGAAAGATAGAATTGCAGAGTTCTAATCCACAAAGAATTAGGAAAAAACACGTACCCAGGAATTTCCAGCGCCCAGGCCTGGGCGCCGAAGATTTCGGCGCCCAAAGCCAGGCGTTGAAAATAGGGTCTCGGCTGTTTTCTTTAGTCAGATTCGGATTCCTGAAATCCGTAGAGTTTGAGATTTAATCGAGTCTTTTAGCGCGTATCAATTTTATGACGGAATGCGTCTGGGCCCGTTACGAACTCTAGGCTCGTTAGGATTTTAACTAATACGTAACTCTTATTTCCGAATCATATTAGGAATAGGATTCTCGCAGTTTTCTATCTCATTTAGGATTTATGTTGGAATGCAACACCTAATTCTGACAGGTTTCTATCCTTTATGATTTGCCACTTTTAGAAGCTACCTTTTACGGCAGTTACTATTTCTAGCAGGTTTCCATAAATAGCAGGTTTCGGGTGAAATGAAAAGGGGAATTGAGATTCGTTTATTTTATAGGAGATGCGTTGTCAAGTGGAGATTTATGCTTTCATCATCGAACCTTTCCCTTTCGGGAATGGGGACAAAAGTAGGTGTCTACACATGACATCACTAAGGCACTAGCTCGACAACGAACCTACTCACAACAAGAACACATTTAAGCGCAACCTAGGGGAAGAGTTGGCGCCATTCTTGGGCCTTCTCACCCCACTATTAGATGCAAGTAGATTTAGATGGTTGTTACTAAACCACCTTGCACATAAAATTTCATTGAAGAAATAACAATTAATCCCTTTGCGATACCCACAAGACTTAGGATTGAGAATTAAACTTAAAGGATAACGAAAAAGGAAATTCTATTCTTTTATTAAAACTCCAATGAATAAGTCTTACATCCACTAATGCCATAACATTTAGTCTTCCAACTATGATAAAACAAAAACCATAAGTAGTAGCTTTGCCACTTTATTAATCAACGAAAAACAAAACTAAGTATTACATTTCTCTAGAGACTAACGTCATCACGACGATCATTTCTTTCCTTGTATTGCTCTGGAGTAAAGTCTTGATCATTAGCATCATCCAAGTCTTCTTCCGGATCCGAGTCTTCATCCATAGCCTCATCATTTTGCTGTGGCTCACTATCAACCACATTATTCTCTTCAAACTCATCTTCAGATCCACTGGATATCTCAATAGTTGGTTCAGGAACTATAGGGTTAGGATTTTCAATCTCTACCACATCATCATCGCTATCCTCCTCAACATCACTAGCTTGCTCATCATGGATCATGCCATCCTCACCATCACTTTCTACTCCTCCATAGCCCATACCTAGACCCGCAGAATACTTCCCATCCTCATAGCTAATTTCCGCAACTTCTAGGATAGTAGCAAGAACCTTAGAATCATACTTCCACCTACCATCACTAGTCCCATACTTGTACTAATTAGGGGTACCATCACCATAATGCATGTCACCGAACCTATTCTTGAGGTCTATGTAGGGGTTTTTATGTGGTAAACAATGTATAATCATACTATCCATCATATCTTTGTGCCTAAGGTGGGGCATATTCTTGATCGAAGCCAAATAGTCACAAGCAAACACGATCTTTTGAACATACGTGCGAGGAGTCTCATTATCCATCTTCTCTAAGTATCCTAGACTGGTGAACTTAGAAGGTAGCATCCTTAATTCCTGTAAATTCACAACTCAAAAGTCTTACTACGCGTTTCCATAGAAATTCCAACCCCAAAAGGATACAATAAATAGTTCGTGGAGCCATACAATTTCAATGCACAAATATATGCTCAACATGAAATATGATGCAATTAATCACATAAAGCAAGATAAAACATGGTTAGAACATATACATGGCACTTAAATAAATCACATTGGCACATAATATGCATTCTTAAACTAATATGCCCTTTCTTAATCTACCCATTTCTCACTTGAAAATAATATTAATTTTCGAAATTAATTAAGAAATAAATCCTAACTTTGTTGAAATTATTTAAATTAAAATCGAAAATTAATAACAATTATTGATTAATTAAATAAATAAATTTCGGACAATTAAAATAAAAATAAAAAAAAAGAATCCGAAAAAAAAAATTCGAAAAAAAAATCGAATAAATAAATAAATAATTAATTAATTAAACTAATTCGGATGATTAAATTCCGAGATTATTAAAATAAATTCGAATTAAATTCGAAAATTTCGAATAAATAAAAAATTTCGGAAAAATTAATTAATTTTACGTAATAATCCAACTTTTCAACTCATTTCAAACGACCCAAATTAATTGATATTTGACCTTTAAAATATTGAGTACTCAAAATAATACGTTTTGACTTTAGGAAAATAATTTTCGAAAATCCTAAAGATCCGCAATCGTAGTTTAAGGATTTACCACTTTGCACTATTAGTTAATGCAAAGCATCTCTCAAACTAGAGCTCTGCAAATACCACTTTGTAACACCCTAATAATTCCTTGCTTTTATAAAATCATTTTCCAACTTAAAATAAAGGAATTACTAAAGCATTACCGCCACCGTGATAACGGTTAAGGCTATTATCAGAATTACGCAGCGGAATTAAATGTCAACTAACTTTTAAAAACCATAATTAATGAAATATTGAGGCCTCCTACAATTTGGAACCATAATGGCCCAAAACCCAAAGTATAAATAATTCAAACATTTCAAACATAATTAAAATATTAAATAAAATAGTTTCAAAGAACGAAAGCATGCAACTCTCTCAATCATCCCAAGCCACATGATTTCGATCGTACTTGATCTACCAACCTGCTATATTATTCTACTCCCCAACAATGCAAGTGCAAATGATGGATCATCTTAGGGTCATTAAGGCAAAGGCCATGACCAGAAACACACAAAGCACGTAGTCAGCAAAAGCTGAGTACTTACAAGCATAAAGTAAATGAAACTAAAACATGCATCACTCACTAAGTACTAATCAACATGCAAAAGCCATATAATACTTAATAAACAATCATGAGATACAAGACTCGACTCTTGACTCGACTCTTGACTCACAATTTAATTAGAATAAGTTTCGAACGGGCCAAAAGAATAATCCACAAAGGGAAAAGGTGATGGGAGCCAACCATACACCAAATATAATAATAATAAAATCGGGCTATACCGAGTGTCGGGCCATACCGACGGAATTCCTGCGCATAATATAAATGAAACAACGTCTTGTATCATTAGTAGGAGTACGAGCTTTCCGGCAAGACTCCCCCCATTCTTCATACTCAAGGTATATACGTTCCAAGAGTTTTGAAGCTTGTTCCGGTTGCACTTTACGTTTATTAATATTTTAATAAAGGCGAACTCAAGACTCGACAACATGCATACATACAATTAATAAACAACAACCAAAATAATCTTATTTTAATGCTTTAAGACTTGTGATCAACCAAGCAAGACACTTGTGATATTACGTACTACCATGTTCCTCCTCACCAAAGTGAGACTCCACATCATGCACATTAACATGAGGGTTGTGCCCTTGCACGACAAATCCTAATTCATTTCATCCATAATATTCCCAACTGAATCCTACATGTGCGGTGGCTTGCGTGAGCTAACCCTTCACATGTGGTAAAATAAATAGTACAACGAGGTACAAATAAATGGCTCAAAGTATGCTAGACATCCCGTACAATAGCATACAAATAAATAATCCATCCCTTGCATGTGAAATAAACCATACATGCATAAATATTGAACAACATGATTGACAATGAAATCCATACTCATAATAATTTCAACATGCTTGTTCAACAATTAATCTAATAAATCCAACATCACAAATCACATGCTCGTTCACCAAAACAAACATGATTCCACATAATGTAATTCACATCATCAACAATCATGTAATGTCATTGACAAAAGGTGTGGTCGCCCTAGACTTGTACGTACCTTGAATACCTAAGCGTAGGGGCCACTTTGCAATAACGAGCACTCAACTAGAAATCACCTCCTATCATCAAAATAATGAAACTTAAATTATTTCCATGTTCATTAAATTTACAGCAACTTTATAAAAATTAAAACCTCCTTTAGACTTTAGAATTCAATCGTTTTTCAATAATAAAATCGTCTCAATTTGCAAAATCAATCCCTAGTACGAAAACATACTTTTTCCGCCTTTAAAATAAATAAAAATCGACACTTTAAACCTTTATTCAAATCTGAAAATATAATTGATTATCATAATTAAAATCATCACCTAATTATGCTAATCAATTGATTCATTAGGTCTAGGTTAAAACCCTAACTTGAAAATTCCAATAAAACTAGTTTAATATCATAAAAATCAATGCTTTATTAAATAACCAAATCTGAAAATTCATCCTTTGATAATTAAAACAAGCCTAATGAATCACAACACACAAATCCTCAAACCACGGTATTCATAACCGGTTCCCAGCATTTTAATTACTCAAAACAATATTAATATAATAATTTAAAACACGGAATGTAAATAGAATAGGTAAGGAAGAAGAGAATTATACCAATTCGGCCTATAGCACGGAACAACCACGAATTTAATGTGATTGGGCGAAAAGAATTGAATAACGAATGAACAAGCAACAACGACAACACACAACGCACCAACCGTGTGCGTGTGTGCAGCGACGGAGAGGAGCGGGCAGCAGGGGCCGCGCGCGGGCTGGGCGAGAGGGGAGCATCGCGTTGGGCGCGGACGAAGAGAGTGAGGGAGTGTGGGTGTGAGGCTGGGCGAGTGAGGGAGAGCAGCAGCGACAGCCACACAACACAACAACAACGACGCAGCAAGGAGAGGAAGGGGGTGTGGGCGCTGGGCGCGCGCGAAGAGGGAGCGAGCGAGGGCGAGAGCGAGGGAGCGAGTGCTGGGGCGTGAGGCCGAGCAGCACGAGGCACAGCAGCACGAGCACGGGCTACGTGCGTGCGGGCGTGAGGACGAGAGGAAAAGAGAGGGAGTTAGAGTGATGGGCAAGCAAGCAACAATAGGGTTTATGAATTTTAGGGGCTCATTTAATGATGGGGGAGTCTATTTTTAGGCTCCTTAATCCCTTGATGGGCTAGGCTTAGGATATTTGAGTTGGGCTTAGGAATTTAATGAATTGGGCTAGCTTAGGTTTTAAATTAAACTGTTTGGATTGGGCTCGATTAATAAAACGAATTGGACTTTTTATTTAAAACCCGAAGCTTTAAAAATCATTTGCAACTCATTTAATTTCCCGACTCAAGAATTAAATTTGTTTCGTAGTTAATTAAAATAATAAATATTCTAATTAATTAAAATACATTAAATGCAATGCATTTAAATATTATTTAAATGATAATAAATCGTAAAATGCTTTATAAATATAATAAAATATACTTATAAATATTATAAAAATGCGAGGTATTACATTAGGGGGTTTATATAAAAAAAGGATGTTTTGATTTCTTTGTCCGAAAAAGGGGTGATGATGTTATTTTCTTCGTCTTGGGAGAGGATTTTTGGTAGGAACAAAAGGTTGATGTTCCTGTTGTCTGGACTATTAGAGGTAAAACGTTTCTTGAAGGATTGAACCAGGATCGATTGGACTATCACTGGATTATCTTCCCATTGATCTAGATCATTGTTTAAGCGGTGTATTAGGTTCCTAGTAGACTGCATTTTTGTTCGTTGGTGAAAGAAACGAGAGTTACGGTCTCCTTTTGTCAGCCATTCTTTCCGCGCAAATTTTTTCCAACTATTCTGGCCAAAGAGTAAAAGTTTTTCTCGTTGTTTGATCATTCTAAGCAGATGATCATGGAGTATTCTGTTGAAGGATTGGTTTAGAAGTTGCGCTTGCAAAGTCTGGATTTTATCCAGATTTTGGGATAACTTGTTGTTCATGTGACCGTATTTCGAGTGCGCCCAAGATTTGAGTTTAATTTTTATTGCTAGAAATTTATGGCCTATCCTAAATAACCGGGATCCCGGGATATTATTTTGCCATTCTTTACGAACAATATCGTGAGTCTCTTTGTCTAGGACCCAGAGATTCTGAAATCTATACAATATATTTTTGGTGTTGGAAGGTGTATTTGTATCTAGAAAATTGGGGGCATGGTCTGAAACTGTAAAGTTTCCATAGCGTAGGAGGGTGTCAAGGAAGATCGAATTAAAGCTATTATGTGCGATGGCTCTATCTAGCCGTTGCAGTAGTAAGTCTTGTCGATTGGCTTTCCATGAAAAGGAAGGTTGAGTGCTATTCACATCATAAGCATTAAGGCACATTAGTAAAGAGGGTAGTCGTTGGCATTGGGAGGCCGTAATCGGGTTTCCCCCAAATTTATCGTCATATAAACTTCGTTATAACCAGTTTGGCAAGAGGTATCAGTACATCCATTTGTGCTAGAAAATATATAATATATATATGATATTTTGAAAATATAGATAAGGTTGTATAAGTAAGCGAATGTTTAGATTTCATAATACATAAAATGATCCCACATATTAAAATACATACTTATAAAATTTAATTTTCAATAAAAAAACATACGGAGTACTTCCTAGTAAAAATATAATAAAAAATCTTTTTCTGCCAATAACCCTTTATTGAATTAGGACCGAATATTGATTGATAATTCAAGAACTTGGAAATTATGGAGTAATTAAGCATATGGTCAAGTTAATTAGTCTTTTCAAGCCTTCACGACTTACGCTAAAGGCTTCATCATAGTAATATTAAAATTTTCATGCAATGTTTAATCCGTTCATTACAAACATTTATATGTATTTTCTAAAACAATAATGTCGTAATAGAAGGTTTCATTTACCTTTTTAATAGACGATTACTCTTTAAGAATCTAGGATGAGAATCCATACACTCCTAAAAGTTAATATATGTTTAAGTAAACACATCTAATACGACAATACAAATAAAAGGTTACCCTGGCTATGGATTTCCCTAGAGGGAATCCTTGCCAAAGAGGGAATTACTTGGGTTAATTTTTGACCATGAATTTACAGGATCATTACACTTTTAAGGTAAAAAAGAAAAAATAGTCAAACTCTAATTAAATAGACGAAGTGATTCTTTTAAAAATATAGACGTGCTAATACCCCTTTGTCGTAATGGTTACTAAACGTTGATCATATTGCATAATATCCCCACACGCCCATGTTTGACTCCTTTTAAGAACAACCAAAATGTTTTTAACATAACATTACATACGGGATCATTTTTAATATAGAGAAGTCGTATTGTTTTTATAGGGTTCAAACTTCAATCCGTTAAAATAGATATAGATTCTTACAAATCAAAAGGGATTCTACTAAAAATGATACCGTCCCAGAAATTCAATCAAACGTCATATACCAACTCCTTTGATTGTAAATGAATTGATACCTTTAAAATGCAATTCCCATAAAGAAGTTCAAACGTCCCTCAGTACACAACTCACACAGAGAAGTCCAAACGTCCCTTAAAACACAACTCCCATAGAAAATTTCAAACCTCAATTTGGGGCTTTACAGTTTCGTTAGCATTGGAAAATTATAGTATTTGTGAGATCATTTACATATTTAAAAGAATCAGTACTTTATATTTAGAATTTGGTACTGGTTTACTTTGATTATCTTAGTTAGAAAATGATACTTTACAAATAAAAATAATGAAAAGTAATCTTCAAATCAGTCAAAGTTAAAAATATTCCTTATTCGCCAACATGGGTTGTGCGCTAACATTAAAGCTCAAACATTGTTCCAGTAACCATTATAGCAGGGGGTATCAACACATTCAAAATTGCAACGTAATTTTCTTTATCTATTCATGTGTTAACTGTATATGAACATTTCATTTTATTTGATTTCTAGAAAACAAATATGTTCTCGTAAATTCAAATTTTACATTTTTACGAAATCATAAATTCAGTCAGAGTTTTAAAATCACCTTTTTATTTCCTTAAAGTAAAAAAGATCACGTAAAATCTTAGTCAGAGTTAAAAAAAATTGTAACGTAAATTCTTTTTTATCTATGCTTGCCACAATTGTATTAGAATCATTTATATTGATTCTATAAAACAAAAAATGACCTGTATATTCAATTTTAATATTTGTGATTTTTTACTAAGATTAAATACTTGAAAAACATTTACCTTTTGATTCCCTCGTTTTTAAAATGATCCCATTAAATCAAAAGCATATATCAACAGAAATTAATGAAGGACATGAAGATTTGGGTTTGTTCATGAAGATCTGGGTTTGTTCATGAAGTACATTAAACGGCACCCACAACAACAAACCAGAAAAACCCAAATATGGGTCATCCCATATCATACTAGCACACCACCACCTACTTCAGACCTAACCCACTACCTAATTTCCACCCGCCGCCTTACCATCACCGTCGTCACCACCCTTAAAAAACCTCTCTTCTCTTTCTGCTCTCATATCTCTTTTTCACTCTAACATTACCCCTTCATATACCCTTTTCTGCTCCTAGATTCCTACCAGCATTAGAACACCAACAACCCACCGTCGCGGTTCGACTCCCACAACCGCCGATGGGTCAAACACCATAGCCGCCAATGGGTCGAACACCATAGCCGCCAAAACCCTAAATCTGGGTTCATGAAGAACGGGAAAAAAATCCTACTTTAATTCAACCAAAAACTTTAAATTAATTCAACCACCAACAACCAAAAATTCAACTTTAATCCAACGCCAAGACCCACAATCAACGAGGAACATGAAGAACGGAAGATGAAGAACATAAGAAAATCCAACACGAAACATGAAGAATCGGAAGAACATGAAGAACGGTTGAAAAAAAAACAACCAAAAATATGTTTTCTCTCTCCTAAAAAAAAGTTCAGGAAAAAAAATCATTAATTAAGTTTATCGAAATTTGTGTTAAATTTGAAATTCAAATTTCAATTTACATTTGAAAATTTGGGGAAATTTTTTAAAAAAATGGCATCTATAAAAATTCCCTTTCAACCAATAGTATTAATGGTGTACAAGATGCTATGTACACTAGGTGTACATGTAGTAATATCCTTTAACGTACAAATGAAGTACTCCCTCCATTCCTTTTTGATGTTCCTATCTGGAGCTTGGGATGGAAAATAAGAAAATGGAACCTTGTAATGATTAGATGTAAGAGTAATGATTGAGTGTAAGAGAAAGTAATAAAGAAATGAAAGAGATATTATTATTAAAGTAATAAAAAAATCATAAAGGTGGAGTTGGGTGGGTGAATGGAGAAATATGAATGAATTTAAATAAGGGATGGTGGAGAAATTTATGGTAAAAATTGATGTCCAAAAATAGAAACGGGAAGATCAAATAGGAACGCTATTTATGGAAACAAGAACATCAAAAAAGAATGGAGGGAGTATAATTCTATTGTGCAATTCTTTGGCCAATTGATATAATGGTCACTTTTGATTATAAGTTGTTAGCCGATTATTATAGACACCTAATTTACGGCTCTCCTAAAGTGTCATGTGATTGAACCAAAATCAAGGTTGTTTATTTGATCCGACTTTAATCCTATGGGTCCGTACTCACAAAAATGACAAAATAAAATGCACTTATTCATCCAACATCAAAACGTATTTACAAACATCTTTCAGTTGCTTTTAGGCTCGGTCCGTACTAGGAAGCCTAAAAGTCAAACCCATAAATGACACGGATTAATCTAATTAATCCTCTATCATTAATATTCTCAAAACTTTCAAATTAACTCAAATCAAAGCCAGCGGTCAACGCCTGGCTTCGAATGCACACACTAGCTCTGGAGGTCTGCGTTGGGCCCAACGTTAACCGTTGGCCTTGACGACTGATCCACCTCTTTAACCTAATTTCTACTTTTTCCCTATAAACATTGTAGAAATTAGGTCATTAATCACGACTTAATCACGCATTAAAGTGATTCTTTTCAACTTGAAACTCTCAACAAACTTCATCTTCATTATTACATGCTACAAACTGCATTAACCACTTCATAATTGCTCATAAAATTTAATCACAATTCAGCTGTATGTGATTACGCCCTATTGAAGGCCCGTAAATCCTAAAATCCAAACAAACTTGATAATAATTTTGAGGACCCTTATCAAATTCATCAAATTTCGTTATTATTATCTTCATATCGTTCATTTAATTCACGTTTGTTATATTTGAAATCCTTTAACTCGTGCATTAGTGTGAAGGTACGATTTCGTTTAATTATATCATCTCTAACTTGTTTTTTTTAGATTTCGCATATCTATACCTAGTCTATAAAAAGTAAAACCATAAATGTATAGATGACATGTGGCATCTCCTTTTTTCATGCATCATTTTTTGACATGTGAAATCCCTTTTTTAATTCATCATTTTGACTCTAGCACCTTTTCCACTTCATATTCTCCATTCAACATCTATTTACCATTTTAATTCATATATCATTATTCGCTCTTTTCCAATTCATCTCTTTCTTTAACACTTAATATTAATTTCATCATTTATTAAATTTTATGAAGTATATTCTTTTAACCTTCAAATTTCTCACCTCTTTTAAATCATATACTCCTACTCAAATACAAGCTAGCCCTCCAAAAAAAATTGAATTTTAAAAGACAGTTTAACAACCACTAATTGCCCGTTCTTGAAACGGGCTTAAGAGCTAGTTAAATGTATATATAATTGTCATTAACTTCTTGTATTTTTAGGGATTTCATTGGGCAAATCATCCATTACACATGTCATTTTTCCTCGTCTAATTATATTTTTATGTTCATTAAATCACCTAATTAATACAACAAAATCGGAAGCGAAAGCGAAAGTTCGCGCAAAAGTCCAAAGGTGCTCGCCTAATATCTATTACTACACCAGGAAAGACACGTGTCATTTCCTGGTGCGATATTTTTCCGTTAAAATGTTTTTTTTATTTTTTTTACTTTAAAATAAATAAATTACATTACGTTTTTTTAGGAAACTAAGATAAAAATATATTTTAATTACCATAGATGTGTACTGCATAATATACTATTGGAGGAAAGCTAAACTAATATTATTTTTTCCTTTATTATATAATTTTATTTATGTATTATTATAACTTTTTAATCTGAGAAAAAATATAAAAAACATTGATAAATGAACTTCTAATGTTAGTCTACTATTAATAATATAATACATGGTAACTGGTAAGTAAGAATGTTAATTAAAATAACAATACATGGTAAGTTTATTTATCAAGATTTACCTCAATTCAAAATATGTTATATTTGACTAACTCGGTTATGCTCGGGTCTTGTCGAAAATTAGTCTTGAGTCATTCGGGTTTGGTTAACGTTGTTAGATCGTTCTACATACAAATAAACGACTATAATTTTTAACTTTGCATAGTAATATCGAAATTTAGTTCATTTGAATTTTTTTTTACACAACTTTGAATTTATAATTTTTCATATATCCTTTTTACTCTCACGTTTTCCTAATATCACAAGTCTTTTAGTTACTATTAAATACGTAATAAATTGTTTTAGTAGTAGTCGTGTGTTGCACGGCCCCTAAACTAGTTGACCAATAATCCTGTCCCCGTATCCATCATTGGTTAATGACCATTTCAGAGTCAACTTCTCTTGAAATTTAATAGGAGGCTTTATGTGGATATGTCCCTAATCGATTTGTTCCTAAACGTCCTATTAGAATTCCATATAAAGTTTTATGGATCTCCCATAAAAATATGTTGGTGACTCTCTACTTTAGCCTATTCGTTGACCCATTCGCAAACAAGTCAAAACTTACATTCACTTAGTCAAATCCGTCCGTCAAAAGGACGTATTATGAGGATTAGTCCTCGTGGGGTAGGGGCGTAAAAATAACTCCTACAGTTATATTTGTTGGTTTTATTATACGATTGCATTAATTAGCTAGTTTTGACTAGCTGGTTGTATTTAATAATTTGTATTAATCTATATTGTACTCCCTCCGTCCCTTAATACTCGCACCGCTTTCCTTTTCGGGTCGTCCCTTAATACTCGCACCGCTTCTATAAATGGAAATTTATACTATTTCTCACACTTACTTACTAACCCACCTACACTCCTATTCCCTACAAAAAATCATTTAAAATTTCACACCCTCACTCACCACTCCCCATCTCTTACACATTTCCCACTAACTATATTAAAAAAATACCCTACTATCAACTAACACCAATTTAATTAATAAGTCAATTCAAATATATTAAACTCCGCACCGGTCAAACCGGTGCGAGTATTAAGGAACGGAGGGAGTATATTAAAAGGAGTTTCTACAAACGCTTACATGGCACATGGCGCTCTACATAAGATGCAAACATGTGACCTCCAATTTCAATAGTAGAGCGTTGTCCAATTAAGTATAACCTCATGTTATTTTTGAAAAATTAATATATAATAATAATAATAATAATAATAATAATAATAATAATACTAAATAATAATAATAATTATTATTATTATTATCTTGTTAAAAAATTAAAACATGATTTCATAAAAGAATATAATAATTTATTATTATTCTTCACATAATAATATAATACGAGGCATCGTTCAGACTCGAATACTAGTTATTTGATCAATTGTTGTTGGTTTTTAAATATCTCGTTTTTAAATTAACCAACGAAAATAATGATAAAGGTCGCAACATATGTGTGACATTTAAGCCATGTCACAATGATGACATGACATGCTTATGTGTCATGATTTAAATTGAAAACTAAAATACTTAACTTATATAACCTATTGTACATGTTACAGAAAAAAGTAGGAAAATCTTATTATTCTAATTTATTTTCTTCTTTATATCGACTATCTTATTTATATATCATAGTAAACACATTGCACTAATAGTAAAAATATTCTGATGACGCATAACCTACGTGGCGCCTATATGTACCAATTAAACTCCGACACGTAAGATTGCGACAAATAAATGTTGTTGCAACTTGCGACCTTTATCATCACCTATTAACCAATAAGGTAAAAGTTCTCTCAAAAGCTTATTGTACAGGCTTTTAAACTGTTTCAAACAACCTCTTAACCAAATACTAAAAACTCTTTTTACTCCAAACAACTCCTAATCAAACAGGGTCATGTGGTTACTAAAACTTAAACATGGAAATGACTCATCTTTCATTCTTTAGTAAATTGTTAAAAAGTCGAGTCAAACTATTGACTCCAACTCTTAACCAAACAGGGTCTTGTGATTACTAAAACTTAACCATAATGAACTGTTAAAAAGTCGAGTCAAACTATCCAACTCCAACTCCAACTCCTAACCAAATATGATCTTGTGTTTACTAAAACTTAAACATGGATAATTCATCTTTCATTCTTTAATAAATTGTTAAAAGAATGAGTCAATTAAGTAATGACGCATGCTAACAAGATATTGGTGGTGCATCACATTATGTACATATGTACTATGTGATGCATCCATTGTAATTCACATACTACATGAGTCAGTCGTATAATGATCCATGTTAATGACGCCCTTGTCAAATGACAAGAGTTAGCATGGGTCTATCACATGCACAGAGGGAGTATAAGTTTGATAATGTCTCACCCTAAGTCCCTAACAAATCAAATTGACTGGTGATAGAAGTAGTCCACCAATTTTATACTTTATTTGTTTTTATCTAGGTATAATTGAATTTGGACATTATTTACACAAACTTATTTGACTTGATTTGTGGTTTATACTTCAGAAAATTAAAATATAGACATGTTAGGTTTTATTAGATTCGTTTTAATAAATATTTTTTAAATATCAATTTTTCATACTTTTTTCGGAAAACTTCCCTAAACCTAACTAGGTAATTCCGAATCTCAACCCTAATCTATTCAATGATGTCTTGATTTTCTATTTCAAAATGATTAGTAAGTTGACATTTTTACTTCTTATTCATAATCAGAGATATTAATGTTTGAAATTGTGCATGGGTAAACGCATCTAAATAATTTTTTAAAAAAAACGGAAAAAGTATGATCGTGTATGTTAAACGATCTTCTTTTATTTTCTTTATCCTAACACTTTAAAACATACAAACTTGTAGTTACTATTGCAGCAATAGTGTGCTGCCTATTTTGCCCCCACTCATATCTCTATATTACTCATTTGCCCTTCTTTCTAGATTGTGCCACGTGTACCCACTTCTCCATCTTCAATGCTTCCCTTCCTCTCTTTTTTTCTGTAGGGTTTCCCCCTTCCCTCCTCTCCCTTCTGGTGCTTCCGTTTTTTTATCTTCCCTTCCCAGTTTCTGCTGAGTTTCGCCGATCAAAGCCAAAATGTCGAGAGCAGCCTCAGAGATTTTCCTTTTCTCATATGCAGGAGTTTATCGGAGCCATGCCTATTTTCTCCAAGGAGCTTCTCGCCGGTGGAGTTTCCGGCGGCATCGCTAAAACTGACGTAGCCCCTCTTGAACGAATCAAGATTCTTTTTTAGGTGATTTTTTGATCTTGAAATATTTGTTCTATTCAATTTCATATTTGAATTCGATTTTTTTTTTCTTGGATAAATTTGGTGTTTAGATTGTCTATTGTGTTTAATTTGAAGTTTGGTTAAGCCATTTCTTGCTTGATCAATTAATTTTTTGATTATAGTCAAGCGGGTTAGATTTGGATTGTTGCAATTAGTTGGTTTTTCCTGTCTGTTAGCTAGAGTGTCAGGGAATTAATAGTTGAGTTGAAATTAACAATTCGAATGAGTTTCATGGAGTGTGGAATAGTCTGGTTTTTATTGTGAATTTTAATGATAACTTGTCTGCGTTGTTTAAGTTGTTCTTTTTTTTTTTTTTTTTTTGACAGCCACACAAACAAAAGTTAACATATCATCCCTTTTCTCACCTTAGTGGCAGTTGTTTAAGTTGATGATGAACTTTTCTGGCTTTTTGTGTTTTTAATATGATGATGATGATTTTCTTTGTTTATTTATTTAGTTTACAGTTTTAGATTTTCAACTGGGTATTGTAATTCTTGTTGGAGTGATCGTTCCCCTTTCATCATTGTTGAATTTGTGGATAAGTTTGGTTTGAAAGTTGGGAACTTTAGTTGTTAGTTGTTGGATTGAGTTTTAGTTAGGTTTTCGTTGTTTGGATATCAAATTCAATTGAACTTGACCGTAATGGCCTCCATTGTATATTTGGTTGAAATAGTTTAAATAGGGCATATTCAAAATTTGTTTGTTTTTAGTGCCAGATTTTCCCTATGTTCTCCCTAATTTTCCCGTATTTGTATTAATATGAAGTTCTGAAATGTCGAAAGTTGCTACTGGCGGATACGATAGAATAAGTCTGGCATAATGATATTCATGATTGCATTTAAAATCTTACATAGAAAGATGAAGATATGTGCTATCTTATTTCCTTAATAGGATCCACTTGTTATGTTTCTACATATACTCAGTCTATCTACCTGCTGGTTAGATAAAAGTTATGTTCACTTTTGATCTCTTTGAAGGCTGTTAGTTTTGGCTGTTTTGATCCCCCGATGTCTTTTGTTGGTTCCTACTGTTGTCTCGTTTTATTGGTGTCTTATGATGAACTATGGATGGTAGTGAGTACTCTGACAGATTGGGGTAAAAGTTATCGTCGGTGACAGGTTCTATATAACATCTCTAGGAGTCTAAGCATAATACAAGTCTCTGAGCTAAAACTATTCATACCTTTTCTTTAGGTTCTGGCATGTTTCCTTGGGTTTGTAGATAGCCTTCTGATAGAGCTTTATGTGGTTAAATATGCTATCCCTAGACCAGTAATCATTAATTAACACTGTCATAATAGCTCTATAGGTGATTTCTTTTACCTCATTGGTTGATCTGTAGAGCTCCCAAACTTTGATCCCGTTTTAACTAATAAGCCGAGTGACTGAAAGATTGCCTCTTTTCTCCCTCATTAGTTGAATCTACAAGCTGAATAATGTTTATGATGGTATGATTTGCTTTGCATTGTAAGCCAATTGATTTTGATACAACTGATTCACTTCTTATTTCTTGACAATAAATTATTTTGCTTGTGGTCTCTCCCTCTCTTTTTCTCCTCATCACACATGCACTTTTTCCATTTATCTCTATATCTCTCCTCGACACATGGGTGTGAATAGAGAAAAAGATTGAGGAAAAAAAAGGGAGGGATCGCTGACCATATGTTTTGGTCTCCAAACCTCTCCCCCTCGATCTCTAACACAGTAACATGTTAATAATTTATTAAGGTAGATGTGTAACACGGTCAAGAAAGTATGGCGGGATATAGGCTATAGGTAAAGACGTGAGAAATAGTGGAGTAGCCAACAATAGCTGGTAACCACCTATGGCCTCAGTGCTTCTCATGTCCTTTAGAATGGTGGTGGAGCAAGTGATCTAATTTTCTTGTAAATCTGAAGTTTCAGCAGTGAATTATGATTTATTGCACCCATTTTAAAAGTTCCTATAGCTGTTGTGCATAGTCTATGAAGCTGTATCATAGTGATATCGGACATCTACTAATCTACTATCACATATCCAGTTCCGTTAGCTCCGTGTGATTCATCTTACTGTTAGCTTTACGACCCTTATTAGTTATAACATTTGCTCGTGTTATATATATATAATTCCTGCCCAGCTTGTACATTACTTCTCTAACCAAAAAAGGCTGCTTTAATATCTGCTGCAGAAAGATGATAAAGTATTGAGAAGTTCAGTAAACGAACCGTGAAGGTGAGTCTCTTTCATTGTTTGAAGATTGAGCTTGGAAAAGCTGTATATATATTATTTTGCAGAATTGAAGGGATCAAATTGCATGTCTTTTTGGTTTATTTTTAAAGGAAGTTATAAATAAATCAGCAGTGTTTGGATCATGTTCTTTTTTGGTTTTAGGTGGTTCAGTAAGCTGCCAAAATTTCATTGTGTCAAGACTTTTCCCAGGATTACTGGAAAATACATAGACAGTAATCTGAAGTGCTTAACAAGGTTTTGCCCCATGTTAGTTGGTTTTGTTGGTTTCCGTCTCCTCTAACTGTACGAATTTTAAATGTCTGCATTAGATAATTGAAATAATATGAGGTGTCATTTTGACTGTAATATTGATGTGATCCTTCATGTCGGCCTTTGGTAGAAAAGATTTTGAGCAACTGATCAACCAGAACAAGTCATAAGATTAAGACATATATACCGTGCCTTACTGACAGTTCATAGTTATTAACTTATTACGAAGTATATCATAAGAATTGACTCTAAACTGTAGTTTCTACTCACTCTACTGGCTGGAGTGGTTGAATAGCTTTTTACATCCAACTATTTTTCATCTCGCTTCATCTTTTTCTAAACATAACTATCTTATTGCCATATTTTTCATCAATTTGCATTGCCTGTTAGTTTATCCAGTGTTGCAGATAATTGTCTATCTACACAGATCACATTTGTTAGGATTTTCAATCGACCTCCGTATTTGGAATCTTACTCAAGTGGGGTGAATATTAAGTCCAAAGCATCCACACGTTGGCAATGCAGACCAAGAAGAGACTTTCTTCAAAAGTTAGAGCCTTCTAGCTCTATAAGACTGAGATCTCAGATGAAGGTATCTGAAAATGTTCCAGTTGCCGAGATCGAATAAGGCTGCAGTCTCAACTGCTTGAAAATCTACCTATGGTAAGAAAAACCCTATTTCTTTTTAAAGATATAATGTTATCGGATTTCCACATTTATGTTTGCATGTTCTTGACCTTCCTGCTTTAACTTTCTTGCAATATTTATAACTTGTATTGAATGCACCAAAGTTGATTATTTGACACAGCATATGAAATCTGACTTGTTCATGTCTAATTAGTTCATGTAATAAAGTTTTGAATTTTTCCAATTTCATGTTTTGTATTAGGAAATGTATTAGTCTGGACAAATTGATTTAATTTTTTATTTTAGTTTTGTGATCAATCTGATCATATGTTAATCTCACGTACTTAAAATATATCTTCTTAGTGCGTTTGCATTCTATATGAAGTTGGTGTTTTCGAAGAATAAAAGTTCATATTTTCTTTTGTGAGGTGTGATTTTAGGATGCAACGGCATTGTTCCGACTCTTACTGCATACCGTGCTCTGGTTTTCAAATCCGCTTGTCTGCGTCATCATCTTCTTATCGTCTTAGCTGTCATGAATCTGCAGCTTCAGTAGACCTTCATACTTTAGTGTAATCATATATGACCAAGCTCTGATGGTGCAGACCCAAGTGATGCACACAAAGTGGTGCAGACCCACGTGATGCAGATCCAAAGTGGTGCAGACCCAAGTGATGTAGATCCAAAGTGGTGCAGAACTAAGTGATGCAGACCTTTGTGAAAATTCATGTGGTGCAGACCCAAGTGATGCAGACAAAGTGGTGTGGGCACAAGGTGGTGCAGATCCAAAATGATTTGTTAGTCTTCTTTCATTATGGACCTGAGTGAGATATTCATTTAGCTTTTTATGCAGGCGGGGCATCTTATGTTTTCTCCTTTGTCGTCCTATTTAGAATTAAATATTTTTATTGATTAAATATGAAGATTTTGAATTATTGAAAGTAATGTTAATTTATTTTCTTAAATTTTAGGTGGTAAACTGAGTTTTAGGGAGCTAATTGATGATGAAGATAATATTTTTGGGTTGAAAAAGGTACATCTACTGGTCTGTGATACTAAACTATATTGATTTTTGGAGAATTTTTAAATAAAATCCAATTGGTGTTAGGGTGACTGAGTTTACATATATTGCAACAATTATGTTCCCTGATTTTGTTTTAATAGGATATGATTAGGTTTTGATTGAATATGTTGTGTTGTGGATGTTGCTGTTTGTTGCTGCTGTTTTGTATCGGCAATTCTGTTGTTGTTTTATTTCTCAAGTTTATGTTTTGTTCTACTGAAATTTGTTAGTTAGTGCTGAAGTTCATTTTGGCGGTGGGTTAATCAATTCCTTTTGCCACTACAAATTTTCTACTTGATTAATTAATGTCTGCATGTGAATGAAGTTAAAGGAGTTCACTTTTTTATTTTTGGAGTTTCTGGTAATTAATTAATTGAGGCAGTGTGCATCTGACAAAGTATTTTTTGCTTTGTTGCAAATTATTTGACGTGGCCTCTGCAGGCTCTGATGGTGCAGACCCAAGTGATGCAGTCAAAGTGGTTCAGACCCACCAAGTGATGCAGATCCAAAGTGGTTCAGACCCACCAAGTGATGCAGATCCAAAGTGGTGCAAACCCAAGTGATGTTGGTTCAAAGTGGTTAAACTGGATACATAAGCTGGATTATGACTCCCCATAATCTATTATCCGGTTATGACTCGCTCACATGATTGACCGTGCCCCAACAGGATAATCTATTATACCTTGAGAGATCTACGTGAGTTCAAGACGGTAATAAGTGAATAACAATTCAAAGAATGGTGAGGTTAAGGTATGTTTTTCTTCTTATCGAGGATTGTAGTTTCTAGGGTTCTTTATGCAAAAATTTAATTAGGGATTTCTGATTTTTCTTAAATTTGACAGGAAGCGGATGAAGCTGATGATAATACCAATTACCAATTTTTCGTAAGGTTTGGAGTTTGTCTGATTTGCTTAATTGGTATAGAATTCATAGGTTTATTGTTTTGTTTTGTAGGTTTCTATGTGTTTTCTCAACTGGGATGTTGATTAGGTTCATATTTCTGGTTCATTAGGATTTTAGCCTTTTTTCACTTATCCCCGATTTCAATTCCTGGGTCATGGTCGAGATTTTCTTTTGCAATTTTAGACTTGTATGGTTGTTTAGACTTGTGGATTTTCGATGAACTGGTAACATCTTGATGTGAATTTCAAGTGCAATTTTTACATTTTCTTAAAGCTTATTGTTTAGAATCTAATACGAATAATGATTGTAACCTGAAATCGTTCTATGATTTCATTCTCTAACTTATGGGGAAGGGGGGGAGGGGCTCCTTTCGTTCTATGATTGTAACCTGAAATCGTAATTTAAAATTATGGATGCCGTATGATATTTAGAAATTTGTACTATTGGGGGTGGTTTTGAACCCATAGTTAGAGACTCTGGCTAGGGCTTAGAAGAGTAACAACTTAGAAGGGAGACTTAATCACATGGATGATTCTTGTAGCCAATAGCTTGCTTGTTTTGTATGACGGCCGAAGGATTTATGTAGAATTAGCTTGCTTTCTTCCAATGACTGTACCCTGAAATCGTAATCTTTATAGCTGTGGATGTATGATATTTAGAAATTGGTGTTAATGGGGTTGGTGTTGACCCATAGTTAGAACTAGGGTTTGAAACTTGAACTAGAATATAATTGCTTCCTTGGTTGATTCTTGTGGACAACAACTTGCTTGTTCTCATGCAGTTTTTATGATGCTCGAAAGATTCAGCTACACAGTAGCTAGGTGACGTCGTTTATAATTAGCTGGACAAAATAAGAAGTAAATATAGCTAGGAACCATCTTGAGTTTATTTAATGTTGAGGGACTTATGGCAGCCTGGTAGGGTCATCTATTTATCATCCTTCCTTGTGCGACATTTGCAAGTGCATGGGTTCATTCTATGTATTTATGTGTATGTGTGTTATTTCTTGTGTTCAATATTCATACTTGCGTATTATAGTTTGATGTTAGCATAGCTTCATGTTAAAAGAACTTCCAAACGTTGCTTTAGGAGGTCTTTATTCCAAATATCATTTCTGAACTGATATATTCCTTTTGTAACACATGATTCATGTTAAAAGTTAACTCTCTTGCATGATTTATGCCTTTTTGTGTAAAAGAGTTGTAATCTACTGTCCATGCCTCACCAGATTACGAAAATTGTCTGTTACATAAAATGTTACATAAAATATCTGAGATAAAGGTTTTTTGTGCATTTTGGGTGTTTAGCTTCCATCACTTGAGCATTTGGCATGAACTGAATTTTTTTGACATTGTTTTCATTTCAAGAAAATCTCATATTGTTTGCTGAGGTGATAGGTGGGATAATGTGCTTGTTTTCCTGGATAAACTAAAGGTTCCAAGGCATTAGAGGAATCAGAAAGCTTAAAACTGGCCAAATTTCCTGGTTCTTTTAGCTTTCCTTATTACCAAAGGATGGGTGAAACTTAGTGTAAGAGACTCTTATTTTTTTTTACCTATGTAGACAGTAGTTTCATTGGGCATAGACACACATACAGTAGTCTGGGAAGAACTAGCTAGGCTACTAAAGCTAGCTGATCCACTTTGTCAATAGAGTCATCTCGGCTGCTTAATATTATATTTTTGTCAAACTGGTGAAGAACTACTCGAACTAGGAAAATATCATTCGTATACACATACACGAGTCTTTGATTAAGATTTTGTGTCATAAAGCATTACCAGAAGCCTAATCCTTGTTTCTTTGTTTGTGTTGCAGTGACACAGGAGGGATGTGAAAAATGAAGGGAAATCATTTAATTACCCCGGCTATTTTGTAACCGCCAACATGTAGTTGGACAAGATTTGGTCATGAATCAAATCACTGGTTGTATGTTAAAGAATTATAATACAGTAAACTTTTGATACAGTGTGTTATAACTCTTTTAGAATCAACATTGTTTATGTTGAATGATTTTAGTATTTAGATTACCTTACGTGGTCTAGGAATTCAGGGTATTTCATATGAACATAGACCACTTGAAGTTTTATGCTCCTAGGAAATAACTACATTTCTTATCATTTACTATATCCACGCTTTTAACTACTTCCATAGAGCAATTAAACTCGTGATTTATACAACATTTTGGGAAATAGTTTTTAATATCTTGGGGGGTCGTGCGCGCTAGCGCACGGACCACCAACTAGTATGAAAAAAAGGTTTAAATTCACGTGGATTATACTCCTAACGAAGATATTTGTGATGTTAATTGTTAAAGATTCAAGGAGAAAGCTTCAAAATGTCGATAGGTTGAGTTAGAAGAATTAGTTAGCTAATCAAGCGAGCTTAGCATGAATTCAATTAAACAATATGGTAATTTATGTTATGTTTTTTAACCCTTAAAAGTAAAGGCAAAAAACAATCAAAGACTAAAACAAATAGGCAGATTCATTTGAACAACACATCTTCATTTAATTGTAAATGTCATCTTTTTTACAATTGAGACTTGATTAACAAGGGAAAAAGTAGTCTAATTAGGACCCCAACAACTTAAGTACATGACTTTCCTAAGAGATTCCTCAGATTGTTTCAATTTTTCGTCTCTAATTTTCTGCGTAATTACAGAAGATGATGACCCCGAAACACTTTTGGCCTGAGAATAAGATCTAACGTTATTCTTAACATGTTGTTGAAGAGATCTTATTGTATAATTCCACCTTGCAAATCCTTGATCTTTCATCCCTTCAACTGCTGCCATTACTATCCATGCTCTGCTTCTTACTGATGAACTCATTCTTTATTGTATTAAACCTTTGAACAAAATTAAGAAGAAAAATTGGGAATTCTTTATGATTGATTTTGATGAAAGTTTGATGGTTAAAAATGGTTGATGAGCGTTTGTTTTTATAATGGGTGTTAATAGTGAGGAAATAAATAGAGCTAGTTGTTTTAGCAATACCGAAGGAGAAGATACCCTGGTTTTTTGGAGTTTGTTTTTTGTTTATTTATGAAAAGAGACAACAATTGTAGAGCTAGTGCATTGTATTTAGGACTTGATTTTAGAAATTAAAAAATGCCACACCAATATGGCCACGCTTGTGAGAAGGACGTCTGGAATGTAGATAGAATAGCACAAGCTAAGTGGCGTGTGAACGTAGATTTTGTCCTTTTGGATGTATTCCACTAAAATATGGTTTATGTAATCGGGTGCACAATGCTCACTGTTGTATTATGTTTTTAAATGAACATATAGTTCAAATACAAAGAACATATTGTTCATACCCAAAGAACATATAGCCAATGAACATATAGTTCAAGTCCATAGAACATATAATTTATATATTTCACTAGTACATGTACATTGAAATCATTCTACATGTTCATTAGATTTTCAATAAATGTTCAACAGGGTGCACAATGAGCACTGTGTACCCGGGTGTATAATCCAAATTGCGGTATTCCACAACTGAACCTCTCTAACACAATACAATTAAAACTGGCACGGAATAAACCCCAAAATATTGAAGAATATACAAAGTTGATAAGACGTGACACGAAACAATCCGAACATAACTCGTTTAGATGAATATGTCATAGTATCATATAATTATCCTACTTGTTACATAGTTTGATAATTTTGTATGGAATTCGAAATAAACATGGACCAAACACAAACACGATCCTATATGACACATTTGTCGCTCTAATTCTACCAGTACTAATTGACTAATTGTACCCTCTCCATTTTGAAATAGTGTCTACACTTTATGCTTGCCTTTTATGTTATCTACCGGGTACATTTGACCATTATTATTTGTATTTGTGCACTACGGAATATAATACAAATTTGGTACTAATAGAGAGTGATAAAAATAATTTTTTTTTTTAAAAAAACATCAGGATACCTAGGTTTTTTGGTAAATAATTTTTGTTTGTTTACAGCTTCTATATTGCTGCTGCAGACTGGTTTACAGTGCGTGTTCTTGGTGCGGCTGTTGCGCGCATTCTGCCTCTATTGCTTATGTATGTCTTTGGTAGTTGGTTTTGTTCTACTGTGGCTGTGCTCTACTGTTGTTTGTTCTGCTGTGGTTGGAGTTTCTATCCTTCCTCCAATGTGACGCTTTAAAAAAAGGAAATTTTCTTTGTCCCATATTAATAAATAAATAAAAACTCACTTTTACGTTCTTTAAATATACCACTACTCTTTAATGATTTGTATTTTGTTTTACTGTCAAATGTGTGAGGATGAGCCAAAGTTCTTAATAAGTTCATAGCCTATTGAGGTGGTTTACGACAGTATAAACCTGATGAACATACCTATGTGAATGTGGGGACTACGCCCAACCCCCTATGAGATTCCTTGGCTTAGAACCTCTAGAGCGTTCATGAAAGACCATGAATTTGTGGGGCACTGACTATTAAAGTTTGCGCGAACACTACTTGTTTTAAAAAAAGTTTGGTGCGCTATTGTGTTATTACAATCCCCATGCAAGGTACAAGGGTAAATCTACCTTATATGGATGTATGACATACTAGTATGTACTAGGTATCAATTCAAGTCCATAAGACATTGATACTTGTAAAACTAAGTATCCCTTGCCCAGAATATCTTTCATAATCAAGTCGTTATATATTTTTTTGAATCATGTGGGGGAATGTTGGAGTTTCTATCCTTCCTCCAATGTGATGCTTCAAAAGAAGGAAATTTCCTTTGTCCCACATTAATTGATAAAAAAAATTCCACTTTTTACCTTCTTTAAATATACCACTACCCTTTAATGATTTGTTAGAAGACTAAAGAGGTGGGTCTAGTAACCACACACGCGCGCGCGGGCTGGGCGAGTGGCGCGGTGCGTTTGCGGGTGTGGGTAGGGATGGAAATGGGTGGGATTTGGATCGGGTGGAGCATCACCCGCATCCATCACCCGCTTTCATCCGCTCCACCCGGTCCATCCTTCACCCGCTTTACTCATCACCCGCATTCCGTCCATCCATCACTCGCGGGTGAACCGGGTGGATCGGGTGATATTCGGGTGAAAACTATTAACCACTACAAATTCACCACCTAAGAATATGCATAATAATTAACCCAAAAAAATTCTTATATACCTACATTTACTACCGAAACATATAATTGTTTCTCGTCATGCATAACTTGTAACCCAAAAAAATTAAACAAACACTAACTTTAATAAATAATGGATTTACTAACACATTTTTATGTTTAAAACAAAAATAAAAATAATATATATAAAATAAATGGGTGATGGATCGGGTGATAAACGGGTGGTGGGTCGGGTGATGGATGAAAAAACATCACCTGCATCCGACCCGCATCCATCACCCGCTTCACCCATCACCCGCTTTTCATCCATTTATTTCGGGTTTTCATCCGTTTAATTAGAGCGGGTGACCGGGTTATTGGATCATCCACTGGATATTTCCATCCCTAGGTGTGGGTGTGGGTGGGGCTCCTTTTTACTAATTGTTATTATTTTTTGTCGTGCAATCATGTACGTAACTGTTAATTGATTTCTTTCACGATAGATATTTTTCAGATTTGTTGCTTCAGTTACGGAATCAATCAAACACTAATAGATTGTGTTTTCGTTTTTCAGGCTTGATCGATTCTTGCTATAAAAATCCCCATCTTCCCTTCCAGAAAAAATACACAGAAAATTAATCTCTTCATCTTCTCCAAAATGAAAACACAAAACCACCATTTTTCTGGGCATTGCTTAAGGGTGTTCTCAATCTGATTTTTTGTCGTACACCAAAATATTGGAGTCGTGTATCCTTGAGGGTCGGTTGCTATGAGTCCGCGTGTACTTAAAGGGGCAAATTCGACTTTGGGGCAGTGATTGGTGTCACGCCACGACATTATTACAGATAAGGGGTTCTAATTATTGTCGTTATTAGTCATAGTTCCTACTATATAAGTCGGATTTTCCTTTTCTAATCGCGAATTATGGCTCATAATATTCCTATGGATGTACCCATTTCCTCATCCCTGCTTTCCCATGCTTTCATTCCTGATATGTCGAAAATGCAACATTTTGATGGGAAAAAACTATAGAATGTGGTCTGATAAAATGAATTTTTTTCTTAGGTCAAATTGGGGTAGATTATACTCTTCTTGTTGATGTAGCCCCTGTGAATTCTATTAGGAATTTTAATAAGGATAATAAGACCTGACGTGGTATGTTGTTGCATTATATGACTACCTCCCTTTACATGATTCATAGTAAGTCAAAGAATGCAAAGGATATTTGGGATGCTTTGAAGTCTAAGTATGGTACTGATGATTTTGAGACTAAGAAGTATGTTTGTTCTCGTTGGTTAAATTTTCGCATGACTGATGATAAGCCTGTTTTAGATCAAGTTCATGAGTATGAGAATCTGTGTGCAGATATTATTGCTGAAGGAATGAATATTTGTGATCAGTTTCAAGCTAATTGTCTTCTTGAAAAGTTACCTCCTTCCTGGCAGAATAATGTTCACTCCATGAAACATAAACAGAAGTATTTCACCCTCAAAGAGTTGGTTTTTGGGATCAGGATAGAAGAGAAGAATCGCATCCAAACCAAAGGGGAATCTCATGATCATTCCTCTTCTACTGCTACTTGAATCTAAAAATGCAGGTTATAATAAAGGTTCGAAAAACAAAGGTTCTAATCAACTTCATTGGACAAGACAAGCCAACAACAACTTCAAGTGATATAGGCAATTCAAGGGAAACTGCTTCACAAGTGGTAAGTTCGGGCATATTACAAAAGACTGCAAACAAGGGCATAGACCAAACAACAAAGCAAAGGAGAACAAATCTCAAGCCAACCTTGTTGAATATGAGGTTATTGTTGTCGTGGTGTCGAAAGTGAACTTGGTAAGCAACGTGACAGAATGAGTGCTAGATACCAGTGCAACTCGTCATATTTGTTCTAGCAAGGAGATGTTCAAGGAGTACGAAAAAGTTTCTGAAGGAGAATGCGTCTTCATGGGCAACTCAAACATTGTGAGTGTTCTTGGCAAAGGAAAGGTTTTTCTGAATTAACTTTCGAAAAAACCATTTCTTTGCAAAAAAAAAAAAAAAAAACCATTTTCCCGATATTCGCATAAACCTCATTTCTGGTGCACTATTGAACAAAGCCGGCATCAAATTAACTTTTGAATCTGATAAACTTGTACTCACCAGAAATGGGGATTTTGTAATGGAGGGTTGTTTGTGCTTAATGTTGTTTCTGATAATAAAACTCCTACTGCTTCTGTTTATATTGCTAAGTCTGTTTCTTTATGGCATTCTAGACTAGGTCATGTGAATGTTGCATCTGTTAAATGGCTTAAACAACTTAGTTTAATTCCTGACTTTAGCAATACTTCCTTTGATAAGTGTGAAGTATGTGTGGAGGCTAAACACCCTAAGAAAGCATTTAACAAAAGTGTGACTCGTACCTCTTCTTTACTTGAGTTGATTCATAGTGACTTAGGTGATTTTAAGAATCTATGAGTAGAGGAGGAAAGCGCTACTATATTACTTTTGTTGATGATTTTTCCCGTTTTACTAAGGTTTATTTGTTAAGTACCAAAGACGAGGCTGAGGAAAAGTTTCCTGTCTATAAGGCTGAAGTTGAAAATCAATTAGACCTTAAAATTAAAAGGGTGAGATCATATAGAGTTGGAGAGTGTGATGGAAATCCCCTTAAGAAATTTTGTGAAACTAATAGTATTATTCATGAGGTTATTGCTCCTTAAACCTCCGAACAAAATGGAATAGCTGAGCGGAAAAATAGAACCCTTAAGGATATGATGAATGATATACTTATAAGTTCGGGTATACCTACTAACATGTGAGGTGAGGCCATTCTTTCTTCTTGCTATGTGCTTAATTGTGTTCCCCATAAAAGCTAGATAAAACCCCATTTGAGTTATGTAGAGGTTTCAAGCCAAACTTGAGTTACCTTAAAGTGTGGGAGTGTTTAGGAAAAATAGGACTTCCTGATTTCCAAAGGAGTAAAATTGGGCCTGACTGTTGATGAGATTTTTATTGGTTATTCTTCTAACATTGATGCATATAGGCTCATTCTTAAGGATGCATCTGGTTTTGGTCCAATTCATGAGTTAGTGGATGCAGAATTTTTTGAGCATATTTTTACTATGAAATTGTATGTGCAAGAAAGTTTACCTGTTATATGTCCTTCTTCTGTTGTGCATCATGACATTGCATCATCTAGTGTAGAACCTAGAAGGAGTAAGAGACCTAGAACTGAGTCTAGTTTTGAATCTGATTTCATTACTGCGTTTCTTATTGAGAATGAGTTTCTTAATGAGCATGAGATATATGCTTTTATCTTAGAATAATAGGACCTATGGGGAGGCTATGAGGTCTATTGACCCTAATTTTTTGTTAGAGGCCATAAATAGTGAGATAGAGTCCATCATGAGTAACAATTCTTGGGTTTTGGCAAAACTTTCGAGGGGTTGTAAAGCTTTATAAGTAAGTGGATTTATAAAAAGAAAAAGGATATCAATGGAAATTTGATCAAGTTTAAAGCTAGATTAGCAGTTGGTGGTCATCATCAAAAGAAAGGTTTAGATTTCTTTTATACCTATTCTCCTGTGACAAAGGTTGCTACCATTAGAGCTTTAATTGCACTTGCATCTATTCATTATCTTATTGTGCATCAAATGGATGTAAAAACTGCTTTTTTGAATGGTGATTTAAAAGAACAGATTTACATGAAGCAACCAGAGGGATGTATTACTCCTGGACCGGAAAACAAGGTATGTAAGCTCATTAGATCACTATATGGTCTAAAACAAGCACCTAAGCAATGGTATGACAAGTTTCATCAAACTATTATTTCTGATGGTTTTTGTGTTAATGATTCTGATGCGTATGTGTAATCTAAATTTGGTAAGCTTGGTTGTGTTATCATATGTCTATATGTGGATGATATGCTAATTTTTGGAACCAATATAGATTTTGTTAATGCAACCAAGGCCTTCTTAAATTCTTGCTTTGAAATGAAGGATTCGGGAGAGGTGGATGTTATTCTTGGCATAAAAATTATTAGAACTTCATATGGGTTGTCTTTAAACCAATCTCATTATGTTGAGAAAATTTTAAAGAAATTTAATCAATTTGATTGTACACCTGCGAAAACCCCATATGATTCTAATATTACTTTGAAGAAAAATAAAGGTGATAGTGTTTCTCAAGAACAATATGCCAAGATCATTGTAAGTGTGATGTTTTTAACGAATTATTACTAGACCATATATTGCATATGTTGTTAGTAGATTGAGCAGGTATACCCATAGTCCTAATCTTGATCATTGGAATGCTTTAATAATACCCTATTGAGGTACTTGAAAGGCACTAACAATTGGGGTATGCACTATCATATGACACCTTGTGTTTTAGAAGGATATTGCGATGCTAACTGGGTGTAAGATAATGATGAGATTTATTCTACTAGTGTCTATGTTTTCACTCTTTCTAGTGGTGCTATTTCATGGAAATCATCTAAACAAACTTGTAATGCTAAGTCTACAATGGAATCTGAGTTTATTTCTTTAGAATTGGTAGGTCAAGAAGCCGAGTGGCTAAGGAGTCTGCTAGCTGATATTCCATTGTGGGGGAAGCCAGCTTCATCAGTGTCCATGCACTGTGACTCACAAGCTGCAATAGGGGTAGCGAATAATCAATCCTATAATGAAAAAAGGAGGCACATTCGTGTAAGGCATGCAATTGTTAGAGATCTGATCAGAAATAATGTGATATCACTTGAGTATGTAAAATACAAGAGGAATATTGCAGATCCTCTCACAAAATGTCTTTCTAAGAAAATGGCGCATGAGTGAGCACAAGGAATGGGTTTAAAGCCTATTTAGGAGTGAATTGTGATGGATACCCATCTTGGAGAAATCTAAGTTCAATGGGTCAAACTAAGTCAAAAAAGAACTCGCATTTTGTATACTACTGTCGTTCCTATTAATAAAGTGATGTAGTATTTTGTTTTACTTTCAAATGTGTAAGTATGAGCCAAAACTCTTAATAAGTTCATAGCCTATTGAGGTGGTTTATGACAGTATAAACCTGATGAACTTACCTAAGTGAATGTGGGAGCTACGCCCAACCCCCTATGAGGTTCCTTGGCTTAAGACCTCTAGAGAGTTCATGAAATACCTGGAATTTGTGAGGCACTAACTATTAAAGTTCGCGAGAACACTACTTGTTCTTGTGCTGTTGTGTTATTACAATCCCCATGCAAGGTTCAAGGGTAAATCCACCTTATATTGGTGTATGACATACTAGTATGCACTAGGTATCAATTCAAGTCCACAAGACATTGATACTTGTAAAACAAAGTATCCCTTGCCCATAATATCTTTCATAATCAAGTCATTATATATTTTTCTGAATCATGTGGGGGAATGTTGGAGTTTCTATCCTTCCTCCAATGTGATGCTTCAAAAGAAGGAAATTTTCTTTGTCCCACATTGATTAAAAAAAACCCACTTTTTACCTTCTTTAAGTATACCACTACCCTTTAATGATTTGTTAGAAAACTAGAGAGGTGGGTCTAGTAACCACACACACACGCGCACGCGGGCTGAGTTGGGCCGGGCTCGGGCGAGGGCGAGGGCGAGTGGCGCGGCGCGTTTGCGGGTGGGATGGGGCTCCCTTTTACTAACCGTTATTATTTTTGGTCATGCAATCATGTACGTAATGGTTAATTGATTTATTTGACGATTTGATTTCCGTCAAAGATATTTTTCAGACTTGTTGCTTCAGTTACAGAATCAATCAAAGACTAATTGATTGTGTTTCCGTTTTTCTGGCTTGACCCTTTCTTGGCTATAAAACTCCCCACCTTCACTTCCAGAAAAGATACACAGAAAATTGATCTTTTCATCTTCTACAAAATGAAAACACAAACCACCATTGTTCTGGGAATTGCTTAAGGGTGTTCTCAATCTAATTCTTCGTCGTACACCGAAGGATTGGATTCATGTATCCCTGGGGTCGGTTGTTACGAGCCCGCGTGTACTTAACAGGGTAAATTCAACTTTAGAGCAGTGATTGGTGTTACGCCACGACATTGTTACATATAAGATTGTTCTAATTATTGTTGTTATTATTCATAGTTCCTACAGTCTGCTTTGTTGTGTGCTCTGCTGCTATACTGTTATGCCTTCTGGAGTTTGGCCTATTGTGTTTGGCTAGTTTTTTTTCCTGTTGTTTGCGTGTTTTAGTTTGGGATGCGAGTTTGTGCTCCCTTAGCGATTTTCTTGTTTCTTTGTTTGTATATTCTTTCATTTCTACCTTTTTGGTAATAAAATACATCTTATTTAACAAAAAAAAAAGCGGCAATATTCTTTAAATACTTCAAACTTTGACATCAAAGGATAAAGTTTGACGAAAAGGCTACATATACCCCCTGAGTATGATACATTTGACTGTGAATTTTGAATTTCATGTGGGGTTGCTATTTTAGATTTTAATTTTAATCGCATTTGGGGTTGCTTATGTGAAAACAACCAATGAGAGCTCAGAGTATGTTACTATTTGATACCCAGCTAGAGGGTATATGTATCAGCTTCCAAAGTTTGAGTATTACTCCTTGTTTCAAAACAAAGTTCATATGAGTTGTCATCATTGGTATAGTAATAATAGAGACAATTTATCTTTTCACGCTTGCCAATGTAAATTTTTGGATATAAATATCTCTAATTTTGTATTCATAAAAAAGTTGATATTTTGAAATTGCATATCGACACGAATCAAACAAGACCCCACACGATTGTATTTTTCCTTTCCCATGAATCGCAAATGATAGTCAAATTGAAACTTGTAAATAATGTCAAAAGTCAAAGTGTCCCTATTATTTCGAAATGAATGGAGTATACATTTGATAGATTCCGGGAACCAAATTTGAAAATATATAGCTTGATCATGAGTTCAAAATTATTTGAAAGACACAAAGTGACAATTTTCTTTCATCAATGAAAATGAGTCATCTTAATGGAAACCTTGATCCCCTTTTTCCCTACGCTATTTCTGAAGAAGGGGGGAAAAAAAAAAAAAAAGCAATGATGGTTGAATTAGTTTTCTAAATATAAAAAAAAATCCAGAAGTTTGATTAGTTTTCCTAATATAAACAAGAAAAATTATAATGGTTAATATGTTGTATAATTTATGTTTTCAGCAGTTAAATGTTCAATATCATCATGAACAAGATAATCTCATACTCCCCCCTCAAAAACAGGTAGAAAGATAATCTCATACTCCGTATTTTATTGGCGCAATGAACCGAGGGCTTCATAGATATTGCACATGAGCCAATAGTCATTGTAGACAGTGGTGGAGGCAGGATTTTTTTTCGGAGTGACAGCAGTGGCGTATCGATACAGGATTTTTAGAGTGTTGTGTCTTGTGATCTTCCACGACACATAATATGTTACTAAAAAGATGTATCGTCCTAAAATTAATAAATATTCACATTACAATCAAATATCTTTAAAGTTATTATAATTATTTTCCACCGGTTTCATATGCATGGTGAAAAGAATATGTTAATTTCGGAGATGTAAATTCAGAACTCTAAGAAATCAGGTATTTCTAAATACTGGTCTATTAGGATTATCCCCTAGTTATTCAAAACTCTAAAGACCAGTTATTTCTGAAGACTGGTCCCTTAGGTTTATCCTACCACCTAAGAGATCGGTTCCATATTATAACAGGTCTCTTAGCTCTCAGCTATCGGTTTTTTTTCAATCCCCTTGCACCTACGTGGTTCCGCCCCTGATTGTAGACGAACAATGAAAAAAATACTCCAGTAGATTATGAGTCGGAACAAATGATTTTTTTTTAATTTCTGGTGGAGTTTTACCCCTGTCAGTATATGTTGAAAACTATAAATTATATTGCTTCAAAAGAATTAAAGTTCTCATAAATACAATGTGATATTTCTTACTATGAATGATTAATTTTTTACCGTAATTATTGGATTGATTGTGTAATGTCAACTAATTGATTTGTTGACCGTTATTACCTTAATTACTTCCTCCATTTATGGCCTAATTGATGACCAATTAATAACCTTTTATTCTTGTTGATCTTTTCGGCCTACTTAAAGGCTATTGATTCTTCCTCCAAAGACACAGAAAATTAACCTCTTCAAACTCTCCGAAAAATGAAAACACAAAAATCTACTATTGTTCTGGGCATTGCTTAAGGGTGTTCTCAATCTTCGTATTCGTCCACACCGGAAATGAAGAGTCGTGTAACCCTGTGGGTTGATTGCCATGAGTCCGCGTGTGTGTAGCGGGGAAAATTCAACTTTATGGCAGTGATTGGTGTCACGCCACGACATAATTTCAGATAAGTCATTCTAGTTTCATCTACTATTAGTCATAGTTCCTACAATCTAAAGTTGAATTTGATTTTTATTATTATGGTTAATAGTACTATGTTGAAATTTTGTTGTTGCGAGGATTATCTCTCTAAATGCGATTCAATCGCTGCCGCGAGGAACAAAATTTTATTGTTATTTTGTTTGATCGGTATAGTGTTCAAGGGTTTGATAATAATAATATCAAAATCGAGTATGTATTAGCATATGAATTAGTGCTTTTGGGTGTTTATCTAACTATGTCTCCTTCTGATTATTGCTTTGACATAAATTGAAAAGGATATCAAATAGGCTATGAAAATGCTCATTCAAAGAAGAATCATGCCTCAATATCAAAGAGATATTTAATAGAGTTGCTAAAGACGAAGAAAAATGTATGCATGCCAACTGTTTGATGAAATGCCACAGAGAGGAAAAGGAGAAGGTCAAGCGATCGGAATTGATCTCGGGACATCATACTACATATAAGGGGAGTTTTCTTATCTAAATTAATTTGGGTCAAACTCTAACTAATTTATATTTTTATATATATACTATCTCCCTTGTGCGGTTTTATTACGTCTTGTCGATGTGGGTTGGTTCGGTGAGTAGTGATTGGTCTGGATAAATTTGT